>NC_053138.1:8672439-9965899 GCF_016808335.1 Panicum virgatum | reverse complement strand
CACTAGGTCTTCTTCCATGTTTTCCTGAAGGTGCTCCTGCCCTCCCAAGCTACTTCTCGCCTTACCCTGTCTCCTATGTGCCAAGAAGTCCTGTGCCAGCTACTATTCACAAATTCATGAGAGAAGGCAAGATCTTTCTGAAACAGTTGAGCTTCCTGATGCCGTGGTCTTCTCCCAATATGGTGGTCCACACAAGTTTCAAGAAGCACCCAAAAATGGGAAAGAAGACTGGACTGGTAGTAGTGCTTCCCCTGAGGAAGAATTATTGCTCATCTCAGTATCTCAGGCTCAACCACACATCCATCATCGCCAATGTTGGATCTGAATGAAGAAAAAGAAACTTTGAGCAGTAAGCCAAATAAGTCTCAAGAACAACAGCCGAAGTCATCACCACCTTGGGTTAGCCCTTCAATTCCCGCACACGTTTCTATCCAGCGAAAGCATTATACTAGCTCTGTTCAGCATGATGAGCCATCCACAGAAATGATCACCTCAAACGAGTCAGCCTTCGTTGCCAGAGTTGTGGTCTTCCCACTCAGCAGCTGCTACCAGATCTGGAACTGCAGTCCCTGAAAATTCACCAGGTCCTGTATACCAGCAGCGACCTCCTTGGCTGGCTGCCCCTGTTACAGTCAGAACCGCCATCCCCAGTATGTTCAGCTAGGCCGAACACGGTGAATACAGCTTGTGGAGCAGCTCGAGTAAGACCGATTGCCCAGACGCTTGGCCCTGGCTAGGTGAGCCAGAAACTCCCAAGAATACGAATAATGGGGAAAGAGCCCTGAACAGGGAGCACCAACTCAATAAGCTCCATGTCTGAGTCACAGTTTGGTTCTGCTGAGCTATAAGTTAGGTCTCAGATTTGGCAGAATCTCAGTTTATGTTCCTCTTTTTCCCCCCCTTCTCAGTTAGGTACTGAACTCTTGAAAGAGTTGTGTGGGAGTCGTGCTTGCGGTCTCCACGCTGCCTTTAGATTCTACAGATAATACCACGTCCTTATCAAGATAAATTAATGAGTTATAATATAGATAGAGAATAGTTTTTCCTTGTGTGCTGAATGTTGATTCCCATTTTTTTTTTGCCAATGTTGACAGAATGCTGAATTTTTGCATGAGGGTTCAGTTTGCATCTTTATATATACGATCTGTTGCGAGGCGCTTGCAGCCTTGCAGGGCTTCTTTGGTTAGGATGTTTGTTTGATCAGACGAATATGGGGCTGGACCTTTTTGGTCCACTACTTCTGTTCCTTGCACCAAAACGTGCATGGTTGCTAAATGAATTTGGTTGAGAACTACGTGTCATTTTTTGATCAACGGAGAGAAAAAAAGAAAAGTTCTTTCCTTTTCACAGCTCAACACAACCCAAACAATCTCGTTACGTCAGCAATCGAACGGCCCAATCCCCTAAATGATAAAAACAGAATGCTATTAATAGCTCGGCTCAATTTTTTTTCCTTTATGCTGCAACAAGATGTAGCATCCTCTATTTAGAGGCGACAAAACCAAGCTCATGAACAAATTTCAGCCGAACATTCGAACCGCAGTTTCAAAAATATTCACACGAGGAAGATGCAAGGGAACGTGAACAGGTTGTTTAAAACTGTGGGGAACCGTCTGGAAAATTATTTCCAGCCACGAGCATTTCTGAAAAAAGAAGAAGGAAAAAGATCATTCCACCCGAGGCTTGGAAGGCTCCGAACTAGCTAAGAGCCCAAGACCTCACGGCGTCGGCAGCGGAAGCGGCCGGATCGTCGGCTGCGGCGGCAGCGGAGATGGCGTCCGTGGCCGCCGCGGAGGGCGCGGCGGCGGCGCTCCGCTCGGTGCTGTCGCGCGCGCGCAGCAGGCGGCGGCGCGGGCGGGTCGCGCGCCGGGGTCCGTGCGGGTGGTGGCGGTTAGCAAGACCAAGCCGGTGCCCGTCATCCGCAGCGTCTACGACGCGGGCCACCGCTGCTTCGGCGAGAACTACGTCCAGGAGCTCATCGACAAGGCGCCCCAGGTTGGCTTGGATTGCTCACGACTCCCAACAACAAAATCTTGCCTTTGGTCTCCTCGCTGTGCGAATTGCCGGTTAGAACATTGAATCAGAGTCAGCAGCTTGTTAATTAAGCTCGGTGCTAACACCTGAAACTCTGTCGTAAGCCTGGGGTTGGGCGATCAACAGCCGTGGGAGATAGCCATGGTAGAACAGCGAATTGCCTATTGGAACGTTGAATCGGATACAACAGCTTGTTAACTTGTTAATTCCGACCTTCGCTGACTTCCACAGTTGTTCGTCATTAGTATCTGAATTGGAGATCGCTGGTCGTGATACTCCTCCTCGGCGTAGAAAATATAACTTTGTGCATTTATGGTTGTTCTGCAGAATTTTCAGAAGTTTTAATGGTTCCAGCATCTACAGCTACAAGTTTTCATGACTCGGGAATTCTCGCTGCGCTTGCTTCCTAGTCCTTGCAGCGAATTGCCCATGTAAACTGTCTAAGCATGTGTTTTTCTCATTACAGCTTCCCGAGGATATTGAAGTGGCACTTCATTGGGAACTTGCAAAGCAACAAAGCCAGAGCCCTACTTGGTTTGTACTACTGTCTGTTTTTTTTTTCTTGAATGCGCAGGAGAACTATGCGGTGTTATGGCTTGGGTTAGTTTTTTGTTACATTCGCACCTAAAGAAAAGACTGTGTTCTTTCTTACCTGTCATTTAGGACATCCCATCTTTGATCATTGTTTTTCTCAGTTATATGTTAGAACTCATTCAAAATACAACAATGTTGACACTATTGAAGTATACTGTTGATGGTTAGTCTACTAATCGTATTTTAATTTTCCATGTACAAAATCTGTTCTTATATGCATATCAGTGATCAAAGTTTCAAAAATTTGACTGCGAGCTACTGTTTTCTTGTTTATGCTGAGTCTCAGTCTGATTCTGAACTCCCATTTGCTCAAGTTTTATTTTACTTATACCACATACTATTACATATATTTACCAAAAGTGTTCTAAATTTTATACATAGGTTGGATATCTTATGCCCTCTGGCCTGAGCTAACATTTATTTTCTTGTTTCTTTAACCTTTAGCTGGCGTGCCAAATCTTCATATGGTTGAGAGTGTAGATGACGAGAAGGTACATGATGAATGAATGAATCTATATTTTAATGTTTCATCAACTTCATCTCTTTCTGGTTCCATGGTACACACACATTTGAGGCACATACTCATCAGCAGTTCACTCACTTTGGCTTCTTTCTAGAAAGAGGGGGATCCTTTGCTAGAAAAAATAGAACAACAATATTTTTTTAGTTTTCATGCCTATCTGCATCCTAGTAGAATTTGTCACTTCTGGTAAGATTTGACCATTCATAATGTATGTTCAATCATGTTTGTATAGACTTTGCATTTATCAAAAACATTCGAGCAAGATTTTGTTGCCTTAACTAGGACCTAAAAAAACAATAGGTGGTGTTGCGGTTATTCATTGCGATGAATTTTCACATTCTTGAACTTGTTAAGTTTAATGTTCATTCTTTCAGATTGCTAACCGTCTTGATCGCGTGGTAGCTGACTTGGGGAGAAAACCTCTTAAGGTTTTGGTCCAAGTCAACACTAGTGGAGAGGAATGTGAGTACTCTAGTTTCCTTCAAATTCTGAACTTTTTATCTAATATCTATGGAATCTCTGAAGCCTGAAAAGTATCAGTTTGGGAATGCTACGATTGAATTTTCTAAACGTTGGAACCTGCATTCTTCATTGTTTCCAGACTTTAGTGGATAAGCGATATAAAGTTTGATGTATGACGGTACAGTTGTCCTGTCTCTGAGCATGCGTATAGATCTAAAACTTTGTTTTTATTTTGCAGCAAAATTCGGAGTAGATCCGTCAGGATGCGCGGAATTAGCAAAGCATGTCAAATTGAGCTGCCCGAACCTTGTGTTTTCTGGCTTGATGACAATTGGGATGCTTGATTACTCCTCAACTCCAGAGAATTTCAAGGTAACATATACCCTGTGATACAGCTTATCTGGAGTGGCTGCCTGTGGCTAACGTGCACACGATTTTAAATTCCCAGACACTGGCTAATTGCCGGAAAGAGGTTTGCAAGGAGCTTGGCATACCCGAAGAGCAGTGTGAGTTGTCTATGGGCATGTCTGCTGATTTTGAGCAAGCGGTAAGGAAAATATTGAGAAAACATAGAAGAGGCGTGATAGGCCAATAGATGCATTGCTGATGATATTTACTGTTTCTCTGCAGATTGAAATGGGCAGCACAAATGTAAGAGTCGGATCAACCATATTCGGTGCTAGAGAGTACCCAAAGAAGAACTAGGATGACCATACACACCAGTGGTTTCGTCGTGACTGCCGCATGCACAGAACATTGAGGAGTCTCCTCCAGCAGTTACAATATTTGATAATATGTGTGGTTATGTACCCATTTTGGTCATCAGAAAACATACCATTTTGGTCATCAGAAAACATTTTGACACATCATATACCATGTGCTACAAATAAAGAGATTCATTTGCCATTATGCATGTTTTAAGTCAACCAATAAAGATGCACTGATTTCCTTTGTTGCTTGTATTGCAGTATGTGCACTGCCTGGTTTCTAACTCCTGTACCTTTTACTAGCTATTTCATACTGTGATAGGTTCTTTGGGCGATACACCTGGACACATGTTTTTTTGTTGTTGTTGTGTGTGTGTGGGTGGGGGGGGGGGGGGGGGGGGACGGACGATGGTGTTAAAAAAAGACCAGGTGGTCAGGTGCGATGATGCGGCAAAAGAAAACATCAAACTTAGGCCTATGCCACGGCCGAGAATGTGGTCAGGTGAAGACGGGAAAAGACCAGGGTGAGTGGAAAGGCATGTCAGAATGCTTTGTGATGAAATCGTGTTCTGGCTATGAGATGCTACTATTGTTATCAGGAATTGGCTTAATGCCACCTTTTGATTGAATGTCTTAATTGATCATGCCTAGAAAAAATATAATATTGTGCGTGTTCATCAACAGAAAAACTTGTTCAACTGATATCATGCTAATATTGTTTCTATGCAGGCTGCAGAAGCTTATGTAACTGCAAGTACCTACAAGCAACAATTGATCGTAGCAGCAACTCTTCCTGCAGAGCAATCCACGAGACATTCAGAATGCACAACAATCTAAGGCCTTGTTTGGATACATATAAATCACCTCCAATCCATACGTAATGGGAGGGAATGTGTTTATCCAAACAAGACCTAAAGAGGACAACAATTTTGATGTGTACAGCCTGGACCCTAGTAGCTTACAGCCTTCATCGTGCAATCGCCGTGCATTTTTTTTCTTACCACGAAAGTTGGCTAAAACGGCAGAGCACAGCAAGTCTGGAGCTCCTCCTAATCTAACTTGCACAGCCGTGGGTCCGGTTGCCATGCCTGTTGACTGATGAGAGGATTGTGCAACCAGACGTTGCTCTTTGGAACCAAGAGTTGCCGTGGTGATCTTCTCGAGCTCACAATGTTTCTCTATAGCAGCTCAGCATCATCTTGGTCAGCGTCAATGTCATCGGCCTCGTTATCTTCATCCTCTTCAGGTGCATCTGGGTCTACTCCCTGCACATGAGAATTGAACACGCCCAAGTTATTATCTTGACCCAGTGGGATATTCAAAAGAACAGAACATTGGGATAGCTAGTCAGAGTGATATATGTCAATATATGGTTCTGAAACTGCACAGACCTTCATTTGTTTCTCCAAACGCTCCAATCCTTTCTTTGCAGCCTCATTTTGTGGGTTTATCCTGAAAAATGCCAAGTGATTTCCTTTTCTTCAACTAGAGCATTGATACCAAAGGAGAGAATAGTACGCACTTGGTGGAGTATAAAAAAGCACGGGCTAGAAACCAAAATCGAGTAGTTCCCTCTAGTCGGTCAATAACTGCAGCTGGAGCTCCCTGACAGCTACCAGAAGTGACCACCAAACTGTCGATTTTGTATCCCAACCGGATCAAGATACACTAGAAACTGAACCTATTCGAACACACACATGCTTCTTAGGTAGCTTTTCAGTTGCAGGCATGCAGTTTTGCCATTGCAGGTAATGATGAAAGTTAATTGTTTGTCTGTAAACTAGGCAAAACTTTCAGGTTGAACATTAAGAGTCAAGTTTCTATTAAAAAATGAAGGCAATGACTTAGCACGAAGCGTTTCCCACCATTTATTAAAATTCTGAAGATGACATACAAACCCAACCCTAGGACCTATCATCAAAACCTTACCTCTAGATTCATATTGCTCATATGTATTCACAAACAAAACATCGACTACTCATGTGGCCAGATCTTCAGGATTCAAATCAAGAGTGAAGATAGGGTTAATAGACAGGTGTATTGCTGAAATGCTATTTCAAATCTTCAAGAAAAAGCACACCTTAATGCACATTGATAATGGAAAAGTGCATCATTAAGCATGTTTGTTGCTGCATAAACTTGAGCCAGCTTGATGTTTACAGAATCATCAGCCCATTGTCGTACATATCTCTCGAGTAGAGTAACAGCCTCCCTGTTACGTCCTTCCGCAACATGCAGATCAGCCAGGGCCAGTGCAGCTCCTAGAAATCCAGGTTCAAGACGAATGGCAGATTCATAGAACTTTCTTGCCTGCAGGTGAAGCAATGATATATTGATATTTATAGCAGTACTATTTGCCAAAGGGTGCTATCATTGAGGTATAGAATACAAAGTTAAATCATAAGAGCTAAATGTCCATTTCAATAAAGTTGCAGTAACTTAGTTGATAAAGGAAAGCACAAGCAGATTAGCTACTTGACTAAAGTAAACATGGAAATATGTGCATGTGACTAATGGCCTAACAACTAACAGCAAGTCAGCAACCCTCCAAGATAGAATATGAAATTGAAAAACGATGGCCAAGTCAGAACATACTTAAGTCATATGAAGTACTGGTAAACATTATCATATTTTAAAATAAAAGGACTTGATATAGCTATGAACGCAATAAGAGAATATCCATCTGTTGGTACCTACCAAGGAATTACACGGTAAAATATTAAAAACATGGGGCAACATCTGAAAGCAGTCCTTGCGTAACACTTCACCAACATCTAAAACATCGATTGCAAAATATCAGTTTACATGTCACATGTTGTCTAATCAGCGGAGTGGCAATCAGTAAAAAAGTGCAGATTCTTTCCTAAAGCAAATAGAGGTGCATCATAAGTGGTATCATCATTCATCTAGTTAAACGCAGCGATCTAGCTGGGCACTGGTTTCTTCCAGAAACACAGAATAGATAGTTTGTGAATCAATGACCCATGGCAAAATAAGGTTACCTTCTCTCTCCCACTGGAACTGATTGCATGAACATCACCAACTAGCTTGAGAGCTTTTGCAGACTGATGCATAACCTTCATTGCCTCACGTGCAGTGAATAATGCATCTTTGCATTTAGCAAGTGCTAGATAAGCACGCACTAAACCTGGGAGAATATCTATATTTAGACAGACAATAGGACAATAGATTTGAATATCAGAGGTACCAGCCTACCAACCTTGATAAGAACGAAGATCAGCCCTCAATTCTTGAGCTCCTCTGAAGTCGGTCACTGCCATATCTGGCCGGTTCAATGAAAGATGCAGATTGCCCTTCAAAGATAGTAAACAAATAATGGCAAATCAATAAGGGAAATAATGATATGCCTAAAAATGGGAATGCGGCGATTCTGAAAAAACGAACATGGTAGCAGGGCACACAAATCTATACATGAACTTCACAGACCAAAACCAGAAATCACAGAGGGGTTTTGCAATTCCACCCAACCATGATTCTGCAGTTATGCTTCCAAATTGCAATGCAAGAGAAATTACCATAATAATATCAATCCATTTGCATAGACAAGGTTTTGTAGTATTACCTTCATAATATAACCAGTTATATGCCTATCATCAACTCGAAGGCTCTGATGAAAACGAAAACGTTGTAAGAAAATTAGATGGAAGATGAGCTTCCATAAAACACAAAGGTAAAAGGTATGGACCTTTTCTGCATATGTCAAAGCTTTTCTTTCATCTTTTCTTTCCCACATTGCTGCAAGAGCAACACATGTCTCTGGTCTTGCGGGGTCAATATGCAGCATATCATGTACCAGCTTGTTCAGTTTGATATAGTCAAATTTTGTTTTTAGGAGAATTGCATACTCATCCATATATGTCATAATGTTTGGGTCAATCAACCGAGCCTGCCAAAAAAAACAGCCAATAGAAGAAATGGTCTGAGAACCTATTATTTGTTCACATGATTTACAAAAGCAGGTGCCTGTAAGTCTGTACTTATTCAATTTACCTTCTCAAAGTTCATTATTGCTTCATCATTCCTGCCTATGATCGCTTCAACCTTCAAATAAGAAGATCAGATATGAACACAATGAAGAGATGTCATTAAAACCACCTTAAAACCACCAAACCAAATTGAAAAGAACAATGTCCTTCGTTCTCTAGACACTAACAAGCACAACAGCATCAAACTAAGGAATATATGAACTAAGAGAACTTGATGGTTGATGCCTATCTGTTTGTACATTAAGGAGTATGTGGAAAAAATATGCAAGTTGAAGAAAGACAAACCTTTGCAATTTCCAGCAGGATATGCACATTATTGGGGAATCGTTGCATTAGTTCTAGATATATGTCAAGGCCACCTATAAAAGCAAAAGGACCACTATAAATGAATACATATGGTTGCTACCATGTTAAAATCTACAATTATATGTACAACATGTAAAGGTAAAAAATGTAATATTTGCTAGAGGAAATGACTCAATCTATTCCTCCAAACCCTAGAAGGGTGGGATATAAAGATCCTATGCATGGGCCTCTAGATGGGCCTCTATACATGGGCTCACATATACACCAACACCCCCCCCCGGCAGTCTGAACTACCGGCGCAGCGGTGTTCAAGACTGGACAAGAAGAGAGTACAAAGGGCAAATACCCCCCCGCAGCCACAACTAGCCACCGGCTACGTTGAGGCTGGAGCGAAACTCCGAGAAGGTCGAGGAGGGCAGCCCCTTGGTGATGATGTCAGCAAACTGGGAGGTAGTCGGGACATGAAGTACCCTAACATCGTCGATGGCAACTCTGTCGCGCACGAAGTGTAGGTCGATCTCCACATGCTTCATCCGCTGATGTTGGACGTGGTTGGTGGAGAGGTACACGGCGCTGACGTTGTTGCAGTAGACGAGCGTGCTCTTGGCGAGCGGGTTGTGGAGCTCCGCCAAGAGCTGTCGGAGCCAAGACGCTCCGCCACGCCGTTAGCGACAGCCCGGTACTCCGCCTCAGCACTAGAGCGGGAGACAACCGGCTGCCGCTTGGACGACCAGGAGACAAGGTTGCCGCCCAGGAAGACGGCGTAGCAGGAAGTGGAGCGACGAGTGGCCGGGCAGCCAGCCCAGTCAGCGTCGGTGTAGACCACCAACTCAGAGGTGGGAGAGCGGTGAAGAACCAAGCCGAAGCCAACAGTGCCACGGACGTAGCGGAGGAGACGCTTCAGTGCAGCTAGGTGAGACTCCCGGGGATCATGCATGTGAAGACAGACCTGCTGAACGGCATAGGTGAGATCTCCCGGGGATCATGCATGTGAAGACAGACCTGCTGAACGGCATAGGTGAGATCCGGCCGGGTGAAGGTCAGATACTGCAAGGCACCGGCAAGGCTCCGGTAGGCAGTAGGATCAGCCACGAGATCACTCAGATAGGCAGACAGCTTCGCCTGAGTATCGACAGGAGTGGAGCATGGCTTGCAATCAGTCATCCCAGCCTGCTCCAGAATGTCAAGTGCATACTGCCGCTGGTGAAGGAACAGGCCAGACGGGCGAGTCTCAACAGTAACGCCCAAGAAGTGGTGGAGCTGACCAAGATCCTTCATAGCAAACTCCTGCTGCAGATAGGAGATGACGCGCTCAAGCAACTGCTGACTGGAGGTTGTGAGCACAATATCATCAACATAGAGCAGCAGGTAGGCAGTCTCATCTCCACGGCGATAGATGAACAGAGAAGTGTCAGCCTTGGCCTCGGTGAATCCCAAAGTCAGCAAGAACGTGGCGAACCGAGAGTACCAAGCCCGAGGAGCCTGCTTCAGACCATAGAGGGACTTGTTGAGCCGGCAGACCATATCCGGACGAATCGAGTCCACAAATCCCGCTGGCTGAGAGCAGTACACTGTCTCTGACAGAGTGCCGTGAAGAAAGACATTCTTCACATCCAGCTGGTGCACAGGCCAGGAGCGAGAGAGCGCAAGCGAGAGGACCGTGCGCACCGTAGCGGGCTTCACCACTGGACTGAAGGTCTCATCATAGTCCACACCAGGCCGCTGAGTGAAACCCCGGAGAACCCAGCGAGCCTTGTAGCGCTCCAGTGTGCCGTCAGCCCGACGCTTATGCGTCCAGATCCACTTGCCGGTGACCATATTACAACCAGACGGACGCGGTACGAGGTCCCACGTCTGGTTGGCAAGGAGAGCCGCGTACTCCTCTTCCATCGCGCGACGCCAGTGAGGATCCGCCAGGGCGTCGCGGACAGAGAAGGGTACCGGAGAAACCCGCGGCTCGCCCTCGGTGGCGGAGAGGGTCGCGGCCTGAGACGCCATCCGCCGAGTCACCATGGGATGGATATGCCGAGGATCCCGATGTATGACTGGCGGGTGGTATACCTCCGGCTCAACTCGAGAGCGAGTCGGCGGAGGCGGCGGCGGCGGCGACTCCTCCGGTGTAGACGTTGGAGGAGCCTCCAGAGCCAAAGTCGGCGCCGGTACCGGCGCCGAACGACGCCGGTACACCTGCACCGGCTGAGCGTACCGCGCAGGTGCAGGGGAAGGCACCAGGGCCGCGCGTGGCGCGACTGCGGGCACCGGGGCCGCGCTCGGCGCAGCAGAGATCACCGGAAACGGTGACGGTGTACCGGGAAAACCTGTAGGGAAAGGACAGACAGAAAAATGTTGCTGAACCACCGGGTCAATCGGAAACAGAGACTCCAGCTCGGGGTCAGGAGAAGGTGTGGAGGAGGTAGAGTAGGGGAAATCCGACTCATCAAAGGTGACGTGTCGGGAGATCAGGACGCGGCGAGAGGTGAGGTCAAAGCATCGGTACCCCTTGTGGTCAGGGGAGTAACCAAGGAACACACAACGAGTCGAGCGGGGCGCCAGCTTGTGAGGAGCAGTGGCGGATGTGTTAGGGTAACACGCACACCCAAAGACCCGAAGGTGGTCGTAGCGAGGAGGAGTACCGAAAAGAGCGTGGTGTGGAGTGGGAGCAGGAGAAGTAGTGGACGGAAGACGGTTGAGCAAGTAGGTGGCGGTGTAGAGGCTCTCGGCACAGAAGCGCGGGGGCAGAGATGCCTGGATCAGAAGGGTGCGCACGACGTCGTTCGTCGTGCGAATCATCCGCTCAGCCTTGCCGTTCTGAGGAGAGGTATACGGACAAGACATACGCAGCTGAATACCCCGAGAGAGGAAGAAAGAACGGGAGGTGGAGTTGTCGAACTCCCGCCCGTTGTCACACTGGACGGCCTTAACGGTGAGGCCGAACTGAGTGGACACCCAGGCAAAGAAGTGGAGGAGGGTGGAGAAGGTCTCAGACTTGGCGCACAAAGGAAACGTCCAAGGGTAGTGCGAGAAATCATCGACCACCACCAGATAGTACTCATAGCCAGAAAGGCAAGGAACAGGAGAGGTCCACAGGTCACAGTGAACAAGATCAAATGCATGCGTCGCATGCGAAGAAGAAAAAAAAGAGAACCGAACATGACGACCGAGCTGGCACGCATGGCAGAGGGGCTCAGCAGGAGCCCTAGTACTAGGAACATCGATACTACGACTGAGCTGAGCCAGAACATCGCGGCCAGGGTGACCAAGACGGCGGTGCCAGGTGGTGGAAGACGGCGTTGCGGCAAAAGCAGCAGACCAAGACGGCCAGGGCGAAGAAGAAGACGAGAGTGGTGCAGCGGAAGAAGGAAGACGAAGGGTGTAAAGGGGCCCGTGCTGTCACACCGGAGTAGCGGACGCCGGGAGGCCAAATCCTTTACAGTGAGGCCAGAAGAATCAAACTCGATGGAACAAGAATTATCAGCTGTAAACTGACGAATGGAAAGAAGGTTATGAACCATCTGAGGAGCAATAAGGGCATTGGGAAGACAAAAAGAGCCAGGAGCAGAACCCACGGCGGTGACAGGAAGGCAAGACCCATCACCAACCATGATGGAAGAAGGACAAGAGGAGTGTGGGGGTCGGACAGAAGAGAGGATACCGGCATCTGGGGTGGTGTGTAAGGAGGCACCCGAGTCGGCGATCCACTCGGTGCTGACCGGCGGCGTCCGCCCCATGGCGCTGAAGGACTGCGCCAATGCGGCCTGGTCCCACCCCCCAGGCCAGGTCTGGCTGGGTGGAGTGGGTGGGGTCCAGAACGGCACGAACAGGGGAGCAGCAGCGGCGAGCATGGCCGCCGGCTCCCTCTGACCCTGAACCGGCCACATCGGGAGGCACCCTGGCCACGAGGTGCTGAAGGATGGCCAGGGCGTACCTCCAGGATCAGGAGCAGGAGTCGGAGCCGTAGCCGGCGGGCCCTGACGACCCCCACCATCAGCACCAAGAGCAGCACCGTCAGCACCACCACGGTCCCGCCGCCGACGATGCCCACGGCCTCCCCCCCCCCCCCCCCCGCCATGCTGGCCAAGGAGGGAGGTGGCAGGTGAGGCGGAGGGAGCCGGTGGAGCAGCCACAAGCACGGTGGAGGTGGGCGAGGACGTAGTGCTGTGCTCGGGGAAGGGGACGACGACGGGCTGCTTGCCAGAGGAGACAAGGAAGGAGTGCTCCGCCTCGGCAGCCGCGCGAAGCCGCTCCTGGGACGTCGCAGCCTCGGATTTGGCGGCGAGTGCAGCTTCGGCCAGAGCAGCTCGGGCGACGTTCGGCGGCCCGCGAAAGGCAGCGGCGGCGAACGGCGCGTCCGCGGGGGGCATGCCGAGCGCTGGCCATGGAGCATCGGTGACTGCGGCGCGTGCGGGTCCCACATCGCGCGCGGCGTCTGGGGCGGCGGCGCCCTCGGCGCACGTGGCATCAGCCAAGGGCGGAGCAGGGGCCGCGTCCACGGAGAGAGGAGGAGGGGCACCAGCGGCGGCGGCAGTGGCCGCCGCGCCAGCCGTGCCATCGAGGGCCGGGCCGGCCGTGTCCGCGGCGGCGAGCGGCAGGGCGCCCGCGGCGACTTCCACGGCCGCGAGGCTTGCCGCGGCGTCCGCAGCGCCCATGCCTAGGCGGCGTCCGCAGCGCGGCCCAGGCGGCGTCTGCAGGGCGGCCGCGGGCACAGGCGGCCCGGGCGGCGGCTGCAGCGGCGGCGGTTGCGGGCCCGTGGCTCCCGCAGCGCCAGAAGTCGTCGCGCCCGCAGATCCGAGCCAGGAGGCGGCGCCTCCCGCGCCTGCAGAGCGGCTCCATGCGGCGGCGGCAGGGTAGGCGGCGGCGGCCCAAGCGCCAGCAGAGCAGCTCCATGCGGCGGCGACAGGGTAGGCGGCGCGTCCGCTTGGAGAAGAGGCAGAGGTGCCGACGGCCGGCCTGACGGCAGCAGCAGGGGGCCTGGCGCCCGGCGCAGGAGCAGCGGCCGGAGCAAAGCCCCAGGGGCCCGCGCCTGCAGTGCCCGCGGCCAGGGGAGGAAGGGGCTCGGCGGCCAGGGACGCGAGGCCTGCCGCGGCGTCCGCGGCGGCAGGGACGGCGCTGGCAGCGCCCAGATCCAGCGCAGAGGAGGCGGGCGGCGCCGGATCCAGAGCAGAGGAGGGGAGGGAAGAGAGGGGAGGGAAGGCGGAGGGGTGGGGCGGCTGCTAGAGGGAGGGAGGGAGAGGAAGAAGAAGGCTCGATACCATGTTAGAGGAAATGACTCAATCTATTCCTCCAAACCCTAGAAGGGTGGGATATAAAGATCCTATACATGGGCCTCTAGATGGGCCTCTATACATGGGCTCACATATACACCAACAATATTCATTATTGATATCTAAAAAATGGCATCTTAGGAAAACAACATGCAAAGCTATAACTTTATGCTCAGCAGATACAAGTAAACTAAAAGTTCAGGAAAGGTTTACTATAAAGTTACATTCAGTGGCACAAGAGTCCGCATTACAGGTTTCTGCATCATTCAATATTAACCAACAAGGGAAATCCTTAGTAACAATGTGAAATATTTCTTGACCAGAACCACAAATTCAACCATGCAATTATATCTTGAAATCCTCAGACAAAATGTCGCACAAGAACAGTCATATTACCTTTATAATCATGTGAAGCAATGCAACACTGCGCCTCAACATACCACTGTTAAGAAAATAATGATTTAAGTGAATTATCATCTGAACCAATATATAGAAAGAATAAAGAAGTATGACGATATGTTTGGATGAGTTGACATTCTGGAAAATCATAATAAATTATTGAAGTCAAAATTGCAATAACAAGTACTGTTCTAAAGAAATACTCCCTCCGTTCCGGGCTTTTTGAGATTTATAGTATTTGCTATGTACCTGGATATAATCTATGTCTTGGTGCATAGCAAAAATCTACCAACCTAGAAAAGTCAAAACAATCTGCATTTTGGAACGGAGGGAGTATAATTTATTAATTGATAATTCTCAATATAGATAAACATGATCTCTAGGTTTAACTATAAGAATGGTGTGTTCCTATTGTTATGTTATCACACTTGGTCAATCGCAGTACGACAAAACAGACATACACAACTGCAATCTACATTTTGAGAAAAGGGACGGAAGTATAGCAACGAACATGAAGCCAAAAAGGACAAGGAATTCATCAGCACACTGTTTCGGTTTAGCAGAATTTGGCATTTACATGTGCAAAGTGCTGTTTTTAACCCAATAGTTAATGTGATAACTGATAATCAAATCAAACTCAAGAGGACGAACGCAAGTCTAGTTACTTGATAGAATATCATGTAAAGGTTTAAACACTAAGCGCTACTAATACTTATGCCCTGATGCTTTAAACTGTGAAACTTTGCCTGTTTTCAATGCGATCAAGACTGGGGATAAATCCGCAAAACTCTAAAAAAATGAATACTTATGCTTCAAGGTACTGTTTCAGAATGTTAATACTATCCTAGAGCCTAGAAACACTAGCACTCTAGCAGTCCACCAAAATGTAAACTCGGTGCATGCCATATATACAATAGGGATGCAGCAATGTTCACTTACATTCCACCATCGTTGTGCATCTAAAGAGTCACTTGGAAGCTTGCCTCCTCTATTTGGTGCCTACAAGGAAAATAAAGTCATTTCAACTTTCAGTTAAAACAAGTTCAAAAGACTAATTTCTGAAATTTATTGAGCACAAGTTTAAGTTGTTAAATATTCTATGGAGGTTTATTATTTCTATAAAGCCTGCATATGTGGTGTCCAAACAAAAATTGAAACCCATTAGGCCATATCAACTATGTGTACAGAACAACTGCAAAAAATAAAAAGTTTGGTGGATGATGGCTTTGTGATTATGTTGAATATTGTGAAGGTAAATCTTGTCTACAAAATGAGAAGAAAACTTCAGCATTCAGCATTTGTAATAACAGGAAGTTGCTCATAAAATTCACAGGATCAACATCTTTCGGTAACCAGGAAATCTGGCAATAAAGCACTCAGAAGTTCTGAATTTTAACATGCAAAATTTAAACTAATCTTCCCTCAAAGTTTCCTTTTCACAGCTTAAACGAAGAAATGTACACTTACTTGTGAAAATAATAAAGAAAATTCCTTTGCAGAAAGCCCCATTTCCGCCAAAGCTGTAATAGCTTCAAAAACATAAGGGCAGTGCCTGACAGAGAAGTATGAAGATGTAGACAACCTTGTGAGCGCAGATAAGTTGAGAGATTTCTGTAACCAAGTTTAGAAAGAACTTTCTCTAAAAGAACAAAGTGGCACTTTATGTTGATGTGGTTGGAGAACTCAATCTCCCAGAAAGGAAATTATTTGATATGCTATACCTCAAGCACTCTTTATAACAGACAACAGCTGAACGGCTATTTCTTGATATTCGATAAAGCTTCCCTAACATCAGATTCATTTTCAGCGTTCTCACTTTAGAAGGAATACCCTCCATCTGCAGAGAGCATACAATGTCAACATGCCATATGCCACATCATCTGTATTCGTGAAATAGGATTCAAGGTTCAAAAAGAACAAATAAAAGTAAATGAAAAACAAGGAACCTCTTGAAGTGCTTCACGGTGCTCACATAGAGCAGAATGGCAAAGTGCAATCTTGAACTTCACCTGCAACAGCATAACAAAACTGAATGAGATACCTGCTACATGTGACCAAAAAAATATTAACATGAGGTTATTGAATATTAACATGAGGTCGTTGAAATGTCATGTTCGGCCATTCACACCTCGTTTTCGTTGAATGGTAAGAGATTCGAAGAATTTGGAGAAGGCGACCGGCCTGTGGCAGACACTGAGCTTCTGATGTTACTTGTTGCTTGCCTAGGGATACTTCTGCTACATTGCATAGCTTGCTTGTATGCATTCTACCATGGAGGAAAGGGAAATTAGAAACTAAGATTTCACAGCGATTCATATGTTTAATACAGCAAACGTTGCAAGTCAACTGGAAGCTTTTTGCAAACATTACCAGTGCCCTACGGAACTCTTTCTCTCCATACAAAGCATCACCATGCAGGACCTGCGATACACCAACACGACAGCCTTAAAAAACAACTTGGTCCATGTAGGCAACAGAATTGGCATTGCAAAATGCAAGATATGCAGGACAATCCATGCATGTCCTTGCGCATTAACTGTCCAGAAACTAACTGATGCATTATGTTTTGGCCTCGGTAGTCAGAGCACACGAAGCAGAGTTGACAGCAGCACAGCATAGAAGTAAGACAAAACTAGGAAGCCCTTGCCGAGCTGCTGCTCAAGGAAGCTTACCAGGCTTTCCGCCTTCATGGACATGCCAGCATCGTTGCTCGCACCAGATGACGACACAAGGAAACTACCCTGCGAGCGAAGGAGACGAGTAATCAGTTAGCACTGCAAAACCTCGCTCCATTACCCGACGCAGCGACCCAGCCTTGCTCGTAGCGCAAAGGCAACGCGGTCCGAACCGCGCGAGCACCAGGCGGGGTGAACACTTTGGACCCCGAACCCCCGGCGCGCGCGCGAACCACGTCTGATTCGAGGCAAAACCCTAGAGATTCGAGCGCGGGGTGCACAGAAGGCTGTGAGGAGGGGAGGGGAGGGGAGACAGGGATCGCGGCACGGACCAGGGTTTGGGCGGAGGCGAAAAGGCCGGCGTCGAGGAGGGCCGCCATGGACTCCCGCGCCGCCTCCATCTCCGGCGGCGAGCTCTGCCGGGGGAATTTGAAATCGGAGCTCGTGCGGGGATTTTTGGTGTTTGGTGGGTTGGTTTGATTTGCTGAGAGCCGTCGCCGTCTGTGTCGTCTTGCTCGCACTCTTCTAGAATGGAGAGCAGAGGAGGATTTGAAACCAAAGCTATGAAACACTATTTGGGCCGTGCTACTTCTGGCCCATTCAGGCCCAACAGGTTCCTTTTTGCTCTGTCGTCTAATCTAAAGAAAAAGGATGCGATCTCTAAAAGAAGAAAAAAAAATACTGTACTACTACTACTAGCAATGCATCCTGGCAAGCATAATTTCACTGGGACGGAAGTTGAGCTTCCATGATAACAAAACAGAAAACAGGGTAGGGTTTGAGCATTCGTCAACCAGAGTTTCCGAGACGTCACCAAAATTGGCGTCAACCAGGCAAGCTGGTAAGAACCCAGAGGCTTGTACGAACAGAACACGTCGTATTACTTATAGGCATACATGCGCAAAGCGAATTAAGAATATCGCGATTGGTGTAATTCAGATGTACATACAATCAGGCCCTCTAGGCATAGTGTCCAGACGTCAGTATGGCCAAATGAGACTAGCCTCAACATATTCCAAAGATCGCTACAGCACACTTACAACAAGTTACGGGAACTGGTAGGAAATGGTCCAGTACACTAAGTTACAGTAACAGATACGGCGGTGGAGGCAGTTGTGACTTGCGAGAACGTTGGGACTGCGAGGCACGGGATAGGATTACTTGGCAATTGGCTTCTGGAGAAACTCATGCCTCTTCCACTTGCTCTTCCTCTTCCTGGAGAAGGTTCTCCCTGTTGTCATGGGCCCAGAAGCCACGCACATCTATAAGCATGCTGGCGATAGTCCCGCCTTGCTTGCATGAAAGAAGATCTTGTAGCGAGATCCTGAGAGGATCTGCTGGCTTCACCATGTCCCAGATTTCGTCCCTCACATCTTCAATGCAAAGCTCATAGTTCCCACCCTCAATCCATTTCTGGTGTACATCTCTGGAAACATGAATGAGGTTACATGAGAAAAAATGAACGATCAAACTACACAGAACACGGCCCACTGATCTCAATGGGGAACAAGACCATAGAATAGGTTCGATTGAAAAGACTCAACTAGCATGGTGTTGATTAGAATTTAGAGCACTACGTGCAAGCCTGTATTTTAAAGACTAGCGAGAAGTATTAAGATATGAGATCAAATTTATTAGTTGGTTAACCTGTTTATTGCGTATCTTATAGTCTCAGCTATAACAGTCGGAACCATTTTAATGAAAAATATCAAAATAAAATATTACTGAATTT
Source organism: Panicum virgatum (assembly GCF_016808335.1). Lineage (NCBI taxonomy): Eukaryota > Viridiplantae > Streptophyta > Magnoliopsida > Poales > Poaceae > Panicum > Panicum virgatum. The sequence continues at coordinate 9,947,199 of NC_053138.1, read as the reverse complement.
AATAAAATTCGTGTAGTGTAACTAATTATATTGCAGAAAGCAACCATACAGCCCCTGTACCGGGATAATATTTGTCACATTTCTTGCCTAACAGGTAACGGCAGTGCAAGTGTGCAACTGGTGAGTACAACATACTAGAGAATGCCTTGTGGATGCAAAGGGGGGGAAAGGTACATAACAGCATCTGGTGGTTGAGAAATTAAGCATTGAAGTAAACTAATATCCTGCCTGTTAAGGCTAGCAGAACAGTCTAAGGCGGCGGCCGTCGGGTGCGCGGGCGAACGGCGGCGTCGGGGTGGGAGGAGACGAGGGATAAGGTGGATAAGGTGGGGCTGGGCCAACTTTAAGGTGGATAAGGTGGGCTGGGCTGTTTTTATGGGCCTTTCTATGCATCTCTATAGCTGTAGTCTTCTATTTGTTTTCTTTTTTTGTGAGGTAATACGTGTATATACGTGTATTTGTGAAACGCCTAGGAAAACACCTAGGAGCGCCTAGGAACGAGTACTCCCGACTAGGCGCTAGGCAATGGGTCAGCGCCTAGATTCCGCCTAGCGCCTAGCTGAACTTTGACTATTGAACACGAAATTCTTTTTTTATTACTATACATGCAGCCACATAATGATCAGAGGATTACTTCATGTAGTTTAAATGTTTAATGTGTCCTTTTCTCCTATTTGAGGCTCCGCAAAAATACAAATGACAAAGCAGAGTATAGCATGGGAGCAAGTTTCGCCTTGCATACATACCTAAACAGAGTATGGATATCTGCAGTCGTGAGGAACCCCCTTCCATTCAGATCAAGGCATCTAAATAAATATGTCAAGCCTTCAGGGGTATCTTTGTTTTCTAGAGCCAAAACAAAATCAAGGAAGCTTTCGAAATCCATCTCACGACTGTTTCCACCTCCAACTTTGCTCCGGCGGACATGCTCATCAAAAACTGAAATACACAGCCACATCGTTGTTATGCATTCATGAATAAATTCTTAAAGGGGATCATGATCAATGGCTAAATATATACAAGTTTTGAGACAGCAATAACAAAAGATACATTAGAACAGTGGCAGATTTTAACCTCTTTCAATGAAAATCTCAGTCAACGTGCCATCTGCATATTCTTTGAGCTCTTGTTTGCTCAGGGTACCATTTTGGTCCTTATCCAGTGCAAGAAACATATCTGCACAAACATAAGGAAAAATCAAACACGGACGTCCATTGTTCCATTGTATCTAGGTAAAAATATTTTTTCTATTGCAATGCTCTCTGTGTGTTTGGGAGTGGTGGGGGATAAGTATATATGAGAATTCCAGCTGACATACCACATATGCGCTGAGCTGAAGTTAAGGAAAACCAATTTTCTGCCTGCTCGGTGTCAGTTACCTCTTCCTCGCTTTCCTAAAAATATCAGTGATGAGAATCAGCCATCGGAGTATGCAAATCACGAAAATCATGAGATTACTGATTAAGCAACAGAATTACACTTAACAGTACAGATACTCAAGTCAAGTTCCCACATTGAACAGTGCCAGTATTAAAAATTTACCTGATGTAGTTCCATTAGCTCCTGGAGACAATTGCTCAGCAAGACTTTCTTTATGCATGCTTTCCCTGCAAGAATAAATGGTACATTATGATATAGGAAGTTAATCTCATAATGCTGTTTTGGATGTAAATCCACTATAAGTCTAGTTTTTTTTATACCTCGTCTGTGTGGATCACAGAAGAAAAAGAACTTGCGTGCAGCTATGCGGCAGTACATTTGAACAAATTGGGTGGGCATGTCACGCAATTGTGCCAAATTGGGGATGAGTCCTCTTATATATGCCTCCATTTCCTACGAAAATAAATAAGTCCTCATAAGCATGTCTCCTCTTCCTATGAAAATAATTAAGGTGTGAAGAACACTTCTAGGTGTAAACTCTCATCAACATGTGCTGGAGTGTCCATACATGAGGCTGAAGGAAACCATCAGAATCTTCATCGAGTTCACTCATGTCAATTCTTGCTTGAGTAAGAGAGACCTGCAGAAGCACCAAAAAAGATGATAAATAGAGGAGTATAGGACCATAATAATTTGCAAATAAGATTGACAATTTATTTAAACAAGCTGGTCAAATAATGAAGTGGACCAGCTGTTTGACCAAAAAACTTCAGATCAGGATATAGAACAGCAATGCTAACAATGTGGGTTTACAATACTCACAATCTATTAGATATTTAAGAACAAAATGAAGCGCATGGGAGTATGGGACAAAATTTGCTGGCAATTTTAATTGCTTTTTCTTGTGGAAATAAATTACCGTCCGCATAACGTAGAGATAAAATGGTAGGATGGCAATCCTCCCAGAATCATCCTTCTCAAACTTCATAAAGTTTGAAGGGCTGAAGAAACGTTTGCATTTCTGACCAATCTGCTCCGTGCAGACTGTGGCTATATGGCAGAAGTCTTCATAATTCATCTGTAGTATTCCAGGAATAATAAGTAAAGAAGATAATAACAAAAGGCAGTGCCACATAAACAGCTAAAGAAACATAAATGGAGATCATTCATGTAACAAATGCAACAAGAACCAGTATGCCTATATTAGACAATTCAACAGGAACTAGCATTGTGGAAGTGGATATGGTGTAAGAATTCATGTATGAGCAAAGAGTATTACCTTTTCAGCACCAGTAGCATCATCAATAACACAATTTTCTCTTAGACAAACCCACATGGCATCAAGATCGTCAGCATTCAACAGAAGTTCTGATTGTTTCTGTAATTGGTTTTGAATGACCCCCATAAGGCATAAGTCATGAGAAGGAAAATGCCAACAAAAAGAAAGCTTCCAAAGTCCAAACAAAGACATGGCATGTCTCCAAATCAAAAGAATGGTCGAACATTACCTTCAGAAACCTGTACTTGGCCAACCTCTGAACTCTAGAGCTAATGGATCCTTCTTCAGGTTTCTGGATAAAAACAGGGTATCAGTTTAGAATCTACAGCTACTGTGCTAGATTACAGAATCAAACTGAGCTCAGGGAACCCAAAAAATAATTGCCATCCTCTATGTATGCAGATAGAGCTGCTAATGCTGTTTTTAAGTTGCACTCCAAATCCTATCTTAAGAGCACAACAAGAAAAAAAAACTAGAATGATCTCTGTCCATTTCCTATGCAGCTAGAGCTGCTAATGCTGTATTTTAAGTTACACCGCAAATTTTATCCTGAAGAGTACACTGTACAACAAGGAAAAAAAACTATAATGACCTCTGTCTATTGACATGCAACTAGGGCTGTTAATGCCGTATTTTTAAGTTAGTGCATATTTTATCTTCAGAGTACAGCAAGAAAAAAACGAAAATGATCTTTGTCCATTGAAGAAACTGAATTGTCACCTTCTTGTAAAAACTTGGGATGGAACCAGCTTCAGCACTCTTTCGCTGCCGCTCCTTGAAGATCTCCAACAATATCCTCTTTGTTTCCAGTTCTGTATATGTTTAAAACAAATCATGAGCTTAGTGTTGCCACAATGAGAAATGCATAGGTTGATTAACAAGCAACTACTGTAGTCTAGCATTCTATTTCGAGCTTGTTTCCACTAGCTAGTTTTTCACTCTTTTTGTATCACTTTCCCATGCCCACGAGTAAGGAGCTACCGATACTGCAGAAAATGTGTTATATTACAAAGAAGCGTGTTCTAGACTTCTAGTTCTGGGTCCATGCACATGGACAGAGAAGTACTGGCACTAACCACTATCCTGAGGCCTTGTAATCAGTCCAATTATCAAACTACGAGTATAGGCGCAAGCTCAAAAGGTACAGGTTCAAAATCCATTGCCTCGCCAAACCATCATTACCTCTTGATAAAGCACCATTTCCTTTGCAAATAAATCTCCACCAGAATCCACAACTGCAAATCAATACCCAACTTTTTTTTTCTAGAACACACTGCATTACATCGCCATACAACCTATGGCACATAGATCTCATCCTCGTCGCAGAACTGACACCCAGTAACTCCCTTCATACCGTACACATTTTAATTAGGAAGCATGTAAACCCTAGTCCCATCACCAGTTCACCACACCGAACCCTAAGCGCACAGCTCCGACCAAGCCTAGCGCAGCGACAAAGGGAGTAGCATAAGCGAGAGGCACTAACCCATGAGGGCCTCGGATCCGAGGCCGGCGCCCGTGCCAACGAAGCGGCGGAGATTGCGGACCCACGGCATCGACGAGGCCGGCGGGATCCGCCTCCCGGCGGGCGCCGTCACCGCTGAGGAGGCCCCGTCGCCGCCGGCGTCCGCGCCGTCGCCGGAGGCGGTGCTCATCGCGGCCGCGCCGGTGGATCGGGGAGCGCGCGCGGGGAGTGACCGCGTCCGGCCGGTGGCAAACGCGGCTTGGGTTGGGGTTGGTGGGTGGGCTCCGTCACAGTTACCGTCACTCCGGTTGTGAGTGGAACACAGGAAAGTGTCGAACAGATCAACAGAACATTATTCGAATTTTATTTGGGTTTTAAAATTTCAAATTTGTCCATTTTGCGTAACATTGGTTATTTAATCAAGCTGTACAAAAAAAAAATCTGACTCTCCCAGCGTATGTTGAAAATTATTTTGATGAGGACCCTCATCCTTCGGTGACGCTAACTTTGAATCAGCGTGATAAGCTATACACACATATAAGATAAACAATAACTAAAACATTTTTCATTCCTGTCAATTTTTACACAACTCCAAATACAAATTACGCGGGTTTGAGTATATCAATATTAAGTGACTTGGCTTCGTATTTGCTTAAAACATGTAGCTTCATAATACATTTTAAGTTCAACCTAGATACTCTCTTTACTCCGTTCTGGCGGACATTGATGGGGTTCGACTTTGGCATCCCACAATTACCTTGGAGTCCTTTTTTTTTGAGTAAATGTCACTGGCGGTCCCCAAACTTGTGCCGAGATTTCAAGTAGGTCCCGGTACTCTCAAAATGCACATCTAGGTCCCTGAACTTGTCCCGACTTCTCATCCCGGTCCCGGTACTCTCAAAATGCACGTCTAGGTCCCTGAACTTGCTAATCCATTTCATATAGGTCCAAATTTCCATAACATGCTCTCCAAACAGTACGATTAAGTGAACTAACAGGTGGGCAGGTGGGGCCCATATGGCAGTCACAGCGTCATCGATCAGAGCGTGTACAGCCCCTGACTAAAAGAACTGAAGAGAGAATGAGTAGTGTTAGCTTAGCTCTACTCAATGTTCAATAGCTGACAACATTCAGCAACGTCCTATTGGCTATTGCTGAATGTTGCTGAATGGTGTCAGCTATTGAACATTGAGTAGAGCTAAGCTAACACTACTCATTCTCTCTTCAGTTCTTTTAGTCAGGGGCTGTACACGCTCTGATCGATGACGCTGTGACTGCCATATGGGCCCCACCTGTTAGTTCACTTAATCGTACTGTTTGGGGAGCATGTTATGGAGATTTGGACCTATATGAAATGGATTAGCAAGTTCAGGGACCTAGATGTGTATTTTGAGAGTACCGGGACCGGGATGAGAACTCGGGACAAGTTCAGGGACCTAGATGTGCATTTTGAGAGTACCGGGACCTACTTGAAATCTCGGGACAAATTTGGGGACCGCCAGTGAAATTTACTCTTTTTTTTTCTAATGTTTCGAATTCCACTTGAAGCTAACTATCCTTACTTGTATATTAGTCTTTTTTTTTCTAATGTTTCGAATTCCACTTGAAGCTAACTATCCTTACTTGTATATTAGTCTTAACCATTTTTGTAGTTGTTTATTATTTGTATACTACTTGATATCAAGCACTCCACTCGTACCGTGTGTTTGGTTGGGAGAAGGAGTCCAACCCGGATGGGTCGAACCTCTTTTTGGAGTGTTTGGATGGAGGCAGCAGGGGACGGAGTGGACCTAGAGAGGTATATTCGGTGGAGATGCGGGTTGGCTCTGCCCCACGAAATTTGACGGACGAGTTGGCTCCGCTCCGCTCTGACGCGGCGTCTCTCTCCCGTCACTGCCCCATCTCTCTCCCGTCTCTCCTCTGCTGCCCCATGCCCCCATCTCTCCAGCCCATCGCGCGCTCCCGCCGCGGCCCGCTCGCCCAGCGCTGCCCCCCAGCCCGCCGCGGCACGCGCGCCCGCCGTGGCCGCCGTGCACGGACCCCGCCACGCCGTGCTCGCGCCTGCGCCGTTGGGGAGAAGGGCGAGGCTGAGCCTCTGCGCCGCCGGGGGAGGAGGGCGATGTCCGCCGCCGCCGCGCCGCCGGGGGAGAAGGGCACCGCTGCCGGGGAGGGCCGAGGCCGCGCCCCCTCCACGACGAGGGCCAAGGCCGGCAGCGGCGGATCCGGCCCCACCCCGCCGTGCTCCCTCCACGCCAAGGCTCGGGGCAACGCCGAGAAGGCCGCCAGCGGCGGATCCGGCTCCGCCCCGGCGCCCCTCCTCCACGCTCCAGGCCATGCCGCGGATGGGGCCGGCGGGCCGAGCGCGCGGCGGCCGGCGGCAGCTCGGCCCCATGGCGGCGAGCTTCGCGGAGGGGCCTGCACAGCAAGGGGGGGAGGCCGGATGAGCACCGGAACGGGTCCAGGAAGGCGAGGGCAGGCAGTGGCTGCGAGGAATCGAAGGAAAACTCACCGGAGGAGGGGGATTTTGCGGCGGCCGGAGTTGGGGAAGAACACGCTGTGGCTCGCGCCTTCCTGGAGGAAGAAGAAAGGAGGAAACGGAGAGAGGAGAATGACACGTGGGACTCACTAACGGAGTGAATCTCACATCCATTTCATATCCCAATTCCTCCAACCAAACAAAAATTAAGGGTTGGAGCCAATCCATTCCAACAAAGCCAACCAAACATGAGGAGGGTTAAAGTCATCCCTAAAATCTGGGTTGGAGTGGCTCCCAACCCGCAACCAAACACACGGGTAGGTAATTGTAGAAGAGAGTTCCGTTCTTGTATTTATGACCATATTATCCTATTCAAATTTCGATGCACTCACTGTGATAAATATACTTAATAAAAAGAGGTACAAGTAGATATCTAATGAGTAATGATAGTTCATCTCAATATTAGTTCATCTGTATAGATTTTCTTTTCTTTTAAAATAATAAATAAGTTATGAGCAACTTAAATAAACCTTCGACCACATATAATTTTTTTTCAAAAAATATCTCTCTTTTCTTTTCCTAATGTTTTAAAAACTAACTATAAACAGAAAATAAAGTTTTTTTTCTGAAAGAGATAAAAAATAAAAAATAAAATGAAAAATATGGTACTATTAGTATGGGTGTAGAAACTTATTGATCTGGTTTTCGCGATATGGATGGGCACATATAATTTCTTAGGAAAAATGTTCATTGCCAAGACGACGCACGTGAAACTTTTTAAGAAAAATGCTCGTGATGAATACTTGTCCATTTAATCATTAAAGTTCAATGGTTCAAAATAGAATTTTTAGAAAAAAATTGAAAGGCTACATTCCGGAACACGAGTTCATGTTCACGGAGATTTTCGCTTTCTCACGGTCCACTTCAATTTCTTCGTCGATTTATTATCCTCGAATCTGAGTCGTGATTGGAAATAATTATACAGTACTGCTACGCGACAAATTAAAATCGTCCGCCCTCGTCATCCGGACCGTCCACGCCGCGATCGTACGGCGGCCACGAACCACGCGGCGAGACGGCTATCCCACGATGCCAGCCAAGCCAAGCCAAGGCCAAAGAACCGAGCGCGCGGAGGCGGGCACCTGCGACCCGAACGGGCGGAGCCCCCCCTCCTCAAAGGCAGCTCGTCTCTCTCTCTCTCGCCTCGCGCAGACCAAGAGCCCCCCCCCCACAAAAGCGAACCAGCAAACCCCCCGCGGCGGCGCTAGGTTTTGCGGCTCCCCGCGGCAGCAGCGGCACCGCCACCGGCAGCGGCAGCGGCAGCGGCGATGGCGGGGCAGGAGCGGAGGACGATCGATCTGGAGGAGGGATGGGCCTTCATGCAGAAGGGCATCACCAAGCTGAAGAACATCCTCGAGGGCAAGCCCGAGCCGCAGTTCAGCTCCGAGGACTACATGATGCTCTACACGTACGTCTCTCTCCCCCCATGCCCCCCTCCTCCTCGGCGCCGCCGCGGCCGCTGTCTCCGCCGCGGCGGCCTCTAGGGTTTCCCCGTCTCGATCCGCTTCGATCCGGCCCTGATCTAGGGTTTTGCTCCCCTTCTCGCAGGACGATATACAACATGTGCACGCAGAAGCCGCCGCACGACTATTCGCAGCAGCTCTACGACAAGTACCGCGAGTCCTTCGAGGAGTACATCACCTCCATGGTGAGCCGCCTGTTGATTTCCCCCCTTGCTCTTGTGAATGCCCGTGTGTGACCTAGATGATCTAGCATGTGCAGTTCGGTATTAGGGTCAGATTCCCAAGTCTCAGGTGAATAAGGCAGCTCGGATGGGTTTTCTTAGCTTTTGGTGGGATTAGCGTTTGGTTGGTTGCTAAGCTTGGACGAGAACGAGCTTGATGTGTTTGGGGATGTTCCTATTTTGTTTTGGTTGGTTTGTGCTGAATAACAGATTGCCTGGATCATTAGTTGGTAGTTTCTCCTGGCTTAAGTCTTGCCGTGCTAAATAGGCTGTCGCTTGCATTAATGCAGAAATTGACATTCTGCAGTTTTGAAGGCAGTCCATCAGTTGCATTATTCATCATCTTCTGCTCTCTTGGTAGGCCAAATCTGCAGTGCAAGCAAATAGAATTTGGACACCTAGTACCAATGTTCTTAAGGCATCGCCTCGTCAAGGCGCTCAGGGAGGCCAAGGCGTCGCCAACGCCCAGCCAGAAGAGAGGAAGAGCTAGGGGAAGGAGCGACCGGGAGATGAAAGGAGGAGCAAGAAGGTTACCAGAACTAGCAAGCGACGACCTCCGCCTTCCTCATCTTCGACGGCACCAGCGCCGGCGAGATCTAGCCCCCAAGAAACTGGGGAGGTGTGAGGACTTGAAGGGGGAGCGGCTGCGGTGCTCCATTTGAGCAGCTGGAGGGGACGCCGGGGTTCGTTGCCGCAGGGTTCTGCTGCGGCTGCAGTCGATGTGCAGGGGAGCGCCGGCGGAAGGGAGGAGAGGCATGTGGGGCGGAAGGGAGGAGCGGCAGCACTGCTGCGAGGGAGGAAGAGAGGAGCGGCGCTGCTGCGAGGGAGAAGCGGCGGCAGTTCTGGATGTAGGGTTACGGGGGGTGGTCATGGGCTTGTTAGTGGGCTGGGCCTTACCTTCTCCTTGCCCCTTTCTCCCTTTTCTTTTTTCTTTTCTCATTTGTTTTGCCTGAGTATGGCGTCGCCTAGGCGAGGCGTCGCCTAGGCGTTGTGGCGGGGGCGCGCCACAGCTCGCCTCAACGCCTTAAGAACATTGCCTAGTACCCCTAAAGGTGTCTTGCATTGGGCCTAGTGTTCTGATGGCTACCTATTGCATAAGATGTCTTTGTTAGTGCTGTGGCCCTTCATACGTTTTGGCTTGGTAGTGGATTGTTTGATGATGCATCTTTGCATGACTGGAGACTGAATCTATGAATTGCGCACTGATTTTATATGACATTTTAATCCGACTCACTGTATCGTTGCATGCTATCTTTGCTATCCCCACCACTGTAATTCTGTACATTAACTTCTGAGGGTTTTCTCACTTAATTTTAACTTCGTGCAGGTACTACCTTCGTTAAGGGAGAAGCATGATGAGTTTATGTTGAGGGAGCTAGTGCAAAGGTGGTCAAACCATAAAGTCATGGTTCGGTGGCTCTCACGCTTCTTTCATTACCTTGATCGGTACTTCATCTCAAGAAGGTCACTTACCCCACTTAAAGAAGTTGGGCTTACTTGCTTCCGAGAGTTGGTAAAACAACTGTCACTTGATTCCCAGCTTCTTTTCTATGCATGAGTTTTCAATGTCCATGTCCTTATGAACTTTACTCATGGAAACAGATTTATCAAGAGATTAAAGGACAAGTAAAAGATGCAGTGATAGCTCTGGTGAGTCTTTGCATCTCTATGCTAATTCATTTAGAATTGTTTTTTAGCATAATATACTACATCCATTCCTTTTTACCTGATGAAGGACATGGCAAGGTGACCATCAATTGTTCTAAGCAATATTCCCTCGGAACCAAAAAGAATGCAATTCTAGTTTTGTCCTAAGTCAAACTATCTTAAAGCTGACCTAGTTTACAGAGAGTAGTATCAACATACCAAATAGCTATACTATAAATATATATTTCATGATCAATCTAATTTTTAAATTTATTGAAAATATACTCATGACCAAACTGCTAATATATCAGTTTATAATTTTTCAGTGCGCACATCCCTAAGCGTCATCAAATTTAGAACTCAGGGAGTGACCTGATGTGATGCTTCTATATTTTTTCAACAGATAGACAAAGAGCGTGAAGGTGAACAGATTGACAGGGCTTTATTGAAGAATGTCTTGGACATATTTGTTGAAATTGGGCTGGGTCAAATGGATTGTTACGAGAATGACTTTGAAGACTTCTTGCTTAAGGATACTACAGAGTACTACTCTGTCAAGGCTCAAAGTTGGATCCTTGAGGACTCCTGTCCAGATTATATGATCAAGGTACCTTTAGTTGAGAAGGTCACTGTCTGCTCCTATATTTATGCATGACTGTTTCTTTATGGATTGTGCCTCTTTCATTAGGCTGAGGAGTGTTTGAAGCGGGAGAAGGAGCGAGTTGGTCACTATTTGCATATTAGCAGTGAACAGAAGTTATTGGAGGTCTGTTGAAAGTTGCTGTTCCAATTTTAATGTTTCTTGGTTAATATTTTATATTTACTTAAAGTATTTCAGAATATTGCAATCTTTCTTGAATAATGCTACACATATTCCCTACATGACCTTTATATTGTTATAATTTTGGATTTTCACAGAAAGTGCAAAATGAATTGCTTGCTCAATATGCAACTCCGCTGTTGGAGAAAGAGCATTCTGGATGTTCTGCTTTGCTTCGTGATGATAAGGTTTGATTAGAAACATAATCTATTGTTTAAGGAATGCATTTCTTATTTCCTAACAACATTCACACCTCTATTGCTGCAGGTTGAGGATCTTTCTAGGATGTACAGGCTCTTCTCCAAAATCACCCGTGGCCTGGAACCTATTTCTAATATGTTCAAAACGGTACTTGCTTTGCAGGGTGTCTCAATTCTCTTTTACCTCCCTCATTTGTATTCTTTAAATCTTTGCAGTTCTGATTGATTTTTTTTTTTGTCTTCAGCATGTCACGAATGAGGGTACAGCCTTGGTCAAGCAAGCAGAAGATTCTGCTAGTAGTAAGAAGGTGCGGTATTTCTTCATCTAATTAATTATTTGTTTCCTCTGAGCAGTTTATGATTCATATGGCAACATCAAGTTGTGTCAGTTAACTCCAGAAGTCCATGTTAATAGTTTGTGCCACATACAGTGATGGCAGGTTGCTAAGTGGTTCTCATTTCTCAGTCCTTGTCCTTGCATTGCAATTTTGTATTTGTTATGTTCTGCCACTGGCTGTTTGATTTTTCTTTGTTCTTTTATTACTTTTCTGAATCATCTTCCCTATTTTTTCCATCAACTCATGACATGTACAGCCAGAGAAGAAGGATATGGTTGGCATGCAGGAACAGGTGTGTATCTTGATTGTTCTCTGCTTCTATTTTGTTTTATGCCCTCTTACGCTTATTCTTGCTTTTAGGTCTTTGTGTGGAAAATCATCGAGTTGCATGACAAATATGTGGCTTATGTGACAGATTGTTTCCAGGGCCATACACTCTTCCATAAGGTCTGTCAACTAATCCGCCCTCATTTCATTTTGCTATTGCCACAAAATTGTAAATAGTGCCTTAAATATTTCTACTACAGGCACTTAAAGAAGCCTTTGAGGTCTTCTGTAACAAGGGTGTCTCTGGTAGTTCGAGTGCTGAATTGCTGGCTACCTTCTGTGACAATATTCTGAAGAAAGGCTGCAGTGAAAAGCTCAGTGACGAAGCCATTGAAGACGCCCTTGAGAAGGTATCTGTTTCTTTTTGCTGGTAATAAATTATGTGCGGCAACTTCACATGGTTTAGTATCTTGAAAAAAAACTTAACATGTGTTGTGACTGGTTTCTAGGTGGTGAGATTGCTGGCTTACATTAGTGATAAAGATCTCTTTGCTGAGTTCTATAGGTAAGCACCTGTAATCCTGAATGGTATTTTCAATGACATCGGGTACCATGTGTAGGGAAATCTTTTGCCATTTGGAACTTTTTTTAATGTTTTGTATTGTGAACTGTCTTGCAGGAAGAAACTTGCAAGAAGATTGCTTTTTGACAAAAGTGCCAATGACGAACATGAGAGAAGCATCCTGACAAAGCTCAAGCAACAGTGTGGGGGCCAGTTTACTTCAAAAATGGAGGGCATGGTTACAGACCTCACCGTCGCCAGAGATCATCAAACTAAATTTGAAGAGTTTGTAGCTGGACATCCGGAGTTGAATCCTGGGATAGACTTGGCTGTTACTGTTTTGACAACAGGATTCTGGCCAAGCTACAAAACCTTTGATATAAATCTTCCTGCTGAGATGGTAAGTTCGCTGTTTGGTCACTTCAAGAGCACCATCACATTCGTATCATGGAGCATGTTGCTCAATGTAGTTATTTGAAAATATTTATATATTTGTCAATGGTTTTTAGGTGAAATGTGTAGAGGTTTTCAAGGAGTTCTACCAAACAAGAACAAAGCACAGGAAACTTACCTGGATTTATTCCTTGGGCACCTGTAACATCAATGCCAAGTTTGATGCCAAGCCTATTGAACTAATTGTTACGACATATCAGGTAAATCTTGGATCATGTCAGTGTATTAAATGGTGCTATATTAGCCTCTAACGTGATTCGATACTCCTCTCATTTTGGCAGGCTGCATTGCTACTGCTATTCAATGGAGCCGATAGGCTTAGTTATTCTGAGATTGTAACTCAACTAAACTTGTCAGATGATGATGTAGTGCGCTTGCTCCATTCACTCTCTTGTGCTAAATACAAGATTCTTAACAAAGAGCCAGCAAACAGATCCATCTCCCCCAACGATGTGTTTGAGTTCAATTCAAAATTCACCGACAGAATGAGAAGAATTAAGGTATTTCCTGCTTTCATTATTTTTTTGCTGTTTATCAAAGTTTAGTTCCTGTCATGCTCATATTACATTTCTTTTCATGCTATGTCCAGATTCCCCTCCCCCCTGTCGATGAGAAGAAAAAAGTTGTCGAAGATGTTGACAAAGATAGGAGGTATGCAATTGATGCATCAATTGTGCGCATCATGAAGAGCCGTAAAGTTATGGGTCATCAGCAGCTAGTTGCGGAATGTGTTGAGCAGCTCAGCCGTATGTTCAAGGTACTGATGTCATATCTCCTAATTGAAAAGTTGTTTATTGTTGATAGTAGCTTAGTCCTTGTATGCTAGCATGCAGCTTCTTGGTTTTCTTGAGTTACATAGGTTATTTATCTGTTGCAATTGGCATGTTTTAGCAATTTTAATTGGTGTTCTGCTGATGGTATGTTGGGTAACCTGTTGTTGCATCTGAAGTAGACATTTGCCTTTTTTTTTTTACTGAAGTTGCTTTTCGTCACATTAATGTAGATGAATGTTGTTTATCCCAGGACTCCCAACTTAGGTCTTTTACATCAACTAAGCTAGTTGTTGACTTGTTCATGGCCGTGAAATGATCTCACATAGTAGTATTTTGGCAAATACATGTTTGTGTTTTTCTCGTCCTTTTCCTTACTGGGATGATGTAATGCTGCAGCCGGACTTCAAAGCCATCAAGAAGAGGATTGAGGATCTCATCACAAGGGACTACTTGGAGCGCGACAAGGACAATGCGAACATGTACAAATACCTGGCTTGATTGGTGGTGGTTGGCAAGTCAAAACAAAGCTTCCAGACTTGCACGATACCACGGGGTGGAGCTCCTGCAGTGTCGTGGTGCCTCGACAACTTTTGCCATTATTTGCAGCACCTTTTGGACATTTCCGTGCGTGCAGCCTACCACCCAGCCACAGCACGGGCTGGCCGCATTTTGTACATTCATCGTCTAATAGGATAATCGTGTTGACATACATTAGATATATGGTGATATGAGGATAGGAGAGGTACTCCAGTACCGTCAATCGTGCCTTTTATGCCATGCTTAATATCTCTACCCCTCATCAGTTAACTGTGATGATTTGGAAGTGTTGTTTTGCTCTCTAAGAAGTGGTGCTTACTATGGCAATTCGCAATTTATTTCCCTTCTTCATTGACAATCTAAGACGGGAGCTGATTACATTTAGTGGTCATGGTAAATCAAAGTGGCAAGTTTTGGACCTGAATGCACCTGATTTTGTTTAGGATGGGTAATCAGTGCCTAACCAGCAGGCGCAGAGGGCGTGTTTCATGTTGGTACCTGGATTGCTGGAGTTGCCCTGCGTATGCTTGCTCGCGGCTAGCACAGACATATTATCATTCTGCTTCAGTGTTCGGAGTAGATCACGCAGAAAACGTTAACTTCGGAGGTGTGGCTTGGGAAATAAAAGTGCTGGAAAGGGCATTGCAATTCGCTTGCCTTTTTATGAAGTGACACCCATCCCTACATCACTTCTAGTATAGGAGTATAATCCTAAGCCCATCAGACGAACTCTTCTGCTCCGTCTCGGTCTAAATCGGTAGTAAAAATCATCTTGTTCTACCATCCCAGCAGCTCCGATCCAGCAGTGTGTCACTCCGGCGGCAGCACGCAGGGCTCCTCGGCCGCTGGCTCCGCGGCGGACGCCTCCAGGAAGTGCCTCTGCTTGTCGTCGGCGAGGCAGAGCACGGAGGCCTCGCACGCCTCCTGCGCCGTGGGCGGCGGCGCCGGGCGGAAGTCCATGAGCGCGGCGTACTCGGTGAGCAGGTGCAGCATGTAGTCGTAGATGGCGGCCATGCGCAGGTCCTGCATCAGGCGCTGGCCGCGCCGCCCCACGCGCTCGGCCTCCGCCGGGTTGGCGTTGCCCCAGTCGACGGCGTCCCGGATGGAGTCGCACATGCCCGGGCCCCGGCTCACCGGCCAGTGGTTCACCCGCGGCTCCAGGCCCCGGCTGAAGAAGTCCTCGTACTGCGGCTCGATCAGCAGCGCCATCGACCCGCACGACAGGATGTACTTGAGGCTCACCGACCACGCGAACCCCTCCGCGTAGATCTTGTACCTGCAGTGCAGACCCAATTCATTTATATATACATATAATTAAGGACGGTTGGTTGATTATATATAATATATATATATACACACATATAATTAAAGAAGAAAATATGGTTGGTTACCTGTGGGTGCACTGGGTGGAGAGCTTGGAGTGCTGGTACCCGGCGTTGGCCTCGTCGGTCCAGTTCTGGCGCATGATCTCGGCGCGCCACAGGTTGGTGTCGTTGCAGCCCAGCAGCGCCAGCCGCAGCGGCGACGCCACGTCCGGGTTGCCCTTCCAGAACGCCGTCGGCACCCGGTCCACCCATTTCGTCGCCTTGGCGCCGACCTTGATGCTCTTGAACTCACGGCTCCATGGCTCGATGTTCGTCTCCGGCCTGCATCGCCGTTTCAGTTCCATGTTTCTTTCTTTTTTTCTTATCAAAAGATTCAGTATTGTTTTAGATATTGCAGTAAGTTGACTATATATGGTTGCTGATTGCACGACGCATAAGACGAGGCGAGCAGCAGCAGAATGAATGGAGTAATCCGTACCAGCCCCAGAAGGACCAATCGGGGAAGGGGATGTCGAAGTGGTCCCTGGTGGTGCAGTACCGGAAGAGCGGCGGCGGCGGCGGCGCGGCGGGGTCGCCGGCGCCGTGCTCGGTGCGGTTCACGGCCGGCCGGTCCATGCAGTCGAACATGAGGTCCACGTCGGGCACGCGCCCGGGGTGCCGCCGCATCAGCTGCAGCAGGCTCCACACAGTGAAGAGCGCGCGGCTCTGGACGCAGGCGTAGTAGAGGTCCACGTGCAGCCGCCGCCCGCCGCCCGTGATGGTCACGCGCATGGACGCGCGCCGCCGCGCCGCCTCGAGGAGCGCGCGCGTCACGCCGCCCGCGCGCCGCCACGGCGCGAGGTCCCGGCGGATGGCCGCGAAGTAGGCCGGGCACTGCCGCCGCGGCGGCGGCACCGACGACGACGAGGCGTTGTTGGCCGCGCCCGGCTTCGGCGGCCGCGGCCGCGAGAGCGGCGGCAGGCAGGCGATGGAGGGCGCGCACCGCAGCGCCGCGCGCGCCGGCGGCCGGCCCTTGTCGTGCGGGAACGGGTGCCACGGCGTCGGCTCCAGGTTGTGCCCCAGCAGCGTCCGGGTCCGCGACAGCGCGTCGTCGTACGCCTGCGAGGAAAACACCACCCGCCGCCGTCAGCCACCACGGCGAATCCCCACGCAAGATCCGCATTGCTCGCGGTCAACGACGAGATCGATCAATCGATCGGATTGATCCGCCTGTATTAATTACCGAATGGATGACGGCGAGGACGATGACCGCGGAGAAGGCGGCGATGGCGGAGACGACGAGCGCGGACAGCGGCGGGTACCGCGCGCCTCGCCCCCGGCCGCCGCCCTCCGCCGCCGGCACGTAGCCCCCCATGCACGTGCGCGTCGCGGGTCGCCGGAGAAACTGAAGTAGCAGCTGGCGGCCGGCAGCAGTAGTTCAAGGCAATCAAGAGAGGACGACGATTAGTACGAGTACGTAATTTTCGGGCGGATTAACATGATCTTGAGCGGTTCTTGCCTCTGGGCTTCCTGAATTTTTGCAACGAACCAGTGGTACATCGAGGTATCGCCGGCCCACAGTGCTCTAGCTTTTTGTTACAGACAGGTTTGACCGACTCCTAGCGGCAAGATAACATTTTTTTTCGTCAATAATGAACTGGCAGTATTTTGTTTTTTTATAATAGGTTATTTTGAATTAGATAGCTGTATCTGCAGACTGCAGAAACCTGCAGAGGTGAATTCCACTTTAAAACAGTCGGAATTGTTAGGCCCCTTTTAGAAGTAGCCTAAATTATTGCTAACTTTCCTCTAATTAACAAAATGAGGTGCTTTTTTAGAAAATGAGTAGGCGAGAAGTTATTGATTCTTTTGGATTGATGCTTCCTACTGCTGCTGATATTCCATTTTGGAGGGAACAATCTTTTTCCAAGAAAGGACAGCAGAGATGCTCGAGCTATATTTATTTAATTATGGGCTGGGCAACTTATCTATCCAACATACTTTTAGCAAAAAATACGTCAGAATTTTTATGTATTAGTCAAAAGGAAAAAAGTACCGACAGAGAATTAAATGTTAAAGGTAGGGAAATCATGTGTTCCAGAAAATCAAATCATATCATTATGGATAGATTCAAAGTGTTGTATTTAATGCAACGGCTAGAAAAATGACAGATTTTGGGCGATAATATTTCAACAAATAAATGGATGCCCCTTCATTCATTCATTTACTACCTAGATTATTCATGTGACCCTTGTTCGTGAGTTGAGATTTACTCACTATTTGTGTCCTAGCTATCTGACAGTAAGATTCAATTTTTAATTTTAATTTTTTTGGGTTTTGGGGGGGGGGGGTGGGGGGATACTTTAGTTATCCATTCAATCAGTTTATGCAATGAATCTCTCTTTCAATCTTTTCCCTTTGGCTCTTGCATTCCCCAATTCTCTCCCTGTGGGGCTAATCCCTAAGTAACCACTTCACATACATCACAAACTATTGGTCTTTGTAAATTTGTAAACAAAGTATACGGATCCATCGGTCCATGGTTGAAGTTGTCCAAAATGCTTTTTCAATTGGTGTTTGCCACACAAAGCACTCAATGAGTTTGTTGAATCTGGATAACACTTTGCTAGCAAAGCATGAACGCTTGCATGCTGTGGACCACTCCATCCATCCACAAGGGTGTGGCTGCCCAGCACCTGAGTGGCTGCCCAGCACCTTGTGCTCCTGTCGCCGCAAGTTGCAAAAGACAGCGTCGCCGCCACATGGACTGAGACTGACTTGGATTTGCACAAATAGTAGTGGTCCTCCTAGAGTTGACAGGGTAGTCCGTCCGTCCATACGAATAGTGGTCCTCCTAGTCTATGGCACAGATATCTTTCAAGTAGGGATACAATATAAATGAATCACATTTTAATTTCATCTGAACAATAATATCATAGCTTTGGTTTTACAATCATTGTCAATTAAGTACATGAAAAAAACCCAAGAATTGGAATGCATGTGCTTAACTCTATCCTCTTACTCGTTACTCCTATGCCAATACAGATACTTGACAAACCTTTTATTTTTTTTTCTGAGATCAAAGACTTAACAAACTTGTTACTAGAGCAATATATCACCATACCATGCCACCATAGCTAACACAGTGAAACACCTCAAATACTAACCCATTATACTTAATTATTTCTTTAGGCTATTTCTCCAGCAAAACCCTACTTGAGTCCATACTCAAAAAGTAAGAGCCGATTATTAAAAAATCTATTCCAACAGACATCCTATTCCAGCCTAGGGAGGCCCCTAATTTCCCCTCCCAAGCCCCTTCTCCTAGGGACCCCTAGGGAGGCCCCTACTCCCCGCGCACGGCGGCTGCTGTCCTCCATTGAGCCCCACCGCGGCCAAGCTCCACCGGCAGGAGTTGCAGTGTTCGCGCCGGTGGAGCTTGGCTGCGGTGGGGCTCGGTGGAGGACAGCAGCGCCGTGCGTGGGGAGTAGGGGCCTCCCTAGGGGTCCCTAGGAGAAGGTGCTTGCGAGTTGGGAGGGGAAATTAGGGGCCTCCCTACGCTAGAATAGGATGTCTGTTGGAATCGGCAGCTCGCGCCGGCCCGAGCTGCAGCGCCCGCGCTGCCGCCCCGAGCTGCGGCACGCTCGCCGCCGGTCCCATGAGCGCGCCGCCGCCGCAAGCTGCTCGACATGCCTCCCCGCGGGCCCCCTTTCCCATGCGAGCTCGAGATCATGACTTGCGCAGAAGAGCTTGTCAGCGTGGCTTGTCCTCCCGTGTAGACGGCACCGCCGCCGCCGTCCGCGCCCATCCACCGAGAGCGCACAGAGTGCCTTCCCACCCACCATTCCCTGGGCTCGTATACAAGGTCATATGCAGTCACCATGCGCAAGCTCATCAGCAAGCAAGAAAGCTGAGTGGCCAGGGCGGGCGTCACGTGGCCTCCCAGAGCTGCGGCCATTGTCGGGCCCGGATGTTCGACGGGTCCGGAAGCCGGCCGATACATCACCTGCAGCCGCAGGGTGTGAAGTCTGACGGTCTCCGGTGTCCACCATCTCGGACGACCGCAAGGTGTTTGTGGAAATGCTTCTCGAGCCAACCACTCCTTGCTTGTTGACACTCCTTTCGGGTGTTGTGCTCAAATTGGAAGATGTGTCGTTGAGGATGCTACCGTCGCGCCTCTCTTGCATAGTTGGGTTTCGTTGGTTCTTGTGCTCTGCTTTTAGGTAAACAGTGTTCCCATATGCAGGGTGTGCCTTTGTATTTAAGTTCAGATAAACAATAGGAAGTTTGGATTTAAATTATTGTGTTTGAAACATTAGTTATAAATTTATTTAATTTATATGCAATGCAAATCATTTAGTATGAATTGATGTTGTATGAAATGAACAATATACAAGAGGATAAGTGGAAATAGAAGAGAGATGTAAGTAGGGGCTAAGAAGTAGGGGTTCTTGCTGGAGTTACGTGAAAAAAACATAGCCCCAAAAATAGGAAGAGCCCCTACTCATGAAGTAGGGGCCCTGTAATAGGGGCTATTGCTGGAGTTGCTCTTATTATATACCCAACAAACCAATAAACATAATTGTTTTTAATCTCACTATACTATTTTTTTTTTACTTTTAAGCCGCTGGAGATGACTTGGGCGCCTTGACGGCCTCGAACCGTGGCTCCTTGGCCTGGAACTTCTGCTGGGCGTACACGTCCATGTAGTCGCCGAAGATGTACTTGGGGTACGCCTCGCCGCTGGCAACCGCCGGCGAGATGGTGGCCTCGTTCGCCGGGTTGTAGAAGGAGGCGATGGAGCGGCGGTTGCCGTCGGGCATGGGCAGGACGCGGTGCCACGCGCTGCGGTACCGGCCATTGCTGAGCACCTCGATCTGGTCGCCGGTGTTGACGACGATGGCGCCGGCGAGCGGCTGCACGTCGGTCCACCGGCCGTCCTTGAGCACCTCGAGGCCGCCGACCTGGTCGTCCTGGAACAGCAGGATGATGCCGCCGGCGTCCGTGTGCGCGCGCAGACCGGTGATGAGGTCCGGGCGCGGGCACGGCGGGTAGTGGCTGACCTTGGTGCCGAAGAAGGGCTCGTGCCGCCCCTCGCCGGAGAAGGCGCGCTGGATGGCGCCCTTCTCCAGCCCGAGGTTCTCGTCCATGGCCTCCATCACGCGCTCCGCGAGCTTCCTGAGCTCGGCGCGGTACTCGCGCATCGTCTCCTTGAACGCCGGTGGGTCGGACGGCCACTGGTTGCCGTCGTGGATGTAGAAGATGTCCTCCCAGTCCATGTCGTCTACCGGCGTCACCGCCTCGCCGCGCCGCTCCGCCTCCACGAGCGCCTCCAGCGTGCGCACCGGCTCCGACGCCTTGAACCCAGCCTCCCGGAGGCGGTAGCACTCGGAGCACACCTTCTTGACGCGCTCAAGAAGCTCCAGCGGGATGCCATGGTTCACCAGCTGATCAAAGTAAACACAAAAAGTCCATCAGACTTAATCTAACAACAATTTAGTGCTCAGCTTTCCACTGTCCAAGAACGAATTCGATCGTGACACAGTGACATGTTTGCAAGTTTTTACCTGAAAGAATCCCCACTCCTCGCAGCCATTGGCGATCTGCGCCATGGTCTCGGCCCTCTCGGCGCCATCGAGCTTCGAGAAGTCGATCACCGGAACCACCATTGTTGGTTGTGTGTCAGTCAGGCGAAGAGGAGAGGAGATTATGTGCAAGTGTGCAACTGCAACTGAAGTGAAGTGTTGTGTGCAGTTTCTGTAGCACTAGTAGGTCTTTGATGCTTGAGTTGTAGGTTTGCAGCTGTTGGATTTGAGGTGCAGAGACCATGGATGGCACCATATATATAGTGGCGCGCCATGGATGAGCATGATAGTTTGGTCAACACAAGCATTGCAGGCATGAGGATGGAGATGAAGTCAAACCGCTCTAGCTAGATGTGATGAAGCTTCTGGGCAGTGGCGGAGCCGTTGGATGCTTGTGGCAACTTGATCTTTGCATCCCCAATTCCAAATTCGAGACATTCCAGAAGATATCCCTGTCAATGTGACTTCTGAGCTAACATCAAGCATTGAAGCACATTGCCAGCAAAGCCTTGACTCGGTCAACATGCATGAACGATGGTTCGTATCCTACTTCAATAGGAGCTGACAACAGAGAGCTAATGAGGAAAGATCATAACGGCAAAGCCACAAATAGATAGAGAAATTATTCAAAATACACAAGTTGCTAAATATATAATTTTGTAAGTTTTTCGAAAAAAAAAACTATTAAAATAGCATTATAAATCGAGAACATTTCATTATCATCGACCGACATTGAACCCCTACTTATTGTACAAATTAAAGAATTCATTTGAATCAAGACATTCATCCAGCTTAAATATCTCTGCTGCTGTTGCATCCGGTGACCCCTATTCATGACCTGCCAGCAGCATGTGAAGTAGAATTTCTTGTCTCATAGTTTTACTAGATGGCGAGCCATCACATCACATGCTACAATCTCTTCAGCCAACCTAGGCTACAGGTTAATTCTCTGACCATGTTATGGCGGCATCTTCCATGGAAAACTTGAAAGTCTTGCGCTTAATTAATTTCCATCAACAAAATGTGACCTTAAACATGGCCTTTCAGCTGCGAAGGTTCGCAAGAATAGGGGTGTCCATGGAATTCGCATAACCTTCTGTGGAAGAACCTTGTCGCCTCTTTATCCCAACGGATGGTCCTGGGTGCCTTCATGTTCTTGGGTCCTTTTTAGCAAGGAAAATGTGGGGAAAATCGCAAGAGTTGTGAGGCCGGAATTGGGTTCCTGGTTCCCGTTGGAATTGGGACTTCTCGTCTCCTTGGCTTCCTTCTCAGGGCAGTCTATGTCATTCACAGTGGACTGAATGTTTCTTTCCTCCAGTGTTTTTTCTGCTGGTGTGCCGAATAATCCATCTGCATCTTGGGACCATGGGACATTGGTCTGCCATCTCCCATGTGATGTGAGGGTGCCAAATGAAGCCTCTAATTTGTTTTCATCCCGGAAATATACGTGCCGTGCAGATCTCTGTTACACGGTTACGCCCCTGTTTAGAACGCATGATTCTCTCTCGCTCAACTCTTGAGAAGAATCAATTGTTTTCTGTAATTTTATAGTAAGTTGAACATCTTTGTTTTCCTTTTCAAAGTTACTCTCCTTTTGATTTCGTTTGACCTTAGTTTTCACAATTGTTGCTTGACCTTAATTTTTGTAGTTCTAGTGTGCCGCTCCCATTATATGGGTTTCTGAACTTAGTAGCAGTGAAATGGAGGAGATACATTCATACATCTCTTCATGGCTAATCTGGCCATCTTCACACAGTAACTTGCAATTTCCCCGCAGCAGTCAGCATCTGGTCGTCACATCACGTCCTCTGGAACAGGGAAACCTGCACAAGACTTCCTGCCGCATTTTTTAAAGGGTCAGTTGGATCCATGCCACTCCAATTTCTTGAAATTGGATCTCATGTTGAAAATCATGCCATTGAGTGGCATGATTTTCAACGTGACACCCAATTTCACGGAGTTGTGGTGGCATGAATCGAATTTTCCCTTTTTTAAATGCCATCTGTGACCGGGAAATCGAAAGGCTGGCAAATGTCTCAATCTGCTTTACTGCATAGATTGTCATGTTGAATTAGGCACTGATTAGGTAGGATTAACTAACCTACAGTACACATCATAGGATGGTTAGATGAAGTAAACAATGAAGATTAGCGGACAATCTTTAGTGTATTTCCTCCAGGGTTCTTGCTCCAGAAAACTGTCTATTTTCTCCGGTGTATTTGGACTTTTCTTCTTCTTCTCTCCATGAAGTCATTTTGACCAATGAAGATGCATATGCATGCTCGTGTGTGTTTTTTTTTGAGATAAAATGCTCGTGTGTTTTGAAAAAGTCATCTGCATACATGATCGTGTACTAATTGTGCACAGAGAAACCATGCTCGAATTAGTTGGCACTGTTTATGTACTGGTAGTGGTCATTGATATATGGCCCAAGGAACTAGCCAACGGTCGGCCACGTGGCACATGCACGAAGAACAAGCGATGGAAGGGGATTAAGGCATGCGGTTAGTCAGATGTGGATGGATGGTTAGGACTGAGAGGTTTTGGAAACGGTAAACATAGCTGAATTCTAGTCTTTCAATTCAGAGAGCAGTTTTAAGAGGCATGCAAAACATTACGATTTGATTTCCTCACATTTTTGTTGAGCGAAACAGGCATGCATGCATCTGCTGCCGTACGGCATGGTTGGTTGCCAATAGGCACCAGATCAACGGTCAGCAGTCAGCATTGCGCATGGCCGATCCACCTTATGGAATTCCTGGCCAAATCTTTGCTCCAAGTGTACCTTCAGACCACGAGCCACTGTCTTCTTCACTTTCACTTTGGCCTCTCGCTAGTACATCAATCTAGCAGGGTCCACAGTCCCCACATGATGCAACACCAATTACTACACATGCTCTGGGGCTAACTTCGTTAGTTAATAGTCTTAATTCTATAATGCAAATTTCATATGATTGGATTCATAATCAAATATATTTTACAATGATTATAAGTTTATAATCAAAAGTGATATAATATATGATAAATAAATGGTCAAAGTGTTGTTTAGAAGACCGTGTCATGTTCCACCATGCCTTATAAACAGGGAAGGAGGGAGTATGTCTTAATCTTGGTTGTCAGATTTTTCGATTCTACCGCTGAAACTTCTTTCGAAACCACCTTATTACTGAATGCAATCAATTGTTGATTGGTTTAGTTTTACTCGCACAATAATACAGCAATAATGTTCCTATCCTATGAGAAACTGCGTGAAACCTTCGTGTTCTCCGGGTATTATTTGGACGGCATATTCATTGGGTGAAAAAGACAAGCAGGTGATGGAGATGCACTAGGCCCAACCCACCTGGATCGAAAGAGGAATATGAACCAATTTTCCTGCCTATCGAAACTGGCTATATATTTGTGAGAACCGCCCAATTTGATACTATTTTAAACGAACCGCCGGTCATTATCATCCAGATGAGAGTTAACACGTGCTTGCCGGAGAGCGTGCCACGTGTTATCTCACATCTAGAGACACGAATAACCGACACGTCATAACGTCATTCATCCAAAATAATATCAAATCCGGTAGTCCCGGTATGTGCTCCAACATACGCCCAGAATCAGCATATGCACATACCGTTTACAATCGAATACATCGCCAATAATCCACAAAGAGCAGTTTTACAAAAAACAGAGTTCGAAACTTAATATTACAAGTTCAATATAGGTGGGTTTCATGCTTCACTTACAAGCCTTGGGCTCACGAAAGTCATATTAAACAGAAACGTAAAGTTTATTGCATTTACATACTCTCACGAAGCTCGGTTACGATAAGAACTTACTAAAGTAATGATGCCTTGCTCAAGGACATCACTACAGCCACCCCGACCTACTCTTCCCCCGCGTTTGGATCAGCGGGGTAGAAGTGGCCAAACACCACTTCCGGCTCACCTGCAACTAGGTTTAGAAAGCAACCTGAGTACAAAAGGTACTCGCAAGACTTACGCGATTACATAAACAAGGATTATGCAATAGCTCAAGTAAAAGCTTTAAGGTTAAGTCCTTATTGCATAAGCATGAGCTCTCTAAACTAATACCTAGTAAAATTAATTAATATTGCCCGAACCCCCCATTAAATTTTAGTAGAACATACTATGAATAACATAGTTATTCCCGACTTACTAAAATCCATTCCAACATGTCCGCACTTCTACGAGGAGTTCATGGGATAAAGAGCGTGCTCATAACCGAGAGCGCGGCAATTCGAATTGATTATAACCTTGCAAGGGTGTACTACTTTACCCACACGACGCGGGGACCATGCGACTCACCCAACCGATCACGCCGGGCAAGGGGTACTCACGTTAACCGTTTCCAACAAGGCTCGATCATTGAACCTCACATCTAGCTTACGAGTAGAGACTTAGTTCCACCAGGGACATCTCTAAACTTTCCTACACATAGGTCCACTTGGGGACACACTAAGCCTCTCTGCATAGCCCGTAGCCACGTATCTAGGACTGCATATCAATGATCAAGTCAAAGAAGGTAATTGGCTTATCTGTACCATTATATTGGATATGTGGTAGCACGGAAATGTGCTCAAAACCGACGTCATCCACGGACGGTCCTTAAACGATTCAACCGGACTATGCCCATGTGACTCAATTCTCTAGGCCCTAACATTCCACTCGAATCTCGGTATTCCCACTTCATCACCACCCAAACCGAACCAGTGCGATCAAGGATTATCGGTAAGTGTGATCCTCCAAACCATTCTTGTCTAGCGAGCAATGTAAGTATTCTAAGCAGGGCTAAGCATCTAGTCAAGTTAAGTAATTAACTAACTAACTAGTGCCAAGAACAAGTATAACAAATCAAGGAAGGACTATGCATCAAGATAGGTACAACAATGCAATACATACATACTATACATATATAGCCCAACAATACCCAGGTGTAATAGATAAACTAAATCAAATTAAATAGGTGCAAGGAATATGCTTAGCTGCTTGCCTTGGTTAACTTCGGGCTCGACCATGAACGGGATTCCGGGTTCAAGTTCAACGGACTTGGCGGGCTCCACGGGTTCGACCTCCGACGGTTCGGTCACTAAAATGCATGAATGCGATGCAGGAAATAAGAAATGAATTTAACAACAAACATAAATCATGGAAATAAATGAGCATGCAGAGAACAATACAAGGAACTCATGAAAATTGGTTTTGCAGCAAAAGCATTTTCCTATAAATAATCATAAACATATTAGTTTTCAGCCACTCTAAACAAGGTAAATCATAAAAGGCATGCAAAATTAACTAAACAAATCCAATAAAATTATCATAGAAACTAGGCATGAAAAAAAACTAAAAAACTGGTTTTACTATTTTCTCACTTTCCAGCAAAAAGTTCTATATTAAACCATTTTCGGACAGAGCATAAGAAAACAAGCTAAAACTTTGGTAAAAAGCAAGGAATCATGTGAACAAGTTGCACCAATGAAAACTACACCTCACAAGGAGTCTAACAAAATTTGGTTAGGCATTTTTCCATCAGTATACAAATAACTAAGCATTAAACTCACTTTGGCAAGATAAAACTATAGATAAATCTATAGCACGGTAACATGCAAAACAATATTTTTCTTATGTAGATCTAAGCTAGAGGAGTCCAACAAAACAAGTTTCATAATTTTTGGAGTTATACACGAATTTCTATGGATTTTACAAGATTGCTGCTCAAACACAAAACCCTAAAACGCTAGGTGCACCCGGATCCGGCCACACCCGCCAGCCAGAGGCCGACAGGTGGGTCCCACGGGCAGGCGCCCCCGGGCCAAGTCAAGGCAGGCCGGGCGGCCTTGACCCGGGGCATGCGCGCACCCACGGTGCGGCCCGCGCGCGCGGCGCGACGCGGCACCGCCGGCGAACGGCAGCACGGCGGAGGCAGGGCCGGAGCGGGCAGCGGAGGCGCGCACTGGGAGAAGGAGGTGGCGGCGAGCCTCACCGGCGGGTTGGACGGCGGGGAACGGCGGCGGACGGGCGGCGCGGCGAGCAGGGGCGGCGGCGCGGCGAGGGTGCTCGCGCGGCGGCCCTGCAGGGAAGGACAGGAGGCCGGGTTAGGGGCGAAATCGGAGGACGACGACGCGAGGAAACTCCCCATGCGAGGAATCGAGGCGGCGCTCACCGGAGATGGCGAATCGACGGCGGCAAGGAGCTCGGGCGGCGACGGCAATGGAGGGAGGAAGGAGCTAGGGTTTCGGAAACGGGGCCGACCGGTCTAGATGAATGAGGAGAGGACGAGCGGGCGGTCTCGACGCGGATAAGGACATCCGCGGAGTAAGGATAGCCGGCACGTGGAACGAGAATGGCCGGCGGCGACGACGCGTGCGGCGCGCCGAGCAGAACAGAGAGGAGGAGGAGAGGAAGAGGCTGACGGGTGGGCCCGGCAAGGAAATTTTGTTTTTCTTTTCTTTATTTTTTTCTTTAGGCTGTGACAATATTCTTCTATGAAAAAAGTGACATTTTTTCCCACTCCTTCCGCCCTTTCCTTTTTTTTTTTTTTGCTGGGCACTCCGGAACACCTCCAATTTTACCTAATCCTTGAGGTGTCACCGTATTACCAAATACGAATGTTGAAAATTTCAAATAAAATATAAATGAATATATATGTACTTATTTATGTACATGAAAAAAATAAAGTTTGAACAAAGACCCACGTCAAGAGAGAGAAAAAGAAATCGGCACTTGGATAGTTGCAAATGTAACCGTTCATGTCTGATCCCACCTGCTCCTATTGATTTCTCTTTTTTTCCCCTTCACTGCATAAGTTTTAGTTCAAGTTCAAAGTTTACATGCATATAGATGATTTCATACATGCTTTATCTGTCCATATCTTGTTTGGATTTTTTCCGTGCATAGCAACACATTTAAAAAAAACAGTAGGGGTGTGAGCTTCAAGCTATTGCATTCTTACCCCTACTTTGAACTCCGATTATGATTTACCCTTATTTTTGTTCTATTTGTGATTTTATCCCTATTTTTGAAATTGAAGACTCTTTTTACCCCTACTCCGTGAATAGCATGTAATAGTATCAAATCATCTGGGAAAAGACAAGTTTACCCTTACGAATATTTTTCTAATTTTATGAGAGCTTATTAGTGATTTTATTCCTATTTGATATTAAATATTTGGATAACATTTCGACGGATTCAAAGAGAAATTTGCCAACCAATAACATAGTTTTTAGAATCTTGGAAAGAATTCAAAATTTTCATCAAAATTTTAACACCATCATAATACAAAATTTGCCAACTAATTTTTGAAGCGTTATCTTGCTGTTTCTGGTAAAAGAGAAGAGATGGGGATAAGCAATTTT
This sequence comes from Panicum virgatum, assembly GCF_016808335.1. Lineage (NCBI taxonomy): Eukaryota > Viridiplantae > Streptophyta > Magnoliopsida > Poales > Poaceae > Panicum > Panicum virgatum. The sequence goes on along the minus strand of NC_053138.1, from coordinate 9,919,006 downwards.
TGGAAAACTCCAGTCCACAAGTCTTCCCTCAGTGAGATTGTCTGCCCATTACTTGGAATTGGAGCATCGATGCCCTTGTACAGTTGTACTTATCTAGCAGTTTCAGCACATCACGCCACCAAAAGGAACCTTTCTTTGTCACACCTGGCAATTTATTACTGCTATAATACTTCTCCCAATAATTTTCACCCATGGAATATCAGCCTGATTGAAGAATTTATGCAAATTTTTGAACAACAGAGCTTCATTTTCCAAACCTTCCTCTTATTTTGGCAAGCAAAGCATTTTCCAAGCAGCCTTGGGGAGCCTTTAACCCTGCGGTAACATAAGAGATGTTCCCCTTGGGACTCATGTCCAGATATCACATATAAGGGAAACATAGTCTTTTCCTCAAATAATGCCAAACCTCTGCTGTTCACCTAAGAACAAGAAGGTGAGCACCTTAAGCAACAAATTCCGAGTCAAGCAAAGCCTCCCAATTAAAAAAGTACTCCAACGAACATCTTTCAACCCTGATTTGCCTTCTTTGTGATTCAAACTTCACATAAGACCGGACTCCAATAATATTGTTCGTTAAGTGTATGGCTTTCAGAGAAGTCATACATGACAGGGACAGAATCGTCCCGATTAGGAGAAGTCGCGGGACACTGGCTATGGCGACACTCCCAAATCCCAATCAGTGTCAGGCCTGCCTAAGCCTAGCTGCCGAATCCAATCCAGCATGAGCTTCTGTAATATTCCGAAAATTCATCCAAATAAATCACCCGCTAAAAATATTATTTTTTAAAATCTTTTTCAGCGCTAAGCTCAAATCACTCCAAAATCTTTTTCCGCCCGAACTCCCAATCTCCCGAAATCATGTCCCGACAATCCGCTGTCCCGACACCAGTACCAATCCCTGTCCTGTCTCTGTTTTTCTCGTTCCGCTTGCATGTCGTTGACCGGCCGAGCGTCGCAGCGCGTGCGTGGCCGACCGCCGCCGCGAATCGCGCCGGCAGCTCTCTCTTTCCCATATCTCCATATCTTAATTTCTTCCGATTCGAGCTCAACGATAAAACTTTTATTTTTTTCTTTATTGTGTGTTTGTTTGTGTGCGCCGTAGATCACGGTGTGAATGAGGGAGAACCCATCGACGAGCAGTACCGCGAGCAAGAGTCCGAGGACCAGTACCGCGACTCCGAACCCGAAGGACAGTACTTCGATCAGGACTTCCCGGAAGGCTTTGTGAACGGCAAGTCCAATTCCATCCTTTGACCTGCATATTTACCCCAGTTTTCTAAACACAACCTATCGGCCTGTTTTACATAATTGCATATGATTTACTGCTGAAACCCTTTGGATAGCCACCCCTTGATTGATATGATTATTCCGTCATGACCTAGATTAATCTCTAAATATGATTCGTTCTATTTAGATATTAATCACTGCTAGATATGCTTAGGACTTGGTTACTCTACTACACTTCAAAAATGATTACAATGAGTTTTTCAAAAGGAAAATGTGTGAGTGTGTACAAAGAGAGAGATGTGATATTTGAGAAATTAAAGAAAAGAATGTTAAGATGGGATGGATGAATGGCATTCCCTGTGTGGATTGTCATATGTTGGAGGCTCGTACCGATGTGGTTGAGTAAGAAGGTTGAGAGATATCCATCTTGTCACAATTAAGGACCGAGTTGATGTGTCATCTTGCCTAACTCAACTATCGTGCAAACCACTCGACCGTTGTGTGTGGCAACGGCTTAGCATAAACCCCACTAATTAGTCTGATAGCCATCAAGAGAGCTGAGAGCAACAGGTGATCAAGGAGAAGGGATAAGGTCATGGTGACTTATGCCTCGGTTAAACCTCAGTGATAGGTCAATGGCCCTTTGGTGGAGTCCGTGTTGGCTAGTCAGGTCTAGCTAAGGTGGGTAATGACTTTGTTGGGATCTGCACCGACACTAAGGTGATCGTGCTGTGGTACCCCACTTGTGGATAAAGTTCCACACCTCTGCAGAGTTAAAACCTATTCGAATAGCCGTGCCCACGGTACTGGACGAGTTACGGTTTGGTCACATAACTAGCCTCTGGGATGGATGGTTTCGTGGTATGAGTTGTTTTTGGAAGGTGTCCGACAGTCGTGCCGTGAGCTACTGCGAATGAGGAGTCCGGTAGCATTTAAAACTTGGATACTTCGTGTAGGATCAACCCCACCCTTTACTCGGTTACTAAAGAATTGCTTTGAGAAAACCATTTTCAAAAATGAACCCTTGCATGTGTAAAATCTAGTTTTGCTGCAAATAAATCTTAGCCTTATCCTTGATTTATCCTGTGCATATCTGTGTTACACCCTGCTCCGTGGATGGGGTTGGACTTGTTGAGTATTTTTGTACTCACCCAAAATATATATGTGGTTTTCTTCAGAGGAAGACCCGGACTTCGTGGTTGAAGACGTTGAGTAGAGGTTGCGTCCGCACCCAACTCTGCCTGTGGTGTTGGCCCTGTTCAGGATGATTCCGCTGGCGCGATACTCTGAGCCCGAGCTGGATCCCATGTGGGTCGTGTTTTGGTGTATCACCGTAGCATTTTTACTTCTTGTTATTGTCTGTCTCGAGTGTCCACCTCCTCGGAGGATTGTACGCTGATGTACCATCTGATGTAATAAATATGTATCAGCCTCCTGGGACTGATATTTGTATCACATTTAAATCACCTCTTTATACGCTTCAGCTTACAATCGAATGGGGGCGACGAAGCTGCCCTGCAAGAAACTTCTCCCCGTTTGGCACATGCGGAAAGTTGCTGCCGCGACCCGGCGACCCATGGACCTGTAGACCCTGGTGGTGCCCTATAAAACCACACTCATGGCCTCCGACCTCAAGCCATCAAGCTGCATGCGAACCAGCTTTCACTGACGGTAGCTGTTGAACACCTAAAAAGTTCAGGGTTTCTTCTGAGACCGAGAGAGATCAAAGCTTTAAGCTAGAATCAGTCTTGCTCTTTGTCAACCATGGTGGTTCCGGTGATCGACTTCTCCAAGCTTAACGGCGCCGAGAGGGCCGAGACCATGGCGCAGATCGCCAATGGCTGCGAGGAGTGGGGATTCTTTCAGGTAAAAACTGGCAAACATGTCACTGTGTCACGATCGAATTCTTGGACAGTGGAAAGCTGAGCATGAATGGCTTGCGTTATATTGTAGTTAGATTAAGTCTGATGGACTTTTTGTGATTACTTTGATTAGCTGGTGAACCATGGCATCCCGCTGGAGCTTCTTGAGCGCGTCAAGAAGGTGTGCTCCGAGTGCTACCGCCTCCGGGAGGCAGGGTTCAAGGCGTCGGAGCCGGTGCGCACGCTGGAGGCGCTCGTGGAGGCGGAGCGGCGCGGCGAGGCGGTGACGCCGGTGGACGACATGGACTGGGAAGACATCTTCTACATCCACGACGGCAACCAGTGGCCGTCCGACCCACCGGCGTTCAAGGAGACGATGCGCGAGTACCGCGCCGAGCTCAGGAAGCTCGCGGAGCGCGTGATGGAGGCCATGGACGAGAACCTCGGGCTGGAGAAGGGCGCCATCCAGCGCGCCTTCTCCGGCGAGGGGCGGCACGAGCCCTTCTTCGGCACCAAGGTCAGCCACTACCCGCCGTGCCCGCGCCCGGACCTCATCACCGGCCTGCGCGCGCACACGGACGCCGGCGGCGTCATCCTGCTGTTCCAGGACGACCAGGTCGGCGGCCTCGAGGTGCTCAAGGACGGCCAGTGGACCGACGTGCAGCCGCTCGCCGGCGCCATCGTCGTCAACACCGGCGACCAGATCGAGGTGCTCAGCAACGGCCGCTACCGCAGCGCGTGGCACCGCGTGCTGCCCATGCGCGACGGCAACCGCCGCTCCATCGCCTCCTTCTACAACCCGGCGAACGAGGCCACCATCTCGCCGGCGGTGGCCGCCGGCGAGGCGTACCCCAAGTACGTCTTCGGCGACTACATGGATGTGTACGCCAAGCAGAAGTTCCAGGCCAAGGAGCCACGGTTCGAGGCCGTCAAGGCGCCCAAGTCATCTCCCGCGGCTTGAACCTTCCCGAGAGTATTTGGGGGGTGTTTTGCAACAGGACTTAAAAAAAGTCCTAGGGATTTTTTAGTATTTAGAAGTATTAAATAAAAGTTAATTATAAAACTAACTGCAGAATCTTGGGGCTAAACTGCGAGACGAATCTTATGATGTATCTTAATTTATGATTAGCGAATGGTACTGTAGCATCACTGTAGCAAATTATGAATTAAATATGCTCATTAGATTCGTCTCGCGAAAAAACACTCAGCTGTCAAAAAACATTTATAAACAGATTTTATTTAATACTATAAAATAGTAAGATTCTTTTTGATGTGATAGGGACTTATGAAAAAAGTTTGGAACCAAACAGGCCCCTAGTAGTTGTTGTTAAGGTGACTAAACCTCAATTATTGGTTGGTTATTTGTTGAGTATAGAATGATGGCCTTGGAATAAGTTCTATCTGGGCTGCTATTTTGAGCTGTTTCATTGTGGCACGATGATTGTGTTACAATGGTGTTATGAGAATAACCACTTTGTAGTTGTAATCCTGTTGTTCCTCGTGTTGGATACATGTAGGCACATATCCATGTTATTAGTTATTACTGAGTTCTTTCAGAGCTGTTTGAGAAAATGTTGTCACATATTTCCTGGATAAAGTACGGTATGATTTCGCAATCCAGGTTGACCTATATATCTTCTCGATTTGTTTTTGGGAACTATTTGCTCTAAATTTGTTCGAGCTAATTATAATACTAGTACTATTTGCTCGATTTCAATAATTCCAAGTTGCAATCACTGCTGTCCTTGTTTCCTTATGAGCACTGTTTCAAGTTCTGTACACGGGCGTTTGCTTGCTGTGTATGGATGGGATAGCGGATTTATTATGTATAGGATAATGTCTGGTTACATGCGTTACATGCATGATGTGTCTATTATTAGTTGAAAAATAGTCAATGTAAACTGGGGCAGCAATGGTTTGTTGTGAACAAGTGAACAGAACATCTCCTTCACATCAGAGGAGATCTCCCTTTTTTTTTCCCAGTATAGAGGTGCAATTCGAAAAGTGAACCTGGATGCAGTGCTTGTAAAATGCCTTGAAATCCCTGCGCGGCGCCGTGATATTATATTGGAGTGTAAAGTTGTTGGAAGAATTGCATATACACCACATTTTGAAGCCACTTTCCAAACATAGGGCTTTTATCCTCTGACGGCTAGTTTCTAGATTTGGATCCTGTTTGAAGCCACCGAGCCACATTTTAAAGGATCCCCTTCATGGTCCCTCACCGTTGTCCTCAACCTCTTCTCCTAGTCCTATGCATCCATCGTTCATGGCTTGCCGCAATTCCTGTTGGCAGTGGCAGGCTCCAGGCGGCGGCGAGGCCCAGGATTGCAAGGCTGCGCCGCTGATGCCGACAGGGTGGATGACGGCGAGCGGCAGACCGCCCTCTAAGGTGGTCGGCGCTTGAGATAGCATCCGGGGTGGACGCTAAATGAAATACCGTCCACCCCTTGATTGTCTCTGAGCCGTCGGATGGGTCATTTGCGGCGAAGATTGCGGCGAGTGATAACAGACGAAGTCGCCTTTCTTCCTCCTCGCGCTTAGCCACCACTCGATGTTCCCCTCGGTGACTCCGGCGGTCCGGTGGCGAGGCGTGAGTCCATGACCCGTGAGTGCTTGCCGAGGACGAGGAGTGGAGGCCGCGCCCCCCGAACGCCGAGGCCTGTCACCTCCGCCGATGGATTTGGAGGATGGGCTGCGTTCGCCGTTCGGGTTCGGCCAGACCGGCGTCGACGGATGGACGCCGCCGAGAGGTGTCGTGTCGTGTCCTCGTGTGGGCCCGATCACGTCTCTGTACCTGGTCGCCATCGACAATGGCAGGTGGTATCGTTGCAGGACTCGTAGACCAGATACGCTGCTGATGCAGAGGGCAGGGCGGAGCCCAGTGGAGGCCAAACTGGGCTCCGGCCCCCCTTGCTTGGTGAAATTTTACATGTCTGTCTCCTCCTCCTGAACTCTTGCTGCACATATGCATGACCGCATGCAGTATAGCAACAGGTGCACGCCACTCCTGATTAATATTAATTCTCTGTCTCGATGCTAGTTGCACTTGTTTATACTGTCAAAAAATTTCTACATGAAACTTTTGTGTTGGCGCTATGAATTGCAACCCCCCCCCCCCCCCCACACCCCACACACCCCAAAGTTTTTCTCCACGCTCCGCCACTGGCAGAGGGTTCAAAGAGGTTGTGACGTTCAATTCCTCTATTCCAATTTTGTGCAGCCTAGCATGGCAGATTGGCGGTGGGATGGAGACCAGAAATCTGAATGGGGTATTTCTTCAAAAAAAAAGAAAAACTGAATGGGATGCTTGCTTGCAGATACTGAACTAGAAAACGAAGATGGATACCAGCACTGCAACGGAAATGCTAAAACGAAGATAATAAGAGTATAACAAAGACCCAGATTCTTGACGGCGGAGTGCATACACGCTCTCGCACAAACAAACCAGAGTACAAAACCAGTCATCTCATACAGTCACACAACAGGTACCTGCCGTTCTTCACTAGTATATCTCCGGCCGGCAAAGTCACAGTTGCTCCTAGCATTACCGCTACTACTGCTACCACTACTGGCACTGGGCCCGACGGATACAACGCGGCGGCAGCTAGCTCCATCACGACCATGAGGCTGCCGCGATCGACGTCTCTTTTTCGGCGAGCTCCTTGGTGGGGTCGACGCGGAGGAAGACGCCACCGCGCACGCTCACTGCGCCCGGAAGAGGTGGTAGGGGAAGAAGCCGTTCCTGTCTGTGAGCGGCTCCACCATCCTGGCGATCCCCGTCATGAGCCTCCACACCTCGTCCTTGAACTCCTCCTTGCTCCTCTTCCACGCGGGCGCAGCCTCGTCGGCGGCGTTGCTGCCGGGGCGGGGCGGCTGCTGATGCTGCAGCTGCTGGCCGGGGAAGCCGGCGGAGCGAGGTGGGTACGGCAGCGGCGGCGGCCCGGGGAGCGCGGACGGGGCCTCGCCGTGGCGAGGTGGGTACGGCGGCAGCGGCGCCTGGCTGTTGGAGAAGGCTGGCGGCGCCTCGGTGGGGCGAGGCTGGTATGGCAGGTGCGGCGGTGGCGGCGGGAGCTGATGGATGGCGGCGGCGGCGGTGCGGGGAGGCTGCTGCAGGGGCAGCTGCGCGGGGCGCATGGGCGGCTGCAGGGTGCGCGTGGGTGGCGCCGCAGCAAAACCGACCGACTTGGGGACCTTGCCGCTGTCCGTGCCGGTTGCCGGCGGAGCAGGCGGCTCGAGCTTGCCATCCCCAGCGTCCAGCATGAACTTGACCCGAGGGACCTCCCTGGCGGCGCCAGCCGCGCCGTCATCGGTGCTCTTCTTCAGGATGGACTTGGGCTGCTGTCCCCCAGCCGGGCGCGCCGGCACGGCGGCCCTGGACATGGGTAGGGGGGCGCCGTTCCCGGAGCTGCCAGGCCTGAACGGGGCGGTCTCCATGAGCCGCAGGTCGGAGCGCTGCGGGGGCGCGGCCTCCGGCGCCGGCGGCTCGCGGCCCGCCGCCGCCTCGACCTCGCGGAGGTGGTACTGGGTGTCCACCTGCCCGAACATGGCGTTGGCCCGGGCGTACCTGAGCGCGGCCTCGGCGTCGGACCGGAACCTGTAGATGACGCGGCACATGTGGGACTTCCAGTACACGCGGATGCCGTCCACGTCCAGCGGCCCGAACCGCGCGAACCGCGCCTTGAGCGACGCCACCGACGGCAGCGTGCTCTTGATCGGGAACTTCATCATCAGTGCCGTCGGCGACGGGGTCCGGATCCTCGGCGCCGGCGCCGGCTCCTTCTTCTTGGCGCCGGCCATCTCCTTGGCGCCAGGGCGTGCCTGCGGCGGCTGCGCAGCAGAGCTGCTGCTGTCTCTCTGCTCCAGGCCGCCGGCTTTCTTCTCGCTGGACAGTGTCTTAATCTTGTCGAGTTTGGCTTTCTTCTTCACGGCCAGCTCCTCCTGCCGGTCCGACGGCCGGCGCTTAACGCCGGCTTTGGTGGGGTCACTGCCGGCGCCGGGTGGTCTCCCGACCGGCTTCTTCTTCTTCACCGGCTGGCCGTCGGCTGCGGCGCTGGGCTTGTCCAGGCTCTTCTTGGGCTCCTCGGGCGGGTCGTTCTCGTAGCTCTTCTTGTAGTATTTGGAGCGGAACGCGAGGACCAAGGAGCGAGCGGCGTCAGAGATGCGACGGTCGGCGCCACTGAAGGGAGCGAGCGGGAGGTTCCGGATGTCCGATAGTACCTGCGCCAGGTCAAGCCCGTTCGGGTCGGCCACGTTGGGGGCCGGGAAAGCGGCGGCGGCCGCGCCGTCCAGGTCGGTAAGCTTCTTCTTTTTCTTCTTCTTCTTGGGCTCGCCAGCCGCGCCGGCGTCAGCAGCGTCCTCCCGCTCGCGCTTGCGGGGCTTCTTGGCCTTGGTGGCCTTCTTGGGCGCGGAGTCGCCGGCCGCGGCTGCGCCCCCCTCGGCCGCCGCCTGTCCGGCGACAGGGACCTCGACGAGCGGCGCGCGGCGCTGCAGCATGAACTCCTCCTCCTCGGTGAGGGAGCTCCCGGGCAGCGGCGGCGTGGGCAGGTCCCCGGAGCGGAACCCCGGCGGGCCGTCCTCGAGCGCGGGCGGTGCCGGGGCGTCCGGGAGCTGCGGCGGCGGCGGGCGGTGGGCGGGCTCCGGCGCGTCCCGGCGCTTGAGCAGGTACTGGTCCTTCTTGCTGGCCTTGGCCTTCATGGCGGATGCCCCCGGCACGATCTTCTCCATGAGCCTGGCGGCGGCCCCGCCGGCGCCGCCCCTCCGGCGGCCGGGCGTCGGCGTGGCCTGCTCCTGCGTCCTCCTGGGCCCACCCTGGAGCGGCCGAGCTGCAAGGCAACCGAGGGGCCCATGTCAGTCACTCGGTCAGCAGCAGCAGAAAGCAGAGGCAGAACAGTGCAGTCAACGCCAGGGGATTCCTGGTGGCCAATGCAGGAAAAACGAAGAGCCGAGTACTAGAACGAGTCAATGCAAATGTATTTTCACAAATGAAGGAAAAAAAATCAATTGTTTCCTTCAAAAAAAGAAAAAATCAATAAAAATACTGGAACTGTACCGCACAGAAACATATGTAAGCAATGTTAGGAGTACAGTAGATTAGCACTGTGATTAAATCGAAGCAGTGGAAACTAAACAAGGATGGAGCACCAATCACATGTCAATCAGGAGTGGGGCACGTGTGCGCACGTGCATCTGGCTATCTCGTCGGACCGTGTTACACCGGCATGTGTTGGCACGACCAAAACCGTCACCACTAGTCACCATCGACCAGTAATGCTAGTGCCACGTAGCCTTTGCTTTGGGCACACCCTTTCGGAGAAGAGGAATCCTGACTGACTTGCATGCCTCTCTAGGAGCTTGTTGTAGCAATTGCCTTCACGTCATTGCATTGTGTGCTTAGCGATACCGATGGTGCATTCCCGTCTGCTAATCCTCGGGCCAGCAGAATAAGACGGGCGTCACTGCGTCAGCCATAACAAATGTCCCTTCTCCCTGTTTTTTTTTCAATTAAATAAACAAAAACATATCTCTAAGCGAGGCAGCAGACACTAGTGACGCTACTCTTCAGACTTCACGCTTGCAACGAAATATCAGGGCCTTTTTAAAAAATTAAAAAAAAAATACTTTCGACCTCCACATCACCGAGGAAACGTAACCGTACCAGGCTACCAGCACCCCATGACTGCTACCCATTGTCGGTAGCAGGCCACAACAGGCTGATCTCGTGGCCCGTGGCCCAACTCCAAGGTGACGCTACTTGGCCGTCACGCTCATCGACCACCAAGGTGCAAGAGAAAGGGCTGCATCAGACGTCGGGGTCAAAAATTACTTTCCCCCCTCTTCCTAACGCAGTAACGCCCCTCTACCCTGGCTATTGCCTGTGTAGGCTTTGTTCAAACTTTGCGCAATCAAGGGCAACCAAGCTCTCCTAGCAACACAAACACAGGCTCCGCACCGCAGCAGCAGCAGCAGCAGCAGACTACTATCTCGTAGACGGCTCAGAATTTGTGATGTTAGAAGTTAATCAACACAACCAAAATTCCCCTGGACGGCAAAGAACCGTCCAATTTGTTAGATTAGTATGAACCCCCTCCTCAGTCGAGAGTCGAGACCTGCTGGTAGTAAAGCCCAGATAAAACCATTTGTCAATAGGTTCGGACAGGTCTGGCGCTGTGGAGCATGGACCATCCTCTCGAGAACTTATGGGCATACTCAGCCAAGAAAACACCAGATTTTGGTATGGAATCCAGTCTACTACTGCCGCACTGACCATGTGCAGAACTTGTGCAGAGTGTGGTAAGATATGGAAGAACAAGGGAAGGTAAGGGGAAAACCATGGGATATGGGGTCCTGGGCACAGAAAGTTACTCATGACACGCACAATGTTTTATTGTAGGTTTCTTCTGTTAATATTCACCGTTTTAATGGGTTCACTCTCTCGACAAGTCTGAACCAAACTTGTTCCACTCTCCCCCCCCAGGACAACTTGATACCTGTGAAGTATGCCTTGCATCGTATACATATTTTGCAGGATGCATATGGTGCATATCTTGACTAATTCCACTACGTAGTGGATAGAGTAGTCCTATTCACATAAGTGTTTCTGAATGCTTGGATTAACATCTCTCTAACATGCTGTAACAATTATACTGCTATACCTTCATATGTTTTATACATGCTAATTAACATAATAGCTACAAGCACCACAGCAGGAGCAGTGCAGAGTGCAAGAAGCTCAATTTGGTGCCTTCCTTCAGAATGTACGAGTGAACTCAACCAGCTTACCTTGGCACCTGCTTCCCATGGAGGACAGGCAAATAGTGCATCCAGGAAAGAAAAAAAAGGTCCAGGAACACTCCAAGTGCATTAGTATCTCATTTCTCAAATCTCAAAAGAGTCACCAGCATATTAAACAGGCACGCTAGTATACTTTCTTTCAGAATCAGTTTTACACAGTTTATTACAGTTCTTTACAAAGCATGAATCTAATTGCTCTTTACTGACTACATGATAAGATCATTTGCGTAACATAGGTGCACCCACTTCAACAAGCAAAATTAAATTGTTTCAACAAACAGTACTATTTTATACAACAACCAATGTTTTATTGTGATCTTTCTGTAATGGATGCTGGATGCAATGAAGATAGAACTGATGCACACACTTGATAACTAGAATAAGGAGCAACATATTCCAAATACGTGAGAATTGATGCACAGTTCAAAATTGCTACAGGAAAAAAGCAACTATGTCATGTCCATATATGGATTGCAGTAAAACATGCAAACTAGCCAATGCTTCAAAAACTTCATGCCCACAAGATTGTGAATGAAACTTTTCATAGAACAAATGCAGACAAGATGCTAGAACAAGAGAAGACCTAAATTGCATACACATATTTACTATTCTATCTAGAACAAATGCAAACAACTGCTGGATATGCATGTCTCAAACTTTACTTGGTCAGGGAAACAAAATATGTTGCCATTTATTTAACAAACTTTGCATGCCTCGTGTAGCTTAAATCAGAACATTATGCATCATCACACGTGCAACACACAGTGAACAACAGAGAATAGGAATTACTTGAATCAGATCATCAAAACAATTATTGCTAGATCTATAAGAGCGGCGGTAACAATGTCTAGCCATTGAATTCAAGTACATCACAAAAAAAGAACAGTTAATGGCGCAACTACTGGGATTGGGCATGCGAGTGTTGATACCTCGCTGAGCTCGGTCAGCTGCCGCTTGCTTCTCGGCTTCAAGCACCTTCTCCGGATCCACCCCGAACGCCTCGGCGTAGGTGTCGTCGCGCGGCGCAAACACTGTGCGGCGGTACGCCATGAACAGCCCGGCCATCTCCATACCCGGCACGGTGCGCGCGGCGACTTCCGCCGCGTTGCGCTGCGTCACGGCGGCATCCAGCAGGTAGTCCATCGCCCCCCGCGGCACGAATCGATCCCGTGCCGCCTGGATCTGGTCGGGGTGGTAGTCTGCGTCGGTGTCGAATCCCGGGACGTCGACCAGGAAGAATCTGCCGTCGCTGGGGTGGGGACGGAACGCATCGGGTTCCCGACACGGGCAGAGCAGCGCAAGCGCGCTGCGGCGGGCGACCTCGTCGACGGCTTCCGCGACGGCGGCGGCGAAGCTGCTGCGGGAGGTGCCGCCCTGGGCCGCCTTCTCGGCGAAGTGGTCCTCGAATGGGACCAGCTCCTGCGGATCGAACCAGCCGTAGCTGGAGTCGCCGAAGAAGGCGACAAGGACGAGCCCGTCGCGGCGTCCGCTGTGGACCTCCGCGTCGTCGGTGAGGTCGACGCTGTAGATGTGGCCCGGCCACCACGGGTGGGACTTCACCTTGCCCCAGACCATGTCGCCGAAGCGGGGGGCGCCGTTCGCCCACGCGATGCCGCCGGAGGCGGCGGCGGGGACGATTGCGCCGCCGGCGGCGGGGTCGGACATCCTGTGGAGGGGAATCGAAACCCTAGAATTGGATGCGGGATAGATCGGTCTGGGCTTGGGTTCGGGTTTGGGCTTCGGAGGAGGGACTTTGGGGTTGGGGATCAGGGCAAGCAGGGGCATTATTGGCATTTTTTTTCTTTTCTCTTCTCTATTCTCTCCTCTCTACACTACTATTTAGGTATATCTATTTATACTACTTAAAAAGCAGCGCTGCCCACAGCACCGAAAAAAAACGGTGTGGCACTATTTAGGCATATCTATTTATAATGCTTTTTAGATATATCTATTTATATTATATTACTAAAAAGCGGCGCCGCCCACAGCACCGAAAAATCGGTTATATTATATTACTGTAAATGATAGTGTGGGACGTCATGTTCCAAGTTATATCTACGTATTTATATTGTGGGACGGAGGGAGTATTGACCGACTTTCATATGGAACACTAATGATGAGGATGTCGATTCTCGCAGGTGGTGGGCGTGTCTCTAGCTCAGCTCTCATGTCATGTCGTGTCATCTTTTTGCTTATATGGCAATTTTTTTTTTCATGCTAAGCGCACGGTGCAGATTTAACTCTGCGTGTTGGTACCGTCTGCAGCCGAGCGCATGCGTGAAAACACAGTGGAATGGGAGGGAGGTGCTTAATGCCCACATCACAACATCGACGATCGTACCGAGCCGCTAGTCTACCTATTCCTTGTCGACGGCGAAGCCATCGTCATTTTCTCTGCCACAAGTGAGGAGTGAACTACTGAACTCACACCCTGCTCAACTCGATGCAAATTTAGCTGCTTAAGGTTAAAGATTGCTAATAGTATGAGCTTTGCCCTCTGAACTATGCAACATACCACGTGCTCACAAAACACTCCCTGAAGGTTTTGCAGAGAATTATGCTCTGAACTGTGCGGAGTTACAGCTCTATTTGGAGGAAGGTGACTTCTGCAGGGTTATATGGGCAGGCCAGCTCGGCAAGGGTCGTGGAAAGGATCAGATTCGTGCTTCACGACACTTTGTAATCATTCTCGTGATTCTGTGTTCTATTTTTTATCATGTGGAAATCAACGCTTACTTTGTGTATCCTTTTTATTTGCCTTGCAACTCGAGCTACTAGCATATGCACACATCAACAAGAGGCTCTCTGTTGCTTAGTACAGAGGAGTGGGATCTTCAGGTTCAACGAGGAACTGCACTTTTAGTACAGAGGAGTGGGATCTTCAGGTTCAACGAGGAACTGCACTTTGCAACCTTACATGTTGAGAATATTTAAAACTCACCTGAATCAGAGGCTGCTGAGCTCTAAAATATGATGCGGGCTTTGACGATAATGCCGATGTTCAGATTAATTATGTCATGTGTTTTAATTGTCGAGACTGGCTGTGAGCTCGATGTTGTAGGAACATTAAGTTAGCTGATGCCATTGCATATTGCAAATGTCCAGACTTGTATTTCAATGTCTCCACTGAGAGACACAATCTCATCGTCCTTATTGGCTGTAATCTAAGATTGCAGGAAGACGAGCTGTAGTCAGCCTGGCATCGTCCGCAAGGGCTTCTCCTGGCATGACAAATTTGAATTTTCACCATCATAAACGTCGTGGATTTGCAAAATTACCATCATCAAGTTTGGCTTCGCAAATTTACTACTAAAAATATTGACAACTTGTTTCCCTTACCATCATGTCTCATTTATTATTTTTTATTTGCTTATTATCCCACTATGCTTTTTATATTAATTTTCTGCTCGTCAATTCAGTAGCCTAGAAAAATTTGACCTTTTTCATTTTATATTTTTTAAAAAAATTGAATAATATGAGTTTCCTGTTTTACAATTTTTTTATACAGATCTTTTGTATTTGAATATATTGGTACAAGTAAATTGGTATGGATTATTTTTGTGAGTATGTAATTTTTTATTTATACAGATCTTTTTTATTTGTGTGATATGGACCTCGGATGATATGATTGGCATGTTTAATGATCTGAATGTGCATTTTGAAAATTTAGGACCAGCATGACACCCCGAGCAAGTTTGAGTACCGACGGTGCACTTCACTCAATGATCGAGCAGCCATCTCCTGAGTTGAAATTTGGGGTCTTTGGGGTCCACACCACTTGAGCATATGCGCGCGGGTTAGGCCCAGGTTTAAGCCATTTTCCAATGGCACGTTGTAGAGAACGCGCGAACTCTGGTACGGTGTGGCCACCCCTCAATTTGCATCTGTTTCTCGGTATGTGCTTGCCAGATTAGTTTGGTTTGAATCGGATAGTCAGTGTTTGTATGATTAGACAACAATAATCACGTTGCATATTTTCTTGTTCACCATTTGTCAGAGGGCCGTTATGGACGGGGTGCCACTAAAGCATGACCCTAAGAATAGCCCGTCCAACCAACGTGAGGGAAGCTATTCTTGTCCAATGGCCACACCAACAAAAGCCCCTGGCATTGCACAAAATTGCCCCCAAAGCCCCAAGCAGACCTTGAAGCTGGAAGGCTAAAATCGTCATTTTCACCATCTTGCCACCTTCCACCTTTCCCTCCCCGAGTCTCGAACACCACACGAGGCAAGAACTGCGGGCGTAACATTACAAGGATCATCCCCCTCCCTCCCTCCTTCGAATTTCTAGCACAACCGACACATCGGCTGCGGCGGCGAGGCAATGTCGTCGTACCAGGTGCTGGAGGTGACGCTGATCTCGGCCAAAGACCTGAAGCGGGTGACGTTCTTCACCAAGATGCGCGTGTACGCCGTGGCGTCCATCTCCGGCGGCGACCCCCGGCTGCCGACGCACCGGACGTACGCCGACCGCGAGGGCGGGCGGAACCCGATGTGGCACGCCCCGCTGCGGTTCACCATCCCACCTGCCGCCGACCCGCGCGGCCTCGCGCTGCACGTGCTGCTCCGCGCCGAGCGCGCCTTCGGCGACCGCGACGTCGGCGAGGTGTTCGTGCCCGTCCAGGACCTCGCCGTCGCTGCGCCCGAGAGCTCCGGCGCCGAGCAGCGGCACCTCAGCTACCAGGTGCGCCGCCCCAACAGCGGCCGCAAGCGCGGCGTGCTCCACATCTCCTACAGGCTCACGGACGCGCCGGCGCCGGACGCCGCCGCCCACCAGCTCACGCAAGATCCCGTCACGTCCAAGCGGCACCGCCACCACCACAAGGGCGCGAGCGCGATCACCGCGTACCCGGTGGCTCCCCGCAGCGGCCCGCCTTACCCTCCGCCGTACGGGCCACCCTACGGCGGCGCCTACCCGCACCACCACCAGTACGGGTACGGCGCCCCGCCGCAAGGGGCGCCGTACGGGTACGGGTACGGGGGCAACTGCGCCGGGCCGGCGGCGAGGGCCGGCGGAGGGATGGGAACGGGGCTCGGCCTCGGCCTCCTCGGCGGCGCGGTCGGCGGGTTGATGATCGGTGACATGATCGCCGACAGGGAGGTGGACGGGGCGTACGACGGCGGGTTCATGGATGGCATGGGCTGCTAATACTAAGTATTACCAATCGTTCAGTCGTCGACCAGAAAAAGGAGTCCAACATAGCTTGCTGCATGCCTGCCCTGCATTCTGCATGGATCCAGTGCACTTAATCTCGTCGGCATCCTAGCTAATCCGTGATGATTTTGTACTAGGAGAACACGAACGTCTGCAATGTTCAAGCTCTGCAGCAATTAACCTCAGCAACTAACGAGTATGTCAAAACGGGGGATGATGTTCATGACCATCCCGATTGATTCTGTCGCCTCTTATTTCTTTTGTGTTCTTCCACTTTTGTAAATTGCCGGTACGAAATCATGCTGTGTTAGCTTTTCTCGAAAGGTCAAAGAGAGTGTCGATTTGACGACCAGGGACGATGATTGATAAACGATCCACAAATTTCTCATTTTAAATGAATTTCATTGCCGCAGTGCGGTGTTTTGGTAATATATATCTGTCCAATACCAACTTCTTCCATGCCCACGCTACTCAGCGGTTGCGCCGTAATCAAATCAGAGCCATTGAGGTTGACGGAGTGATCGTCACTAGTCATGCAGCAAAAACTGCGGCGCTCACCTCCCATCTCAGCAACCTCCTCGGAGTGCGTCATCAAACTGTTTGGGATTTTGATGTACAAGCCCTATACGCCGGTATGCCGAAAGTGAACAACGATCCCCTGGTTGCACCTTTTACAGATCTGGAAGCTCAAACTGCAGTCAAATCCATGAACCGCACGAGCTCACCCGGCCCGGACGGCTTTGGCCCCAGTTTCTACACTGCAGCGTGGAGCACGGTGGCGCCCAGAGTTCAGCGCTTCGCAACGTCGTTCCAGGCCCGAGATGCTGATCTGGAACGAATCAACCGCTCATACATTGTGATGCTGCCCAAGCACGCTACAGCTCTGCGCCCAGGTGACTACCGCCCCATTTGCCTGCAAAACTGCTCTCTGAAAATTGTGGCAAAGATGCTAACCTCACGACTGCAACAAGAGCTGCCAAAGCTGATCGACATTGACCAGACCGGGTTCCTCCGTGGCCGTTCAATTGCTGAAAACTTCATCTACGCAATGGAGTTGGTTCAATGCTGCCACCAACGTAAGATCCCAACCCTTGTCCTCAAATTAGATTTTGCCAAAGCTTTCGATTCAGTGGATTGGGACAGCCTTGTTTGTATCCTGCAAGCAAGAGGATTCTCAGAACTTTGGTGCTCATAGATAATGGATCTCCTCACCACCTCCAAATCCGCAGTGTTGGTGAATGGTGTTCCTGGCCCCTGGTTCAGCTGTAAGCGGGGGCTACGGCAAGGCGACCCACTGTCGCCATACCTGTTCCTCATAATTGCCGATGTTCTCCAACAGCTGATCAAGCATTCCGGCGGTGTAAGGCACCCGATTGACACAAACCTTGCCTGCCCCATTCTCCAGTACGCCGATGATACCCTGCTGCTCCTCCCAGCAAACCGACTGGACCTTGAGAATCTGAAACACCTGCTGGACATGTTCTCCCTGGCAACAGGACTGGGCATCAACTATCACAAAAGTACGATTGTGCATATGCATGTCAGTGAGACGGATGCTGCTGAACTCGCCAACATCATGGGATGCCAGTTGGGGGGCTTCCCCCAGACGTATTTGGGGCTCCCTCTATCCAGTGACAAACTCCGCCTTGCAGCCTTCGCGCCCGCCATCAGCAAGGTCGACAGATACCTGGCCGGGTGGCAAGCTTCCCTCTTGAACCCCATGGGGCGCGCCGTCCTCGTCAACTCAGCCTGATGTCCGTGATGCTTCTGCCCCAGGGAGCACTCGACGCTTTTGACAAACGCAGACGAGCATTCTTGTGGGCCGGTGAGGGGCAAGTTCATGGCGCGCAATGCCTGGTCGCCTGGGAACGTGCCTGCCAACTCAAGGAGCAGGGCGGTCTCGGCCTCAAGAATATTGCCATTCAGAACAAAAGCATGCTTCTCAAGTTGCTCCACCGCCTGCACACCTCCGACGACTCCTCCTGGGCACGCTGGATCCGTGGGAGAATTGACATGATCACAATGCATGGAGATATCTCCGGCCCCCATTGGCAAGACCTGGAGAAACTGCTTCCTTTGTATAGGTCGGTGACTGTCTGTGAAGTCAACAATGGAGATTCCACGTCCTTCTGGCTTGATAGGTGGCTGTCAGTTGGCCGCCTGGTTGACACCTTTCCGCTGCTCTATAGCCATGCCACTGATCCGGAGGTGTCTGTGGCTGAGGTCGTTGCTGAGGGCTTGGATCAGTTTCTGGTTCCACGCCTCACCTGGAGAGCCCGTGCCGAACTTGACAAAGTCAGTCAGCTCCTCGACATGGTGACCTTGCAACAGGTCGACGATCGCCGAACCTCACCGCTTGCTGCAGCAGACAACGTCCTCCGGGCTGGTCCTGTGTATCGCCTTGTCATGACAACTCTGGGTGCCCCTACCAGCCCCTTCTCCACTTTTGTCTGGGAAAACAAGACACCGCCGCGAGTTCAATTCTTCACCTGGCTCTTGGTGCAAGAACGAATTCAATGCAGGGCCAACTTGGTGGTGAAAAATGTGATTGATTCAGCCACTTGTGCTCTCTGCCAAGCCGCGGATGAAGACTGCAATCACCTCCTCTTCTCCTGTCCTTTTGCAGCAAAAGTATGGCAAGACGTCGGCTTCCAGATCGACGAGGCTGAGGTCTCCACTCTATGGTCTATCCAGCGGCCGGGCGGGATACCGGCGAAACACTACCACACCCTGCTCCACCTCCTCTGCTGGCACATCTGGAAGCATAGGAACGATGTGGTGTTCAACAGTTTGCCTGCCTCGCACGCTCGGCTGTGGCAGGCCTGCAAGGAAGACGCACGGCTATGGAGCCAACGCTGGCCAGCTGTCGATCGTGTCATTGCTGATTCCTGGTGCTCACGGTTTCCCATTATGTAAACCCTCTTGTAAATTTGGCCTTTCCCTCAAAAATTGCTGAAATTCCAGCTTTTGTAATGGCTTTGGCTGCCAAACAGCCCCTGAAATGAATATGAATTAGGTGGGGATGCTCTCCCCCCCGTTGACCCTCAAAAAAAAATATATATCTGTCCAACGTTTCGCATTCTCCGGGTTTCTGGATAGATTGGCAACGAAATGACATAAATGTCAATGAGCAAATATAATATATAAGATCTTGCACAAGTTAAATTTCTTGCTTGATCCAAACTTGGCCAAATACAATCAACATGGACAAAAATTTGGAGGTGAAAATGGAACTCTGATTTCACAAAAACTCTTATTCGCTCGCTCTTTATTCGGTTTCCAAATCAAAGGACAATACAAGTAGGGAACATATCTAGTGCAAACTAAGGACCTCATGCAAACCCGTGCAAACCTACTAAACAAAGTTTCAAAAAATTCTAAAAAAAATCATGAATGTGCTTCTAAGATTACATCATCTATATATAAAATTTCATGGTCAAATTCGTCTTACTCTAGAAGTTACAAAAAGAAAAATTTGAGATGCATTTGAACCATTATTGTTGTCAGAAAATTTGTCTTTTTTGTAACTTCTAGAGTAAGACGAATTTGACCATGAAATTTTATATATAGATGAGGTAAGCTGAGAAGCACATTCATGATTTTTTTCAGAATTTTTTGAAACTTTGTTTAGTAGATTTGCACGGGTTTGCACGAGATCCTTATTTGCACTAGATACGTTGCCATACAAGTATATAACTGGCCTGGTCAACACCAGCAAACACACAAATAAAACATCCAGATTTGGCTATGGCAAGGAAATTGGCAAATCCTAGTCAGAGCAACACTGAAAATGTGGACTCAGGAGCCAGCCGCGCCGGCCTCAGGTTCAGATGTCCGCGGTGGGCATGAGCGCGGCCACCTTCTTGACCGCCGGCCTCGCCGACAGCCGCTCCCACCACGCCTTCACGTTGGCGCGCTCCTCCACCAGCGCCGCGTACTCGGTGCGCATGAGGTAGTGCGTGAAGCCGACGTGGGCGAGGTCGGCGAGGCTGACGAAGTCCCCCGCCAGGTAGGCGCGCTCGCCCAGCAGCGCGTCGTACGCCCGCAGCGCCTCCCTCAGCTTGCCGGCGTGCTCGTCGATGACGCGCTGGTCGCGGGCGCTGCCGATCATCGGCAGGAAGACGCACTGCCGGACGATGTGGGAGATGGCCGGGTGGTACTGGTGGGCCTCCGCCTCCAGCCACGCGTCCACCATGGCGGCCTCCTCGAGGTTGCCTTCCCTCAGCAGGTCCGCGCCGCCGCCGGCGTTGCTGTACTTGCGGAGCACGTACCGCGAGATCGCGCGCGATTCTAGCAGAACAAAATATACAGTCGCACATTGTCATTGCTTAAATTAGAACTGTGTGTGAATCATTCAGTGACGACGACATGCCGGAAGCTTGGCTAATTTGGTAGCATGGCGTACTGAAGAGGGTGAGTTCGCCGTCCTCAATGGCGGGGATCGTGCCGAAGGGCTGACGAGGCGCAATGAAATCAGGATCATCAGCACAGGGATTAGAGAGGACGAATTGGAATTGCTGCGAGAGGGGCGGATCGGAGCGCGATCGAGAGACGTACGTACGTTGCGGGCGAGGTGGTGCGGCGCATTCTGCTCGCGCGCCGCCATGTCGAGGTGGATGACCTCGTACGCGGCGCCGGCCTCCTCCAGGCACATCAGCACCGTCGCCACGTACGGCGACGCCGCCGCGCCGTACACCTTCACGGCGCCGCCGCCCGCCATGCCTTAGCTTCTCTCGATCGCCTTCTGGTTCTAGCTTAGCCGTGGCGGCCGAAGCCGCTCTCTCCTCTGCTCAATTTATGCTTCGATTCATCTACCGCCTATCGCGGACTAGCAGCTAGCTAGCGTGAAGTTTCGAGGAAGTTGCTGGTGGTCACAATACTGATGAACACTTTCAGGTACATCTACTCTACGTACCTTCGATTAAAGTGGAAGATATCAATCAACAAAATAATACGATTTTAAGCATGTGGTCACAGTCGGTCTCGTGGAAGCTGAGTAGGTGTTTCTCTGTGTTCCTGCCCAAGAAATCGCACCTCCAAATAGTCAGCGGAAGATGTTGATTTTCCTCCCTTTTCTTGTGAGTAGTTGGGAGTTGAATTTCACTTGGGGATTCTTGCATCGTTATTGGAAATGAGGTCATGGTCCCTTTGATCTCTTCTATAGTTGTATATGGTTGCCAGAATTTATATTTTCCATTAAGTAGCGGTATGACACTGTTTTTGATCCGAAAGGCACGCACGGCACTTGTCGTCAGCGATCATTTTTCTTGGACAGCCCAAGATCTAGCGGCATGAGCTCTGCCACCTTCCTGGCCGCCGGCCGGGCGGCGAGCTCCTCCCACCACGCCCTGACGTGCGGCCGCGCCTCCACCAGCACGGCGTACTCGGTGGCCATCAAGTAGCGCATGAGCGGGAAGTGGCTCAGGTCGGCGACGCTGACGAAGTCGCCGGCGAGGTAGGTGCTCCGCGACAGCCGCGCCTCGTACACGTCGAGCACCGCGCGGAGCTTGCCGGCGTTCTCGTCGACGACCGCCTGGTCGCGCGCGCCGCCGACCAGCGGCGCGATGATGCACTGCAGCATGATGGCGAGGGCCGCCGGGTGGTGCTGGTGGGCCTCCACCTCCAGCCACGCGTCCACCATGGCGGACCGCTCGAGGCTGCCGCCCCCCAGGAGCTCCGGCTTGTGCTTGCGGAGGACGTGCCTCGCAATCGCGCGGGATTCTGCAGAAATAAATCCCCTTTCTTGAACATGCTTTGCGAATTGCAAGGCATTGCTACTGATCGAAACTGATGAGATCTGACGAAAATTGAAGCCGATCGATAGCATGCGTACCGAAGAGCGTGAGGTCGCCGTCCTCGAGAACCGGCACCTGCCCAAACGGCTGCAAGCAAAGCAAGCACACGATGAGCGGAGGTAACTAATGGTGGGTGCCTTGGGTGTTAGACGAGACCACGGGGGACACGAACGTTTCTCGCGAGGTGGTCGGGGCGGCGGTGGTCGCCGGCGTCGGCGCTCATGGCGACGAGCTCGTAGTCGACGCCGGCCTCCTCCAGGCACACCAGCGCGCGCGCCACGAACGGCGACACCGCCCAACCGTACACCTTCGCCGGCTTAGGAGCCGCCATCGCCGTCGCCGCAATTTGATCTGGCATGCGCCGCCGAGAGGCCGATGTCACAGATCAGCCGCGGAATTCTACCGATCAGCAATTCAGCATGTGTGCGCTCGCCGGCGCCGCTGTATAAAAGGAGGGAGGCAGTGTCAGTGAGAAGAGACGCTCGATCGGTTGGGAAGAACACGAGAGCGAGCTAGAAATGGATAATCTTGTGACTTGTTAGCCGTGAAAAATCTTCGCGGTCAGCGTGATTTTGGAAAAAAGAATTACTGCTAATTAACAGATGAACGTGTGGCTCATTGTTTTACCTTGTCGTCATTGCTTGCGTCCCTCTTTTGACCGACCCGTATTCAGATTGCTGCGGCTGACATCTTCAGATCTCCTCAGAATTTAGAGGATGTGAAAAGAGAAGCTGCAGTGCTACTGCTACCTACACTCCTTTATTTAGCACGCACACAATTATCTCCAAGAAATGATAGGTACCCGGTCAAATGATTCTCGCTGAGGGAGATCGGAGGATCCTTCGAGTCTGTGTGACACACATGGTCCGTAGGAAGATTTGTGCTTTGCCAAACGGGTCATCGATTCATCTTCATTCTTATCAGTCGATAGTTCACTTCACAACTTGGATTTAGGATTCGAGATTTGGTGAGCGCTAGCTTTGGCTCCTGAGCTCTCGTTTTCTTTTTCAGAGTCGAGCACGAATCAGAAGTCCCGTTCAAGTGTTCAACTGCAGCCAGACAACATTAGACGGAGCATAAACCGTCTGAACACTGATGCCTGCAGCCAGCTACACTTTGTGAATCTTGAAAAAACAATTCAATGAGTGTCATGAGCATTAAATATCATATCACATCAGCAAATTTGCTGATATGACATTTATTTATAGAGAGGAGGAGTTTCATGAAACGAGACTCTTTGGTACAGTTACGAAGTTTTCAGTTTTGATATCTGTACGATGACACCCCTACCGAGGCTGACATTCAAAATCCTTACATTCCAATTATAATAGAGGGCCCATAACATTTTTTTCTTCTTATAATTAAAGAGTGTAGGAGGAATAGAGAGTGTAGGTTGAAGGCCTCCCAAAATAGAGGGTCTAGTAGATAGTCTGGCGGAGTATTTTTTTTATTTTGGCCCTCTAAATTTAGGATAGAGGGCTGTTTAGTGAGTCTGCTTGAGTTATTCTTTGATGCTAGTGGTGAGATGTACCAACGTAATTGAAAAGGTGATGGCGGTCAACTCAACATGAGCGCATGACACCAGAGTCATGAGCTTTTTTTTACTAGCACAGGTTAATAAAAAGAGTTGTTTTTACCTCCGATTTTATACGTGATACGTATTTGAGTTTGAACCCCTGACTGAGCTGAGGGAGCCTCTAAATGTGACCTATCAAAATGGTTTGAAAGTCCATCATCACCTTCCACGTCTTAGAGCAACTCCAGCTAGAGCACCCAAATCAGGGCCTCCATTTCTGATTTGAGAGCTTCTCCTTACTTTTGTTGGCCCAACATTTACCGTGTTCGGCAGGCTGGAGCGGGAGGCTGGAGCTGGAGTGGTGTGAGAGAAAAATACTATTACTTAGCTGGTGGCTGAAAGCTAGTGCTGGAACAATATGAGAGAGAAATACTGTAGCGCTGGAGGCTGCAGCCAACAGCCGAACACGGTGATTTTATTTCCACTCCAACAGCACACCCCAAACGGAGGCCCCCAAATCCATTCCAACAATCTATGACAATAGGGACCCACTCGTCATTCTCTCCTTGTTCTTTCTCGCTCTACAGACAGCTCCCGAGCAGATCCTCTGCTTCCCCGCGCGGAGGGGCAGAACGCCGGCGCAACGGAGCAGCAGCCCGCGATGGAGCTTGGCACGACGGAGCAGTAGCTCGCAACAGAGTCCGGGGCGGCTTGCTTCCTGCGAGCTAGTGCGTTCGCAAGGCGAAGCAGCTTGCGCGGCGGGGCAGCGCGCCCGCGCGGCGGTAGCAGCTCGCGCAGAAGGAGACGGGGTCGGGCACAGCGAGTCGGCGTCGAGCCCGCTGCCTCCTCCCTCCCACACTTCGCGGATCTGGGCTCGCCGGTCTCGCCGCTGCGCCTGCGCCCGGCCGCGGCCACGCCGTCGTCCTCGTCGGTGGATCCAGGCGGAACCAAGAAACGACCCGCGTGGCGGCGTGGATGAGCAGGAGCGGCGCTGGCGTTTCGGCCCGTGGTGGCGGCACGAAGGAGCTAGGCCGGTGCTGCCGGCCCGGTCCCGCGGCGGCCCGGACGAGCAGGGGCGCCACCCTCGGCGGTGCCCAGGCCCCGCGGCGGCCGAAGCTCGAGGTGGCGGCGGAGCTCCGCCGTGTGCGCGTGCGGCTCCGGCCGGCGCGTGAGGGGCGGGGCGAGGCTGGGCCGGCGCGTGGCGGACGGGGAGGTGGCGGCGCGCCGGCGGGGGGCACGTGGGGGCAGGCCGGCGCGTGAGGGGCGGCGCGTGCACAGGAGATGGGAGGCTGGATTGGACCCTCCTGTTCGTAGGGACCTGGGGTGCTAGTTTAAGAATCCACTTAAAATAAAAGCTCATTTAAAAAATCTGTTGGAGTTTATTTTTTTCTTAAACTTTTAAAATTTAGAGTAGGAGGGCAGGGACCTGGGCTGGAGATCTTACCGACATTCTCGTCGACGACCGCTGCCTGGTCACGATTCATGAACGCGGCCCACAAACAGCGTGATGATGCACTGCGCCGCTGGTTGGCAGGGTTAAAAAAACCGGCCGGAACTGGTCCGGTTACCGCGGTTACCGGTCTAACCGGTTCCGGCCGGTTTCAAACCGGGCCAAATTCAAATTTTAAATTTGAATTCCAAAACATGGAAAAATTCCAAAAAATTCTTAAAAATTTTTAAAAATACTTCAAGTTGCGACGAATCTAATGGTGTCAAATTTTTTTAAATATTCGTTCATTTAGTATACTTTGCGAGCATTTGAAGTTAAACAAAAGAAAACATGCATACAAAAATATAAAAATACAATGTAAAAGTAGTACAGAAGAGGGTTGGAGGGTTCATTTAGACTAAAACATATTGTACAAACATTCATTTAGTATACTTTGCGGGCATTTGAATTTAAACTAAAAAAGAAAAAAATTTGAATTTGGTCAGTTACCGTTCAAACCGACCGGTAACCGGTCAAACCGGACCGGTAAACCGGTCTAACCGGCCGGTTAGTCGTTCGAAACTGGTATAACTGCGGGTTTTGAATTTAAATTTGAGTTTAACCGGTTTTTACCGGTAACCGGTCCAACCGGTTCGGTTAACCGGAACCGGTGGCCGGCGGTTCGGTGGAATCGGTCGGATAAAAAAACCTTGCTGGTTGGTGCTGGTGGGCCCAACCGGTTCCGGTTAACCTTGCTGGTGGGCCCAACTGGTGGGCCGGCGGTTCGGTGGAATCGGTCGGATAAAAAAACTTTGCTGGTTGGTGCTGGTGGGCCCAGGGCCTCCACCTCAAGACACACGTCTACCATGGCCGACTCCTCCAGGCTCTAGGTCGCCTTCTTGCAGGAGCTCCGGCTTGTACTTGCGAAGAAGAATGTGCCTCGCCTAGGATGGTAACAAACCATGATCTGAATAGTCACTTTATAGCTCAATTTAATTTTTAAATTTTTAAATTTAAAACTATATAAAATTAAAGTTTGATTTTTTTGAACCCGATCTTAAATTATTCAGGTCAAATTTGATAACTTTTTACCACCTCTAGCTTCGCAAGCGCGCCATTCTTTTTTTTGATGAACACAGCGCGTGATTCTAACGAGATGATAGCGTTGTTTTGAAACTTGAGGATGAAAAGAAGCTTCTGGGATGGTTTATTGGAGCATAAATTACATTCTATAATTTCGTAATCGATTTTTTTGAAAGATTTACGTAGTCGAATTTCATCTGAACTGGAAAACAGGTAACTATAGATGAGCTTACGGCCCGAGGCCCGTTAGCCCGGCCCGAGCACGGACGACCCGTCACGGCCCAAGCACGGCATGGGCCCGAAGTCACCGGGCCCGGGCCAAGCACGGCCCGTGCACCAGGCCGTGCTTGGGCCGCCAGTTCGGCCTGCCGGGCGGCACGGCACGGTCCGCCAAAACGACCTCGGCCCGGTCCGGCCCGGCCACTCCAACGGTCGGCCTGCCCCTCCCGGCCTCCCCCGCGCCTGCCAACGGTCGGGAGCGAGCGAGCGGCCGCGGCCCAGGCAGCCAGGCTCCCCGCGCCGGCCCAAAACGACGCCCCCAGCTTTATATGACCCCGCCGGCGCCCCTTCCCCAACCCTAACCCTAATTCCCATCCATTCCCGACCCGCCCTCGCCCCCGCCTGCCATCCCCTTCGCCGCCGCAGCGACTCAGCGGTCGCCCGTCGGGCGTCACCGCGTTGGACTTCGCCTCGCCGCCTCGTCCTTCACCGCCGCGTCCTCCCCCCTCTATCCTTCTCCCTCACCTCGTCCTCGCCCGTTTGCTCATCTCTGTCCACCGCGTCGTCGTCGTCCTCGCCGCCGTCCTCCGTCGAGCTTGTCTTCTTCCATCTCTCTGGCGCCGGGCTCCGGCTTTGCAGGCAAGTACATCCTCCTCAAGACCTCAACCCCTCTCTCTAACCCTAGCTGTTTAACCCTAACTCTAACCCTAGCTACCTCTTCTTCACAGTAAGTCAGCGATGAGCTGATGCTGCATTCGCCGTGAGGAACGGGGCCGAGAGTGGGGATCTGACGAGCCGCGGGGGCCGGTGGCCATGGACGACATCGACGAGGCCGTGTACCCTGCAACCATCAACGAAGATCTGGTTGACTATGGTCACGTGCCCGACGACGTCGACGACGCGGGTGGCGCTGATGCTGCTGCCTTCCTCGGGCTTGGCAACGTCACTGAGGCTGCCGCGGCCCCTGTGCCGCCGGTAAGTGAGTCTTAGTCCTGTGGATCTAAGCGTCGATCTCCTGTCTGGGATAATTTTGATGAAATCTTGGATGATAAGCGCGTGCGTATTGCTGCTGTTTGCAAGTTTTGTCGCCATAGATTGTCTGCTAAATCTGCTGCTGGCACTGGTCATCTGCTTAGGCATCAAAATGCATGTAAAAAGAAAGCTGATCATGCTAAAATGGTTCAAACTAGACTTGCTATGAACCCTGATGGATCATATAGGAACTGGGAATACAAACCTGATGTTGCTAGGGTTGAATTATGCAAATTGATTGCTAGGCTTGATCTGCCTTTATCTGTTGCTGATAATGATGCTTGGGATGATTACATTCAACGTGCTCATAACCCTAGACATGTTAGAGTGTTTAGGTTTTCAACTAGTAGAGATCTGGAGAAACTTTTCATTGACACTATTAATAACTTAAAACATATTGTCTTTCCTGGTGTCAATTCTATTTGTTTGACCTCTGATATCTGGTCTGGTAATGCAAAGGAGGATTACATCACTGTTGTAGCTCATTTTATCAATTCTGATTGGCAACTTAAGAAACATGTGATTGGTTTTAGATTGATTGAAGAGGCTCATACTGGTACAAATATTGCTGAACGTATCTCTGATGTGGTTGAGGCATTCGGAATGACTGATAAGATCTTTGTTGTTTCCTTAGATAATGCTTCTTCTAATAATAATGCTATGCAAATTTTGGCTCCAATCTTTTCTGGTTACTTGGGTGTTGATAGTGATCATGATAATCCATCTAAGAAAACCTACTATGTTGTGCATCAGAGGTGTGCTTGCCATGTTATTAATCTCATTGTGAAGTCTGGTTTGAAAAGGCTGAAACCTTATATAGAGATCTTTAGAACTGCAATTAGTTATTTGAATGCATCTAATAAAAGAATTGCTGAGTTTAAAGACTACTGTTTGCTTAAGGGTGTTAGACCTCGTAAATTTGGTTTGGATATGGATGTTAGATGGAATTCAACCTATCTCATGCTTAAGCACCTGATTCCATATAAGAATGTATTTTCTGTGTTCATCAATGGTAATATTGGCTATGCTGGTTTGAATGGTGAGCACTGGTATGTTGCTGAAAAGGTTTGTGAATTCCTTGAGTTGTTTTATGAATCAACTGTTGCTCTATCTGGAGTGTATTATCCCACAAGTCCTTTGGTTCTGCATCATATAATTGAAATTGCTACTCATTTCCATGAATGTCGGGGTGATTCAAAACTTGAAACTATTATAGGCCCTATGAGAATGAAGTTTGAGAAGTACTAGAAAAAATTCCCATGTTATATTCATTTGCATTTATTCTTGACCCTAGAGCTAAATTGAGAGGTTTGCATATAGCTCTTGATTTGCTTGCTAAGTCTACTTCCTACAATTACAATCTGTATGCTAATGAAGTTAAGCATGAGTTGTTCAAGCTGTATAAAGTATGAAAACAAGTTTGCTGCAGCAAGGCTAGCAAGGACAGCCCATCCATCAGGTTTGACAGGTAAAAGGAAGCAGGCTTGGGGTAATATCTTTGGAGGGCAAGGAGGATCTGGTACCTCTGGTCCTTCTAGTAATATTCCTATTGCTGGTACATGTGAGCTCACTGCCTATCTTGACAGTGACAATGTTGTGGCATATGATGATTCATTTGATATCCTTAATTGGTGGTATGATCATAAACTAACCTATCCAGTTCTCTCTATCATGGCTAAGGATATTATGTCGGTTCCTGTCTCAACTACTTCTTCAGAGTCTTGTTTCAGTCAGTCTGGCAGGATTCTAAAGGATCGGCGCAGAAGGTTGAACCCGGAGACTGTGGAGCAGCTGATCATCATCAAGGACTGGGAGCTGGCTGCAAGGAGAGCACAACACTCTGTGGAGGACTTGGAGTTGGAGGAGAAGTTCAAGAACCTATGGCTTGATAAGGACAATGCTGGTGCTGCTGGGGATGAGAGTTAGAGTGAGATGTGAGTGACATTTAACCTGGTGGCTGTTGTAACTTGTAATTGTAAGACACTAAAACTATTTGGCCTGGTGGCTTTTGAACTTGAACTTGAGTTGGCTGCACTCTTTTTTCCTTTCTAGGGTTTCTCACAAGGGTGAGTTTTACCTAGAAAGGTTTTTAATGAGGCAGCATTGCACAAACAGCTCTTTCCAATAATTTGAACTTATCTCTATTTGTCTTGGTGGTTTTGGGGGGTTTTGGCCTTTTGGATTTGGGGGTGTTTGACTTTGTGCTTTGAATACATATGAAATGTGAATAATTCATGTCTAGATTTGAGATCTGGAATTTTTTTGAAATCTGTTGAGATGTTTTTTGGTGACGGGCTTTTGGGCCGCCCGGCCCGGCCTCTAGTCCCGTGCTTGACGGGCCAGCCCGGCACGAAAATCGGCCCACGGGACGTGCCTTGGGCCGATCCCTAGGCACGAAGCCTGTTTAGGCCCGGCACGATGGCCCGTCGTGCCCAATCGTGCCGGGCCCATTCGTGCCGGGCCGATGCCGGGCTCGGGTCGTGTCGGGCCGGCCGCCCGTATGCTCATCTATACAGGTAACCGTTCGTTCAGTCACGTGCACCCCTCACGTTTCCGCGGGCTCTATCGGGCGTCTCCGCGAAAACGCCACCCCTCACGGATCGAAAGGAGGCTCGGCTCCTCTCTCGCGGCGGCGGCGCACCCCCTCGCCCTTCTCCATCTCCGGCAAGGTGAGCTCTCCTCTCCCCTCTTCTCGCTCCCCTCCTCCTCCTCCTCCCTTCCCCGGCGCCCCCCATTCCCTTCCCTTCAGTAGCAACGCCGCCAGGTACGTGCACCCGACGGCGTCCCACTCTTTTATTTTTCCTCAATAGAATAACGTCCAATTATTGCCGCTTTCTTCCTCGCCACAGCTTCCGTCAAAGACACGCGGAAAACAACAAGACTCGGGGGGTAAAGCGAGGGAGGGGAGGCGACGCGGACGAGGCCCGATTCCGATCCCCGGTCTCCCGATCCGCGCGTCCGGTTCAAGCAGGTTAGCCGATTCGTGCCCCGATCCTTCTTCCCCGTCCCGTTTCCTCCCGATTGGTGCCCGTTTCGTGCAGTTCCGTGCGCCGATTAGGGATCTCGGTAGGGTGTCCGGGTGTCGACGGAGGCGGAGGCGGGGGGTTCTCGGTGATTGTGTGGATGGGTACGCGCGCATCCGCGGTGAGGGAAGAGAGGGTTATGGGGGGATTTAGGAGTGGTGCCCGGATTCGAGCATTTCTTCTTGTCCCTGGACAATTTTTCTTAGGTCTTTCCGCGTCCAGCGCGAGCCTCCTACGAATTTAGTAACATGGTGAAGTAGGATTGATCGTTACGAAGTAATCTAGCTTGTTGCAGTTTTGTTCCTGCTACAAACCATTGTCTGTTGCTCATATCTGTACCTACCAAGTAGGAACTGCGGTTTGGGCAGGAATTAGAAACCTGCATATGAACCCATGACTACCAATCATGGAATCAAGGGGCGGTGTGCTAGAGGATTCTTCGTATTGAGGTTGATTGCAGCAGAGGC
Source organism: Panicum virgatum (assembly GCF_016808335.1). Classification (NCBI taxonomy): domain Eukaryota; kingdom Viridiplantae; phylum Streptophyta; class Magnoliopsida; order Poales; family Poaceae; genus Panicum; species Panicum virgatum. Next base: position 9,888,404 of record NC_053138.1, on the reverse strand, counting down.
AGGCGAAAAGTTTGCCACGGTAACTCTAAACCTGGGCACTTATGTTCTCCTAAGTGACTCCTTGCAGTATTTTAGCCCATTTCAGGCTCTATTGAATCCTAAGATCGAGTTGCCATGCTGGAACAAGAATTAAGTGTTGCAGATTTATATTGTTGGCAGCTTCAAACAACAACAACAACAACAACATAGCCTTTTTCCCAAGCAAGTTGGGGTAGGCTGAGATGGTTTGGACATGTCCAACGAAGGCCTCCTGAGGCGCCGGTGCGTAATGGGGTTCTTGAGCGGGTCGATAATGTAAAGAGGGGTAGAGATATACCTAAACTGACGTGGGATGAGTCGGTTAAGAGAGACCTTAAGGATTGGAATATCTCTAAAGAGACCTTAAAGAGACCTAAACTGATAGCTTTGGCAGCTTCAAGCAAGCAAATTTCTTCTATGCATGCAAATCCTTTTGTTTACCTTGTTGCACACATATAATGGCATTGGTACACTGGAAAACTTCCTTCGTTATCAGCTATATAGTTCTGGTGGCGTTTAAGAAGATATCAAAGAGCTCTGCATGACAAGAGATTATTTATTATCGTGTGGTTTGTGCTTATATATTTATGATAATCCATTCACTTGGCATTTTTTCTGTTGTTTTAAACTAACCAGCAATGGCATCATCTTCGGACCCATGGGTGAAAGAGTACAATGAAGCATCCAGGCTTGCTGATGACATCAGTTCCATGATTGCTGATAGAGGATCTCTTCCGCAATCAGGCCCAGAAATTATGCGGCATACTTCAGCCATCCGGAGAAAAATAACTATTCTTGGGACTAGACTGGATAGCTTGGAGTCATTGCTGGCCAGAATTCCTCCAAAGTCAATGTATGTTCTGTTGGTACTTCTTCTCTAATTATTTGATGTTGAAGATGGGTCAGAGTGCTTGCAATGATGCCATATTTCTTTTTCTCAAGTCTGACACTTAGCAGTGAAACATATATGTACTGAATATGATCAGTTCTTTCAATTCCATGTTTGACGTCTCCTTAGAATCAAAGCTTTAACATTCTTCTACACATGAAAGATGATTGTGTTATCGGCAGCTTATAATCTTTATATTATCCATTCACAACTGGTGCTTCAACTATGTGGTGGGATACTAGATATGAAATTTCTACACGAATGATCAAATAAGTGAACAGATAAATATAACTCGTGAACTGTCGAAGTGTTACATTTTGGGCATGAAGCATGCTATGCAAGATAATACTAAAATTAGATTATTTGGCATGTGAGCTATATACAATTGCAAATTGTTCTAGTATAGATCAATTGTTGCAGGAGAAGAGTATGCCATATTGGTTATGTACATAGGTTTCCTGCTTACGAAGAAAACATGATTTTTTTTACTATGCTTATTACTATGACAGCATGGACAATATTTTCATAGATGCAAGTTTTATGTGTACATTGTCAAAGAGAATTCATTATAGGATTTCCGTGTCGCTCACGGATATTATTTCCTTAACCAAGAATTTCATAAATTAATCTCTAGTCTAGACATAAGGCCTGATAAGAATTTATGCGCAATTTTTTTTACTTTAAATTTGTTTTTGAGTTGTGCAGCACTGACAAGGAGATGCATAAGCGCCAAGACATGCTTTCCAATTTGAAGTCTAAAGCAAAACAGATGGCGACAAGTTTCAACATGTCAAACTTTGCTAACAGGTCTGCCATGTTTGCAATGATCTTAATAAGAACTTGTCTTTCATTATCTCTCTTTTTTTAACAAAATCCCAATACTTTATTTTATTCATTTTCAGGTAAATATTATTGTAATTTGTTGTTAGAAATAATATGTCCAATATGTGCCTTTTTTATCCAATTTAGGGAGGATCTTCTTGGACAGAGTAAAAAGGCAGATGATATAAGCAGAGTTGCTGGCTTAGACAACCAAGGAATTGTTGGCCTTCAGAGACAAATTATGAAAGGTACAGCGAAGTTTTGGTTTATTGCGATTTGTTCAATGGACTTATATTAAAGGGGTGCAATAAGCTGCTTGCATGGGATCCGTTAGCACTGTTTATTCACCATTTCACATTGGTTGATACATATCTAATTTCCTTGGAATCAACAGCTATTTGTGGGATTAAGGACTATTTTATGGCGTCTTATTTTATTTGACTGTCAGTCATAACATTTTGCAGAGCAAGATGAGGGCCTTGAGAAGCTGGAAGAGACAGTGCTGAGCACAAAGCATATTGCCTTAGCAGTCAATGAAGAACTTACCCTGCACACACGATTGATAGTTAGTATCGCCTAACAGAAACATTTGCATTTTTTTTGTAATAACACCTGATGATTACTTGTATTCTTTGTGCTTGCAGGATGACCTTGAAGATCATGTTGATGTTACAAACTCGCGTCTTCAGGTTATCATCTATCCTTGTTTAAAACATTTTGCTGCCACCTGACATTTAATTTTTCTCAAGTTTGCACTGATACAAAATTCGTCTCATTCAGCGTGTGCAAAAGAGACTTGCAATTCTGAACAAGCGCACCAAAGGTGGCTGCTCGTGCATGTGCCTGCTGTTGTCGGTTGTTGCCATTGTGATCCTCGTGGTCATTGCTTGGCTTATCGTCAAGTACGCGTAAATAAAAGAAAGAAGCTGCCAGGTACCCTGCGGCCTTCGCCTGGAATGCCCCCTTGTGTGTTACTCGATCGAAATGTGCAGTGTTTGAAAAAATATATATACGGTGGTTTCAGTCGGTTGTTTCCTTTCATGAGTTAAGCAACATGTACATTACATCGAATGAGGCTCAGTCACGATCATTAATCTGTGTATGAGATTGCCACATCCTATGTGTGTGGCGTTTGTCAGTTTGCAATGAGAAGTGTGGACTCATTCTGTGTGGCTATAAGCACTCAGTCTCTATTTGGTTGTATTTTCCCTGCTCGTTTCGGTGATTGAAGAGGGCGCCGACGATTTGGATGCAGCTTTTGTTCTGCTTCATCTCTGCGAAGGGGTGGGAGGCCGGTAGCTTCCAGTCTTCCCCGTCTGTGGGATTTGGTTTCCGGCCGTTGGTTCTTAACTTCCTGTGCTGGCAGCCGCGGAGGGAGGTTCAGGATCTTCTGTGTAATTTTTCTTTTCTTTAAGGGCCTGGCTGTAAAATGGGATGTACTGTGCTCCTTTATAATATATCTTCCCTATTAAAAAAATGCTTTTGGGCCATTAGATATCCACGCTGGTTAGGTCAATTGATGCCGTCTCTATAGGCTTTTTGCGATCAATTTCATATGACAAACTGTCGACCGGATTCACATTGATTTCTATGACGGGGTCATTATCATATTGTATGTCAATATTCCAGGTTGGAGTAACCATCGTTCATTCTATTATTTTTTCAGTGATTGATTCGTCCTATTATTTTTTTATAATATAGAAATAGCATATTTCTGTCAAAAAGTGATTTTTTTTCTCACAGGATGTTTGGTTTACCTGCCCGCGCATACCCCTTCAGGCTCACCGATGCAGAGACCAGTCATCCGGATGCGCTCGCTAAGCTGGCCCCTCAGGCTCCAGCAAGACATGGGCCCGATGCCGCGGAGCGACAGGCGCATCAAGGTCATCATCACTGCAACAGCAGTGGCCGCAATGACGATGGGGACTGGGAGGGAGAGTTCTGCCCGAATATCACAGGTGCTTCTCGCAAGGCGAGGGGGGTGGGTTCTTGCAACAGGAACACGCCCGTTAACATGTGCTCGTCCGACAACGAAGATGATTTAATCTCTGAGAGCCAGCTTATCAAGAAGCAGCAGGAAGCTGAGCCTGTGCCTATTCACGTGTCTATTGCTAGTATGTATATTAAAAAAAACTTTGGCTTTGAGACATGTGCTCAATTTTAAAACAGGAGATTATTTGTACGGCTCTACCACATAAAAAAAAACTGACATGAGTTTGCTGAGGTGATGAAGCAGCATGTAAAATTTCCAACTTCAAACTCAATATCACCAGGAGAGAAAAAAACAAAAATTTCAGTGAATTCGTCTATTAATAAGCCCACAAGCCACAGCAAGTAGAGAAGATTTATTTTTGGCAAGACCCTACTGGAACGATCTTCAACTATGCCCTACAGAAACTTTATAATGGATATACAGTTTAGAAAAAGAAAAGGTGCACATATCCTATATCCACCCCATGGCCAAGAAATTGCAGGGGTAAGGTACCATCTGGAATTTAAAATTGAACTAAACATGGACTAACATGTATCCCAAGTCCCAACTCTTCCTCAATGTCAACTAAACATCAGAATCTGAGTAATTTTCAGAAGAACGACTTCCTGATCGTCAGGCAATATGTTAAGGAGGTCCGAATGAGATCTGTTCTTCACAAATCAGGGTATTTATAATACAATCAAGCAGCACTTGGCACGTGCCAGACAGTGAAAAAGACAGATCCTACAAACTTTTATGTTCCCAATAAATAGTTCTCCAATTTCAACAGCATGGTTTTAACTTTAAGGTTATCAGCGCTGAACATACTGCAGATCTAAAAGTCATTCGATATCAAATCCCTTCTCTTGGAGCTCCTGTATAACCTCATTCCTCATACGAAGCCATAGCTTCTGTGCTTCCTGCTCAAATTTTTTAGACTGCAACTGCTTCTGCATATTTTCAGAATCCATATTGGCATCAGCGAAACCCTTGGGTCCAATTGTGGTTCCAAGAGCACCTCCGCTTTTTATAAACTCCTCAACTGCCTCTTCATCACCAGGGTACGGGAACTTCCTGCGCTCATAAAGGTGTGCCATTTCTTTTTCTTCCTGAAAAGACAATCATTCACAATTTATTGCCACCAACATGATGTAAAGCAGCAAAGGAGAGATTTATCCTATACTTTCTGTGTTTCCTTAAAACCAAAAAGCTTATCAGCAAAGTCATCGTTGGCGCTGTATAATTACAACAGCTTTTCAAGCATAATGCCTATCCAAAATTTATTCTTGTTCATGGTCGAGATGTATCTTTGTCAGCATAATGGGAAGTATTTATCAACAAATAAGAGCAAAAATATATGTTTCATACTTCAGAAAATGATAACTGTCTTAGGGGCATATCCAAGATAGAATCTATATCAACTGCTTAAGAACCAAATCTGGCTTAAATTGTATATGTGCAGGCTTCACATGAATAACTTTGCCAAAATCAGTATTGTTGCTTCAAAGCTCCTTAGGTTCATTTGAGTGTGGTTCTCCATTTGAGGTGGCACAGGAATGCAAGGAAAACCTAAAGTCAAAGTCATATGAAAAGGCTGGAAGTGTTCCAAATATTCCTACACAATTAACAGATCCAGCATATAGCCATTTTCATATCATAACGCAGGTTTATATTTTAGAATTGTTCACATATATGTCATGCCCAATGCTTTGAGATAACACAGCCTGATCTTGATGTACAAAATTTCACATTTAGTGTAATAAGAATCTTTCACAACTGATTTCACCATAAAAGCATTACAACTAGGCGCCAATAAGTTCTCTAAATATCAGTAAGAGCATCTCCAAGAGTTTCTAATATTTTCTCCCTAAAAGTTGTTGTTTGCCAACTCCCTAAATAGGTATAGGAAGGAAAAAAAGAGTTCATCTCCAATAGTTCCCTATTTTTCTCCCAAAAATGAGAAGTTGTGGCCCCACAAAGATAATTCCACGAGAAACTTTCATGGCTGGCGGACATGGCTGGCAAGCAGAAGCTTCTTGCAAGTCAGATTGCCGGTGATTTAGAGCACGAGAGGGCTTGAAATTTGGGGGAAAAGAAAGAGAATGATGAGAGGGTTCCGTTTTACCTCTTACTTGTGCCGGTGACGCACCGTGGCAGCTGAAATCAGTGCGGGAAGAAGTAGCGGCGGGCGCAGTCCATGGTGGGTGGCCAACGGTGGCGGCGGCTACAGAAACTAAACCCTAAATCCTAGAACGTGGGAAAAACCAAAAGAATAGACTGGATCCATGGCGCGAAGGAAGGATGGCGCAGGGAAGAAGAAGGCGCCAGAAAAAAAGTCGCGAGGGAGGGGCGATGGGGAGCGATGGAGGCGTGCGTATTTTTACGCATAAGGGAACCCAATTTGCCAATTGTTAGAAGATAGGGAATTAGGATGGGGAACTATTGGAGAGTGTTTTTTTGCCTTTTTCCAAAAAAAAACAAAGATAGGGAAGAGAAATAGGGTACTCTTGGAGATGCTCTAAACAATTTGGCACGTGTATTAGGGAAGAGAGCACAGTTGCACACTGCAGAACAACTGAAGGGCCATAAGACAACAAAGTTTCAAGACACAAACAGTGAAACAACTACACACACCCCAAAAGAAAAACTATCAGGATCAATATGCAAGGCAATGAGTTCTGATTTGTAACAATGCCATTACTTCTTCTTAAGCACTTTATTGATTATTGTCCTATCTTCTAAAATTCAGGGCATAAGCTAATGTTGGCATAAATTTTCAACATAGCCTAGCCCTGAAGTATTACAATTTCAGGGTGAGGAGATCAATTTAAACCAACAAAGATTATTGCAACGATGCAGGACATAACTGCACAATACCCGTTCCACTCAAGGGCGAGGCTAGATCAGAGAAGACCCTGGTGCCTGACTTCATCATTTATATATTGGTCTCAAAATTTTCAAGCAAAGCTTTAATAAACAACGCTATAATTTGATTTGGACCCTGGTGCCGGTGCACCATGCTAAATGAACGTGGCGTCGCCCCTGGTTCCACTTCTAGCCAGTGATGGAGCCTGCTGGGGGCTAGGCATCAGTGTTTTTTTTTTCATGTGAGTAGGTATGTGAAACCCCAATTCTAAGTCTACAATTTCTACGGGATAGACAGGATATATGGAATTTGTGCATAGATATGTACTCCGTATATTCCCAACTCCCTAGTAGATTACGTTTTGATTTCACTCATCTGTCTGCTTTGAGGAGACAACTATAGACTTTACAATTGATGCAATCAAAGATGATTTCAGTCTCTACTAAAAAACAAATGATTTCAGTCTGGAGAAACATCATCTAGTATGTCTTAAGTAAACACCAAACACAGCAGTCATTTCCAATTTTATTTTGTTTGATTTCAGTCCGTATAAAAAAAAAGATGATTTCAGTCTGGAGAAACATTGTCTCGTCTAATACACCTTAGACACCAAACATAGCAGTCATATTTCAATTTTATTTTGAATTCTGTGCAACAGGGGCGGGCCCAGGGTGAATTCAAGGGTATTCATTGAATTCCATATTTTTACTAATCAATGGCATTAAAAAATATACATGATAAACAATAGGGTTGAAACAGTTAATTGTTTATGTAGCTTTTGAATAACCACCCTTCCAATCCTAGGCGCGCCTCCTCCATGCAACAATATGACCTTGACTTTACAATAACAAGATGAATTCTTTTGGGGCTACGTACAACACAATAGGGCCCAATTATGTTAAGTTTCTGGCTCCGTCCCTGCTTCCAGCCAAATAGGGCATTCTGCGTTCTTGCAGTACATACCCATGAACAAGAATGCGTCAGGGGCAGCGAAGCAGCTGTACCTTGGGGCGTGGCTTGAGCGTCCACCAGCCGAGCGGCGACGTCTCGTTCCAAAGCCAGGCGACGCCAAAGAGAGTGTAAGTGCAGAGCAAGGCCTTGCCCATCTGCTTCCAGAAGTAGGCGTCCTCCTTCTCGAAGCCCATCCGCCTACCCCCCACCCACACGCAAACAAACACAGCGTAGAATGAAAGAATGAGAAACCGCGGGCACGGCGAGGCAGGTAGGCAAGCCGAGGAACCGGCGACGGGGACGGAGGGCGCGCACCTGAGGAGCCTCCGCGCCTGCGGGAAGTTGCGCAGCATCGCGCCGACCTGCGTACTGGAGAAAGATGGGTGAGGACTGAGGACGCATTTCGTCGAACAAGGTGCGGGCAGAGGCAGGAGAGGCCGACAAGCGGTCAACGCCGTAGGATTCTTACCGTCGAGGGTGCGGTGGCCCGGTAGGAGAGGCTCGAGGGTGCGCCACCGTGTGGAACGCCTCCCACGGTCGTCGTGGATGTAGCAGCTAGCAGGGCAGAGAGGGAAGAGGCGGCGCCCGGTCAGTGCGTGTGCGTGGGCAGCGGCGGAGCTGTGCAAGGTGCAAACCGCTTGGGCCAAGGCCAACAACGAATGCCAAACCCACCCACACGGCCACACGGCCACACCACGTCACATAATAATACAAACGTAATATCAAAAATAAAGTATGAAATCTTTCAAAAAAAAAAGGTAAAGTACCAATTTATAATTTTGATTATACTTTGATTCGACAAGTGATTATAGGAGGAAAACGAAATTAGAATCTTCTTTTAGCCTCGTTTTGAAAATTGAGACCACACTTAGAAATGATTTGATGCTAAAAAGAGAAAGGATGAAGAAGGACGTAACAAAAGAAATGAAGAAGAATGATAAGCATGCCAGCTCTCATATGCCCTAAAGAGTTTAGAAACTTCAGAATTGGGGCGAGGAATTTGGAATTTTTGGAATTACTTGTGTTGTCGGGATTAGTGGAAGGTCATGAAATATTGCTGATTTCTGGCGGTGGGAGGAACGGCCAGAGGTGAGAACGCCGCCTGGCGTGGTGGTGGAAGATAATTAGTGGTGGTAGAAGCAACAGGTACTGTAAAAAGTAGTTAACATATATACAATTTTTTAGTCATCAGAAACAGAATAAATAATACCAACACTTATTAGTACGTAAGAGGATTATTGTACTCGACATAATATTATTTTTTTATGTAACAACATTAAGAATATTACCTCTATTGTGTACTAATTCTGGTTCTAAAGGTAAAACTTGGCTGGGTCATAATATTTCTCGCCGAGACAGAACTCGCCGAGTCCGGGAACTCGACGAGAACTCTCGCAAGGCGAAGGGGTGCCGCACGGCGGGGGTCTTGCAAGAGGAACACGTCCGTTAACATGGGCTCGTCGGATGACCAAGACGGCAATGATAGAATCCCTCTGAACCAGCTAACATCATGAATTGAAGGGTCTCGACCCTTCTCACCTGCTACAGTTCAGACAGGCGAAAAGGGGGTGAAAGTCTTCGGCGGCGTCGATGTCACTCCGGCGCCGGGGGGGGGGGGGGGGGGGGGGGGGGGGAGGGGGAGGACTTCGGCATCAGTTGATCTGTGGTCGGCGTCGGTCGATCTATAAGTAGATTACTAGCTTAGGTTAGTAGTTCTAGGTTTTGCCGGGGGGTGAAGCTGGCGTTTTGTTCGCTTTAGTCGGAGGAGACGGCGATGGATCCCCTGCGGCTGGTTTTCCTTCTGCTGGTCATCGGAGCCGGTGGCGCAGTGGAGTGGATTTTGCTTCTCCGGGCTGATTTCGGTGAGGTTCCCTTCCCTGATTGGCCTGTGAGATCGTTTTGGGTCCTTCCGTTCGCTTACGGAAGGGACTCTCCGTCGGGGTGGCCTCCTCTGGATTTGGTTTGTGAGTTGTTGGTGCTCGCTTTGGTGGTGCTGGAGCTGTGTGACGGATCATCTGTGGTTGGGTGCTTGCCATCCATGGTGGAGGTAGAAGGATGCAGTGCCAAATCGAGGAATGTGACATCTGATGGTCTTTCACCGAGGATTTCTTGCAGCTTACCAATGTTTGGAGTCTGTTCCTTGTTTTGGACGGGAGAGGACGGTGGATTGATGCTCCAGAGCGCAGCCTGGTGAACGGAAGTGCAGCTGCGATGCCCGTTCCAGGGAGGAAGAAGAACAGTTGGGGGTCTTGCTGTAATTTTTGTATTACTCAAGGTCCTTTATGTAAGAAAGGGATGTGCTGTACTGACAATTATCCTTTAATATAAGTTATGTTCTTTTCTCAAAGAAAAAAAAAGAAGCAGCGGGAAATTGAGCCTATGCCTAATCACGTGTGTGTCGCATGTGCATCTATACTAATAAATCATAATATTAGGTGAGTTATTTTTCAACTTGTATTGAGCAGGTGTTGGTTCAAAGGAGCTTTTTTTTTTCGGGTATTGGGTCAAAGTAGCTAATGCGCCAAAAGAACCTCGCTCCGCGATCATTGATCTCAAAATTAAATGTATCCTTATCGTGGTCGAGGACAAGATTTCTGTGAATTATGAACGCGCTTTTTTTTTCGGGTATTGGGTCAAAGTAGCTAATGCGCCAAAAGAACCTCACTCCGCGATCATTGATCTCAAAATTAAATGTATCCTTATCGTGGTCCAGGACAAGATTTCTGTGAATTATGAACGCGCTTTTTTTTTCGGGTATTGGGTCAAAGTAGCTAATGCGCCAAAAGAACCTCACTCCGCGATCATTGATCTCAAAATTAAATGTATCCTTATCGTGGTCCAGGACAAGATTTCTGTGAATTATGAACGCTGAAAGCAGCTGCATTTTATTACAAGGATAGAAGTAGAAACCCGCACGACGGGAAATTAAGCACAACACCACCACAACTTGATCGGTGGTCACTCGTCTTTCTTGGCCGGCCCAGCGCCGACCGGCATGAACTCCGCCACCTTCCTCGCCGCCGGCCGCGCGGCGAGCTCCTCCCACCACGCCCTCACGTGCGGGAGCGCCTCCACGACCGCCGCGTACTCGGTGGCCATGAAGTAGTGCATGATGGTGAAGTGGCTGAGGTCGGCGGCGCTGAGGAAGTCGCCGGCGAGGTACCTGCTCTGCGCCAGCCGCGCCTCGTACACCTCCAGCACCTTCCGCAGCTTCCCGAGGTTCTCGTCGACGGCCGCCTGGTTGCGCGCGCGGCCGAGGAACGGCGCGAAGACGCACTCCACCACGACGGGGGCCGCCGCCGGGGTCAGCTGGTGCGCCTCCACCTCCAGCCACACGTCCACCATCGCCGACCGCTCCAGGCTGCCGGCGCCCAGGAGCTCCGGCTTGTGCTTGCGGAAGACGTGCCTCGCGATCGCCCGGGACTCTGGAGGATGTCACCGCATCAGGGATTGAGGAATTCTGATGAAATCGAAGCAGGAATCATTCACACGCCGGCAGGCGGCCGAGATTAATTATATACTCACCGAAGAGCGTGAGGTCGCCGTCCTCAAGAACTGGCACCTGACCGAAAGGCTGCAGCAAGAACAAGCCACAAGATCAGTGTCTTTCAGGCGGCGAGAGATGAGTGAAACAGATCAATGGCTGCTCCGGGGGAGGGTACGGACGTTTCTGGCGAGGTGCTCCGGGCGGCGGTGGTCGCCGTCCGGGCGGCTCATGGGGACGAGCTCGTAGTCGACGCCGGCCTCCTCGAGGGCCAGCAACGCGCGCGACACGAACGGAGAGATCGCCCATCCGTACACCTTGGGCGGCGCCATCGCTTGCTCAGTTGCTCTGCTAGCTTCTTGTTCTTGATTGGGTCTGTACCCAACGCTGCAAAATCTACAAACGATGTTGGTTGATGGAATTGCTTGCTTGCTGCTGCAGCAGCATGCTGCTGCTATTTATACAGGAGCAGGAGGGAGAGGAGGAGGGCAGAGATGGCTGCTGCCCGCCGGCCGGCGGCCGGTGCTTGGGGGAAGAAGGTGCTAGAACACAGGGAATTGAGTGGTTGGTGGGTCAACGTCGACGAACCCCTTTACTAGTACTACGTGCGTGACGTCGCTGCTTACGTGCGCAGAGTACTCTCCCACTACATGCGTGACGTCGCTGCTTACGTGCGCAGAGTCGCCGACTAGCCGGCGTCCGAGTTAATTACCCGGATGCCATCAAAATTTAAAACAATTCCCTCAATACCATTAAAATTTAAACCATCCTTTCATTGCCATTGAAATTTTACTTTAATCTCCTCAGTACCATTTCCATTAGTTTCCAAGCGGAAAACCGTGAAAATACTATACCAAATGTTGAAGTCCGATCTATCCAATTTTTTTGGTTGCGTTTGTAACTCTATCTCAACTCCCAACCCCACCTCAGCTCCCTCCCCACCCCCCGCGCGCGCCGCCCACCCCTTCCCCCACGCGCGCCGGCGACGCGCCGCCAGGAGGGCGCGTGAGGGCGGACCATCGCCCCTGCCGCCACCCGCGCGGCTCCCAGACTCTCGACAGATCCTCAAGCCCACGAACCGCCTAACGGAGCAGGTGCCCACGCGGCGGCGCCCCTGCTCGACGCCCACGCAGCGACGCCCCTGCTCGGCGCGTGGGGGCCCTAGCGGCGCCCCTGCTCAGTGCCCGCGCGGAGGCGCCCTGGGCCCTGGGGTGGGAAGGGAGAGGGGGCCGGCGGCGCCCCTGCTCGGCGCCCGCGCAAGGCGCCCTGGGCCCTGGGGTGGGAGAGGGTGAGGGGGCTGGCGGCGCCCCTGCTCGGCGCCCACACGCAGGCGCCCGTGGCCGCCTCTCTATAAGATTTACTCCCTCCCAGTGCAGAGCCGCCACGACCACGAGCCTAGCTTGTCGATCGATCAGCAAGTAGTAGCCGAGCCATGGTGATGAGTGTGCCAGCAGCTGGGTCATGGGAGGCGCAGGCGCCGCTACTGCTGTGCGCGACCGCCGTCCTCGCCGCCGCGTGGGCGTGGTGCGCCGCCGCTGGCGGAGTGGGCGTGGCCGCGGTCGCGGTGCTCGGGTCGGGCGCTGCGGGCGCAGGGCCTCCGCGGCATGGCATACCCCCCGCTGGCCAGCGACGCGCCGCTGGCCGACCGGCTCGCCCGGGAGGCCAGGTCCCGTCTGTCCCTGCCGTCGGGCTGCCACGCCGACGTCCCCTGGGCCGCGCCGCTCCTCCACCACGCCATGGACGAGCACGGTGCATCTTGTGTAGCAGCTTTCGATCTCCTCTCTCGCCGTCGCCGCCCGCCGGCCTGTCACTGTTGGTCGGTCTACCATGTGCCGGTCTTGCCACGCCAAAAAAATTTGTGCACGTGTATGATTGCTGACAAAGACACAGTGGCAAGAGAACGACCGCGCGCAGGACCACAGGAGTGGCACCACCGTCCTTGTCTCATTGGGGCACTAACGTCTTTTTGTCCTTGTTTAACAGTCGTTCTAACAGCAAACTCACGGAATGACATTGAGGAGATTGAAGTAAAATTTCAATGGCAATGAAGGGACGACCTAAATTTTGATGGCATTGAGGGGATTGTCTTAAATTTTGATGGCATTTAGGGAATTAACTCCCGGCGTCCAGCCCAGGCAGGTCCAGGGACCCAACGCTGAATGTGCTGCTGGGCACTCTGCCTAACCGGAATATGCGCCCGTCGCTGGCAAATGAGATGCGCTCCACTCCCTCTGTTTTGTTCTACTGGATATAATTTTTGTTTCTGGAGGATAAGATTTCAATCAAATTCTGTCAATAATTTTAGACTTTCGAGTTGATGACTGCACAACCACCTTCAATACATGATATCATTTTTTCAACATAGCCTCATCGTAGAGGTCATCTGGATGACACGTCTCTTTCTCTTCTCATAGTTCTAATGTCATGCCACTAATTGTCTACAATAACATAGCTACTAATTTCCCAGATCAGAGACATTTTCCTAGAAGTTCCGAACTTCCAACTTCGCGAGGGATAACATAGCAACATCCGAAGAATAATGCTACATTCTCCCGGGTTTGTGATTAAATATCTTTGCACAACCAAGGCGCTTAGAACGATAGCGCCAAGGCCAGATTGACAGTAACAATATTAAACGTCGAAGACATTCCAACTTCTTATATGATTTGGTAATGCTCCCGCGGGTGTTTCAAAAAAAAACATTGCAATAGTAGAACAACATCTTGGAGGTAAAATTTCGGAGTCTTCAGAGATCAGCCCTCCCTGGGTATTTTGGGAACGGGATGACATCCCTGATGACTGATGTTCTCCATACCAGTGGCAAAAAGGATCATCAATATTTCGAAGCCCAAGCCGGAACCGCTGTGCTTGACCGATCCATATCGCCGAAGGTCCGGATACCACACCACTCGTAAGGCTCCAATGCCAATCCCGCATATAAAATCCTGTAGAACAAATATCAAACCACATTCAATAAATTGCTACGTCCACGCACCAAAGCCAATGGAAACCAAATATGAATAATGAATAGGGAATGAATAATTTTAATTTACACTTGTTGGAATATACTCCCTCGGTCCCAGAATATAAGCATTTCTAGCTATGTACCAGATTCATTGCATCTTCTATGTACCTGGACAAGTACTTATCTAGATACATTAGATATGCTATGAACCTGGACATCTAGAAACATAGCTAGGAATGTTTATATTTTGGGACGGAGGGAGTAAGTAAATTGTCCACCTTTTCCCATTAGCTTGAGATTTTGAGTTGGATTGGTCGGTGCGTGCAACTCAATATAGTATCAAATGCTCCACGTCTGAGGAAAAATACCCAGCATTCAATGCCCCACTGCTGTATATCAATTGTCAATGGAGTACTTTGTAAAGTGGTCTTAAAAGATATTCTGAATCTTGCAGAAACCACTTAGTTGCAGGCATACGGGCCATACGGCTATTATTTGAAAACATAAAGATTGTTATCCTCATACAATTATACACAATTATTATTCTTTTAATTAGTGGTTGGTGGAAAAAGAAATTAGAGCTATCTGGATCCTACAAGGCAGAAAATGGATAATTCTAAACTACTTAGAGAAAATCTGGCTCACTGGTTGCTTAGAGCATTTTCAACAGATTACTTGTCTCTTCCCCAAATACAATTTTTTTTTTGATAATTGGAGATGCTCCAGCAGATTACCACCAAAATGCGATCATATCGGTAGAATGATTAAATGTGCGCTGTGAGTAAATAAAAATAATAAGTCGTGAGTATAATGCAAAATTGTCTCGTTATCACTAGGTTGGAGCAATGTCGCACAACCATAGTGCGCAGTTGACTAATCATCATTTTCTTTTCCTGTCAATAGAAAATAATCTCAGATGAGCGGCGCATTATAGCACTACCTTGTAATAATACGACGCTGCTAGCGCCCGGACGTCCGATGAAAAATTTCCCAACGAACGCTCTGTTGCAACTTTAAGAATACAAGCTTGCAACATAAAAAATTAATATTTGCAACATCAGAAGCACGTATTGTGTGACAATCCAAGTTTTATGGGCTAAAACCACCCAGTTAATATATAGCTTTTGTGTTTATGTTTATTTAAAATTTAAATCATGATTTCCATAGCAAAGGTATTTTTGTAATTTTGGAAAAATGCAGGTCCTTTTTACAAAATAGTTTTGAATAAGGCAAAATTTTAAATTTTGTGAGGGGTTAAAAGTGTATACCTTGTTTTTTTCACTTTTATCATCATAAAAAGATATATTTTATGCTTAGGGTTACCCTTGCAATTTTTAAAAATTTAAGTTGTGTTCTTTTGCATTTAAAAGAATTGACGGATTTTAAAAATAATTTCAAATCCTTTGACCTACACTACAAGAAATGTGAGTATCAGTGACGAAAACCGATATGACAAAGATATAAAATGTCATAGAATAGTCAGTATTCTATGACGATTCAAGCATTTTCGTCATAAAATTGAGGCAGACGATTATCATTGTGACGAATACATATTTTCGTCACAGAAGATGCAACAGACAATGACGATTTGATAAATTCGTCACCAAATATCAAATTATTAGTGACGTTTCCATTTCATGACGAACCGTAGGTTTGTCATAAATTGTAATTCTTACTCAATATTATAAGAATTACAAATTTGAACCATACAAATAGGATAAATAACATATATAAATATTTATATTTAATACAAAAATATCTTCAAGAAAGTCTAAAATTTTTTGTATAAGTAAATCTAAATACATTTATTATAGGGTTTTGTTTGCTAAGCCGAGTTCAAATGACACCTCGGATTGCATTTTATAATGTCCTTGTGCAACAATAGTCCCTTTAGTATATAGTAAGTGTTTTGCATGTAACAGAGCATATCCAAATGACTAACTATTTGGCTACTTACCGATTATGTAAATAATAATATAAAATGCCGTGCAATGGAAGTTCCCAAAGATATTGGCTTGGATATTCCATATCGATGCAATATGTGCAAATATCATATATTTCTTAATTTTCTTCTATAAACATAAACTTTTTGTAATTTGACTTGTATAATGGCCGAATGATTATAATACATATGACATATATGGATGTTGCAGACAAAAATCCTGTAGCAAACAAAAATTTCCAGCCCAACTTACTCTCGCGCCAACAGAACGCGCCAATCCAGTCCAAATTTCCCTTCCCCGCCAGCCCACTCACGATATACACCCCCCCAACCCAAACCCTAGCTTCCCCAAATCACACCAAATTTCCCCTCCCCTCCGCGTCGTTCCTTGAGGCGGCACTGGCTGCTGCTGCTGGCTCCCTCGGGCGCCGCTTCCTCGACGCCGACATCACCGGGCCGCCGCCTCCCGCAGGCGTGCGCGCCTGGGCTGGGGGCTCCTGCTGGGTCTGTGAGGTGCGGGAGCCGCAAACGCAGGAGCGCATCTGGCTCGGCACCTTCCTGACCACGGAGATGGTAGCTCGCGCGCCATCGCGCTTCGTGGTGCCAGCGCCTCCGCGGCACCGCACATCATCATGTTCCTCCGGCCAGTAGTAGACAGAGCAACCTGAGAATCACTGTGGTCTGCCCCCTCCCCTCCCTCCCATTGAGAATGGATCTAAGAATTTCATGCACCAATTGTTTTCTAATGTCTGCAGGTTTAATCGATTTTTGCTCAGTGCATAGATTCAACAGTTGTTTCATATCTAAACTGATTTGATTACCCATCTGAAAGTGGAGGGGTATTCCTTTCTTTGAAGGTGTGGTGTTCGACGAAATTCCTATCCAGCCATTTCCATAAGGTAATCCCCTTTTTCATCCATAAAAACCATGCCTGCCCAATCGCCCAAATTATGTATTTTCTTGGGGTTTCACTGGAGATTGAAAGATCAATCAGTGAGTGGAAAGAGGGAACAAGCATGTTTAAAGGAGAATGCATTACCCTTCAAAATTGTTTCTTTATAGTGATATTGTTTACCTTTGTTGGCCTAATTTTTAACTTTTGCAATGCATGACCACTGCTGGATCAATATAGAGCTTTCTTTTCCCTCTGGTAGTGTTTGAGATACACTTTAGAAGAACTTAAAAGCAATTGGTCTGATAACATGATCATTAGCTTACCAGTAGCCTTTTTAGTCTGTGATCTACTTCTAGCATAAAGCTTGAGTGACAGTTTGGCCTTTTGGCACTAGAATGTTCTTGCGACTTGATAGATAATTCTTTGTCCACAAGTATAAAGTTAGAATGCTAATACAACCCTGCTTGTCATGTCAAGGATAAAGTTAGAATGCTAGTTTTACATGGTTCTAGTTATGCCTTCTTATCATTTTTGTTTCTTGTAGTGTCATCCTGCTCAATCATTACGGTTGAAGACTATGGAGCAATGAAAGTGTGATGGCATAGAAGGTGAAGAGCCAAACTCTGCAGATGATGTTGTAGTGTCCTTTTTTTGGTACAGTACTTTATCGAGCAAGTTTATTTGGTGAACATAGGCATCCATTTACTTTAATTTTGTGTCACTTGGATGGTCCAAAACATGTGACAAAGTGACATGTTATGAAATGGTTGTAATGACACATGATGTATAAATACCATGTAATTTTGAATGCTTCAATTGAGCAATTCTACAGGGATTGTCTAATATATGTTTGTGTTATCATAATAATTTCTGTCTGTTCGTCATAGACTAGTCATGCTGGTTCATGGTTTGTGACGTTCTGCTAAAGCATTATATGATAAAAAAACAATTGTCATAGAAGGTACAAATTTAGTGACAATCATCGTCATTAGAGGCATTTTATGATGATGAGGAAATCGTCACCAAACGTACTTTTATGACAATAAGCAAATCGTCACAAATGTGTTTCATTCTATGATGATTTTCATAAGGACGTCATAAATGACATTTTGTGACGGTCGTTCTGTGACGATCCTCATGACGTACTAAAAATGTCACTATTGCACTTCTATGACGAAAACTCATATTTTTAGTGACGATAATGGATCATCAAGGATAGTCAAATCTCTTGTAGTGCTAGTGAGTTTTTGCTCAACATGAAAGTTGTAGATCTTACAAAGTTACACAACTTTCATGTTGAACGCTTTTTCATCTGAGCTCTCGATCAATGAGAAATTTTACTTTTCAGTTAGGTCCCTGAGATTTTGGAAAATCACAAAACCACCCTTGGCTCTGTCTTCTTCCTTTCTCTGCTGAAACAGGGGTGCCACCCTCGCCGCCGGTTTGCCCCACCGCCGGTTCTTGCCGCCGGCCAGCAGGCCGCCAGTTGCCCTAGCGCCTCTCCACGCGTCGCCAGCACCTCCTGCCGCCGCTTCTTTTTCCCACGCTGGCACCCTGCGCTCGCGCCCCGCCGTCCCGCCAACATCTCTTCACGCCACGACCGCCGGCCGCCGTTGGACAGCACTCCCACCGCCGGATCCTGCCCACAGCCTCCAGCGAGCTCATCTCTTCCCTTTCTTGCTTATCCCCTCTATCTCCAGGCTATAAATAGTCCCGGCCGGGCCTTATCCCGGCATTTCCCACCGCCGCCCTCCTCCATTTGCGCCGCCGCTCGTCGGCCGCACGTGGAGCCGCCTCTCCTCCCTTGCACTACCCAAATCGAGCAACCCACAAGCTTGCCCTCGCCCCAGTGAAGCTCCCAAGCCCGGCCATCCCCTCCCTGCCTCACCGGCGCGCTGCCGCCACGGCATAGCGCCGCCGTCGGCCACCTACTCCCGTGGCACTGCCACCACAGGCCATCCCAACCCCATCAAACCCCCCCCTACAGGTACGCCATGGCCCACTCATGCCCTCGGGCCCCTCGGCCCTCGCCGCCGGCAACTAGCGCCGCCGGAATCCGGCCAGCCCTTTCCTGCCATCTTCCCTAAACTGGCCAAGGACCCATTTACTTTGATTTCATTCTTTTTGGGGTCCTTTCTGCAAAAGACCAAAACCTTTTCTTTATTTTATGTGGTGAACTTTGGAAAATTCTTGAATATTATAGAAAAATCAGAAAAATATCAAATTAATTTTGTTGTGTTCCTTTTTATTAGCCCTACAATTTTGATGTCTTGAGTTGATTTCTTGTGAAGCTAAGTCTAAAAAATAAGATTAAGTTATAGCTCTTTTTATTTGTATCTTTTGCTCTAGAACTATACTTTGAGTGAGCTTTGGACCATGTGTTCTATAGAGTATGTCTACCTCTGTGTAATTTTTCTAGACCCATTAGTGGACTCTAGCTTGTGCTTTTAAAAAATATTTCCTATGTTTTATTTGTGTCTTTAAGGAATTAATTAAATCTTTCCTGTGGATTGTTTTATTGAAATAAAAATCCCTTCACCATATTATTTTATGGAGTTCATCGTGTTCACTTTTACTCTATAAACGATTGCCCAGTAAAGTAAAGCTATTAAGCTTAGACTTAATATTTACTTTATTGAATTTCAACTTTTTAGTGAAGGAAAGCTATACTTTAGCACTTCACTAACTCAAATTATTGCATCTCATATAGAAACAACATCACTAACAGACAAAATGTACGAGCTTGTTCAGGAACCAGACGGGGATATTTTTGAAGCCGAGGCTAATATTATTGAATTAACTGAAGTCCCGAACTCCAATTCGGAAGAGTCAAAAGCTAGTGACCCCATAGACGCCATTGAAGGCAAGCACCAGTGCATAATCCCATTAATTTAAATTATGCAACTTATTATTATTATTTACTTGTGCATTTAAGTTATTAGAGTTGAATAAAAATCTTAGATGCATAATTCTAGGTATCTATTGATTAAACACTAGAGACTGAGTCCGAATAGATGCTAAGCTAATAAAACCGGTAAAAATAGAGTGATTGCTTGTCACTCGCGAGCTTTATAGGAATTGATTGTTTACATTCTTGTAATCACTATAACGACCATGGATGGATTTGGTTACAAGCTTCATGGTTGAAATTTGTCTGTATTGATGAAATTGATAAGACCGCAATGTGTGGTAGCGGTGGTTAAGCGTTTGAAAGTACCAGCCACATGCCGTAAATATGGTATGCGGTAAGCCTAGTAACTGATCGGCCCGGCAAGTGGACATACCTCCCACTCTCTCTTAGAGATAGAATTTTATTTATGTTGCGCAACACCACGGGTGCAGGGATGTGGTGGTTCACTGTAGTCAGAGAGAGTGGCCCTGATCCATGAACCGGAATGAGAAGCAAATGGTTGTTTGGGAGTGACTCGACAGTGCTCCAAGGGTGTGTGTTACGTTTACCCTTGCAAGGTTGGAAATTCGGTTCAGAATTGTCCGTTTCTCGCGGAAATTGAGACTGCTTGATTCCTTTGCCACATAGAGTAAGAAGTGGAACAATTATGATACTCAATTTTGTTGAATGCAAATAATTTCTGTACCATAATTGTATAGATAGGTGCTTACCTAGAATGATAAATAAACTAGAATCTGAAAGCTAAAACTTGAATTAAGGACCTACTCTTTGTTTTGCTTTTCAGCAAAAGAAACCCCAGAGCCTTCACAAGTTTTGCATGTCTAGTTAAAGGGATATTATATACCCTTAGTCGGATCAGTCTTGTTGAGTATTAATATACCCAGTCTTACTTTTGACTTTGTTTTCAGATAAATTTTTGGTGATGCTTGGTGAGATTGACGTCATGTATGGGCTTCATCATAATGTCATATATCATCGCTAGATGTTGTTTTCTTTTCAGTTGTTTATAAACTCTGAAGAATTTATCTACTTCAAATTTCTGAGGTACTCAATTTGAATTCTCAAACCCAGTTTGTAATAACATTTACTATTAAAATTTGTATTGTACAATTTATGGCTGTTGTAATCTCTGGACTCACATTCACGTGAGGTATGTTGTTTCGATTTGTAATACAGTGGTTGTATCGGAATTTTACCCGACAGACTGTTAGATTATTCCGTTTGAAGTGCGTATTAACCATTTTATCGGTAATGGTAATGGTTAACACATTTGAACCGGATTAATTTAGCCGATTCTGCCACATATTGAGACACATAAAACGCACCGGATGCAAAGAGTAAAACTTCTGTTATATTATAACACTGTTTTATGCAACATTCAAATCAATCATTCGCAATATTCAAACCATTCTACTGCAACATCATTGAAGCCTGGCTGCTCCCCGGATCTCCCGACGCCACCGGCCCGAAGCTTGCCGCGCGGCCTCGTGCGCCGCCACCCTAGAGCTCCCGCGACCGTCCCCGCGCGGGGCTGCCCGCGTGGGGCTCGCCGCCGCTTGGGACGGCGCCAGGTCCCCATGGTTGGGGACGGGACACAGCTAGGAACGGGCGGTGAGCGATCGGCCGTGACCGCAACCGAGCAGAGGCGAGCGAGCCGCCACCGGCGGGGAAGGAGCGTGGGAGCAAGCTGGCCCGCACGGGAGGCGAGCATTGCTGGCTAAAGGGCCGGCGGCGGTCGCAGAGCAGTGTCGCCGGTTCGGGCGGTAGGAAGACCGTCACATGTATTGGACGTTCTATTTCTAGCATTTCCGATAATAATGTTGAGTTTATCTAACCGTGGCAATCCATGTGCCAAAGCCACGACTCAGGCCGTTTGGTTCCAATTTTTTTTCAAAAGTCCTTATCACATCAAAAAGAATCTTACTATTTTATAATATTAAATAAAACCTGTTTATAAATATTTTTTAACAGCTGAGTGCTTTTTCGCGAGACGAATCTAATGAGCCTAATTAATTCATAATTTACTACAGTAATGCTACAGTAACCGTTCGCTAATCATGGATTAAGATACCTCATTAGATTCGTCTCGCAGTTTAGCCCCAGGATTCTGCAGTTAGTTTTATAATTAACATTTATTTAATACTTCTAAATACTAAAAAGTCCCTAGGACTTTTTTAAGTCTCTATTCCAAAACACCCTCTCACTCTCATATGCGACTCACGGGATATTTGTTACCATATCTAGCCTACAGCATGCATGATGACACTATGACCCTATTGACTTGGCTTGTCCAGCCGAACCAGCGCTACAGTACCATTATTGCTACAGTATTACCGCATATGGTCAGATTCTCTGTGTTTGGAACTCTACATTAACCCTTTGCTACAGTAACCATCCGCTATAGTGCCACCAATGCTACAATACTCCTCCCTCACATAAATCAACCCCAGCTAGCCGCTCCAGCCCAGTGAACAGGGTGTATAGGGGCATTAACGTCTATTTGTTTGCCGTTGTGGGGTTGAACGTTTTTGTAAGAAAAAAAATTCTTGTTCGCGATCTGATCCAAAATGCAAAAGTAAAAGACAATATATTTAGATGCAAACCAACATATCAGATGCAAACTAACATCACTCAATTTAATATTCAAAATACTCCAGGTGTGCTCGAAGGGAACCGATGGGTGAATGAGTCCATCACTGCGCTTGTTATGGTGGGCTCTCTGCTCTTGCAGTCCAGGTGTTTGTGGCTATTCTTCAGTGAGCACTAGTTTCAGTTTTTTCTTTTTTTAATTGTTCTGTGTTTCCTATAGGGTCTGATCACCGGAGGTGTGATTCTGCTCGCTACTAATGGGACAAATTCACGCATCCTCGTGTTTAGCGAGGACCTGTTTTTCATCTATTTGCTTCCGCCAATAATCTTCAATGCTGGGTGAGTTTGCAAAGTACTATGGCGGTTTTGTGTCTTAGATTTCCTTTTGGAGCCGAGTTTTTCCTTCTAAGAACCAGTACTGGCTTCATTTAGATTCTGATCAATTTATCATCAAAAAACAACAACATAACCTTTTAGTTCGAAGCAACTTTGGTACGCTAATTTCTTCTTAATGAAATACGTGGCACTGCACGGTCGTGAAAAAAAACTCGGGTACACTAATTCCGAGCAATATTCAATTGCCTGAGCTTCTAAAGCCATTAATGTGAGAGGTCAAACGGTAAATGCTGAATGTGCAAATGATATATTCAACTTCAAACCCACTCTCTTTCCTATGGAATCTGAATGCTGTAAACTTGTAATTACACTATGGTTAAACCCTGAGTTTCTCTCTCTTCAGTATTAACCATTTTCTCCAATAGACAATCTCTTTTCCTGAAATACATAGTTTCCTTGGATGCTTTGGAGGATTGTGTCAGTTTCTTATAGGGAGCTTTGTATAACTAAAGGTTCAAATGATGTTAGTCATTTTTCCCGAATGTGGTAAGCTATTTCAGTAATTTAGGCCAACAGAACCGTGCAATGATATCTGCAGAACTTCCTAAAACATTCTAATGCTAATTTGCATTTCTTATTTAAACTCCAAAAGACACATTTCATGCTAGTAAACCTTTAAAAATACCGTTGTAAATGTTTTTCTGCACTATCAGGTTTCAAGTAAAGAAAAAGCAATTCTTCCGCAACTTTATGACAATTATTTTGTTCGGAGCTGTTGGGACTATGATTTCCTTTGTAATAATCACTCTTGGTAAGTTGCTAAACCACTTCTGCTGTTTGCATGGTCTTACTTTGGTTTCACATGTATAGTCATAACTCATAATGTTTCTGATTAGTACTGTATTTACACAACATTTTTTAAGAAAATGTTGAATACACTAGGGTCAATTATAGGTTGGAAAAAAGAACTACTCCACTGGCATTTGGGCCTACGCCCTAACTATCATTGCCACGACAATACCAGTTGTCAAGTGCTTTAGATGGAAATTTTCCTTCAGTCCTAGCTTTGCTGTTGGTGATATCTTGTAAATTAAGAGAATATCTGTTTTTTTAATCGATGCCATTCCCATTTCCATTACTCAAAATGGAAATACCAGTAGTCTGAGAGAGTATAGAGGAAGGGGGGGAACTAGAGGAGCAGAACAACTAGCTGTAAAGGCCCCTAACCTGATTCAAGCTAGTAACCTAAGCAGGACCTCAAAAGAAATAGTACTGTCATTACAACACAACAAAAGTGGGATAGATAAAATATCTGTTGGCAAAGCAAAGATATTTTCTTTAGCAATGAATGGCCATAACTCCTATGCAGCCTTATGGCAGGGTTAGGTGCTACATAAAATACTCGCAGTACATTACTAAGAAGCCAACTTGGTTTTCCTTCTTCAGTTGTAATAATAGACTAAAAAACCTTCTAGCTTGTTGGTTATGTGGTGCGCCATGTGGGTTAGTACTTAGCACTTCAATAAGTTAATAGGTCGAAACATAAGGCTTTGAGAACATGGATCACCAACTTGGTTAAATGGATAGATGTTCTGTAGGGTAGAAGCTGGTGTCTCCAGGGATTGGTTCTCCTTTCAAACCAACATAACTGTCCCGAGACTGTCATAAGTGGTGAATCTAGTATAATATGAATGGTCATTACCAATTAGGGCATGCTGAGTGCTGACAATGAACATTGGAAAGAAGCCTATTCTTTTAAATTAAAGAAAACTGAAATGCGCCCTTGTATATACATTTTAAATATTCTTGAAGCAATTGGGATAGTTTAGATAATCACTACAGTAAAGTATGCTTCTTGATACTTGGCAACCGTGTGATGCATCAGCAGCATTGTTGATAATTGTTCTTGAAACCTGTTAATTTGTGGAGGTCATGTCTTGCTCAGGTTTCTAAGTTTTTTGTCTAATGGACATATCAGGTGCCATGGGATTGTTCAAGAAACTTGATGTTGGTCCACTCGAGCTTGGGGACTATCTTGGTGGGATATATTCTTGACCTTTTTACTCACTGATTATACCATGGCTGCCATTGTCAATTTGCTAATACTTTTTTTGTTTGTTTACCCATATATGTGCAGCAATTGGTTCTATTTTCTCTGCAACAGATTCTGTTTGCACCTTACAGGTTACTGTTGAATTATTTGCTATCTTTATCTTGTAAAATGAGATAGAAAGCTAATTGATTGGAACTAGGCAGGTTGGCGCGCTTTGCGCGCCTGTAGCAAAAGATTTGATGTAAAATAATAATAAAAATATATTATCGTATATTACAGTTAAATCAATATCGTGTTGATATATTTTGGCAACGTGTTGATGTATTGAATGAAGTGTCATAGGTATAGTTGATAGATTGTCATATAATTATATTTTGCGAGTTTATGAAGTGGAATTAAAATCCAATAAATAGTAGGGGCTAGCATGTGTAGACGTAGTGTATGAAATATGGTTATTGTTTTCATGTAAATAAATAATTAAATATATTTTGTGGGTGGATTCCAATTGAATACTATGTGGGTAACACCTAAATAACACACAGGGCCCACACGGGCCCTGTATAAATAGTACATAGAAGAATTTATTTTGTGTATGTTAGTAGATATAATTGATGGATTAGCTTACACTAATTATTAATTTTGGTAGAAAAAATGATAGGGTTAGAAATGAATGTATGATTCAATTATATTTTGCGAGTTCACAAAGTGAAAATAAAATCCAATATATAATAGAGGTAAATGTAGTATATAATTTTTTTTCATAAAAAACTAAACATTTAAACACATGGGGCCACTTTTTAATTTTTTTATTTTTAATTTCGAATTATATTTTTTTATTATGAACAGTACCCGGTGGGGCCCACATGAATAGTAATTTTTTATTATGAACAGTACCCCCGGCCCACATGAACAGTCATTTTATTATTTTGTTATATGATGAACAGTACCCCCGGGCCCGCGTGGGGCCGCGACGCATGAGCGCGCGCCAATTCCTGGCGCGTTAGTATAGTACTCAATTTTGTTACCTGCAGGTGCTTAACCAGGATGAAACACCCCTACTCTATAGTCTAGTTTTTGGTGAAGGTGTTGTTAATGATGCGACATCTGTTGTGCTCTTCAATGCAATTGAAAACCTTGATATTGGTCATTTTGATGCTCTTGTTCTGTTGAATTTCATCGGAAATTTCTTCTATCTGTTCATCACCAGCACAATACTTGGAGTAGCTGTAAGTGACCTGCTACTGTTGTGAGTTGTGGTGTCTTATAGTAATCTCCTACTGCTAAAGTAACACCGCATCAGAAAATCTCAAGCAACCTACCTTTACGATTTCTGAGCATGCCTCTTTTGACTGACTGACAGTATTCTTTCATGGCAGACTGGGTTGCTTAGTGCATACATTATCAAGAAGCTTTGCTTTGCAAGGTCTGTAGAGAGATCTCTAGTTCTGATGTGTACTTTATTGCACTTTACACTTCAAAATAACATGGTGGCACTTGGTGAGAGCTAATGTTTGTGGTGATGTGCAGACATTCAACTGACAGAGAAGTTTCTATCATGATGCTCATGGCATACCTTTCATACATGCTGTCAATGGTCAGTGCCTGAATATAAGAAGTTCCAAACTTAAGAAATAAGCAACTCTTGCTAGTAAAATACTAAAATGTTTAGGGGAGTATATGAATATCATGTGTTAAATTTTAGTTACTAGTTTGTGTTGATTTGCAACCTTAGTTCTTATTTTTTTAGCAGCATGCACGATCCCAGTGTCTCGTTAGCCTTTTTGCAAACAACATGATACCAAGATTTTTCTGATCATTTCTACCATATTTCAGCTGTTGGACCTGAGTGGCATTCTTACTGTCTTCTTCTGTGGAATAGTAATGTCACATTACACATGGCATAATGTGACAGAAAGCTCTAGAGTTACCACTAAGTATGTATTTTGTGGTAGTCAGCTTTACTCGAAAACATGATGGTTCATTTTATATAAAGAGCATTATATATACTACCTTGCTGATTTGCCTTTTCCGTGCTGCAGGCATACTTTTGCAACTTTATCATTCATTGCAGAAAATTTTCTCTTTCTCTATGTTGGGATGGATGCATTGGACATCGAAAAGTGGAAATTAGCTAGTAGCAGGTACCTTTTGCTGCTAATATTTAATGATGACGTTTTAATTAACAGCAGCTCCCATGGATATCGTGTCCTTTCATTTTCTACAATGACCTTTTTTCTCCCAAATTAGTATTTATTTGTTTCTCCTATGAATTATGATGCAGTCCTAAGAAACCAATTGCTTTAAGTGCAATTATATTGGGCTTGGTTATGGTTGGAAGAGCAGCATTTGTGTTCCCTTTGTCTTTCCTATCCAATCTAAGTAAAAAGGAGGCACGCCCAAAGATATCCTTCAAGCAACAAGTTAGTACTTGAGCTTTTTTTTATGCATCTGCATTTTGTGTCCCTTTGGAAACCAGGAGCTAACTTGCTGGTATTTTCCTTTAGGTAATCATTTGGTGGGCTGGTCTAATGAGAGGAGCAGTATCAATTGCACTTACCTATAACAAGGTGATTTTCGAACCAGATTCCCATCATTAGAAAATGTTTTGAATCTGCTACCAGATTTTACATATCTACGCTTAAGCACCTAATCTATAGGCTCTGATTTGTATTAGTCCTTGTAAACCTTTGCAGTTTACAGCATCTGGTCATACTGAAGTGCGAGTTAATGCTCATGATCACCAGCACAGTCATTGTTGTTCTGTTCAGCACAATGGTAAGATTGCTATGTTATACTATTATCTTCATAAATGTGCATGTGTTACACATTATGCAGACACAGAAGATGATACTGAAACTAATTAGTGTAATATTACCTCTTGCAATACTTTTTATATGTTTCTTGATACACAAAATCAGATGAAAGGTCCATAGACACGGATCAACAACTTTGCTTTCTTGAGAAAATTGAAAGGAGCATCGTTTTGCTAATTTACATGCCAACATTTGATTCAGGTTTTTGGTTTGCTGACTAAGCCGCTGCTTACTCTCCTCATCCCACCAAGGACTGGCCCAAACACGTCATCTCTGCTCTCAAGCCAGTCAATTCTCGACCCACTTCTCACTAGCATGATGGGGTCTGACTTCGATGTAGGCCAGATCTCCTCCCCTCGGTACAATCTCCAGTTTATTCTCACTGCACCAACTCGCTCTGTTCACCGCCTATGGCGCAAGTTTGATGATCGGTTCATGCGCCCAATGTTCGGGGGGCGAGGTTTTGTTCCATTTGTGCCTGGATCGCCAGTGGAACGAAGCGACCCTGATTCTCACCTGGGCACTGTGGCTGAGGCAGAGCGTTAAGTTGAGGAGCAGAAGACATGACAATTTTCTGTACATGTTCAGGCAGATACCACTCTATTTTGTCCTCACAATCATTTGGTGTAGATTGTTGTATTACCTGTAGAGCGACACAAGCTTTTGTTAAATTTTTGGGAGCCAGTCCCAACTGTAGATTAGTACGATTCATCTGTAAATTTAATGTTGTTCAAGGAGAATAATCACAGGCTAGCATATTGAAATGCTTTTTGTATAATTCTGATGGGCCTGTACAAATAATGCCTTCTTCCCCCCTCTTGAATGGAGGGCTTGAAGCAAGAACTCCTCATCGAGAATGTTCGATGTATTGAAGATATTGTTTTTCCGTATTTGACATCTTTGGGGTAAATATATATCCCATGAAAATGAGTTATTCTAAAATCCTAAAAAAATGTGAAAGTAGAGGATATGAAAGCACATTGAATTCTAAAAAAAATTAAGCAAATGAACGACCATATTCGATATCTCTACAGAACTTGAGTAAACCCAACTTCGCTTGACACATGACAAGTACAACTTTCTGGGAGGGACAAAGTCTTTTTGAGAGACAAATTGTAAGGGTAAGGAAAAAAAAAAGATAAACGAAGGTCCGAAACGCACACAGAAATGGCCGGAGGTGCACACACGCCACAGAAGATCCCCTTGCCCCCCTGACCACAACCATTTCGAGTCTCGGGAGACGAGACCGTTACGCCCCCGCCTTCGGAGCGGACGAACCAGCGAACCGCTCGCTCATCTCTCCCTCCTCCTCGTCCCCACCGAATCTCATCGCGAGCCCTTCCCGAATCCTCTCCGATGGATCGCTTGTCGCGGCCGGCGAGCCCGGGCGGCGGCGGGCTGGGGTACGCGTCGCGGCGGGGCCTCTACGCGTGTCCGGCGAGCCCGGCCGCCGGCGGCAGCGCGCAGACGTCTCCCGGCGGGTCCCCGAAGGACTCGTCCCCGGTTCACCGCCACGCGCGGGCCGGGTCGCTCGGCGGCGTCGGGGCCGCGTCCACCGCCGGACGACGCGCGGGGGTCGGCGCCGGCGCCCGCGCGCAAAACAGCGCCGCGCGCGCCGCCGCGCAGCGCCTCGCGCGGGTCATGGGCGGCGGCGCGGGCGGTGACGGAGGCAGCGGCAGCGACGACGACGACGACTACGAGCTCTCCGGGCCACCCATCGAGCTCTCCGCCACCCCGCGCCGCACCTCCACCCGATCCCCTTCGCCCTCGGTAACCATCGCCGCTCCCCCTTAGTTACATACATGCCCATCTCGGTGCCACCTTGCATGTCGATCCGGTGGCATTTGGCTTTGAATGTGATTATGCAGTATAGTTTGCAATGCTAATCTCTGTTCTCATCATGACCTGTGTGATGGCGCTAAGTGGTGGCGTGCAATCCCGTGCATTTTAGATAGGCCGGTACCTTGCGGATCAGACGCAGGTGGGCAGGCCGCCGTCGCTGACCAACCGTTACACGGCTGGGAAGTCCGTCCCCATGATACCATCGATCAAGCGGCCGGCGACAAGCGGGGCAGGGTCAGAGTCGCCCATGCCGAACCGAAGGGAGCAGAGGTACACGCTCTCAAGTACTGATTGTTGCGTCGCGTGCATGAAAGATTTCCAATATTTCAATGCATTTTGGAGTGAACAATTGCGCTGTAACCCTGTATGGAGTTTGCCAATCACATTCGACAATTCTGCTAACTTAATTCAGTATATCAGCATGCCTGGGTTTCAAGTGTCTGCCAGATGCAGTTGATTAGCTTTCTCATGCTGTTTATAGTTTGCTTTGAGGCCACAACTTATCTTCCAAGGACTATCTATGTAGCATGCGATAGTTCCCCAGACACAGAAATCGTGCTAAATACCAAAGGATAGAGTTAGTGTGCTAATTCTTCATTTGGTTGTTACTTATATTGTGAAACAGCAAAATTCATTAATGAAAGTAATTTGTTGCTAAATCTCAAAGTTTGGTGCAATTTTACCATGGACCTTTTCTTGGACTGTTACCAACTTACGATTACGATGATCCTTCGGAATATATGTCACATACTTGATTCTGCTTTTATGCACTGCTTCTGGAACTTACCAGAAGGTTCATGCAATAAGATGGTGGATTTAAATGCACCAACATAATTTATTTTGAACTAAATCAATTGAGTAATGCTGAAATAGGACTGGTCATTCTTGGATAACTGAGTCAAAACCTGGGGTTTTCTGAGACAGAGTCTAAAACGATCAGCAGACACCATTGCAACTGACATGCCACATTATTGAATGACGCTCATTGATTGAATTACACTTGACTCAAGAAAAAATTCTTAGAAACCCAAGTCATGGTTATTTTTTTTGGCATTCCTTTCAGAATTATTCTAACAGTTTTAATTGGGATAAGTAAGTATTTGTTTTTTTCTTCAAAAGAACCATTTAATATCCATTGCTTTTTTTATTCTTGTTTCTCGATGATCACTCGGTAAGTAATAGGCTTCATCATTCTTAGGAGATCAGTTGATCTTGGAAGCTCAATGAGACCTCGTCGTACATCTTCTTCTCTTCATGATGAGGTAATTCTTTCCTGAATGTATTTTTTTAATATAAAATCTTAATGCTATGATCTGCATAACATTCTGTTGACCACTTGTGAGGTTAACTTGCAATATGACTTGTCTCTCCTCCATGATCCTTGTCGAACCAATGTTATGGACACTGTCAGCTGTCAATGATTCTCATAAAGATTAGTTTTAATCTGGAATGCTATTGCAGATTAACACACTTCAGGTGGAAAATGAAAGCATGTATGACAAAGTGAGATATGACAATTCTGTTTTGCTTTTGTACTTTAACATGTTGGAAGCAACCAACCTCGTTTTATCGTACTTGCATCTTCCCAGCTTCACCTTGCAGAGGAAAGGTCTGAGGATGGAGACGCCAAATCCATGCACATGGAGAGAGAGGTCATTTCCATGATAAATCATGATTAAATTTTTGCTTCTCATTGTTGTTGGTTGAATCATACTGTTTGTTTAGTTTTCAACTTGAAGGCTTAAACTTCATCTTTGCTAGTATATTCTGTTTGGATTATATGCAAAGATTTGTCCTGGGGTTTCTTCCTATTCACATTTCTAACTAAGTAGAGATTAATTTCATTAGATGGATTTTTTTTCTGAAACCCACATACCTGTTTCACTCTTTTTTTTTCAATATAACTCGAGGAAAAAACATTAGACAAGAGCAAAAGCCCAGAACTGTCATTTCTGCATGAGTTTCTTTCCGAAATTTGGTACCTCAAGTACCAAATTGTGGTACCTCCCTAGTCCCTAGTTATAAACTTATAACTCTGGCATATTTCCAAGCACTGTAAAAAAAAACTCCTTTAGCATATTTTTGCCCGTAAGCCACTTTTGGAATATAAGAAATCACATATTATGTTATGTTCCTTTAGTTTAATCTCTTCTACCAGTGAAGTAACAGTAAATACTCTGATGCTTCAACTGTAAATGAGGGATTTTGTTTGCTGTTCAGTAGGACAAACAGATATCTATACAACAGCACAATAATGGAGTTTCATTCTGTCTCATTGAGCAAGAGACAAAGCTCTGCAGCTTTGTTGACTTATTTCCTTCTTTGGAAGCCCTTTGCATCAAAGTATATGCGTTTAATGGTACTCTCATTGTGTTATTTTCATGTTTGTATTTACCAATATTTGTTTCTGAATGTTAGGCTTCTGATATTGATGATGCGGTAGAAACAGAGACAATTGTGATTAACAGGTATGTTATTTACTAAAATATACTACTTATTATCAATGCCTGCATATTTTAAAACATATTTTCAACTTGGCTCACAGGAAGGATGCAGCACTAGAACAAAGAAAGGTGTGTTTCCATAGAAAGCTTCACCTGCTTGAAGTTTTGAGGAATAATAGAGAGAAGTTTGCTTTTATTCTAGTTACCTCTTGATTATTACTGCATGCAGTCTGAAGATATTTGTGATAAATATTTGCTCACTGTTCTGTTTGAACTTGATGCCATTTTTGCTCTTAGATTGCTATGAGAATTGCTTCACGAAGGTCTAGCAGTGCAAGCTGTGATGAGATTGCAACCCTTAAGTCTGAAGCAAAGGTGGATTGGATCCTTCCTTGATTCTAGTTATTTATTTCTGAATGAATTTTCTGGTGTCATGTTTTGCAACCATAAACTTTTATTTACACTGTTGTCTAGGCTGCTAATAATATGGTTACATCTGTGTCTCGGAGAGTAAAAAGTGCAAGATCAGAACTGAGATCTCTTCAGGCAACAGCCAACAGAATGATCCTGTCACAGGAAGATATGGTGTGTACGTTTGGTCACACAGTCATAACATTAGCACTTTTTGTCTGTGGCTTTATCATTACAATTGTTCATGAAAATCCTTAATCAGGAGGAGGTGGTGCTAAAGAGATGTTGGCTGGCCCGCTACTGGACATTATGTTCTAAACTTGGTACCAAGATCACCTTTGCACTGTTTATACTCCTTTTCAACGAGGGGGTAGTCCCTGTGTCCTGAATTATAAATATTGTGTCAATTTCCCCCCTGAATTCACACAATCTTCAAACAGCAAATGACCACCACTGTATTTTGTAACTGCTGTGTGCTGTCTGCTGGCACAACTATAGTTAATGGGCTAGGATGCATAATTTTCTACCCGTTTGTCTTTCGTTCACACCACACATTTTTGCACTACTGCTACTTAATTTGCTGTTTAAGCACTATACCTATCCGATCTTTCATGAAATTAATGCTCGTAATCTCTCTTTTGTTTTTTATGATAAATTCGTACAAAATTTCCGCTACAAAGAAGATTAATGCCAACTCAAATTAGATATGTTCAACAACAACAACATAGCCTTTTTTCCCAAGCAAGTTGGGGTAGGCTAGAGATGAAACCCAAATTAGATATGTTCCATGAGAAAAAAAAATTGCCTCATCCATGTGCAAGCAGACTATTGTCTTAACATATATGTAATATTTAATTTGTTATAACAGCTGGTTTTGGATAATGGTGAGTTCCCCCCCCCCCCCCCATTAGGTATACATTCTGATATTGCTGAAGAAAAACAAGAATATTGGTCCTCATTTGCACCACTTGCACTTGAAGCAGTCCTATCAATTGGGCAAAAAGCAAGAGACGGAACTTTATCAGGTGATATCTCTTTCAAAAGCTATATTTTGTTCTTCACGTTTTGATCTGTTGCACTATGAAACTGTTGATACAAAACTACTATGTTACACTTAGTATGCAAGTACTTCAATGTTTCTATTGTGAAACATGGCAGAGAGACCCAGAACCCCACAGACCATGATACGATATGACAAATAACACTGAAACACCTTCAGTAGGATTCTTTTTTTACATAATGACTTGGATTTAGTGAAGTGAAGCAACGTGGCCAATGTCTGCATGCCAGAAATTTTGATGTGACTTCAATAGAGTTACTCAAATTTGACTATCTATTCTCATCTTCTGGCTGCAAAATAGGACTATCACTACTTTACATTTTGTGCAGTGCAGCTTGCAAATGACGCCGTTTCTTTGCAGCTCGGAAATGATGCGGGTTTTTTTCCCTGTAAAAAAGAGCTTATTTTTATGTGTATAAAATCTCATCTTAGGAGCTTATTTATTAGTTTTACTGCCTTTAGAATGATCTTTAATGATGAAGGCTTACTTTTCAAGTGTATCAGACTACATACACGGCCTTTGTCACATAGCTGTAGCACCCTCACAGTTCATGTGGTGGCAGATAATTCTGAGATGGAGAGCAGAAGCAAAATGTCTGATGCAAATGATATATCTGGCGATGGCAACATTGAGAGTATGCTTTCAGTTGAGAAAGGGCTGCGTGAATTAGCTTCACTCAAGGTTCTTCTCAATACTTGTATAATTTTGTGTGCCAACCTATATTACTTTCAAGTTTCAACAGCATGCCAGCATGACCAGTTTTACTGAGATACATAATACACACCATAAAATGCTCTGCCCCTGGTCATGTTTCATCATCTTTGGGTGTATTAATTGATGTACATAATTTCCTAGAATGTGAAAGAAATTGTCTGTCACCTCTCAAATATCTCTATTCTAGTTAATTGTTCAGAATATTTTGAATTTTTTGTTTTATCACTTCAGGTGATAGATAATCCAACTTCTGATCTTCAGAACCCTACTGCCCTGATAGAGTAACTAGTGCATCTCTGTAAAGTATATAGTAAACGCATCACATATGCAATTGCATTAGCTTTTGCATTCTCTCACAAAAATGGCATTACTATATTTCTGCGTCTATTCAAAGTGCAGTGATAATAATTTGATATTCCCTTTGAAGGTAGAGGATGCAATCATGCTTTCTTTGGCAGAAAATCGGCATATCAAACCTCTCTCAGGTGGCTTTTCCAAAATGTACTCATTTCTTATACTTTCATCTTACTAATATTTTATATATAATATTTCCCTGGACGGCCAGTAGATATTATAACTAGTTATTCACTTATTTGCATTGATAAAGATTAACACATAAAAGCAACAATCTCTTGTTCACAATAACCAGAGTATAGAGAAAAAGATCTTAGTCTCAGTGATATGATATTATGATGATAGTGTTTGCGTGTTTAGCATATATTCCCTCCGTTCCAAATTATAAGTCATTCCAAGAATCTTGGAGAGTCAAACCATCTCAAAGTTTGACCAAAATTATAGAGAGAAATATAAAAATTTATGACATCAAATAGGTGCACTATGAAAATATAGCTAACAAAGAATCTAATGATAATTGGTATCATAAACATTATTATCTTGTCTTATAAATTTGGTCAAACTTGAAAAACTTTGACTCTCCAAGATTCTTGGAATGACTTATAATTTGGAACGGAGGGAGTAGCATAATTTGCAAAATGTTGAGTGCTGTTCTCTTGTAACTGGATTTGCATTGGGAACTGACAACTCATACAACATCAAGAACAATATAGTTAACTCAGCAACCTTTCTTAGTATAACTGAGCCTGCTCAGAATCATTCTAATTCCCAGCAGATGAAGAATAATTGGTTTGAATGTACATTGTAGATTTATTGGAATGAGAAAATATATTTGAAATTTATGTATATTCTCGAAATGAGAGATTTATTGGGGAGTAAGGAAATTAATTCTAAGTGATTTTGTTGTTAGGGGTAATTTGAGGAAACAAGGATCGAGTTATGGCATAAGTTTATTATAGAAGAGGGTGTTGTTTAGGGGGGGCATGACGGCGGGTTTATAGAGAGTTTTAAAGGCTTTCAGTCCTTTTCTGAGCGGTTCTACGACGTGATAATGAAGAGGCCTACAAACATAAATGTTACACTAGTAAAAATATTTGAGTCAAAATAGAACTGCACTGGAGATACAATTTGGTTCACACCCTCAAGCATTGCAGGAACTATCATGCATAATCAACCTGTACTTGTATGAGTTAATGGCGTTCAATGAGTAGTTCTCACCTTTTGATAAGAATTAAGTTTCCAATAACAGGTCAAGCTTCTGAGGGTCGGAGCCCTTCCGAGTCATTAGGTTGGTTATTCTCTCAGTATTTCTTTTTACATCCATGAACTTTGAAGAACAAGATATCTACTATCTTCCCTAATTATTGTCCAACATGTCCTGATCCTAGAGTTAAGTGCGGAAGAACGAGAAGACGTACTCTTCAAGCAGGTAAAAGACAATAAATCACCAATATTTTATGTTGCTCAAATTTCGAGCTGGCCAACATTAATATTCTTTTTGTGTTCCATTTTTAAATAATAAAGAGTGAAATGCATTACCAGTCCCTAAAGCCTAAAACCCTAAGCTGTTCGATGGTTTCATCCAGAATTTCAGATCCCTAAACTCTTAAATGTACTGCCACTCGAGGTCCAAATGTCTCTAAAAAGCATGTGTTTGTCTATGCGGTACTGATGGCTAAGAGGGAGAGAGGTGTCTCCCTAGTCACACTCAACAAGTTTAGGGAACCTCATCTGCATGTTTAGAGTTTATGGACTTCAATGACACTGCAGGGAAAGTTTAAAGACAGCATCACTGGAAGTTAATATACAATCACAAAACCAATCTCCTAATTCATATAAGTGCCATTATGCTCTTAACAAAGTTGACTAAGTTAATCCTTTAAAAGTTGACTAATAAGTTAATAAAAGGATATGCAAAACACCTCATAACTTTGCTTCTTATTTTCTGGTCAGCTTCATGTGTTATTGCCCTACTGTTTGGCTTCCAGTAAGTGTTGCATCGAAGAACTGACAAATACGATACAGGCATGGTTGACCTATTATTGGAGGAGGGCCAAAAATCACGACATAGAAGAAGATATAGCTGATGAGCGGCTACAGTTTTGGATAGAACAAAGCAAACACCCAATTACTACGACCGATGTCATAGAAGGTACTAGATTATTTTCATTCTTTGCACTAGTGAAACCTGAGCTAATAAAACTATGTTACAAGTGGATCAATGATGTTAGTTACATACATGTTCTCCCTGTCTAATGCTTTTCTAAATTTAAATTTTGAAGTCACAATAAAATAGTTATTGATTTCCCCCCAGCAATCATGTACGAAAGTTTATAGAGGACACCACAAATGAAATTTTTGATGCAAATGAAATTACTGCTGATTCTCTTTTCCTCCCCTCTGCAATCATGTACGAAGTTGAGAGAGGACTCCACGAGCTGAGGAAGCTGGGAATTGAGTTTAAGCTGTGGGACGCGAGCAGGAGAGCTCTGAATGACGACGTCAGCAATCATGGGAGTCCAACTGGATCTGAAGCTTAGCGAACAAATTTAGCGAATGCATAAGATGGAGCAAGGCTGTAGTGTCGATTTTGTGCCGTCGGAGGCCCTAGAGCTCTCCTGATATTCCTTCCATGTTTATTACCTTTTGCTTGGTATATCATCATGTAAAAAAATAAATTTTGATCAAAATATCTCTTTCCTTTCAAATTATCTATTTTATGCTAGTGCTGATTGATCTGTGAAAGCGAAAGGGTCTAATCATGGAGTCATCGAGATGCCATGCTTTCCGCCGGGTTACTCTACTGCAACAAGAATATTATGCGTTGCTTGATTTCCCTTTTCCTTTTGCAATGGTGCTGGTCTATCCTTTCAAGGAGCAAAGCAAAGCTTCCAGGGTGAAGCTTCCTAGGTGACCAACCTGAACTGGACTCTGGTCTCGTACACTGACACAATCCTCCACGTGCAAGGCGCACTCCCCACCTTGAGAGCCATGTACACGGAGCCGCCGTCGCCGGCGAGCCAGCGGCGACGGCAGTGCGCGGCTGCCACCGCGGCCTCGGCCGCTGCCTGCCTCGCGCCTGTGGTCGTGTTCCTGGCGGTGCTCGTCCTCGCGCCGTCCCTCATCCCGCGGCTGCTCCTCCGGCCGCACCACGACATCGTTCCCCGCGTCGCGTCCGCCGAGCTCCGCCTCATGTCCTTCGACGCCACGGCCTCTGCCCTCGTGTACAACCTCTCCGCCGTGCTCCAGTTCGACGGCCCGCCGGTCCTGTACGCGCGCCGGTACACGGGGGTCAGGGCCGCGCCGTTCTACGCCGGGCAGGAGCTCGGCGCCGCCGTGGCGTTGCCGGAGTTCGCGCAGCGCCGCGGCGGCGGGGGAGGCGCCACGCTGCCGGTGGCTTGGGCCGGCGTGCAGCGCGTGACGCCCGGCCGGCGCGCGCGCTCGGTGGCCGCGGCGCTGGCGCGGGAGCGCGCCCAGGGGTGGATCAGCGTCAAGGTCGCCGTGCGCGCTGCGCAGGACGGCGAGGAGAGCGACTTCGCGTGCTCGTTGAGCTTCCCGGTGCCTCGCAAGCGCGACGGGAACGGCAGTGGCGCCACCCCCGCCGTGTTCGATGGCGGCAGTTGCGCTGACACCGTGCGCGGCGAGTTCTAGACGCCGTCGAGCCGACCGACCGCTGCAGCCTTGGAATGGAATTGCTTGCTCCGTTGGGCTGTGCGCTCAATTCAAAGTGTGACTTTCTTTTACCACGTGATGTGCCTGCAGATGCAAGAGGTTCCCGAGTCTCCAAGTTGTACAATGCTTTGAGCATCTTTCGTTAATATTTTGACCGTTTTCTTTTTCTCATCTAGGCTGAAAGACCCGTAATTTCTATTCATCACGCGCGAGCTAGGGGAGGGGGTGGCCGGTGGGCGGAACAACGGCTGCCGGGGTAGGAGTCAAGGCGGCGGAACCTTTAGGATTTTGGGTTGTCGGGGCTTCCAGGGCCGGCGGTCTTACAGAAAGGGGGGGAGGGGGGCGTTGGTGGCGGGTTGGCCAGCGGAGGGCGAGGTGGCAAGGTCGCAGGGGAGCACCGTTGATCGGGCAGGGCCAAACATCTGGTGGACGGTTGCCCGAGCTTCTAGGGTTGGCGTGCGGCGGCGGGTTGGCCAGTGGAGGGCGAGGTGGCAAGGGAGCGCTGCTGATCTGGCAGGGCCAGACATCCGATGGCAGGGGTGAGGATAAGACGGTAGCGGTGGACGAACAGCGCGGCGGCGAGCTTGGTTAGCGGCAGCAGCGGTAAAGGCGCCGATGGCGGGGACGGCAGTGGAAGGTGGGGGAGCAGCAGCAGGCAGCTTCTGCGACAGCATCGGGCAGCCGCGCGCTAGTAGACTCCCCCGAAAGACCTCGTTCATCCTGAAAAAATTATATGAAACTAAGGAACACAGCAAAGCGGCAAATGCCAATCGAGTGTTGCATCATGAATTCAATTGGAAGCACATCATTCTTCAAAACATGGAAGAAAATTTCATTGAAAATCAGTCGTAGACTAGATTATGCAAACAATTAACAATAGGGTTTCTTCATATATGGGTCACCCAAGAAACGTTACAGCATTGATGAAACAAGGCAAACGCCCGAAATAGAACTGGGCATCAGTTTGGCGATTATTTGCTTCTCTTGACAGCACGCCTGCCCTGGCCCTTCTTGGGCGGACCCTTGCCGCGACGTTTCAACATTTCCAGCTTGGAGAGACGCCTGTGGAAAAGGGACATGTGCCAATAAGATAAATATTCATTGTATGATCTTTCAGGGAAACAATAAGTTATGCGAGCATTTCGGCTATGGTTAACTTGTGATATGTCACGAAGAGAAACAAAGTTTTTCAAAAAAAAAACGAAGAGAAACAAGAAGCAGCTGAGGAAGAAGCAAAGACATAAAACAATACGTTCAGGATGGATGCACTGATACAAGTATCATGCTTCATTCATGGCAATCGTGACAAATGCTTTAGCTTGTGGGCTGGCAGCTCCCATGAAGTTTATGTTTCCAGGCAGAAGCATCAGTCACCACTCACCAGCATAGGATTTCTATTTAATTTAGTTTGAACAGATTCCATATTCCCATTGTGAAACCAGCAGTACTTTGGCTGGCCAACACTGAATAGTACAAGCGCAGACTTGTAATATATCACAAGATTCCTATTGCACCCAAAATCCAGGAACCAGAAATTAGATGCATTAAAGATTCCTCTGGCTTTCTGAAGATGTAAAACGGGTCAGAATACTCCGAGCTATCACATTAGTTAATACATATAGAATTCATGATTTATCCTAATAACAACAAACGCACAAGCAGGTGCATGATTAATGCAAGAAGTGAATATGTATTCTACTAAACATAACGCAGTCTTTCCCGCAAGTATGCACCAGATCAACATCGAAACCAGACATGACTGTTGAAGAGGTGTGCTAGAAATACTACTTGCTCCCGCGAACATAAGCATCCGAGATGAAAACAGTCAAAGCACTGCATTTCCATGCCAAGGAACACCACTCCAATTGGACCCGGGAAACCTGAACGCCTAGTTCCAACGACCGGTAACTACTAACACTACACTAGATCTTGTGAACTCAAAGATTTGGGGTCGGTCAGGCATACCAACAAACACACCCCGAGCGTCACCGAGACAACTCTCGAGCGCATGGCGGGCACAAGCAAACTAGCAAAGTGAGCAACTAAGTAAGCGTGCCAACTAGTACGAACGCGCAGCGGTGGAGGAGGGAGGAGGGAGGCGGGTGCTTACTCCTTCTCCTCGCGCGCCATGACGAGCGGGTCGTCGCGCTTGATGTCGTAGGGGTACCACTGCGCGACCTGGTCGCCGATCATCTTCTTCCGCAGCAGCTTCGTGGCCGCGCGCTTCCCCGTCGGGTTCAGCGCGTGGCCGAAGATGGCCGCCCGCGCCTCCGCGGCCCCCGCCGTCGCCGCCGTCGCCAGGAGGCGCCGCAGCCCGCCCGCCGCCGCACTCATTTCTCCCTCGGTCGATGGCTCGCGATCTGACGGACCGACGGCCCAGATCGCCCGATATTGTTGGGGTTTAGTGGGCCTTCTGGAGTATTGGGCTGGACCGGATGGGTAAATGCAACAAGGCTATGATGGGCTCCTTTTCCATTTGTGCCAAAACTGACTTGGCTTTGGCTCTTTCTCTCTCTCATTTACTAGATTAATTTTAGATCTTCCTCAAAAAATATTTAATTTTAGATTAAAAATATAGTATTTTTGTTAGTGGAAAATACAAAACAAAAATCCTCTTTCTGTGGGTGACCTTAAAAGTGATCTGGGCCTTGTTTAGTTGCGTAAAGATTTGGGTGTAAAATACTGTAGCACTTTCGTTTGTATTTGATAATTATTGTCCCGCCATGGGTTAACTAGGCTCAAAAGATTCGTCTCGTAAATTACAATCTAACTGTGTAATTAGTTATTTTATTTAGCTACATTTAATACTTCATGCATGCATTGAAACATTCGATGTGATGGGAAATCTTGTAAAGTTTTGGAATTTTGAAAGGAGGCCCTGGCCGTTCCTTCCGATCTGAGTACAGGTGCGCCACATGGCTCCGGCGGCGCCCGTCGTGGCCGCGCTGGGCGACGACCTCCTCCGCGAGGTCTTCGTCCGCCTCCCCACCCCCGCCGACCTCCTCCGCGCCGCCGCGGCCTGCAAGCCCTTCCTCCGCGCCGCACGCAGCGCGCCGTTTCTCCGCCGCTTCCGCCGCCGCCACCCCTCCTCCTGCCCGCGCCTCCTCGGCTGCATCCTCCTCTTCCCCGACCACCGCGGCGGCAAGCTCCACCTCCTCCCCATCTCTCCCCCATCATCATCATCCTCGTCCGCGGCCTTGGCTGCCAACGGCTGCGGTGGCGACTTCGCCCTCTCCTTCCTCCCCGGCGGCGGCTGGTGGGGCCGGGGCCCGGCCACGTGGGAGCAGCTGGACTGCCGGAATGGCCTCCTCCTCCTCAAAAACTTGGGGTCCCAGGAGCTCGCCGTCGCGGATCCGATCTCCCGCCGCTGCGTCTCCCTCCCGGCGCCCCCAGCCGGACGCGCCGTCGGGTACGGCCTCTTCGCGGACCACGGCGACTCCTCAGAGTTCCGCGTGGTCTGCCTCTCGCGGGACACCGCCACGAGCGAGCTACGCGGTTTGTTCGTGTCCTCCGGCGAGCTCACATGGGCTGACGTCTCCGGCGTCCAGTGTCAGACCGATCTCGCCGCTGGCTCCCGGGCGAGGGCGATGCAGGCAAACCGGTCGCTGTACTGGAGGCTCGACGGCGGGGAGCGCATGGTGGCATTCAGCACGGCGTCCATGGAGTTCTCGGTCCTGGACCTCCCGCCTGACTTGCGGGAGCTCAGCTTCGATGCCGTCGACAAGGGGGAAGAGGAGGATGTCAATGTGCTCCATCTAATCACCATGAGGGGCTTCCGCATTGAGGTGTGGGCTGGCACGGTGGACGATGATGGTGTGATAGCATGGAGGCGGGTGGAGAAGTCAGTGAGGTTCCACAAGGTGCTGACGGAGATGATCAATCCTTCAGTGGATTTGTACCAGCACGAGCTAGATGTCATCGGAGTGGCTGCTGGCGTTGTGTTCTTGCGGCAATGGAATCATCTATTTTCCATTGATCTTGAAACCATGCGGCTCAAGATGTTGACCAATAAGGATTGCGCGGGGGCACTGATCTATCCTTACACGATCTCGTGGCCGCCTTCTTTCTTGAATCAGCAGGACAAGGCGCCTGATGAAACGGGGAACTAGTTAGTGGTGGGTACCTCACACAACTCTGAGTAATAATCTGCATATACAGGATAATGTTAAGCAAGTGTACCATTCATATTGTTACTACATATAAGCTAGTTAGAAAGGATTGAGACTCTAACTTCTATAAAGAGAGAATATGATAGTGTTGTACTCCAAAACCTCACTGGTTAGTTTGTTAGGTGTAGCATCTTGATACAACTGAATTTTTTGAGTTTGATGCAGGAATAGGCTTCTTTGACACCA
The DNA here is from genome assembly GCF_016808335.1 of Panicum virgatum. NCBI lineage: Eukaryota > Viridiplantae > Streptophyta > Magnoliopsida > Poales > Poaceae > Panicum > Panicum virgatum. The sequence continues at coordinate 9,846,045 of NC_053138.1, read as the reverse complement.
AGCTCCAGCATGTGGTGAGGAGTTTGGCAGAGGCAATGGTGGAAAAGGAAGGAACTTGATTATCGGGAATGAAGTCTTAGGAATTATCACTGCTCAACTGCTCTAGCTGCGCTTAGAAGTTTCAGCCTTGTATGTGTCCTATGTATCCTGTATTTATTTTCTAGGTTGGTAAAATGTTTTCACAAATTCTGTCTGCTGTTGCGCTAGTAGTCAGTATTATCCCATCTGGAAGTGCTGTGTTTAGTTTGTTTAAATAAGGTTGGCAGAAACTCTGTACTGTTCATATAGTTATATTGTGCTGATTCATGCTGCTCATTAAGGAATGACAGACCTATTTCAGTTGGACTTGGTATTAGTGGCCTGTTCCGTCTCCCTGTCCGTGTTTGTTAAGAAATATGCAGCTATGGGGAGTAGTTATGGGGTTGTGATTGTGTTGGTTTATGTAACCCAGGTTGGAGATTTATTTTGGAGAAGAAACTCTGGTTGCCCTTGTGTTTGTCTCATGTACCCATCCTGCTCTGGAGTCCGATGATGAATATGAATGAATTCCTGGTGTTCATGCGATCTACTTTATTGATAACATTAGCACCCGTGTCTGTTCCTACTTGCACACTAATTCTGCTCATGCGTATTGTACTACTGCCATTGTCCCAAGAGGACTACAGTTTACACCTTTTTTTTAATGTAGTTACACTTACACCCTCCTTACGGCCTTTTTATTGCTCTAATTCCATATTCTCAGTTTCATTTCATGGAGCATTTTATGTACATAGTAGAGTCCAAAGGGTTTCAGACACAAGGATGAACGCATGATTCATGGCCTTGGACCTTGGTACTCATTAGTAAGGAATACAAAGTGAAAGAGAATTAAATGTTGTGACTTGTGATATCAGATCTGCAGTCATTAACATTACAGAAGGCAATTAAAAATGGCAGTGTCATTATGCAAATGGGCTGGGGATGGAGTACAGAGCAACAATCAATGTCAATGATCCACATCCGTCTGCTTGTCCATTCTCCCCCGATATGACAGAAGTACATGGCAACAATGCTCTCTTCATTCTACTACAGATCTCAGCTTCATCCAGAAACAAGGATGGTTTGGCGGTGGGCTACTCGGCTTCACGGCCTAATAGGTTGGGGAGTTAGGCAAGTGAGCTCTTACACTCCCAATATTCATGTTGAATCGATAAGGGGTGATGTTCCTTTTGGTCTAATTTCCCAGAGGTCCTTAATGCCACCTTTTAAGTTGCAACAGGACAGAGCACTCCTACCTGAAATCCTGAATTGTTATATCACTTAGTTCACCTTTGTACTTCAACATTTCAATCTTTTGTGAAGACAGTTCATTTGCACTTGTATTTCTCTCAGACATGGACTAAAACACCCAATAGTGAAGCAACACAGAGGTGGCTGATTTGGCGTGAGAGGAAAATACTGCTGGTTGGCTGGCTGGCTGATTTGGCGTGAGAGGAAAATACTGTTGTGGCTGGCTGAATCTCCCAGCCGAACAAGGCGAGAATGTGAGTAAACAATCCATGAAGTACTGACAATCATGTATGATGCCCATCGCAAATCAGATATGCACACAAGGAACGGGGACTGAAATGCAAACATTTCATGAAGCATTGCTCTCTACCAGACCATCTTGATCACTGGAGGCTGCAGATAACCGCTGCAGAACATTATTGACACCAGCAGAATCATGGTGAGACGTTTTCCTGGCAACAAAAGATCGGACCTCCTTGTGGAGCTCAATCCAGCTCTGGCCAGTATCCTTCCTCAAGCCCATTTCTCTCATCCTCTTCATGATTCTGGCTCTGTCATCCCATCTGCCCTCAGATGAGTAGATGTTTGATAACAAGACATAAGCAGCAGTGCAGTTAGGGTCAAAGAGAAGCAACTTCTCTGCGGAATATTTCCCAACCTCTGAGTTCTTGTGGAAGCTACAAGCTCCCATTAAGGCCTGCCAAAGAAGAGTGGTGTCCTTGAAGGGTCCATCTTCTATGAATGCTTTCGCATCGTATAACAGACCGGCTCGGCCAAGCATGTCAACAACACAAGCATAATGCTCCACCCTTGGATGAATTCCGTATTGTGATGACATAGAATTCAGTACCTCGAGGCCCTTCTTGGCTGATCCAACATGGCTGCATCCATGGAGCAGCGATAAGAATGTGACATCAGTGGGCTTGGCACCATCCACTTTCATGGACTCAAACAACCGAAAAACCTCGGAACCATGGCCATGTCGGGAAAAGGCTGCAATGATAGAGTTCCATGAAATTGCATTCTTACTTGGCATTCCACCAAACACTTTGATAGACTCCTGTAGTTCACCACATTTGGAATACATATTTATCAGACCATTGCAGACATAGGTGTTCCATTCAAAGCATTTCTTGATGATCAGTGCATGGATCTGCTTCCCAAGAGCAAATGGCGCAGAAGCACCAAAGGCCCCCAGAACTGAAGAAACCATGTTTGCATCAATGACAACTCCCGCACTGACCATCTCAACAAACAATTTAAATGCCTTCTCCTCCGGTCCATTTTGAGCATATCCACCAAGAATCACAGTCAACAAGACTTCATCAGGGTCCTGACAAGAGCGGAACACCCTCAGGGCATCCTCCATCAACCCGCATTTGGAGTACACGTCCATGAGCTCACTCTCGACATGAAGGTCAGTCTCAAACCCTGCCTTGACGACAAGCCCATGAATCTGCTGCCCTTCTCTGGCTGCAAGAGATCCAGCACAAGCCAACAGGGAGCTTGAGTATGTAGCACTGTTGGCGTCCACCGCAAGCCTCATCTGCCGGAACAGAGAGAGACTCTCCCTGTACCTCTCTGCTCGGGCCATCCCGGAGACCATCGCCGTCCACGTGATGACGTTCCTCTCCGCCATCGCGCCAAACACCCGCTTCGCCAAGGCAGGGGAGCCACACTGGAAGTAGGCGGTCACCAGCGCATTCCCGAAGGACACCCCAGCGTGGAGCCCGGATGACACCGCCAGCCCATGCACAGCTGCAAGCGATGCGGCGCCCGCGCCCCCATCGGCGCGCGCGCACGCAGACAGGACGGTGGTGAGTGTGGCGTGGTCGCACGCACCGGCGCCCGGGGCCGCACGCAGCATCCGCCTGAGCAAAGCGAGCGCTTCCGAGGCGGAGTTGGAGGAGGCGGCGAGGAGCGAGTTCCAGGACACGGAGTCCCAGACGCGCATTTCGTCGAACACCCTGGCGGCGTCCCCGCGGCGGCCGCAGCGGGCGTACATGGCGACGAGGGAGTTCCATGCGCCGAGCACGTACCGGAGGTCGGCGCGGCTAGGGCAGAGGTGGAAGTGAGCGGGGTTCTTGGCGACGACGGCGTGGAGCGCGGCGCCGAGGCGGAGGTCCCCGGCGCGGCCGCAGCGGGCGAGGAGGCCGCTGAGTGGGACGTAGCTGAGGAGCGGGGGACACGCATCTCTCATTCGGGCGGTGCAGAGCCAGAAAGAAATCAGACGACGGTATGCGTATATTAGTTGGGAAGTTTAAGAGTTGAATGAAGTTTAAAAGGTTTGTTGAATGGAGCTTAAGAGTTGGGAAGTTTGAATGATAGTGTTTTCCGCACACGAATTGAAAAGGAAGATGCGCCAGTTTACTAAACAGCGTTATATTTTTTTAGATAATATGAAAGAGTACCCGACCTTCATCTTAAAAAGGCTACAGCCACAACAGCGTTATAATTTAAATTGGAAAAAGAAAGGTAAAAAATGCGCAAAGCAGCATAAGAGTAAGGCCCTGTTTAGTTGAAATACAAATTTTTTTTGAAAGAATCTTGCTAATTTGAAGTATTAAATGAAGTCTATTTACAAAACTTTTTGCACAGATGGGTTGTAAATCGTGAGACGAATCTAATGATGCTAATTAATCCATAATTAGCGGATAGTTACTGTAGCATCAATGTTGCAAATTATAGATTAAGTAGGCTCATTAGATTCGTCTCGCGATTTACAGTCCATCCATATAAAAAATTTTATAAATAGACTTCATTTAGTACTCTATGCATGTGTCGAAATATTTGATGTGACATTTTTTTATTTTACGGGATTTATGGAGTGGCAACTAAACATAAACATGATCGATTAGAGCAAGTTTTATGGTTTAGCCAGCAGCTGGCGGAATGCATGTGCCATGTCATCTTGAGCCTTCAATAAAGCCTGTTCATATTATAGAGTTGGCTTTAAGATGGCTAATAGAGTTACTGCATTAAAGAGCAAGTAATTAATGCTTGCATGTACGTACAATCTGATGTGATCAAGATCTTTGTACCCATTCATGCAACACCATAATATGGAAACCAAACATGCTCATCCAGAAAATACCAAACACATCAACTTTAGAGAATATAGTTCACATTAACTAGTAGATAGCAAGCATGATGCTAGATATCAACACCATGACATCAACAGACTTGTCATCTTCACTACAAAAGAGCAGCCAACCCATTTGCATTGCATCAACAGACTTGTAGTCACTGTATAAAAGAGCAAACAAGCAGTATGAATAATTGTGTTATTGTTTTCTATGTATACAGGTTTAAATAGAGGTTCAACTAAAGTAAATAACAGAAACTGAATGCTTACCTATAGCAGGACCCACAGCAATCACCATACAGCAAGTTGTCCTGAAATGAAGTCCATATAAGATATCATGTTGATGATTAAAGTTAAAAGGAAAATGAATTCAAGCATATGCATATACAAGTATCTTACCGATGATTAATTTTGATTCCTATTTCCAAACCTATGCCAAATGTGCTCAATCATATCATTTTTAAGTTGGGTATACTGTGGCCGAGCACGAATAGTAGCTTTTCTACGCATCACATCAGCAAAACATAAATTACCACCAACGTTCACTTCAGGAGGTAGGGCAAATGATGCCCCTGGTTGCTCATTCAAGTCAATGTGAATTTTAGCCACCTCTTTCTCATCCTCTACTATCATATTATGGAGAATCACACAAGCTAGCATGATCCTCCCAACACTCTTGCGCTTCCATAGTCGTGCAGGCCGGCGAACAATGGTAAACCGGGACTGCAACACCCCAAAAGCACGCTCTACATCTTTCCTAGCTCCTTCTTGATACTTGGCAAACAGCTTATGCTTCTCTGTTTGGGGAAGAGGTATTGTCTTCATGAAGGCTGCCCACTCTGGGTATATGCCATCAGCAAGGTAGTAACCTGTACTATATTCATTTCCATTGACTGAAAACTGAACTTGAGGGGCTTCTCCTTTCAATGCATCAAAAAACAGTGGGGAGTTGTTGAGCACATTAAGGTCATTGTTTGACCCAGCAATTCCAAAAAAAGCATGCCAAATATGAAGGTCTTGCGAAGCAACAGCTTCTAGGATCATTGTTGGTACTCCATAATCACCACGGGTGAATTGCCCCCTCCATGCTAAAGGACACTTTTCCCAGCACCAATGCATGCAATCTATGCTTCCAAGCATGCCGGGAAAACCACAAGACTCATTTCCTTGAAGGATACTCTCAACATCCTCACGTGTGGGGCGTCGCAAGTACTCCCCACCGAACACATCAATCACTCCTTGTGCAAACTTGTCCAAGCACACTAATGCAGTGGACTTCCCAATCTTCAAGTACTCATCAAGGGCATCTGCAGGAGTGCCGTATGCTAGCATGCGCATGGCTGCTGTACACTTCTGCAGTGGTGACAGTCCTATTCGACTAGCACAATCTACCCTATAAGTGAAGTAAGGAGACCACTGACCAAGGGAGTTCACAATGCGCAGGAAGAGGCATTTGTTCATACGGAATCGAGTACGAAACATACTGTTGGGGTATAGTGGTTCTTCAGCAAAGTAGTCCTCCACAAGTCGCTGATGAGCACCTCCATGGTCCCTTCGGATGCTCTTCCTTGGACCAAACTGTCGCTGAGTTGGCTGTGATGTGAAGGTAGCTTTGATCTTCGTTGCGAGCCTCCTAGCAAAAGAATCTAGGACACTCTGCTCACCAGCACACTCTTCAATCACTTTGCAAGGGTCTAGATCATCGGAGTCATCCGAACAAGAAGACATGACTGGGGGAGGAGAATCTGATCCCCTGCTCAAGCCACACACACACACACACAATATTAGAATTTCTGCCAAGAATAATTAACATGAATAATCAGAATCATATATATCTAACCTACACCTACACAGAACATCTTTTTACAAGACAATCACACAGGTAACCATGTAGCTGCAATGCAAATAGCAAAGTAAGACTACAGATGTATTTATGACTCACTTACAATGTATTTTGCATTTTTATCTTCCTGATCAGCACAATGACTGATTTTGTCACGAGATAATCTACTTTCTGAAGATCTTTTTACTCGTCTATTGGATATCACAAAATTGAAAGAATAAATGACTACAGCAAGCAGGATTAAATAATCTACTATCTATTGTGGGTGATCCAGAGCACAACAATATAGCTAGAAAAATTACTTTTACATAGCAAGCATCTAAATGTTTTTTCATGTGAGCTATCACTCTATCAGTGTCATCTCATATTTTAGTATAGCCAGCATCTAAATATTTTTCCCCATAGGTGGCCATGTACAGATCAATACGACATATCAATCTATTATGAGAAAGATTATCACTACAATATGATTAACCAACCAAGCAAACAGAGGTGGGGGAAGGATATACCATGCTTGCAGATCGGGTTCCTGAGCATTCTCAGTACTTGGGGTAGGAATTGCAGGTGCACCACGATTCGCAGGCGGCCACCAAGGACCTTGAGCCGCCATGCCTGGGTGCTGTCGCCCGGGGAGCCAGTATGGAACAGAGAAAGACGCCATGGACTGCTCCGGCCGTGGACATGGAGGACACCAAGCGCCTGCTCCAAGTAGGGAAGGGATGCCCGCCGGTGGAACGAGCTGAGGCCCTTGGGGAGAAATGGGCTGAGCCCCAGGCGGAGGGATCTCCATTGGCGCTGGTGCACAGGGTCTCTTGGACGATCTAGACATCTCGATGGGAGGGAGAGGCTGCGGCGTCGCTACTAGGGTTTGGAGGTGGCTGCTCGGGATAGGATTCGGGGCTTAATCCCTCAAATCAGCGCGTGAGAGATCGATTTGGAGCACGGGAGATCGATTTGGCTGCGCGGAAGCGGGATTTGGCAGGAGCAGAAGGGGGATTTGGCGGGAGGGAGCGGAAGGGAGCACGAGCGAGGCGAGCGGCGCACAGGATCTCGCGGTGGGGAAGAAAACGCCTTCTCCCCGTCGGCTGCGGGCTGAGAGGCCTCGGTTTTGCCCCTTCCGCCCGGCGAGTCGCGGACCGCCCGTTCCCTTCTCTCTCCTTCTCTCTCTGCCAACAAGGATTTTTGTGACGTGGACATGGATACCGCCCGCCTACATGGCTTCATAATACTTGCTCTTATGGTATTCGCCTGCTACCGGCGGCAAGGGTGCCAGATCACCCTGTTGGGGTGGCGGACCTACTAGTAGTTAATGAGCAGCAGTGAGAGTGCGAGCCTCTCCACCGGCTGCCGGCGAGAGATTTATGGACCGCCCGTTTCACTCTCTCTCATAGTTTCTCTCTCTGCCACATAAACTCTCCGCCGGCTCAACGCCGGCTGTAATACTTGCTCTAAGCATCTTAGAAGAAGTGCCAACGATACTAAGCTCGGCACGAACAGTAGCTATGAAATTACTGTGCTGTGATGCAACGTTCGGTAAGGGTGGATGTCCTGCACTCAAATTAGTTGAAGTTATTGCAAACGTTGATGCAACTATCCCTGCTAAGTAGTTCATTACATTCTGTTCGATTGACTGTGCCTGGTGGCTGGTGCTGATTTAATGTAAGAGAAAAACACTGATTGCCAGCAGAATAGAGCGAGAGAGGTTGCTGCTCTCCTTTTTTCTCACCAACAACCCTTCCAACCCTTGACGCTCTGTTCTGCTGGCAACATGTAATAGTGTTTTCTCTCACATCAAATCAGCATCAACCAACAGTATTTTTTTTCACAGTAAATCAGCACCAATCATTAACCACAGCCCGCGGAACAGAATATGAATAATGTAACCTTGAATGTCCCGTCACCCGGTCTGTCACCACTGCACTAGACGTCGCGGCCGCCTCAGGCCGGTAATTATGACCATGTTCGTACTGCTCCCGCTTCTCAAGCTCCTCGTCCTCCGACAAGCGACAATGGATATAAGTGCATGTTTAGTTTTCAAAAAAGTTTTATAATATCTATCACATCAGATCTTCGGACACATATATGAAGTATTAAATAATGTTAAAAAAACTAATTAGTATAATTGTTTCATATGAGATGAATCTTTTAAGTCTAATTAGTCTATAATTAGATATTAATTGTCAAATAACAACAAAATATGCTACAATACCAAAATTCAAACTTTTTCGCAAACCTTTTTTTTAATAAGGGGCAAGAGCACTGCCAAATCATGTTAAAAGGAGTAGAATGCAAGTCTGTATCTATACTATAAAAGTTAAAATAATTGAAAACAATTCTCACCCAAAGTGGACCACCCTTTACCCCTCACAGATGGCCCCACACCGCAGGTCTTAAAATTGTGGATAGATGAAAATAGCTATTTCTAAAATGTACCACCTTTACCCCTCACAGATAGCCCCACACCGCAGGTCCCAAGATTGTGGATAGATGAAAATAGTTATTTTTAAAATGTTTCCACTCAAAATCTTCAACTTTTCTCACCATAGCTCTTCTATGTACCCACCGTACCCACCTATGGATCTCATATGGAAAGTCAAAGTAGTCAGCGTACGCAGCCTTTAATCATGCATGTCCTTTATCATTTGTGGTATCATGCATCTTCCCTAATTAGCCTCCAATTAGCCTCTTATTTCCTTTCCTGATACAAATATTTCCATGCACGGTGATCTCATGTTTTCAAAATTACACATGAAATCTGCCAATCTCAATTGATCCTAGGGGTAGTGACTGCACAGCGTCATCATCACCGAGATCGGCACCGTCGGGGACAACAAGACCCTCCACACGGTGCCCTTCCAGAACGCCATCTTCTATGTCCGCTCCTTCGCCGACGAGGGCGGCGCACAGCTGTACGTGCCCAAGGGCCGCTGGCTCACCGGCAGCTTCCACCCACATCACCCTTTACCTGGAGAAAGGCGCCATTATCATTGGCTCAGTGGTAATGGCAATAGGGCATTGGCTTGCTCGCAATTCTGTTCCTTGTCACATGTTATTACGGCAGTAGTAGTTACAGATATTCTTCTGGCGTTAGCATTAGGAGTGCCAAGGTGTGCGCACAATTGCTTTTAATAGTACATTATTATCTTTTTCTTACATGTTTATTTATGTGACTCCCATAATTGATCGATGACTCTATAATTCTTTTATGAGCTTATGCAATGCTATTGTAAAATGAATTCTCTAAAATACAGGTTGCACGACATCATCTATATCTTATTGCTAAATAAGTGAGCTTATTCCAAATTTTATCTAACAAAAAATGAGTTGATATTTATTGTAGACATGTTTGTGTATAACTCATTATCTAAGAAATAAGGCTAATCACTCCATAGGACATCTGCTATGTAATTAGCTTTTATCCTGCAAAGATATCTTTTGAACAATTATTTGTAGTTCACTATTTCAGTGAGATCCCATGGCTTATGATAATCAATATTCATCTTTTTTTCAGAGCTAGAAACCTTTGATCCTAATGACTCATCAAGTTTCACATGGAGATGTGACAAATGTAATCAACCAGAAGAGTGATCTCAGGCATAACCGCATAAGAGGCCAAGAGCGGGGTCAACAGAAACATCATTAGTTGAAGGAAATATTGCTGCTGGCAATCATGGTATAATCATGATTTGATTAATTGACATTATTTTTTATTTACTACTTTTAGGTTCCATAATCCCACTTTGTAATATTGAATCTATTTTAAAAAGGCCATCCTGACATTGAGAAAGTTGATCAGAGAGCACTTAAGTGGCAACGGGATAGGGATAAATATGCAAGTTTGACAAAGGAGCAGAAAGCAGTAAGGGCTCCAAAGGCGAAAGAAAATTACCATAAAAGAAAGGGTAAGATATTAGCAGCAAACACGGCTCCAGAAATACCTGATATTGCAGCAAACATGGCTCGAGAAACATCTGGTATTGTAGCAATAGAGTCAAATCAAATTTTATGCAGCAACTTTATAGTCATATATGCACTCATATAATATTCATTTATGCACTCATATAGTCATGTGCTTTCATGATCTTCTAAACATATATGTCATTCTTGCAGGTCACACGCTTGGCGATTATGACCTCACGAATTATGTTGTTTTACCAGAATTTACTTTGTTATATCAATTTTGAACATGTAACTATTTTTAATATAATTAGTTTTTAAACATATAATATTATTAAATATAATTATTCTTTAAACACGTGTCACAGGCACGTGCACATCCACTAGTTACATAAATAACTAAAGTAAACTCTTATCCTCGCATGAAATAACATTAGAAACTAGAAACCACCTGGGTTCCACACGCTTGGGCTTGCAGATTCATCTCCTCCTTTAGCAACTGAAAGACCGTCACCGTATCAACCTCCTTAGCTTCAAAAGTTCTTGGATTTCGTTCCTTCCAAAGATTCCAGATTGTGTACATGTTGATTGCTGCCCACGTTCTTCGCTTTTCCTTTGTTTGCAGATGCACCTGCCGTCGGAGACGTCTCCGGACCCCGCGAGGATGTCCGGCGTTCCCTTCTCCTTCACTTTGCCCATTTTCACCGGCGACACCTTGTTCCCGGCGGAGTTAGGAGGCGGCGGCGGGGTAGCTCGGGTGGATGGCACGGCGATCGAACATTTGCTCCGTTTGCGGCCCGGTCCGGCCCAACAGCATCTGGGGCCCACTTCTGCACGCCAGCAGCTGCAAGGCTGCAACATTTCAGCTGGCGCCGGAACTTGCTAGTGAAAAAGTTCGTCCTCTATATCAGCAAGACGAGACATTGCGTCGTTAGAACCGGAAGCCAGGATCAACGACGTTAGGCTACAATGACCAGGAAGCAGTAATAACAACAATAGTAGAAAACAAAGGGAAGAATAGCATCCTGCCATCATGCAGGGATGCTTTGTTCTGCCATCAGTTCATCAGTTGGGGCCTTTGGGGTAGCACAAATAGTCAAATACCATACAAGAGTAAACCAACAAAATTTCTGGACGACGTGTCCGAAATATACATGATTGCTCACGGCCAAATTGTGCGGCCCTTTCTCAGCTCCTATAAACCCCCGAAAAATGAAGATGAATAAATCACTCTATGGCTCCTAGTGTACAATATGACTCTGAATTTTGTCTATTCTAAACATACAACATGACTCAGCTTTGCCGCTACGGTACGTGTAGGACCGCACAATGGGAGAAGTATGGTACTGATCCCGCAGCCGGTGTCCACCGGAAGATGCACGCACTTCTCTGGTCTGCAGCTTCAACGGAAACTTCGTTCCCAGTAGCAGTAAGGTCATGCCCACAAGAGACAATCGATTCCCATTTCAAAGTTTGTCACGGGACTTTCGCCGAAATCTTCACTTGTTTTTTGGACCTCATTCTTTGCTTCTACGTATGGTTCTGATAGATCAGATGACCGTACGGAGGGGATGGCATGTTCCTTGAGAATCTCTGACGATGCAGCGATCGCTTCTTCCCGATGCAAAACAACGAGGAAGTCGTCTTCGAATTCAAATGTCAGGAACTTGTCTTCACAAGCTGCACATTTGCATTGAACCATTATAGATGGGAAAGAAAGGAACCTGACTGTAGGTGTTGGTAGGTTATTCAGCATGAGGTCAGTACTTACTGTCCACTAGATGGGCAAGGTGGTGGATGTTCTTTACCGCAGTTCCATTTAATTTTATGACCTGGTAACATTATTGGTTAATGTAACCTGTTAAGATGCAATTCACAAGCATAAGAAAGACAGCTAAAAGTTCAAAAGATTTACTTGTTGATTGCCCATGTGCTCATACCCGATGTTGACCTCGTGTGCCAGAACCTAAACGGCATTGATGAATCAGTGGCATAATAGCATAGTGAACAAGAACTAGTCAATTGAACTAACGAAATAATGTACCTGTGATACAATAACAATTTGCTCCCTCTCAAAGGTTGCTAGAGAGTAACGCGCTTTTGCCAATAATTTCAACTGTATAAGAAGAAAAGATGATAATGAAAATAAGAAATACAAACTATTTAGGACAAAATAAGCTGAAAGCAAAATTATCATGCTAATGGTGAAATTACCCCAAGTGTATCCTCGCACTCCTCCCTGCACATGAGCAGTTATTTGTGATTTAGTAACTATAGGGTTTATGATACCAACCAGGGCTTAAAGGGCAAGTCCACTGATTACTTACTCTATAAATGGTTCTGTTAAAGGTGTGAATACAAGGCCGGCAACTATCAGGTAAGAAGGCTGTCCCCCTTCGACATGAAACGGCACCTTATTTAAGAACAAAGATTGTTGTAAACAATGCATATCTGTGAAATTTGCATTTCTAGTTTTTCGTAAGATGAGGGCTTTTAGTATCTTACTAAATGTTTTCTTGGCTGCAAAATAGTTTGAACTTTCATGGAATTGCCATCCCGAATGATTCCTAGCTGAGCAATATCACCTGCATACCTGAATAATGAGAACATCAAATTTTACTGCAACACATGTTCTAGTGTAGGAAAAAAAGTTCCATAGATTTTAAAGCTTATAAGGTATATAGAACATATATGTTGCCATGGAATTAAAATGAGGATGCCTTAGATTGGTCAAGTTTGTAACTTGGAATTCACATCCAAAGGAGGTTTGTAATGTATAGAAATGGCATCACATACAAAAAAACAATGTTTTTTCCTGCAGAAACAACATAGACAAATTGGGAAAATAATACAAGTTATCAGGAATAAGATACAGAACTTACTTTTGGCTTGTGAGATAGCGGAAAGCAATCCTCTCCGTAGACCGAAAAGGTACTGTTGCTTCACATCCTACCGCGATACCATCAAAGCTAACTATTACGTCTCCCTGGATACGCAACAATCTGATCAGCTAAAACAGGTGAAGGAACTACAGCCTGGACATCATTAATCTATAAAGACATTTTAAAGGAAAACAAGGAAAAAGATTCATTTTAAAGGAAAACCAAAGGAATTCATATCTGTGAAAATTGGATCTAATTAGTGCTAATTACCTTTCGCAAAACACTGCTTGCTGGAGCAGTAGGCTCAACCCGACGAACAAGAACACCCTTCAAGAGAAAAGCAAAATGGCATGTCTTAGGAAAGCACTAGGTTAAGCTTAGAGCTCTGCTCAAGGCCAAGGAAAATAGTGGTATTCAGAAGACACTTTTTTTCAAACAATTGTAGAACAACCTTAGCTAATAATTTTTTGAATATTGTAAGGATATGCAAGATCCTCTATGCCATAAACTATCACTACCAAATAGCTGTTATGAATAACACTTATATCCATCACAAGGGTTATTTGGTCCTCATTGATTGGGGCTGGGGCAGCCGCACTTAAGTCCATCAAGGGATCTGCCACCAGTATGAAAGGATTCAAAAGTAAACTTTCCTTAAATATATTTTTTAACAAAATCTTTTGTAAATATTCTTAGAGTTATCCAAGTAACAAGAAAAAGGGGTTATCTAAAGTCATTCAGTCAACTTTCTGAATATGAGGGAATTCAAAGAAAATTTATCTCTTTACCATGCTATCCTTTTGAATTTTGATTTTTGTCATTCAAGATATCTCATAGTGTGTGATAAATGAATCCATTCTCAACAGAATCTTGCTAATCAATGGAAGCACAGGAGCACCTATGCAGTATGTAAGATGCAAATTATATAGATCTCAGAAGGGAAAGACAGGCTGAACCATCTCGAGCTGTGTGCATCAGAGACAGAGAGTATACTTGATACTTCAATATTTACAAGGTGAAATTCATCAGATACAGATAGCATACCTCACTTGAAGGTACTTTTAAGCTTTCACGCAACGCCGGATTTTCCAATTTCTGAAGTAAAACACCCAAGCAAGGAAATCCTACATATAGTTAGAAAAACATTGCGCATAGCTTCAACAGACTGCAGTTACGCGAATCACAAAAACAGAGTACTACAACACAAATTTACTGAGTAATGCATACTTAATATTCAAACACTTGGGAACTGGTGCAAAGATAGCATCTCTTTGTTATGTTTGGTTGAATGTGATAGCGTGGAAATGTCTCATATATTGAATGAATCACCTGAGTAATCAGGGGTGTACAATATATAGGCCCAGATCAAGGCTACCTAACCTCCCTGACTTATAGTATAGCAACAGAATCAGGGAGGGATACCGATCTGGGGCAGAGCATGCGCACATGCAGGAGCCCAACAAGGCTACTACCGCAGGGAAAGAATCCACAGCTAAGGAAGGCGATTAGCCTAACAAAGGAAATATAACTCTAACCCCCCCCCCCCCCCCCCCCCGCGCGCGCGCGCGCGCAGTCGGAACGTCAAAGCTGCAGATGTTCAGACTGGACCGAAATTCAGTGAACACCGAGGTGGGCAATCCCTTGGTGAAGATATCAGCAAATTGTGACGTCGTCGGGACATGAAGAACGCGGACGTCACCAACATCAACCCGTTCCCAGACAAAGTGGAGATCAATCTCGACATGCTTTGTGCGCTGATGTTGGACCGGGTTGGAAGACAAGTAAACAACACTGATGTTGTCACAGTACACCAGGGTAGACTTGGTGAGTGGGCAATGGAGCTCAAGAAGAAGTTGTCGAAGCCACGCACTCTCAGCAACTCCGTTTGCAACAGCCCTATACTCAGCCTCAGCACTGGAACGAGAGACAGTCGTCTGTCGCTTAGAAGACCAGGAGACCAAGTTACCACCAAGGAAGACAGCAAAACCGGATGTAGACTTGCGAGTATCAGGACACCCTGCCCAATCAGCATCCGTGTAAACTACCAGCTCAGACGGAGAGGATGGACGAAGGAGGAGACCATGGTGGACTGTACCCTTCAAGTAGCGCAAGATCCGTTTGACAGCCGAAAGATGAGGCCCACGAGGGGCGTGCATGTGAAGGCAGACCTGCTGAACAGCATAGGAGATGTCCGGACGAGTGAAGGTGAGGTACTGCAGGGCACCAACCAAACTGCGGTAATGAGTCGCATCGATAAGAAGATCACCATCGGAAGCGGACAGCTTGGCGTGTGTATCAACTGGTGTGCTGCATGGCTTGCAATCAGACATACCAGCGCGATCCAAAACATCCAAGGCATACTGCCGCTGAGAGAGAAATAGACCTGGGGCACGGCGCTCAACAGCAATACCCAGAAAGTGATGCAAGGGACCCAAATGCTTCATAGAAAATTCCTGTTGTAGGGCATTGATGATGCGACGAAGGAGAGGTGCACTGGATGCAGTCAAGACAATGTCATCAACATAGAGGAGCAAGTAAACTGTATCAGCCCCACGGCGGTAGATGAACAGTGAAGTGTCAAACTTGGCCTCCACAAAGCCAAGCGCAATCAAGTGAGAGGCGAAGCGGCTGTACCAAGCACGGGGAGCCTGCTTCAAGCCATAGAGCGACTTGTTGAGCTTGCATACATGTGAAGAGAGGGCAGGATCGACAAACCCTGTCGATTGACTGCAGTAGACTGTCTCAGCAAGTGTGCCATGGAGGAATGCGTTCTTGACATCAAGCTGGTGAATAGGCCAATCCTAGGAAAGAGCCACGGACAGAACGGTGCGAACTGTGGCGGGCTTGACCACCGGACTGAACGTCTCATCGTAGTCGACACCGGGACGCTGGGTGAAGCCTCGAAGAACCCATCTGGCCTTGTAGCGATCCAAAGTACCATCAGCATTGAATTTATGACAAAAGATCCACTTGCCTGTCACAAGATTTGCACCAGGAGGACGGGGGACGAGTGTCCAGGTGTTGTTGGACATGAGGGCACCAAACTCCTCCTCCATGGCGCGACGCCAGTGTGGGTCGGCAAGAGCAGCGCGACACGTCTTCGGGATCGGCGAGAAGGTGGTGGAGACGTGGTAGGCGGTAGGCTGACGAAAACCATGCTTCCCTCGGGTTGCCATGCTGCGTTGGTTGGTGACTGGTGGAACTGGCACAGCACCCTTGGGAAAAGGAGGCATCGGCGCAGGTGCGGGCGAGGTCGGGGCCGGGCAGGGTCGACGGGCGTAGACCTTCAAGGGAGGCGCGGGCGTCACGGCCGCCTGGCGCGGTGCCGGCGCAGTCGTCGTGGCCGGAGGCGGCGCGGGCGCGGGCCACACGAGCGCAGGGCGCGGTGCCAGTGCGGTCATCGTGGCCGGAGGCGGCGCCGGTGCGGGCGACAGGGGCGCCTGGCGCGGCGCCAGCGCAGGCGACACGGGCGCAGGGCGCGGTCGTCATGGCCGAAGGCAGCGGTAGCACGGGCCCCAGGTGAAGAGGCGGTACCACGGCTGCTGGAGGGATGGGCTCCAGTACTGGCGCGGGCACAAGTGACACTGGCACCAGGCGCGGCGCGAGTACTGGGGCGGACGACGAACCTGCAGGGGTGGTAGAGGGAACAGGGGGTCCGATAGGGAATACTGAGACCTCGTGTTCAGTTAGTAAAAAATCAAGCTTAGTAGGCGGAAGAGAGGTGCTGGAGAGTGGAAAAGAGGTCTCATCAAAGATGACATGGCGGGAGATGAGGACCCTATTGGAAGACCGATCTACCCTTTGTGGTCAGAGGAGTACCCAAGGAAAATGCAAAGGGTAGAGCGTGGGGCAAGCTTGTGGGGAGCAATGGCAGAGACATTGGGGTAGTAGGCGCACCCAAAAACTCGAAGATGCTCATATGAAGGTGGATGACCAAAGAGGGCAGCATAAGGGGTCCCTTGGGCGAGGGTTTTAGTAAGGAGGCGGTTCAGCAAGTAAGTGGCAGTGTGTAGACCCTCGACCCAGTAAGAAGCAGGAAGCGAAGCCTGGAACAACATGGAGCGCACGACGTTGTTCACAGAGCGAATCATGCGTTCTGCTTTGCCATTCTGGGATGATGTGTATGGACATGACATCCGGAGAAAGGTACCGTGGTCTAAGAAAAAGGAGCGGGCGGAGGTGTTGTCAAATTCGCGCCCGTTATCACACTGCACGTTCTTGATAGCGCAGCCAAACTGAGTCCTCGCATAAGAGAAAAAGTGTGTCAAGGTGGAAAAGGTGTCGGACTTAAGGCGGAGTGGGAACGTCCACAAGTAGTGAGAGCACTCATCAAGAATGACGAGATAACACTTATAGCCAGACATACTCACAACGGGAGAGGTCCACAAGTCACAATGAATTAAATCGAAAACCTTGAGAGCCCTAGACGATGAAGTAGAAAATGGTAAACGAATGTGGCGACCCAACTGGCAAGCATGACAAAGGGAGGCATCCATGCCTTTATTACACGAGATGGCGGACCTGCTGACGAGCTTGGAGAGCGCTTCAGATCCTGGGTAGCCAAGGCGCCGATGCCAGATATCAGCTGGAGCGGCGGCGAGGGCACAAGGGGAGGACGTGGGCGCGGGAAGCTGCAGCGTGTAGAGAGGCCCCGGACTATTGAACTTGGCGATCACGTTCTTGGATTTGAGATCCTTCAAGGAAAGGCCAAAAGGGTCAAACTCAATGGAGCAGTGGTTATCAGTGGTGAACTGGCGCACGAAAAGTAGATTCTTAATAATAGAAGGAGCGACCAAAATATTATTAAGGTAAAGAGGGCCAGGAAGAATGGAATAACCACATGCTGTGACAGGAAGAGTAGACCCATTCCCAACAATGATAGAAGAAGGATACGTTACCGGAGTCTGGGGTCATGTGGGTGGATGCACCAGTGTCAAAGACCCAATCCGTTGAGGCAGGAGGGTTGAGGGTAATCGTGCTAAAGGAGTTGACCAGCGACTGCTGGTCCCAGGCGCCAGACCATGGAGTCCAGGAAACCTGCTACTGCTGCTGGGCCAGTTGCTGCTGCTGGGCCAGCTGCTGCTGCTGGAGGAGCTGTTGTTGTTGAGCGGCAAGCAGGGCCTGCTGGAAGGCCGGCGCCCCACCTGGGCGCTGCTGCTGCTGTGGCCCCGTGGAAGAGCCAAGCCACATGGTGATCTGGTCCGTCCAAGGATTATAGATGGACGGCCAGGGGCCTGCTGGGATCCGGCCTGCTAACCCTTGCGGCGGCGGCGCTTGCCACTGCCGCTGCTGCTTGATCCAGCAGCGGATCCCCCGGCCCCGCCAGGAGGAGCGCTGGGCGGGCGGGACGAGCCGCCAGCCAAAGATGCGGCCCCTCCAAAGGAGGAACCGGTGGCGCCTTTGGTGGCTGAGGCGACGAGGGCGGTGGGAGGATCAGAGGCCGGCGGGGTAGTGGAGAGCTCCTCCAGGAGGAGATCGTTCCGGACGTGGTCGAAGCAGGGGAACGGATGGGTGCGGCGGAAGTGGACACGCATGTGCGCGTACCGCTCGCTCAGGCCGCGAAGGACGTTGAGGACGAGGGTGCGATCGTGCACCACTTCCCCCAAGGTCGTCAAGGAGGGCCGCCATGGACTTCATCTTGGAGCAGTAGTCGCCGATGGAGAGGTCGCCCTGCCGGAAGGCGCGGAACTTGGCGTCGAGTTCAAGGGCCCGGAACTCTCGACCGAGAAATTGGGCCTCGATGCCAAGCCATGCCGCGCGCGCCATCCCGTCACGGGTGCGCACGGTCTCCATCAAGTCGGTGGTGACGGCGCCGAAGATCCAAGAGAGGACGACGGCATCCATGCGGCGCCAGGCAGGGACGTCGGGGTGGGCCGCGTCGGTGAGGACGTGGGAGGAGAAGACGTATGTGACATCCCGAAAAATTTACCAAAATAAATCACGCGATAAAAATAATTCTCAAAACTTTTTCATCGTTGAGCTCAGACTTTTCCCGCCCGATCTCCCGAAAAAAAACCGGTCCCGACATCCGAATTCATCGCTGTCCCGTCTCCCTGTTCGCCCTCGTCCCGCGCGTCACGCCCGACCGGCGCGCGTGCGCGTCCGGCCGCGGTCGCCGCCGCGATTTCCGTCGTCTCTCTCTCTCTCTCTCTTTTCTTTTTCTCCATTTTTTTTCTTTTTCCCTTTTCTTTTCTTTTCCCTCCCTCTCTCTCCTTCCTCTCCTCTGCCGCGCCGCTCGCCAGCCACCGCCCTCACCCCGGCCGCCCCCTGCCTCAAGGCCCGAGCTCCCGCATCCACCAGCGAGCAGAGCCACGTGCGTGCCCCGCCTTCGCCGCCGGCCGCCCCCACGCGCTCCGCGTGCCCGGAGAACTCGCCGCGCCGCTCGCCCCTGCACAGCACCGCCTCCTCGCTGCCTGACCTGTCCCGTCGCACTGTGGCCGCCTCGCCGCCCGCGCCACCGCTCCGAAACACCGACGAGCACAGCAGCCCGCCCCCACGCCATTAAAGGCGCTCCGCCGAGCTCGCCGGCCGCCACCAACGCGGCCACCGCTCCACCACCTTGCCACGCCTATAAAAGGGCCCTCCATCTCGCCTGCGAGCACCACAGCCACCTCAGCCGCCGCCCGCCTCCTCCCCGAGCTCCCAACGCCGCCACCGCCCGCCATAGCCGCCGAGCCCGGCTGGCCACCGCGGAACCGCCTCCTTGCGCCACCTCTGCCCAAGGTAAGGGGCACAATAGAATCCCCGAGGTCCCCTTCCCCTTTTCCCCCAGCTCCGGGCCGCCGTGGAGCCTTGCAGCGCTGCCTCCACGGTCGCCGCCGCCCGCCGCCGTGGCCAAGCTCCCACGGGCCACACCCGCTCGAGCTGCGGCCGGGAATCAACTCCCCGTGCCGCCCTATCCCTTTCCCCCCACTCCCCGAGCGCCGACGAGCTCCCAGGCCGCCGGCCCAGGGTCGTCGCCGGCGCGCCAGCCTCCTCCCCTGTTCTGCGGGAAGAGAGGCGGGGGAGAAGAAAGGGGCAATTTTGCCCATAACCCCCTGCCCCTCCTTCTATTTTCTAAAGAGTCCTCCCACCTCTCTAGCTCTTTTACAAAAGAGACCATTCCTATTCTTATATTCCAAAACAAACCCTTCCACCATATAAACATACTTATAAATATGCCCCTGCCTTTTCCAGAGTAGCCCAAATATTTTCCAAAAAAATTCCAATCAAGCCCTTGCCCTCTCAAAAATATTTACAAATAGGCCCCTGATCCCGGTTTAACCCCTAAACCTCCCTGTAACCTATCATTTCATGCGCCAAACAATCTCCGATCAACCTGAAACTTTACCACGCCATTTCTATTATAATTTTGGCCATGCCATTAGAAAACCGCCCAAAAATATTACTCCTATTCTCATATCCTAATTGTTTCCGATTCGAGCTCAGCGATAAAACCTTTATTTCTTTTTCTTAATTGTGTGCTTGTTTGTGTGCGTCGTAGATCACGGTGTGAACAAGGGAGAACCCGTCGACGAGCAGTACTACGAGCAAGCGAACGAGGACCAGTTCCGCAACCCCGAACCCGAAGGACAGTACCTCGATCAGGACTTCCCGGAAGGCTTTGAAGACGGCAAGTTCAATCTCATCCTTTTATGCATGTTTTGTCCCAGTTTTATAAACGCAACCTATTGGCCTGTTTTATATAACTGCATATGTTTTGCCTGCTGAAAACATGGTTGGATAGCCACCCCTTGATTTGTTATAACCATTCCTTGACCACCTAGATTAATGTATGAATGTGATTTGTTTGGACGTTAATCGCTGATAGAACGCTTAGGACCTTAAACACGATACAACTTGTTTTATAAAAGAAAAATGTGTGAGTGTGTGGGAATGGAAAAAATGTGGAATTTTCGAAAGATGAGTTTAGATGGGATGGATGGCACTTCTGTGTGATTTGCCGAATGTTGTGCTCGAACCTGTGTGGTTGAGCAAAAAAAGGAGATATCCATCTTGTCACAATTAAGGACCGAGTTGGTGTGTCATCTTGCCTAACTCCACTATCGTGCAAACCACTCGACCGTTGTATGGACAACGGCTTAACATAAACCCCACTAGTTAGTCTGATAGCCATCAGGAGAGCTGAGAGTAACGGGTGACCAAGGAGAAGGGATAAGCTCTGTGTGACTGATACCCCGGCCCCCCGGTTAAACCTCGGTGATAGGTCGATGACCTCTTGGTGAATCCCGTGGTGGCTAGTCAGGTCTAGCTAAGGTGGGTAATGGCTTTGTTGGGATCTGCACCGACACTAAGATGATCGTGTTGTGGTACCCCGCTTGTGGGTAAAGTTGCACACCTCTGCAGAGTTAAGAATCTATTCGAATAGCCGTGCCCACGGTACTGGGCGAGTTACAGTTTGGTCACACAACTAGTGTTTCTTCTGGGAATGGATGGGTTGGCGTGAGTTGTTTTGGAAAAGTGTCCGGCAGCTGTGCCGTGTGCTACGGCAGATGAGGAGTCCGGTAGCAACTTAAAACTGGGAATCTGTGTGGATCAACCCTACGTGTTACTCAGTGCAAGATAATGGCTTTTGAAAACCCCTTTCTTTCAAATAAACCCCTGCATAAAATTAGCTTTCCGCAAATGAAACCCTAGCCTTCACCTTGGTTTATCATGTGCATCATATTCTGTTTATACCCCCTCCGTGGGTGTGGTTGGACTTGAGTACGTTTGTACTCACCTCATTCTTAATTTTTATAGAGGAAGATCCAGACTTCGTTTCTGAAGACGTTGAGTAGAGGTTCCGTCCTGCACCCAACCTTGCCTGTGGATAGGGTCACCCGCAGGAAGTTCCGTATGTCGCAAGACTCTGATGACCCCCTCTTCGTAATTAATATCGTTGTGTGGGTGTTAGTTGTTATTGTCGCGATAGTGGCGCTTCGCTGCCCACTTCCGCGTAGAGTTGTACGGTGATGTACCATCTGATATAATAAAAGTGTTATCAGCCTCCTGGGACTGATATTGTATCACTTTTAAGTCTTCTCTTATGAGGGGACGCTTCAGCGTAACGCTCAAGGACGAGCAGGACGAGGTCGCGCCAGCGGTCATAGTGCGTGGAGGTCGGATCGAGGACGATGGGGACCAAGGTCCTGATGTTCTGGACTCCGGCGGCTTGCGCATGGAGGTTGGCGACGATGGTGGCCTCGTACGCAGCGTCGCCGTTGACGGCGCCGTCGTCCGTCGAGGAGGGGCTGACCAAGGCGTTGGCAGCCTTGGCCTTGCGCTCCAATTCGTCGACGGCGCGGCGCTCCTTCTCTAGGGCGTCCTAGGCGGCGCGGACACGAGCCTGGGCGTCGGCGGCAGCCTGAGCCGCGGTGCTGGCGGCGGCAACAAGGGCCTGCCACTCCTTCTCCTCCTGGGCGGCCTGGTCGGCCGCGCGCTTGGAGGCATCGGCGTCAGGGCTCCCATCGGAGGGGGGCGACGGTGCCATGGAAGCACCGGCGGCGGCGTCAGCGGCCAGGAATTGCGGAAGTGAGAGGTCACGGATCGTGACAGTCTCTTCATACCATGATAGCGTGGAAATGTTTCATATATTGAATGAATCACCTGAGTAATCAGGGGTGTACAATATATAGGCCCAGATCAAGGCTACCTAACCTCCCTGACTTATAGCAACAGAATCGGGGAGGGATACCGATCTGGGGTAGAGCATGCGCACATGCAGGAGCCCAACAAGGCTACTACCGCAGGGAAAGAATCCACAGCTAAGGAAGGCGATTAGCCTAACAAAGGAAATATAATTCTAACAGAATGTAAAAACAAACTTATGCAAGCAAATATATGAATAACTTGTAATATGTCAATAGCTACAACTAATTTGGTAAAGTAGACATGGTTTCAGCTTGCTTATATTTTTTAAAGAAAGAATACTTTACCTGTGTACTTCCCATTTTTCTGATAGTCATTTAAGAAATGGGATACTACTGTAGTTGGAATAACATATCCAATATTTTCAGCTTCGTCTGACCTGTACACCTAAACAAAACACATAATGAGAAAACGAATAGAAAGAAAAGGTCACATGCATCCTCTTTCATTTACTCTACCTATTAGTTGTCCCAAAAATTGTGCATTACCATGCTTAGTTCTACTCTTGTTCACAAATACTTGACATCTTTGAATCTTTGATCAAACATGCTGACCATGGCAATCATTATTTTTATCCAGCATGATCAAAGTGCCAATCTGAGCATGTGGGCAAACTTTACTAAATATTTTATCATGCACTCACTTAGTGATGGTGGAGTGGAGGTGAGGGCTGAAAAGATATTTGCAAAGGCCAAATCAAGAAATTTGCTAAAACATGGATTAGAAAGCATTTGTGAACCAATAAAGTGATCAAAGTGGCAACTATTTGCTATTGGTAGAAGCAATATTTATACAAGTGCTGATCAAAAGTGTAAGAGCAACATCAGTGAAGGCAATAAAAAATGAATGCGTGTGATTCTGATCCATAAGCAAGGTTAAAAAGAGTCCAGGTTCATAAGATTAGAATGATCATTACCAGAGCATATCAGAATCTAAAACTAAGTTAGTTTCAGAAAGTTGAATAGTGATTTGATATAAAACTAAAATCTGCCTAGAACTTTTCGCAGTCTGTCCTGGTGCACTAGGTTATGCATCAATTATATCCACACATCACATATCTAGCTATCAGTAATGTGACCGAGTAAAAGTACCTGAAATGCCACACCAATGCACTCCCCTTGTTCATTAAAGGCTGGTCCACCACTGTTTCCTGAACAAAAGATTAGGACAAGAAAATTAACCCATCAATTCCATGAATACTCATAGTCTAAAGCAAGATAGGTCAATGCTCTGAATTCATCATATAAGAATAACAGAATAGTAGGAGACTCTTTTTTTTTTGTCAAAAGTAGATATAAAAGACAAACCTGGATTTATTGCTGCATCAATTTGAATGCCAAGAAGGTCTGATGTCCCATGTGCATATGGAGTGACCTGGGCTATTCGAAAGGATATAGTGTAAGTATAACCATTCAATTGAATACATATCAAGATAAAATTATCAGAAAACATTTTCAAAACCATGCTTCACTGTCTGAATGTTTCTAGAGCAATGCTCTATTTGGTGTATATTTCTGTATACAAGCTCAATTCAGAAAATTGAAGCTATTTTGAGAGCTAGTCACTTTTTGTTTTATTTTTTTCAACAAACTAGTAACTATTTGAGTACTGAAGACTAAGATGGATATGGCTGCACCTAGCTAGCATTAGAAGAGCACGGCTGCTTATGAGCATTTATAACTTTTTGGAAATTGGGACAGTTATTGCATGCATGAAATATTATTGCTTTTCTCCTTGTTGGGTGGGAAAATATCAAAATAGTGCATTTAAAAAGCCAGATACAGAGAAAAGGGCCCAGGATATAGCACCTCAATGCGCGATACAACGCCTTTTGTTACAGATATTGTGTCTCCACCAAGAGGATATCCCACAACAGTTACTGAATCCTGTGTTAAGTTTGAACCATACGAACAATGTTATATAGCATCAACATCAAGTGTCAGTATGATAAATTCTATCTTGTTAGCAGGAGTGAAGACTGACTTCAGCTCTGACAGAAACTTTTAGGGCATTGATGTGATCTTAAGAAGTCCCCCCAAGGGCGCGTCGTATCATGACCTGGGTACGATGATAAGTGAGCAAGGGTCGGGTCGTCACCTGAATGGCGCGCTACATCTACGCCCGGGTGTAGTGAAAAATGAGCAAGGGTCTTCGCACTTCCCTCGACGGGTGCGAAGGGTAAGGAAGCTAGCCGAGCCAATTAGGATTCGTATAGGTAGCTGGAACGTAAGGTCCCTAACGGGTAAGTTGCGAGAGCTAGTTGATGTAGCAATTAGGAGGCGTGTAAATATTCTATGCGTTCAGGAGACTAAATGGAAGGGTCAGAAGGCGAGGGAGATTGAGGATACTGGCTTCAAGCTTTGGTACACGGGAGCAACTCCGGGTAGGAATGGTGTAGGCATCTTGATTGATAGGAGCCTTAAGGATAGAGTCGTAGAGGTTAGAAGGCAAGGCGACCGGATTATCCTAATCCGGTTGGTAATTGGAGATTCGGTTTTGAATGTGATCAGTGCCTATGCCCCTCAGGTAGGCCTTAGTGAGAGCACCAAGATGCAGTTCTGGAAAGATCTAGATAGCATGGTTAGTACCGTGCCTACCAGCGAGAAACTCTTCATAGGAGGAGATCTCAACGGCCATGTGGGTGCGACTAATGTAGGGTTCGAGCGAGTGCACGGGGGTTTTGGGTACGGTAGCAGGAGTCAAGAGGGGGAGGATGTGTTGAACTTCGCGTTAGCCTACGACTTGTTGATAGCGAATACCGTGTTTAAGAAGAGGGAATCCCATCTTGTGACGTTTCGTAGTGGACAACACTCGAGCCAGATCGACTTTATCCTTGCTAGGAGGGAGGATAGACGTGATTGCTTAGATTGTAAGGTGATACCTGGGGAGTGTGTTGTCCCTCAACACAAGCTTGTGGTGGCGGACTTTCGTCTTCGGGTACGTGTCCACCGGGACAAATGTGCCAAAATTGCGAGAACAAAGTGGTGGAAGCTTAGAGGGGAAGCGGCACAAGCGTTTAAGGAAAGGATGTTAGGTGAGGGGCCTTGCGAAGAAGGAGAAGACGCAGATGACATGTGACTAAAGATGGCAACATGTGTTCGGAAGGTGGCCTCAGAGGTGTTTGGCGTGAGTAGGGGAGGCAAACAGGAGGAGAAAGACACCTGGTGGTGGAATGACGAGGTGCAAAGGGCTATTAAGGAGAAGAAGGAGTGTTTCAAGCGCCTCTACCTTGACAAGAGTGCAGCCAACATCGAGGGCTATAAATTAGCGAAGAGGGTTGCAAAGCGAGCTGTGAGTGTAGCAAAGGGTAAGGCGTATGATGACCTGTATCAGCGGCTAGGCACGAAAGAAGGGGAGAAGGACATTTATATGATGGCTAGGATCCGCGAGCGGAAGACAAGGGACATCAACCAAATCAAATGCATTAAGGATGGGACAGATCGACTGCTAGTGAAGGATGAGGACATCATGGATAGATGGAGAGAGTACTTCGACAAGTTGTTTAATGGGGAGAGTGAGGGCCCTACCCTTGAGTTAGATGACTCTTTTGACGATACCAACAGACGTTTTGTGAGGAGAATTCAGGAGGTAGAGATCGGGGAGGCTTTGAAGAGGATGAAGGGAGGTAAAGCGATGGGTCCTGATGGTATCCCCATTGAGGTGTGGAGATGCCTAGGAGATAGAGCAATAGTATGGTTAACTAAACTTTTTAATCTCATTTTTCGGTCAAACAAGATGCCGGAAGAATGGAGGAGAAGTATATTAGTACCTATCTTCAAAAACAATGGCGATGTTCAAAATTGTACTAACTACCGTGGGATTAAGCTGATGAGCCATACGATGAAGCTTTGGGAGAGGATTATCGAGCATCGCCTAAGAAGAGTGACAAGTGTGACCCAAAACCAATTTGGGTTCATGCCTGGAAGGTCAACCATGGAGGCGATTTTCTTAATACGACAATTGATGGAGAGATATAGGGAGCAGAAGAAAGACTTGCACATGGTCTTCATTGACCTTGAGAAGGCATATGACAAAGTACCGAGAAATGTCACGTGGTGGGCCTTGGAGAAGCACAAAGTCCCAACTAAGTACATTACCCTCATTAAGGACATGTACAAGGATGCGACGACGTTTGTCCGGACATGTGATGGTAACACCACTGACTTTACTATTAACATAGGCCTACACCAGGGGTCAGCATTGAGCCCTTATTTATTTGCTTTAATGATGGATGAGGTCACAAGGGATATACAAGGTGAGATCCATTGGTGTATGCTCTTTGCTGATGATGTGGTGCTAGTTGACGAGAGTAGGGCAGGAGTTAATAGGAAGTTAGAGCTGTGGAGACGCACGTTAGAGTCGAAAGGGTTCAGACTTAGTAGGACCAAGACCGAGTACATGATGTGCGATTTCAGCGCGATTAGGCATGAGGGGGGAGACGTTAGTCTAGATGGACAAGTGGTGGTCCAGAAGGATACTTTTCGGTATTCAGGATCGGTGCTACAAAAGGATGGCGACATTGATGAAGATGTTAGGCATAGAATTTCAGCTGGCTGGTTGAAATGGCGACAAGCTTCTGGCATCCTTTATGACAAGAGGGTGCCACAAAAGCTAAAAGGCAAATTCTATAGGACAGCAATTCGTCCGGCGATGTTATACGGTGCTGAATGTTGGCCTACAAAAAGGCGACATGTCCAGCAACTGAGTGTAGCAGAGATGCGGATGTTGCGGTGGTTTTGCGGGCACACAAGGAGGGATAGAGTCCGGAACGAAGTTATTCGAGATAAGGTCGGAGTGGCACCAATTGAGGAGAAACTTACCCAGCATCGGCTGAGATGGTTTGGACATGTCCAACGAAGGCCTCCTGAGGCGCCGGTGCGTAATGGGGTTCTTGAGCGGGTCGATAATGTAAAGAGGGGTAGAGGTAGACCTAAACTGATGTGGGATGAATCGGTTAAGAGAGACCTTAAGAATTGGAATATCTCTAAAGAGATAGCTTTGGATAGGAGCGCTTGGAGACTAGCTATCAATGTGCCTGAACCTTGAACTTATTTCTTTCGGGTTTCATCTCTAGCCTACCCCAACTTGCTTGGGAAAAAAGACTATGTTGTTGTTGTTGTTGTTGATGTGATCTTAAGAAGCACTACATGTTACATGTGCCACTATTACAATTGGAAGTTGTAAGAAAGTTGCCCCAACTGTAGTGAGTAATGAGAGAAAATCCCATATCCATATTAGAATAGGATAATAGAGTAAGTAACACGTCATGAAGATAATAGTTACCTGAAGGCAAGGCAAACGCCCAAAAGAAAGTGCCTCTGTTCCTTTCCAAAACTCTTCATTCTCAACAGACAGCAATGCAAGGTCGCATTCGATACCCCTAGCTAAAACCTATAAATCACTTTATCAGCTGACATCTTACCAAGTCAAGGTTATAAAATTAAATAAAGTAGTAAAGAATAAATTAACAATAACAAGTGTTATTTCAAATTGAAAATACTTTGCTCAAAAGATTATTCAACATGTTGGTACCTACAATATGGTTATAATGATTTTTCTCTTTCAGAAGTTCTGCAAGTGCAACCGTAACATTTGGGGGAGATTTTACATACTTTTCAGTGTTGATTCCAAAAGAGTAATGTTGGGATTTAGGAAAAAAATCATAATTATGATCTTATAAGCCCAATCACAGCAGTACAGTGGAATGGAGTCAATAGGGAAAAATTGGAAAGCTAAGTTGGCTTGTGATGGATATTAGTTGTAAGAAAATGAACAGAAGGTTCACTCAGGGATCAAAGAGGGTGGAATTTAAAAGAATGAATCTTTATTAAGATAACTCAGATATGTCAGAAAAACAATAATCACCAATCATACTTCAAGGAGAGTGACAATTTTCAGTATATAGACATTTTTACAAAATATCTTGGAAGCAGCATTGTTACAGAGGTTTTGCCTTGGCAATATACTTCTTGTCATCTCCTCTTCTCTTTACTTTGACCTGTGTTGAGAAACAGCCATACCTTAACAATATGAATGACATACATAAACTCTTATCCATTGGAAAAAAACAATGGTACGTCAATATCAGCAGAAATTTCAATTAATGCATCTGTAACTGCTATTGATTCAAAACTCTAAACCCCAAATGTTCAGCAGAATTAAAAAGTATTGAGAAACCAATGTAAAACAAAAATGTGAAAAGATAGAAATGTCTAGCTAAATAATAACCTGGGTGTCATGCTCAACGCAATGTGCATTCGTCAAGAGTTTGCCATCACCAATCATAAAAGCGCTGTAAAAGGAGATGTCTTGTAAGATACACAAAGAGTTTCTAAGTTCAAGATGTGTGATTCATAATTTTTTTAATGGGTGACCTCATCCAAAAGGTATGCATAAACTTCAAAACAGGTAAGGTACGGATATATGTAAAGATAAACATACACTATTCAGCAAGAGTTTGGAAGTAGTCTAATTAGTATAAGAAAGGAGACAATGCAACTTAATCTCTACAAAATCATGAAATCACTAATTGCAGCATGATAGTTTGTATCCCACACCTGCACGCATTCCCAATCAACCTAGAAACATACAGATAGATAAAAATTTATCTAGAAGCAGTACAAGCAACAATTCAACATGATATACACATATTAGATCCATACTTACCTCCCACTGCTTGAATGTTGCCTTTGCTTTTGCCAAGGCAGACCATAATCGGGTGCGATATGAGTGCAATAGACCTAACAAACAAAGCAAAGTCTTACTCAATAGAACAAGATTTTTTAGCATATAGAGCACTACGCTTGACATAATATACTGAAAAGGCGGCTGTAATACGAATATGACAAGCACTAGTTAGCACACACATAAATTTATCTTGATAAAATATTGCTTACTATAATACGGAATAGTAAGCAAGAGAAGCATCATGAATAACTAGGTACATGTTCTTGAAGCTTACCTTGACAACAGCATTAAGGAATTTGTCCTCTTCAAGATCTTCCAACTCAGCAACCTGATACAGTAGCACAGTTAGCACAAGAGAGGACTTGTAGGATTTGGGGCAACACTGAAACAGCTATAGCCATGGAATACTGTCCCTCAAAAGAAGAAAGAAAGAGAAAATAAATCTACATGGGTAAGGGAGTGTGCTGATTAGTGATCACAGGTCATACACACAAGAAATAAATATACAATAGTATGGAGGCACCATCATGGGCGATTCAGACTGAATTAAGAGCCGAGGTAGCGAACTTCCAAAAGCAAAGTACAGATTGACTCAAATCCAGAATGGAGAAATTCAAATAATATTTTGAACAGACTGGAACCCAAGACCCCATCATACAACCTATGTAGAAAACAGTGTAGCGTACCAAAGGGTAACCAGAGCACCGAGCCAAAACAGCAGTAAGCGTGTCGATATGGAAGCAGCAACAAAGTGGAGCAGAACTCAACATCAAATAAATGTGCATTGATGCAATTAATTAGCATCCACTGCTGCATTCATCTCCAGATGCAGAGGCCAGAGGTTGGGATAAATTTTATACCATTGTATAGAAAAGCTTATCTGCATCCTCATTCTATTTCGAACTATACCACTGTACGCATTACTCAATACTCTAGCATGCCCTGTGCAACCTATAAAACAAAACAAAAACAATTCGACGAGCCACGGACCTGCGACTCCTTGAAGTCGACGGCGAGCCCCCTGTCCCTGCGCGGCGACGATGCCTGCGACCCCGCAGCGCCGCTGGCTCCTCCTCCGATGCCGCGCCGCTTCTTCGACACCCCTTCCACCTGCGAGCACGGGGCACCCCAACCCGACAACAGCCGAATTTCAGCCAGCGCCGCACCTTCCACAGAAGCCCACCCATGCCCGCACGCGGCAGGCAAGCGAAACTGGAGCCGACACGCAACGCACCTCATCGAAGCGCCGGAGCGCGCGCCGCCCTCGCGGCTGCTGGCGCGGCGCGTGGGCGACGACGGCGGGGCGGGAGCGGAGGCGGCACGAGCAGGAGGACGTGGCCGTGGATGAGGCAGTGGACGGGAAGGGGAGGAGCGCCGGGGAGGCGAGGAGCGCGGCGACGCACGCCATTTGCTGCGGCTCGCGACGCGCGGGGTTTGATTGGGGCGGTTTCCCTCCCCTCGGGAGTGAGCGGCGAGCTCCTTATCCTTTGCTCTCTCAAGTTGGGGAGGGAGCCTCACGCGCGGCGCGCGTGCTCTTCTACATGAGTTGTGGCTTCAAACAAAACCATGCCAAATGACTGTAATTTTGGAACTGATTACTCAGGAGTGTTTGAGCATCTCCAGCAGATTATTCATCTTTTATACTCTATATATTTTATTCTTCCATCACCAATAATATTTTTATGTTTTTTAATTAATGTTTGAGGAATGTTGAGTACTCTATCCTACTTGTGATGAGTGAATTGTCAACCGTGCGGTGTGATCGTGCGCTTGGTCTTTGGATTGCAGGTACACGGGGGTCGAGTGTCGACGGGGAGCTGTCGTGGAGGTGCTGTGGTCGATGGACCGTGTGGTGGACGACGGTGAAGGGCAGTCGGGACCGGAGCTCGGACCGGGCGGCAGCTATGGCGTCCACTCCTGGATCGAGGGCGCAAGCGGCGACGGAAGGCGGGTTTCTTGGTTTGCGCCACAAAACCAAGGAGGCGGACGGCGGTTGAAGACGCCAAGTCGTGGAGGCACGGGCGTCGGTCTCGGGACTGACGGAGGCGACGGGCGTCGACGGCGTCTAGGGCCTCGCTGCGGGCGAGGAGGTGACGGACGTCGGGCGGCGTCTATGGCCGTCAGAAGGCCGAGGCGGGAACGGCATCTAGGGCCACGGCGTGGAGGCGGGAATCTTCCCGCGTGTGAGGTTTTGGCGGTTTTCTCAAAACCGGCCACCTACCCGGGTTTCGCGGACCCTCCAAAACCGCGGACTGGATCTTCATCAAGACGACGGCATCGCGGAGAAGACTTCGTTTCGAAGAAAGAACCTCGGTCGTCGGATGAGATCGTGTACAGGGGGTGCTGCAGGCCAACCGGTCAGACCGGTCCCGCGGGTATAAATACCCATTCACTTGTGTTAGGTTAATTGCGGCTTTTGTATTTCGTCCGTGAATTGTTCTATCTCCCAGGCCGCCGCCCCTGTGTTCCTCTCCCCCTGTTCTTCTCTTTAGAGTAGATTTAGTCTATGGATTGTTGAGATCTTGTGTTGGATTTGTTTGGGAAAGGAGGCCCTATCCTCCTCGTGCCCTCAGGGCTTTTGAATCTGATGAGTTCACTCTTGTGTGCTGAGTTCTCGTCCTCCCCCTCCTTTTTCGCGCTTTGGACTTGAACTCTCCTCTTTTGGTGTGTTTAGTGTTTGGAGGAGACAAGTTCATTGATTCGTGGTTTGCTGGACTCTTTGTGGTAATTCTGATCTCTAGCCAAGTGCTAAATCCCCTGGAATCGCAAGTGCACCCGAATTGCTGTTTTTGAGTTCTTGAGAAAACCCCAATCCACTTTGATCTTTCCTTGATTTCCTATGATCCGTTAATCTTCTGGGAAAAATTTCTTGGGGATATGTTCACGGAATAGTTGTGAAGGTATCCTCCAAGTTTCGTTGGATTTGAAGGTCGTTTGCTCAAGATTCATCGTTTGGAGGTTGATTTTCGAGCTATCTGGAAAGGACCGGTCTGACCGGTGTGTCGTACCGGTCTGACCGGTGTGTCGTACCGGTCTGACCGGTGGCTCCTACCGGTCTGACCGGTATTCTGAACCGGTCTGACCGGTCCCTGCAGTTCAGTTCTGCAAATTGCCTCTTTTTGCTTCCGCGCAACTTCCTAGGGCATTTTGTAAAGAGATAGCTAGTCCATAGCTATTCTCTCATATCCTAGGTTTGAGGGCTTGTGGTGATTTTCGGGATATAGGCCGACAGATCGATTTCGAAAGAAATTTTTGATCGGCTTCCATTTACCCCCCCTGGTCGCCGGCTTCGGTCCCACAATGTTATAATAGACTAGCATAATGCACGTGTGTTGCTACAAGTAATATAATCGACCTATATAATATTATCAACTTTGTGTTCATTCACTTTATGTACTGGTTGTGCTGTGATTGTGCGAGATATTGATTGTCCGTGTTGGATTGGGATTCCGAATAATTTGTCTGGACTCCTTTTATAATTTGGATTGATTTGTTCGAACTCCTATTAGGATTCCGATTGACGGACCAAGGAAACATTGCTTGCTTTAGAAATAGTAGAGATAGAGATTAATCAAAGGATAGGTTGGAGGAAGGGATCTTCTATATTTGAGCAAGAGGAGGTATGTTTTTACGATCAACTGTTGTAGCACCTCCTATTACCAAAACGACATATTTTTAGTATTAGATAAAGATGAGTAAAAAACTGTAGCTACTCTAGTTCAGTTATATGTACCATTTAGTAGAAAATATGAGCTAATGGTTAATATAATTACATAGATGATGGCTAATTAGTTGTTAGAATCTACTAGTTCTTGATTAGCTCTCATCAGTTCATGTTTAGCTCCACTAGTACATCTAGAGCTAAACTTTAACAACTCTATTTTAGCACATGCAAACACACCTAAATGAGGAAGACTCCCGTGTCAAAAAAAAAGAAAAAAGAAACGAATAGAACTTCTGTCGCTATCGTTTCTCTGCATTAATTACAGAGATTCTTTTTTTGTAACGAACGCCACGAGGATGTGCCTATTTTATTGATAGTAATTACAGAGATTCACCTCATTTACATATAGTAGGTTTCATCATTGCCAGATTCCCAAGTCAATGAATGAGTTTCTTTGTAGTTATCGTGGGAAAGACTCCCCTGTATTTTGTGAATGGGGAACATATTTGTACTGTCTCGATATCTTGATAATTTATAACAATTTATATTAGAATCTAATCATATACGTAAGCTACTCTCTCTATTTTAGTTACATATTGTATTAAGTTTATTCTAAATTAAGTTAAATCGGCTCTAACTAAATTTATAAAAAATAATAACTAAATTTGTTTTATTGAGTCCACCATGAAATATATGTTGATAGAATTATCGTTGGTTAGTATAATTGTTCTATTTTCTATAGATTTAATCGAAGTTAGCCATATTTAATTTACGATAAATCTAATATAATATGTGAATAAAAATGGAAATAGTAAAATCTAAGCAAAGGATGAACAAGAAAGAGGAAAGTAGTTGTCAAATTTCTTCTTGCTTTTTCTCTCTGGCGCACACTGGGTTGTTGACAACCCTTGCTACTCTCGAATCACCCATAAAAAGGTTTTTTATAGAACAAGTGAATGAGGCCATTTTGGTGGTAAAATCAACAATAGCCATGTTCGCATATTATGTGGACACGGTTAATTGTTGAGACTGGGGATCCTTCAGGACTTCAGGCAGTCTGCACAATAATGAAAAATTGTGTCATCGAGCTTCCCATCGGTCCCTATAATTCCAGTGTGAATATGTTATATCCAAAGGCAATTGAAATATACCAGCAAAAAAAAGGCAATTGAAATATCTGATGCAATGGGTTAATCCAATTATCGCCCGCCAAAAAGAACTTAGTTTGCAAAAGGCAATTTGTGATGTCCTAGCAGACATCTAGACACAGGGAGATTGAATCCACAGGAAGATTCCTTTTTTCTAAAAATATTTGACAAAAGAGCACCTACAACTGCCTAATTATGGGTTACACAAAAACATAGCATGACTCCTTAGTCACATCAGAATAATCTTTTATAATTAGCAACCAAATTGGGTGCGCAAGACATTAAGCACCTAGTATTACATGAACATACAAATATGAGCGGTGTAAATTTTAGCACCATATCTTGATGCGTAAAATCTGCCCTAAAAGGGTTTAACATCTTATAAGGCTGCGTTTTAGTGAGCAGTCGCAATAGGGGGGTATGTGGAAAATAGCAATACCATACTTGTGAGAAATTTCTAGAAGATTACAGATAATGGTGAAATGTGGAATACTCTAGAAACTAGATATATTTGTATGATTAGATAAGCAAGAGTTAGATATTTTACAAGAAATGTGTATAAGATAGATGCATGGCAAAACCAGAGCTATGGAAATAGGGGTGCTCTCCTCCCCCTTGATATACCATTGCATAAGAGGTTAAGTAGGTTAAGTAGGAGATGACAAGATTGTCATGAAGAGTAGTGTCATGATAGGATAGCCACATAATAAAGAGTGTAAGAGTCTTGTGTTGTACTAAGTTATGTGAATAAAGATTGGAGTCCCCATATAGGTTATGTTAGTTGTCAATGATGTTGGACGCTATTATAAAAAGGAAGAACTTATAATATGACTATATGAGAGTGTATATATGTACAGGACCTGTCCAATGCAAAGCTTTCTCAAGAAATCCCTACTATCCCAGGCGAACGGCTCATCCGTTCCATGACGCAATGCCTACGTACAAAGAGGAACTCTTGAAAATCAATACAAAGGCAACACAAATGAGATGTGCTGTATTTTATCCCTCCTTTTCATCAACCACTTCATTTTCTCTCATACCTAGATTCCTTTCGGAACACCAAAACATGCGAGAATTCCACGCTGAAATTAAATCTACCGATCCAACACCCCTAAGAACTTTAATGACGCAGAAACGGCCAGGACGAAGCTTATTATGTACCTTGCTTGACACGAGAGGAACCTTATTGCAGAACTAGCTGTGACTGAGGACACTCCTTATGCCAGGGCCGGATGGACGGAGGCACGCGAAGCGAGGGTTTTTTATGACTTAGAGAGGAGGTAGTGGTAGAGGTGGATGTATTGGAGAAGCATGCGCATACCTTGCAAAAGAAGAGTAGCAAGAGCAACACCAAGTGAGAAGTCTATGAACAAGGAGAAGAGTTCCTACAATACAACTCTGGCCACTTATTCTGATGTAACATATTTATCAAACATGAAAGCAATCGAGACAAAAACTGATCCAATACAACATGACTAAAAAACTAAAGAAAAAAAAGACATGCTCGAAAGGATAAGGTAAAGGTAGTGGCGAAGAACACACGTACCTTACCAACAAAGAGCAGCCCCAAACCCTATTATAATTCTTGACTGCTTTATTCAATCAGAAATATATTCTTTATACTTTAAAAAGATTCCAACAACATAAGTTTGACCACTTATTCTATCATAATATACTTACAGAACATGGTGCTAGGCAAGCAACCAAGACAAGTCCACAAATTCAATACATCATGGGTAAACAACTAAAGAAAGAAGAGCCAATTCTCTCAATATCAAAAAAAAACTGGAGCAAATTCCCTCAATACCTTAGAAATTTAGATGGATTCCTTGTATGCCACAGTTGTTTTGAATTTCCTTCAGTGCCATAGAAGTTTTGATTTATCCTCTCAACGCCATTTCATCCATGAGTTGTTAACTGTGGATGAAAAAGACAATTTTGCCCTTCGAACCCACCTATCAGCGCCCTTCTCTCTTCTTCTTTTTTTCTCTTGCGTCCTCTTCCTCGTCTCCCTCGTCGGTGAGTCGGCGACTACAACGTGGGGCGCGGGGGTAGGCCGGGTGAGCTCCCCGTCAACGACAATGGCATGCAGGCCGGAGCGAGTTCCCTTCCCGGCAGCTGTGGTGCTCGGGCTGGGATGATCTCCCCTCGTGTCGGCTGTGGTGCCTGGGTTAGGGCGCGCTCCCCCGCCAGCGGCGGCACGACTGCGGCGCACAGGCAGGGTCGTGTTCCAGTCCCAGTGACGGCGGCACGCGAGTCGGAGAGAGCACCGCTGCTAATGGTTACAGCGCATGGGGCGGGTGAGCCCCCTCCCCCCGACGGCTGGCGGTGTGCAAGCCACGACGATTTCATCTCCCTCGGTGGCATTGGGAGGGGCAACGACAGGCCGAAGCGAGCTCCTTGGGAGCTGGGGTGGCGGACCGAGTGCTGCTGGCGAGCAGGCATTGCAGAGCCCAGGGAGGCCACCGCCGCCGGTGGGGAGAGAAGGAAGAAAGAAAAAAAGAAAAGAAAAGAAAAGAGAGGGACGTTGACAGGCAGGTCTAAAGGGTAAAATTGTCTTTTCCATCCGCACTTAATAGCATGTGGATGAAAATTTGGACGGAATGACACCAGTGGCGTAGCTAAAATTAGTAGCTCAAAGTATAAGTATTGTAATTATTCATCAAACAATCCGTCATATAAGCAAAATTCAGACTTAATTATTGATTTTTAAGATGTTTGAAGTTGTAAAACACTTTATTAATATAGTATTAGTTGTTTAAGCAATTATAAACTTGTATTATGTATGTACTCTGGACCACCCTAACCCAAAATCCTAGTTACGCCCCTGAATGACACCGATGATAAACCAAAATTTCAGTGGCTAATAATTCAACCACCCAAAACGTAGCTTCTTGTAGGCGTGGGTTTGATCATATGAATATGCGATTTTACTCATCATTGCCAGCGACCCAGCGTGATGCTATCTGCTCTATTAAAAAAACGCGATGCATTTCTTTATCTTTAGAGGAAAAAAGAAAAATGAGAACTATGAGTTTTTTTTAGGGAAAAATGAGAACTATGAGTGATTGATGGGCTCCTGCTCCATGGGCTTGAGACCCATTTGTTCGAGGCCTCTCCCGCACAACGGAGAGCACCACGGCCCGTCGCAGCCCAGGGGATTCCGCCACCAAGCGCCGCCTCGACCTCTCCCGAACAACTCCCATCCCCCCACCCGCACTCGCCCAAAACCCTACTGCTCCCGCTCCGCCTCCCTCCCCTTCACCCCTTCGCCTCGCGCCCTTGCGCTCCCTTCCCCACACCTCGCCGCCGCCGTCTCCGGCGAGATCTCCGTGGGTGAGCAAGCGAGCGAGGCGAGGCATCAGCCATGTCGCTCCGCGTGCTGAACCCGAACGCCGAGGTGCTCAACAAGTCGGCGGCGTTGCACATGAACATCAACGCCGCCAAGGGCCTCCAGGACGTGCTCAAGACCAACCTCGGCCCCAAGGGCACCATCAAGATGTACTCTTCCGCTTCCTCCTCTCCCCCCTTTCCGTCGCTGCCCCTCTCGCTTGCTAGCCCTGTGGACGTTATCGCTAGATCAAGCTCGGGCGGTTGCTAGATTCACTAGGGCGAAGTGTTTCTTTTCTGATCCATCATTTTCGTAGGGGGTCTAGGTTTAGAGATGCAGCTGATCACTTGTAGATTTGAGACGCGTCCCTTCGTTTTGTGCTGCTCGGTCGGTAGTCCCCCCTTGATGTAGTTCATTAATTTTTCCTTGAAATAGCGTGTGGGAATTTTCTGCTTGGATCTCCACTTGGTGGTACATTTGCTTATCAGTAAGAGAATGACTGGGTGTTGGTGGTAGTTGTTCAGATTTAGAGCAGAAAGGTGGTTTGATTTTGGCAATGCCTGGGGGGTTCTGATTTGATATGCTGATATTTATCATTAGCTAGTGATTGGGAATTTGGGATATGCTGAGCTACTGTTTCACAGAAGGTGCTTTCTCGTTGACTGTATCGGTTGCTTTATCTGAATTTATTTGCCTGTGTTTATGCTGCTCAGGCTTGTTGGTGGAGCTGGTGACCTAAAGCTAACCAAGGATGGGAACACCCTCTTGAAGGAAATGGTACTGCAACTTTCCACAGAAACATTCTTTTAACATCTTGATGATCTATGTACTCAAGTGTTGTGTTTTCTAATGTCTTGTGTCATTTATTTACAGCAAATTCAGAACCCAACTGCCATCATGATTGCGAGGACGGCCGTGGCACAGGATGATACCAGTGGTGATGGCACAACCTCTACTGTGCTTTTCATTGGGGAGCTAATGAAGCAGTCTGAGCGGTGCATTGATGAAGGTATGATTATACACTTCTCTGGTTTGGTACACTGATATAATTTTGCTTTGTAAGAAACCTGTTTATTGTATTCAAAATATCATATTGGCGTTTTGGATAAATGTGCAACCCTATTTATACGTAATAAGTTGATTTTCTTTAGTTACACTGTGCCCTCCGGTCAAATATAGCTGAAATTTAGCAGTACAGCTTTAGGTTTGATGTTAGCCTTTCTGGATAATGTTACTGCAGATTGTGGTTTGGGACTCCTGAATTGACATGTATTTTTACTGAATCAAGGCTAAGAATGGATTATGGGCACTTGGCATAAGTATGCATCTTCATTTCATCACATGTAAAAGAAAGCTCCCATGCAGTTGAAGCACTGCTAATGGCTTAGGGATACCACATTATCCACATATTACATGTGATGATGTGTTGCCCACCACTGATAATTATTTGATTGTAACTCGGTAGCTGCGGTCAAAATCCAATTTGAAAGGTAGAGAGCAACACAAACACATGGTCTTGTTTAAGCATCCTGTTTTTTCTATGCATGAAGGGATGCTGATAAATTCTTGTGCGGCTCGTTGTGTTTTGCTTACATTAGTAGTACATTTACCGGGCTTAGCTGGATGTATTTACACAAAATTAACCAAAAATAATAGTCCCACAGGTTAAGTACTGCAATTATGCATTAGGAAACTGTTCTCATTGGATGAAGCCACATATTTTTTGTGTAACCTATTTCCAGTAATTGTACAGTAACCAATTGATAATTTTGTAGGTACTCACCCAAGATTTTTGGTTGATGGTTTTGATGTTGCCAAGAGAGCAACTCTTGAGTTTCTCGAGAAATTCAAGACACCAGTTGTTATTGGTGATGAGCCTGATAGGGATACCTTGAAAATGATAGCAAGAACAACTCTTAGGACAAAGGTATTATTCATCTGTCACATCATAAGAAATTTACCTGTGTGCCACTTCCCCTTTGAGTTTTACGTGGAGCTATTGTATTGCAGTTGTATGAAGGATTGGCTGATCAGCTGACGGATATTGTCGTGAATGCGGTACGTTTGATTTCTCTTTTAGTTCTTCTATGTAAAAAATTTCTGCGCCTGTTCATTTCTAAGCATATTTTAAATTGTTTGTGTAACTTTGTTATAGGTTCTATGCATCCGCAAACCAGAAGAACCCATCGATCTTTTTATGGTGGAAATAATGCACATGCGCCACAAATTTGATGTTGACACCCTCCTGGTACATATTCATTTTTCATTACTCTATATGGCATTGTTCAGTGTGCTGAATTCATAGTACCTTTATATAATGAATTCGCCAATCTTATTTACACATGAGATTGTTAGCTCAGTCCTTGTATATTCATTATCTAGTTAATCCAGTGACATATATATGAATCTGGATTAACATGTAGTCATGTCAGGTGATACCTGGATGGAATGTAAAAAATGTTTACCTTTCTGCTTTGATATTCTTGCAGATTGAGGGTCTGGTTCTGGACCATGGTTCCCGGCACCCTGACATGAAGCGCAGGGCAGAGAACTGTTACATCTTGACCTGCAATGTCTCATTAGAATATGAGAAAAGGTGCTTCCCAGTACATCGAAGTGTTGCTTTTGGTATTTTTGTTTCAGTATGGCTTAGTTTATTCTGAAATTTGCTGCACCAAATTTGTGAGAAGGGTATGCATGCATTTTGTCTCTGTGTGTGATCTGTTTAGCTGTCCATATTATGTATCATGAAGAAAACTGGCTATGCTTTTGTTGGAGTGGGCTGTTAAATTAAAGCATTCGAGTGTTCATGCTGTCTTGTTTGATTGTTTATATGAGGTTCTAATGTTTTACTTTATACTTTAGCTCTCAGTTTCTTTTATGCTATGAGGCAAATCAATAAGGTGGCTTACAAGCTGCTTAGAATTGGTTTTGTTATTTTTCATGTACTGTTGAAGGCAACTGTTTGACTGACATGTAAATTTCTCAGTGAAATCAATGCGGGATTTTTCTACTCAAACGCAGAACAAAGAGAGAAGATGGTTGCTGCAGAGAGACGCCAAGTTGATGAACGTGTCAAGCGGATCATTGAGTTGAAAAGCAAGGTAATTTGTTGTTAGACCAGAGCTCTACTCTCCCATATACTAATATAGGGTTTAATTCTCTTGGCATGCAGGTTTGCGTCGGAGGTGACAAAAACTTCGTGGTGATCAATCAGAAGGGCATTGACCCTCCATCTCTGGATCTCCTTGCTAGAGCAGGGGTAATCTATTCTGTTTTTTTTTCTTGGTGGTTCCAAGAATCCAAATTATTTATCTCTAGTTTATCTTAACCTTAAATAGTTTTAGGTTTAATAATATGGGTCTCATGAAGTTCACCGTTGAACTAGGTGCTGGCTGGTTAAATCATTCTGTCTCTTATGCTAGCAAACAATCAAGTAAGGTGAAAATCAATAAAAGTCCATTATTAATGTGAGGTGATCGCTTGATAGGAATCTTGACAATTGCTCTCTCTAGTTACCAGCATTTTATGTTTTAGGTTGCATGCAATCAAATTATCTAAAGCTTTGATTTCAGTCTCCACATATTATGAGGCGGAGCAATATAAAATGTTGCGTATATTCATCTTATTATAATTTTGCTAATACTAATAAATATATTGCAAGCTATTGTTTGGTAAAACATTTTGGAGATTGTGTTAATGCCCAAAGCCCCAAAATGTAACTTCTTGTTACCTGAGAGTAAACTCTTTGTATGGAAGCTTGTTGATAGCATGATCCATGCTGTTAAATACATGTTTTGGCCATCCTCCTTGACATGATTTTGCATGTACAGATTATTGCTCTTCGAAGAGCAAAGAGGAGGAATATGGAGAGGCTTGTGCTAGCATGCGGTGGTGAAGCCGTCAATTCGGTCGATGACTTGACTGAAGATTGTCTTGGCTGGGCTGGGCTTGTCTATGAGCATGTCCTTGGAGAAGAAAAGTACACATTTGTCAAGAACGTAAAAAACCCTCGCTCTTGTACGATACTGATTAAAGGTTAGCATCTCAGAAACAATATTGTCTTCTTTGACACCCTCATTGAGCTTTGAACTGAATGTAAATTTAATATATTCAGGGCCTAATGACCATACCATCGCACAAATCAAGGATGCCGTCCGCGATGGTCTAAGATCTGTTAAGAATACAGTTGAGGATGAAGCAGTTGTGCTGGTATGATTTGAGAATTTCACCACGTTGAAAGATAGCATGCATTATGTTAAAGATATGTGGGTTTGGTGTTATGTATTGTTGACTGTGGCATAAATCACCTGCTAATTCTGGATGTTATGGGTAACTCGATTACCCTTGTGCCCACAATGTTAACTCCTGTGTACTTGCACATCCTGTTTACCATCATGGACTAACCTGTGATGCTTGAATCTCTCTATTATTTGTTTTGGATTCAATTGAACACTTGAACATTGGCTTCTGTAGAAAACAACTATTTATCTTAGCATTTCCATCACATTTGTCCAGGGTGCTGGTGCTTTTGAGGTTGCTGCGAAGAAGCATCTTATTGACAATGTGAAGAAAACCGTCAAAGGAGTAAGTTCACTAAATGATATGCTTTACATTGCTGCAACATGAACTGCTTGCTAATTTCGTAATATTGGCAACAGCGAGCACAACTTGGGGTGGAAGCATTTGCGGAAGCTCTTCTTGTTATACCCAAGACCTTAGCAGAAAACTCTGGTCTAGATACCCAAGATGTCATTGTTTCCCTCCAGGTATGTTGCCCCTATTGCTTTTAGACTTGTTCTTGAAGTCAGGAAGTTCCTGACTATTTTTGTTATGTTATTTTAAGAACGAGCA
Organism: Panicum virgatum; assembly: GCF_016808335.1. Taxonomy (NCBI): domain Eukaryota; kingdom Viridiplantae; phylum Streptophyta; class Magnoliopsida; order Poales; family Poaceae; genus Panicum; species Panicum virgatum. The sequence goes on along the minus strand of NC_053138.1, from coordinate 9,803,755 downwards.
TGACCGTGGATTGGTCGTGGGATTGAACCATCACTCTGGGGAACCGATTGATCCCCAGATGGAGGGCATCTTCGATAATTACTCTGTGAAGCGTCAAATCATCAACTCTGGGTATGTGGTGCAGCTATCAGCTATTGTGGTTCTGTGTTCTAGCCTATGCTGTCTAGAATATCCTTAATGTATAGCAGCTAACTAACAATTTTCCCCCCTTTGCTGTAGACCTATCATTGCATCGCAATTGCTGCTGGTGGATGAAGTGATCAGAGCTGGCCGCAACATGAGGAAACCAACTTAGATACTCTGTAAACGGCTAGCTGAGACATTTGTTCATGATGAGTTGTCATGGATTTTGTTTGGCTATTTTACCCTTCTTTTTTGTTTTGTGCTTAGTAGTGACCAGGGTGATACATTTGGGGCTTCAGTTAGTTGCCCATTTCACGTAGCAGGTTGCACTTGTAATATCTGTGACTCGTGTTTTGTGCCGTTCCTTTAATCTTGGGATTAGTGCGTGCAAATTCCAAATTGGGATGTCGTTGAGGCCTGCTGCAAGTTTACTGCCTTACTAGAGAATTTGATGATTGTTTTTTTTAAAAAAAATTGTATGGACCTCTGATGGTAGGTATGTTGATGGGAGGTAGCATCTGAATAGTTCGCAGATGCTGCTAGCTTTGAAGAATATTTCTCGGTTTTATTGGTGTTACTGGGCGGGACATTATTAACAATGAACCTAAATCGAGGCGCCTGGCTCGGCTTACCCATTGTCCATAGTTTATACAGGATATATTCCTGTTCTGGAAAGATGAGAACAACTGATGTTTCTTCAGAATTACTCAAGGTGGTTAAGGGGGGAATTTGAAAAAGGCGCACGAGTATCCAAGCAGAAACTACAGGAGAGCTATCGCGTCCAGGCTGTTGACTTGTTTAGCCATGGCATCAGATTCTGCCTCACCTCCTTCGCTGGCCAGTCTGATAGGGATTGCTCGCATGCGGCTCCGTTCATATCATCATGCCGATTCGCACGCAAACTCGTCCCGGCAGTGCGGAAAGGCCGCCATTATCATCTCACCCCCCTCACCCCCCCCCCCCCCCCCCCGCAGCCGCAGGTGACGCGATCATATTTCCCTTCATTTTCCTTGGTAATAAAACGTGAGAAACTAAAAGTCCGTATGTTTTCCACGGTCAAAGACTCAAAGTTGAAAAGAAAACTTGTTTATTCATCTGCTAGGGTCAATACCGTAATCTACAGCAAAGTTTCTCTGCAAACATCACCACGGTAACAAAGGCTTGGATGCTATACAGTATACACCATTTTGTTTCTAGTTTGCTTCTTGTATGTTGTTTAGATCATAGTATCATACAAGGCCACAAAGGCTTGTGTGCTTCTTCCTTCTGGTGGATCAGCTGAAATTGGTGCGGTTGCCAGTCGCAGCGATGGGGATGGTGGCCTCCATGTGCACGGAGCCGATCAAGCGCCGGCGAGCAGAGAAGGACCTCGACGACAAGGTGGCGGCGGCGCTCCGGGAGAGGGCCAGGTCCCAGCAGCGGACCTTCCGAACGGTGAACAGCATCACCATGCGCCTGCCCCGCTTCAAGGACGGCCTCCGGGACATCAAGGACGTCTTCGACCAGTACGGTATAGTAACGACACTCCTCTGTCTAAAAACATTTCCCCTCGATCTTGTGTTTGCAACGCAGAGATGTCGAGTGCTGAGTTGTTTTTCTTTTTCCCCGTCGCAGACGAGGATTCCGACGGCACGATCGGCAACGACGAGCTGCGGAGCTGCTTGGGCAAGCTCCAGGTCCAGATGTCCGACAAGGAGGCCGACGACGTGCACCGCTACTGCGACATCGACCGCCGGGACGGGATCCAGTTCCAGGAGTTCGTCGTCCTCCTCTGCCTCATGTACCTGCTCTTCGGCCCGGACGTCACACGCCGCGTACGAGCTCTTTCTAGTTTCTTCCTCCTCCTGCTCCGATCCTCTCTATCTACTGCCTGCGAATTGAAGACGCTTCTTTCCATGGCGAGGCGGTCGATCGATCGGCTTGCTGTCATTAATGGATTAATTAATGCAATGGGAGGTTTCAGGTCTCCGAGTTCGAGTCGGCGAAGCTTAACCACGTCTTCGACGAGCTCATCGACGCCTTCCTCTTCTTCGACAAGGACGGCGACGGCAAGATGAAGAGGAAAGACGTCACCCGGAGGATGAACGAGGCGTCCCACCAGGAGAGGACGTCCAGCCACATAACGGCGCAGCTATTCAGTAACTCCAGCTGCCTAAATTAATTTCCACCCGCCATTGCTACTGCAACAGTAACAGGAGCTCGTGTTCTACATGTCACATTGTTTCCTCTGTGTGTGTTTCTTTGCAGAGGAGATGGACCTCAACAGGAACGGGGAGGTGAACCTCAAGGAGTTCCTCTACTCCATAATCAGATGGGCAGGCCACGAGACCGAAGACGACGATGCCAGCAATGAGGGCTCTCCCTAGTGTACTGTCTTGTTACATGAACGCTTGCAAGTCAAGCTAAATCCGAAACTAAATTGTAACTTTGTAATTGTGGTGGTGTTATCCGAATGCAAACGGTTTCAGTAACAAGGCCGTATTGCGACTCGGGAGTTCTTTCCAGACAGGATGGTTCATGTACAGTTAGATGTATATTGTAAAAAAAATAAATAGAAAACATTGTGAAAAGACTGCATATGCAGGCGTCACTCATCATAAAAAAAAAAATCATGGCCATTCAACTTGCTCGCTTGCTGCATGCAGCATCCTTCTTCAGCGACGGCGTGACGTCGCGTGACCTCGCCGCGAGCGATCCAAGGTGGGGGCGCGGCTAATTTGGAAAAACATGGGTCAAAATGCAAAAAATTGGATCGCGATTTATAGTCGCGATCCAAACGAGAGGGCAAATTGTGGACTCCAGGGGGGGAAATCGTATAAAACCGGATCACGATCAATAGTTTTCTCTTGTTCCATACCATCGCAGACAAAAAGACCCCTGAATTTCGAGAAAGGGAGGTAGATCACTTCACTTGCAGTAGGCAGGCGCTACACATTTTGCTTTTGGCCATGGGGATCAGATGGGCAGGTCTCCATGATGACCTCTCCCTAGCGTGTTTCTTTTCTTCATTTTAACAAGCGTCATATTTCAAGTGCGGCTAAATTATGTAACGCAAAGAGTAATTTGTGGCAGCATTTTCCATTTATTTTTAACCCTAATGCAAATGGTTTGTGCAACAATGCCTTGCTGCAACTCGGAAACGGTTCAGACCGGATCGAACCTCATGCACAGTTATTGTACAGTGATGAATAGGCAGTATTCCCAAGATATGGCATACAATTGCATGCTCACACATCATCCAAAGTTTTGCTTAAAGCATTCCAAACCACTAAGGTCTATGCTGAATCATCAAATCAAATTTGCAACAGCCTTGGGAGATCATTCTCTAATTTATAGTATAGATGCAAAAAGGAGTTGTACTTTGTTTCTCGGAAGCAACAAAGCGGAAATGAGAACAAAGGGCATGAAAGATGCAAAATTTGGCGCAAATAGGCATGGAAAGCACAGGCTTGGAACCCCGTGGACCTTACATCAGAACTCCAGCAGTATTATCAAGTGCCTTCTTTGCAATCTTGAATTTGTTAGCCAAGGCTTTCCCAGTGTCCTCAGCAATCACATGCTGCTTGATGAACAGCACAATGCCATCTCTCAATATCTCAAGCTCTGGAAGACCAGCAATACGGGTGAAGACATTCCACACCAGCGCATCATCTTTCTGTAGTAAGGTCTCAAAGAGCACCTGAAAATGGGCAATCCTCTCTGGAGTCATCTCCACTGGGTTTGCCAGGTTGACAATCTTCAGAGTTGCAAGGGAGAGGGTGAAGTTTGACAACATCTCTGCAACTAGTTTTGCAAGGTTCATGGATCGATTTGGCTCCATGTTGTCTAGCTCCTTAAAGTGATCCCAGATGCAGTACTGCAGTAGTACCAAAATAAACCAGAGAACACATAATCAGAAAAATAAAGCTCTATCACCACCTATGCGGAACGAAGGGTACAAGAACTAAATGTAATGGCTAGAGGGTTCTATCAAAATCCGTAATGTGGTATTCACATCAGTACCAATATCAAGTATTTGAAAAGCCCAAGTTAAGGTTCACCAAGGTCTAGGCCTGTCATAATAGAATGATGATTCATCCTGCTGCATAATGTCTCGCCTATATGATTATTTATTAAGGAAAAGAAAGCTCTAAAAGGTATTGAGGAAAATAAACCTACATTAGCTATTAAGAGAAGAGTAACTTCTGAGGAATTAACATAGGTAACAAACATGGCAAAAAACATAACAATATACCTGCAAGCTGAACTTGTGATTTTTCTCATGGCTGCATAGCTTGGAAGCAAGGACTGTGTAATACTTGTTGAACATCTTTTCATGCAGACAACAGTCAACAATGACCCTTATGATTTCTCGATCCTGCATATTCAACAGAGGAAAAGGCATAAATAAATAGTATTGCGGTATACATACAGAACAACTCATCTTCAAGAATATTGATGCATGCCTGCTTCCCAGAAAGGCCCAGCCTCAAGAGCTTCTCGAAAGCGTCTACATAGTCTTCAGCACTCATTATAATACAAAAGATTGCTCTTCGTATGTCCGTGTTCATCCGCTGAGCTGCTGCAAGCTGAAGAAGCTTTTGCGTCTCTGCAACGTCCTTGCTTATAACAGCAGCAACATCTTCAATATTACCTGCTGTGGATGGAACATCCCCAGACAACCACCATTGCCCTTTCTTATCAGGGTCCAAAAGCCTCTTCCATGTTAGCCCTTGCAACAGGACATCTTCTGCCTTAAGCTGTCAGTGTGTAGAAAAGGAACGGCATTCTTAAATCACAATTCATAACTGCAGATGATGGGCAGGTTGTTCTGGTACAAACCTTTTGAAGCCACTTCTTTATTCGAGAGTGGTCTGAAAGATCTTTAGTCCTTTTCTTATTGTTCTTAATGTCACATATGGTATCGAGCATAAATTTCATCTGAGTGGTAAATTAAAACCAGTTAGTTAAATTAAAAACCTAACTGAAAAATAATGCTTATCGCTTATTAAATAGGTGCATTCAACAAGACAACTTACTCTTGTGCTGTATAATACATCTGTTTTTCGGTCTTCTCCAACGCCAGAGTGCAATTTCAACTGATTCACAGAGTTCTGAATACTAAGGACAAAGTCTTTCATAGCACCTGGATCATCACCCCGCAGCTTCATTCCACAGCCTGTCCATCCAGATGAAAACATTCAGAGACAGAAAAGGAGGGCATGGTACTCTATACATGAAATGTTATGATGGTTAAATGTGTCAGTTTTGTTACTAGTGAAAAATGATGTAATATCATACACTGTAGGATGGTCAATACTGTGGAGACATCCATCTCTGTCAAGCGCTTGCTCAGAACTGATAGAAGATCGTACACAAGATCACTGCAATATCACACAACGGGATGCACCAATGAATATTAGGAGAATTTATCTTGAAATGGTTTTATAGAAACATGGTACGCTGTTCCATTCAAACCACAGACCTTGAGATGACACCAAATATGCACAGAAAGCAGAAGAGTAAGGTTAGATTTCTCAAAGATATGCTATCTTCTTTTGAGTACTCATCCTGTCACAAGAGAAAAACAACACACACACAAAAGTTGATTCAAGAATCTTAAAGGTAAGCAGATATACAGATCGGGATCGCAACAGGGTTGTGTGTGTGCCGTGCGTGTTGGGAGGGCGGGGGGGGGGGGGGGGGGGGGTACCTCAAACGTCTTAGCAATGGATGCAAGGATCTTGGCACTGAAGTCGATACCAACCAAACATGCCATGCCTGCAACAAAGGCTGCAAAAACAGCAGCATATCTGCTCAAATGGCAAAAGTGTTAGTTCTGTACTATTAAAATATATCAAATTTCAACAGGATGCTTAGAACAGTAAAATGGGTTCGTTGAACAAGATATTCATGCTTAATCAGTCTAAAGAAAAGATATATCTAATTAGTAAGAAAGATCCTTAACTGGTCATTGCCACGAGGTCCCCGGGAACAACTAGCCAAAACTTCATCACCAATTATCTGACAACCAACACTTCGTGGAATGGACTGTTGAAAGATAAAACAATAAAACCGCGAAAACAGGCCCCCTGATTAATCAATACCCAAAAAATACATATGAAAGACATATGATAATACACAATCAGAAGAATGGAGAGATTGATGAGTCAAAGGACTATACTCGAAAAAGCGTGGCAATTTCCTGAGTAATAGACTCCACATTTGACTCTGATAGTCTGTTCAGAAGTCCTGATGCACAGCACTCATTAGGTCATACAAGGGAATACGATTGCAAAACAAAATAAATGGATAAGTAATGTGGCATGTCAAGCAAATAAAAGATGGAACTTAGGCTCAAACCTCTTACTCTCCGACGCATCTGAGCAATCTCTTCTGATTCTGAATTGGAAGAAGCACGCAAACTTGGAGGTACATACTTCCCTTTTGATTCTGTGGACAGTTCAACCACATTAGCCTCTCCATCCTCAGATTCCAGAACCACCCCATCCATGTCAGCACCCCCGTCGTCTGGTTCTTCAACCTCCATATCATCCTTCTTCAGCTTCTTCTTCCTCTTCTTCTTCTTTTTCCCATTGTTCTCTTCACCTCTGTTATCCAGTTCCTCTGTCTCCATGTCATCCTTCTTCACCACCTTCTTCTTATTCTTCTTCTTCTTTTTCTGATCATTCTCTTCATCCCCGACACCCAGTTCCTCCATCTCCATGTCATCCTCTGTGACCTTCTTTTTCTTTTTACCTTTTGTCCTGTCATACGCTTCTGTTTCATCATCCGACCCAAAGTCTCCACCAAACCCAAGGTCCGCAAAAAGTTCATCCATACCATCATCCGGACCTCCCAACTTCCCTTTCTTCACTTTGAGCTTTTTCGCAAGCCTCCTCTCCATCTCCAGATCCTCCTCCATGCTCACAGCTCCACCCATCTCCATCTCAAGATATTCCTGAAAGTTCGACTTGGGCTTGTGTTTACCCTCTAATTCCCTCTTTCTCTTCTTCTTCACAGTAGCAGGTTCTTTCTTAATTTTCTTCCCCTCTTCTGGATTAGGCTCTACTGCTGGCATTGCCAGTTTCTTCTTTTTGCCACCCTAACTCAATAAATGGTTAATAAAATATGTGCATTTGAATTAAGATAGTAAATAAGGCAAAACAAGTCACTTCAGTCTCTCTTCTCTGAAACTTGGTAAGCTCACCTGGTGCTGAACCCAAGAGAGAAACCGCAGCTTCTGCTTCTCTGATCTCGCCTCTTTCCTCCTCTGTTTCCGAGACTTCTGCTCAGATTTTCCTGGAATGGGCACCAAGGGAAAATGAACAATCAATCCATGAACAACATTACAATGACAAAATTCATCACAAAGCATGCTTGAATGCACAGAAAATAGGAACAGCCCTATCTGAGATTCAGATAAAAACCTTACCTGTCATGACTACTCCAGGTGCTCCTGTCGAGTATTCAATTGAGGCTGCAAAATGGGCCGATACGAGATTAATATTCCCTATCAGATTAAGTAAAGGAGAGGAAGGCATCGTTCAGAGGGGAGGGGAGGGAGAAGAAGGCATCAAATGATCAAAAGTATAGAGCTATCCCTCAAAAAAAAATCAAAAGTATAGAGCTATCCCTCAAAAAATGATCAAAAGTATAGAGCTATCCCCGAATCGCACAAAGCAAGCAGCAATCGTAATCATCAAGGAGTACGAGCAGCAGCCGTGCCAGCGAGAACCGCGCGGTGCAGACGCTCAATAGGGTCGCCGGACGGCCGGGAGCCCGCACGGGCGCGCAAGACGGCCCCTGGACTGGACGGAACTATGCCAGCGTTCGGGGCTGGGGCGCTAGGGGCTGTGGCGGGGCAGGGCGGGGCACAATGGCGGCTTCGCGAGGCCTGGGGAAGGGGTTCTAGCTCCCAGTCTCAGCAGCAGAGGTACAAGGCCCTAGGGTTTCGATTTGGCGGCCGGTGTGACGGATTCACGGTGGGGGTGAGAGATGAGAGGCGTGGCGAGAGACGAGGGAGAAAAGCCGGCGGTTGCCGTGGCGGCGGAGGGGGTGTACTGACCTGCCGGGAGCTGTCTCTCCGACTCTCCGCCGCCGTCACCTCCTAGGCACGTGCTCGCCGACGCCCCGCTTCCGACCCGGTGACGCGGCGCGGCAGCGGCGGCGTGTTCGGTTCCTTGCCTCGGTGGTTCGGCAGCCAAGCGCAGCCGCCGCCCTTGCACGACAGCACGAGGTAACGAGCGCCGCGCGCCAGGGGTCCGATTAGGAGCCACGCGCGTTACTGCGATCCAATCGATCGCAGAAGTGCGGCCACCCCCCGCTGCCCGACGCCCCACCTCCCCGAGTTAGTTTTTAGGGGCCGAATCTTTCGTGGGCTTCGTGGACTTCGCAAACACGATGGTTCAACCGAAAATGGTTTCCATCACTTTCTGTTCGTTTGTCTTTGTTCCGTTCGTCTTTTTTTTTTCTTCTATCGCTTCCCATCAGTTTTTTTTCCATTGGCATCATTCGTGTAAAATAAAAATAGCAAAATGAACACCATTTATTTATTTTACTAGTGGTCTTCAGGATTCGAATTTAAATCATAATTTGTAGGGGTTAGGGTTTAGAACAAATTATGCATAGTAATGATGTAGAACATAATTTCTTTGGAACAAGTTACAAGAATTGTTCCAGGGGAACACATATGCTTTGGAACAAAATTGTTTCAAAAAAAATTATGATTTAAATTCAAATTAATCATGTTGATTTGGAACAAAAATAAATAAATCACAGGGAACAAATTTCAACAAAAAAACTCCTTTTAAACAAAATGCTACATATGCTTAGGAACAAAATTGATTCAGAACAAATTATGATTTAATTCAAATTAATCATGTTGACTTGGAACAAAAATATGAGAATTGTTCCAATGGAACATTGTTCATTAGAACAAAAATAAATCACAGGGAACAAATTTCAACAAAAAATCCTTTTAAACAGAATGCTAAAATTGTTCCAATGAAACATATTGTTGATTTAGAACAAATTATGCGTAGTAATGATGTAGAACATAATTTCCTTGGGACAAGTTACAAGAATTGTTCCAGTGGAACACATATGCTTAGGAACAAAATTGATTCAAAATAAATTATGATTTAAATTCAAATTAGTTATGTTGATTTGGAACAAAAATATGAGAATCGTTCCAATGGAACACATTTTCATTTAGAAAAAAAAGATCACAGGGAACAAATTTCAATCTACTCAAATTGAACATAATTTATACCGAACAAATTAATTGATTTGTTCCAACAAATGATTTGATTTAGAACAAATGACTTAAATTCAAATTAATCGTGTTAAACTTAAAAATCATCTAGAAAAAATTAATCATGTAAAACATAACTGCTTTGGGACAAATTATTTCATTTGTTCCTGTAGAACAAAATTTTCAAATTTAAAAAGTTGCAAGATCCTTCGTACATGTCGGGATAGACAATTCAGAACTATACAAGTGAATCACTGTGCAAATACATGCATGCTTCTTGTTGGTTCACTGTACAGAGTTCATTATGCCGTCTAAGGCAGCAATAACATTTGAGGTTAGAACAAAGGGACAGAGGAGCGATCCAATGAACCTGCTAACATAATACTGAACTGGATCGGGATTAATGTAAAGAGTTAACTGAAGAATGCATTGCGATAACATCACTCCTGGTTGACATGCACAGTAACGGGCAATGCAAGGTAGTGCCAGTTTTGTGGGGATAAACTATGTTGTCCAACAGTTAGCTTGCTCAATGCATGAACCCACCACTTGCAGTTAAACAAAATAAGATGAATAAGGTCCCATGGAAGCTGAAATAAGTTCTGAACAAATTTCAGGGAAGAACACTGTGCCTATTGCAGAAGAAAGCTGCAGCTAACATAGAACTTATAGCAAGCAATGGCAAACAACTAGGGAAATAGTGACCAGAACCATGAGAATCATCCTTCAAAAGACTGAATGTAAGATTGATACTTCCTAACTGATCCACAAATTTGTTTCAATGTATGATCAGCCCAATCAAAAACTTGGATAGTATAAGGATTCATGAGAAAATTCAGTAATATATAAAAAAATCAATGAAACGGCAATATGTCAATACGATTTGGTAATAGCATATAGGGCAAAAAAGAAACAGCAATGAATTTAAGAAATTACTATGCTACAATAGAGTAGTGTGGTCTCAGGCTTTGAGCCAGCATCTCTAGAGATTCAGTAATGTAGAGAGAAAAATCAATATAACACATCGATTCCAAGAAACACAAAACACATACATGGTAATGATTTCTGTTTAATTCTATATAAAACTGAAAACTCTAGGCACTTAATTTTCCACCCCTAACTGACATGAATTTTGAAACCAAACATCATGCTTCATCAGCTAAAGAACAGATGCCCCATGCCTCCCCGCTCATTACAACAGCGCGGATGGGATGCAAACCTAAGTTTGCTCAGATCCAGTTAACGAAATTTCAATCGTATATACACCAAATCCACTAGCATACTAGTACCCTAAAAATCATGCCACCGACAAAATGAGGACCCTAACAAAACATTATTAATTACTTAGCGCATGGGGAGCCTGTAACTTGGAGACGAAGACGAACCCTACATAACAAAACGACCACCAGAGAACTGAGAAAAAAAAAGAGGGGAGAGAAGACGAACCCTATAGAAGAAACCCTAGACAGGGACGAGATGGAATGGAAGCATAAAACAACGACGGGGGGCTTGAGCAGAAAAGCAACCTCCAGGTGACACCGTAGAAACCAAGAACACCGGCAGCGCCGGAAGGGGGAAGGAAATGAGCTCGCGAGAACAGAACAGGGGCAGAGAAGACACTTGGGCTGAAACGTTGAGCCGACAGAAAAACAAAAGAATTGAGTGGGCCGCGGCGAGAAAAATGCTTCAGCGATGGATCGGATGCCAGTAACTTGCGCGACCCTTAACATTGCTGGCGCGCCGGAGGGAGGAGCTCATTGAAGGCACAGGGGGAGATGGGCTAACGAACTGGGCTACTGGGCTTTTTGATCTGAATTGTGGGATAACAACAGCGAGCGGACCAAGGATGCGGGCTGGAATTGACTTTGGGCCTCACGTAAGGACGGCTTGGCCCGTGATATTCCAATTTTACATATAGTTCTAGATATATCACCAAGGTGTTGGGCTTTCAGTGATATACAAGCCACTTGCAGTGACTTTCAGTTTTAAAGATTTACTGACTTAATTTTTGAAGATGCTCATATGATAGAATTTATGTTCGTGTATTTATAAGGGTGAGTGTGCATACGTTATAAGTATATGAGTTGTATTGTGTGATTTTTAAAAAATTAACACCACAAAGCCCCTCAAGGTCATCAGGCCACTTTATTTTTTTTCTTTTTGCACCAAGGAGGAAAGGGGTTTCTTTTGAAAAAAAACATCACTCAAAGTTTGAAATATGTCCTTTTTCTCAGCAAAATGTTATGGTGATTTTTTTTTGTTGCTAAATGTAACGCATTTCAAAAAAGTTTGTGTAATAAGTGGTACACTGGTACTAGAATGCATAATTGGTACACTGTGTTTGTGCCTCGATATAGATTATTACAAAAGAATAATTAGCTAAAAATACAAACCCGTGTTGAGTTATAGACAATAAACTGCTATAGGAAATGTGAAGAGCTAGGCAAGATACCTTAGCCTTTTTAAAAAAATTCGCGTTTTCGTCTTACTAAATAAAAGTTGCACATGGACTGCAATATCAAGTTCTAAGTCAATAACTTGACGCGGGTTTGTATTTTTGGCTAATTATTCTTTTGTAATAATCCATAATATCGAGGCAGAAACACAGTGTAGCACTTGGGAAGAGGATAGCATGGACTCGTTTCTTTATTAAAATTAGCCTTTTGCGCATATCCGCTATATACTAGTTCTTCACCTCACACACGCCCCGCGCTCCCGGTTAAGCACAGCTATTGTAAGAAATATCTGTATTTAATGCTGAGGTGCACTATTTTGTTCTATCATTAAAAAAAAGGACCCCGTGACCGTGACATGAGTACTTGCCAAACCTCATCATATATTCCTTTGGAATGGAATTCCACTAATTTTTTATTTTCTTTATTGAATCCAAACGGTAAGCTCTGGCTACTAAATCATGCCATTCAAAATGGCATAATATAATATCCGAATTCCAATCAGAACCCAACGGAACTACGGATACATGGAAAACCTGACGGCCTGATTTGCTTCCAAGACGGTCCCGCGAACCCGGCCGAGCCGGCCGGTTTCTTCCCTGGGAAACTCGAACCGGCGACCGGAATGGCCGCTCCAGGGTTTGGGTTTTTCTTTTTCCCTTTCCGTTCCTATCCCCCGCGCGCTCCCCCCCAACTCCCTCCCTCTTTGACTTCAAAAAAAAAAAAACTCCCTCCCTCTTTTCCCGCCGCCACGATCCGCCCCGCGCGCCGCATCGCCGCCGGCGAACTCGCGGACAGGAAATCAGGCGTTTCCCCCACCGGCGAACTCGCGGACAGGAAATCAGGCATTTCCCCCCACTGGCGTCCCCTCCCGAGAGGCGCCTCCCCCATCTTCCTCTTCCTCTTCCCCGCTCTGTACTGTTTCCGGACGGATTGTTCTAGGAGGCGATTTCCCTTTTCTCGGATTTGTGCGCGGAGTGGTGGTGCCGTACGGCTCCGACCCAATCTGGTCAGTTGGATTGGGTTCCTCTCCCTCGGGGGCCAAGATAATCTTGCCGAGGTGACGGCGCTGTTCATCGTCCGAATATTGTGGGGATCCGGTTGAATCCGCACCCCCAATACTTGGTCCGCTCCTGCCACCTGCTATGATGGGCGGCAAGGCCGGTAATGGCGGCGGCGGGGACACCGAAGTCCTGGACGGCGGGAGGCCTCCGTTAGGTGAGCGCGACTTGTTTGATCATTGCTTCTGTTTGTTCCAAAAATTGGCGCCAAGGTGCTGATTTGCTTACTGGATGTACTGCCTTGTGGTTAGGTTCTCCGACGAGTGACAGCGATGCGACACAGAGCGGGGAAGATAATGGTGCTCTATATGACGAAACGCAGTCTGAGACCCAGCTAGAGGATGGGTTGGAGGAGGAGGAGGACAAAGATGATGTGGCTGGCGATTGGGCCGACACGCAGTTGGTGGAGAGTGGCGAGGAGGATGGCAGTGATGACAGTGACCAAGTGAAGATGCAGCTGGAGGTGGAGTTGGAAAATGGGGAAGAGGGCGATGATGACAGTGGTGCGGAGGATAATGCCCACAATTGCAATAGGACCCAGTTGGATGAAGAATGTGAGGTTGATGAAGTGAACAATGGTGTTGGTAGCATGGTTGAGACCCAGTTGGTTGAGGATTCTGAGGACGAGGAGGATGGAGTAAATGGCAGTGATCAACTGGGTGTCAATGAGTGGGGCAAGACCCAGTTGGTTGAATACTCTGATGAAGAGATAGGTGATGATGAGTTGAATGACAGAACTCAAGTACTGAGTGACAATGAGAGCTTGTCTGGTGATGAGAGGGACGTGAAATCAGGAATGGATAAAAGGGATGTGGATTTAGGAATGGGAAGAAGTATTGAGGGGTTGAATGGAGAGGTTGAAAAGCTTGGTGGCAACACAAATTTAGTAGAATCTGATGCTTCAACAGATGAGGAGGGCGACACAGGTTCAGGTTAGTTACCAGCTACTCAGTACGCTACTATTCCTATCTATGTCACACAACTTAACAATGTATCTGTTTTAAGCGTAACAGTTCACACTTCACAGAGATAATTCTATGAAATTTAGTGCGGTGCTTACTGAAAGCACCCTGTAGTTTTTATCAGTTTTCCACACCCTGTAGTTTTTACCAGTTTCCCACTGAGACGTGTAAATAAAGTATCATGTGGTCCAGCAGTCTATAGACCATCTGTCCCTTATTTTAAAATCAGAACTTGTCTATCATAGTTTTATCAGATAATAGAATTGTGCTTAGTTGGACACTGGACAATAACAATATGTAGTCCCTTATGGCTTTAGAGGTAGAGGTGCTTTTGTTGAGATTGTTATTACATTTTGGCTACTTCTCTCTGTTTACCCTGATGGTGATTAAACTTTACGTATTCACCGTGGGGGCAATTTTAGTTACTAATTCTTTATTTGTTTTACTCAATGGCACGTAATGGGAAATAATATTCTGAAATGGTAAAAATTTTCTGTATCAACAGTTTTAACATCATGAAGAATTGCACATGATTCTTATTTTATAACTACCCTTGTTTCTATAAAAAAGCTTTGTTCCCTAGACTTAATCTGACTTTTTATTGTTAACTTAAATTCTTTTTCTTATGTCATCATATGTGCACCATCTAGGTCACATTCGGATGAAATTGCCTTCCATTCGCGTTGCGTCTGTACGAACATGCGGAGTTTCTGGAGCTCGGGACACAATGTCTGTGAATGTTATGCACCAAGGGAAACAAAATGCATCATCAACTGCAATACAGCCCCTCCCGAAAATTGTAGATGAATCTATTTCTTGTAGCGCCTCCTTTGGTGGGGGTTATATACAGAACCATGATAAAGACGAAACTAAAAGCAGAGATAAGTGCTCAACAGCGAAAAAGCTTTTTGCTGACATGACAGCTGAAGACGGTGAAAGCAACAGCAGATGTTTTGCTGGATTAAGCTATATTGGATCACAGGAGCCTGGTGATCTGTCCCAGGCAAATGCTTTTGATGTTGTGGATAGGTTGATTTCAATTAATGGTGGATTATCATCTCAAGAAACAACCCCAATTAAACTGGAAGTAGCAAAGCCACGTGTAAGTAAGAGAGGGACTTTATTGTTGGCTGAGAAGGTTGACCTTGGTAGAAGTTCCAATGGGAAGGCAGAAATATTTGAGTGGGTGGATAGCCGTGAAGATGCCGGTGGAGGTGATTTTTTCAGTAAAAACAAAGACATATTATTGCAGAGACCAGTTGGTAGAGGAAAACAAAAGAGTCATTCTACCAGGGCAAAGAATTCCTCCACAAAAAAATCATGGGGAGAAAATAAAATAGGTGAATCGAATAACAAAATAAGTTCCAAACTACCTGGGAAGTTTGGAAATCTTCCTTTGTCAGATTCAAGACTACTCAAAAGTGACGTGGAGAGCAAACGGGCTTCTGGAAACAGGAGTAAGAAAAACCTTTTCAAGGACCTTGATGATCTATCAAATGCCAAATCTTTGGAAGAACAGGAAAAGGATAATGTAGCTGTGCCTGATGTTGGTCCAGATACTCAAATGGCTGTTGAAGCTATGGAAGCACTGGTACAATGTTCACCTGCTAAAGGCCAACCACTGTTTGATAGAGATACAAGAGCTGAGAAGTCTAGAATATCTAAAAGGCACTCAAAGAATGGTTGTCCTCAAAAGAGAAGTAGCAGCATCCAGGAAGGTGTCACAACACGGTCCAAAAGAAGAAAAGAAACTGAGCTCGACACCAAGCCTCAGAAAGAAAAGATGCAAGAAAATTCAGAACGTATAGTGAAAACGGAACATAAGCAGACAAAGCCTATACCCAGGAAGAGCAAAGTTTCAAAAAAAATTATTAATGAAAACCAGTACCATGGTACACCTGTTGCTCACCGCACTAGACATTGTGGTAGGAATGACCCTTCTGAATTTACCGAGTTATGTTCTAATAAGCACTTGAGGGGAGGCAAGAAACTGACAGGTGACAGCTCCACTGTTGGGGAAGTGCAATTTAACCATATTGCCAATAATCCCGAGAAACCGTTGATTAGCGAGAGAACAACTGAATGTGGTTCGAATCATTTTGAAAAAGAAAGGACAAAGCATACTTGTGCAAATGAAGATCAGGAGCTTCAACAATCTAGTAGGGATGGAAGCACACAACGTACCAGTGTAAATAATGTTCAGAACCTTGTAGCACGCCAAGTTGAGCCAACAATTGATGTTGCATGCAGAGATCCCCCATCACATCCCAAACAGCGAAGAACACCTACAACAATGGTCCAGCCAAAGTCTAGAACTGCCGCAAATCATGAAACACCCCCAGAAGTGGCAAGACCATCCAAGAAAAGGCGGATTTTTGTAAGAAGCGTTTCTGATCTACTAAAATATGCAAAGAGGGAACCTTCCAATGGAAGATCAGCTTCTATGCTGTCCAGTATTATAGAGAAGTCATTAGCTGCTTCTCCTACACTTAATTCTTCTATAAGAAATGATGGCAAAACTTCTGATCTCAGTAGCTCAGCACAGAGACTGAAGGAGTCCTCACATGTTGATGATACAAGCAAAACACCAAAAAGCAATGCTCAAGTTCAAAATAGTGTCATGAATACGCCTACAAAAGTGGTTAAGGAACTGTCACCCACTTTCAGTCCTGCAAACCCATCAAAAGGCTCAAATGGAAGCTTGTCAAAGTCTTCTGTTGCAAGAGAATTGCTAAAGCTAAACCATCAGAGAAAAGATTCCAGAAGAAGGAAGGATATAGCCACTGTCAGTATTTTATTCAGCCATCATTTGGATGATGATGTGATCAAGCGTCAGAAGAAGGTAGACAATATTTCTATTTACATTCTGGTAGTAATCACTTTGAATGAGGTATATTCATGACGATCTATGTTGTAGATCTTGGCACGGTTGGGAGTTTGTGAAGCGTTTTCCATGGCAGATGCAACACACTTTGTGGCAGATAGCTTTTTCCGCACAAGGAATATGCTAGAAGCAATAACTCTTGGCAAGCCTGTAGTTACATCAATGTGGCTCGAAAATTGTGGACAAACAAGCTGTTTTATTGATGAGAGGAAGTATATTCTGAGGGATGCCAGAAAAGAAAAGGAGTTAGGTTTCAGTATGCCTATATCACTGGCCTCAGCTTGCAAGCATCCTCTTCTGCTGGTATAGCTGATTTTGTAATCCTATTTCATCTCTGCCTGTCCTAGATAAAAAAAATTGTTTTTTAACTGAAAAATCATTTGTGCAGGGAAAAAGAGTCTTTGTAACACCGAATGTGAAACCAAGTCAAGCAGTGGTGACTAGCTTGGTTAAAGCATCATCAGGACAGGTTAACTATATTTTATTTCCCAAACTATTTTTTGTGTGTGCTTAAATTACATGTTGCTGGATTATTTATAAGCTAGGATATAGAATATTCATATTTTGTAGGCAATAGTAGGGGGGTGGGGGGTTACTGGTTAATACGTCAAGGATAATGATTTGGGTTATTTTATAAATATATATAAATATTCTTTATTAGGAAAACAATACTTGCTGTGGAATATTTTTACAGTGCCATTGCTGTAATTTGTATCAGCAGTACCATTTTGAAGTAAACTAAACTAGGATAACCCTGGTTATCAAGTTAAGTCTTTATTTAATCCTTTATATATGGAAATATGTTTTCATGTATTGCATTTGCATGTTTGTTCTTATTGCTCTAAAGTTCAAAATGTTCTAGATATGCATCCTGGCCTCATGAACTTCTTTAGCATTTTTAACATGATAGTTCACTTTAGTAACTAGTTTCTTGTGATGGTGCAGCCTTCTGCTTAAAGTACAGTTTTGGTGCCCCATAATTTTTTACCCTTTGTGAAAGATGTGAATAAACTAATTGAGTAGGGCACTTTCCAATATATTTATTACTAGTATTGACCAGGCAATTGCTATTGCACTCTCATTTGTGCATTGTTTGCAGTTTCCCTGAGTACTTGGAAAAGTCATTTTTTTAATTTTAATTAAAAATATAGAGGTTATATCCCTCTCTGTATTAGGCACTCTGATACAATAGGTCATGTCTTGCTGGATACATGAATAGTGAAACTGATCTATTGATTTTGTGTAACACATCAATCAACAAATCACTAATGACCCCAAAGCTTTACTTTCATATCATATATGTGGAATGTATAAAATAGTCTTTCTCTTAGAAAATTCTTTACAGCATATATTTCTTTTCCCCCCATTGTTTCATCTCTTAATTTTTTTTTCAGCGTTCTACTGTTTAAGTGTCTCCTTCATGACATAAGTGGAAATATGGAAAGAGTTATATATTGAAGTGCTTGATTTGGTTCAAATTTTGACTAATGACTTTTCCATACCTACCAAAAATGATTGTTTCCATGTTAATAAGAAGACGGCCAGTGTTGTAATCTTTACCTATTTTCTTAATGAAAAAAAAGACACGCAGCTCTCTTGCAATTGAAAAAAAACCCTTCTCATGTTTATACTTTGTAAAGGGACAAATTTTGCAATCCTCATACATGCATTTGAAGCTTGAACCGAGTTGGGATGTGAAAGCTTGTATTATGCCCTTAGCAGACCTATATGCTGTTCCCAAATGTGACATATAGATGGGATTTTGTCACAATGATCACTGTCCAGCGCAGCATGCATAACTTTTGTTTTTGTTTTACAGCCACTAGAGAGGGTAGGACGATCTATAATGAAGGAAAAGGAAGTACCTGATGACCTACTGGTTATCTCATGTGAAGAAGATTACGAAACTTGCACACCCTTGCTTGAGAAAGGTCAGAATCACTTACAGCATACTTTGCATACTATTTCCATCTGAGAATCTCGGCAGTCAGCTAACATACATGAGTATCCTAGGTGCAATCATTTTCAGCACGGAGCTTCTACTAAATGGTATAGTCATCCAGAAGCTGGAGTACGAAAGGTGAACAAACCTAAGCTTTTTAAAACCATTGAAACAGGCATTCTCTCCATTACTTTTCCTCCGTAGATTAACATTCTTACCTGATGATGTTTGCTCAGGCACCGCCTCTTCACGGACCGAGTCAAACAGACCCGCTCGTCGAGGTGGTTGAAAGATAAAGTCCAAGACCGGTTTGTACCTGTACCCAAGCGTCCCCGTAGCTAAGGAGAAGATGGGCGGCGCAGATGATTTTTTTCAGCTAAATTATGCTCCTGCTTCCCCAGCCTCTTCGTCTCAAGACCAGTGTAAATGTATGTTATAAACTATGTTTGCTCATCCCCTAGCCTCTCCAGCTCTAAACCACTGTAAATGTACCACAAATGCATATGCCCATGCGCCGATCGCGTAATGCAGGCCTGGTGTTCTGTTTTGCTCGTCTGTAAATTTGTAATGTAGGTGTTCATATGTGTTGTAGCCTTTTTTTCCCCTGACGCTTCTGACAATCTGTTTATCTGACGATAAATTGGTTATGAAACTGTGTTAAAGGCCGAATTTGTTAGATGAAATAAACATATTTTCACATGCATTGAGTGGCGGGTTGGTGCCATGTCTAGACTGTTGGCTGAAGTCCCTTGCCGGCGACGAACGGTTTGCGCCATCTGTTGTGCATGTTCATTATGAAGATTTATAAAGCTGTATCTGCTTAATTTACCAGAGAACTGTTAATCTGGATGACTTGTCAATCTTACTCGTATATTTTGCAGATCTTGATCTAGGCCGTGTTTAGTTGCGCGTTGTAAAGTTTTTGAAAATGCATCTTTCTACATTTGAAGTACTAAACGTAGACTAATCACAAAAATAATTACAGAACTCGTCTGTAAATCGCGAGACGAATTTAATGAGCCTAATTATTCAGTCATTAGAGGTTATTTACTGTAGCATTACTGTAGCAATTTAGCATCTAGTTACGGCCTAATTAGGTTTATTAGATTCGTTTCGCCATTTACAGACAGCAGTCGCAATGCGTTTTTTATTTCGTCTAGATTTAAGTCTCCATGCAGATGCCGGAATTTTTTTTTGGAATTTTGATTTTTTAACTAAACACGGCCCTAGATGGAAAACAAGATGACTGGCAGGCTGACACTCGTAGGTAGTTTATGTAATACTAGTAATAAGAAAATGATGCTACTGTTGCACTGGTTTCTGTCCTAGATGAAGGGTTTCAGTTTCAGGGCTGTTCGTCAGAGTTAATTTATGGCAACTTTGGTTTTAATGACCCGTTTTGCTGCTGCCATGAGAACTCGTTGATGGCGGTTTCAGGGACAGTTGGTCAATGAAGCTTATTTTGGAATTCGGATGAACTGGTTCTTTTTCATAGTTTGCACCCTTTTTATCCTTGTGCTTTACGATCAATTAGTAGGCATGACTATAATTCGTTCTTTTCCCTGCCAATTGTGAACTACATTGTGAATCTGTAGATAAAATCTGTTTTTTCCCATTGTGTAGATATGTTTTTTTAGATTACACAGTACACCTTATGCTCACAACGCACGCACGTACACTCTCCCTGTAAACATTCTGTAAACACACATATGCAAATCCTACTCCTAGGAGCATATTCGAAAGATTGAGTTTCGCTATCGATGGGAATATCGTCTGTCACTAAAAGCATAACACGTTAAATTCTAAAATATTGGGATTCAAACCGATTTGAGCTTTTTTTTTTTGAGAGGAACGGATTTGAGCTTCTTGGAACCGGCTATAGACCCTGGGCCCAAATCTCTACTTGGGCCGTAAAAGTCAAGTCTCCGATGGCCTATAGGAGTGACGGCCCACTCAGTCCTAACCGTCCAAGCCTCGATCCGACGGCGGATGGTCGCTCGAAGTGAAGCGCAGCCTTTAAACCCTTCTTCCTTTTCGTGTACCCCCTCAGCAGCGCCACCACCGCCTCCTCCGCACCGTCGTCGCCATGGCTCTCCTCAAGAACTCTCTCCTGCTCCAGGGTCTCTCTCCTCCCCCTCGCATTTCCTTCGGGGATCTCTTCGTACCCGGTGTTCCAAGATCTCTGGGCTAACCTCTGGGTACTGGCGGTGCAGGGCGGCTGCGCCATGCGGCGGCGGCGTCGTTCGCTGCGCGGCGCGGCGCGGCGACGTCCACGGAGGAGTACCAGCGCCGGAACTACGCGGAGAACGCCTCCGAGTACAACACGGTCATGGGGTCCCTCGTTGCCCAGCGCAGGCAAGGAAATGTTGGCTTTCGGTTCTTGGCATTCCAGTTGCGCGCCAACTGTTCGACGCATTGCCGAGCATGGGCGTTTTTTCTTGAGATGATTTGGTCTAGATTATGCTATTGCGTTGACAGTGTACCGTGGATGTGACCATGCTTTGCTGATTCAACTGTTCACTGTAACCGTGGGTGTTGTTAATGTTGGATTGATGGCCATGTGAAAAATGTGCGCCCTATTCTGCAGCTGCAGACCTGTGTATTGTTTCATTCAGGGATATTCTCAATGTTGGCTCGGGAAACCTTCTTTTTTAGTGGCGTGGCCATCCTTGCACCATGTCAGTGAGCCTGGTCACCTATATACTGCCATGATACCCCTCTAAAGAAAAAGAAAAGGATCGCCACAGTTACCCCCAAATGGTTTAAGCACTATATGATTTCAGGTTCTAGTACACATGTTTGCACTATCAAGTTGGTTGAAAACAGGGGGGCACGCCTGTTAGCTTCTATATTTCTCGATTTTGTTGTGCAGATGCACTATTTTGATATCATAGATCTCCATGCCTGTTTGGACAGCCTCCTATATTTTGTACATGCCGATGAAAAATATGCAATTGCCTTATATCCCTGATATTTTTACAAGTATTTTCAGTTAGAATCTAAAGTAATCCTATTCAGTTCTTAGCTCTTCAGGCTTCAGGTTATTTAATAATTTGCATGCCTGCCATTTTCTTATAGTTGTTTTCAGATAGCTTTAAGCAAACTACTTTATGTACTATGGTTTTGTCATTTTTCTGTGTGCCAACGCCTACCTTGAATTTCTGTTTTGGTAGGATGATATCTTGCTAGAAACCTCTGTTTACTAAGCATGTATATTTCAAAGTGTAAAAATTGCACTCATTGTTTTTAGGCCCTATCTTCTGCGCGATGCTTATGATGACATGATGCTTGACTGCGTCCAACCTGTGCGGGACACATTCCACACACTCATAGTGGGTACCATGAAAGGCAG
The DNA here is from genome assembly GCF_016808335.1 of Panicum virgatum. Classification (NCBI taxonomy): domain Eukaryota; kingdom Viridiplantae; phylum Streptophyta; class Magnoliopsida; order Poales; family Poaceae; genus Panicum; species Panicum virgatum. Next base: position 9,781,743 of record NC_053138.1, on the reverse strand, counting down.
CAGACTACAAGATGCTCTCTACTTCCGTGATCAGATGAAAGAAATGGGCTTGCAGCCTGATGTTAGACCACTGATTTCTTTGAATTTATTCTATATCTCTCTGAAGTTCCTTTTTGCCTTTTTGGAGATCTTTGTCTGATGTTCTTCAGAAAAACAGGTTAACATTTACAACTTCTTGATCTCCACTTGTGGAAAATGCAAGAACCCAGATGCAGCAATCATGGTTGGTTATTTTCTGTGTACCTGAATGCTGAGTTTATTCATCATGGTACCTTATACTTGGACTGCCTGTCTTTTGTTCTCTATGCTCATGTATGCTCCTGTTTTTCTACATGTAACAAAGCTTTTAGAAGAAATGAAGGCACATGGCGTTAAGTTGAAAGGAGAAACCTACATTTGTCTGTTGAATGCACTTGCAGCAACAGGGCGAACTGATCAAGTGTAAGGCACCCTACTTTACAGTATTTATTTGCTCAAACTGTTGGAAATTGGAATGCTGCAATAGTTGACTATGAAATATGGTATCACTTGTTCCATTTGTGGCTGTTGACCGCACTTAGCACAATGACTTGAAGTATATTACCAAATCAAATACAAACTAGCAAAACATATTAATCAAGGCATAGCAGACATGAGTTATGCTTATTCTTTGTGTTTTGTTTTGTAAAGCTTCATCCAAACTGCTAACTGCTATAGCCTATAGGTGAATATACTTGGAGTTGCAAAAAATATTATAGCATCATACAGTTAGCTATCAGTTGAGAATATAAGATATGTAAGTACTGGTTTCACAGATTTGAAGGCTTACGGTAATGAAACTTGCTGGTACTTTCATGCTGATACATCCAGGTTGGAGTCTTTAGACTCTAGGGTGCATAGTTGCCTGGTTAGATTATTAGTTGTATTATTCTGAAGATGTTTTCAGAAGACATTTATTCTATCAGTGCCTAGGTTATCTCTTTAGCATGCGGCATCCCGTCCCCCGTGAAGATGTAGGCTTCATATCATTTTGCATTAATGAGAGAAAAAAAGGTTTTAGAATACAAGCCCTACCCAACCACATGCGCCATTAGCTGTACAGACATACTACTAAAAGATAGAAAGCATGTGAGCAGTTTTGCTTAAGAGATTACATTGCGATTAATAAGAGCAGTTTTCTTTTGGAAAAATTTACCATCAGCTGTCTACTCCTTCCAATTTACATGTTTACTTGCTTACGTGAGAAACCAATAACAATAATTTGTTTTGATAGTTATGCAATAGTTAGTGATATGAGTGCTGCTGGTCTTGGATTAAACAAGTACTGTTATGCTGGACTGATAACTGCATTCAAAAACAAGACACCAACCACCGAGGAGACTATGGCAAAGGTACATCATACTTGACACATGTAAGCTTGTATTTAACCTAATCTTAGTGTGCTGTAACTTAGTTCTCTTTCAAGCAGATTCTTGACTTTGTCGAGCAGTCAAAAGGTTGGAAATATGTTGAAAGAGTATCAAAGGACAATGCTGAGAATGTAATGATGAATGTTTCAGAGGAGGAGCTGTACAATCTACCAACAGCAGAATATGTAAATAGACGAGGAGGATTTGTCCTTAAGCAGTTCACAGTTTATCATGTTGCAATCCATGCTTGTGCCGAACTGCGGAGCAAAGAGGTATGCTATTTTGCCTTCGCATTACCATTTGTTTTACTACACGTTGGCCATGCCTAATTGGCATGATCATAACTTTGTTACCTTTTCTACACCTAGTATGTCTTCGGAGTCACCAAGGTAGTGAGGTCAGCTTCTCTGAAATTTTATTTACTTGAAAATCTTGCAGACGCTTGAAGCACTTCTTGAAATGTTCAATAAAGATAATAGAGATGGATCTACTTATGATGCCTTTATAGTGATGCAAGCTATGAGGTAGTATTCTATATTGTATTCTAGATTTTACTGTTTTCTTGAAGCATGCTGAACAGTATTATCTGATGATATGTGTATTGAATGGTTGTTAGGAACTTTACTGGTATACATATGCTCAGTTTATAAATATGTACAAGTGAGGTCTTATTATTGTAAATAATAATTACAACCATTATACTGCAAGTGACTATTGTTTGTCATGCTAATCCTGGTTCTATAACTTCCTATTATCATGCTTTCTCACTTGTGATTCTATTTGTTAATTTTGCGTGCCTAAATTGAAAAAGGTGTTATCTGCGTTGTGGAGATATTGATTCTGCTATTAAGATGTTTGAAGAATATACCAGTTCAAGATTCCCAGCTGCAGAGTTGTATGCGGTGAGTTACACTAAGTGATAACAAATCTGTTCATTAAGAAATTTGAAAAACTTAGCCAGGCTTGTCATCTATCAATTTATGAAAATTTGTGAAGTTATTTATAGAAGCCAGATGCACAAAACTGGATATCTTTTCTCTCTGAATAGTATATTTGTATGATAGAGCTGATTAACTACTTGGAGTTATAACAAAATAACCACTTCTGTCAGTTTGAAGTCTGTCAATCTTATTTCGCATTATGTGTTCCTGCATGTGATTGTTTGAACTCTAATACTCTATGCATCAATGGCATGCAGACACTTGCTGAGGGAGCTATGATTGGGCACACTCCAAGAGGAATGCAAGTTGCTCAAGAAACCCTAGTAATTTTCTGTTCTTTTGGAATCTCAGTTTCATTCTATAGTTTGGCTGGCTTCAAGATATTGAAATTTTACATGAATGATATTTTTCAGGAGAAAATGGTTTCAAGAAATTTCTTCTTGAATCCGAGGATGGGAAGTGATCTCCTAATCGCAGCTGCCGGTGAAAAGGTAATCACAACCAACCACTGCCCTTCGAGTACCAAACATGAATACATGAATTATTTGAATACTAGTGTCACCGTTTTGAAATGAGTGCAAACCAGAAATTGCTTGACAGAAATAGTCAAGTGACTGAAGTTAAATCTTATAAATATATTCAGACTGGTGGATATACAACAGCGAATTATGTCTGGGATTACCTGCAAAGCCGTAATATCACTCCATCACTTCCTGCTGTTGAAGCATACCACAAGGGTTTGAAGGTAAGCTTCAGCGTTTCGAACTTGTGGCTCAGTTGTCAGTACACCTTCACCTTGGATGCATCTATGTATCCTCTTACATTCCATGTATCCTCTTACTAAATTGTCTGCTATCTCTAGTAAGCATCACAGCACATTGGTGTTAAGTCTTGAGAATAAAAACTTGACTGGCATGCCTGGTTCATGATTCCAACTCTATTCGTGTTTTTCAAATTCAGGAACGAGAAATTCCTGCTGATGATCCACGACTTCTCAACGTTACCCGTGTTTTGGACAACCTGAATGTCCGATTTGGTCCAAGAAGAAACATTCAGTAACACAGAAACAATGCTCATGTCCTTGAGTCGATGCAAGAAGGAATTTGTCTTCACAAGACATGTGGATGCAAAGTAATGTTTACACTCCATAAAACCAAAGAACTCTATTAGGATCACTTAAAGAAAGACCGTGAACCATAAGGCATATGAAGGGAACAGCAGGTGGAAGCTGAATAACCAGAAATAGAAGTAGGTTATTTTCAGGATTTGTCAAGACATTTTTCACCTGCCAAGCCTAAACTCAAATTCTCAGAATTTTGATTTGAACTTCAATCTACCCATGTTGCCTACCGTTGTCTGAGGACCATTTATCAAAGTTTGTGATTCGGAGAGTTCATAGCGTGACAGATTGCTATGTTATTTTGATGGATGATTTATTAATAGGATCTACCCTAGATTCAAGATGGGAACGGGCCGGGTCGACCCATTGGGTAGTTGACCCGACCCATAAAAGCAAGGCCAATGGGCCATATGGGCCGGCCTCAAGTCTGATAAGAGTCCATAGAAGCCGGTGTCTACCGACCCAATGGGCCGGATGGGTCGACCCAAAACAACTCTATCATCCCACTTAATCCCTAGTTCTATTCTACCATCTCACCTGATCTCTAGTTCTATCTGACGCATGCGAGAGAGACAAATATGGAGGCGAGCAAGCTAGCCGCCGCGGCGGCATCTCGGTGCGTCTCGCTGTCATCCGGCGGCCATGAATCTTCATGGCGCGCTCCATATTTGTTATTCTCCCGTGGGTATCCTATATGGTGATTGAACCAGAACCAGATCTTTACATGCCCTACCTAGCTAACCCCAAGTGCAAAGCAGCAGCTGGCCACCGGATAACTGCGGAGAACGATTCTTCTTCTTCCTCCTGGACACACAACTTACCTGGCCATAGTAGGTATCAAGACAGTTGGTATACTAGCAAGCCCGCACTAGATCTAACATTCTGATGATCTAATCCCACTTCACCTTTGTCCTATCCTAGCTAGCTTGCTAGTGCACTAGTTCCAAAAAATTCATCTACTGGTTTTGTGCAGCTAATACTCAGCATCACATGATTCGGTTCATGACATTATCACAACTTTGGAAATATTGTTGTTTGTAGAGTTTTCAGCTAGCACTAGATGATACTATATTAGTTTTCATAATTTTGCACTCTACCTAGCTCTTATTTACACTGATTGATTGTTGTATGCACATATAACTCCATTTATACTATATGTTATGTCTGAATGGGTCGACCCATTATACCCATTGGGTCAACGAGGCCATATATAGGTAATAGATTGGGTTGGTCCGTGGCCTCACAAATTGGCCATGAGGCCATAGGGCCAGGTCCGGGCCGGCACATTCCCATCTTGACCCTAGATGAGTTAAGTAATTTTTTTCTTTTATCTGTGAGGCTTGTTGTTGCGGAGCTAAGCTGCACGCCATTCTTTTGACACTTTCACTCCATGTACTTCTGTTCAATAAAGGTAACTTTATATTTCAACATGGATGCTATTTTCCATGATCGAAAAGATGTGATGTGGAATGTTCAGGGAACCTGTTGATTGCGTAAATCATTCGGTAACCGCTTGACGGACGATGATTGGATGAAGGTGATACCTCTAATGTGGAGTATTTAGAGATTTTTTTAGGGTGTACGCAGTTATTTTGACTTGAAATAGTGTTTTTTTAGGGGGATGACTTGAAATAGTTAGGTGAGGATATTTCACACCGCACCGCCAAATACTTAGAAAGTTAGAATGGGCTGGACCTGTTGTGTATTCCAAATCCATTTATGGTAGAGACGAACAGGCCGGCCCAAGATGCTCAAAATGCTCAACCCATTTTCGGCCTTGTTTGGCAAATGGGAACGAAAACTCATTCTAGAGATCGAACAATTCAGATAAGTAAAGATGAACAACTGAACAAGTGGTAGGATTGTCAACACAAAAAAAAAAGATGAACACGTGGTAGCTCGTCAAATAGTTCCAAAAACAAACTTTTTATTAATATAAAAAAACTTTTAAAAACGGTTCTACCATCAAGAAACAGCTTGTTTCCATTATAGGTTGGGACTTTTAATTTGTATGGATGCTTGATGACGAGGTGCATTTGAACTCGTCGAAAGAGATGCTCCTCTCTGCTTAAATATGCTGATGAATTACGTGAGCTCCATCGCACGTACCCGTGTTGCATCGTCGCTGAGAAAGCTAGGGCTAGACCGGATTCTGGGACGCCTCCACGGGTGGCCATGCACTGACCACCTCGACTGCTACCACGGACACTTGATGAGCGTCGTCTTCGTGGGCGTCATATCGTATGCCTACAGGCTACATCTACTCGCCGTCAGAGGCTGACGCGTGGATCGAGGACGGTGATCAATGGTCGCCACCTCTCTCGTCGTCAGACTGTCAGAGTGAGGATATGTTGTCTACTAATTTGACGATTACTATACATGTGCAGAGATGGACCTGATAATGCTTCATTGAGCAGAGCTTTATATGATCATGTTGGAATTAATCTCCACCAATTGGCCCAACGGCCAACTAATCTCTTGACCTAGCGCCCTGATCGGGGCCCAGCCCAAGAAGAGGCTGGTGGGCCCCCGTCACGCAGCCCTATAAAGAGGAGGTGGGGACTGACGGCTATGTATACAAGGTTCGCCGCCGCCACTGTTCCCCACCTCAAATACCCTAGACCGATCGATAGAGGAGGGCTGAGAGCGACGGGAAGCGCCACCGGCTCGCCGTCACCACTAGCCGTCACTGCACCGCGCCTCTGCCACCTCTGCACCACGCCGTCGTCAGGTAGCCGCCGTCACTGCTCCGCGACTCCTCCACCCCTGCGTTCTTCGACGGCGACGCGACGTGGAGGTCACAGAGGACACGAGCAAGGTATTTTCCCCAACAAAAAGTTGTTTACCCGACTGATCCACACCTAGACGATCCACAGAATCTAACAATGGTATCAAGAGCTGCTCTACGGAGTGGATCTAGTTTTGGGGATCGAAAAGAAATGTTTTCGATCAGAAATCAAAAGAACGAAAGAAAGAAAATGAAATTGGATCTCATATCAGAGACCAAAAGAGTGGATTCGATCTCGAATCAAAAGGAAAGAAACAAAGGATTTCGATTCGATTCGAATCTGAAGAACAAAAGTATAACCCTAACCCTAGGGGATAAAGGGGCTGCACTCGAAGCCGGTCAGAGGCGCTGCCTCGTCGGCGCGCCAATACCACTGGGCGGGAAAGAAGTCCGGGCACCACTAGGGCTCTCCGGCGCACTGCCTCGTCGCGGTGGCGCACACTGGGCACCGCTGCTAGACCGCTCGACGGCGGCGCGTCCACCCCTGGGTGAGCGCGCGCACCGGCGAGGGGTCCGGCGAGTGGCGCCGCCATCTGCTCGGCCACCCATGGGCCGCCGCCGCTCCATTCGAGCGCGAAAAAAGGAAAGGAGGGAAGATAGAGAGGCTCGATCCAAGGTTACCGGCCCTGGACCGGTGGCCGGACCTGGCGGCGCGCCGGCGAGAGAGCTGCTGGTGGCGCCATCGCACCGAGCCGAGCTGAGGCCGGCGGCCGGCCGCCGCTCGGGTGAAGAAAGAGAAGGGAAAGACACAGAATGGAGCTAGGGTTACGCAGGTGAGCGGCAGCCGCCGGTTTTGATCGGCCGATATCGACGGAGAGCCGTCAGATCGGATCTGACGGCCAGCGCCGCCACATCGCCTTTTGGGCCGGATTTGGCCCAGGAGGGTGCGGAGCGCGGGCCGGTTTCCAGCCCAGGCCCAGGTTGTGGCCTGGGTCAGGGAGCGCGCCGCGCGAACGTGGGCCTTGGGCCATTTTCCTTGACCGGGCCGAGTGGACAGTAAAAGAAAGAGTAAATTTCTCAATATTCAGAGGCCATTTTGATGAATTTGATTTCTATTCAATTTTACACCAACGTGTATCTTGTTTAGAGAGAAAATGTACAGTAATACTTCTGAATATAGAACATAATTTTTTTTCATATTTCCGTTGCAAAGTTTAAAAGTTATTGCTCTTAATTTTAATTGAAATCAACGGAGAATTATTTTTGAGAGCATGATTAAAGAACTTACTTTGAGTAAGTTTTGTATAGTTTTATCTCTATTCAATTTTGAACCAACGAGATAAATTGTTTAGAGAGAAAATGAGCATAAAGTAATATTTCTAAAAAGAAAGAAAAGTTTTCCACTGCCATAAAGAAAAAAAAGGATTTCCGCTGTTATACTATTACTATCTTTCAATTAAGTCGGAACCAACGAGAAGATTTAATTGGAAAATGGTCGAAAAGTCTTAAATGAGTTTTACCTGTGGGTAAAAGACAGAAAAGCTTCCGCTATTTAAAGTAAAAGTTGATTTTTGCCATGAAGTCTCAAAGTTGAGCATTACTAGAATTGTAAAGATATTTCTCAAAGGAGAGAAAATTAAAGTTAATTATGGCATTGTTATTTTTTGACCAACATTGATGATAACAATATTATAATTTGCCTTATGAGTCATACCTTAAAGTTTAAAGTCTTTTGGTAAATATTGCATCAAAGTACCTTTTTTCAGAGAATAGATAAGGCACTGCTCCTAAACTAGAGAAATGTGTTTTTTTTCTAGTTTACCCTGCAATAAAGTTGATTATCCTCTAATTAAATTCGAACCAACGGGAGGATTTGATTTTGAGGAGCAAATATATATGGTTTAAAGTTAATTGAGTTTTTCACACGTTAATTTCGTTTCTGCCCAACGGTGATATGGAATTAATGTAAAAGAAAGATGTTTTATTCTATTTCTGCCCAATGGTGATATAGAATATAGAATTTAAAGTATTGACTATTGTCTTTTGAGACTAAGATTTGCATGTAGTCCTTCTTGAAGGGACAAAAGAAAATGAACTGAGTACCTATGACTCAGAAAGAAAGAAGACCATCGCATGAGAAAGTGTATTCTCTTTAAAGAATGACTTGAAAAGAAAAGTACTTATGAATGTTGATCCAACAAAAGAAGATAGAGCAATAAGAGATAGTTTTGAGAAATGTCTCTTATGTACTCTCTATCAAGAAGAATTCATTTTGAGTTCATTCATAATTGTGATAAGTCATACATGTTTAATTTGACCAACATCGAATTAAGCATGTGTGTTATGGAATATTCAGATTTATTTCTGAATTTGATATGAGTCAATCCTGACATTTATGTCTGGAAAAAGTATGAAACAATACCCGCATGACGAGGTAAAGTTGGCATAGTGCTAATCCTGCATGGCGGGAGAAAAGTTGTGATGACTAAAGTGCTGGTTTATCCCACACTGGGAGAAAAGTTTGGAGTATTTTTGCTATTCTAGAATTGATCGGGCACTTCTATTGTGTCACAGTGATTAAGCACTCGATGAGTTTAATAAGAATGAAAAGTTACATACGAACCTCAAGATAAGAATGGTATGCGAGCGTTACTTGCAAAAGGTCTTAAATAAAGGACTATGTTGAGTCCTTAAAGTGAAATAAGAAAAAAACTGTCATATGAAATAAAGGACTCTGTTGAGTTCTTAAAGTGAAATGAGTAAAAGGTACTCCCATACGAATTAAGAATTACTTTTTTCTGCATGACGTAATCATGTGGATGAAGTAAGTAATTAAAGTTTCCTCATTTACAAAAGTTGTGAATAGTTTTCGAAATTGTGGCAGAAAAGTTCAAGCCACATTTCGAGGGGGAGAAATATGAGACATTTAAGAAAGATACTCCCCTGTAATGTGTATTGAAAAGTAAGAGATGATGTATTAAAGAACGAATGTGACAGTCAGGGGGAGTACAACGGTCACTATATTGATACCCCTATGTAAAGAAATGGCTAAATTTCAGTATTTATGCTGGACGACCCTCAAAGATAGTAAAATGGTGCTTACAGAGCACATATAAAGTTTTTAACAGATAACCCAAATAAAGAGATTTACTGATACGCCATATTTACAAAAGATGGCAAAATCTGGGGGAGCATGGTATGTAGAGACCTAAGCCTTGAAGAGAAGTAGAAATGCGTGTCCACTTCGATGATTCAGGAGCAATAAGTTTCTCATACTTGTTGATGTTGTATACAACACCTGTTGTTAGCTATTCAAAGAAGATGAATAATGTAAAGAAGGGTCTTGTTATGCAAGAGCCTATAGAGTCTATTGCCTTTTGGCAAAGAGCAACAACAGCCCTATATAGAAAACAATATACCAAGAAAAGAAATGGAGGTTGATTCCACCTCATTTGAAGAAGTCACGAGAATTCTATGGGCTAAGTCCATGTAAAAAGGAAAATAATTCCTAAAAGAGTCACCACAGTAGGTTGTAATGGACCTACAAAGAAAAATGTGACTCTAGAGGAAATGGTGAAAGATATAACGCAAGGCTTGTGACAAAAGTTTCACACAAAGAGAAGAAATATTTACATGACACTACTTGACGTTTTGTCATGGAAAGAAAGAATATATGAGATACCACAAGAAGAAACCCATTTAAAGCCTTGAGATGGTGGTATCTAAAGTTCATAGAAATAGTAAGAAAAATTTGGGTTTAAAGAGATTGAGGAGGACAATAGTTTTTAAGCAAAATTTTAAAGAAAGTTAAAGAATGGGAAATTTTATTTCCACAACTTAAAGATAACACCCTACCCACTAGTGGTGGTGTTAATATGCTATTTCAGATAAAGAATTCTTGTCCTCAAGTTTTTTATCTCGGTGGTTGGTTTTCGTTCTAAGAATTGAAACTCATTGAGATAAAAAGAAAGGGGTATTATGGTTACAACAAATGCATATTTAGAAAAGATTCTAAAGAGATGAAGTATGCATATGAGTAAACCTACGCCTGTTCCTATCGTCAAGGGTAATAGTTTTGGAAACGTTAGTGTTCCAGGAACCAATGAGAGATGGAAATGGTTCCATAAGCTTTAGCTGTTCGAAGCTTTATGAGCGCGCAAGTAAAGAATTTACCCTGACATAGTTCATGTATCGGGTTATTTTGGCAAAAGGTCAATCCAGATATAGATCACTGGAATGAAATTGAGAATATCGGCCTCATGCTAAGAAAGAAATAATTAGTGCTCTCAAAGGGTTGTGAGTACGAAAGTAGAGCTTGTGAAATATGTAGCGAAATGCACAATTGTCGCTAATTTTCACACTTGGAGTTTTTGTGTGGAAAAATCTCCAAAATAAAACAATTAACATCAATGTGATGCAAAGACATGGTATAGCATGATACGAGGCCGATGGACAGGTGTATGATCAAGAACACCGACTAGAGGGGGGGTGAATAGGCGGTTTAAAATCTAAAGCCCACTAGAGAAATTTAATTAGTAACAAAGGAAAGCCCTATGTCATGCTATTGCTATCTCTAGATGGGTTTGCAACCTAGGGTGATAAGATACAAATCAATCTCTAGTAAAGTAAATTGCTCAAAGTAAAAACTAGAATTAAAATGAGCAAGAGAAGTAACCAAGCTTGACACAAGAATTTATCCCGTGCTGTCGATGACTTGCCGGTCACCCCTAATCCACGTTGAGGTGGGTTCCAAGAATCAACCGCTCCTCTATCAAGACCCTCTTGATCTTGAGCCGGCTTGAATCAAGGAACCGCTCCACACCTCGATTCCACTAGAGTTGCTCTTCACCACTCCGGTGAGGTGAGCACAAGACCTCTCACAACCGAAATCGGGGCTCCTCAACAATCTCCTTGGAGGAGCACCACGAAATCCTCTTCTCCAAGCCGTCTAGGGAGCGGCAACTCCCAAGAGTAACAAGTCGATGACGCTTGCTTGAAGTTTCCCTAATGCCATAAACCTCAAACTCTTGATGCAATGCACTAGGAAGCCCTCACACCCTCAAGAATGCAATCTCTAAGCAAGTGTGTGTGAGAGAGGGATGTCTTAGCTCTATGAAGTCAAGTATGCAGTCCAAATGGCCAAGAGAGTCACCCAAAGGCCGGGCAATGGGTATATATAGACACCCCTCCAAAAACTAGCCGTTACACTCTTTTCTGCGAAGTCGCGGACCGTCCGCATTTCAAAAACCGGACCGTCCGCCGTTATAAACCAGTGAGTCAGAGTGCATTTAATGCGTGTCAGAACTAGCCGTTAAACCCCGGCGGACCGTCCGCGCCCCAGGGGCGGACAGTCCGCGGTTATGAGATCTGACTCACCAGAGACAAACATGCTCTCTGGTACAAATTCGAATTAGCCTGCGGACCGTCCACAGTTCACTTTTCAGCCCAAACCAGATAAACAACCTCTCTGGTACAAATCTAAGATTAGCCGGCGGACCGTCCGCGCCCCATGGGTGGACTGTCCGCCGTTCAACTTTGAAGCCCACCAGAGAGACACCCTCTCTGGTACAATTTTGAAATATAGTGGCGGACCGTCCGCCCACCTGGGCCGGACTGTCCGCCAGACCACCAGAGCCTCTGCAAGCTCTCTAGAACTGGCGCAGACCACCGGAGTTTTGATAATGGTTGACAACAGCTATAACCATTTAAGTAGTTTGCTCCTATAACAACGAGTCAAGTGTGGTGCCAAACACATTGACACAAAGTTATACGCTGTAAAGGAGAAAGTCCGGAATTATGTTGAAATGCATTGAGTAAAAGAATGACAGACATGTGTTTGTGGATCCACTTATTAAAGGCTTGCCGCCCAGTGTGTACAGAGAACGCACAGTCGACATGAGTTTATGGTATAGCCTATACTTTCCGGACAATAAAGGGCCCCAAAGTTAAAGTATCTATTTCAGAATAGAGACATGTATTGTAGCTGTTGAATCTATCGGCAACCGACCGTGACGATGAAACTGCTCTATGCATTAATTTGTGATGAAATATGAAAAGAAGTAAAAGATATAAAGGTGAAAGTATAAGAAGAGATCAAGGGGGAGAATGTTGGAATTAATCTCCACCAGTTGGCCCAACGGCCAACTAATCTCTTGACCTAGCGCCCTGATCGGGGGCCCAGCCCAAGAAGAGGCTGGTGGGCCCCCGTCGCGCAGCCCTATAAAGAGGAGGTGGGGACTGACGGCTCTGTATACGAGGTTCGTCGCCGCCACTGTTCCCCACCTCAAATACCCTAGACCGATCGATAGAGGAGGGCTGAGAGCGACGAGAAGCGCCACAGGCTCGCCGTCACCACTGGCCGTCACTGCACCGTGCCTCTGCCACCTCTGCACCACGCCGTCGTCAGGTAGCCGCCGTCACTACTCCGCCACTCCTCCACCCCTGCGTTCTTCGACGGCGACGCGACGTGGAGGTCACAGAGAACACGAGCAAGGTATTTTCCCCAATAGAAAGTTGTTTACCCGACTGATCCACATCTAGACGATCCACAGAATCTAACAGATCAGGCATTCAGGGATACATTTGGAATGTATCTTAAGCTTCTTGGAGCTAATCATTCTGGTGTGGGCTAGCATAGTAGGAGCATAAGATTACAGCAGGTCTGAGTTAATTAGTCTCAGGACCAGAAACATCCGTATGCGATGTATACAATACACATGGGTATCGGTTCTTTCTTTCGGTCCTCCACACATTCTGTATGCCAATTATTAGCGTAACTGCACTCTTTAGCAGAAGGATAAAAAATTCAGAACATCGAATGTTCATGGCCGCGTACAATTGTTAACTGCAAGCTTAAATCTGCCAAGTAGCATGCCCCAGGGAACTTCATGCGACTACAGTTCTTAATCTGAAACCACTGTACGTTTCAAGGGTGTGACAATTCCACAGAGCAATAAAGAGCATCAGCACGAGGAACCCAGTCATGTCCTGTATATAAATTTCTCAACGATGGCACAGCGCATTCAGAACATGAAAGTTGCACGCACCGACTGATCGTAATGCTTAGCCTGAACTATGAAAAAATGGAGTATGCTCATCTGTGTATTGCCGCCGCACCCCCCCCCCCCCCCCGGTTCACCCGCATGACTAAGAAGACTTGTTCCGGAACAATTTTTTAAGTTGTTCCAACAATACAAAACTTTGTTTCGAAAAAAATTATTTCAAAATAAAAGATAGTCATTGGAATTTGTGTGATGATTTAACTGTCAATCACACGTGAGACTCTTAATATTTGCGGTCAGGCGCCTCTATGTCTATTTGAAAAAAACGTAACGTGAAAGTTCCCTGAAAAAAATGTGAATATGAAAAGAAAAACCCTAGAAAAAATCTCGACGCCGCCGGGCCATGTAAACGCGGCACGCGCAAGAGGACAGGCAGCACGACGAGAAGGCCGCAACGGCCGTCCGACGAGCTGCCGACGCTCTGGATCTCCTCCTCCCTCCGCGCTCGTGACGGCGCTGGGCCGGCCGGGCCCAGCCCAGTCCCCGAGCGCTCGTGACGGCGCTGGGCCGGCCGGGCCCAGCCCAGTACCCGAGCACCCGTTCCGTGGCTAATCCTATCTCTATACTACGATTCCTGGCTAATAAAACGGGCTGTCGATGTGCCACGACATAAGGCTTTTTAGAATCGTACGATCCGGATCGGGCGTCTCGTTCTACGTCCGTACAAATAGGCGTTTCTAGATAATCCAGAGAATTCTCCGTTTCTACCGAGCCCAGTAACAGGCAGTTCCGTCCCTTCACCTACCCTCGTTGCTTTTTAACTCCGCTGGGTCCCTTTGCCTTCCCCTTGCCTTTCCATCTCTCGCCGATTGTCCACGTCAAGCAGTCACAGCAAAGAAACAGAGGCATCCTCGTGGCTAATCCGAACATCACATATTCTCCAGGTAATTTCATCTCCCAGATTCCATCTTCTTTTCCTTGCTGATGCTGTTCTTTTTTTTTCTATAATGGTGTTCTTTGCTCCTTAGTCCGATTTCTATATTGTTGTTGTACTAAAGACTGAAGTTCGAATAAGATCCATCTCGGTTTCTCCTGAACCCTATAGTCCTCGCCATTAGTTCACATCACATACTTTTCTGCATTTGGTGGGGGAGGATGCACCGCACCAAGCCGCCGCCCACCGCCTGCGGATCAGCGCCACCCCCCCCCTCCTCCACTCCGTGAGGCGGCGAACACGCGCACGCGGCCCACGAAGTAGTAGAGCAGAGCAGCAGAAGCACGATAGCCACGAGCGTGAGCCGCAGCGCCTCCGCCGGCACCAGCAGGCCGCGGCGGCGCGGCAGATGACCCCGTAGGGGTAACGGCGCGCGTATTTGGCGTCCAGCTCCTCCGGCGGCTCCCCGCACACTACCGGGGCACCGCGTGGGAGAAGCGGACGCTCCGCGTGGTACCCCGGCGACAGCGCACTGGCAGCGTCAAGAGCCATTGGACATCCGCGCGAGAGGGCCGAGCGCCGGGCCAGATCGGCAAGACGCGACGAATGTAGGGGGCGCGACCAGTGGAGCCACAGCTCTTCGACGGAGGCCATAGGTCCTGCTCCAGATACTCCACGGCACCCCATCCTGCGCCCAGCTCCTGTCCATCGCCAAGATACTGAGAACAGCGATGGTGGCCGGTGGTACAGTCAATCGGCGTCCTCCTGCAGCTCCTGCTCTAGATCCTCCACGGCGCCCCATCCTGCGCCCAGCTCCTGTCCATCGTCGATCATTAGCGCGGCCGAGATGCTAAGAACAGCGATTGCCGCCTGGTTCCCCCCACCCGTTGCCTCCTGCCCCATCACCTCCCTAGCCCATGGAGCTACAAGATAAGGTCCAACAAGTCGAGCTGCGCCGAGCCTGGCTGCTGTTTTTGACTCGAGCCTGCTCCTCACGACTTGCAAGCGCACACAAAGGCAACCAACATTACCTCCACCACCTGCAAAGTGTTTGACAAAATGCCCAGCCTACCGTATAGCTCCATTCACTTAGTATATCTATTCCATGTATGGCCCCAGCAGATAACAACCAGCAATACACATGTCATATTTGGTTCATGTATTATATAGTAGTAATCTCATAAAAAAACTAATACAGACTTTAATGCTTGCAGGTGTACAGCTCAATCAAAGTTCTGTGCAAAAAAGTAAGAGGAACAAGCAATCTGAATTACATTCTCATGTAACCATAAACCATTCAAGATCACTCCAAGTTCTGTGCAAAAAAAAGGTAAGAGAAACAAAATCTTGCTCATTTTATACATAAATTATTTCACTGCAATCTGAATTACATTCTCATATAACCAGAGCGCGGCAAATGCATGGACACTGTGAGTCCATGTACCAGGATTTAAATAAATAAGTACTATATTTCCATCTGTTTTTACCTTTAACTCTATGGTTCTGAGCATGGAAACTATTCAAAATAAACCTCTAATCTGTGATATTTGTGCAACACTTCTAACCTGTAATATTTATTGCATATTCAGCTTCTTTGGAATTATTACTAATATTTTATTTTGAACTTTGAACAATATTATGCATGATAGTAAAAATGCCACATACTAAGAAACCTTCAAAAGTAGATATTGATCTACACAAAACAGATGAAGAGAAAAAACAGGAGCGAAAAAGAAAAACTACTATGTACTTAGAAAAGAAAACACCATGCTATATCAGTCCAATGAATAATAGCTATTTCTCTGCCGCATATATCGAGCACCTCGGCAGGTCGCGGAACGATACACTAAGTAGATGTAAAATCACAACTGAAATTCCACTACTACCCGCTACTCTGTTTTCTTATATAATTGTTTGTTAACTGTAAAAGATATACTGATTCACATTTGGCTTGTACTTTCAGGAAACCAGCACAGCAACCGAACGAAGTTGAAAATCAATAATAGTGAAGAACAGGTATTTATCCAACAAAAGTAAACACTTGATACATCATATGACAACAACTGATATTAACATTGATGAATCATACATCATATCTTCTCTTTTTTTTTGTGGTGTACCTGCAATTTATAGAATGTCAACTATACATAATTCTAATTATAGACTTGAACCACCACAAAAATCTTACTGCACTAAGAAACCAGATTCCTAAAAACGTTTGCCGAGCACCAAATATACTTTTTAGAATTTTCCAATTATTTACAATAGCTACGATGTAATACAGGGTGTTTCATAAAGTTATGTTTGGTTACTGTTTACCTCTCTCTTTTCACTTTACCTATTTAAATATGATTCTCCAATTCTGTTGACAACTACTAACTTTTATGTTCAAAACTTTTCCATTTAATTTTTCACATTAAATTATTAAAAGGCTATTGATATTTGGAAAACAATATATACATACTATATATACTAATAACCTAAATCTTTGGTGTGTATTTCCATATATATATATATATATATATATATATATATATATCTTTGGTGTGTATTTCCATATATATATATTGTGTGTGTGCCTTCATATTATACGTATATTTATATTTATATTTATACTTATATATATACACTCACGGTGCACTGGTTAAGTCTTCATATATACACACACATACGCATATATATATATATATACATATATATACTTAAATAATATATATAAATAGAAAATATAACTAATAATATATAGTGGACAAATATGCCCCGTACAAAACGAAAATATCAGCCTATAGCTTCTATCGATGTGCAGCCATACTGTAAAAAGATTAGGCAAGAAAAAATATCATTGCTTGGAAAAAGAAGAATGACAGAAAATAAAGAACATTCAGACAAAGAAAGAGACTCAAAACAAAGACGGCTATCACAAATGCATAACAATGATACATATATCGATTCAAATTATGGTATGGTATCATTTACACCACAATATATCCAACAATTGAAAGAATCATATAGTGAGCGATCATATCTAGGCTTACCAGCTTATCAATGCAAGCATTGTGAGGCTGTGTTTTGGTACAATGAATGTAACAAAAAAGAAACCTATCGTAACAAACATCCTACGTATACAAATTGCTGTAAAAATGGTAAGATTAAAATACCACCATATAAAGAACCTCCCGCATTTCTGTGGCACTTAGTTAATGACAAGGAAGATGAAATGTCAAAGCATTTCTTGCAAAAAATAAGACAATATAATAGCCTTTTTGCATTCACGTCAATGGGTGCAAATATAATAAAAGATATCAACAAAGGTGAAGGACCATATGTATTTCGTATAAATGGACAAATACATCATCGGATAGGATCATTGCTTCCTGAAAATGGTCAAGCACCCCAATATGCGGAGCTATATATTTTTGACACAAAAAATGAAATCGAAAATAGAATAAAGGCACTACACAGAGAGGACCCTCAAGAAATAGATATAGATCCAAGGATAGTAGAGGAACTAAAAAATATGCTAGATAAATGTAACCCATTAGTAAAAATATTTCGGCATGCCCGTGACTTGCTAGAACAACACAAAGGCATAGATATAAGCATACGTATTTTAGGTGCTGACAAAGGTGATGCAATACAATATGAAATGCCACACCCCGAGGATTTAGCAATGTTAATAGTTGGTGACCTAACTTTAGAGCGGCACAAGAGAGATATTATCGTCAGCAGTAGAACCAAAGGTCTTCAACATATAACTATTTTTCATCCTGCGTACATGGCTTTGCAATATCCATTGCTGTTCCCCTATGGAGAAAGAGGATTCCAGCTTGGCATACCATATCATGAAAACAAAACCTCTCATAATAAGCCTACCAAAAGAAATACGATGACAATGCATGAATATTACAAATACCAAGTACACTATAGACCAAATCAACCTAATCCATTTTTGTGCTACGGCAGGCTCTCAAAGCAAGCTATAGTGGACGCTAGGGCAATGGAGGATGAAGATAGATTGGCATATATTGCGAGAAACCAGGACAAATTAAGGTGTGAATATTTGCAAGGAGTTTTTGACGCCATCGATAAAGGACTTACCGAGAGCGATCAAATAGGTAAAAAAAACTTTGCTCCCTTCGAGCCACACAGGTTGCAAACGATATGTTATACAAAATTACCACGATGGGATCGCTATTTGCCGTGTGTATGGACCTCCTGACCTCTTTGTAACATTCACATGTAATCTAAAATGGCAGGAAATAGTTGATACTATAAAACAAGGTGAACAACCCAGTGATAGACCAGATATCATAGTACGAGTGTTCCATATGAAACTACAAGAATTAATAGAAGATATCTGGTCTGGCCAATTATATGGACCAATTTTGGCCATATTATACTCAATAGAATTCCAAAAAAGAGGGTTACCCCATGTTCACATCATAATATGGATAGATAAAAAAATATCGTAATTAACGCAAAAGTAATTAACTCATGGATATCGGCTGAAATTCCTGATCCAAAAGATGATCCTCTTGGATATGTACTCGTATCTGAACATATGCTACATGGACCATGTGGTGATAAAAATGAAAAATGTCCCTGTATGAAAAAGGGAAAGTGCTCAAAATTTTATCCAAAGGACTTTGTCGAAGAGACAACTTTTACTGACAATGGATTCACTCTATATCGTAGAAGACAAAATAACATCTACATAAGAAAAGGAAATCATAACTTGGATAACAGATGGGTTGTCCCACACAATATGAAACTACTTAAAAAATACCAAGCACATATAAATGTAGAATATGTCAACAAAAGCAAACTACTTAAATATCTATGCAAATATGTAAACAAAGGACCGGACCAAGCATCAATCATGTTTCAACGAATACGAAAAGGACAACATGGAGACCCAATGGAACAAACTAACGATAGAGACGAAATTAAAGAATACCTAGATTGTCGATACATATGTGAACAAGATGCACTTTGGAGATTATTAGAGTATGACATACATTAACATTATCATTGGCCACCAGTTGAAAGACTACCGGTACATCTTCCACTACAAAACACCATATGTTTACATAAGGGCACAAAATTAAAATCAATTGCTAAAGATACAAAATTTCAAAAAACAAAATTAACAGAATGGTTTGAAGCAAATAAGATGCATGAAGATGCAAGGAAACTTACATATTGCGAATTTCCACAAGAGTGGACATGGGATGACAAAAATAGAAAATGGACAAAGAGACAACGCAGTTTTAAGATTGGTAGATTATACTATGTGAACCCTATAGAGGGAGAACGTTTTTACCTACGAATGCTACTGATGATAGTTAAAGGAGCTAAGAACTACAAAGATATAAGAACATATAACGGAACAGTCTATTCGACATTCAAAGAGGCATGTGCTGCGTGCGGACTACTAAAGGATGATAAAGAATGGTATGATACCTTTAGTGAAGCCGCTAATTGGGCAACCGCTGGACAACTGAGATACCTATTTTTCACGATGGTGTTGTACTGTAACTTACAAGATGAACGGAAATTTTATGAGCATATCTGGAGAAAAATGACTGATGATATTGAACAACAACTAAAAAAAATATCATCCAGTTATGCATAACCCAACAGATACCGAGCTACAAGATTTGTTATTAGAAGACCTTGAAGATATCTTTTCCAAAAATGGAACTTACATGTACAATTATAACCTCCCACACAAATCGGCACAATACATTACAGATACAAACAACAAGTTGATCGAAGAAGAACTTAGTTACAACTGTGAAATGCTAGAGAAGGAATCAAACCAATTATACCAACAGTTAAATAATGAGCAAAAAATGCATTTCATGCTATAATAAAAGCTGTCCTTGCTAAAGAACCCAATATCTTCTTCGTCATAGGACATGGCGGTACTGGAAAAACATTTCTATGGAACGCTATAATCGCGTATCTAAGAGCCCAGAGAAAAATTGTACTCACCGTAGCTTCATCAGGAGTTGCATCATTACTACTTCCCAATGGATGAACCGCACATTCAAGATTTCGGATTCCTATTGATTTAGATGAGCTCTCAATTTGCGACATCAAAAGAGGAACAAAGCTTGCCAATCTCATACTTACCACAGACCTTATCATTTGGGATGAAGCTCTGATGACAAATAGACAATGTTTTGAAGCTCTTGATAGATCACTTAGAGATATAGTTTCTGAAAAACAACCAACATTGCAAGACATACCATTCGGAGGAAAAGTTCTCGTACTAGGAGGAGACCCGAAACAAATCTTGCCAGTAATCGAAAACGCTACGAGAGCACAAATAATTAATGCATCAATATTTCGCTCGTATCTATGGAAAGATATAAAGAAACTTTACTTACATGAAAATATGCGATTAAAAAAATTAGATGCAACAACATCGGAATACAAGGAATTAAACGAATTCAGTGAATGGATTCTAAAAATAGGAAATGGGACTATACAAAATAAATCTTCATACACTGTGGAGGATAATCCAAATTGTGACATAGTTGAAATCCCGGATGATCTACTGATAAAGCAAGCTGACAATAAAATCAATGCTCTTGTAGAGTCGACGTTCCCCAATTTCTCCTTGAACTACAACAATGCAGAATACCTGAGAGACCGAGCTATCTTATCAACAACGAATGAAATAGTCGATGAAATAAATGACTACATGCTTAGTTTGCTACCTGGGAATGAGATAGAGTATTACAGTGTAGATTCAATATCTAAATGTATCGATACTTGCAATGATGCCGACATATTATATCCTATTGAATATTTAAATAGTCTCAGCGCAAACAATTTTCCTGCTCATATACTTAAATTGAAAATAGGCGTGCCGGTTATGCTTCTACGAAATCTTAACCAAAGTATAGGACTATGCAATGGAACACGATTAATAGTAACAAATCTTGGACACAATGTGATCGAAGCAGTTGTTATAACAGGAACACATATCGGAGAAAAGGTATACATACCTAGAATAAACCTAACTACACAAGGTTGTCGTTGGCCATTTGTTTTAAGCCGTCGACAATTTCCAATAAAAGTATGCTACTCTATGACAATAAATAAAAGCCAAGGACAAACATTATCGAATGTAGGAGTGTATCTAAGGAAACCGGTATTCACGCATGGCCAGCTATATGTAGCAGTTTCTCGAGTAAAAGAGCGAAAAGGGCTTAAAATATTAATTGAAAATGAAGATGGAACATGTGGAAACAAAACAACGAACATTGTATATAAAGAAATATTTGATGTGCGCTAAACAGATTGCAAAAATGTCCGATTGAAATATTTGATTCCTTTATTACAAGCTATACCATTTACATTATACTATTCTTTGCTTGTATTTAACTTCCAGTTCTTTACTTGTAGGTTCCATTGCATTGGTCCAGTGACAATGCAGGTACAGGGACAGATCACTCCACTCTCAGAGCTGCGTCCAATAAATGCTTTGTATAATATTCATGTCAGAGTATCAAGAACCTGGGAATACAGAGGCAAGAGTGAACAAAATGATCTTATCCAATTCGATATGGTGCTCATTGACCAAAAGGTATAAGAGCTTATTCCTTTATCAAACATGCCAACAATAATATACTGACACAAAATTATTAAGATGCACTGTTTTTTATTTTGCCCTTCTGGTCTCTGTATTGTATCGCCACAACTCTTTCTCCTTCGACTTGTAAATTTCTATGATTTGGCAAAAGTAGGACCCACCTTGACATAACTAAAGGCAAAACTCATTCACTGCCAGAACCATTGAATAATTTAAAAAAGGTACACCAGTCATTTCACTGTCTTTTTACATGACAGTGAAATAAGATTAATATATTTTTGTTTTTATTGGGTTACAAATAGATGCCAGCATATATACTCATTCTATGTTTGCATTGGGAAGTTTTACATAACTATAAAATTATTTGTTACGCAACCAGTTCAATACTTGTACGAGCATTTGCTGTAGTATACCAGGATAACCACCCTTTATCCATGGTCTTCAATCAGTGTAGGTGAAAATATTTTAGCCTTTTGACTTTTGAGAAGGAGTTAATAGAGGTTGTTTCTGGGATGAACTAATTGAGAATGCACATCTGCTACACTCCGACCTGCTTTGTAGTGTAAATGGCACATGGTCTATTAATATAATCTGATAATTTAAATTTAATACTTCTGTAAAGCACCGATGGAATTGCAACAGCGCTGTAAACCTCATGGTCGATTGTAACATGTAGAAGTATTTTCGACTTGTCTGCGTATCAGTAATTTTCATATATTCAAGACAGATTTGTCCCATACATAATCTCCTACAAAGCCACATGCAGGCATAGCAAAAGTTACTTGTCCATGGATTATGTGTTGATAATAAAATGTACAACCCAAGCAGCTTGTTGACATAGCTATTTTCCAAATAAGTATGCTACTACTTTCATAATTATGCATATGCTGAGTAGTCATTCAGCTTTACTATCTCTACACGTTTTAAATTATATTTTCGATTTAGTATATATTGAGCTTAATGATAGGGCCCCTATTGCCTGCTGCGCTTTAACAAGGGAAAAACATAGCCACTCCAAGTCCATGATGACAACTGCAGCTTTAATTTAATGCTGACAATTTTCTTCCAATGTTTAAAACTGTAGGGTTATGCAATGTACTGTGAGGTACCAAAAGACATACTCGCCCAATTTAAGGAGCACCTACAGGAAGGAAAAATTCTTTATATCTCCAAGCCAATTGTTGAAAAAGCTAAGCCTGGCTACAGAGTGGTAGATGCCCCTTACATGCTAAAGTTCAGCAAGCGAACACAAATCTTTGAAGCCAATGATGACCCGGCTTTTCCCAAGTATGTGTTTTCGTTGACTCCAATTGAACAGCTACCACAATATGCCAGAAGGACAGATCGTTTCCTAGGTAATAATACTTATTCTGAAAATTCATACCATATTTTTGAATATCCTAATATAGATTGTGTCTGATTTCCTAAACTGTCCATATAGATGTGCTTGGGAAAATTACAGCTGTCTCAAACGCAGCCATTGTGCGCAACACATCAGGAGATCTCATGATGCGTAGAATCATAAAACTCCAGGATCATAAGTATGATTTCAAACTACTAAGTTTATTCACTTTTCAACTGCTGGTTTTATTCTTAACTGTTACATTAATACTTAGATTATCTAATCAATATGCAGGGGGACCACAATTGACTTATCATTGTCGGGACAAAGGGCTCTCGAATTCAATGCAGAGGCTGTATTTGATGTTGGTCAGAACCATCACGTAATTGCAATCTTTGTGGGCACTCTAATGAAAGTGTATAAAGAAAACTTCAAATTTCTCAGTGGAACATCACCTTGTCGTTGGTATATAAATGAGAATGAAATACCAGCAATAAAGACATTTCAGAGAGGGTATAATTTCAATCTTCTTTCTTTCATACAACCGACAATTCGCAAACTACATACTTATGGTAAATATATTATATTATGCTAACAGCTTGCCCTATGGAGTGACTCCAATTCAAAAGCTAGAACTCCAGAGTGAAGACTACATGGAACAAGGCGTCGAAGAAAAAACTTTGTTCGATCTCAAAGAAGTTGATCCTTATACAGAAAAGGTGCAAACCACATCCTTACATTATTAACAGTTACCCATATGTGTAGTAAATGCTGCATAGCTCACTACTTTACTACGGTCCTAATTATACAAATCCAGGACAAGAGATTCCAGTGCACAGTTACACTGCTTTCTCTAGCAGACAAGCAACAGTGGTGCTACAGAGCTTGTAGAGTTTGCAATTCAAGAATGATAGCAGGTCATGATGGGTATGAATGTACAAAGGCAACTGGTTGCTCCTGCAAACAATTTGACTGGAAGTAAGAAAACCTCATGAACCGTCTTCTTTTTTGTTGTGTGCCATGTTGCAATTATGGTGCTAATTTATCTCATATTAAAGCAACTTTAATACTACGTGTGAGTGTGATCAGCCAAGCTAATGACAGGCTATTAGCTTCATGTTACTATAATTTACACAGTTGATTGTTTCAATATATAGTATTACTGATACAATGAAAAATACATTTTTTTAATTTAAATTTTTTATTATCACTATTTATTTAAAGCATTGTGGCAGCCCCATTAAAATATACTCTAAACATATGTCCCAGTGCTCTAAAACTGAATGTTAATTAACATTGGTACAACAATAGTGCTAATCTGACATGTACCTGCCTACCACCGGTTTAAAATAAATGCACCAATTTCCATTCTGTAACCTCAATTCTAGCATGTCTAGATCTACTTTTTGCTGCCTATATCCATGATCCTTTAGTAAATTTCCAACCGTTTTATTGTTTCTGTTGGTACCAAGCTGAATCTGAATTTCAGGTTCTATACAATGCAAACTTTTTAGTTCAATGTAATATTATGTAAAACGTATTCTCACTATATTTCCTACATGTTTCAGGTACAAGATCTGTTTCATAGGAGCAGACGACACCTATAGACTTGAGTTTATGTTCTTTGAGAAAAAAGGCTTAGAACTCATTGGAAAAAGTGCAGAAAATCTAAGGAAACAGTACGATCCAACTTCCACCCCACCTGACATAGCGCAATGGATAAATCATAAATTCACCTTCATAGTAAAAGTCCTATACAAAAAAAGCGCCAGGAGTTTGGATCCTTCCTTTGAGGTTATTATGATCAAAGAAAGACATGGAAAGCAAGAAACACTACCAAGCATTGCTAACATTGGATCTGTGTCATCAAACATGGATACATCAGATCTGCCACCACTGGTGACAATAACAGCATCCAAAAAGATAGATCAGGTAAATTTAGATAATTATTATATTCCTTAAGCTAAAATTTGTTGCATGGGGTTCTAATCACTTAAAAAAATTCAGGCTTCATTCTCAGCAACTCCTCCCTTCATAGATGTCAAGGCTATGTACATAGACGATCAATCTGAGTAAGTAAATGCACACTCTTGCATATGCACATATTCAATTTTCATGGTTTTAACTGTCACTTTTAAACTACAGCGCTTGGGACAAGAGCCATTATTACCACCAGGTAACTATTTATTAGTCCATGGGTTCCAATGCTAAATTATTACACCTTTGAGAATTTTTATAAAATCAAAATGGATCCACCAATGTCTCCATGCTATGTTGCCAGGGCAATCGAGATGATGAGCACGATGAAAAACAGGCTGCCAAAAGGCAAAAAATTACCTAACCGTTAATGGTAAATTGCAGCAATAATAATCTTCTATTTCCCTTTAATTGTATGTGCATTAATTACTTTTTCCATATGACTCAGATATCAGAAGGAGTGAAGGGGATGAAAACACATTTTGATGTATAGGAAACAAAACAATCAGCCTCAGAAGATTTTGCTTACTCCTATCCAGTTAGCTTTAGTGAACTCCAAATGGAAAGAACACTGGAGAATGATATTTTGCTCTCCACAAGCTGATAATATGACTTTTGTATTTTGCTACTGTAGTGCACACATCTTTGGTAGCACCATGCTGTTCGTGCAATGGCAAACACTAATCTTTTGGCCCCTATGTAAAGGCAGTTCCTTTATAAAACCATGTAACATCTACAATTATGGTGGTTCAATGCAAGTATGCTGCTCGCTCATCAATACATTTGTTTCTTACAAATTCAAAACCACAGGAATGCAGTTCGGTCATCACAATGAAATTTGGAATTCATTTTAATCGATCCAGCTACCACAGCTATATATTTAGTGCATGCATTCGCTATTCTAAGTATCTAAAATATATACAAATATGCGGCAAGACTAAAGGTAGGCAATGGCTTCAGCGCGGCAATGCCGCGTGTTGTTTCTAGTACATTTTTAGGAAAGCGGAAAAGCTATCAAATTTCCACTTTAAAATTCGTGCGTCGATGATAAACGGAGGCGGATCAGGAATAAAAAAAAGACATACCTGCACCGTCCGGAGCTCTGCACGGCCCTAACTTACATCGAGGTACGTGTTACTTTGTTACCAGAATATTCAAACGATCATAACTTTCAAACCATATACCCAATTTAAATTCCGTTTGAACATAGACGTTGTTCATAATTAATATAACAAAATGAGATCCAATTTGCACATATTATTTATATTTTAAAAAACTCAACAAATTAGGTGTACTATTTCAACATTTTAGTTATACCATTTCAACATTATTGCATAAATGTTGAAGTAGTTTATTTGAAATGTTGAACTTAACTTATGCAAATGTTGAATCTATTATTTCACATTGGATGCATGCTGCATGCACTATCTCTAGCAAAAATAACGAACTAGTAATGCAGTGAAATCTCAAATGTGATTTGTCACGAAGTAACTAAAATCTCAGTGCAACAATGTAAAGGAAAAGTTTATAGTTCTGACCTAGTTAGCGGTGCTCACATTGCACTATTGTTGTTGGGATTTTATTATTTATTAGTGGACTTTATAGATAGATGTTTATTCATGTTCCACCAGTTACATAGAGCTCCCCCGTTCCGTCCGCCCCCGCCGCGCACGACTCGACGACACGAGCCCGCCGGCGCGCATCCAGGCACACGCCAGCCAGGAGTCACTCCCACCCAGGCTCCCACCGTTTGCCGTTTTTACCTGGCCTCCACCGTTGCGCCCCCCCCCCCCCCCCCCCCCCCCCCGCCGGCGCTTGACTTGACCCCCGCCCCTCCTCCTCGTCGTTCGTCGGGGAGAGCGGGCTCGGGCCGCGTCTTTGTTGACGGACGGAGACCGCCCCGCCACCGCAAACCCTCCCCTTCCTTCCACCCCTCCCGTCGTCGCCCCCGCTCCTCCCGCTTCCCGTCGTGCCGCGCCAAGCATTGGGGATCTCGCGGGTCGTTCGTCCGGAGCCTGCCGACGCCTGGCCCGGGGACCAAACCCTAGCCGCCGCCGGCGCCGGAGGGAGCTTGGGGCTGCGCGCGTCGGGGCTGGACGGCGCGGGAGGTGGTAAGCTCTTCGGCGCCCTGTGTCCGTGCCGCGCGATGGCTGCGAATTTCCTCCGGGGGGGGGGGGGGTGTAGCGTAGGCGTCTCTGTGGCTCTCGTTTACCGCGGCACTCTGGTTAGTCGGGAGGCGGAACCGCTGTACGTCGTGGATTGTGCGCGACAGGGAGCTTCTGGATGATGCGATTTGTTGATTCTAGGGGTCACTGGAAAGGGTTAGTCGGGAGGCGGAACCGCTGTACGTCGTGTTGTTGTGATGTTTCTGTAGATGGATGTAGTTACAGGAATGGGAGCGCCGTGGAAGGGAAGCTTTTACATGCCGCAGGGGCCTCAGAGTGATTGTGCGATTAGTTGTTTGAGAATATTAGTGATATCGAATGGGATACCACGAGCACTGGCTGCTCAACCAGCTTCATTGTTAGGGTGGTTAACAAGTTATTTGTATAGTCCGGGCTAGACCTAGCTCTTTTTGTCCAATCCACGCCACCGCTTTTAGGAGCATTACCTGAAACGGATGCTTTTGGTTGTTGTACTATTCTATGTTACCCGTTTCTTTTGTCGTTAGTATAGATAGTATTTATACATGCATCAGTTCTGAGCTTCTGTCCTCGTGTGCGCTGATTTTCTGTTTTAAAAGAAATAACAGTTTCCAGTTAATCTAGGGTAGATTGTCGGTTGCTACTTTCCTTTTCCAAATTGTGATGGTGGGAAGTTATATGAATTGATTGTCCCGTGCGTTCGTGCTCACTGGTCATAAATTCCTCCAATTAATCATGATCTTGGATTTGTTTCCGTTGGATTTGTCCTGTTGCTCCTTCATTGATTATGTTCTGTTTACCGTTGAATTAAAATTTCAGGTTGTCGTGTAGCGGATTGAAAGTATTCCGTGGTTTAATGCTGAACCACTAATTAAGAGGGCAATCATTTGACTAACAACTGCGCGATGCGGTGGAATTCTTAATTTGGAGAGAATTACTCATGCTAGTTAGTAAAAGGAAGGTGGAAATCTTTCTTGCTTTACTCAAGTGAAGACATGCCCAAGACATCTCCTGTTAAAGCAAGCAAGAACATTGAATCACAGAAACAATCTGCACCAAACTTAACAGTAACAAATGGACATGCTGGTACTAAGGAAGTGGTCAATGGCGAACGCCCTATCAAGAATGTGAAACGCACTAGCACTTGGATCTGCAAAAATTTAGCCTGTAAAGCTGCTAGACCATCAGAAGATTCATTCTGCAAGAGGTGCTCATGTTGTATTTGTCACAAGTTTGATGACAACAAGGATCCTAGTCTATGGTTAGTTTGTTCATCTGAAAATGATAGCAAGAATTGCTGTGGCTCTTCTTGTCATATTGAATGTGCTTTTCGACACAAGAGGGTAGGATGCTTTGATCTGGAGCAAATTATACATCTCGATGGGAGTTATTCTTGTGCTTCATGTGGAAAGATTTCTGGAATACTAGGGTAAGCACAGTTTCTAGTTAATATTCTCTAAGGCTCAATGTTCCTATTGTTGTTTTGTTTCTTTTCTTCATTTGTATGACTTGCAAATAGTTTAATTATTTTGCATGAGAAGTGGCTTGCTCGTCTGCAGTGATGAAATTACTGTGCATAGAGTCAGAAACCATTTTAGAACTGTGGCGTATTATTCTTTACCTTTGACAGAAATTTCATTCCCATTGGTAGTAGATAAATAATTATGTGAAACCATTTTAGACATGCAACATTCAAGTCAACTGTTACTAGGATCCGATTCATCTTTGCAGTGGACATACTAGTCCTCATGGGGTATTCCTCCAATGTATATAACATTGTAGTTTATAATTGCAACGATCTCTTTTTATTAAATGTTGTAAATGTACATCTTGAATGAATAAACCTAGAAGGATGAAATTATCTTCTCAAAATTAAATTCTTTGGAGCATGGAATTGTTCGATTACCCCAAACAGGTACTGTGTATCAAATGCCAGCTCTTCTAATTTTGACATACTAGTGGTTTCTTAATTGAAATCAAGCATCCAATGTTAAAGTTGTGGTATTGATTTGCATATAGATACAGTATTTACTTGGGGCATTATTGGAACACCTGCTGTGGCTTTTGGTCATTCATGGTAGACTTGTTTAATTAACATTAACATGTGTATTAATCTTTGGTGCAGATATTGGAAAAGGCAATTAGTAATTGGAAAAGATGCTCGCCGAGTTGATAATCTCTGCCAACGTATTTATTTGAGCTATAGGCTATTGGAGGGAACTAGCCATTTTAAAGAACTGCATGCCATTGTCGAAGATGCCAAAGCAAAATTGGAAAGTGAGGTTGGCCCACTTGATGGAATGTCAGCAAAGAATGCACGTGGTATCGTAAGCAGGTTCTCAGCTGGTATTGATGTGCAGAAACTATGCTCTACAGCAATTCAAAGAGCTGATGAGTTGTTGAGTTCTCCTGACCTGCATCTTCGAGGTAATGATCATCCTTACATAAAATATTTACCATGATGGTTTTGGTGTTGCTGCAGAAGGCTTACACACTTCTTTGTTTGCAGATTCATTACCTGCTGCCTGTAGATTCAAATTTCTAGACATAACGTCTTCTTCACTTGTTGTCATTTTGAAAGAAACCTTGTCATCTGACACAATCAAAGGTTATAAGCTATGGTACTGGAATAGCAGAGAACAACCAAGTGCGGAAAAGCCTGTGGTTCTGCCCAAAGATGAAAGAAAAATATTAGTTTTTAACCTATCCCCATGCACAGAGTATTGTTTCAGAGTTATATCATTCACCGAAGATGGGGTACTTGGTCATTCAGAATCTAGGTGTCGTACCAATAGCAAGGATATATTTTTCAAGCGTGCTACACAGAATGCAGGAGGCACACATACACAAAAAAGAGACAGAAGTCATTCTTTAAAGTCAAGTGGATTCAAGATTGGAGGTCTTTGGAAGAGTATGCAGGAAACTTGGGGCGAAGAGGGCTGTTTTGAAGGGGTTTGTGAATATACACATGAAGGTTCATGGAGCAGAAGTGCCACAGACACAGAGTTTTCTGGTGCTTGTCGCAAACTTCATTTCAACGCATCTTCTGTTCCTGACCTAAACATTGAGGTGCCTGTGGCCATGGATTACACCACTGAGAAGCATTATCATTCAAAGAAGGGACTTGTAAGATCAAATGACAGTGGTGACTCTGAAACCTGCGCAGTTGGCCGGAGTGCAGAACCACCTGCTGTTGAGTCTCGGCCAGTAGGCAAGGTGAATAGCACACACATTGATATATGTGAGCAGAATGGTGCTTCTGCTATTTGTCGTGAAAAACAGTTTTCTGGAACGACAAGGCAGTTGGATGGGAGTTATGAGCATTGTGTGAAAGTAATTAGGCAGTTGGAGTGTGATGGACACATTGATAACAGTTTCAGGATGAAGTTCTTGACTTGGTATAGTCTAAGATCGACAGACCAGGAGCGTAGGGCTGTGACCACATTCATCAAGACACTAAGTGAAGAACCAAGCAACCTGGCCGAGCAGCTCACCGATTCTTTCGGAGAAATCATAAACTGCAAGAAGTCAAGAACCGGTTTCTGCAACAAGCTATGGCATTAGGACAAAAGGATATTGCTAACTCACTGATTATCTGAATTTTTCCCAGATCAGTGCAGTAAAATCTAGTGTATTCCACCAATTTGACAGCAACAAAAAGGAGTGTTGGCAAAAATAGGAAATTATTTTAGGCAGCAAATAGCTTGCACTGAAATAATTCTTTTTTCCCATCAGGAAGTAGTGGAAACTTATTTTTCATTGGATTACTGGGTGAGTCCTGGAATTGTTGTAGAATGTTCTCTTGTTATCTGTTGTAGCTCCGTGGAGAAATTTTTGGAGATGGTTCGTTGACTAGTCTGGTAATATCATCGTAAATGCAATTAGATTGGTATAAATTATTGATTTACTTGTCCTTTTATCCTTTTTGTTGCATTTGCTTACACCCAGTAGTGATTCGAAGAGGTTTCCTTTTTTTTTCTTTTTTACCACATCTGTTGCTAGGATTGGAATATCTCTAAAGAGATAGCTTTGGATAGGAGCGCTTGGAGACTAACTATCAATGTACCTGAACCTTAAATTTATTTCTTTCGGATTTCATCTCTAGCTTATCCTAATTTTCTTGGGAAAAAAGGTTATGTTGTTGTTGTAGTACCACATCTGTTGCTAATGTCATTGAATTTGTTAACCTGACGCTGGCAGCCAATAAAGTAGACGAGTGTCAGAACGGGGGAGTCAAGGGAGTTTTAAAAAAATAATATTAATCCCTTTTTAAATTTACATCCTTATATATTTTTTTGAATAGTGACACACAGATCTTATCTTACAAGTGTTTGGCAGACCAATTTCACTTAACAAATAGACGAACGTTTATTTTATTTAACAAATAGACCGCATGCTTTATGTCATCCCCCATTCTGTGGCATCTGCACTTAATATTTCATTTTAATTTAGTTTTGGAACAGTGTTTCACACACACACACCCCATAAGTGTTTGACACACAAAAATTCACTTAACAAATAGGCGGACTTGTTTTATTTATTCACTCGAAAGTACCACAAGCTTTATATATATCCAACTGCGTGAATTTCAAACCCACCATGAGGCTCCGCTTTTAATAACTACGGCATCCAGTATGGACAGCAAGTAAAGTTTCAGATTCTTCTGCGCTCCGGCCGGAGGGTGGTAAAGGATCCAACATTTTGAACTAAAAAATCTAAAAATCAGGTCCTAAAAGAACCGGTCTCTAATTTTATACAATTTTGAATTAAAAAATTTAAGAGTCTTGTTGGACTGTGAAGATGCCACTAAGGTCTTGGCCCGTTACCACCCCTGGCCGGAGCCATGCATGAAGCCACAGCAGAGAATGGCCGACTCGCTCGAGGCGGCGCTGGCGTCTGGCACCCCCAGTCCTTACGTCCTGTGCCTTGCTGGATTGGCTCGCGCTAGGGATGAAAACCAACCAGAACAGACGGGAACGGGACACCTCTCAACCGTTTCCGTATTTTATTCCGGAAATTGGGAGCGGGAGCGGAATAGCTGGAAATGAGATATACGGGTTACACAAATAGACGAGAATCAAAAAAATTATCAGAATATATTATTATTTAATTATCATTCAACTTGTATGAATATAACACTGTATACTCTTTTACGCAAGCTATTCTTTTAAAAATATGATCATTGTTTTATGTTTTCTATGATTAAACCGTGAAGTACACCGATTGATTGAGGACAAGAGGATATATAGTGTGCCTATTGATTTTTTTCTAAATTTTATAAATACGGGATCATCCCAACTAAAAACGGAATCCCACAAATACGGATGGAATACACCCCTTCCCACTTCCAATCCTATTTCCATATTTTTCTGTAAATACAGAAACAGACGATATAAATATAGAAATATAGGCAGAACGGGAATTGATGGGAATGAGATGTTTCCAGTCCGTTTTCATCTTTACCTTGAGCCCGTGGAGGCAAAACTTGTACAAATGCTACGGACCTACGGTTTTTTTGAAAGATCCTGAACCTTACAATTCGGCGTATATTAATAAGAAGAAGAGAATTGACCTTGTTTATAGGTAAACCGGGCCCGAAAACCACACAACAGAAACTATAAAACCTATCACTACAACACCTATAGCTAGCAACACCGGCCGATTGGATTGGGACATCAATCGAAACTCACTCGACTTTGGCTGGTCGGATTGGGACATCGACAAAGCCATAACGACTTACACTCCGCTCGGTCGAATTGGAACATCGACACGAGCCACCACAACTCTCCGGTTTGTCTGTCTGTTTTTTTTTTTGCATTAAATGTAAAATAATCTCTTGTTATGAAGTTAGAGGCTTAGAGTACGCTGAAACATTCGAGAAATCAAAGAGAAATTTCACACCATAAAGAACTTGTATCAGACAATGTCAGGTTCATCGTCGTATCAGTTCTCTATTTCTCTCACAAGACACCAGAGAAATGACTTCCAAATATATCTATGTGCAAGTTTTTTTCATATAGAAAAACAAAATAAATATGGTCCCATAATGATGGGAGCAAGAATTTCACATTTCTAAGACCTCCAGGAGTCTCGATACATTTAGTTTCTCAACATTGAACTCTAGCCACAAACATTCAGCACCTTGTCCTCCGCTTGCGCAAGTCATGATGTATTTTGCCTTTATGTCCTAGTCTCTAGGAGATTAACACACAGTTGACAACCTCCCCCCTTACAGCCTCACTCCAGGTGAAGCAACTTTTCAGGCTGCCATGATAACTAATTGGAACCATTGTATGAAACTTGCAGCAAAAATTCAAACATCATGGAAACCATGCTTATTCTTGTAGCTCTTCGAGATCTCCATTGGAAAAACATGAGCAATACATGCCATGAAAGAACTCGAATGGCAAGTTGGCAACCATTCACGTTAGCATTTGTCCAGAACACATCAACATTACTCTTCCGAGTTATTAGTCACTGTCCCAACTTTCATCAGTATTTTTCTTCATTTTACCAATCGTGTCACCATGTTCCAAGTTATCATTGCTTTCCTCCTCGCTACTGCTGTGGACATTTGAGAAATTTACCTTTGGGGATCTTAGGTTCGTTTCTCTTTCTCCCCCCTTATTATCCAATCCCCACAAATCTTCTTCTTCAGAGTCTAAACCACCATCATTACTGTCAGAAGCAGCTACAGAATTTCCTCGACTCTGATTGGAACCTCTGAATCCCCCAGGAATAGAACTCCGCCTGCCACTGGATCTGCTCTTCTCATTCTTTGTACTTTTGAATCGTAGAGGACGATCATCAGGTGCATCGCTATCATTGTTGAATCCAAGAAAATTATCTGTGTCATCACCAGAGTCCCATTCTTTACCTGATGCCTCAATCTCACTATTATCATCCCACCTCCTTGCATCTGATGTTCTTTTGTTGTTGTTATCTCTCCTATATCTTCCCTGGCCTCTATCCTGAACATCTGAGTTGCCATAACTTCTGTTGAAACCCCTCCTCTCGCCCACTTCTCCCCTAGGAACAAAATCCCGTCTCCCACTAGATCTGCTCGTTCCATTCCTCATGCTTTCGAATCGTCGAGTATGCTTGTCACGAGAATCTCTATCATTGTCAAAGCCCAGAAAATTATCCCTCGCATCAACATCATCACCAGAGTCCCATTCTTCACCTGATGCCTCAGCCTCGCTATCATCATCCCACCTCCTTGCATCTGGCGTCCTTCTGTTGCTGTTATTCTCTCTCCTATATCTTCCCTGTCCTCTATCCTCATAATCTGAGTTTTCATAACTTCTAACGAAACCCCTCCGCTCACCCACCTCTTCTCTCTCCCAATACCGCATTCTTGAAGATTCTTCTTTCTCTGCTGCCTCTTCTTCCTCCCATTGCTTCTCTGCCGCACTTTCTATCTCTGAAATGAACCGGTCAAGCTCCTCCTGGTCGCTATCTTCAGATGGTTGATCATGTGGTTCTTTTATTTCAGTAGTCCCAGCAGAAGGTTGTGCATCCCCATGGAAAACGTAGGGAGTACCTTGTTGTTCATCTATGGCTCGGAAGAATGTAGAGGCAACACGCTGGATACTAGCCATAGCAACAGGATCCTCCGGACTGATACCCTTGCGACGGAGCTGTGTCTCTATTTTCTTGATGTTTAGTTTCTGTGATTCAAGCGCTTGCTCAAATCTGGCCTTGAATAAAGCCTGCAAAAAGGAAAATTGCACCCATTTGGAAGTATTACAAAGCTGGAGATAATCAGTTTGAAAAATAAATAGATGGTCAAACATATGCAGCATAAATAAACCAGAACTTGGTAGGAATTGGTAAATGACATACAGATCATATGCATAATCCATAGAAAGAGGAAAGTGAAATGGAAATAGCAGGGAAATGCGAACTGAGATAGAGACATCAGTTGCATGGGACTGACCTTCCTCTTGGTAAGTGTGTTGAAAGGTATAAGGTTCTTAGGTTGACGGTAGTTTCTTCCTCGAAACATGATGATTGTTTTAGTATTATGAATGTTGATCACAATTCCACCACTTAATCTTGTCAGCATTGCTGCCATTTCCTTAATTTTTTCCTTCGGGAAGTTGTCACAGCAAACTTGAACCGTCTCATGGAATTTCCAATGCATATGCATGTTTTGAACAACACCTCCAAAGACTCCACGAACTCCAACAGGTACATAATTTCTATTTCTGAATCCAATCTTCTTGTAAGCTTGTAGTTGCTCAGCTGTTAACAGTTCAGGATCATGACGAGGAGCTGGTAATTCTGGTAGCTCATACTTCTTGAGCTTCTGCAGTAGCAAAGAAACCTTTTTCTTGGCCTGGATAGAAATGGAAAGTATGGCAAGTTAATGACTTTGCAACAAAAAGAAACAGACCAGAGACTATGCTGTAGTTAGCTAGATATTCATGATATATCTGGAAATTGAAACTTTTTAATAGGTGTGCAAAGTGCAAACTCAGCAAGTGAGTATTAAGCATCCAATCACTTACACAAATAAGACATACATTTGTTGTTATTTGTTGACACTGATTTTTCCTCAAGCTTACAAGGAATGCAAGCACATTTACTATGAATCACCTTTAAACATTCAAACCATCAGAAAAGCTCTAATAGGCTATACCATGATATACCACACAGTTTTTGAAATTCTAGAACCCTATAAATCATAGGAATAATCTTAGGCTTATGTACGCGTACAACAGGCGTGGTTGTCCAAATCAAAACTTGCAACTTTAAAGGCACATAAGTCAGTACGGCATTTTGAACTCCTAAGGCTGCTATTTGATAAGCCTTCAGTTCCACAGAGCAAACTCCAAACCCAAACTATCTAACCATATTAAATACTTTCTGGGATGCACAGTTACATGTAGCAATGCCTCGGTGCGAAAGATTTTATTTAAAATTACACAGAAAACTCCTGATTCTGATTTCTCTCCACAAATCATCAGTGAGCAAAACTTCCAGCACACAACTACAAAAATTCAAAGAATTGTGTCCCACTTGGAAGAAGTAGACTACACCGAGATTGACCAAGCATCCTACTGCAGCCAGACCATTTGGCCGGCACCACCACGAACATGCAAGAGGGAAGCAAAAATGGGGGGTAATTGCCTCCTTACCCTGCGCAGGTTGTAGATGAGCTTCTCGTCCTCGGTCATGAGCTTCTTCCTGAGCTTGACGGCGCGGCGGAGCTCCCGTTGGGTGCGACCAGTCTCCCTTGCCATCCGCCTCTCCACCTTGCTCCGCATGCTCCTCCCCTTGGTCGACATCGCCCGCCGCCACCCGCCGTCCGCTCCTGCTCCCGCCGCCAGCAACCCCGCGGACGGAGAAGCCGAGTCCGCGGCCGCGATGACCGGCTCACCGCTCGCGGCAAGTCGCCAGGAGCTGCCCCTCCGCGGAAACACACGCACGCGTCGTCAGAGATCAAGGGGAAAGGGGAAGAGCCGCCGCTACTGGCACGGGTCGAGGGAAGGGGAGGGAAAGGGGGCGGGGCGCACCTGCGGCGGAGCGATGGCGAGGCTGCCCGGAGGAGGCTCCGGAGGACCCACATGGCTGTCCGGCCGCGGCCGGAAGGTCGCCGACGACGAGGAGGGCTCTGGAATGCGGGGCGAGATGGGTTTAGGAGGCGGCGGCGCAGGGCGATAAACCCTGGGCCTGGTGGTGGTGGGGACGGCGGGGGTGGGTTGGGCTGTGTGCGGCCTGAGGAAGCAGGAGCTTGATGGGCCGTCAGATGCGAGGTGGTGGGCTTGTGCCAATCCTATACCGGAAAACCTATATATCTTTCGGAGGAAACTTTGTTAAATATCTTCCTATGTTTGAGATCTGTGCAGATTAAAATAAATGGATAAGATGCAATCCAGCACGAGGAAGTGCATGCGCGCAAGCACAGCTTGCCGTAGGGGAGGTGGACAGCTGTCCAAGCATAGCTGGTTGGTGGAAAAGAGGTTGGGACTCCTTTTAGATCGGATCGTACACTTTGCTTTTAATTTTTTTTCCAAACCGTAAATGCTTTTCTGATTCCGTTTGAACCACCGTGTTACTTACAATTTATACAATAAAATAAGATACAATATGAATATATTTTAGTTTTTTAATATTGTTTTGAAAAATCAACATTTGTAATGTATCGTTTCACCAATTTGAATATATATGTTCAACAATTTATATATATTGATTCAACATATCTTTTATAAATGTTGAATTAGTTCATTAGAATTGTTGAACTAATTTTTTAAAATATTGAGTACAATAGTTTAAAATGTTGACTAGCCTGACTATCATCTTGGAGTATTCTTTAGCAAAGGAAATAATTTAGCATATTAGAAATCGCACCTATGACCTGCTACCTGCTGTCTATATCCACATGCAAGTAGTAGTACTAGCAGTTGCCTATCCTACGTGTTGTTTGCGCATTGTAGACATTGGAAGAGTTATGGGCCGTACTTGGGCTGTGCGATGGTACAGCTATTCATCTTCCGGAATACAGCTAGGAGCTCCCATCCTATACATCTTCTACAAAATTATTTCTTCTCCATCTTTCATTATTTGAAATCTGTACAACCAATCACACCTTTTGATCCATTTTAGACGCCAGCTTTTCCCTCTCTCCTACCTTCTCTCTCCGCCGCCGCTCGCCACGCCACCACGGGCCGCCCGCAGCTGCCCCTGCGCGCTGGCCCCGCCCCACCGCGCGTGCTAGCTACCTGCTCCGCTGCTGCTGCATGCTTGCGTGCCGCTGCTGCTGCCGCCTGCATGCGCGCTTGCATGCATGCTTTGCACCGCCGCTGCTTAGGCTATTTCCAGCAAATAGCGGATGCGGATGCGGAAAAAAAGCTTCGTATACGCATCGGTCCCACCACTCGCTAGGTGATAGGAGAAGGCCCGTTCCAACAGCGGTGCGAATGCGGACGCGCAAACAACAAGCAGGCCGCCGGCCGCCGCGCGCGGGCCTACGGAGATCACAGACGACCGATGCGGTGAAGAGAGAGAATGTGTAGATATGCGGTGCGCATTCGGCCTTCTCGTATTTTTCGCGTCCGCAATCGGGAGCTGCTGGAGCGTGCTACAGTACCTTGGTAGTGCGCTTTTTCCGCATTGGGGATGCGATGCGAGCGCTGCTGGAAACAGCCTCCGCTTGCGCAGTCGCTGCTGCTGCCTGCCTGCGCTGCTTGCGTCGCCGGTGCTGCCTGCGCTGCCCTGCCGCGCGCCCATGCTGCCTCCCGGGCGCCGGAGAAGAAGCTTGCCCGGTCATCATTCAACAAATCGAATTTAGCATTTTAACATTTTGCACTTCTAATTTCAACATTTCATCAGTACAATTTCAACATTATGATCATCAAATGTTGAACTGATTTAATAAAAATGTTGAATTAATTATATCAATATGTTAAACATATTTGCAAAAGTTTATATATGATAATTGGACCAATAGGCTTTAAAGATGAATGACTTATCTATCTTCCATAAAATATATAGGAAGCCCCAGTGGGCATGAGCCGTACGATCTGACCGTAAGCCACGTGGACAGTTTTTTAGCATAGCAACCGAGAAAACTTAAAGAAACAAAAACACTGAGAAAACACAAGCTACTTTTAAAACAGATTACAAAATACACAAAATACAATAGTTTTGCAGCAGCGTCCTCGGATATAAAGTTCTAAACATTATACTCTAGAAATGAGAAGGGAATGAGCAGACTAGATAATGAGAAAAATGTTAGGATTCCTTTTTTTGAAAACGCATTAATTTATACTGCTTGGGCACTGGGCAGTATAAACATGTGTTTTTTTCAACCAAACATTTATAATGTTGCACATGTATAGTTCCAAAGGTTAGTTGCGCTAATAAAATTATATAGGTCGTGTATATAATCTTTCAACGATACTCTTAAATCTTGAAGAAGACAGATTATGAACGTGCATAGGTGATACTACGGAGTGGGAGTGAGCGTGCATATATAAACTGCACATTAGCTAAAAAATTATTTAGCTATAAAATAAATAAAAATGGTTCCAACTAATATTATTTTTTTAGATTACATAGTATAATTTAGACACTCATAAATATATGTACACTCAACTCTATGAACGCACGAATGCAAATTCTATTTTTATAAGTTTCTTCGAAGACTGAACCGTCTACCATAGAAAAGCACAATGCCGTTAACCTTTAGAATATTCGTTTCCATAAAAAGTCGAACCTAAAATTTAAGATGCTACCAAAACTTTTATAACCACTGGACTATAGACCCTTTCACCCAACTAATATCAACTTGCTATAGAAAAATGTGCCGTGCCAGTTTGTACAAGGGAAACTCAGGTTTGGGCATTTTGCTGATCGACGGTTAAGCCGGAGGAGGAGGTTTCGTGAGAAGGTAGGCGCGCGTGGACGTGGTAGGAAGAGAGGACCCACAGATTCTTCTCCGGTGGCCGCACGGCCGCACCACGTTTCCATCGTGCGCCGCGGCTACCTCGTGTTTGCGTGAGGAAGACACTCGTTGGATGGATGATGGATAAGATAGATCATCCAGCCTCCCAGGCTTATAGAACAATATACGCCTTCTAGATGACAGGCACCCTGCAGTCTGCACGCGCGCAAACGCAGGCGCCGGGATCTGATGGGATGGGTCTCGACGGGGAAAATGAGTGGACGAAACCGTACGTGCTTGTTGACCCTTTTCCCTTCTAGATGGCCGACTTTACGATTTGCTTGCTACAAAGAGGAAAGTGAGTACTAGCACGACTTTAGGAAGTACATTAGCTTCTCTCTTTTTTTTCTGCAATTAGTTTTGTTTACTACTCATAAATAAACAAGACACGCTCTGCTATGTTTGTTCCAAAGTGCTACCTGGCGGATTTGCCTTTGTGCACATTTTGATGTCCGACGACTCCATTGCAAGCACAATTTAATTTTTTTCAGCACAATTGAAGGCACAGGAGGTTTACAAATTTAGTATCCTACATACAGTAGATAGCAAAAAACCAAGTAAGCAATTTTGTCACTCCAACTGGATGCAAATGCGCATCCAATTGACAGTTTCCAGTCACTGATTCTGCCCACAGTAAAAAAATACTTTCATTTAAAACACATATTATTTTGACTATATTCCATGAGTTTGGCTGGACCCTATGAGAAAAAGATACTTGCCTCAGGTACTACATCCCTATCCAACTCGGGGAAAAGAAATCGATTCCTTTTCACCTCCGGCCTAATTTAGATGCAAAATTCAAAATTTCAAAACTATCATATCGAATGTGTACGGCACATGCATGAAGTATTAAATCTAGACGAAATAAAAAATTAATTGTACAGTTTGCTTGTAAATTACGAGACGAATCTAATAATCCTAATTAGGTCATGATTAGATAATAAATTGCTACATTAAAGCTACAGTAAATATGTGCTAATGATAGATTGATTGGTTTTATTAAATTCTTTCGTTGTTTACAGACGAGTTCTGTAATTAGTTTTGTGATTAGTCTATATTTAATATTTCAAATGTATAAAGATTTCATTTTAAAAAATTTACACGATACATCTGAACTAGGCCTAGGCGCACTTCCGTTCTACATTTTGGCAGTACTCCTACGTAGGTACAAGTCAAATAGCCTAGGCGTGCTTTACACATCGGTTGACGCTTGCCTCCGAAACCTTGCAGCTTTTTGGAGAGAAAGAAGAGAGATCGAATTCCAAAAGCTCAAACAGCGAAAGACGATAACTTTCGTGCATATATAGCCA
This sequence comes from Panicum virgatum, assembly GCF_016808335.1. Taxonomy (NCBI): domain Eukaryota; kingdom Viridiplantae; phylum Streptophyta; class Magnoliopsida; order Poales; family Poaceae; genus Panicum; species Panicum virgatum. Next base: position 9,740,801 of record NC_053138.1, on the reverse strand, counting down.
ACCGTGTTTGCAGCTGGAGACCACCTCCGATCCATCGTTGCCATTCCTCTATGGACTGCGCGCATCATCAGCCCCGCCCCATACCCGACCCCGAGCCTTCTCCCGGGACGGCGCCGCCCACCGCCGCGCCGCAGGAAGCCACCGGCGATTCGGAGTCTGACTCCGACACCACCGTGTCGGCCCTGTTGGCAGGGGACCACCCCTCGGTGCCAGGCTACGACGACGAGGACGACGCCGAGTCCTGCAGCGGCGGCGACGGCGCCGATGGCGTCTGCGGTGGTGCTACTAGCGCCGCCTGCGGCGACGGCACTGACGCGGACGACGACGTGGGCGGGGAGCGTGACGAGGAAGAAGTCGACAGCAGGATGGCCGTGCCGTGGTGGCGCCGCGTGGCGGTCGAGGACGCGGCGGCGGCGCACGATGGCGGCGGCGGTTGCGCGCTGGCGGCGGAGGGCGGGGCGGTTGCCGGCGCCGGCCGCCATGCGGCCGAGAGCAACGCGCTGTTCTGGGAGGCTTGCATTGCGCACGGCTACTAGCTGCCTGCCGCCATGGATGATGCGACATTAATTGATGCTCGTAGTTGTAGACCAGACCGCCATGGATACTTTCATATTGATTGACGTCCGGCCATAGGAATATTTTGACGCCAGGCATCTGAGGTCAGCTTCCTTCACAGTGCTTTGTAAATCTTAATGCCCATGAGTTATTCAAGAATCCAAATGTATATTCTACTGATGAATAGATATCTGAAACTTAATTTCCTGACTTCCAGTGGGGATCCATCAGTTCATGTTCATGTCAGTTAATGTGTCCACGTCACCTAATCTCGAAATTTCCCAAGCAAGAAGTTAGAAGGCACTGATACCCGCACCAGTTCAGGAGCACCAAGGACATCGAGAAATGATCATGACGGGATCATTCAGTCGGTTCCTGGATATATATGATGGAATTCACAAGACAGGCAGAATCATAGGACACATCTTTAGTTTCTTTGCAAGTAGAACTAATAAAGAGCACGGAGTACATTCATATTTGCTCACTACCGGAAACCCGACATTTGCCGAGTACTGAAGGCGTTGCCGAGAGCAATATATCGAGCACTCGGCAAAGTTACAATTTGCCGAGTGCCTACCGAAAGACACTCGGCAACAAAACGACACTCGGCATCTGAATAAATTTTTGTTATGTCAGAGTGCCAACAGTGCAAAGTGACTAAATGATCTACAAGATGAGTAGATGACCATGTGCTCGCTCCTAGCATAGTGTCCCTTCAATTCAAGCCAGGTGTTGTGGATGTGTATCGGCTCAAAGCCCTCTGCAGTCTCAGGTCGTGACTTCAATCAGATAGGACAGTCAAGCACTATCTCTAGATGAATCCATATGGAAAACCTACCTTCATATTCATAAGGTTTGTGCAACAGCAATACCGAAGATCCCAACTAAGAATAGAAGAGACATTAAACTAGTGAAGCTCAGGTAGATAAAATGGAAAAGTTCAGTTCAGACTTAATACGGATCGAGCAGCCAAGGAAGAACATGAAAATGCATATAGAAAACTAAGATTCTAAATAGCCGGCTATAGCCACCGCTATAGCTTTCGAAAGAGGAGAAAACTAGAATATCCATCTCTTAGCTTTAAAAGGCTAAATCCGCTAATAGCCGACTATATCTCATTATAACTGCTAAATTAAGGTTTATTTAGCCAACTAAATCATATAATTAATCTCTATTTATTGTTAGTTTAGTATTGAACTTCGTCATTTACAAAATTTAGTATTTCGTCAATGATGTAACAAGGGAATGAAGCTCAAGACGTACTTCAGTATATAAAATTTTCTTGATTTCATATTTATATGCAAAATTATTCATAGATTTATAAATGGTGTTGAAGTAGAAATACATAATTATGAGAAGCTTCTAGAAGATTAGAGAGTATACATGAACCATGGTTATAATGCTTCATAGGGAAATATAAAATACTCCAGAAATTTGATATTTGTATGGTTAGATAAGTATGAAAAAAATTCTATAGTTAGATATTTTGTAAAGAAGTGTGTAGAAGATGAACACATGGCAAAATCATATGAGTCATGAAGTCCTATAAATATTGGTGCTTCCCTCCCCTCTTGCCATACCATGGCATAAGAGGTCTCAAGCAGGAGATGGCAAGATTGCTATGTAGTGTGATAGTGTCACGGTATGGTAGCTACATAAAGAGTGCAATAGTTATGTGTTTTATTAAGTTATGGTGAATAAAAAATTGAGTTTTAATATAGAGTTGGTTAGGGTCGCCAATTTTTCCACACATGGTATTTACAGAACAACTAAATGAGTTAGCTAGGTTATATTCCGCTATAGACTTTCTTAGTCTCTACAAACATCAGCCGCTAAATGCCTTAGCCTGCTATTTTAAAAATTGATAGAAACAAAAGAATCTTGGCATGTTACAATTGAAGAAGATGTCGTTCAGTTATATCTCTTTTCTGTTTCTTCAAAACCACGTGCAGCTATATCTGAACAAAATGGCAGCTACTGATACCGAATAACTTACACAATTGGTTTATCATGTGACATCTGCTAAGTCCTACCAGAGATGTCCAAAGTGATCAGAGGCTCCTCTACCAGAGATAAAATTTGAACAAAATTGATTTCTCCCTATCGAACGTGCAAACTGCTCTTCAACCTTAACTCTGAAAATATAATGTTCTATAGAGGTTAAGAACAATTCTGGCACTGATGCATATCACATACCAACACCACACTATTCTTCTACTAGCATTTGAGGACACAAACAATGAAACACCAAAACAATCCTTAGTCAAAATTGCCATATAGGACGACGAACAATCAGCGCCACTTGCGCTTAGTGTGATCTTGCTGTCGGGCCTTCTTTGCCTGCTCCTCATACTGGCGCTTTTCCGCCTCACCAAACAGGGTCGTGCTGCATCTGTAGCGGCAAGTATTTGCATGCTTGAACAGCATCCAGAGGGGGACACGCTCCTCCCAGAGGCAGCGCGGGTATCTGCCCATCAAGAGAGTAGATCCTATAGATGCTCTTGTCTTGAGCTTACTGGGTTGCGCTTGCGCCATAGAGGAGGTGGTGTCGCGCCACGAGTCCTCCTCCACGGCCTGGGCGAAGCTGCTCGCCAACAAGAGGTCGTCGCTTCCCTGCTCGGCGGTGACAGAGGGCTTGAAGGGTTTGGCCCTTGTCCTGTGGATGGCCAAGAATCATAGTCCCCAGCCTTCCCCTTCCCCTCGAGGCCGGAGGGGGAAGGGGAGGGGCGGGAGGAGGGCGCGGGCAGCGATAATCCTGCCGAGGCGCTGTAGAATCCCAATGCCGGTGAGCGCTCATCGCCGAAGAGGGCCCTCACGGTATGGGCGCCAGAGTTGAGGTCGTCGCTCCCTGCTCGGCGGAGCCAGCGGGCTTGGAGGGGTTGCCCCCTGTCCCTATGGATGGACGTAGTCCCCAGCCTTCCCCTTCACCTCGAGGCAGGAAGTGGAAGGGGAGGGGCAGGGGCAGGAGGAGGGCACAGTCAGCGATAATCCCGCCAAGGCGCTGCAGAAGCCTGACATCGGTGAGAGCTCATCGCTGAAGAGGGCCCTCACGATACGGGTGCCGGAGATGAGGCCCGCCCAGCGGAAGCAGGGCGCGCCTTGGCGGCTGTCGAGGTCGCGCTGAGGCTGGGGTCATTGGGATTCTTGTCGGCGCCCCCCTCGTCCCCCTCGCTTGTGGCGAAGCCGCCCGATCCACGGTCCCCAGGCCTCTGCTCGGTGTCGGCGGTGGAGGAGTTCTTGGCTGAGGAGTTCTTGGTTGGGGGCCAAGAACTGCATCAATCCCCAGCCTTCCCATTACCCTTGAGGCCGGAGGGGGAAGGGTAGGGGCTGGCGGCTAGTGCAAGAGGGGACGATCCCGGTGGCGTGGCGGAGAAATCCGCCACAAACATGGACTTGGTCGCCCTCACACCAGCGCCGAAGATGATCTTCGAGATGAGGGAGCCCGGCAGGCGAGCAGCGCCACTAGGACTGCGCGGTTGAGGGTAGCACGCGCACCGCCTTAGGTGCTGCGGACGCCGCCCATGGCGGTGTGGGCGGGATGGCCGGGAGGGGCAGAAGCTGTGACGGAACCGCCAAATTAAAACTCTAAATTAAGCGTAATGACTGTCATTTAAACACATTGGGCGCATTAGCTTAATGGTTTAATTTGACAGTCCTTTCTCAACCCACGGCCCGATCGAAACAACACCGGTAGTCCCACACGAAGGCGGGCACAGATGGTACAAGCACAACGAATACTTGAAAAATATAACAGCGCAACAATAAAGGATAAAATATAATTTTTACAAACCGAGTTCAAATACAATAGTTTTACGATCCAGGTTCAACTACATACATAACTTACAAGTTTTACAACGATCAACTAGAATTTACATCAAGAGACTACTATGCTACGATGCTGTCTGACGCTCTGCCTTGACATACCAGTCATACAGGTTCCCACAACCGGTCAGACCGACCTGCATAGATCCAGCCCAAAGTCCACCAGTCAGACCGGTCCGCTGACCGGTCAAATCGGTCTAAGCAAAACAGAGAGGTTGCACCCTCTGCCCACAAGGGTACAACCCACCAAATTCCTAAGCTAAGGGTCTCTATCCACCACTTCCCACCCCTCTGCATCACGGCGGATAAATTTGACGCAGCAGGGGCAGAAATCCACGTCCGGGTGCCCTGAAATAAAAATATGTGGTAACAAATCCCTGAGTAACTAATACTCAGCAAGACTTACCCGACCAGTGGGTATAACTTAGCCCACATACCTAGACATGCAAGACTTTTGGCTGGTAGTTATTTTTACAGCTAAAGCGGCTAAAGTAATTCCTTACTTTCATTATTTTAGCCCCGAATTCTATATAAATTTACTCTAATCTAATATTTGCATAAATCAACTATAGCAAACATGGTGGTGCAATCAATAATAATTCAATGTATTCAACATTACACACACACATAACTCACATTCTAACATTTTGCTAAGATGCAGCAAATAGATCAAGGCCCTCATAACCGCAAGACACAGCGAATCGATTCGATTTAACCTTGCAAGATGGACCTAACCAACACGGCACGCAAAATCCCCGTCGGACCCCATGCACCAACCTTTCCCCTTCCCGCCTCGAACTACGGGAACCAGCCCAACGACATATGGTCAGCCGAGCTCAATGTGAGACCACCAAAAGTAAACATATGCATCCCCGATTCTCCGCGACTACCCCAGGAGTTGGGTGCAGGTTCCTGTACTTTCGAAGCAAAGCAGTACTCGGCTTACCGGTTTCGACTACCTCCTACTCCCGGTATGCGGTTAGTACAGTTCAATCCCCGATCAGCACTGCTGACAACGACCGGTCCTTAACCGACACAGACGGGACTAAGACAACCAGGAACCCTGTCCTGCTGCCATACCTATGCATCCTCATCATTTCCCGTCCGGTCTCATTTCTTCATTCATTTCATCTCAAATTCACAACTCAAGTACTGGAATACAAATGTATCTTATATCTCGCGAGTAACCGGAAATTACTCAACTTCTAAACATCATATACCTCGCGAGTGACAAGAAATCACTCGTCTTCTACCGGGAACCATTAAGCATAGCAATTCTATCAACCTATACATACTAGTATAACTCAGAGAAACCTAGGGATCATGCAACTAGGGTTCCAAACAACTCCTGAAACGTAATGCACAAGTAATAAATACATACATATTGGTGTTATAATTTAAAATAATAGGACATGCACCGAGGCTTGCCTTGCGTCTGCTGCTCGGTGCTAGGGTCAGCTGGGCCTTGGGCCGTTTCCCCACGAACCTCCTGCGGCGGGGCTTGCCCCTGGCCCCTGCGGTTCCTGTGGCTCCGCAACCACCTCGTACACCACCTCCTCTGCCGCGGCTGCTACACGTATGCATATGCATATGACATAAGAAATGCATGCATGATTTATAAAAATTATAAGTAACCAATAACCAAATTAATTTCTAACTATTTGCACCAACAAACCCTGACTTAACCCTCTCAGCCCTGCTAGCACTGGTCAGACCGGTTCCCCATACCGGTCAGACCGGTCCCATTTAACTCAACCGAGATACCGGTCCCTCCGACCGGTCAGACCAGTCCTACCCAGACCACAAACTGGAATCCAAGTCGCGGCTAAACTAGCCCACAAATTTCAAATCCTTTCTAGGCCCTAGTTCGTAGATGCATATAGATGATCTTGATCCAAGGAAATCGACTAAAACCCTCTAGAAAGATGGATTCACCCAACCCTAGATGAGATACCTTGGATGTGTCAACTAGCCCACAAATTCTAAATCCCTCCTAGGCTTTAGTTCATGGTTACATCTAGAGGTGTTTGACCAAAGGGATTCACCTATAACCACCGAGAAAAGGAGATCACCCAACCCTAGCTTGTTTACCTTGAATGGGCTCCTCCCCCACGAAGAACTCGGACCCACGGCTTCCCAGGGAGGGAATCACGAAGAAGAAGTTCCCCCACGCCGGTTTGATCCTTCCTTGGCCTTGGAATCAAGTGGAAAGGGAGGATTGGGGATTTGGGGCTTGAGGAGAGGGAGAGCTCGGGAGAGGCGAGCTGGGCACGGTGAGGGCGAGGGAGTTGGTGAGGGAGAGAGAGAGGGCAGTTTAAATACTGTGGGGCCCCTCAAAACGGTTGAAACCAGTTCAACCGGTCAGACCAGTCGCCCCGACCGGTCAGACCGGTCCGGCCCAGGCTGACAGAAGAAGCTTTGGTTTCGTGCTTTGTCGTGTGAGGTTGAACTGATGACCTTAATTAATTCTAACTACAGTGGATTAACACCTGAGTGTTACAGGAGCGGGGTGGGGATTGGGGCGTGAACTCGTGCCTCTGCTTGGGTGGCGTCTCGAGCGAGCGACGCATGTATTCTTCCCCTGGCATGGCCCCCCTGTGGTCAGCTTTATAAACAAGGGTAGCCGTTGCCATTGCCGCCTTGCCGGGAGCCAGGGACGCCTCCGAACTGCTCCGATCCTCCTCACACAAACTGAAATTGTGTATTGATCTTTTCTCTTGCTTTTTATCGATATAAATCCAAATCAAACACAACATCAATAGTCTTCAAACAAAATCACATACGACAAACAAAAGCAATGAACAACTTCTGCAACCTAATATGGCCTTGTTTGGGACGGCGTTGACGATGCTTAAACGCAGAAATAATCTCGCCGAACGACTCACGGCGGATGCGTGTTTGCCGAACGCCCCCAACGTAAAACACTGAAGTTTGAACCGGGGGGGGGGGGGGGGGTCGCGTAAGCGACATCCGAGCTGCGTTAGCGTATAAGCGTCACGCTCTTGGTGCTCGTGGTCCCAAACAGGGCCTATGGCAGCCACAACATTTTGGTTCCTATCCTATCCATTTACAATATTGAAGAGCAAATATTCAACATTGAGGAACAACATTTCCAACTTCAGAGAATAATATCGACTACTGTAGCCAAACTCATGCGCTTATATAGTATTGATATGTCAGCAACACATCTACAGTGTAAGAAAAAAATCTCATAAAAATTAACCTGCACACTTTTGTTTGTCTTTGTAAATGTACATTGCTCAAGTGTGGGGACCAGCCACACACTCTTCGTGAACAATAATTTTATAGCTAAGCTACCCTGTGCTATATATGCAACTTTCCAGCTGCATGTGTAATTGTAATTGTATCTCACTGCTTCTAAAAGGATTATGATCTTGATATACAGTGCTCGATCTCTAGTACCACATCATCTGATTTTGCTAAATTGTTTTGGAATAGCGTTCGAACCCATTTTAGTATGGATTATACATAAACTCCATTTCGATCGGATTTGTTTCAGACAATCGGAGTAAATGAGAAGACTATTAGTACTTCTTTTTCCTGGATATGCCTTAATATTTTTTTGTTTTCTATGTCAATCATGATTTTGTGAAATGACATGCATGCTAGAAATACTTAATTTGCATTTTACATGAACAGATTTGATCTCTGGTTCTCCGCACGTACCAGTGCATGATTTGCATGATGGTAAAGATGCTAAACAGGAGTAATGTGCAGCAAACTGTGTGTCAGCACTTGGTGAAGCATGCACTCTACCTATAGCCTCTTTGTCGAACTCACACGAGCTGGGCGCGTCAGTGCCGGTAGCGGCAGGAGTGAGGAGGATGCGGTGCAGCCGGATCCTAGTCGGCGTTGCGCTGGACGACCTGCACGGCCAGCGTCGTGGTGCTTGGAGATCGGGGACGGCGCTGGTGGATCGGAGAGGACAGTCGCAGGGCGTCATGCGTGTGGTTGCAAGGCCCGTCGCGGGCGCGTCCGTTCCGAGCAGCATCTCAAGCGTTGGTCTCGTCGCCTGTCTGCAGCGCATGGCTTGGGCCTGCAGTCTGCTGCAACCTGCAACGAATTGTGGTGGCGACGGCGACTGGCGACTGCTCGTGCTGTGTGCTGCTGTCGGCAGAGCGGCGGCGGAGAGTAGGCTGTTTGTTACAGGCAAGGGAGTCGCGACCTGGCCTGACTAATGCTCGAATTTGGCGATTCCCTCGATTTCGCTCGATTCCTCCATATTGGAAAATGGAAAGGAAAATCGATTGATTTTTCCAAAGAAATTGATTTTGCAGGAGACCGACTCCGACTCCGACTCCGACAGTCCGACTCCGAGACCGCGGCAACCAAGAAGCGCTGACTCGGATCGGATCTGACTCCGACCAGCGACCACGACCAGGAAGATCGACTAGATATATTTAAAGGCACGGCGCTGTGGAGGCTTTGCAGCAACAAGGAGCAGGAGCCTTCGATTGGCCTCGACGCTCCACTCGATCCGATTCCATCCAATGGAGACGAGAGCCATGGCAGCTGCCGCCTCTCCGCCGAGCTCGACGGCGGCGGTGGCGCTCCCGTTGCTGCTGCACGACGTCGGCCCCGAGTACTACGAGCCCCAGGCGCAGTACGGCATCGCCGGGCGATCCCTGGTGAACGCGACCATCGGCCTGCTCCAGGACCACCGTTGCTTCGAGACGCCGCAGGGGTGGGTGCTCGCGCTGGACCCGGCCTCCCTGCGCACCTTCCTGTGGCGCCCGGAGGACGGCGAGCGGATCGCGCTGCCGGACATGGACGAGGACTTCCCAACCGACTGCAAGTGCGTGCTCTCCGACGACCCGCGCGCCGCCTTCTGCGCCGTCATGGTCCTCGACCTGGACAGGGACAAGTTCGAGTACTGGCTGTGCACCGTCGGAGGCACCAAGTGGCGGCGCCGGTGCTACACGGTCACCGTATACAACGCCGACGACCAGCCCGTGGCGAGGCACATGGCCTGGCACAAGGGCATCGCCGCCGTTGGGGGCACGGTCTACTTCGAGCTCAGCGGGTACGAGATGGGATTCGTCGAGTTTGACCCCGTCGACGGCGAGCCGACCTACGGGGCATTCGAAGTCGACATGGTTGACCTTCCTGACAGCACGCCGAGGACGATATGGTCGAGCTACCTCGTCGAGTCCCGCGGCGATCTGTTTCTGGTCGTCGTCATCTTCGACGGCGAGAACGTGCACAAGATCGCCGAGGTCACCGTGCACAGGATGGATTTCTCGGCGCCGGCGTGGTGCCAGGTCGACGGGATTGGTGATCGGGTGTTTCTTCTCGGCGGAGATCGGATCGGGGAGTCCAACTTCGGAGCATCGTGCTCTGCTGGGGAACATGGCCTCCAGGGCAACTGCATATACTTTCTGAATCACTATGCGATCAACGAGAACTTTGTGCATATCATCGACTTGGAGAGGGGGACTGAAGAAGTGCAACGGCCCTCCAGGGAATTCGTGGACCCGCTGCGCCCGCCATTTTGGATGTTGCCTACAGAAGAAGTGGCAGAGGAGGTGGACGACGGCTTGGCAGCAGAATTCCACCACTCTATCTGGAGTATTGCGTGTGACATTTGTTTGGCATATGTTGAACTTGCGTGTAACATTTGTTTGGCATATGTTGGACTTGTTCTCTAGTTTTCACGTTACTTTGTTTGTTCACATCTGCTGCCATTTTCCCGAGCTTGCAGTGTGAGCATGATAATGTCAGTCTTGTTGTATGCCGAAAGAATCGTGTTTCTGCAGTTGCCTTCTTTTTGAGATAAGCTAAATTTTATTCCGGGCCTCTGTATAAGGCACAACCATTCATTAATACAGTCTCACCCAGTGGCTTAGGCATAATGCCGACAAATAGCAAGAGTTTTTGCTCGTTTTGCTCGTTTCTAATTATTATTGGAGGACAAAGTTCAGGATTGTTTTTCACGGTTACTGAGAATATGGTTGTCCATATAACTTTTCTTTTTCTCCATGGATTGTGCTTTGTCCATCTATATATGCTCCATAACAAAGAGTAATGTTTAACAGAGAAACCATTCGGATCTCGTAAAGTATATGTTGCTGGACAGGGTGTCATTTTCACTTCAGGAAACAAAATAATATCTGGGATATACTTCAAGACAGATGATCAACAATTAGGTCTAAATGCATGCCAAAGATGTTACTGTGCAGTGGCCAGAATGTTTACCTTAAATCTGGTTTTTCTGTCTTTTTTTGCAAACTTGTTTTTTTTTTCCTTTGCAGCTATCATAATAAAGAGGGGGAAGAGACCACACTATTTGTTAATCATGTGACAATCCATAACCAATTTTGAGACAAGATCTTCTGATGATTTATGGATATCTTGAACTTGACGAGATAGAATCATTGAATAGTTTTTGTTTTTGACACATGTAATTTCCGAGAGCACCGAGCCCTCTGTCTGGCAGTACATTCTTATTCTATCTGGACTCCTGAGGAAAAAATTGTAATGATAACACTACGTTTACATTGCAGATGATAAAATGATCTAGATGATGAACATGTGCTCACTCCCTGCAGAGTGTTCTTCAAGCCAGGTCTTGTGGATATGTACCAGCTCCAGGCCCTCAGGAATCTCAGGCTGTCAGTTGAAGCAGATAGTAACAGCATAAGATATGGAAACTTATAATGCATCATGTATGTAACTGCAGGACCAAAAAGGATTCTAGTAGGATCGGGAGAATCTACCTTCATATTCAGCTGAAGAGTTGTGTGGCAGCAATACCGAGCATCACCTGAAAATGGAAGAAATATAAATCATGAAGCTGGAGTAAATCAATATTATATAAATGAAGAGTCACATGATGCGAGGGAGCTAGCTAAACCAACTGACAACAATTGGAATTGATAACTACCAAAATTAGTTCAACATGAGAATAGTTCTGAGGCCATACCTTCCATTTCCCAGTTTTCAAACTTAACCAACCAGTTACTAGTACCGATCAGTGATGTAACAAGCCCGTCCACCCATGCCCGGAACTTCTTGCCTCATTTGTTACCATAGCACGAACCAAGTGCATCAATGGATGCATGAAGAGAATGCTCCAATCCAGAAGGATGAATAATTGTTCCATTCAAATGCTAATAAAGGGAAAAAAAGAGAAAGGTTTAAACCTTGTAGGAAGCTCAAGGAAACAGTAATAGGCAGGAAAATGTACATTTTGTCAGGCAAAAAATTACTACGCAATTTGATCAGGTTGGGGAGATGCTGATATGTAATGCATCGTTCATTTTTTGCACACTGCAACTTGAACTGTCTACTTAATAAAGTGATTATAGATAAAAATGATGCCAATGAACTTAAACCAGGTTGCTCTAAGAGATTGTGTGTTATAGCTGCTTTTATCTCTCATTTTTATATATACAAAAAAAGGCAATCTCACTGGGGGATTTTTTCCCCACCGATCTTAGTAAAAAAAAAAAACTTAAACCAGGTTGCTCTAAGAAATCAAACAAAGGAAGTACTTACAGCAATGCTCTTCAAGTACTGTATTACTGATGAGGACTTTTGAACTTCGCCTCTCCGCCACTTCTCATAGAGAACATAGAACTTCACCACAACATCTGCAGGTTTGATGATGTCTAACTTTGGATAAGGGAGTTCAAGATCCCTAGCAGAAACACTAGGTCCTAGTTTGAAGTGTCCAATAGCTTCCATGATACCGGCGGCACATCTCTTCGTTGCATGAATTATCTTGGGATTATATGTTGCATTTTCTTCGTACCACTGAAGAAGCTCCTCTTGGGCATTGCTGACCTGAACATGGTTCCTGTTAGAGTATATTAGGCAACTTCGGATATGGTTAGTTTAGGATTGACTGTAATCACGGATAACCTTCCTTATCTCTAGGAGAGGCTACTTGCCCTCCAAGCCATGTACTCCCATATATTCACCCTAGAGGCTCAATGCAATATATCCCACGCATCATACACAATCTTACAGTTTCAAAAGGCTCTAGTAAGTTTAGTTAATGGGCATTGCTGACCACATTGTAGATACAGAGTTATGGGAGACTAGTAGGCTAGCAGCCATTGTCAGTTACCACCAATGCCCTTGCAACAAATGTCAGCAATGAACTTTAGCAGAGAGTTTTAACAAGAAATTATTGTGCACTGAATTACTAACCATGACGCCATGGATCGATGGGACACTGAATAACTCTGTATCATTTCCAGAGTCACCACAAACAAGAATATTGTTCGGTGCTTTCCCCTGAAAACTGAACTTGTTCAGCAAATATTGAAGAGCCTGCCCTTTTTCCTGCGCCTTGAGGTAACACATCAAGAAGCACACCGTAGCTGAAGATTATTTTTACATGTATCTGGTCACAGAAAAATAAACAGTAAATTCAAAACAATGCTCTACTGGTAAATGCCTCCATATTAATAATAAAATTGATCTTTCCCCACGATTCTGCAACTTCTGAGGGAGAGCATACATCACTTCCTGAGCACATTGCTTGTCAACCAAAAAGGAAACCTTATGGGGACTCTGCTCATTCTTCGGCTGCATCCATACAAACATAAGTTAGATACTCACAGAGAGCATTCAGCTCAGCATCTGCTTTAAAAAAAAACGGCGTCAGCCCCAAAACAAAGAGGCAACGTGACCATGCATGCATCTGGATGGAAATATGCCTGAGGCTTTAGCTGAGGGAACTTTGCAGCCTCCTCGATCACGATATCCCGGTCCCAGTTGCTGTTCAGATACTCCTCCCAGTCAACATCACGAATCATATCTGCATCGTAAGCTATCACAGTTCCCACAGACATGACAGTGATGTCCGGAGTGATCAGAGGCTTCTCTTTCCTCAAATTGTTGTAGCTGATCAGCGATCTCCCAGTCGAGAAGATCAGGAGAGAATCATGGGCAAATTCAGCCTCCCAGAGTGCCCCGAACCTGAGCAAGGATAGGTCTTCTGGATCATCATGATCAACCTGCATGTGAATGTTCCAAAACATTAAGCTCTGATCAACCGTATAGAAGAACACAGCATGGGTCAGCTCCTGAGTCTGGATAGATAAAAAAATTAAAGGTTTACACACCATGGTCTGGTCAAGATCCGAAACTATCAAAAGTCGGGCTGAACCATCGAATTTATCCATCGAAGCTCCTGCGAAGATTGCTGGATAAAGTTGAGTGCTTCTGCTGTTCAGTTCCCTGAATAAACCTGACAAATCACAGCAATGTGCTTCTTATGTATTCTTCACCAACCCTCTGGTCAACCAGGGACGAGGTCTTATTTTATGTTAAAAACGAGGAAGAGAAGGTAAAGATGACTTGTGCCTCAAGGAATTCAGGCCCGTCAACAACGACTGCGCACTGCAGCAGGTTGGACAAATGATCATGGACCAGGGTGATAAGAATTGCAGACAAAATGAAGCTGCAGCTTCTGGAATGACCATGGACCAGGACAACTTGTTTGAGACATTATACTGTCTGTGCTGGGTTAGACCAATTTGCACACACTGTTACTTCTTTTTACTTTTCAAAAAAAAATCTTCTTTTGCAAGGGTCATAATTAATTGTCCTTAAGGGACTCAGCAAAAGAGAACAACAGGTCCCATTACTGAATCATGTGAAATCAACAAACTTTTTCTTTCAAGCAAGAGCTTCAGTTAATTTTGGGATCTCATGGACTTCACAAGACAAAATCATGGAACATGTTTTATTGTACATTACATGGAATTACCAAGCATCGAGTGTACCTGCAAATACATTCTGATTCTATTTGGACTCTTGAAGAAAAATATATGCTATGCCTGTTTGCACTTTGCAAGTGACTAATTGACCTACAAGATGAATGTGTGCTCGCTCCCTGAAGAGTGCCCTTCAACCCAGGTCTTGTGAATGTGTGTCAGCTCCAAGCCCTCTAGAGTCTCAGGCTGTGAGTTAAAGAAGATACAAATAGTTAAAATATACACTATATAGGTGCACGTGACTAAGTAACTGCAGGACAACCAACAATTATCATAGAATCAGGAGAATTTACCTTCATGTTCAGCAGAAGAGTAGTGCGGCAGCAATACCAAGCACCGCCTGAGAACAGCAGGAAATACAGTGAAGCTCAATAATACAAGGACTAAAGAAACAACAAGGAAATAAAGACATGGCATGATAAAATCAAACATGTCATGAAGCTATATGAAAAAGTGGCAACTACTGATAGGTATTAAGGGCCACCATCAGTTTATCATGTGAAGAGGATGAGGGCAGACCTTCTATTTCCCAGTTATCAAACCTCACCAACCAGTTACTTGTACCAATTGGTGATGTAACTAGTCTATCCACCCATACCCGGAACTTGTTGCCTTGTTTGTCACCATAGCAAGAACTTAGAGCTTCAATGGATGCGTGAAGAGAACACTCTGATCCAGAAGGATGAATAATTGTTCCATTCAAATGCTACAAAAGAAAAAGGATCCGTTGAAGAAAAATTTCAAAGAAACAATTTGAGGCAGCAAAATGTGTATTTTCTCAGACAAATGACAAGTAGTGACCAAGACTATGAAATGTGTAATTAATTTCTGTGCTGGCCACTGTATGAAAGTGACCAAGACTAAAACATAACAGATATGAACAAACAAAGGCCAAGTGTACTCTGAGAACTGAAAAAACGAAGTACTTACAGTAATGCTTTTCAAGTACTCCATAACTGATGAAGAATTTGGAAGCTCACCCCTCCGCCACTTCTCATAGAGAACATAGAACTTCACCACCACTTCTGCAGGCTTGATGGTGTCTGCCTTTGGATAAGGGAAATCGAGATCTCTTGCAGAAACATTGGGTCCTAGTTTAAAATGACCGATAGCTTGCATGATACCGGCAGCGCATCTCTCAGTTGCATGAATTATTTCAGGATTATTTTTTGCATTTTCTTCATACCACTGAAGCAGCTCCTCTTGGGCATTACTGACCTGAGCATGATTTAAAAAACGTTTAGTAAGCTAATCGAAGTAACCATTGTAATGAGCGTACATTACTTGACAGTTTCAAGAAACTCCTTGTGCAAAGAACCACTGACCATGACGCCATGTACAGATGGGACACTGAATAATTCTGCATCATTTCCAGAGTCACCACAAACAAGAGTATTATTTGGTGCTTTCCCGTGTGATTTGAGTGTATTCAACAAATATACAAGAGCCTGCCCTTTTCCTGCACCTTGTGGTAAAACATCAAGGGCCTCGCCACTGCTGTAGACTATTTTCACATCTAGCTGGTCACAGTTAAGCAGAAAGTAAAAAACAAGTTTCTTCAGTATTAAAAAATTAAAATAATTGAGGAAAAAACTGAAAGAGAAATCTCGAGGCATGTGCCTTACCCCTCGTTTCTTCAACTTCTGAGGGAGAGAATCCATTACTTCCTGAGCATCCTGCTTACCAACAAAGAAGCTAACCTTATGGGGACCTTGATTCCTCTCTGGCTGCATCAATACAACGAGAAATTACATACACTGCTCTAGTTCAGACATCAAAATGGGACTAACCAGCAAAAAGTAATCATCGTAACAACTAGACATGCCTGAGGCTTTAGCTGAGAGAACTTAGCTGTCTCCTCGACAACGATATTCCTGTCCCACTTGTTGTCCAAATATTCCTCCCAGCCAACATCACGGATCATCTCTTCCCCATATGCGATCACAGTTCCAACAGACATAATAGTGATGTCTGGTGTGATCAGAGGCTTGTCTTTCTGCAAGCCCTTGTAACTGATAGGCGTTCTTCCAGTTGAGAAGACCAGCAGAGAATCTTGGGAGAACTCGGCCTCCCACAGTGCCTCGAACCTAAGCAAGGACAAGTTCTCTCGATCGTCATGATCGATCTGCGAGTAAATTATCCAAAAGATTGGACACTGATCAGCTCTAAAACTGAACAGTATGAGCAAGCTCCTGAATCTGGATTAAACTAAAGGTTTCAATCAAAACACGCGCCATCGTCTGGTCAAGATCGGAGACAATCACAAGACTCGCAGAGCCGTCGAGCTTATCCATCCGTAACAAATCAGCTGAAGAAGCAGCAGCAGCAGCAGAAGTGCTTTTGACTGTACACTTTCCTGGACAAACACGGCAAACACAACAATGTGCTCCTTATTCTTCAGCTGCTACTTGGTCAACAACTGATAAAGTCTTGCTTTATGGGGGAAAAAGAGTTAAAGGATGACTGCATCTACAGGTAGCATCTCCTCCCACCTTAATATACTTACTCCTTAGAAGCAATCAAGCAACCGTAAGTCTATACCAGCAATTGTTATTGACAGGCAGCCATCGACACAGGCTATATGCCTATATACTGATAAGGAGGCGAAGGAGATAAGCCCTGCTGAGTATATATGTTGTCTAGGAAATTATATGCGTCTATCCCAAACCCCCACCACACCCCATGTGAGACAAACAGCAAGACCACCATCTGATGGAGGAATTGGGACAGGCTGCGCAAACTTTGATTTGGCTTTGAGCAGAACAATGCGGCCGTCAGGGACATGCTGCGCCGCAGCCGAACCTGCGCGGCCGTACGGGTCAGATTCACGGGGCGGATGCGAGATTGCGCAATGCATTGGCTGAGCACATGGATCGAAAGTCAAAAGTTTTCAAGAAATCGAACAGTAGCCGCATCCACGCAAGAACATGACGACGGAGGTGAATGGGAAGGAGGCGGGGGTGTCACCTGAGTGCGACGGCAGACGCCCGCGGCTGCGGCTGCGGAGGGGCTTCCGGACGAGGAGAAAAAGAATCGTTGCGCCGCCGGGCGGGGAGCGAGCGAAGTGGCCAAGTGGGCGGCGAAGAACAAACGCTCCTGCCGAGCGCTTTCCGTTATCATATCAAAGGAAAACCCAAATTACAGTCCCAGTGGAGAATTAGAGTAAACTTGATTCTGATTTACCATGCTGGGTGAAGGACACCTTGGCTGTAACTCCCTCGATTTCCATAACATTCACGATTCCCGGAGCACGATTTCCCCTTTGTCAGCCGTACCTAATATTTTATTTCAGAAAGCATTTTAGTTCATTGCGTTTATTTAAAATTATAATCGTCTAGCCTGTTTTTATTAATTTTTTATTGAATGTGATGGAGAAAAAAATTATAATATTTGTGCGTGTACCTATATAATACTTTTCTTTTTTTCTAAAGAGTGGCTCAGTAGGCAACGGATGGTTTCAGCCTAAGGTGGAGCTTGGGTAGAGTTTGAATTGAATAGACAAGGAAGCGTTCTTATTAGATATACTCTCTCTATTCTAAATTATTAGTCGTTTTGAGTTTTCTAACTACATAAATTTAATTACACTTCTAGATATAATATATATATATATATTTAAATGTACAGTAAAAATTATATATTTAGAAATTTAATTTGGGACGAATGGAGTACTACCTAGTCAATAAAAAAGACATTTCATAACCTGTTAGACTTATGGAATTGGTTCCAAAGTTAAATCCATCGCATATTTGGTTGTTCCTTTGTCTTGCGTCATAATCATAAGAACCAAGTGTGAAAAACTAGAGATCCACGTGTAAAACAAATTATCCATACAGTCAGTGGGCATCTTACTGACTTACTAGGTCGCTCTCGATTAATTGTTTGGGTTATCTTGCGTAATAAGAAAATGCCGTTCGTTTAGGTGATTAAAAGAAATAGCACTACTACATGGAGTACGTTGAGTTCGACAGATGGGTGGGCCACACGTCACAATCGAGCATGGACAAACAAGATAGTCGCAGTTTTTATTGAAACGCGGCTCGACCGTCGCTTCTCTGGAAACGCGAGGCTTTTTCCCTCAGAGACCCTCGGCCCCTTCTCCCGCACCCGAGCAGATCTGGATCGGGGGCGCCGCCCCTCTCCCTCCCTACCGCTGGCCGCCGCCCCTCTCCCACCCTAGCGCCGGCCGCCGGCCTCTCCTTCCTCACTGACGCCGGCCCCGCCTCCCCTCCTCCCTGCTGCGCCCACCGGGAGGCGCCGCCGGCCTCCCCTCCTCCCTGCTGCGCCCGCCGGGAGGCGCCGCCGGCCTCCCCTCCTCCCTGCTGTGCCCGCCCGGAGGCGCCGCCGGCCTCCCCTCCTCCCTGCTGCAGCCACCAGGAAGCGCGCCTCCCTCACCAGCAGGCACCACGCAGCGGCTCCCTCCTCAACACTGCTTTAAAGGTTAGCACAACAGGCTCTAGAAAAATTAGGAATTGGTAGAAATTTGTGCAGTAGAAATCTTGTTGCTTCTTTGTGCAGTAGAAATCAAGCCTATAAATATTCATGGTACTAGAAATTCCACCAATCTTGCAATTTATAGATGGAAAAAGTAACAAAGGTTCCAGCTAGATGGGATGCATTTGCAGCCAAAGTGTTCAACGAAATATGTGTAGAAGAAGTCCTTGCCCATAACAGGCCACAACATTGCTTGAATTCCGTGGGTTATGCTAATTTGGTAAAGAAGTTTTTTGACCGAACAAAGAGACCATATTCCCAAAACCAAATGATGAACAGATGGGATGTTCTAAAGAAGAAATACTCTCAGTGGAAGACCTTGAACATGAGAGCCACAGGATTGGGTAGAGATCCTGTTACTGGATGTATTTCAGCCTCGGATGAGTGGTGGGCTGACCAAAATGCGGTTAAGTAGTTGTCATTTCGTGTTTTTTTGTACATGCATTACTTGTTATTTTTTGGTGACATTCTAATTGCTCTAATTTCTGTTTCAGGCCAATAATGGACCAATAATTTGTTTCCAAGAATAATTATGTTGTTTCCCTGCTTTATATGTACCTATTTTATAGGTACTTTTATGACAAGTGAAGATGAGCACATGTAATGCTTCTTGTGAGACTGAGGTGTCAGATGATGATGAGGATTTCATGGTTGCATATATGGCAATGGAATTAATGGGCTCACGTAATGGTGCACGGAAGAAGGTGGTGGATCCCAATATACCAAGGATGACTGGGATCCAGTGGGTTGAACTCACTTTAAATGACCGAGTTGAGTGCCACAACATGTTCAGAATGACAAGGTCAGTGTTCTATTGTCGCCATGATACTTTGGTTCAGAATTATGGCTTGTCTGCAAGTAGAGGTATCTGTACCAAGGAAGGCTTAGCCATGTTTTTGTGGGCATGTGGTCCACCTGAATCATTGAGACAACTCAAGAATAGATTTGGACATTCATTGGAAACTGTCAGTAGAAAGTTCAGTGAGGTGCTTCGCTGCATTTGTAGATTGGCAGTTCACATCATAAGACCTAAGGATCCACAATTTCGTACAATTCATCCAAAACTACAAGAAGCTAGGTTCTGGCCTCATTTCAATGATTGCACAGGCGCCATCGATGGAACACATATACCTGTTACCGTGCCAAAAAGTGAGCTACCAAAATACGTTGGCCGACATCATTATTCTTCACAAAATGTCATGGCGGTTTGTGACTTTGATATGCGGTTCACATTTGTTGTTACTGGTTGGCCTGGATCTGCTCATGACACTCGGGTATTTTTGGATACTTTAGTCACCTACAAGGAAAGCTTTCCACATCCACCTCAAGGCAAGTATTATCTTGTTGATTCCAGGTATCCTAACAGAAAAGGATATCTAGCACCATACAAAGGTCAAAAGGTATCATGTGCCTAAATGGCAGCATGGTCGCCGCCCAGTGGGATTGAAGGAGGTGTTCAACTATCAT
The DNA here is from genome assembly GCF_016808335.1 of Panicum virgatum. Classification (NCBI taxonomy): domain Eukaryota; kingdom Viridiplantae; phylum Streptophyta; class Magnoliopsida; order Poales; family Poaceae; genus Panicum; species Panicum virgatum. Next base: position 9,720,717 of record NC_053138.1, on the reverse strand, counting down.
CATGCATCCCTTAGAAATGTGATTGAGCGCTCATTTGGAGTTCTCAAGATGAAGTGGCCCATTCTCTTGAAAGTACCTAGCTTTCCAGTTAATAAGCAGTCTCAGATTATTGTTGCTTGTATGGCTCTTCATAACTTCATTAGAGAAACTGATATAAATGATGAACATTTCATAACCTATGTGGATGACATTCGTGACGAAGACCCTTCAGAAGACGCTAGCCTAATGGGGGATGATATAGATATGTGTGCCTTCCGTGATGAACTTGCTTCGGCTTTGGTTGGTTGATTTATTGTTGTAATTTTTAGTATTTTGTGGCATTTTCAATGGATCAAATGAGAGTTAATTTGACTTCTATTGTACTCTATATTTTTGTATAACTAGATTTCTATCTCAAACTTCAAAAAAATGTAGAAAATTGCCTTTACATCAGTGTTACAAACAAAAAGTGGTATTATCAGCCTCAGGGGTATAACAGTCATTTTATATACATGACAGATAATCTACCAGCAATAATCAGGACAGCCAAACACCTTACTTATTCTAGACAGTAAATTCTCCAGACCGCAGCTTATCAGATAAACCTGCTCAGCTTATAAGCTGAGTTTCATAAAAACGGTCCCAAACAGGGCCTATGCCTCTCCCACGAACCAGCACATGACCGTGTCATGGTACCGTGTCATGGTAGTGGTACCATTTGACCTGACATCCGTCTCACTGACGCTGGGGCCCACCAATTATTGCGAGATTTGAGTCTGGCCAAAGCGTAGAGACCTCGGAGGGTCAATTCAGACAAGTCAGATCCGACGGCGCTAGTGCTGTTCAAGTGTTGCCATCGCTGCGATCTGGAGCAGCAATTTACTTTGACAGGAGGAAGCTTCAAAGAAACAGCTTTTGTCTTCATCAAATGATTTTCTTCTCCAATAAAGAAAAGTTACGATCAAATGTTCCCTTGACGAACTGTATCTGATGATTATGTGTGCAGAAGAACACTGTAATTTCAGAAAAGGAGAAAATATCTCATCTTTTTTTTATAGAAAACTTGGTAAATCGAATTTCAAACAAATGAGTTGTACTTGGCATCAGATAAGCTTTGCGAAGTGCTCGAGTTCATGCCCTAACAGTAACAAGAAACGAGTCAGTGCCTCTATGCAGGGCGTGGATGTGAGCACGAGCTCTGCACATTTCCTGAATCTATCCCTGCCTCATCGGTATCGAAGGAGCGTCCACCGCGGTGGATATCTTCAGGGAGGGAGATTTGCAGTCTCCTAGCCGCAAATAGGCCCCGTAGTTTCTAAATTTTCTTTCAATATCCGTCACATCGAATGTTTGGACACATACAAAAAATATTAAATACAATTGAAAAATAACTAATTATAAGTCTAACTGATTAGCACGGGATAAATCTTTTAAGTCTAATTAGTCCATATTTAAATATTATTTGTCAAATAACAACGAAATATGCTACGGTACCAAAACAATAACTTTTCACCAACTAAATAGGATGCAGGAGCCGTTTGCGATGATGATGAAGTGGGCGATAACTCAAGAGGGTTTGGTCGACCACTTGATTTCATAATGGTAGTATGGTACCAGATATAATCACTTTGATGTTTTTTATCTCCGGTCCAACTTGTCTAACGTGCCGAAGGAAAGCCACCAAAACCAACAGTAAAATGTGTCTGCGCGAACAGTAGCCTGATGTTTCTTACTGTAGCAGAGCACTGTTGTGATTCAACTGTTTATCAATTCGCTGTAGCATAGGTAGCCATGGATCTCATCCCCATCTGTGGATGAACAGCTAGGAGCACACCAAAAGTTACCGCTACAGTATTTTGCTAACTTGCATTGGGTACTTCAGAGAATCCATGGCGTTTAATCTCGGCACCTGATTTTTACCGTCACCCTCTTCTACAATTAGATTGACTTCAACAGAGGAGACGTAAGCATTTTTGCCTCTTCGCTTGTCACTGTTCACACGAGGGAATTCCTCCAACGGAGGAGGCAAGCGCGGAAGGCAAATTGCCTTCGAGGAGAGAGATGCATCCGCGGGGAGGGAGAGGGAGGGGGCAGGGAGCTCGGCCGGGGCCCGGGGGAGGAGCGAGCTCCGGGCGCAGGGAGGAGGGGCGACGCCAGCTGCGAGGAGGGCGGGAGGGGGCGCACCAGGCTGGGAGCAGAGGCCGGCGATGGCAGCAGTCGATTTGCGCCGGAACGGTCGCTGCCCCCTTCTCCTCTGCCTTCTCCGCCGCCGGCCCCTTCTCTCTCCCTCCCTCCTCTCCATGCCGTCGAGCTCGGCCGCGGCGGAGCTCTGAAGCGCACGCCGGAACTCCAGTACCAGCCGCACCCTTGCTCCTCGTGACGACCGCGCCCTTCCACCTCGTCCACGGAGCTCCGCCACCTAGCCCCCCCCGCTTCACCGGCCCCTCCCTCTCCCCTCGGGCGACGGCGAGCACCGCCTGGGCCACGCTGGCGGGCCACGACGCCCCAGCATTATCGCGGCGGGCGCGGCTTCTCCCTCGATTCGACGCGGCGGCCCGGCCTCCTCCGCACGGGCCACGATGGCGGCGACCTCCTCCGCGCGGAGCCTGCGGTGGTGATGGCCCGCGCGGGGCCATGGCGGCGAACGGTGTAGGCGGACAGGCTCCCCTGCCACCTCCCTGCGGCGGCGAGGCGGAGGCTCCATGGCTGGAGATCCAGACGGGTCCTCCCGGCGCCTTCTCCCGCCGCGTAGCTGGCCCGTCCCGAGCAGAGGAAAAGGAGCAGGGCGATGCCCGGGGCGAGCGGCACGCTGGTCGAGCGCGGGCGGATGGCCGGCAGGGCGAGCGGAGTGCGGGGGCGGCGGCACGCAGGTCGAGCGCTGGCGGAGCTCGGCGGCGGAAGCGGTCACAGCTCGGCAGTGGCCTTTCCTCGAATGCATTTGCCTCTCCAACTGTTGGAGACACCACAAAAAATGCCCTGTTTCAACCACTGTACACACAAGGCAATTTCTATTTGCCTCTTTGTTGTTGGAGTCAGCCTTATGGCGAGCAATTTGATCAGGTGGATGAACAGCTAGGATGAACACTTTTTTTTTTGAGATACGGTACTAGTGGAGAAACAGGAGCGAGAGAGGCAGATCGAGGGTGTCCAGGCCCATAACAAGAAGAATAGCAGGAGAAGGTACTGCCGTCGGCCCGGCCGGGCCCGGCCCAAGAAACTACTTATCACGAAGCCCACCGTATCTTCGCCTCCCTCGGCTCGTCTCCACGCACCCGGCCCGCGGGCACTTCCCCCCCACCTCCCGTGCTCTCCTTCCCGAGGCGGCGGCGGCGCGGGCACCGGCTCCGGCGACTCCATCCAACCCCTGCTGCCCAAGCGCGCGCTCTCTTCTCGCCGCCGCGATGCGGTTCGACCTGGATGGCATGCCGGTGCACTTCCCATACGCGGCGATCTACCCGGAACAGCACGCGTACATGGGGGAGCTCAAGCGCGCCCTCGACGCGCGCGGCCACGCGCTGCTCGAGATGCCCACGGGCACCGGCAAGACGGCGGCGCTCATCTCCCTCATCACCTCCTACTCCCTCGCCAACCCGTCCCGCCCGCTCCGCCTCATCTACTGCACGCGCACCGTGCACGAGATGGAGAAGACCCTCGCCGAGCTCCGCCTCCTCTTCGCCCACCTGCCCCCTGCCGCCTCCCGCTCCCTCCTCGCGCTCGGCCTCTCCTCGCGTAAGAACCTCTGCGTCCACCCGCAGGCATCCGCCGCGGCGGCCCGGGACTCCGTCGACACCGCGTGCCGACGCCTCACGGCCTCCTGGGTCCGCGAGAGGGCCGCATCCGACCCGGAGTCCACGCCGCTGTGCGAGTTCTACGAGACGTTCGACCGCGCCGCCGCCGGAGGGGACCTCGCCTCCCTCATGCCGCCCGGGGTGTACACCCTCGCTGACCTCCGCGCGCTGGGTAGGCAGCGGCGGATCTGCCCCTACTTCCTCGCCAGGCAGATGGTCAAGTACGCCAATGTTGTGGTCTATAGCTACCAGTATCTGCTCGACCCCAAGGTGGCCAGCATTGTGTCAAGGGAGATGCAGAAGGAGTGCGTGGTCGTGTTTGATGAGGCTCACAACATTGACAATGTATGCATTGAGGCACTGAGCGTCAGCATCCGCAAGCAGACGCTGGAAGGCGCTGAGCGGAACCTGCGGCGTATCTCGCAAGAGATTGACAGGTACTATCCTCCATTGTTGGAGAAGCTTCAGTTCAGCCACTAGTAGTTACTGAACAATGAATGTCTTCAAAAGGATCCAACATTGTGATGGGTAATTGAAGCTTGCTTGCTAACTGCTATATTTGGTAGGAAGGTTCAAGGCCACTGATGCCAATAGGCTTCGTGCTGAGTACAACAGACTGGTGGATGGGCTGGCGCAGAGGGGAAATCTACCAAGTGAGTATTGCTTTTCCTCACTACCATTCCTGCATTTAGCACTGTCAATTGTGGCCTTCCGCAGATAACTCACACTAATATGCTTCTTGTGATGAAGTATCGGATGCTTGGCTTGCCAATCCGGCTCTGCCTGATGACATTCTGAAGGAAGCTGTTCCCGGAAACATAAGGAGGGCTGAGCATTTCCTTGCTGTATTGCGGCGGCTTGTGAGATTCCTCGATGGACGACTGGAAACAGAAAACGTTGAGAATGAAATGCCCGTTGCCTTCGTTGCGTCAATCCACTCCCAGGCTGGAATCGACCAGAAAATGCTCAGGTTTTGTTATGACCGGCTACACTCCTTAATGATGACACTAGAGATAACCGATAAAGATGAGTTCATGCACATTCAGACCATCTGCGACTTTGCCACATTGATTGGAACTTACACACGAGGCTTTTCCATAATAATAGAACCATATGACGAAAGAATGCCTGACATTCGTGATCCTGTGATTCAGGTATCCACCCTAATCTTGGTGATCATGATGCCATTGTAACCAAACTGCTTCATTAATGTGCTAATGAGCTTGTATGTGTTGCAGCTAAGCTGTCATGATGCTTCACTCGCAGTAAGACCTGTTTTTGATCGTTTTGAAACAGTTGTGATCACTTCTGGAACTCTCAGCCCAATTGATCTTTATCCTCGTCTCTTGAATTTTAATCCTGTTATAAGCAGAAGTTTCACAATGTCCTTAACAAGGGATTGTATTTGTCCCATGGTCTTGACTCGAGGAAGGTATGAACTGGTCCCACTTGAACTTCATAGTTCATATATCAGAATGTTATGTAGCATGTCTGTTTTATTTCAAAAAAAAATGTAGCATGTCTGATTGTTCATATGCTAGTATTGTCAGCATTTTCCAGTTTTTGTAAATGATACTTTTCATTTCTGAGAATCATATGACGCTTATCGGAGCACTTCAGTTGTTTCTACAATTTCATTGTGCTAATCCTTACATCATTTTCAGTGATCAGCTACCTGTTAGTACAAAGTTTGATATGCGTAGTGATCCTGGTGTGGTGAGGAATTATGGCCGCCTCTTGCTGGAAATGGCTTCTGCTGTTCCAGATGGCATAGTTTGCTTTTTTGTCAGTTACTCCTATATGGATGGTATTGTCAACAGCTGGCACGAAATGGGAATTCTGCAGGTTATTTCTTTCACCTGACATTATTCTTTCATAGAGTTGCTACAATTCAGATAAAAAGTGTACTACAGCTAACTGGCAATGACTCTAATTGTGTAATCGTATGCAGTTCTGCAAGTTTGTGGACTGACTGTCGCGCAGCTCCTCTAGAACACCATGAATTCTAGTAAAATATGTTATGGTTTATAAGTATCTGATGCAATATTTCCAAAACATGTTCTGGATTTTCCATACAACTATGTATTGATACAAGAGTTGAGTTATCCATTGACCTGGGTTCATATTAAACCTAAGTTTTTGACCTGTATTGCACTCATATAGACACCATCTAATTATTTACTGCACCAGCAATATGCATATGGAACTGGATATTGTTGCTTTAGTTATTACATTTGGTGCTAGATATTTAGTTTGTAGATTTTTGACAAAGAATATCCTGATGTATGTGCAACTTTGTTATCTAAAAAAGATATACTAGTCACTTGTGTTGTCCACCAAAGATATGGTAGTCATTTGTTATATAATTTAATAAGGGATGACATGAAATTTTATAGCTTCCACATGGTGTCCTTCTTGATTGCATCCCAAGTCCTTAATATTTTTACTTTGTTCTCAAGGATAATTTTATGATTTCCTATTTTATCCCAGATAATATATATGTGTGAGAGTTCCCAGGAACTAAAACTTGTTGTTACAATGTTGCAGGACATCATGCAACATAAATTAGTATTCATCGAAACTCCAGATGTCGTCGAGACAACTTTGGCTCTTGATAACTACAGAAAGGCGTGTGACTGTGGAAGAGGTGCTGTTTTCTTCTCTGTTGCCAGGTTGGTTCGCAATGTATCATTTTCCAATCAGAAAGTATTATTCAAAATTCGCTGTTTGTTCATGTTGGAGTATATTGAGCCCATGTGTATAGAGGCCCATCTAGAGGCCCATGTATAGGTTCTATATATACCCACCCATCTAGGGTTGGAGGAATACACTAATTATTCCCGTCATTATGGTATCAGAGCACGCTACGGTGTGGACTATGATGAGACTTTCAGCCCGGTCGTGAAGCCCGCTACGGTGCGCACGGTCCTCTCGCTTGCGCTCTCGCGCACTTGGCCTGTGCACCAGCTGGACGTGAAGAATGCTTTTCTTCACGGCACCTTGTCAGAGACTGTTTACTGCTCTCAGCCTGCGGGATTTGTGGACTTGAGTCGTCCAGATATGGTCTGCCGGCTCAACAAGTCTCTCTATGGACTGAAGCAGGCTCCACGGGCTTGGTACTCTCGGTTCGCCACGTTCTTGCTGACACTGGGGTTCACCGAGGCCAAGTCTGACACGTCTCTCTTCATCTACCGCCGTGGGGATGAGACGGCATATCTGCTGCTATATGTCGATGACATTGTGCTCACAGCTTCCAGTCAGCAGTTGCTTCAGAGTGTCATCTTCTCTCTGCAGCAGGAGTTCGCTATGAAGGATTTTGGTCAGCTCCACCACTTCTTGGGCGTCACTGTTGAGCCTCGCCCGTCTGGTCTTCTCCTGCACCAGCGGCAGTACGCCCTCGATATTTTGGAGCTGGCTGGGATGACTGATTGCAAGCCCTGCTCCACTCCAGTCGACACTCAGGCGAAGCTGTCTGCTGATCTGGGTGATCCGGTGGCTGATCCTACAGCCTACCGGAGTCTGGCCGGCGCTTTGCAGTACCTCATCTTCACCAGGCCGGACCTCACCTACGCTGTTCAGCAGGTCTGTCTCCACATGCATGATCCCCGGGAGTCACACCTTGCTGCGCTGAAGCATCTCCTCCGGTACGTCCGTGGCACTGTGGACCTCGGCCTGGTACTTCACCGCTCGTCCACTGCTGAGCTGGTGGTCTACACCGACGCTGACTGGGCTGGCTGCCCGGACACTCGTCGCTCCACCTCCGGCTACGCCGTCTTCCTGGGCGTCAACCTGGTCTCCTGGTCGTCCAAGCGGCAGCCGGTTGTCTCCCGCTCCAGTGCCGAGGCGTAGTACCGGGGTGTCGCTAACGGCGTGGCGGAGGCGTCCTGGCTGCGACAGCTCTTGGCGGAGCTCCACAACCCGCTCACAAAGAGCACGCTCGTCTACTGCGACAACGTCAGCGCCGTGTATCTCTCCACCAACCCCGTCCAGCATCAGCGGACGAAGCACGTGGAGATCGACCTACACTTCGTGCGCGACAGTCGCCATCGGCGATGTTCGGGTACTCCATGTCCCGACTACCTCTCAGTTTGCTGACATCTTCACGAAGGGGCTGCTCTCGTCGACCTTCTCGGAGTTTCGATCCAGCCTCAACGTAGCCGGTGGCTAGTTGTGGCTGCCGGGGGGGGGGGGGGGGTCTTAGCCCTTTTGTGCTCTACTTGTACTCTCATCTTGTCCAGTCTTGAACACCGCTGCGTCGGTTGTTCAGACTGCGGGGGGTGTTAGCTTTCTTGTTGTCCAGTCTTGAACACCGCTGCGCCGGTAGTTCAGACTGCGGGGGGTGTTGGAGTATATTGAGCCCATGTGTATAGAGGCCCATGTATAGGTTCTATATATACCCACCCATCTAGGGTTGGAGGAATACACTAATTATTCCCGTCATTAGTTCATGTTTAATTTCAGCTTGGTGACTATGTAAGAGGTGGCAGAGATTTAAAAAAAAAGTGTTATCACCGCCATTTTAGGCTACTGATTTACTCTTGCTAAAACTTTACTCAATGCAGGGGCAAAGTTGCTGAAGGTATTGATTTTGACCGACACTATGGCAGACTTGTTATCATGTTTGGTGTTCCTTTCCAGTACACACTTAGCCGGTGAGTTTTATTACATCTAATTTCAGTCTTCTGTACCCCTTGATTTTGGTGCCAAGCTATCATCAGTTCATGCCTACAAGTGATTTAGATGCATGTGCACAACAACTCAATATTACCGCTATGCTGCAGTCTGTGGTAACTTTTAACATTTCATAGTAATCGCCTTCGTTTGTCTGTATGTGATTTGCAGGATATTGCTTGCTAGATTGGAGTACCTAAGAGAGACTTTCCAGATAAAAGAGGGCGACTTCCTGACATTTGATGCTTTGGTAAGAGCACTGTTTCTGTCAGGGCCAAGAGAGCCTTTTGATTGGCACCTTTAATTTTTTAATATTTCTAACAAAATTTCTTGAAATTTTGAAATCCCGTGAATGTCAGAGGCAAGCGGCCCAATGTGTTGGCCGTGTGATTCGCTCCAAAGCAGACTATGGGATGATGATATTTGCTGACAAGAGGTACTTAATTTACTGAATCCTAGCTTAGCTGAGCAGCCACATTTATAGTTGCTTATGTTGATGAACTGGCAGCAATCTTGTGGTATCAGTTACCCACCAAATCTACATGTTGATAAAAATGGGTTCCCATTTTCTTGCGTTTGGACATGTAGTGGTCCATTTTGGTTCAAAATTCTTTATTAAAATGTCAACAAAATGGTAGCATCCTTGGGAAGCATATAATGCATGAAGGTGGATTTTCCGACTAAAAATTGTACATTTGATCATTGTGTTTCTGTAAACAATTTTTACTTAATAATCATTGGTTAATTAAATACTCGGGTCCTATGGAATATTTGGCGAAGGTCCATCAAAATTGCATCTTCCTTGACACGTAATGACACTTGCTCTGCCCAATTCCCTGCATTATTAATCACCTGGGTATAATAATGGTTTAATGCGAAATTTCACGTTTGCTAATTACATGGTATTTTTTTCTTACAGGTACAGTCGGCATGATAAACGGTCTAAATTGCCTGGGTGGATACTGTCACACTTGCACGATGCTCACCTAAACCTGAGCACCGATATGGCTCTGCATATAGCTCGAGAGGTATGTTTTGTGGCTCTAGTTTCCATGACTGGTGCTTTGAAGCTTGAATTGCATTGGGCAATTGTAATTTAGAAGTTTTAAAGAACAAATTAGCTGATAAAGATATGTTATTGCTAATGACACTTTCCAGAAACTAGACTGCATGTGAACAAATTACTTGATTCCTTTGTAGCCAACACATGAAATTTTCATAAAACAAATTCCGTGGTTCTCACATGCTTGGATGCAACATGTCACACATGTACACCTTGCTTGCATTGTGGTGTCTCTTTTCCCTTGCATTGCATCGACAATATCTGGTCTGTTGCTTGTTGCATTTCGTTTTTAGTGATTCTAACACTTGCTCTGCAATAGTTTCTCCGGAGGATGGCACAGCCATACGACAAGATGGGGAGCGGCGGGAAGAAGACGCTCCTGACCGAGGAGGACCTGCAGAATATGGCAGAGGACGCAATGGAGATGTGAAACATTGGATGAGATCCAAGAGAGCCGAGAGGGTTATATGTGGTAGATAACTTGCCTGAAGCCACTCTTGTACAAAAATTTTGTAGCAAAAAATCTTGTTGCGGTTGATAGCTTAATTGAAATACGGATACAAATGTCACGACACATGCTAGTGATTACTATTACTCGAGTTCACATGGATTTGACATTCAAACAACACCAAGACAGAATGATAGGCTTTCGGGGAAAAAAAGGACGGAATTATAGAGCTCGCTGCACCGTGATTCATAGTACAATGTATGAACGCTGCGGGTGGTCCAAAAGAGCATGGAGCGATGTATATCGGAATTAGCTTGACGATGATGCTCAAAAACTGGTGGAGATAGCCGTAACTGAAAGGTTGGTATTGTTGGAATGAATGAATTTAAGCAGCAATTTGCAGCTTGGGGACCCTTCATCGTCAAATCTTGTGAGAAATCGTAATGCGAGCCTGAGATTGGATTCAGAATCAGTAGGAAGTGAGTGGCTACCTGATACGGGTGGAAGAAAGGGAAAGTAAGCACCAAGAGGCCAGAGGTGAGAGAAAGGAAGGGCACGCACACACGGGGGGCATGGCGGGGCGAGGTATGGCTGTTGCCCACTGCCATTGACGGTGACGAGCAACAAGCGGCGTCCGAGCGTCCATTGGCGGCGGCGCATCAAAATGACGGGATTGGCGAGGGCGGAGTGTGGGCGAGTAATGGAGGTTTCGGTGTTCCATTAAGAACCTTGCCCGAGTCATTTATCTGGTACTAGTAGTGTATTATAAACTGTATTCCTGATCTGAATTTTCATACTGCTGGTGAAACTTGATGTAGTAGCCATGTTGCAACTTGCGAGATAACACAGAGCTGTTGCAGAGGTGAATCGAAGGGGACAACTGAGAGGTTTTTTTTTAAAATTAAACAACTGAGAGGGTAGAGTGGAGAATCTGAATCTCTGAAATGCTGCTTCAGTGTGATGTTCTTGGGTTTTGAACCCCAGGAAGGCAAATGTGAAGCATATTTGGTACTAGTGTTTTGTTTTCAGCATTCTAGCACGGATGATCAGTTTGTGCACGCAACTCAGCCTACGTCCAATAAAGTGAACTCTGCTTGCCATCTACAACTGTTCTTGCTCTTTTGTCTTCTCTTCGATTTGTCCACCACAATCAGGGTTCTCTGCTTTCCTAGCGTAATCAACTAATCATGCTATCGGAAGCAGTTTTCGCTCGAGAATTAACAGCCCATTTGTATATATTAAAATATATGCACAACTTGAACAACAAAAGCTGGAATAGCTCAGTTGGCCAGAGCGTGTGGCTGTTAACCACAAGGTCGGAGGTTCAAGCCCTCCTTCTAGCGGCGGTTTAATTTTTTCAAACTCATTTTTTTACTTTTTTCTTTCTTATTATTATTAGTTAATGAATTTTTTCTTCTTCTTTTTATTAATTAATGAACATCTTCCCCTACTATTATTAATTAATAAACATCTTTTCCTTGTTTGCTCAATCAACTCACCTTTTTTTTTATTTTTTTCTTTCTTAATTAATGAAAATTTTCTCCTTGTTTGCTCAAAACAAATTTACATTTTGAGAGGAGATTTCAAGATTATTATTAGTTAATGAATTTTTCCTTCTTCTTTTTATTAATTAATGAACATCTTCCCCTATTATTATTAATTAATAAACATCTTCTCCTTGTTTGCTCAATCAACTCACCTTTTTTTTTACTTTTTTCTTTCTTAATTAATGAACATTTTCTCCTTGTTTGCTCAAATCAAATTTACATTTTGAGAGGAGATTTCAAGATAATAGTGTTACGTTTGTTCGTTTTGGTCTCTGTATGGAATTTTGAGAGGAGATTTCAAGATAATAGTGTTACATTTGTTCGTTTTGGTCTCTGTATGGAAAATCAAGTCCATCCCCAACATGAATTCACTCTCCCACACCGTGCAAAGAGGCGAGATCAGTTCAGCACCTTCCATCTGGGTCACTCGAAGCAGTCACTGAATTTGAGCACAACTTAATTAGTTTATTAGTCACACAAAAAAAACTTAATTAGTTTATTACATTGACACCTATGTAAATCCAATCATTAACTTACAACATTCACGCCTCAGAGAGCAGATGAAAAGCCTCAAATCCTAGGCCAATCTAAACTCAGAATCTGGTAAGTTGTATAGCTGTTGCGTTTAAACAGCGCCCTGACACTGGGGCATGGTATACAAACACATTGAAAAAAAGCCTTCTTACACTCTGGAGTAACAACAATCTAGCCATGTACACTACAATTACAGGTGAGCTATTACAGAAAACTACATCAGGCTTGATTATTGTCCATCATATGACTATCGCATTCTTCCTATCCAAACAATGTAGTACAGAAAGACCGAATCAGGTTGGGAAGCATATAATGTATTAATGCCACTTGCCGATGTGAACTGTTATTATGTAGCTTCCCAATGAGGAGATCAAATCAATGGTACCACATCAACTACAGTTAACACCGATGCATCACAATGGACTATCAGGAAACTTTTCACAGTTGTATCCATGACGTCCTGTTGGTTGGTTGATTGTTCTTATATGTACCTTGAAACTGCCAACAAATTTCTGATTACAAACAACAGATCCAGAAGCCTGGGGTGGCTGTGTCATGTATCATATGTAAGCAAGAGAATTCCTGTCACCGGCAGCTTGTGGCCGCCCTCTGGTTGGAGTAGGTGGCCGCTGAATATTAAGTTCCTACAGATAATCAGAATTCCAAGTCTATTGTAAGTTAACCTATTATTAGACCCAACCCGCAACAGAAGACAACAATAGCGTGCCAGAACAGGAATGTAGAGCCTAGTGTTGTTGGTAAAAATATTCTTACTGGCAATCATGCCAATGCTCATATTCCCTCACAAAATATGAAGTAAAGGAGGAATGGATCAATCCTAACCTGCATCCATGTGGCATCCCCACGTTCAGGGGAGGACTCAGGTGAATTAACAGGCGGTGGAAGTGGATGAATTAACTTTGGTACAACAACTAAGCCCCTGCCAACCACAAGTATGGCCCCAGCATTGTTCGCAGTACCTGTTGCAGTAAAGATCTCAGAAAAAAGATACATACTTTTAAAATGGAGCAAGAATGCAAGATACATACCACAATAATTAGTTGCTGAAAACAAAGTGATCAATTGCCCATGAGCAAAACGCTCAAACCCATCCATAACACACTCATGGGCTCTTATGATCAATTGCAATTTGTTTCGCTTACAGAACTCTGTTACTCGATCAGGCTGAAAATTTAACAGGAAACAAGTTTGATCAACAGAGCCAGCGATAAGATTGATTGTTTAAAAAAGAAGAGCCAACATAATATTTAATCTGGCATGGCAAGCACTTGATATAGTAATAAGAAAAGGCAAACATCAGGAATTCTACAGTAACAGAATAATCATGAAGTCGTACCCCAAATGTCACTAAGCCAGGTCCTCGTGCATTTGGTCTCAAACCCTCGACGCTATCATTCTCTGTAGGATCAGACCTGCATTTACACACAAAAAAAAGTGTTCGTAGTCGTGCTATAGAAAAACGTGAAGAACACAATAAAAGGGCCACCAAGTACCATAAGAGGTCCATGAGGATAATGGACCCAACATCCATTGTAATAGGCCTTTCAAGTTTCTCAATTTGCTCCACGGTGTTTATTGACCTTCCAATGCCACCATGCATGCAAATTATTTTCTTTTCTATCATGGCAGCAAGTGGGAGATAATTGAACAGCTGATTGAATCTTGTCCAAGCCCATATCCCGTCACTTTCACCCTACATCAAAGGGTTCGTTCAACTAATGTATCCAATATTTTCATTCAAATAAATACGCGTAGCACTGTTATGCCTACCATTCTCTCAATGCATTCAAGGCGGAAGCCAAAAAGAGCGTTGATGTCAGCAGCTTCATGATTTCCCCTGATCAAGTGCACATTTTCCGGGTACTCAATCTGCAATGTTTCTGAAAAGATAAGAACTAAATTTTATACATAATGGTTCCTGCAATGGCAAAGACATTTCAGGAATTGGTACTAACTTTAAGAGCAAGGAGCAAAGTTATTGTTTCTAAGCTGTGCTGGCCTCGGTCAACATAGTCTCCCAAGAAGAGATAATCAATGTACCTAAAAAGGCAAATTTATTACATAAGAAAAGGACAAGTTACATGGAAGAACACAGCCACAATATACAACACAAAGCCTTTTAGTCACAAAGGAAGTAAGGGACTTAGGGTAGGCTTGGAAACCCAACATGAGCCAGCAACAAAAAAGGAAAAGGAAAAGAAAGAGAAGGGAAAATATAAATATACTTCTCCTGCGCATTCGAGAAAAAAAAATAAATATACAAGGCATCAATAATAGTGATAATATTAGTGGATGGCCAGAAGCCCACACTGTACAATACAAAAACAAAGATAGTGCACAGAAAAATCATAGTTCACTAGCTTCAAATGTACGCTCAAAAGGGATATGAACTTCAGGTGCAACTTACGTTATGTCACCAGCAGTTGATGGGAAACCATATTCATCGAAAAGGCGCATTAGGTCCCCAAACTGCCCATGAAGATCACCAAATACTTTAATTGGTGCTTTTAATTGTAAAACAGTTGGCTCTTGCATAAAAATCTGCTCAGCAGCATAGCATAGCTCGCCAACTTCGTAAGAGTCAAGGAAAAAGGTTCTATCAGCAGGAGCTCTCCAATTCCTTGGCTTAAGTAAGAACGAAATAATCTGCAACAAAAGAGAGTATGAACACATAGACACATAGTTCCCACCATAAACTTGAGAGAAATCAAAATCAGTATATACCTTCTTATGCAAACCTTGTGGCGATCGTTGTCTATTTAATGCTCTCCTCCCTGGATAAGATTGGTCATTGCTTGAAGGGTGCATTCGTCTACTTTCATTCTCAAATTGATCGAGTGAAAGCTGTCTGACCAAGCATCCTAAATCACCTACTGCTTCTTTAGCAACTACAACCTTCAAAAACAAAGGTCAGGAGTTCAGGGTCACCAAATTTTATTGATCAGAAATTAACAAAGCATAAAGCTTATATGAAGAAAACAACTGTATTTGCAAGGAAACAATACAGAAACCTTTGGGTAAAACAGTCAACCATGAATGTAATCTCATTCAAATATTGTTAAAGCTTAGAAAATCGCAGAGGACTATTATATTTGACTGAATTAGTTCCTAATTGAGTAGTTGGCTATTATAATTGAATATTTTGTATTGGCAAAGTTGTGGAAAGAATTTTCATCAGAATACATACTGCTCTAGAATGTAGTTTCACATCAGGTTCTAGGGAGCCCCCATCATCAAAATCTTCAGGCATTGGCGAAGTTTCACTCAGTGGGGACTCAGATCCTATTCCCTCTGAAAGACTGTCTTCTGAAGATGCTGCAGATGCTTCCTTAGCAGCTCGCCATACAGCGCTTACAGCTTCAGCTTCCGCAGTTGAGGCCTCTATCAACATGTCAATCGACTTTTTGTCCGTGCTGAAATCAGTATGAACTCACTTAGCTTTCACAAAGTCAAAAACATGAAACCTCAACAAGCACCAAAGATGTGAGTCAGAAACTTAAAACCAGAATCTGTGTCATGCCTGTTATTTGAAGATTGCTGGACAGGTGAATCCGAGTAATAATTATGATTTCTATTTGGAGATTCCCCCCGTGGGACTCTATCAGCATTGTACATAGATGAAGTGATTTCTGATTGGAAAGGTGCATTCTCAGCAACAAGGAAATCATCAAGGAGGATATCTGTCGCAGAATAATGTTATTAGATTTGAGAGGCACAAAGTTGATGGTAAATTGACCATCACACCAAAAGTTGCATTAGTGATGATCTAGACCTGGTCACTGAAACCTAACAGCACAATTAATTTTTTTTCCTCGAACGTGCAGGAGAACTGCGCATCATTGTATTAAGAAGAAGGGGGGGGGGGGGGGGGGGTTGATCCCCCCCAAAATGTTACAGATGGAAAGGGGCTGTAACTCCCCTAATACATCAACACCGCCTTGTCTTACAAGGGAAAAAACTAGACCAGGACTGGACCAAAAACCTAACTGTCTCTAGGCGTCAGGGCGAGGAGAAAGGAAATTCCTCTAGCCCCAGCCAAGGACCACTGCTGCAGATCTTCAAAGGTGATCGAGATGATGTTCGAGATGCTAGGACCACAGCACAATTAATTGAAACAACAAGCAGATCAATTACTCATCTGCTCAACCATTTGCTATAAAATATCAATGGCTTGCTAAACATAGGAGGTCCTATGATTACCTGATATCAGATATTCAGAAGTTTGCTAATGCTGCAGTAATTCAAATGAAATCTGGCAGGTGCTGTAAGAATCTACCATATTATGAATCTAAGCATCCAAACACTTGTTGGCTGGCTACACTAGTCACTATACACAACAAAGTGACATACCACTACATTAAATTTGAAAACCAAACACCAGCACGCTAACTCGATCTACTGATAACAAAAGGAAAAGGAAACTACAGATCAGACACAATTTCCATGGTGTCAATAGAAAAAGGTCCTCTGAATTTCAGGTGAACCAATACAAAACAAGGTAGAACAGCACCAAAAACAATATCCATGGCTAGTTACCTCCCCTCAGTCCACCATAAATGTATATCTGAGCACCGACAGAGGCAGCTGCATGACGACATCGACGAAGTAGATCCGAAGAAGCATCATGCTCATTAGATGATTTTAAAGTGCGAGAGGTCACAATGCCATTTCTATCCAACCAAACTCCAGCAGCGGTGTCGAGGACTTCAGAAAGTGAGATTTAATCAGACCAAGAGATAAATAGATATATCTGGAGGTAGAAGGAGCAAAAGAATAAGCTCACCTGCTATTGCGCCCTCTCCTTCAATAGCTCTCCCTCCTCTAAGGACACCTCCAGTAACATGCAACCGAGCACCAACAAAAACCTAGAGCTTAAGACAATCAGGAGAAGCAAAGCATACTAGCATGCCAGAATTAAGTGGAGCAAGAAGGAAGGAATCATTGTCAAGAACAAATAAATACACTTTTGAAATGAACAGGTTCTATCAGGATCAAATTCTCCAGATCAGCTGGGCATGGATTTGTCATATACAAAACAAGTAATTGAGCTTGCACTTTTTTTAACAAATAAGCTTGCGCATATGATATAGGTAATAACTTACAGCTGCATGCTGATATCTTGGAGATGGAGATACCCCCGGAGCTAGAGTCCACTCCCACTGGCCATTGGTATGCATCAGTAGTCCATAAGCATCAGAAAGTGGCTGCAAATGCATTGCAATTATCATCAAATAAATCTCAACAGATTTTTTTTTGATAAAAAAATGAAGGGAGTAACTAATTTGATTGAGAAGGTAAAGCCTTCTCCCAAGCGTGAATCCACTGCATTGATGTGCTATTGCGTCCCATTTGAACAGCACAAGCTACACCTAAAATACCACCATGCACTACAAAACTCACTGCAGGCCAAATTCCAAGACAGGGAGTGCAAAACCATTGCTTTACTCACAATTATTTTCCACGATGGTGATGTAATTTAGCAATTGAACTACCTTGCAATGGTATTTCTCTAATTTCAATTCTTTGGCATGTAACTCAGCAAATTTTGCATTCAGTTTCCAAGTGCTTTCTCATCCAAACTCCAATGATAGACCACTACAACAGAAGACTTTACAACTAATGTAATTTGAAGATATGCAGGAAAACTACTGAAGGAATACATCCTTTTTTTATCATATGAAAGCATTGCATAAGCCTTTATTGGGGATCATTGTTTTTACTGTATAAACATATAACTTTCTCAGGTCAGCAGAGCTGAGGTAAATATTGGTTGTTAATATCATAACAAATAAAATAGCCTAAATAACACAATCTTGCAGAATCAGTAACAAAAGAAGAAGGAATGTACCGTTCCAGAAGCATCCCTTCCACCACAAAGTAAAAGCATGCCATCAGAACGTGAACTGGCAGTAGCATACCTGTAGTGATTTAGAAGCAGCTAAAAGTAAGACATGGCATACTTAAACAAGCATTATAGAATTCAATGCAGACATAATGCCTAAAAGGGTAAGATACTAAGTGCCAACATAACATCTACTGCACTGAGCATATGATCCATAGCAATTATTTAGTGCAGATATGACTTTCCTCAACAAGTAACATACAATTCTTTTAGAACGAAATAAGTACCACACTGTCCCCCCCCCCCCTCCACACGAAGTATTAAATGTGGATAAAAACATCGCATCGAATGTTTGGACACATGCATGAAGTATTAAATGTGGATAAAAGAAAAAACCAATTGCACAGTCCGCGCGTAAATTGCGAGACGAATCTTTTGAGCCTAATTGCGCCATGATTTGACAATGTGGTGCTACAGTAAACATTTGCTAATGACGGATTAATTAGGCTTAATGAATTCGTCTCGCAGTTTACAAGTGGAATCTGTAATTTGCTTTGTTATTAGTCTATGTTTAATACTTCAAATGTGTGTCCGTATACTTCAAAAACTTTACGCCAAAAGAACTAAACACACCTTTCTTTCCTTCCCTTTTTTTAGTTGGAGAGGATTCATCTATAATGTTAGAAGTACAGAAAATATTCAACAATCTCCAAAAGGTAGGGGCTGGAAGGTAGATAAGTTTGCACATATTAAGTACAAAATCTGCAATAAGCCAATAACTTGTCCAGTGCAATCTGACTCTTCCAATCATTTAATATTTTGGATGGATAGACTCAGAAGATGTGGCAAAAATGTCAACAAACATTCTAGGAAGAATTCAAAGGAGATAGTATGCATAACAAAGAACATGGAGCTCATCATGCATCTCCGTGAAGTACATGGATCAACTTACATCCTTGCTGAAGGTCTATCGCCCTCAGGGTTAAGTTTCTGCCACCTATATGGTTTCTGTGCAGTATCCAAAGCCCAAGCATCTGATAAGACCAGTTTTCCTGCACAATATGTGACATGGATCAGAAAATTATATAAAAATCCGCTGACCTCGAGACATTAAGAAGCAAGAAATAAGCATTTTAGAATTGTTCAGGATTTCAGGATACATGATAAGTAAAATAGATAACAGAGTAACACTGCTAGGCTGAATTATAAATTTTAATCATGAGTACCAAGTAAATCATAGTTTTATTACTGGCAACCAGAATACAGAAATATCATGTATCTATTTTTTAAGAACCTTCATCTAAAAACACATTACTTAACACATCTTGACTTTTTTCGATTTTAACCATACATCAGTGAATTTTTCGTAGCTAATTTTACATTCTTAGTGCAATTTTGTTCAAAACTGTTGTTATATTGGGAAAATGATGCATGTATTCACATACCCTGGAGAGCAGTAACTGACCAATAGAGGTTAACACTACAATAGAGCATTGCTTGAGATTGGTTGTCTTAATTTACAATACCAGATCTTTTGAAGTATTTTCAAAAAATAATATGGACAATGTTGTAGTTCCGCAATATTACTCTACTTATCTCTTTAATGCAATCCAGGAAAAGATGTCTTGGAAAAAGAAAGTTAAAATGAGTTACTAATCAAATAAAAGGGCCTTAAGAAAATATTAAGTGTAATGCAATCCAGGAAAAGATGTCTTGGAATTATTGCAGAAATATAGTTGAGGGTGATTTGCATGAAAGAGCTAACCATCATTTCCCGAAACGGTGACAATATAACGTTGAGCTACCAAATCCATGCAATGACCATAGCGAGGACCAGGACCAGCCCCCTGAACCACAACCCTGCAGTGAGTGCCAGAAATGGAAACATTAGACCACAATCCGACAAAAAAGCAAAAAAGGAAAGCACATAGAAAAACAAAGGAAAAAATAGCAAATTTAGCTTTAACCTAACCTGTGCCATTTAAACTTGTCGTTTGTGAGGTCAAGGACATAGAGATCATCCGTCGAATGCCCTGCTGGTCCAATGCCACCCTGTACCAACACTGCATCAGTCACACTTCAACTAAACTGGCGCCAAAACGGAATTCGAAGACCCCAAGTTTCTTATACCTGGAAAACAACCATGGTGCCCACAGCGGCTGCAGAATGCGCGGCCCTTGGTGATGGAGGTTCTCCAGCGGGATGCAACCTGCAGAATGTAGAATTTAACCAAAGCATTTGAATCCATTTCGTCCATTTCACAAAGAAAAATATGTTAAGCAAAGTAACAACAGCATGTTGGTAGTTGCAATTGGGCTGAATTCCAGACAGCCAAGCAATAACAAACACCAAACATGAATGCAAACCATACAATTTTATGCAATCGCGAGGAGGATCGAAAATAACAGAGATTTCACTGCACTTAACCCAAAAAACTAACGCATTACGGCCAGAACCCACACATACATACAGAACCCACGAAACTGTCCACCAGGAAGCTCCGAACTAGGAGTAGAACTCGAAATTGAGCTGAATTTCCACCTTCTATGAAACAAGAAGCATAAATTCTAGCACGCAGCATCCGCGCGTACCTTGTCCACCTCCGCTTCTCCACATCGTACGAGTGCACCGAATTTGTCACCCCCGCGAGTCCTTCAGATACAGTCCCAAACAGCGCCGCCATCAGATCACACGCAGAAGACCAGCACAACCAGAATTCGAAACTCAAAGCTTAGCTGATGCGAGGAAGGGAGCACCGAACTGATGCCGGGGAGGCCCGAGGACGCGCCGGCCTCGATGGCGGTGGCGCCGCCGAAGAGGATGAGCCGCGGGCCGTGGCCCTTGGTGGGCGCGACGGCGGTGAGCGAGTGACCGCACCTGAAGCCCGGGGCGTCCTCCCCCACGCCCTCCCACCCCTCCACCTCCCTGTACGCCGGCGCCGGCACCACCCACGCGCCCTTCCCCGCCGTCCCCATCCGCTCCTCCTCCCACCAAAACCCTAGCTACTCCCCGCGCTAAACCCTAAGCCTCAGCCTCCGCCACCGCCGCCGCCGCAGCAGCAGCCGCGTGGGATCCGAGGGAGAGCGAGCAGGGACAGGGAGGAGAGAGAGGGGGGGGGGGCCAGCGCAGCGCAGTGGAATTCGGAATTGGACAGGGGGAGACGACGGCCGCGGGGGGGACAGAGCAGAGTAGGGTGGGGAACGCGGCGGGGCCCGGGTGGCCGTGGCAGGGGGTTAATGTGGTGGGTCCCGGGTGTCGGCGGCGCGCGGGGTAAGCGCGGCTGTGGGTGTCGGGAGTCAATGGGGTTTGCTGTCATGGACAGCTCAGGAGTTCGGGGAGGAGTGAAGGAGTACTCCTCTACTACGTCGGAGCGGAGTAAATGGCGGGCGACGGCCGCCGCCGTGTGGGAACTGGGGCGTGGGCCGGCTTGAGGCTAGAGGCTTCAACTAGCTGCCAGCTTTGACAGGCAGGTGCAGTTCCAAACTTCCAGAAGAGCGGTGTTTCTCTCTTTCGAATCGATTTTCGATCCACACGGCTTTCCCGTTTAGAAGAACAACACACGTGGCGCTATCGTGTTGGAGAGTACTCTTCAAATCCTCGTATGATAGTCATAAGCGTTGTTGTCACTGACCCCATTGTTGCTCGTCGACAATTCATTGTGACTTTCCCGTACCAAAGATGAACAAGAGATTTGTTGCTTTACTCACTGAAACTTCGAGGAGGGTCGCGAGATTAGGAGAAGCTTCCACACAAATGCATGAAAGAAAACCCTAAACCCTAAATTCGAGGAGGGTTTAGCTTTCATAGGCATCGCTCCTAGGACGGTAACAACTTACGCCAACGTTTATTTCATTCGTCGCCGGTACAAGTTTGAGGCCAGTTTTTAGTCTCGCCATTAGCGCATCACGCAAAAAGAAGACATACAATTTATATCACCTGATGAGACACCACACATTATCTTGACCGTTAATATATTATTAGGAGCACTCTCATTCCCCTCAAAAGATTTCTCCAATCATGATGATATTCGACACTTCCTTTTCATGCTTTCATGCAACACTAGCATACCTAAAAAGATCCAGTGTCGCACTCATCGACTGCCAGAGGTTGCCTTTGATATCTATAATGTGCGCCAGCTATCTGCACGTTTTTTCTGGCCTTGTGGACAAGGCAATCACTATTTCGATGTTCCATTGCCCACCACTCCATCACACACACACAAGGTGGAAATTTAAAATTAAGATAATCCTATAAACTCAATGTTGAACTTATTCGTGCTTCCGTGACTTATTTTTCATTGATTTTGGTAGCTGGGGTTTACATTTTGGTTTACATGTTGGTATATGTTTGAAGTCCACAAACCAAAATGGTCCAACGAATAGTCACTTTTTGTCTAATTTGAAAGTTACTCGACTAGTCAAACCGTTCCACTCAATTTCGGTGCTCTTCTTTTATAAGAAAATGGCAGAGATTTAATTGCTGCAGCCAAGAGAAAGTTAGTAAGAAATGGCACTACAAATAAGATTATGAAAAGTTAGTAAGAAATGACACTAAAAATAAGAGTATGAATCCCGTCAAGAAGAATGAAATTGTGAAAATTAGCAAAGACAATCACCGTCACAGGATAGAGGTTGGCTTCTCATTCATGGAAAGTTAAATACTACCTATGGACGTTTAACGTTGATGCTCAAGCAAAGTTTTTAGCTTCTCATTCCTCTGGCTGGCAATGTCAAGTATTCACCACTGTACCGGTCCACCTGAGGGGTATCTAAATAGTATGGGGGCATTCTTAGACTCTGTTTAGCAGGGCTTTTGTAATGGCTCCAGCTCCGGCTCTTGCAGAAGTCCTACCAAAGATTTTGTACGAGAAGATATTTTTAGTAGAAAAAATAGAGTAACGTTGGCTACTCTAAAATGGCTCCAGCTCCTCCAGCGGAGCCCCTTAAAGCGAGGAGAAGGTACATGTATAAATGTATCGGGCTTAGGTAGGGTCATCTACATAGGAATAGCCGCAGGAGATTGCAAGTTAATTTGGGCCTCGTATCTACGGTGGTATATGCAAGTGCCTTTTGGTGTGGAGCACAGATGCTGGATGGATTCAATTCTCATAACGTGTTTGTGCAAACAACGCCAAATGAGAGCTAAGAGGAGTGACCCTGCTAGGGCTAGGATTAGGGGCTGGGCATGTCGACTTTTTTTTTTTTTGAATCGTTGACCATCTTGACGTTGATAGAAACATGCATAAGCAGCGAATTCCGCAATGCTTTTTTTTTCGGGCAGAATTCCATAATGCTTGAAAGGTTTGACTTTAGAGTTATTCTTATGCATGTACTTCTCCCATTTCAAGGTCCGGGGCTCAAACATTTTTTAAGTATGACTTGTATTTTTACTTGCAACTTTATTCGGCCATGAGAAACTCATAAATTGCATATTTCTAAATTCTAAATGCATTTTGGAAGCGGAAGTTGGTCACTCTTCTTGTTTATTTTTGCATAAACCAAGCAAAATGCTGTGGAAGATGGAAACAAAATTCCCAAATGCCAAGCCTCCTCTTGCAGGCTGAATTCGGTCAGGTTCATATACAGGCTGGCCTGCTCGGCCCAGGCCCACCCCATAACACAAACGCACTTGCTCCAAAAAAAAAAACCCGCCAAATCGGATCCCACCCGCCCAAGCCCAGCCCGATCCAACATATATACACCAAGAGCCCGAACGCACTTAAAAAAGAAAGAAAAAAAAACACAAAAATTCCCCATCCGCCGCCCAGCCATCCGCGCGGCGCCCGCCTCCCCGCCCCGATCGATCGAAGCTTCGGCTTCCCCTGACACAGGCCGGCGCGAAAACACCCCATCAAACCCCGCTCAAAACCCAGCAGACCGTTGCCGCGCGCCGATTCGACCCGCCGGGGGAGGAGCCGGCGCCGTCTCGCCCCGCGGAGGCGTCGCGGGGCGAAACCCTAGCGATGGCAGCGTCCGTGGACGCGGCGGTGGCGGTGGCGCCCCCCGCGTCGTCCTCCGCCGTGGACGAGGCCGGGGGCGCGGTGGAGCAGGCTAGGACGCTCATCGGCGCGCTCAACCTGCTCTCCCGCAACCTCCCGCTTCCCCCCGACGTCCTGCGCGCCGTCTCGTCCATCTACCACGACGGGGGTGCCGGCGACGGGGAGGGGGAGGCGGAGAAGGAAGGGGATGAGGAGATGGCGGCCGCGGATGCCGCGGGGGAGGGCTGCGCGGAGGGCGCCGATGAGGTGCGTGCCGGTGGTTCTTCGGTTTGTACGGCGTCCCCCCCCCCTGCTCTTTACGAGATTCCCCTAGGGTCTGTGGAATTCGACGTGATTTACCTTGACTTTCGCTACTCTTCCTAGATTGGAGCGTGCTTCCTGCTGGGGATTGTCGGCTGCAATTGTAGTGATGTTTTTGCGTGCAATTGGCTGTTTCCCTTCGAGTACTATAATGCTTTCATGGTTTGTGTTGTGGTCAGATGTCTCTGTTGGGTGCACTACTGGAATTCATCAGGTGAAATAGTTTGTCAGGACATATTTGCTTGTTTATGCTGGAGTGGACAAAGCTGCTCATAGATTTAGCTGTTTTGAACCCAGATGGGATGACTATGTTGGCTAATGTATGAGTACGATTGAGAATTTAAATTTTCCTGTTGAAATTCTACTGACCTCTGATACTCTGTTTGGATCAGCAATGTATTGCTTGCTCTAGAAAATACAGAATTTTTCTAGAGCCTTTGTCATAAATTTAATTTTTCTTCTTTGCTAAGATGATGTGGTTTGTGCTGTGTATGCATGCTAAAGTAAGCGTGATATGTGATTTTTTGTTCTCTTGAGTGGTGAGATATGTACTCAAGCAGGGCAGGTTTCCCTTTCATTTTTTTTCTTCTCTGGCACAGATTTATGAAATAAATAAATTACACAACTTTCTGATGTTATATAGCAAATAAAGTGGTGTGTCTGATCAACATGCAAATGTTCTGGTACCTTTAAGGCGGCCGGTATTTGTCATTAGGAAATTTGGAGGTGTTGGGGCTTGTGCTCTTGATCTTTTTGCAAACGAGTGGCTAGGGTTTGATTTGTAATGACCCTATGCTTTTGGTGAAGTTTGACTAGGGCTATTTGTTAAGTGTGTTAAGCACTGGTTTGCGTTGGGTAATTTTGTTTGATTCATCCAGTTTCCAGCAGAGCAAAATTTTGTGTGATTAAAAAAAAAATCTGCTTTGAAATTTGACTATCCACTGAAAAAATTATAAAAATAAAATCTGCTTTGAAATTTAACTACTCCCTCCGTCCCAAAATAACTGCAATCCTAGGGTTCAAATTTTATCCCAAAATAAACACTCATGTTGACCCAGGCAAGAAGGTCAGGGTGTAATGAACTAATGATCTAATCTGAACAAACGCAGTGCATGGCTCCTCTAAAAAGAAAAAGAAACAGCAGGAGCCTGTATGCACCGATGTGGAGCACTTCCGTCGACTCATTCATCTTCCAGAATACTCCCGCAAAGGCTAGTTTGCTCAGCATTCTTTTAGCCTTCCCATTCAATCGAGACAATTCTGATCCAGAGCCCAACCTCGTTCAGATCGAACACCATCCTCGGTTGATATTTACAAGGGCATTTTCTTAATTTCACATACATCTTGGTTTGCGTGCCCGGTCCTAGAATTGCAATTTCACATACATTTAGTTGTAAATCATTATATTGTTATCATGATAATTTGACGAAGTGCTCATTTCTTTACCTCCTTTTGGTTTTGTTTGTTGTGAAGTACTTGCTATTTAGCTATTGAATGATCTTCTCTTATTTTTTCACTGACTAAAGCTGTTACCTTACAGGGGGCTACCTTGATTGAAGAGCTTGAAGATGCGATATTTAAGAATCAAAGAATGCCCGTATCCTACTCAGAATTGGCTGCTCTGAAGGAAGGGCGATTCAATGCATCCATCCAGCATCGGCTAGCTGAACTCGAAGGTCTTAGATGGACTCATTTTTGTACTTTGTTTGCTGACTGGTTCTCTGGTTTGCATTGTTTTGAACAAATTTTGATATTTCAATTCCTGGTTTAGTTTTCATGGTCTTTCAAATCTGGTTGTGTTGACTGGATGATTTTTTGGGTCAAAAAGCCTGTACAGCAGTCCCAACCCGATTTGCAAACGTACCACTCCCAAAGCCTTAATTAATATTTAGCATTCATTTCATCCCCATTTTTGCGCCATGTAGCACTCCATCATCTCCAGCGAACTCCTCGTTTGTCTCCGATGATAGCGAATGCGGGCATCTCTGGCCACTGATGACCATGTGCCTGCAGGCCACCTCATCAAGGTCACCGCCACATCCCTTCCAGTTCCGAGCAGCAGAAATAAGACATGGATAGCGAGTACATGCTTGAGGGCCACATCCCTTCCAGTTCCGAGCAGCAGAAATAAGACATGGATAGCGAGTACATGCTTGAGGAGGGGGCCTCGAGTGGCAGGCAGGGAGAGAGAGAGGGGGGGGGGGAGAGGGAGGGAGGGAGGGAGGGAGGGAGGGAGGGAGGGAGGGGGAGAGGGAGTTGACGGCAACTAACAGTAGGAGAGTCCATGTATGATCTGAACCGTCCATGTTATCTGATGGAACAATGGTAGATGAGGGAGGGAGTTGATGGCAGCTAACTGTAGAAGAATCCTACTAATGGTAAGAGAATGTGTATGATCTGAGCCATCCATGTTCATTCTAATGGATCAGACAGGAGTCCAGGACATAACCTACTGCTAAAGAAGTAATAAGCGCTAGGGGAGTTGAATCTCTGCAAAACAATCCGGGCAGAGTTTTATACAGGAAATTTGGCCATTTATGTTTCTGGCCTCCTGTGTCAACAGCACCTCTAGTCTTATGGATATCTTTGGTCTGGCATTGGTCCCAGGTCTTCATTTGGTTATTTGACCTGTCCTGACCTGCGCCCAGGCTTTCTTTTGGCTCTGTTGCGCAGTTTGATTTATGTTGGAAATATTTAATGCGGAATTGAAAGGTGGAAAAAGCAGCAAATTTGGAATGATTTTTTGTGTGTTTTTTATTGTGCAACAGATTCACTTGTTACCGGCTGTTGAGCATTTTCAGATATAGATCGCATGTGCTTGATTTAATTTCCTGGCAGCTGTCACTAGAGCTTCGTTACTGCTTGAATTATTTAAAGAGTTGCATAGTTGTTTGATCATTGTTATTTTTACCTGTTACAGCATCATCACTTGTTTCTTTTTTTTTTGTTTTTGTGCCAGGGTTACCTTCTACTAGGGGTGAAGACTTGCAAATGAAGTGTTTGCTTGAATTGTACGGGCTAAAGGTAACCAGGTTATCTAGAAGACTAGAAGCATAGACTTTACTGTCCTTTCTCCTCGGTGGTTGTTCATTTGATATTGTTTCTGTTGGAGTATATTGAGCCCATGTGTATAGAGGCCCATGTACAGGTATTATATATACCCACCCTTCTAGGGTTGGAGGAATACAAGGATTATTCTCTCCTACAATTTCCTTTTAACCTCTTTGTTTAGATATTAGTTATTTATCACTGTGCTTCCATTATTCATTTTCTATCAAACAATTTTATAATATAGTTAATATTGCATGTTCATGGATTTTTTTCCTACATACATGCAAAATCCTTGATTAGATGTTCTATAGTATAAATTGCTGGCTTCTTAAAGGCA
The DNA here is from genome assembly GCF_016808335.1 of Panicum virgatum. NCBI lineage: Eukaryota > Viridiplantae > Streptophyta > Magnoliopsida > Poales > Poaceae > Panicum > Panicum virgatum. The sequence continues at coordinate 9,693,138 of NC_053138.1, read as the reverse complement.
GCATGTCCCAGCACTTAAGTACTGCTGAGATCTGTGTGTTGCTAATTGCGATGGATTTGTGGTCAAGATAGCAGAGCGTGAAATTAGGATATATGTTATATTGTAGGGGGCAGCACATATTGTAGAAAAGCTTCTCCAGCAGCGGTTGAGATACCAGCTATTATCTATTTGTTAGACACCATATCTTTTTGAAACTACCACATATGACTTTCATGTGGCTATATTTAGAAGTATAGTCAACAGTGATTCTTCATAGCAATCCTTGCTGATTGTTCATATACTTGTGCAGTTATTAGACTTACAGAAGAAAGTGCGGTCCGATATCAGCGCAGAATATTGGCTACACAAGAAATGTGCATATCCTGAAAAGCAACTGTTTGACTGGGGGATGATGCGGATACGATATCCTTTTGCCATGTATGGGATAGGAGATAGCTTTTTAATGGATGCTGATGATGTTCATCGCAAAAAGAGATTCACAGAGGTTTGTGTCATATATCTTCTGATAATGTTAATTAGGTTTGCTAGTTTATATACAGCGCAAATAGTGATTACTGTTAAGGGTATGATAGTCAAGGGTAGTATTGTAATATTCTAGTGTAGGGTTTGGGTGCTCTCATGTACTATATGTACCACCATTTGGGGCGGGTCAATGCATCGATCCATTTCAGCTTCTCTTCTTCCTAACAATTACAATGTTGGTACTTTCAAACTTTAGAGGATGTCAAGACTTGAAGAGGAGGAAAAAGTTCAGGCAGATATAAGGAAGAGGAAATTTTTTACAGAAATTCTCAATGCTTATAGGGAACACCAGGTGCAATTGGCAACTACATTCAAACAAAGAAAGCAGCGGAATGATGGAGTTCAGGTATGATTTAGGACCCTATCTATTCATCTATCTATTCAACAATATTTTTATGCTCCTTGAGATTATGAAAGGTGAAGATTTTGATGCAACATATATTCGAATTTTGAGAAGAGAAGTGAAGTATTTAGAAAATAGTGCCCCATCTTTTGTTTCTATTTGTTAGCACATGATTGCATTTCCTTTCAGAGCAAATGCCATTACTATTTTGTAATACGATTTTATCCTAGCGATACTCATGTTGTAGATGTGCAACTTGAACACTTGAGAGCCCTTTTACTTGCTAAATGTAGGCATGGCATGTTCGGGCACGTCAACGTATATCACGGCAAGAGAAAAATAGAATGAATCTTCTGAAAATCGGTGATCAAGAAGCATATATGAGAATGGTTGAGGAGAGCAAGAATGAACGTCTGAAGATGCTCCTTGACAAGACAAATGAACTTCTTGAAGGAATTGGGAAAGCTGTACAGCGACAAAAAGATGCTGAGCATGTTAGTCAGCCAGAAGGAAATGAAGTACCAAAAGGGTCTGAATCTGATTCACAAATCTCAGACATCAAGAATGAATCACATGAGGAGTCTCCTTCAGATGATGATGCAGACCTTCCTGGTTCTGCAAATGAAAGTAAATTCAATGCAGGGCGTAGACTTGATTTTACTGTCCATTCAATTGAAGAGAAGGTAGAAAATTTTTTCACTATCCATTTATTGTACTTTTTTCTGTGCCATGTTGGGTGTATTGGTTCTCAATGTTTACGATGCACACAGATTTATCGACCATCATATTCATAGCCATAATTATTAAACAACTTATGCGTTTGCTGGCAATGTACTTAATTTGGATCTTAAATGATGGTAGGTACTGTTATTTAGGGAAAAGAAAACAGCAAGGGGGAGCATTGCTACTAGCCTACTACTACTAGTAGTAGATAATGCGTGGATTTAAATAAATTATACAGGGAACTATTACCTCCTCATTCAATCTCTTGTAATTGTGGTATATTATATAGGGGATTAATATTTTTGTTTTGCATTATGATTTCGACTGTTTCTTTCTGGTTGTAAAACTAATATTATACTCTCAAAGGAATAAAAATAAAAAACGACAATCGCTAATTGATTCCGGATATGTTTTTCATTGGAATTCAGACTAATCTTGTATACGTTAATTTGTCACCACCCGTAGTACAATCTGTGATGCTGGGTAATTCTGGTGAATCTAATGTTTCTCTCTGTTATTTGCATTTACAGGTAACAGAACAACCATCAGCTCTCGAAGGTGGGGAATTAAGGCCATATCAACTAGAGGGTCTCCAATGGATGCTTTCTTTATTTAACAACAATTTGAATGGCATTCTGGCTGATGAAATGGGTCTGGGAAAGACAATTCAGACCATAGCTTTGATTGCTTATCTGTTGGAAAAGAAAGAGGTCCCAGGGCCACACTTAATAATTGCTCCAAAAGCAGTATTACCAAATTGGTCGAATGAATTCAGAACTTGGGCTCCCAGGTATTGTTTCATTGGAGTCTATCATCAAAATTCGTGATGCATTTTCCATTCCACTTTGTATCGAAGCCACCCTAAAATAACATGCTTGTCTGTTGCAGCATTGCGACAATTCTGTATGATGGTCGTCCAGATGAGCGGAGGGCTCTAAGGGATAAGAATTTTGATGTACATGGACTGCAATTTAATGTTTTACTCACGCATTATGATTTGATACTGAAAGATAAGAAGTTCTTAAAGAAGGTTCACTGGCATTATTTGATAGTTGATGAAGGACATCGTCTGAAAAACCATGAATGTGCTCTTGCTCGCACGCTAGTCTCTGGGTAAAGTCTTTATTCATAATTTTGCTACTGTGTAGCTTCGGTTGACATGTGCTTGTAGGAAGGAATTCAGTGTGTATTCCTCCAAACCCTAGAAGGGTGGGTATATAGTAACTGTACATGGGCCTCTAGATGGGCCTGAACACCTGGGCCATATGGGCCACTCACACATACACCAACACCCCCCCACAGTCTGAACTACCGGCGCAGCGGAGTTCAAGACTGGACAACAAAGAAAGCACACACAGGGCAAACACCCCCCCGCAGCCACAACTAGCCACCTGCTACGTTGAGGCTGGAGCGAAACTCCGAGAAAGTCGAGGAGGGGAGGCCCTTGGTGAAAATGTCCGCAAACTGGGAGGTGGTCGGGACATGGAGGACCCGAACATTTATCTGGGGATGGCTCTGGTTGCCAGTAATGTCTTTTTGATTGTTGATACATTGGCCTATAAACCACTTGAAATACTAGCCACTGAAAATGTGAAGAAACTTCAAGTTTCATATTTAGTACCAGGTCTCATAACCTTGCGATAACAATCATTAAACTAGTTTTCTCGGCCAATTACACATAACACCTTTCTCATATGTCGTGACAATGGGTCTAGCATTTTACAGATGGATTTCAAACATTTTGTCTTTGCCGGTTATCACATGGACATACCTTCTGCCTTCCCTGAAGAAGGTGGTAGCTGAGTGAATAAGTCAATTGTATTGATCAGATAGTGTTCAGAGCCAGCTTATAATTGATTAAATTGTTGGTCCAAAAAATGGCTAAATTGTTATGATGCTTTATGTAAATGCATTGATTTTATCACTAGCTTTATTGCTAATCATTAAATTAGTTTGGTCGTATACAAAATTTACCAAATGTAACTGCAAAGTTTTTGTAGGAGTATAACTAATATGATTGAGACACCTGCTCTCCATCATATTTCAGTACCATTTTCTTTCCATGGATAGGCTCCGGTGCGTAATGGGATCCTTGAGCTAGTCGATAATGTAAAGAGGGGTAGAGGTAGACCTAAACTGACGTGGGATGAGTCGGTTAAGAGAGATCTTAAGGATTGGAACATCTCTAAAGAGATAGCTTTGGATAGGAGCGCTTGGAGACTAGCTATCAATGTGCCTGAACCTTGAACTTATTTCTTTCGGGTTTCATCTCTAGCCTACCCCAACTTGCTTGGGAAAAAAGGCTATGTTGTTGTTGTTGTTGTTGTTGTGGATAGTTGCCTACTTCTATTGTTGCCATTTATGTGTCAACCTTGTTCATTATTTAGTGATGGCCATTGACGTATTTGTTTTTTCCTTAACTATACTAAATTTGGACCTTTTGGAAATTATACTTACATATTGCTGATGCTTTATTTACAGATACCAGATCCGCCGCAGGCTACTTTTAACTGGCACTCCGATCCAAAACAGCCTACAAGAACTGTGGTCTTTGCTAAACTTTATTCTGCCCAATATTTTTAATTCATCCCAGAATTTTGAGGAATGGTTCAATGCACCATTTGCATGTGATGTCAGCCTTAATGATGAGGAACAGCTACTAATCATACATCGTTTACATCAAGTGAGTAGTGCTGCCCTCTATTCATTCCCTCCAGTCATTTAGTTCGTTTAACTCCATACATGTTGCCGCATGATCCTTCACTTGCTTCATCATATTTTTGGTCGAGATCTGGTGAGGTGGTAGCACATAAAGTGTGTGAAAAACTAAATTTGATATTTGGGGAACATTTAAATTTATTCATTGCCCCCTTTGTTTTTACCCAGGTTTTGCGTCCATTTTTGTTGAGGAGGAAGAAAGATGAAGTGGAAAAATATCTCCCTGTGAAAACACAAGTAATTCTAAAGTGTGACATGTCTGCTTGGCAAAAAGCATACTATGAACAAGTCACAAGCAGGGAAAGGGTTGCACTAGGATCTGGTATGCCCTTGTAGTACTACTAATCCTCCCCTCTAGAAAATATATTTCTGAGCAAAACAATTTTTTTTTTAATTTTTGCACGTGATCTTGATGGAGCAGTGCATAAAGCAATTATAATGCTGGTGCAAATTTGGATATATCTGTGTTGCTCGTTGATTTAGTACATAATCTTCATGTTGTGTTGCTCTTGCACTTCCATTTTCATTTTCCTTGTGTTTTGTGTGAGTAACTCATTACTTGTTCATGCTCATGCTTGCAGGGCTCAGATCAAAGGCTCTGCAAAATCTGTCAATGCAGCTTAGGAAGTGTTGCAACCATCCTTATCTATTTGTAGAGCATTATAACATGTATCAGCGGGAGGAAATTGTTAGAGCATCAGGAAAGTTTGAATTGCTTGATCGTCTACTTCCAAAACTGCAGAGAGCTGGTCATAGGGTTCTACTTTTCTCTCAGATGACAAAACTGCTTGATGTTTTAGAAGTGTATTTGCAAATGTACAATTTCAAGTACATGAGGCTTGATGGATCCACAAAGACTGAAGAACGAGGAAGGTTACTGGCAGATTTTAATAAGAAGGATTCAGAATATTTCATGTTCCTCCTCAGCACACGTGCCGGAGGCCTTGGATTAAACTTGCAGACTGCAGACACTGTCATTATCTTTGATAGTGACTGGAACCCTCAAATGGACCAGCAAGCTGAAGACCGTGCCCATCGTATAGGACAAAAGAATGAAGTGCGTGTATTTGTTCTTGTTAGTGTTGGTTCAATTGAAGAAGAGATCTTGGACCGCGCAAAACAGAAGATGGGTATTGATGCAAAAGTTATCCAGGCTGGCCTGTTTAACACAACTTCCACTGGTGAGTTTGAATGCTCCAGTTCCTTTCTTCATGTACACATTGTATTGTAATTTATGATATATTTTCATGTTCATTCCCACTACAGCACAGGACAGGCGAGCCTTGTTGCAGGAGATCCTCAGGAGAGGCACAAGCTCGCTGGGAACTGATATCCCCAGTGAGCGTGAGATAAATCGTTTGGCTGCTCGAAATGATGAAGAGTTTTGGTTGTTCGAGAAGATGGATGAGGAAAGGAGGCAAAGAGAAAACTACAAATCTAGACTTATGGATGGAAATGAGGTTCCAGATTGGGTGTTTGCCAATAATGAAACCACAACCAAGAGGACAGTGGCAGATGAATTCGAGAATATTTCAGTTGGTTCGAAGAGACGAAGGAAGGAGGTTGTCTATTCAGACTCTTTTGGCGATCAGTGGATGAAATCTGATGAAGGATTTGGGGATATTCCTAAGATAACTCCAAGAGCGAAGAGGACCTCTTATTTACCTGACATACCAGAAGTTGATTTTAATGAAAGGAGGAAGAGGCCTAGATCTCTAGAGAACAGCGCAGATGGTTCAAGCAACCCGTCGTGGACACCTGACAAAGGAAGGGCTGGAGTTTCATCATACAGCAAGGAGGAGACTGAAGATGATGGGGAAGATGAAGTCATCACCAGTGGTTTACAGAAGGGAACCAGTTTCACATGGAAGACCCTTGGAAGAAAAAGGTCAAGTCACTTCAATTCATCGTCAGACTCAAAAGGGCGTCCTTCATTCTAATGCCCTTGAAGCGTTTGTCTGATAACTCCATTGAGAATGGAGTATCCCTGTAGACTAGATAGCAGGGTTATGTTATTTGTGGTGCACTGTAGACTAATGAAACCACAACCAAGAGTATCCATTGATAATTCAAGCTTCTGAAGTCTAGGATTAGTAGTATACTGTATGGACTTGTTGGCAAGAATTTGTAACTCCGTCAAACTTAAATTTCGTTATTTATTTAACCTTAAAATGCGGGTTACGATTATGGATATACACTGGTGGTGGTTCTTCCCTTAATTCTGTTATCGTGCCTACATTTTTTTTGGTCGATCAGACTTTAGGCAACGCTTATCCAGGTTCTACTAGTGCACATGATGAACAAAGCCGTTTATGCATTTCCAGGGGTAATTTAGAAGCAATTTAGATTGGCCACACGATTGCACGATACTCTGGTCGGTACTTGAGGCAGTTTTTATTAGAATATATAGTTATTTTACCTAACAGGTCAGCGTGGACATAATTAATCGAGAACTGATCCGAAATTGAAACCGAAATAACTGAAATTGAATTAACCGAATTTTTTCAATTATTTGGTTCCTGCTCTCAAATAACCGAATTACATAAAACTTGCATTTTGTAAGAGTACTTTTAATTTATATGTGATGTATTATTATACTTCAATTACTATGTATTTCTCTTACTATAATGTCATTGTTCCCTTCTCAATTATTATTCTCTAAAATAGATGAAGTATTGTCTAAATTAGCTATTGAACATGTGTGTTTTTCTTATTATCTGGGAAAAAAAATTTGGTTAGAACGAAACTGAACAGAGAACTTGAATACTCGGTTTCTGAAATTTCTAGGAACCGATCTGTTACTATTTTTCGGGAACCGAATTTCTTCAAAAATCGAAAACTGAACCGAACCGAAGATATAGTTTCTGGTAACAGGTATGATATACTACATTACAAGAGAAATTTATGCCTATAGTTTTCATGTTTTCGAATTATATATTTTAAAACTATTAATGGCCACAGTTCAAACGTTTGACCAAATGTTGTAATCAAGTATTTGTGAACAGAGGGAGTAATATGACACTAGAAATTTACAGTCATTGTGTCTCAAAAAAGAAAGTACAGTCAAATCTGTGTTTGATTTGAGGTAATCGTCCGAACGCCAAAAGGAACTCTCTTATTCAAAGAAGTTATGTCATCGCCAACTTGAAATGTAAAATGTGTGTAAATTTGCTTTCAAAAACAAAAATATACTCTTTTACTGTAGTACAACGTCCATTGTATATTTGGGACACAGAAAAAAACCCAACAATACTTGAGTGCTTGGATATAATTTTCAGTTTTTTTTCCTCTTTGAGGGATGCAATTCTGTTTTTTTTTAAAGTTAAGGGATGCCGATTCTGTTGCTTTGCCGGCTGCCGCCTCTGCGGATGCAACATTTGCGTCGTTAAAGAAAAAAAAATGGGCCCCCAACATTGAGGCCCACCTGCCAGTGACCCCACCGAGACCGCAGAAACCCTAGCTCCCCTACCAAAACTCCCTCATCTCCCGAAACCTCCCCCGCCCTCCTCTACCGGCGGCTTCCTTTCTCCACACCGCGTGCGAGTGAACGAGAGCAGCCAGCAGCGGCGGCGATGGGGAAGGCGTCGAAGGGCTCGCGGAAGGGGAAGAAGGCGTGGCGTGCCAACATCAGCACCGACGACATCGACGACTTTTTCGAGAAGCAGACGCGCGACGCCCACGCCGGTGCTGCTGCCATCCCCTCGCTCCCCTCTGATTCCCTTTTCTACGTCGACAAGCCCGCCGCATCCACTTCAGCAACTAGCGCCTCTGACACACCAACCAAAGGTCAGCCCCGTCCCCTTACGCCACCACTGACTTCTTCTCCTCCCGTTTGGTTTCAGGGTCAGGATTATGGTGGTAGTTTCTGATGGAGCAATTTTTTTTGGGGATAACACCGTTAAAGTTTGCTTATTAAAGTAACACACCGGAAATATTCACGACGATGGATTTTAAATCGCTCGGTAGATGTTTATGCCATGATGACGTGCCAATCTTCAAATTTGAGACCCGCGTGTGTAATACTTAGTAACCAGGTCCCTTTGATCTTCATGACCAGGTGGTTCATACCAGTAATGGAATTGGTATGATTGCTTAGGATTGTAATTTAAAGCATATCTAATTGATTACATGTGTCCAAAGTTAGCGTTACTTGCTGTTTCTCTTACTACATATGTAACTTAGTGCTTTTCCTGCTAATGCATTCCCTGGCATAGCTGAAATTCGATTACTGCTCCCAGATATTCCTGCCAAAAGGAAGATTGAGAAGAAGCGAGAGAAGGTTCTTTACCATGAGAGTTTGTTGAAGCGGAACCCATTTGTACAGCCAATCCCATCTTCTGTGGTGGGCAAGAAGGATAAGAAGAAGGCGAAGAAGGAATTGCAGGAGAAACATGGAGAAAAAAGTGTCCCCATGGTATTAACCATTTGAAACGAGTGACTTGTTTTCTGTATTCTGTCCAGCTTGCTTATGGTGGGATTGTCTTTCCACAGGAAGATGATTCTGCTGAAAAGAACCTTGACATATGGGCTGGGGATGGTAATGGAGATACCAAGGCCAAAAAGGTGATGAAAGGCTCCTTCGCTCCTTAATACACTCTAGTGTTTGCATCTGAAAGCATGTGGAATTGCATTTGCGAACTATATGATTTTTTATTAATTATTATGCATACAAAAATCTGTTTTTGAAATGCTGAACTTGGTGGCTTCGGCACATTTTTTGTGGCCCAACTAAGTGTTTGTTTTTCTATTTGTATTTCTACTTACAGAGATCTACTACATCAGTGATTCCTGCTGTTGAAGTTGAGGCCCCAGGATGCTCATTTAATCCTCCATTCGAAGCACATCAAGTATGTGTTACATTTGTCTTGTAAAATTGCAGATACCTTCTTTGATATATCCCATTCCTCAGTAGTTTCTAATTCCCAGTTGATATTTTTTACAATGATGACAGTACAAGAGGACCCTCCACCTTTTAATTAAAAGTGATGAAAAGTCATGTGTCTCATGCAGTTTATGTTGGTATTTGTAGGATGCTCTTGCTCAAGCAGTTGCTGACGAAAGGCACAAAACACTTATGAAAGAGTTAGGGCCCACACCTGTACCACTTATAGTTCCTGGTGAAGCTATAACTGAAGAAGATGTAAGTTTTGTAGTTGAGGCTTATGCAACTCCGTTATGATATGTTGCAATTTAGTCATTGCCCTGTCCTAATAGAGCCTCCCTATCCAGTATCCATGCTTTTAACTGCACGTCTATTATGATTGGATCTGTTGCTTTTTTAATTGATATGCATAAATCCCTATTTATAAAATATCTAAAGTGATTCACCAGGGTCGGAAAATCACATCTATTTGGCATGTAAATGTGTAGGGTTTTCACCTTCTGGGTGCTTCTGTTGCTAGTCTGTTGAACGGCAACTGATATGACATCTCATTAATTACCCGCTTTATATACTTCCTCTGATAGTGTTACATTACAACCTTTTATGTGGCTTGCAGAAATTCTTTCTTGACGCTGATGATGGAGATGAAGATGTCGCAGACGATGATGGAGATCAGGATGCTGATGCTTCGGTTGGACAAAGGTTAGACCTAACAATCTATAGTACTTATGTAACAACTAAGTGTTGTTTGGAATTTTGGCATTGTTAGACGAAAATCTGCACATAATACATCTTGGAACACTGGTTACATTTTAATGTCTACCAAAAGCTTGTAAAGTTGTAATACCACAAAAATCCTTTTCTTGATAGATCAGCTCATATCATCACGATGTGTTTGAAAATATTGGCAGTGTGACTGTGGACATGGGATAAAGTATTGCTTATTTGGACTAATGATGATTGTAAAAAGTTAATATCAGTTTTTCTTTTGTGTAATTTTATATATATAATCTGCAAAGTGAATTATTATATTAGAATATTGGAGATGTTACATATGTATCTCCATTCCTGCCATTTGAAGCTAACAAAGCAAGGCATGCTCTTTTGGTAGTTAACTAAATTATACTAGAAATTGTGTTTAACATTTCTGAAAATGACCATGAAAGCCACATTCCTTTATTTTGGAACAGGATCTGGGAGGGATCATCCTTTTTTGGACAAACATTCTGTCACAACTATTTAAATTTCAAATAGATATTTCATGACACTATATTGGACACATGATGTTTATTGTTAGTGTGATCTGTATTTGAAGATATATTATTGTGTTTTCAATTTTTTGATTTATTCCTTTTCAGGAAGAACAAAACAAAAAGAGTTACAAGAGTGGAAATGAACAAAAGAGCTCGTCGTAAGGAGAGGTTAAGAGCAGAGGCAGAAGCAAAGAAAATGGAAAATATTTCAAAAGAAATAGATAGGTAGCTTTTCTGTTCTGAGATTGTGAACCTTCATATGATGTTTTTTTTTAGCAAAAGCGCACATATTTACTGTTATTTTATGCAGCTTGCCAAATATAATTGATGCGATAGCTAAAGAGGATGAGGAAAAGGAAAAGAGGCGCTTACGGCGAACTGTGGTTAAAGAGGAGAGGCTTAAATCAGGCCCACCTCGTCTGGGCAGACACAAGTACAATTCTAAACTAACTGATTATTTTTCCTTTGGTTATGCTAGTTATTCTTATATTTTAGTTTCACGCAATCCATGCTGAAAGTGGCTATGATATTCTAAGATGCTTTGTAAATCACTAATGTTTTTATATCTTACATTTAATGAAGTGACAGTATATTACAGGGCACATTGAGGCATTGTCCTTAATACATGTAATTGGTTTTTTAGTTTTCTGATTAATAATCACAAAACTTCAAATATAACAGATTTGAACCAGCTCCTGTTCAAGTTCTATTGACTGAAGAGATTAGTGGCTCTCTTAGAAAGCTAAAGGTAACAACCACTTTTCTTGTTATGTTGTTTCTCGCTTATTTTGCAGTAGTTAATGAGAAAGTTTGTGTAGGGGTGTTGTAATCTTGTGAGGGATCGCTACAAGAGCATTGAGAAACGTGGAATACTTGCACCAAGCAAGAAAATAAGGTTTGTCTTGTTTTGCTCTCCAAAAGCGGAGTTATTTTCAAACTCTCTTTCAGCAAGAAATCTTTCATATTGTCTTTTGTACTCCCCTGCTGCATATATTGACAGGTTTGAAATAATATGCTTTGTGCACTTACCACTTAGGCAATCTAGCGACTGATTTTAGCTATCCATTGAACCATCATGTTCAATAAATCCTGATATATTGATGTTCACCTTAATTTGCAGTGCAAGTCATTGTTTTATGGGAAAAAACATCGCTTTAAGAAGTTTTGTTCCCACTGATTTCATGTAACATGTCTTGGGGCTTTTGAAAAGCTAGTCTGTCATATTAAGTCTCTCTTTTCTTGTTAAGTTTTTCTCAGATCACTTGGCATTCACCCTCGGTATAACACTCTGGTTAATAAGATACATAATTCTGCATGATACCCGCGCTAACAAACCCATTCATGCGCAGCAAACGTCGGTAGAGAATCAAGGTCCAATATGATGGATGATAAGGCAATCTTAACCTTGTTTTCTCCTACAATATCGAGGGAATGCACTCCTGATGGATTGAAGAGGCTTACGAAATTGGCTGATAAAAGACGAGAAGATCCAGATATAAGTGAAGAGCCAGTGGGGGCGGTCTTACCCCCGCAGGTCAAGTTTTTTTTTTAAGTGAAGAGCCAGTTTTACCGCATTCTTATTTCCTTTCACATGTTCAGTGTCAACTAGGCAGTCAAATCTTTAGCCCTAGCAATATTTTGTGAGCCTGCGAGGCAAAATTTTGCAGTTGACCTTTGAAGTTAGTGCTTAGCAGATGCGACGTGGTGTAATAGCATATTTGTATCAGTTCTGTTCTAGTAGATGGTAGCGATTGCTATACTATTGCCATGGACGCAAATGTCATGATATGGAAATGGCCAAGCTGAGGTAAGTTGATCAGGTTGCTGACCGAAGAAAATCACGCTTGGATGAAATTAGCTCAAAAAGTAGTACTACAGTTAATTATAAACTTAAAGTAATTGGATGCGTGGGAATCTACCAAACAATATTCACAATCCTATTCCAGGATTTTTTTTACCTTTCCATTTTCTTTCCTATGAAAGGCACCACGTCTTTACCAAGACAACATTATAGCACATTTTTTCCCCTATGGGCACCATTTCTTTACCAAGCTAATATTATTGCATGACTATACTTGTCAAACGGCACTGTACAGTTACACATTACTCAGTTGCGATCCGAAACTACAAAGCAAACGCCATGTACGCTCTTTGCAGAAGACATCTTGCTTCCCAACTCTCAGCACCAAACTTCTCTACATCATGAAGGGATCACCGTATGGCTGGAAGTAAGGGCTTGCCCTCTGCTCATCGGCAAGGCTATTTTCATCACCTGAGGCCTCCCACCGGGCAACATAACCATCCCAGGATGAGGTGACGATCGTTGGGTAGCATGGATGCCAGGTGCAGTCTCTGATGACTGAGCTATGCCATGAGAGCCTCTCAACGGTCTTCCCGCTTACCTGCACGAACATTAGGTTCAGAGCAGCATTCAAACATTCTTTGTGCTGAAAGATCAAATACGTAGATGTATATGGGATATGCAGCTACTGCTGTATGGGCAAAACTAAGTTTATCTGCCACCAAAGACTTTAGACCACAACGTTCTGTATTTTTCCCAACCAAGGAGCCCCAAAACAAACATTTAGTGACTAGATTCTAGTCGTGTGTAGGGCCACAATCGCATCAGGGAACTAGATTCTAAGTCATGCTCTTACTGTTAGCATTTGATACTCGACAGTTAACACAATGCTGATGTAATTGGACAACATACCACATCATAAATATGTACAGACTTGTCACTGGATCCTGTGTATATGTACCTCTGGCCCGTGCTGAAACGAAGAACACAATGAATATAAAGTTTGCAATGTTAGTACATGCCACTTATGCAAATTGAAAAACACAAGGGAAATTAAGAACATGCTTTACATTTCTTTTATTTGCGCTCATGTTATTGCAAAAACCAAATTATAATAATAAAATACTATGCGCCTACAGACTACAGAAACCAAGCTTGCTACAAACTAACAGATGGCCGGATTAAATACTTAGATACGTCAAACATATTTTTCACATTACTGTCTAAAAATTCTGTGTGAACCAAGACATTTCTAAAAATAAATTATGTTAACACATGACATTTTATATTAGCATTTTATTAAGCTGAGCTAAAAATGAACTAGAAGCTGGCTGAAGCCACTTTTTTATTGGCTTCACCGGTTTTGGCTTCACAGGCAGGTGAAGCCGTTATGGGAGAAGCCCTCCCAAATGGGGCTTTTTTTTTCTCGAACGCGCAGGAGAGATGCGCATCAATATGTTAAGAAGGAAAAAAAGGGGGAAAGAGCCCCAAAACCAAAAAGTTACAGGGGTAAAGGGTCTGTAACACACCCTAAACTATAAAACTCTCTCTCTCTCTCTCTCTCTCTTATACAAAAAAACTACTACAATGGACCAGACCACACCACCTGCCTAGTGCTGTAGTGCAGTTAGGAGGTAGGAGCAAGGGCAAGGAGATATGAAACCCCTCGAGCCCCTGCTATAGACCACAGCTGGACCTCTTCTCTAAAGGCTGACATGACCCTGGCTAAATTAGACCCCCCCCCCCCAACCCACCCATCAAACACATAAAAGTTATGGTGCTTCCAAACTAACCAAGACCCCAAGATAATAATGGAATTAACTCCCTTTTTGACGTGACCGGAGAACCTGCTGCTTGCTCCAGCCCACCAGTCAATAAAACAGTGATCTTCTAACTGTGGTGCGATAGCTTGCAGACCAAACTCCTGCAGGATGCTGAACCAAAACTGCCAGGTGAAAACACAAGAGACCAACAGGTGATCAATTGTTTCTTCAACCTGATCACAAAGTGGGCATTTCGGTGGGTGGTTAAAGCCTCTTTTATCAAGTCTATCTGCTGTCCAACACCGATTATGTGCCACAGACCACATGAAGAATTTGCATTTTCCTAGAGCCCAGCTCTTCCAAATTCTTTCCCATGAATCAAACTGAATGGCCCCCAATGAATAATGCTTCATAAGCTGATTTGGTGGGATAAACTCCAGAGGCTGTGAACTTCCAAATATCCACCTCTGGCTGTAGCTCAACATTGGAGAGAAGCTCCCAAATGGGGCTTCACTCTACTAGTATCCAGATTATCTTTTTCTCGAAAGACGCAGGAGAACTGCGCTTCATTATATTAAGAAGAAGAGAGGGAAAAATTCCCAAAAAATACAAGAGAAAACACACTCAGCTCAAGCAGACACACCACCACACGCAACTTAGCACTCACTCACACACACACCCACTAAACCCCAGGATTCCAAAGAAACAGACTCGCCCGTCACAGGAAAGGATGACCTAAAAAACTTTCTTTCTAATCTACGGATGTAGGGGCAGTATCCAGATTATCATTACGTCAATAGTCCAAAAAGATAATATGGTAGATCCCACAATCCAGACTCATTCAATGGTCAACTTTCCACTAACAAATGCAACCTTTTTAAAGCAATTAAAGGAAAATTTCAATACGATGGCAACAATAAAAATAATCTTCTGTTCCCTCCTGACCTGTGCATAGGAGAGAAGTAGCAACGGACAAGTGTTTGCAGAACTGAATGACCTCTGTATGTGGCCAAAGACTGATCATTTGGATGCTTAACATGTTGTGCTTCTGATGGGAATGGCATCCACCTATAGTCCCAGTCCACTATTCTCACTGGGCGACTGTGAAAATAACAGTACCAATTAAAATGTTAGAACTTAGTCAGCATAACATAACAAAGGCTAAAAAGCAAGACCCTACACTTTCACGACAGAAGACATTTTCCTGATGTCCCAAAGTTTGATTCTCTGATCCTTGCAATTGGAGATGAAATACCGCCCATCACCACGGCTATCAATAAATGTAACTCCATCTAAATGACCTGTCAAAATACCGGCTGATTTTTCCCCAGCAAGGCAACGCCTGTCCCACACCTGAGGGTTATAATTCACAAAATATTGTCGGTGAAGGTAAAACTCTAAACATGGATGATTAATGATGAATACGAAGGGATTTTCGTAAAAGAACATAAAGGGATGGTTTACTGAATTTACTTTTGCTGTAGTTTCTCATCATTACCTTCTAAAATCTAGATGTTAAATACTCTATCTTCCCTTTTAAAGTATAAAAACTTGCTTGTTTGCTTCAAAAAGTTTCAAAACCGTACCATAAAGCAATGTGTTAGTTATAACCTATTCAGGTCTATTAGATAAAACAGACAATCCTAACTAATGAAGCAAGAATAAGGATACAAAAAGGAAAACCATCCAAATAATACTAACCTTACAGAGACTATCATCACTCCCAGAGTACAACAAATTGCCGCTTTCATCAGCGAAGGTAACTGCATTGACATCATCCTTACAGAAACAACAGAGAAGAAAATGAGACCACAAAAAATACTTTCCCAATAAACATCTACAACAACAACAACATAGCCTTTCCCAATAAACATCTAGAACAGAAAAAAAAATGTGCTTCTAGACATTCTAACCTAAGGTGCCAAACAGTATAATGAATTTGTGCCAGCCAACTCAAGTATAGTTATGGCAGTTCCATAATCAATCAATATGAACCTTATACTTCTCCATTTTTACAAATTATGCCCGCACCATGATATTTGACAAAGCTGTCTTATAGGAAATCTATTGAATGATTAAGCTGATGGTACAATGGACTGACAGAGGCTTTGGCATGCTTACCTCTAGTCTACTTTAAATCTGTTATGTGTAGAAAGTACTATTAACGCTGTGAACAGTAATAGGGTCCAGATGTTAGGAAAGGTTAGATTAGATTGGTTTGTTATTTCCTTAAATTTAGAGATTGGTTTCTTAAGGGTTAAGTCAGGGTTTCTTAAGGGTCAAGTCAGCCCATCTATATAAGGATGGGATTGTATCTCTTTTAATCAAGCAATGAAGAAAGAACAAACAATCCAAATCCCCCAAATACTCTAGTCTCCCTCCACGCTGACTTTGCCCGGCCATCTTCCTGGCAACGGTTATCCTCCCTATCCCCCAAATGAACTAAGGTTCATAGCAAAATCTATCCCACTTGAAACTAGTGTTGTTTCACTTCGTCCTATTATATTTCCTTCTGAAAGTGTGCTATCACTCTTGCATAAGGTACTAACATTCTATGATATAATGGGAGTACTTCCAATTGAATCCATGTAATTCTCAAGCCACTAAACACTTCTTTTGTTACATGGATAAGGATCCGGTTGTTATGGTAAGTTAGGATCAGTTTTCATCTCTATCTCTAGGATTGCTCGATATCCAAGCCACCAAGTACTCTATAAAAACAGTCCATAGCCCACGAGGCTAAATGCAGACCATCCTCAGTTCGCGTTATATTCAAATTTTCACATCTGTACTTCTACGATGATGCAACACAATAAAGTAGCTGTTTGTATTGTCAATTTATGCATGATTGCTAAAATTAAACACAAAAAACTATTTTTTTCTCTATCATACACGGAAAACAAACACAGCAAAGTAAATCAAACAAGATAGTGTTACTCAGATGGTTCCATACAGTATGAGCACGGATGCGGACTGACACTTTATTTGCTGCAAGGTCATAAACATATATTGATCTTTCATTGTTCCCAATAACAACTTCTTTACCATCTTTGGAGAATTTAACAGAAAATATTCCAAAGTCCTCATAGGCATTTTCATCGCTGGTGAAATGCAATCCCTCATGAATTTCCTGCAGAAAAGGAGAAGAAGGGCATAAACAGGAATTACAAGCATATCAGTGATATTTTACGAACTCAGCATGAGTATGAAGGTAAAAGTTTTTAATAGGTAACAAAAAATTGAAAAGTTTGGGGATAGAGCATACATTAACATTAGCATGTGATTCCTTTCCAGAACTCTGCACATTCACAATGTGAACAATAGGTGACAAACTTGCATAGGCCTGCAAAGTGGTCAAATGCGCTTGATGAAAAAATATGCATCTCACTGAACATGGAATGCAACCTGGTAAAGTTAACAACACAGCTACCGGAAAAGAAGTAAGAAGCGCATATAACAATTGATTCAATATTAGAATTTAAAATGGTAAACTTAAATAACAGTAATACGCCATGAGCACCTAAGTTGCAGTTCTCATGGGTGCCTATTTTCTTAGCAATTCAAAATCACCTAATTATTTTTTCCTAAAATATCATTTCATTAAAGAAGAATAATACAAAAATAGTTCAAACACACATTCCTTGCAACAGAAGCGCCAAGAACAAAAATCAACAATTATTTGGTATTGTTTTTTAAGTAACAAACCTAGATGTTTAATAAGTCTAGAAATAAATTGTTGCATTTTTTCACATAATGACTACTTAGCAGCAAGCTACACACCCTCCACATTTTAAAATTGAATTTATTGAAATAAAATCTTCCTGGACCTGGTGAGGATTAGTAAGAAATGGACTAACTGTTGGCATAGCACAACACAACAATCGTAAGTTATCTTTAAAAAAAACAATCTTAAGTTCGCCCTCAACAGAAAGCATATGATATTGAGGATTGTAGTGAATTCAGTGGGGTCTCCCCTGCTGTATAGCTTTCAAAAAAAGGATGTAGTGAATTTTGAAGAAGGAATACATACCAGGGATAAATAATCATTGACAGATCTAGAATATAAGTTTAAAATAAGAAAGGAAATGGAGAAATATTCAGATATACAAGTAGTCTACTATTAAGACATTTGTTTTGTGATACAGGCATCCAGCTGATATGACCATCCCAGATACACCGAACACATTGAAAGTTTGAGATCCAACTCACAGTATAAACAGATACCATTATGGATAGAATTTGTGAAAGGATGAAGCTCTGTAGTTTTGACACCAAACTTATGCTACAGGAAATGTAGCAGACAAAAATATTCCTTAAAAGAAGGCCTGGGAAATTTAATCATGGAATCTTTTCAAAAAAAAAATCATGGAAGAGGACAAGAGGTTGCATCAAAAGTACGTAGGTAGTAACTTGATTACTTGATACAGTATCTTCTATAAATCGTGGTCTGACTATGACACTGGCGGAGCTTGAACTCGAATTTCAGACAAATGAGGGGGCAACTCTTTGCTACAGTAATGAACAGTGTCCATTTTACTATTCACTTAGTGAGAATTTTCATTGGCCAGGGGGGGCCAAAGCCCCCCGTGGCCCCAATGAAGCTCCGCCCTTGGACTATGAAATACATCACAAAATTCCACAAACACAGCAGTAAAAGGTCCAGGATCCAGTCTTAAAGGAATTCGATGCTCAAGATACTTACAAGGAATTGTTGATCTGGTGAAAGAGCAATATCTGAAACTGTCCACTGCAGACTTCTGCAGCTTATATCCTTATGAATCCTCCACCCTCTATCGGCATTGTAAACTCTGATGCGGCTTCCCTTATCACCACATTTTTGCACACAGAATCGTCAGGCACTAGACAACTTTTGCATGTTCACATTATCTATCATAATAACCACAAAAATCACCTACCCGAAACCCAGCGACGAGCAACGACCCATCAGCAGAGAACTGCGAAACGTAGGCCTCGCTGTCCACTTCGTCGACGATCCACGGCCCTTTCGTCGGGATGTGCCTGCTGCCAACATAGGCGCGATCGGCCAGCGAGAACCCGGCGCCGCCCGTGCGGCCAGACTCCCTCGCCGACATGAGCCCGAAAGTCGAGAAGGGCCTCCTCCCGCGGGCGGAAGCCGCACCGCGAGTCCGGTGGCAGGGCTCCGACCGGGCCCTGGTGAGGTGGAACACCTCGTTGGTCATGGCGAACCGGTCCAACTCGCGGTCTGCCTTCCGGGGCGCCTCCCCGCGAGTACTCCGCCGTACTCCTCGCATCCTCGCTACAGCTGATACTGCTTTGAACTAGCCGAAAATCTAGCTATCAAAGAGCCGGAATTTCCCGGAGATTGATGGAATTCGCGGTGGCAATTACTCTCTGTGACAGCAGGGAGTTCAGAGAACAGAGCAATTTATGCGAATCATACGAATCCTGCATTGAATTGTAGGAAGAGAACAAAGGATTAGGCGGTGTTCTTGAAGCTGGCACAGCCCATGGTTTTCTTGTCCCCGAACACACAACAGAAGGAAAAAATTCTAGAAACTCCAGAAACTGGCAGCAGAGTTAGTTTGCTCGGTATCAGATTACATGGCCGAGAAAGGAATCGAGGCATGGATTCCGGGAGCGGGGATTCCGCGGAGGCCGGAGGGGGTTTTGGCCGCGGCTGCTGGCGCTGGGAAGTGAGAGCAGGGGGTAGCGGGCAAAAAAAAAAAAAAAGAAGAGAGGAAATGATGGACTAAAATTCCTGAACTACAAATAGTGACCGAGCAGAGGGGCGTTTCAGTAAAACCGCGCCCTTCCCCCGTGCTCACTGGCCTGCGGGCCCCACGTGGGCTTCGGCGTTGTGCTCGTGTCTTGCGGCCGGACCGCGCAGTCGTGTACGGGACGGGAGGCCGCCGCCTGGGTGCAGCCGTGCGGGACACCAGCACGTGGCGTGTGCCGTGACGTCACCCAGTGAACTGGGCCCGGGCCTCGCCCGAGTGGGATGGTTCATCTGAACTTGCCTGTGTGCATCTTGGGCTTGGGCCTCGTATAGATGGGCCATGCCCGAAAACGAGATGATGCGTATAGTGTTGGAGGCTTGGAACTAGGATTTTCACTGAACATTCGTTCGGCACGCCGCCGCACAACCGCGGCGATCTCGTCTGCACCGTGCTCCGCCACTGTCCGCCTCCGCTCAGCCCCGGATCTCGGCCGCCTCGCTGCCTCTGCTTCCGGCCACATCCGCGCATCCCCCGCCGCATCCGTAGCCGAGCGGGGCCCTTCCTCTGCTGGTGTTTCCCGCCGCTCGCTGCCCCCATTTCCCAGACGCGGCTAGCGAGGTGAGAGGTTTGAGGTTGGGCGGAGATGGGCGGCGTGCCCTGGAAGCGTGTGGAGCTCGTCGCGCTCGTTCTGTACGCGCTGGGCTTCTACCTCGTCGTGATCCGGAGGTCGCTTCGCCTCTCGCACGGTACGTTGGTGGCACCCAGTTCACGCCCTCTCTCCGCAATTGCGGCTCGTCTCACGGGCTCACCGCTACTTCGTGGTTGTAGATTACTCCGGGAGGCTCTACGGACTACGCGCGGGGTCACTTGCCGGTTATCTGAATGTGGGTAAAATTTCGCCTGTTTTTGTCAGTCACGTGCCTTACCTGAAGTTTGAGGAGCTGCCCGTTTAATTTCCTTAGTCGTCTGTTGCAGGACCTGTCTGATGCACAATGGAGAAACTTCCGTGGGAACCTGCCGATTCTGACTGTTGTAATGGGGGCATTTCTGATTGTGGTCAATACATCGCGATATAGCTATGGCTTGAAGGGCCGAGGGACTGCTTTGATGTGGCTTATACTCTCCTTGAGCTATCTATATTATCTTCATGGCGCTTGGTATGCAACTCACAATACCATGTTATTTAGCCTCTTCATTGTTTTTAATTTTTTTTAACTTGTTTGTCTTCATGGCAGTGTTGTGTTCATTCTTTTAATTTCATTGATTAATTACTCCATAGTGAAGGTCAGTGCTTCCATGTTCCCTCTCAGCTGTTTTAACTTGGAACTGTCTTGCTCTTTGTCCTTAAGTTGTTTGTGTGTATACAAATAATATGGCAAATAAACATTAATGGAAGAATCTGGTCTCAGGGGTAATGAAATAATCACTTAGTGTTTTGTTTTGGAGTTTGTGAACCTGTTTTGGAGAATGTATTAGTTCTGAACATTGTGTCAAAAGAAGGAAATTACTCCCAGTATTGATACACATAATATTGAGTACGTTAAAGTCAAGAGAGAAGGAACATACAACAGATTAAAGAAATAAGCCATCTTGTTATGATTGTCACTAAAAAATAAGTGGCATCAGCAGTTAAAACCATATCGACGGTTGTAGAGTGACTAGATAATGGGCTTTCACTTTTCCTGTTGGATTTTTTATGAATGTCCGTTTCATTCTTTGTTGACCATAGTTCTATATTTTGCAGCTATTTGCTCATTATAAGTATTGCTCAAGCCTTATTTGGAGCTTCAACTTATCTGTGCTTATTCTGAACCGAGTTTATGAAGGCTATTCATTCTCATCATTCGGGTTAGATTCTTTTTGCTGCTGCACTGCATCTTGAAGCTTATCTATTAAGATGTCTTTTCTTATTCGTTTTTTCAGGATTTTAACTTTTGTATCTAAACAGGGAAAATCTGGCTTTTCTAGATAACTATCGGGGTACATTTCGATGGCACATATGCTTCAATTTTGGTATGTTTTACCCTATGTTATCTCATTTATTTATTGAAATCATGTAGAAATTTTGTGCTGTTGCATATTGAAGCTTATTGTAGCTCTTCAAATTGGTTGCTCTTCAAATCCTGGGGAAGTCTTTGAAAGGCTTATATTTAAAGAATTTATTGTTGTTTTTGAAACCTAATAGAAGAGTAGTGTCTTCCCTTTTTTTTTCCAACCTGGGTGTCTTCACTTCTTTTCTAAAGACATGTTCTTAGAGTTGCTGGTTCACAAATTATCAACTGTGGATAATTATTTTCCTAGTTGATATGTGCTGTGAAGTATTAGTGGATTGCCCACCTCTTCCCAATAGCTTATGTTGGACCAAGGATAAAGGCCCCCACCCCTCCCACTATAACACTTGGGTTTTATGGTCGGGTTGGCTAGGTGGGGCGCTCTAACTTGGTACCAGAGCCGAGGTCCTGGGTTCGATCCCTCCCGGTCACGCATTTCCGCTGCGCGATTTCCCCTGCGTCTCTCGTGTGCTGAGACCTGCTGCGGGCTACGCCGGGCTCGCACGCCGTAGGGGGAATGTTGGACCAAGGATAAAGGCCCCCACCCCTCCCACTATAACACCTGGGTTTTATGGTCGGGTTGGCTAGATGGGGCGCTCTAACTGCTTAAGCTTTTGGGTTCATCTGGTTGGTGCATGAAACCTAACATGGTATCAAAGCCAGAGATCTCGAGTTCGAGTCTTGGTAGAGGCATCTTTTAAGTCCTCCTCTCCCTTCTTTATTTCCACATTTGCGCCTTGTTCCGGCTGCATGTGAGTGGGAGTGCTGTGCAGTATTAGTGGATTGCCCACCTCTTCCCAATAGCTTAAGCTTTTGGGTTCATCTGGTTGGTGCATGAAACCTAACAATACGAACATGTTCCAGTTATATTAAAATCCTATGGCTGCATTAAAACTTTAAAACCACTGAGTTAATAAACTGAAGTTACAGATCGGTTCGAGGTACTCTCTTTTGTCAGTCATTGACCACTATTTCATTTTGGCTGATGCTGTGAGGTCAGATTCCATTGAACTGGACTACCTCATTGTGTCAATCATCTTGCATCTTGTCCAATTATTTCAAGTTGCATCAGGCTTGATTCAATTATCACACAACTTTTATTTGTATTTATTTAATCACAAGTATTGCACCAATTTTATACCTTTCTAATTTCCATGCAGTTGTGTTACGGATGATTAGTTTTGGATGTGATTACTGCTGGACAATTCATTCTTCTCACTTTGATCACAAGGTACAATGTTCCCTAATGACGTTTTTTACACATATTAGTTTTGCAGCATGAGATCTTCAATGTTTGAAAAGTTGGTCTGTCTAGTTGACATTCTTGTTTGATTGGAGTGTATTCAGATCATCTGATCACATCGGTATACAAATCATCTTTCAAAACAATGGTTGCAGTTGGTACTATTTTCTAAATAGTTGTCACACATAGTTCCCATGGATGTCAAGAACTCTATATTTTATTTTTAGTTATACCTTTAATGTAGTAATATGAGTATTCTTGGTACAGAAACATATGCAAAGATGTCAGGTTTGTTATTCTGGGAAGACATGCTACTTTGCTTTGCAGGTATTTCATTTTTCCAACTTTTCTTTTAACGGTTGAATGTGGTAAGGTCTACATGATAGACCCAATTAGTTTTACACATGTAAGAGGTTGGTTTTAGTTTCATGAGAACTATATTTTGACATGGAAAATCAAAGCTTGTATTTGTATCTAGATGGGCTAGGTCTTTTTTTTTTGTATGTGCAGAATAACTGGTGTAGAGATTTGCGTGGGGCAAGGAATTAAGCCTCCCATGAGAGGATAAGTGAAGGAAGTCTTATTAAGGAATGACTAGTGTTCTGCTGACACCAGGTTGACTTGTGGGTGAATTCATTATAGATCTTCTAGGTTTTTCGAGAAATATTATAGATCTTCTAGGTTGTCGACTGTAAAGTAGGCCTTAGCATTTTTTATTCATTTGGGTACTATCATTATCCTATTGTTGAATTTTAGCGGATGCAACTATTTGGCTTAAGCAATTCATTTAGAAGCTGAATTATATTTAGTTATTCATAAAGCCTTGCTCTTGGCAGGAGAGAGGACTCAATGTTGACAGATACACATTCCTCATGTATTTATGCTACTTGACATATGCTCCACTCTACATTGCTGGTCCTATTGTTGGGTACAATGCATTTGCTGCTCAGGTTGGTTTTTTCTCTAGGTATTTTTTTTATTGAAGCTGTTTTTTTTAATTAAGTCTTCATGTACTAACCGGTTTTTGATGTAGCGATCTTGCAGTTAGAAGTACCTCAGAAAAATTATTCATTTACACAAATATCTTGGTATGGTCTGAGGTGGATTTTAAGTTTCCTTCTTATGGAAGGCATGACACACTTTTTCCACTACAATTCCTTTGTAGTAAGGTACTTGTTTTTTTCCTCATATTATACGGCTAACTCTTTATTCCTTTCTAATGTTAATACTATATTCTGAAATTTGAATTGATTGAATATTCTGATGACAGCCGATTGTGGCAGAAGTTATCCCCATTTGAGGTCTTCATCATCAGTTATGGGGTATGATTATATTGCACATTCTCACAAAAAGGATTGCATTGTATGATACATATTATATTTCCTGTAAACGTGCTCAGGGCTTCTAGATTGTCACTTGTGGAACTTTATCCCTTTTTAGTCAGGATGCAGCAGTTGATATTTTTCCATTGTTCCCTCTAGATTTTATCAATTGATTGCCCACATGCCGCATATGTTTTTTTTGCACCACCTATTCTGAAATTGCATTTTTTTTATAGTTGCTTGGGTAGGTTTTGTGTCCTACTTTAGATTTCTGTCTCTGCTTTTAGCTAATATATTGTAGCTTATTGACTTTGTTCTTATGGTTGATAATAAATCTCATTGACTTCTCAAACTTTCCAATACAGGTGTTAAACTTTATGTGGTTGAAGTTCTTTCTTATTTGGCGCTACTTCCGGTTTTGGTCACTGGTAATTCAATGTTCAAATTTTGTATCAGCACATGCTTTTATGTAATGTATTGTATGTTTTATCTTGTCTTGGACATTCATTTTATCTAATAGATAGCATCAGTATGAACACAACTTTGTTCTGATCTCAGCATCTGTTTCATATATTCTTGATATGTTTTAAAGCTAAGCACTTCATTGCAGGTTGGGGGAGTCGAGACCCCTGAAAATATGCCTAGGTGTATAAATAATTGCCACGATCTGGAGAGTTTCTGGAAGAGCTGGCATGCTTCTTTTAACAGATGGTTGGTCAGGTCTGGTTTAAATCTCTTCTGTGCTGCCGCATGTCTTGTTTTCTTTGCCACCTTCGATTTTATGCATATGGAAGTTGTAGCAATTTCTTACTTGATATAGTGTTGCATCCATTTACATCGTTTTTTGTATCCCATAAGGCCATAAAATGAAACCTGTATGTAGAGTTGGTACATGTCTATACTAAGTTACATCTGTCTTGCTTTCTTTGACCAGCCACATGATTATTGCAGGTACTTATACATTCCTCTTGGTGGTTCTCGAAGAAAGCTACTGAGTATCTGGGTGATATTCACGTTTGTAGCAGTGTGGCATGATCTGGAATGGTAGCTTCTTCAAAACCCTACAATCGACAGCCTTGCTTACTTGTTTCCAGATCCATTGGTGATGACTTGGATTCTTCTATTTGATTATATAAACAGGAAACTTGTTTCATGGGCATGGTTAACTTGCTTATTTTTCGTTCCAGAGATATTGGTCAAATCTCTGTCCAACAAATTTCAGGTATAGTTTTTCAGACAACTGTGGTTCAGTAGATTTGCTGCGTTGGAAGCTTATCTGCTTTTCTTAGAAGTTAATAGAATCTGGTTTCAAAAGTTTGCAGAACAGTTATGGCAAGATATTAAATTTACTTAAAACCTATCAACTTGTCTTTATTCGAGAAACTTAATCCAATTTGTAAATTTGAGTTAAGGAAGCATATTAATTGACGATCCAAATAACTCCATGCTAGTATGATGTAAAGAAAAGATTGAAGATATCGGCAGGAATGAAGTTTCTAAAATGCTTAAATATTTTGGCATTCCTGCAAGATGCTTCATGGAAATTTAACAAGGCCGCCATCTAATGTGCATTTAAAATATTTATTGGCAGGCAAGTAGCTCCCTTGGGATGCTTGTTCATCGAGAATTTAAAGCAATTGCCGGTGCTGTGACCATCAGCTGTCTTATGGTATGTTCTATATGTATTTCTGAATGCACTGCTAAAAGAATGCAGTTATTTTCTCCTGATAACGGATCAGTAAAAGTATCAAAGATATTGAACAATTGGTATCCAAGAAAAGTACTAAGAGACTACATGAAACCATTTGTCTAGCTGTATTCAATGGAAAATTCAGATGGTCTTGAATGTGCCATGACATTTGCTCAATTGTGGACATAAAGGAATTTCAGCGGTACATTAGATTGGCCATTCATATGTTATGAATGCTATTTCTGAGATGTTTTATGCACACAGGTGGCAAACCTTGTCGGTTACGTCGTGGGTCCATCCGGGATTAAAGTTCTGATCTCAAAAATGGCTGGGAAGGAAGGTGAGTTGCGAAATCATACCCATCACATGTGACGGATTTTATTCAGTCAGGCATAGATGGTCTGAGTCTGATGATCTCTATAGCTGATACATGTTCTCATTTTGCAGCCCTGCCTGCCCTTGCTTTCATATTTACTACATTCTACGTGGGCGTTAAGGTGATTATTGCTTGCAATACAATTTCGCTCAACTTTTGTGCACTTCTGCTCATAGCTGTTGACATTGTGCCCTGCAGCTGATGTTCCATATATGTGAAGCTAGCAGCAGCCAGGGGTGATGGAGCTGGAGATCATGTATCCAGTTTTTACTCACATTTAGGACACACTTAAGGAAACTATTCTTTCTTTTCCTTTTCCTTTTCCTTTTTATTTGTTGTATTTGTTCTAGACACATCACGCATTTGAGAGGCTATTAGTTCCTGTATGCGCTTTAGAATAGAGGCAAGGGCTTACTGATTAGCCTGCTGGCAACTTGCATATGCTAAGTTCTGATCATGATTTCTGTTTGAAAATATATTCACGGTGTGACTCGCTTGGATGATTTGTGAATTTGGTAATGAATGTGTTGTTAAACCAACTCGAAACGAATGTTTCGTGGCTGGAACTTGTGTCAGAACTCGGATGAAATGTACTTGACGACGGTAAAAATATATGCTAGATCTGGAAACAATTCGTTTCTATTTGGTTCCAGATTCCGAAATGTTGCTTTGGTGCGTGGCATGGAGATATTTATACATCATCTGATCAGTTCCTGATCATTTATGTAGTACTCCCTCCATTCTCTTTTGTAGTCCTATTCCATCTTGGTACAATGACCAAGAAGAAATACCTTGCTTATCATCACATTAATTATGATTCCTCGTTTTTTATGTTATCATATACATGTATCAATCTTTTTTCTAGAGAAGTTACTTTGCACAAGATTCGAAGGGGCATCTATACTATTTCCAAGATATCAACTCAAATAGGACTATCAAAAAAGAATAATTTGATTTTTAAAATAGGACTATCAAAAGAGAATGGAGGGAGTAGCAACACACTAACATTTTGTATCATGTGATTAATAAGCCTTGCAGACATAAAACCTCATTACCAAGGAGGCAAGGATAGAGTCAACTGATAGTAGCCAGTTGAGACATGGTTTCCTACCATCCCGTGTTCTAGAGAACTGACTGATTTGCACTATTGGATTACCTACAGTAACCTCTCAAGAAACGAGGGTCCAAAACCATCAAGCAGGAATGCCTGTACGGTACATAGTTCTAACTGCCCATAACATGAAAAGTTAACATTATATGAAGACTTTTTAATCCAAAAGCATTATATGAAGAAGTTTTTAGAAAACTTATTTGAAAATATTGCCAAGAAAATTTATTTAAAGTTCTCCTAAAAATACTTTCTAGAAATCTCCGCAAAGATTCTCTTTAAAATATATACTAGTTGGAAAGTTCTCGTCAAAAGGTATATTTAAGAATTTTTAGGAAAAAATATCCCCAATTGTAGCATAAAAGTTTTTCCAAAATACTTTTGAAAAATTAAAGTTTCTAAAAATGGAATTTTACTCTGAATAAAAGTGAAAAAAGGAAGGCTAGGGAACTTTATTGCTTCTAGCCACAGATTATGCGCCACGTCTTGTGCTCCTAAATGGAAAACTGAAAGTAGGTTATCCGTTCTATTAAAAGAAAAGTAAAAAAAAACTGAAGCTAGCATGAGGGAATCTTGTAGCTTCTTGTCGGGGATCGTACCCTTTAAAGAAAAGTCGGAAAAGGTCGAAGTATCATGAGAGAATTTTGTCGTTCTGATTGGAGATCATGTGTTGCCACTCAATCTATGAAAAGGCGGGTGCTAACGCAAGGGAGTTTTGTCGCTTCTGATTGAAGACCAGTTGTTGTAGCTCATTTTCCGGAACTCGTTTCCCTAAACGGCTAAAGCTAGTTGGAGGGATTTCCGTCGCTTCCGGTTGAAGATCATCCACCACCAAGAATTAACTATTAAGATACAACAATACCAACACCTTCTAGCAAGATTTATATTTATACAATAGATATATACACTTTTAACTACATGAGACAAAATGAATAAATGTCATATCAGAAAGGAGATATGCACACATGATCTCATTAGTTCCCTATCATTTATGGAGTAGAAACACACTAACATCAGATTACAAAGATAAAGATATATATATCATGTGATTAATAAACCTTGTAGATATGAAAACTCATTACCAAGGATAGAGTTAACTGATAGTAGCCAACCCTGGAGATAGACATGCATCCACGTGTCCCTAGAAACAAAACTGGCTAGGCTGCATTGGTGTAAATACGTATCTAAGTAATACTACTTATGTACGTATCCATTATGGCCTGCGAGAGTGTAGTGTTTGTGCTGCCAAGTTTATAATATGCATGTGTGTTATCAGTTATCACACGTGAGAGATGTGCTAGATATATACAATATCTTTGGTATATCAATATGCAAGATTTGATATCTTTAACCTATCATTAAAAAATCATTGTCTGACTATTAAAGTTACTCATATTAATTGAGAGCAGCACAAATAGATTCACTACAAGGCCTATAAATACCTGGTCTTATGCTTGACATTCTCCCCATTCCAACAGCCCTATCATAGTTCTTACTATCAATTATCCCGCAGTAGGCACACAACACCCGGAACCTATGGACCCCAAGTTCAATGGTGAGTGGAGTGCCTCCGAGATCAGGATGGCAAAATCACTCATTGCTAGTCACAATGCCAGCAACAACTCTGCTAATGACATGAACAAGAAACACAATAATATTGTGAATCAACTCCAGGCATGGTTTCCCTCGAAGGAGAGGCATCAGGTAGTTAAATTATATGTTGAGCTTGTGGTGGAGATGATGAGGCAGCCGGGACAGAGTGGAAACCAATCTATGGTGGCAAACAACCTCGTGAACCACAACTATGGAATTCCGGTGGAGGATCCAACCATGAACAACATGAATATGCCGCTTGCCTCACTAACAGGTAAGAAATCAGAGGCCACGAGGGTGGTGGAGGAAGCGCCTCAGAGGCAAGTAATCATTCCTCAGCAAGAGAGGCGGCAAAAGGGGGGGATTTGGACCAAACATGAGCACAGGTTAATATTTTTTAAATATGAGTTGATCCTCAGCGCACACATATTATTCAATTATTTTTGAAAATTCATGGTACATATTTTTTGTGAATTAGAATACTTACTAGCATGTGGTGTGGGGTACAGATTATGATCAAGTGCTGAGATATGATTTTTTTTCACTGATCTTGAGATTATGATGAGATAGATCTAAATTATTATATATCTAACCAGTTTATCCTAACCTGACCTATGTTTGTCACTACAGGCAGTTCCTCTGTGGTTTGTGTGTGTATGGGCGTGGTGATTGGAAAAACATCTCCAGGCACTTCGTCACCACTAGGACACCGGTGCAGGTCTCCAGCCATGCACAAAAGTACTTTCGTAGGCTGGAGCGTACCAACGAGAAACAACGTCACAGTATTAATGATATTGGCCTTTATGATGAACCTCGGGCCCTGAACAACAACTCTTCCGGCTGGAAGCCACTCACCTTTTCTGGTGTGAATAATCCAAATGGCTATGGATCCATCAGCAGCAAGCTTCCCACCATGAACAACCTTGGACACACTTGGTCATCACCCTTCCTGTATAGTGACGGCCAGGCAAGCAGCAGCCAGGCAACTACTTGGACCGGCCAACAGCTGGGGGCTAGTTCTTCTACAGCTCTAGCACCAGAGGGGGCTGGAAATCAGATGGCCTGGACTGGTGATCAGCAGGGATATTTTTATTCCTGAGCAGTGGATGGACTTTGATGATATGCAGTAGTGAGTAGTTGTTATCTATGGTTATGTAGGTTAAGTGTTGTTGGCTTGGTACTATCCTATACAAGGTGTGAATAATTCATTGCGATGCACGATGCAATGAACGAGTATCGATGTTTTCTGAATAAATGTATGACAACTTGTGTTAATTATATTGTGGCTTTTCATCATGTATGTCGTTTATATACCGACCGTCTGTATCAACATTGCAACTATATTATATTTATTGTTATATAATCCTATGTATTCTCATTGCTGTACATGTTTTTTTTCCTGATGTGTGTATGTTTGGGCTGTAAGACATGTCTGATTAATTCACGAGAGGGAGAAATATGGTGGGGCTCGTCAAGATCGGGCCGTGGGGCGGCCGCGGCGGCGACCCGCGTGACATCGTCGCCGCCGGCGTCACGCCGCTCCGCCTCGAGAGCATCGTCATCCGCGGCGAGGGAGCCGTGGACTCCATCTCCTTCACCTACGCTGGCGTCGACGGGGTGCCGCGCAAGGCGGGGCCGTGGGGCGGCTCCGGCGGCCGGAAGTACAAGGTATGTAGGAGTACTACAGTTCTTCCATCTCAAGCCATGTCACGACGTACGCATCATCTTGCAGTTCTTCATTTCACATCGTCTTTGCACACAGCACGCTGCTATGCGCTGTTCATCCACGCACGCCTCATGTCTGAGAATGAAATTTCCTCATGATCAGCAAGTATTTTTTTTTTCTTGGCGTGGCAACAATGCAAACAGGTCATGTTCGGCGCGACGGAGGTCATCAAGGAGGTGTCCGGGACGTACGGTCCGTTCGGCGGCCACGCCTGCGTCGTGAGGTCGCTCACGTTCGTCACCAACCTCGGCAAGAAGCACGGGCCGTTCGGCTAGCCGGGGGGCACTCCCTTCAGCGTCCCGGTGCAGGACGGCGGCCGCGTCGTCGGGTTCTTCGGGAGCTCCGGTTGGCTGCTGGATGCCGTTGGTGTCTACGTGCATCCGTAACAACTAGTGACATACTGACAAACCATTACCTCGCCAGCCAGCCTCCTGGGAAGAGCCTTCGAGCCGAGACGAGTTGCTACCTGATGACGAGTTTAATTTCCAGTTGAGGATGCTGTAACGTGGTTCTCTCTGGTTCGTTGAGTTGTTCCTGAATTGTGCATCTGAAAGAACCTGACGGATGAATGCCATCGCAGAGAACGTGTAGCGCTAGCTAGGATTCATCCTCGATCAGAACGCATGTCGAACGCCGAATCCGCGCGTGGAACTACCAGTGATCTCGATCAGCCCGCCTTTGGGAGCCTTGGCTCCGGAAGCGTCATCATGTGCACGAGGGGTGCCAGTGAGTGACCACGGCCAGCATTTGGGAACCTTGGCTCCGGAAGCGTCGTGCCTAGGTGAGGGGCTGGTGACCTCGACCCGATTTCAAGTGCCTAGTGATCTTGATCCGTCTACGAGAGGGCCTCACTACCGGACTTCAAGACTTTGCCGAGTGTAATACTCGGCAAAACCCACTCGGCAAAGCCCCTGACGGCAAAAGTGGATTTGCCGAGTGTCTAATCTCAGGCACTCGGCAAAGCCGCCACGTGGGGCGACCGGTGCCGGGTAATAGATCTAGGCACTCGGCAAACTTTTAAAGCTTTGCTGAGTGCTACGTGTTTAGCATTCGGCAAAGAAGCTTTGGGAAGGCCAATTTACCGAGTGTTTTGGCTTATGCACTCGGCAAAGTGGCCAAATTTTTTTTTGTTTCAGTTTTCTCTGTTTTTCGATACAAATACAACAGAAATATATCTAAATATATCTAAATACATGGACATTGCAAATAGTTATTATAACAAATATATAATTGATAAATACGACAATAACACCGATACAAATAACACAAGTCCATCACATATATCACAAGTCCGATACATAACACAAGTCCATCACATAGAACGAGTCCGATATGTATAATAAGTCCGATACACAGAATATAGTCCAATACATAGAATAGTCCATCACATATATCACAAGTCCGATACATAACACAAGTCCATCACATAGAATATAGTCCGATACGTATAATAAGTCCAATACACTAGTATTATAAGGCACTCATTGCTCAGGT
Organism: Panicum virgatum; assembly: GCF_016808335.1. Classification (NCBI taxonomy): domain Eukaryota; kingdom Viridiplantae; phylum Streptophyta; class Magnoliopsida; order Poales; family Poaceae; genus Panicum; species Panicum virgatum. The sequence continues at coordinate 9,660,831 of NC_053138.1, read as the reverse complement.
CCGTGGGACCAAGTTGGCCACTGGGCCGCCGGCGAGTTCTGGTCCGGAGGAGGGTCGTTCGATGCGTTCCACGACTGATTCTGCAAATAGGAACATATAAATTGAAGAAGCATAACAAAAATATAATAATATCTACTAACAAAACATACTCACGGGAGTGCCAGAAGGTCCTGCAGGAGAGTAAGCCTGAGCTGGTAAGGCGAAGGGAGGAGGCGGCGTCGCATAGTTCATCGATGCGCCAAGTCCTTGCATCCAGGTGACCATGCTGTGCAACATAACCGACTGCTCCTCCCTCAGCTTCCGCTCCTGCTCTAGCTTGGCCTCGATCTCCATTCGGCGCCTCCTCTCCTCCTCAAACTTTGCCGAGTGTCAGGTGGATGACACTCGGCGAAACAAGCTTGGCCGAGTGCCGCCTACAGGCACTCGGCGAAGTTTTGTCTTTGCCGAGTGCCGGCCTTGCAGCACTCAGCAAAAGCTAACGGCTGTCAGCCACCCCTGACGGCCGGTGTACGACGGTCGCGCGTGCTGGGCACGTGAGCCGTCTTTGCCGAGTGCTCGCCCGCTGGCACTCGGCAAAGGCGTGCTATGCCGAGTGCCTTTCTTTGCCGACGGCCAGAACTCGGCAAAGTTTTGGCATGCCGTGTGCCACATCTTTGCCGAGTGCCCGTTGTCTGGCACTCGGCAAAGCACATATTTGCCGAGTGCCCGTGGTCTGGCACTCGGCAAAACCGGAGAGACTCGGCATTTGTGCGTTTTACGGTAGTGCCTTGGCTTCGGAAGTGTCATGCGTGTACGGGGGGAGTCACCAACCTCCGCCTGGCCACGAAGCCTTTACATGAGCAATGCATATTAATGCATAAACGAGCACTCTAGCGCATTATAACGCCGGTGCATCTCAAAACCCCAAGATAGCTCAAATAATGCACATAGTAAACATACATGCTTATAGAGATAGTATTTGCGTACGTGCGTTCATAGGGTGAGTGTTTGAGTTGTATTGTGTGCCTGCGTCAAACTCCTGTATTATTTGATCTGAGTAAAACTCTTGTAACATAAGATCCCGATAAACATGAGAGATAACTTAGCCTCAGTTAAAGAAACTTACTTCCGCATAAATGTGGAAAGTAAAGCCGACTCAAAAAAAGTAAAGAAGATAATTTATATTAAAGTTAAAAGAAAGATACAAGAGCTATATCAGACTTTCGATGACTCCTGCGTGAAACTCCTGGTGAGTAAATATACATGCTAAACAAGTATCTGTGTATCTGAGTTGTATTGTGTAATTAAAAAAAATTGAGCTGTTTATTATGATAAGTATTCCGTAGCAAGGGCTTGACCCATTTAGCATTATTCGGCGGTCATATTGAAGAGTTTTGTTAGAAAAAAATGTAGCAAAATGGTTATCCAAAATATAATTAAAAAAGTTTCTAGAAATGGAATGGTGCATTATTGGAGAAAAGTTTCTAGTAACAAAAAAAAAGAAGGCTAGAAAGAGACCGCAGATAGCATGAGGCCACAAATCATGCGCCACCGCTCGTAAAAGAAAAATTAGAAAAGGCCGGATCTAGGATGAAACAATTATGTTGCTTCTCATACGCTGATGCCGCCATTTGTGCTACTAAAAGGGGTAAACAAATGGCTGAAGCTAGCTAGTATAAGAGAATCGTGCTGCTTCTGGTCAGGCATCGTACTCCTAAAGAAAAGTTGGAAAAGGTCGGAGCTACCATGAGAGAATTTTGTCGCTTCTGATTGGAGACCATGCATTTGTCATTGATCATTCTCTGAAAAGGCTGGTGCTAGCGCATGGGAGTTTTGTCACTTCTGATTGAAGATCATAGTGTACATGTACATGAGAAACCCTGAGAAAGAAGAGCCATATCACAGTGGAGATATGCATACATGATCTGGTTAGATCTCGATCATTTATGAATCAGCAAAACACTAACACTAGATTAGAAAGAGATATATATCATGTGATTAATAAGCCTTGTAGATATGTAACCTCATTTATAAGGATAGAGTCAACAGATAGTAGCCAACCTAGACTACCATCCAGTGTGCTAGAGATCTGGCCGATTCCTGCCATTGTTTCTAGGATTGCAAAGAACAACCTCTCAAGAGAGAGAATACCAAAAACCAGCAAGTAGGAATACTTGGACCATAGTATATATACAGTTCTACATATATAGTTATAACTACCCATATATTATGAAAAGTTAATTAACTTCACTTTAAAGCTACATATTATCATAAATAAGACAAAACTAATAAGTACCATATCACATGAAAAGATTTGCATATCTATATAGATTTGAATATAGTGCATGATAATTTATGTAGCATCAACAAATAAACTAATAATACTTTCTATTAGAAAGAGATTTATATCATGTGGCTAAATATTTTAGCTAGTCATGAAATTGCACCACTAAAAATGGATTCAACTACCCAAACTAGTTTTCACAAATCCTATGTGCTCAACAATGGTTGAACCGGTGGTATATCAATGTACATAAACAAATTGACCTTGCAGATAGACATGCATCCATGTGTCTCTAGTCACAAAACCTGGCTAGATACAATATCATTGAGATATGAATATGCATGGGTCGATATCTTTATCTTATCACTAAAATATCATTTTTTTTACTATCTAAGTTACTCATACAATTAATTAAGGCTAGCACAAATAGATTCACCACAAGGCCTACAAATACCCGGTCCTATGGTTGTCATTCTCCCAATTGCAACAGCCCAATTCATAGTTCTTACTTTGTAGTACATAGTCAATCCCCGCAACCCATGGACCCCAAGTTCAATGGCGAATGGAGTGCCTTCGAGATTAAAATGGTGAAATCACTAATTGCTAGTCACAATGCCAACAACAACAATATATGCCGATGACACAAACCAGAAACACAATAGCATTGTGAATCAACTCCAGGCATGGTTTCCATTGAAGGAGAAGCGTCAGGTAGTTAAATTGTATGTTGAGCTCGTGGTGGAGATGACGATGCGGGAAGGACAGATTGGAAACCAATCAGGTAATAGCCTTGTGAACAACAACTATGGAATCCCAAGGGAGGATCCAACCATGGACAACATGGATATGTCACCTGGCTCTCTGAAAGGTAAGCAATCAGAGGCCCCAAGGATGGTGGAGGAAGCGCCTCAGCAGCAAGTAACCATTCCTCATCAAGAGAGGCGGCACAAGAGGTCGTTTTGGACCACAGAAGAGCACAAGTTAATAATTTTAAGATATAAGTTTATCCTTGCATGCACACATTATTCCAATTTTTTTTGAAAAAAAATTCATGACACATATTTTTGTGACTAGAACAATTATTAAGACTAAGGTGTGGGGTATTTATTATGATAAGGTGCACAGATCTGGTTATTGTTTTCAATTTAAGATTATGATGAGATTGATATAAATTATCATTAGATATAATTTTTGTTTATCGTGTTCATTCATTCTAACCTCGTCGATATTTCTTACTACAGGCAGTTCCTCCGTGGTTTGCACATGTACGGCCGTGGCGACTGGAAGAACATCTCTAGGCACTTCGTCACCACTAAGACGCCGGTGCAGGTCTCCAGCCATGCGCAGAAGTACTTCCGTAGGGTGGAGCGCACCACCGAGAAGCAACGCTATAGTATTAATGATGATATAGGCCTCAATGATGCTAAACCTTGGGTACATAATAGCTCTTCGAGCCAGGAGGCGCTCGCCTTTGCCGGTGGTGCATATAATCCAAATGGTCATGGATCCAGCAGCCAGTTTGCCACCATGAACAACCTTGCGCAGGCTTGGTCACCCTTCCTATATAGTGCGTAAAGCAACTTGAGGGCCTTCTCATGCTATGTGTATTCAAGGGCACCAGCAGATCTGTTCGCATTGACCTTGTTCACAATCGACTGAAAACGGCTGAACATCAGGACAATGCTCTCACCCGGCTCCTGTGTGAAGTTCTCGTACTCACGCCGGTGAGTCTCGAACAGTCTGGCCTTCACCTGAGGTGTACCCTCGTGGTAGTTCTCAAGGCACGTCCAAATCTTGTGGGCTTCCTGAAAACTCTGGACTTTTTTTGCCTCTCCATACCTATTTGGGGAGTTGGCAAACAACAAGTTTCGAAAAAAAATATAGAGAACTCTTGGAGATGCTCATGTTGGAAAAATGAGGAAAATTTGGAGCCAAGCCCACTATAACCAGCATCCAAATGATTGGTTCTTCTACTTGATCTGCATAAATATGTTGACCTGCAAAGATTAATTAGCTATGTATATAGTAAATGTCACTTGCAAAATGTGGCCATTGGTAACAGTACTTGTGCTATTGGTAATATAATGTTGATTTTTTCGAATGCCGCCTGGATCCTTCAGCAATGTTTGGAGCACGTAGCCCCCTCTGCTAGTGATCCTGAAACCTACCACCTCGGTTCCCTCCTTCAATATTGCTCAAACTAAAGCCTCCGTCGCACCTCTGTGACTACGCATCTATAGCTAGCATATATATACTAGGAATACCTAGGGTTCAAAACCAAAATTACTTTAATTTTTGGATAATAATTGTGCCTAGCTTGTTATACACTTTGGACAAAGAATGGTTCTTACCAAAAATATATACTTTTATTTTTTTATATATAAAATGCTTCCAGAGGAACTATTAGTTAAAATTTCAGTTTGGAGACTGGAAGCATCGTAAATGATCAATGCCTGTGCGTATAAGAGGGGGAAAAGACAATGGGAAGATCAAACAAAGATGGTATTGCAAGTCTATATTGAGCAATGCATTTAGTTTCGTTTGTGCACACGCGACACAATTTTCTACCAATATCCCAACATCGAGAAGACATGCTGCATCAGAATTGAAGCGTCTGGAATTGAAGTACAGTATATATGGACAAAAAGAAGGTCGCATTAACCCAAAAAGACGGGACGACTGGGTGCTGTATTTGCTACTAGTAGTCGAGTACTGTAGGTCTGTAGCGGCATGCATCGAAAGGGAAGAAAGAACAAGCTGGAAGGCAGTTCGGACCCCTAGGGACCTCCTCAGGAGAAGTGGTGCCGTATCCTGGGGTAGAGATGCTCCGCGTAGCTTAGCCTGGTAATGTACCCTAAGCCTACGTACTTCACTGCCTGTTACAAGTTCCCTAGTATCCGAGGCTACTGTCCCTAGAGGTCCCGGGCTCCTTTCTAGTATAAGGCCTGGTTTCCTACACCTTGCTGCGAGGTCCGGTGGCATAATCCATGGGATTGTCAGCAACGACTCAAGTCCACTCCGGTGGCCCGCTCCGGCGGAGACCGCTCGCCACGGTCGACTCAAGTCCACTCCGGTGGCCCGCTCCGGCGGAGACCGCTCGCCACGGTCGACTCAAGTCCACTCCGGTGCCCTGCTCCGGCGGAGACCGCTCGCCACGGTCGTCTCAAGTCCACTCCGGTGCCCCGCTCCGGCGGAGACCGCTCGCCACGGTCGTCTCAAGTCCACTCCGGTGGCCCGCTCCGGCGGAGACCGCTCGCCACGGTCAGATGGGGGTTAGTTCTTTTGCAGCTCTAACAATAGAGGGGGTCAGAAGCCAGATGGCCTGGACTGGTGATCAGCAGGAAGATTTTGTTCCTGAACAGTCAATTGATATAGATAACGTGTACTAGTGGCTAGTTTTTTTTTCTACGGTTTAGTTTTCCTAAGATGTATGGCGACCTAACTCGCTCCATGAAGATGATATATGAAGGGTTAAGTTTTTCTAGTACTTTTCTATACAGGGCTATGAATGATTCATGTGATACACAATGCAATGAGCAAGTTGGATCTCAGAAATGTGCAGTTTACAAAAATGGCTTTATATTATATTCAGAAAGTGTACATTCTTTGCAGCTCCTAGATTCACATAATTAACAACATTTTGCACCTGACGTGTCGATTATTAACAACTAGTAGCTCTCTAGTTCATATTTAGATCTGCAAGGTCGGAGATCAAGTTCATGAACCACTTCAAATCAAGAAAATTTGTTCACGAAGGCCCCATTGATGCTAGTGAACTTCGGTAGGGCAAATCTTCTACATTAGATTTCATAGTGATTGAATAGCGAGAAGAATTATTGGAAAGCCAACAACTTTGAGTACAATTCTGCAGTCATGACTAGAATGGATAATTAACTTGCAGTATATATTCTTTCAAAATCGCCTTGTTTGTTCAACTAAACACCTATTGATTAAAGATGCAACAAAGCGCGACAGCGCAGAGTGCAGACCAAGTGAAACTATTCTAGTTGGCAATTCAAATAGAAGACATTATATATCTTGAAAACCAATGTATCATCGAGCAGGACCAAACTCTATTAGGAAAGAAACTACATCGATGGAAAGTTCGACAATGGAAATTACAAAAAAAAAAGGTATATCTAAACTTGCATCCTAAAAATAAAGAAAAGTATAAAACAATGAGCAACAAAGTAGCAAAGGAAATTCACTCTATATAGCACTCCAATCAGGCAGGTGGAATTGTGCTACCGTGTCCTCGTTGCATCTATACTATTTCTTCTCTAGATAACATCCAGAATTGTAGATGCAGTGGGTCAATGAAATCTTTTGAAGGACCGTGCAATTCTTCGGTCCTTGTTGTGTATTTTAACGATGCGAAATTAATCCACAAGTGCACGGATACCGTCGTAGCTTTAACCCGTGAGTATTCAAGGGTATCGTATCCACAGGGAACGTGTGTGCACTAACTCCTAACTTAGTCGGTCCAAGGACACACCAAAGATAGGTGGCAAGATTGAGAGGATTCCTGCGGTAGCACTAAGGAAGAGTTAAGGTCGATCTCTCGGGCTAGATACTCGCTTCGGGCACCGGCTTACCCCTGAAATGGTCAGGAGACTCCGGCCAACAGCTCTACGCTATATCCGAACGTGGAGGGCTACTAAAGACCAACAGGGCTGTCACCACCTGTGGCCTACCTCACAGACCGTGGGATATAAGGCAAACAAAGATAATCCTTAGCCTAGACACCACATCTATACTACTAATTACTACCGTAGTCTAACTACGTCTGAATTCCCGTAGCAACATACGGCACTCTGTATAAATACAGAGCGATGAACCCGTGAGTAAGAGAACTGATCTCACTCAAACAAAAGTACTATGCAAGACAGGAATCACAAATACTAACTTTCTCATACTGAAGGAAGCTAGTATCCGTAGAGGTACAAGTTGGAGAAGAGTGCCGACAGGCCTGGCGCTTCCCCGAACTACTTCTCACCCTCCTACTCTAAGCACTAACCTAAGCAGGGCCTCGGCTTTGCAATGGAGCTCTACATCTTCTCTTGTGTGGTGTGTTGTAAGGGGTGAGGGAGGCCCTTTTTATAGCCCAAGGAGGTCGGTTCCCGGGTGAGATAAGGGCAGGAACGCTGATAACCTCCTTTTAGAGGATAAGAACGATATTTCCGCCAAAGATGAGCCTGAACTGCCTCAGTAGGGGGTCGACCGATCCATGGGTTCGGCCAAACCCCGACTGAGGCGGGTTGGGCCCATCTTTGGCCGGTGCACTCTTTGTGGGCCTCTTGTTCAGGATTCACGTGCCCGGCCTTGGTTAGTCTGTTTGCTCTGTCAAATGGGCCTCTTTTGGATGTATTACGCAGGCATCGATGTTCTGTGTATTTCTGTTGTGTCTTCTGCGTGTTTTCATGTTATTCTCGACTTGTGTCCCTGCAATCAATAATTCACCAACACTCGTAGAATTCGTTAGTAATAACTCCTACCACTACTACTGGTGTTCATTCTTTGAGTGTTTATGCAGGAGTTGATGGCATTTAATTTGCACTTAACAGCCGTCAACAACACCCCCACACTTAGCCTTTGCTCGTCCTCAAGTGAAGGAGAAAGGACTAAGGTGGATGCTACTCCTTGGATGTAACCTGCATACAAGTTATTCCAAGCTTCCTCCAGTCTTGTGAACTTTGAAGTGGCTACCATGCTTTTTTCGGTAATTGAAGAATGGAACAAAGCATACTTCAGGTTCCTAGCTCTTCCTACTTAGAAACTTGGGTTTTTATATTTTGAAACAAAAGAATAGTCTTGCTCCTCAAATTAACCTCTTGAATCACTCATTTTGTTTTAGAACCTCACCAAGTCAAAGTTGCTGCCTTCTTTTCTGCTGTCATCTAATTAGGCTTATGTGGAGCTCAGGGTAGGAGTGAAGAGGCATGTTTGCTTTGCTTATGTTGCTAAGTCAAAAACAAGATCCAAACAGAAACGAGTCATACAATTCTGATCAAGAGGTGCAAGTGTGTGGAATATTTTTGGTGGATAGTGGATGAACTCCTTTGTATGATCTATCTCTCTCCTTGTATATATTTTTTTCTTAGACATGGCTATATATTTTTTTCTTCTCTTTCTTTTGACATGTCTTGTGGACATGTGGCATACCTTCTTTGGGTATACGTCTTTTCTCTTTTCTTGGCACTCTCTTTTTTTTCATGCCTTTTGGGCATGTGGCATACCTTCTTTGGGTATGCATCTTTTATTTCTTTTTGTATAGCCCATATCCTTGATGGTAACCTTGGAGGGAGAGTCATCATAGAACTTGGAGTTTTATTTTGTGAGTGGATGGAAATGCATGCTATCTGTGAGTGGACGTGTACGTGATCTTAATCATGAGAGTATGAAAAGTCTCTAACAAGGGTCAAAGAATTTGACAAAACTCAAAGCAAAGTCAAACTGCATATGAAGGTTTGAGCATGAACATCTAACTTTGGTTTTGGTAGGATTTCATTAATTTGAGGAGACAAGCTATTGATGATTTTTTTAAAAAAAAATATCCCAAGTACTTTGCAAGGAAGACCATGGTTCCATTCATCCAATCATATCACATTAGTCAATTACTTAGATAGCATGGGTCCCTATGAGAAAATATGTTCACAAGAACTTGAAAGAATGCAAGGAATAAAGAGTATGCAAGTTTATTCATGGAAGCGCATGGAGTGCACATGGCGAAATGGCATGATTCATTGAGTTTAAATTTAGTGATCAACACAGAAAATCATTAAACTCAAGAAGTTAGGGAGGAGTTTGAGGGTAGGGTTGTGCAAACCATCGTTTGAAGAGGAAGAAGAGGGAACTGAGGGAAATCAGAGGTGATTTGGTCGAACCAGAGGTTCAGCCATCCTCCTCTGGATTCCATCTGTCCTGATCTTCAGCGTGTTGGACCGTCGATGATGTGCAACATGTTGGGAGAGAGATCACGAAAGAGTTTGCAATTGGTGATTTTGAGAGATCTCCCCCACACTTATTCTTGTACCTATTTTTTATTCAAAAGGAAAATAAAGGTGGAAACAACAAGGACTCTACCGATTTTGAACACCGGGGAGTCTAAACTTTATTCAAAAAAATGAGAAGTGCTTGAAGCACTAGTTTTTTTTTAGAATCCGGACTATCTCCCGGCAGTGCTTTGTTTATGGTTGTAAGATCGACCATGGGAATTCATTCAGCAGCTATCAATGGTGATGTAGTTTCCAGCTCCACCACCATTTATTTATTTATCGTCATACAAGCTGCAAGGTTAGTGCACAAATATAACTACGAGCCCTGCAAAGATATTATGATAAGTAAAACCAAATACAACCATCATAAAGGGCGTTAACTCTGAGATGATCGTAAGACTCGCAGCGACTTGGCACAAAAGACCTCGGAGATGTCAAGGAGGAGCATGATCTTTGTGATGAAATTTCATGCTCATGAAGAGAGTGACCTGATCTCCGGAAAGAAAAACTCGAGACTGTTCGTGGCCCCAAAGTGAAAGAGGATGTGTAACTCTGTGGACCGAATGAAGAACTCTGAGTTCGGGTCATGAGGGAAATGAGTTTCTTTCAACTCATCCCCTCCTTAGGTAGGAAGCTTCGCATTTCATCAAAGATGAATGTGGTGGCAAAGCAATCCATCCTAAGCTTCCAATAGAAGTTCATTTGATAGGCAGAGTGAACATAACTTCTATTGGGCATCAATCAAAATCAAGGATTAAGAAATGAACTTTGATTCACTTGATTTGATTGGCATCGATCGATAATTGAGGATACGAATGTAAATTTATTTCACTCGATTCGATCGGTATGGCATGAGGGTGAATCTCGTAGCCGGATGAAGAACTAACTCTAGAGAGGACGGCTCTAAAGACTCACCCCACAGGAACGGAAAGTGTGTACGAGGATAACCTTCCAAGGGTAGCGGGGGTAGAGGTAGAGATAAGAAAAGCAAAAAGATACGAGGATAGAATGGGTAGCAGGGGTGAAGCTAGAGCTAAAAAAAGAGAAAACAGATTTTTTTGTTTTTTTGAAAATATACGAGGACCAACTAGGTTCGAAGTCAGAACAACAATCGTTCCCCGGCAACAGCGCCAGAAAGCTTGTTGGGGATTTTAACGATGCGAAATTAATCCGCAAGCGCACGGATACCATCGTAGCTTTCACACACGAGTATTCAAGGGTATCGTATCCACAAGAAACGTGTGTGCACTAACTCCTAACTTAGTCGGTCCAAGGACACACCAAGGATAGGTGGCAAGACTGAGAGGATTCCTGCGGTAGCACTAAGGAAGAGTTAAGGTCGATCTCTCGGGCTAGATACTCGCTTCAGGCACCGGCTTACCCCTGAAATGGTCAGGAGACTTCAGCCAACAGCTCTACGCTATATCCGAACATGGAGGGCAACTAAGGACCAACAGGGCTGTCACCACCTGCGGCCTACCTCACAGACTGTGGGATATAAGGCAAACAAAGGTAACCCTTAGCCTAGACACCACGTCTATGCTACTGATTACTACCGTAGCATGACTACGCCTGAATTCCTGTAGCAACCTACAGCACTCTGTATAAATACAGAGCGATGAACCCACGAGTAAGAGAACTGATCTCACTCAAACAAAAGTACTATGCAAGACAGGAATCACAAATACTAACTTTCTCATACTGAAGGAAGTCAGTATCCATAGAGGTACAAGTTGGAGAAGAGCAACGACAGGCCCGGTGCTTCCCCGAACTACTCCTCACCCTCCTTCTACTCTAAGCACTAGCCTAAGCAGGGCCTCGGCTTTGCAATGGAGCTCTACATCTTCTCTTGTGTGGTGTGTTGTGAGGGGTGAGGGAGGCCCTTTTTATAGCCCAAGGAGGTTGGTTCCCGAGTGAGATAAGGGCGGGAACGCTGATAACCGCATTTTAGAGGATAAGAACGATCTTCCTGCCAAAGATGAGCCTGAACCGCCTCAGTAGAGGGTCGGCCGATCCATGGGTTCGGCCAAACCCCGACTGAGGCGGTTTGGGCCCATCTTTGGCCGGTGCACTCCTTGTGGGCCTCTTGTTCAGGATTCACGGTGCCCGGCCTTGGTTGATCCGTTTGCTCTGTCAAATGAGCCTCTTTTGGATGTGTTACGCAGGCAGCGATGTTCTGTATATTTCTGTTGTCTTATGCGTGTTTTCATGTTATTCTCGACTTGTGTCCCTGCAATCAACAATTCACCAACACTCGTGAAATTCGTTAGTAATAACTCCTACCACTACTGCTGGTGTTCATTCTTTGAGTGTTTATGCAGGAGTTGACGACATTTAATTTGCACTTAATAGCCGTCAACAGTCCTCTCCATACATGTCAATGACATGCAAAAAGTTTTCGCTGGATGCAATTGATTCACAAACTATGCAACTGACACTCAGCCCATGTTCATTGGCCGATGAACAAAACATTTGAGCAAATTTGCTGCTTGACACTCTTCAATGTTGATCCTTCACACTACTAGATGGCTAAGCTGAACTGACCCATTTGTTCACATGAAACAATTTTCTAGGTCTATGTGTGAAGGACGACCATGATGAGGACTTGCTGGTTGACGTTATCTCGTCAGACAGAGAGGGAGGCACCACAGGCACTAAGCTGCCAGCTCCGAACGCCAGGTTTGAAAACCACTACATCGCAGGGGCAGAGCTAAGACTGATCATCAGGGTCGCCGACCCTGATGAATTTCGAAGAAATCAGTGGAAAATTAATGTATTTATTTCTTAATGGTTCATTATGATGATCCGTCCTCTTATGCATAATACTTGATGCTCTTTAATTTGGTATGGCTTCGCCCCTTACTATGTCATCCCCATGAGAACGAACATCTACCGCTACCATGGGTACCACCATGCAAGCTGATGGCTATGGTAACTATATGGCGCACCCCTTATCCTCCCGCAGCGGAGCCGGCCATGATTCTATGAGAAGAGATGAAGTAGTACTATACTATCTAATGTGGACAATCCCTCCCAACATGTAGAATATATAAGATGATGCGAGAAGGTCGCTCCAGGCACACATTGACACCTACTGGGCATGGCTATGGTTATACTGGATATATGTGACCACTCTATTATCGGTTGCATCATGCATTGTTATCCGGTGTATTTTGGGCATAGAGAAAAATAACTAACTTGTCCATACCATACTTATACCAATATATATGTAATAGTGTTTCCTGCCTTTTTTGGCCTACGATGCAAGTCACTAATAATAAAAAACGGTGAAGGTGTGTGTATCCTTATGTTGCCATGTACCATTTTAGCAAAGAAGATACTACAAGTAATGAAGTCCTTTTTATGATAAGGAAACAAAATCTCTGAAACACCTTGTTTTATTATCGTATATGTGTGGTAATAATGATTTCCAAGAAAATTTATTTAATATCCTAAAATACTTTCTACAAATCTTCTCAAAATTTCTCCTTAAAATGTTTCCTAATTGGAAAGTTCTTGTCAAAAGCAATAGAAGAATTCTTAGGAAAAAATGCCCCAAAATGTAGAGAAAAAATTATCCAAAAATGTTATTGAGAAAGTACCTAAAAATAGAAAGTTGTTATGGAAAAAGTGACAAAAAGGAATGTCAAAAGAGGCTAGATGTATCATTGGACAATTTTATCGCATCCAGTCAGGAATTTTATCGCTCTGCCACTCATGCTCACCAAATAAGAAAGTAGGAAAAGGTTAGAGCTAACATGAGTGATCTTTATGAGAAGTGCTTCTAAAAGGAAAGCTGGAAAAGGCCGGAAGAATGAACGAACTTCGTCGCTTCAAGTCGGAACTCATGTGCTGATGCGGCCATTCATGCTATTCAAATGGAAGTAAAAAAAAAAGGCTAAAGCTAGCATAAGGTCTTGTCGCTTCTGGCCAGGGATAATGCTCTTGAAAGGAAGGTTGGCGCTACCATGGGAAAATCTTGTTGCTTCTGATTGGAGATTATACATTGCCGCTCATTTTCCTAAAAGGCTAGAGCTAGGGCGGGACTTTTTGTCGCTTAAAGTTAAATATCATGTGCCACCGCTTATTTTTCAAAATTCATTTTCCTCAAAATCTAGAAAAAGTTGGAGGAAGTTTTGTTGCTTCTGGTCGAAGATCATGCAGCAACACTATTCTCCTAGCACACATCAATTCCCTAGAATGATCTATTGAGAAACAAGAATACCAAAATCTTCTAGCAAGAATTATAATACATCGTAAATATATACAGTTCTTTTTTTTGCAGGTAAATATATACAGTGCTAACTACCCATTGTCAAGCTGACATTCACTCTCAAGCTCATAGTATACATGTACGGAAGACAAATGAAGTAGCTACACACTACCATTAGATTAGAAAGAGATATATATCATGTGATTAATAACCCTAACAGATATGAAATCTCATTACCAAGGACATAGTCAGCTGTTAGTAGCCAACCGATGATGCTTTTCCACTGCTAGAGAACTGGCTGATTAGTGTCGTTATTCCTTGAATTACCTAGAAAAAAAAACTTTCAAGAAGAGAGAGAATACCAAAACCATCAAGCAGATATTTTCCTCAATATGAGTTTTAACTACCTTATTATGAAAAGTAATTAACTTCACTCTCAATCTACATAATATAAATAAGGCAAAGTAATAAGTGTCATATCACAAGGAAAGATTTGCATATGTATATAGATTTGAATACTGCAGGACCATTTATGTAGCATCAACAGATAAACTAACAATACATTTTTTGAAAAAATATACATATATCATGTGGTTAAACACTTTAGTCTTTAAACTTCACTAACGATGGACTCATCTAGCCAAATCCATTTTGCAGTCCAATGTGCTCAAGTATGGTGGCAAATGGTGTTATATATCTGTGTATATCCACATATTTAATCCTGTATATAGACATGCAGTCACGTGTCCATAGACACAAAAATGGCTAGGCTGCAGTGGTATCAGTATGTAAGTAATACTGCTTACATGTACGTGTCCAACTGTCCATTGTGGCCTGCGAGAGAGCAGTCTTTGTGCTGCCAAATATGCATGTACAATTGTTGCGTGTGCTGCCAACAGATGTGATTCAACAATATGTATCTTTAAGCTATTAATATAAATGACTTTATATCTTTAATTATTTATTATTAAAAAATATTGTCTTAGTCTCAAAGTTATTCATACAATTAATTGGGGACTGAGCAAATGGATACACCACAAGTCCTATAAATATGGGCCTTATGGTTGCCATTCTCCTCCATTCAAACAGCTCTATCATAGTCCTTATTATCAATTATTGTGTAGTGAACATTCCAACAGCCCTTTTGGGGATGGTTGAGGAAGTGTCTCAGGTAGTCATTCCTCAGCAAGAGAGGCGCCATAAGAGGTTGCTTTGGACCATAGAAGAGCACAGGTTAATAATTTTTATGTATAAGTTTATTCTCATGCACACAAACACACATTATTTTCACAAATTTTAAAAATTTATGGCACATAATTTTTTTTGGGTTAAAACACTTTAAGAATGTGGTGTGGGGTACTGATTATGATTGGGTGCAGAGATCTAATTTTTGTTTTCACTGGTCTTGAGATTATGAGATGAGATAGATATAAATTATTGTTAGATCTAATTTTTTTTATCTAACTAGCTCATCCTAACCTCCCCAATATTTCTCAATATAGGCAGTTCCTCCATGGTTTGCAAATGTACGGCCGCGGCAACTGGAAGAACATCTCTAGGCACTTCGTCACCACTAAGACACCAGTGCAGGTCTCCAGCCATGCGCAGAAGTACTTCCGTAGGGTAGAGCGCACCACCGAGAAGCAACGCTACAGTATTAATGATGTCGGCCTCTATGACGCTGAACCTTTGGCACAGAATAACTCTTCCAGTTTGGAGGCGCTCTCCTTTGCTGGTGGCGCAAATAATCAAAACAACTATGGATCCGGCAGCTACCTTGCCACCATGAACAACCTTGCACAGATTTGGTCACCCTTCCTGTACAGGACTGCCCAGGCGAGCAGCAGTCAGGCGACCATACGCATTTGGACTGGCCAGCAGATGGGGTCTAGTCCTTCTGCAACTCTAGCACCAGAGGGACCTAAAATTCAAATGGCCTGGATTGGTAATAGTAACATGTAATAGTAACTAGTTTTTATCTATGCTTTACTTTCCTAAGATGCATGGTGACTTATTAGCTCGCTTGTTGATGACAATATATGCAGGTTAAGTGGTATTGGCCTAGTATTTTCCTATACAAGTTATCAATAATTCATTGCAAACAATGCAATGAACTATTGTTGATGTGTTCATGTTAATTATATTATGGTTTCTCATAATTTAAATCGTTCATATAGTTATGTATTCTCATTGTTGGACGTGTTATTTTCTCCTGGAAGTATGTTTAAGACATGTTTAACTAGTTCATGAGAGGGCTACATCACCAAAGAAATGAACAAAGATGAGAACTACAAGACAACAACTTCACTGACATATGTTTTATGCCGTAAGCCGTTACTAGAAAATGTGTTTATATAAGGATACGCCAATTAGGTTCCAAATTTGTTTCAATCCAAATCTGGACATAAGATTCAGAATTATAAGAATATTTCTAAATACATTCTATTGTAATTAAATTTTCTTACATAATTGTGCTTAGACAGGACTTAGGGCTATTATTGCTGGTGTCTGAACTAATATATGTATGACCAAATATCCCTATTTTTAATGTAAATTTACATAATCATTGACAACAGCTATCTTCATGAGCTCCTCGAGGCAAGGGTCGTCCACCAGGGAATTACTTTCTGCCCAACTGTGTGTAGGTTTTAGTTCCAATCTAGTCCGCCACCAACCATTTCTAGATGTACCTGGTATAACAACCCCAATAGAAAGCTGTTTCCACCTCTGGCTCCCTTCGGCAACCTCTCGCTTATAATCTATGTACTACCTATGTCTCAAAATATAACAAATTTTTAAAAAGTGCAGTACACAAAAAATTGTACTTTTTCTAAAATAATTGCACTTACAAGAAAACATTGGCCCTTCTTGGGCATATTGGAACGCCAGGAAAAAACTCGCAACAAAAAAAGTATAAAAAATATTCATTGACTAGGCATACTTACAATTGCAAAATCCATTGTCAGAAGTTAACTTCTCTCAGGTTACGAGTTGCATGCAACAATAGAATACAATAGTAAAAGAGTGATCACATAGTCCTAAATTTTAGGATTATGCTGCAGTCGCCTTGTGAAACGACCACCTTATTGCCACTCCACGTAAAAAAAAATATCTTACATAGAATCAATTCTGCTTATGATATGGCCTGAGCTAGAGCTTGCACAGACCATCTCGCAACCAGGCTTCGTGAGCTAACAAGCACATGCAGCTTCCACGAGGGCAAGAAACCTAGTCAAAACAATTCTGAAGGCAGGTTCCACATTTCCACTATATCACATATCCTCCACATAATAGAATTTTTCACATGAGTTATTATAAGCGTAAATAAATTGTTCAATATTACAGTTAATTAATAAATTAAAATACAATGGTCCCACTCTCCAATGTTAGAACTCAGAAAGTTGCAGATTACAATGACATGATATCAAGTGTACATGGTTGCAGCTCGTTGTTCCGATCCCCAAATGAACATTCTGCACCTGACGTGTACATGATTAACGGCAACTACTAGCTTTTCAGTTTGGCTCCAGACCTACAAGGTTGAAGTTCACGAACAGCTTCAATCTCGATCTCTGCAGCCAGGTCCACCTGCTGGCAGTGAGTTTCCACCGTCCATCACTGACAAATCTTCACCGGATTTTAGTGGTTGAGCAGCGACAAGTTGAAACCCAGGAACTTCAGGTACAAAGAATCCGGAATTTAGAGAATCTTTTAGTTCTACGATCTTTCAGAATTTAGGCATCAGGACAAAGAATACAAATCTGTACAGGACTACATTTCTGAATTTGTCAGAATGATGTAGCACTTAGCATAAGTAACTGATGCTTATAGCATGTCAGGAAATAGTTTGCTGGTGCACAGTGGAAATCTACCAGTGGCCACCGCGACCATCGACGGTAGCAGGTAACTTGTTTGCTGCGTATGGCTTTGGCTGTCCAGCTTGATTCACGTCCATCCTTTCTGGATCACCTGTCTCGCCCTTGCAGGTCTGATTTCTTCTAGGGTATGAGCTTCCAGAAGGGATATTGTTGGGGGCAATTGCTGGGTGCCTAGCGACCCTTCGTTGGTCATACTGTTCAGCAGCAGATGCTGGACCAGGGTTGTACTGCAGCACTGAACCAACTGCTTTACCAGGTCTCGTGGCAGCACCTGTCAGATGTAAGAGATGAGTAGAGATAGCATTGAATTATACCAGTTAAACAGATGCAAGTAAAGTAGATAGGAACATGGAGATAAATCGATAATAAACCAGAAACTTTCTACTTAACTGATATTTGTTATATGGGTCCATGTTTTTCACTAAATCAAACAAAATGTATTTGTGTAACTAGATTGAGGTACAGTAACAACACATTTGTTTCATAAAGTTAACCACCATGTCCTCTTTGGAGCTGCAGGTGTTTACCATGAGTAACATGGAGTGGAAATTTATTTGCAGCAACTGAAGCAGAATGTTGCTGTGTCTTTTGTGTATTTTCTCTGATTAAACACTTGGAAAGATCCTCCGTGATGTTGGCTGTGCTTTGTTGTCGGTTATCCGAATAGACAACAGAAGGCCTATTATAATACACGAAATAGTCAGGAACAAGATATTCTGTCATGGCTAAAACTGTTCAGTTAATTCGAGACAGAATCACAGGAAGAAAGATTGATATCTTACCGTGGCAATGAGTTATGTTGCCTCTCAGGTGGGGTTCCTGTAGAACCCTTGGCATAATGTTCCTCAAGAAACGCGAACTGCTTTTTAAAATGATCTACTGCACTGAAAACATACCGAGAGAAACTCATTTCAGTTCTACGAATAAATTAGTCTTAATTTATTTAGTAACTGGCCTAATCAAAATTAATTCTTGTTCAATAAAACAAGGAAACACTACTCAATACCAATCTAACAAAACCATTTAATCATGCTTCATGTACCACGAATCAATATTAATAGAGCAGAAAAATGACATGCAAAAAAAATTATATTATTTATTTCAAGAACTAAATTAGGGACATTTCAGTCAAAAGATTGTAAAGAATGAAAGTAGCCTTTGCATAGGTACACACCTTGGGTACATGAAACCACTTGACTCAGTTCCCTCAAGAAATTCTCTCAGCATCTTTGGATGATACTCAAGAATTTCTCTATATATGAGTTCCCTTATGTCATCCTTTGTAACTCTCCGCCTCTCAAACTCAAATTCAAGCTTTGTGACAGCCTGTGCAGAAGGCTCCCTATCCACATTGGCTATATTCTTGAAATAAGGATAAGCAAGAGCCTGCAATGTGTATGAGACATTAGTTGGCGGTGCTGGCACTTCAGGTTACTAGCATGAAAAGTTCATAACACTATAATACAGTACTAACAATTGTGTTCAGTAAAATCACCTCTTCAGCACTTGGCCTGTCTTTTGGCTCAAAAGCTAGCATTCGCTCCAGCAAATTTAGTGCAAGTGGATCCGCATTTGGGAACTTCTGTGTGAACGGTATAGGCTTTTTCCGCCTCATACTGCTCAAGTAGCGCCTAGCCTTCTCATTTCGAATCTACAGCATGATTACATGTAGCTAGAAGCATTAGACAATATTTGTTACAGTGCAATGAACATTTTGATGCCAAACTATACCTACCCTAGATATTGCTTCTGGAGAAGGTGTTCCCAGGAGATCTGTAATTATATCGAGTTGATGTACAACATTTTTCCCAGGGAAAAGAGGTTTTCCAGTTAATAGTTCTGCAAATATACAGCCAATACTCCATATATCTATTGCTGGTGTATACTGCAAAAAGAGGGGGGGAAAAAAGTTCAACAATGCTCCATGTACTGCACAAACTATAACTGTCACAAACAATGGAATCAATGTTAGGCTAGGCGCTAGGCGGTTTCTAGGCGGGGACCCACCGCCTAGAGCCTAGGCGAGCCTAGGCGAGCTTAGGCGTTTCAAGGCGGTTTGCTAGGCGGTGCCATATACATACGTATTTCTTTGTCATATACATCATATATATACCTCTAAAAGAAAAGAAAAAAGAGAACCACTAAACCCTGAGTTGGAAAATAGGCCCATCAAAGCAGCCCAACAGCCCAGCAGCCCAACAACCACCTTATCTCCTCCCTTCCTCTCCTCCCGTTCCCCTTCCCGACGCCCCCTGCCTCTCCTCTGTTCCCAACGCCGCCCCTGCCTCCCCCTCACCTCTGCTTCCACCCTTCCTCCTCTTCCTCCGCGCCTGCCCCTGCCTCCTCCTCCGCCGCCGCCGCCGCTCGTCCCCTGCTTTTTCCTCCCTCGCCAGCACCGCGCGGAGGGGAGCGTCCGGCGGGAGCAGGGATGGCAACGGGGCAATCCCCGTCGGGGATCTACAGAACATTCTACTCCCCGGTGGAGGAAAATCTTCCCGTTCCCATCCCCGTCTCCGCTCGCGGGGAAGGATTTGCCCCCATCCCCGTCCCCGAGCGGGGATTATGTACCCGACGGGGGATTATGTGCCCGATAAAACCACGAAGAACCACAGACGATTGAGGAGGAAGAAGGGGCATCACGGCGGGTCCCTCAGCTGCCATCTCACTGTGGAGCGGCAACGGGCGTGCAGGGCGCGGCGTCGGCAAGCGGCGCTGGCGCGCGCGTCAGCACGCGGCGTAGGCGCACAACATTGGCGTCCGGCCGTCTGGCAACTTGGAGAGGGTGAGATTCGCAGCGGCGGCGGCCGATGCTAGGACTGGGAGAGAAGAAGAGGCCGCGGAGTCAACGTGTCGTGCGTCGCGGCCTCGCGGGAGCAGGCACGAGGCGTTGGCAACCGGTGCCGGGATAGAGAGGATGGCTCGGCGACCAACACCGGGAGAGAGAGACGAGATGCTGGGAGAGTCAGAGTCTCAGAGAAAGGATAAGGCAACGGGAGAGAAGATGAGGCAACGGGAGCCAGACAGCAAGCACGTCACTGTGGACCTGTGGTTGTGAATGGATAAGGGTGGAAGTGGGCTGCTCCATGGGCCAAACTGGACCAAACTGGTATTCTCGACATTGTCTCAGACTTTTAACGGGTCTTGACGGGGATCGGGGACGGGGAGCCGGGGAACGTTCCCGCCCCCGCTCCACCCGACGGGGATCACTTTTGGACCGTTAAGCCCCCCGCGGGGAACAAAGCACCCTCATTTTGATCCCCTAATGGATGAAATCCCCATCGGGGATCGGGGATCGGGCCCCGTTGCCATCCCGGGGCGGGAGCACCAGCCCCGCGCGGAGGGAGACCGGCGGCCCAAAGAATCCAGGGAGGGAGGAGGTAGTGAGCAGAGGAGAGAGGAGCAGGGGAGGGCAGATCTGCGACTGCGAGGGGCGGAGGGGAGCGGCCCCGGCGTGAGTAGTAGCCCGGGGCGGGGGAGACCGGCAGCCCTGTGCGGAGGGAGACCGGCGGAGGTGCTCCGCCCGCCTAGGGGTCCGCCTACCCCCTAGGCGAGGCGGTACCCCGCCGCCTAGCGCATAAGCACGCCTAGGCGAGCGCGGAATAGCGCCTTGTGGAACATTGAATGGAATTTTTGTTTCTCTTTTCTAGTAAATACTCCCTACGTCCCATGAAGAGCGCAATTCTAGGTTTTTTCAGACAGATTAGCGGTAGCGTGAAAAGACTCATGTCCTCATTTGTTTCCCACATGCGGTTAGTTTTGACATGCAATTCAAATCTGACCACTTAATTAGGCAGGTAGTTGAGATCCAACCTCTAGAATTGCACTGTTTGTGGGATTTTTTTTCAAATGCAGAATTGCACTTCTCATGGGACGGAGGGAGTATTTGTATTGCAAAGTGGTCGTACAAGGTGTTTATGTTCCAACTTAAACTGTGGTGAATTAATATGTTGAACTTAAACATCCTAGGCATGAGATTCTATTGTTTTTATTCTCTGTGACGGTTGATCATGACGTTCAAACTCAACTATTGTTTCAGCCAAGTGGAGTTTTATCTTGCAGCCATGTAATGAAATAAATAGGTACCATGAGCACAGCTGGGTAGTCCTTACCGTAATTACATTGAACAGTCTAGGATCCAATGCAAGTGTAGCAGACTCAACAACTATAAATCAATCGTGTAAAACTTGCCTTTAGTTGTCGGACTAGTACTCATTGAGACATCGACACAAAACTAATTATGTCCCTTAATATAAAGCAACTATAATTGAACTACTAAGGAAATGGCATGCATGTTTGTTTCCTGATCCAGAACTGCAGCATTATTGGAAAGTAATTACTAATCACATTAAATTAGATTATACAAATAATAAAACGAAAAATAGTTAATGAATACTTTTGCTGGTATCATGGTTGACATCAAATCAACGCATGTTCAGAAGACCAACCTTGGAGAAAAAAGATCCACACAGCTCAGGTGCTCGGTACCACCTAGTTGCAACATAATCCTAAAAATAGAGTAAAAAATTAACTGATGCTAGAATACTAGACTAGCCACAAGAATTGAACAGCATATTGGAGAAAAGATGGCATACTGTCCAAAAGATGGCAGTTGGAGTATCGTTGAAAGCTACTCTGGCCAGGCCGAAGTCACATATTTTGAGCTTGCAATCAGCATTTGCCAGAATATTTTTTGGTTTCAGATCTCGATGAAATACATTTGCTGCAATAAGCTATTGAAAGATGCATCAGTCATATCAGGCGTGTTAGTACTTACATAAGAATTAAAAAAAATACAAAGCATCTAATCAAGACCAAAAACATTAGGGAAAATTTGCTACGGGACACTGAACTTTGGCGTAATTTGCCGCTAGACACCGCCAACTCGTTTATTGGCCGAGTACCATTATGAATCGCAGTTATTTTGCCAGAACACACCGCAGCCATGTTTTCCGTCATTTGGGAGATAGAACAGGCAGCGAATGGTCGATTTTGCCCCTGGCTCGCTCTGACCCAGCCATTATATGGTTCGGTTGAACCAAGTCGTGTGACCCGCCGGTCCGTCTTCCTCCTCTAGCCGTCCCCAGGCGGTCCACGAAGCTCCCCTCCGCCGCATCCACAAAGCACCGGCGACCACCTAGCTTCCGCCGCCTCTTCCGCCACAGCTCGCACCCGTGGTTTGAGGACGGCCAAGCCAGCGGGGGAGCCGGACGCCGCAGGCAAGGCCGCGGTGCTCGTCGTGAGGGCCAAGGACGCTACGACGGGAGGGGAGGAGAGGAAGAAGCGGCCGGGATCGCAGGAGCCGGCGGCGGCGGCCGAGCAGCCGCTGCCCGTGGTGGTGGTGCCCTCGGCGCCGGTGTGCACGTCAAGCTGTACCAAGGAGGAGGTGGACGCGATCCTCATCCAGTGCGGCCGCCTCAGTAGGAGCTCGTCGGGGGCCGGGAGGGTGGCGTTGAGCGAGGCGGCGGGCGGACACCGCAGGAGGCGCTCGGGGTCCAAGCGCAGCTACGACTTCGACCAGGACGCGAGGTCCGGTGGTGGCGCGGACGAGGATTGGGAGAGGCAGGGGACGGCGGCGGTGTTGAGGCCGTCGCCGCACCGGGGCTCGCTGCAGCGGAAGCGGTCGGGGAGCCGGGAGAGGAGCGGCGGCGGGAGCGGGAGCTGGAGGGCTAGCCGGTCGCCGGGTCGGCGCACGGATGGCGCCGCGGCCTATGCGGCGACGGCGGGCTCGTCCGGCGGCGGGGAGCACGCGAGGCAAAGCCTCAGTCCCTCACCGCTCCGCTGCTCCCCGACGGCCTCTCCGCCGTCTCCGCCTCTCCCAGTTGGCTTGTCTCCTCCGCAGCCGTCGGCCGTCCTTGGCCCCCCGCCGAACCGCCTCCCGAGTCCGAATGCGCCGGCCGCCAGCCCGCGTGGCGTGCATCCGCCTCTCGCCGGCGGCCAGCCCGGCGTTCCTTTCCTGAAGCTCTCCGCGACGTCTCCCGTGTCGCCGGTGGCCGCGGCCAAGAAGGCGAGTCTCCTCGTGTTCGCCGCCGGTTCGGCAGCCCCGCAGCCGTGCCCACCACCTGCTCGACGGAATGCCACGCGGGAGCAAGGCCGCCAGGAGCGCGTCGCCGGCAGGGGCTGGCCGCGGCGGGGACCGGATCAGCGCGCTGCCGGACGCCGTCCTCCAGCACATGCTAGGCTTCCTGCCCGTGCGGGAGGCCGTGCGTGCTCGCCAGGCGCTAGCGCCACCTCTTGCGGTCCCTGCCCTGCCTGCGGGTCGTCGACGTCGAGGTGCTTGGGAGTGTCTACGAGCTGACCAGGTTCGTGAACAGGCTTCTACTGCTTCGCGACCCAGGATCGGCTCTTGATGGTTGCGAATTCGATCTCCGTGGTTTCGAGTACGCGGATCATGTTTACGTCGACCTCTGGATGGTGTCCCTGCCCGCGAGGGAGCAAGGCCGCGCGCCGTCGCCGAGGTCGAGCTCTCCTGCGAGGATGGTGCCGGCGAATGAGAATGCTGGCTGCGGGCCGGTGGTGGGGCCGATGCCAGCGCTGAGCTCTCCCGCGAGGATGGTGCCGGCGAATGAGAACGCTGACTTGTGACATGTGCCTGTGACCGACGCAACCAGGGGCATCGAGCGTCATTTCGAATATGTTCTCTCTCCCAAACGACGAAAATATTAAAATAATGGCTGCGGTGTGTTCTGGCATAATAACTGTGATTCATAATGGTACTCGGCCAATAAACGAGTTGGCAGTGTCCAGCGGCAAATTACACCAAAGTTCAGTGTCCCGTAGCAAATTTTCCCAAAACATTAATGTTTATCAAAGGGAAAACTATTGAAAGATGCATCAGTCATATCATGCATGTTTATAATTTCCCCTACAACTTACTGTTTAACCCTTATTTCCATATTTATATTTTCAGACTACTTCTATACCAAAAACATTGCTATGTGTTTGCTCAAATAGAATTGTCCATTTCATCAAATACAAAGTAATTTGAGATATAATTGTCACTAGATATAGTATAGATGACCAGCCTTCCTATCAGTGAAGAAAATATTCATATCTTTTAGCATATAAGGCAAGTTGCAAAAAATATTATTGACCACAAACATGTCCTTCATGATCACCATAAAATATGGAGCTATCTCTTACACATACATCAAATTCACAAAAACAGTATCGCTGATATTTATATTTTTAAGAATAAAAGACAAGTTGCAAAAAAATATTCTTGATCACAAACATGTTTTTCATGGCCATCGTAAAATGCAGAACTCTCTCTCACACATACAGCAGATTCACAAAAACAGTGTGGCTATGAAAAGCAAAGAATCTTATCTAGGCAGTAAGCAGTCGACCTTTATACTTAACTACTTTAGTATGTCAAGACAAGCAAAGCAATGTTAATTTCTGAATTGAACAGGTAGGCAGGGTCAGATAATGAAGCAGCAAATGCTTACTTTCCTACAACCCACACCATAGCTTGATTTGCATCAAATCATATGCAAGGTCCTATTTCATCATTTATTTAAGATTCAGAAAACCAACAGCAAGAACTGTGCATGGGATACTTCATTACCACAAAGAAAGATCTGCCATTAAGAAAGTAGACAGACTGCTAAATGAATGGTTTTGATGTGTATCAAACTAATCCACAATCTCATGTCAATTTTCGCACAGCTTACATTAGTGTAACAGCTACTAGCACACAGTTTGGATTGATGTCTAGTGACATCTACACCACTCCAGTGGTTATACATTGACCATAGTAAATATGGAATTCCAAACAGCAAGCTACTGGCTATTAGAATATTAAAATAACAAATGCATGTGAATCAATTACCTGTATGTATGTATTTCAATCCTCGAAGCAACTGATACAAGAAAAACTGATAGTGCTCTGGGGTCAAGTCATCATTAGCCTTTATAACTTGGTGCAAATCAGACTCCATGAGTTCAAAAACTACATATATATCCCTGAATTCTCTCCTTGATGGAGGAAGTAGAATATGTTTTATTTCCACAATATCTGGATGTCGCAGTAGTCTAAGCAACTTGATCTCGCGGAGTATCCTTGTCGCATCAGACACATGCTCGAAGATGTCATTTATCTTCTTTATAGCAACCTTTTCGCCAGTATGGGTGTCCATCGCAGAGCAAACCACACCGTAGCTCCCTTTCCCTATGACCTCTTCTATCTTGTACCTGCTGCCCTCACCATATTCCGTGAAAAAATCCATTTCTGAAGGTCCCTGCATCGGCAAAATAGTAAATGACTCAGGCTGTGGACAATGTGACGCTTAGAAGCTTTCTAGTATGACAACGAAGGGAACTGGTGATGCTAAAAAAAGAGAGGCTAAGAATCAAAATTTCGTGGGTGCCAAAGAGCATTTTGCTTTCAAGGAATTAATTTAATTATCCCCAGATCAGAAAAGGAAAAATGGCTACATCTTTTTTGATAAGTCGCCGAGGGTTTCCACTCATACCGGCAGAGCCGAGAGTGGTGCACGCCAATACATGGTCAGGGGCTGGGCACAGACCTAGAGATACAAAGCTAGGGGCGATGTCGCGCAAGAGAGATACAACTCGCGAACAAATCAAAGACACAGCCATGGCTTCGACGTCGAGCAGCACCGCCCTTGCGCTATCTAGGGCTCGCGCGCCTGACGAGACTCTGAGAGCGCGCACCGAGAGAGCCGGCAGATCTGGCGCCGTGGGGGCTGCGCCCACCGACGACATGCCCGCGGCGGCGCACAGCCGAGGCCGCGCGGCTACCGGCGTTGGACCCCCAGCAGCTTGTCGCCGGCCCGTGGACCCAAGCAGCCTGCGGCCGTGAGGGCCGACGCCGCAGGCCTCTACGGTGGAGCAGCAACAGATCCTGCCACTATGCGCACAGATCCAGCCACCGCGCACCTAGATTGGGGGAGAGACAGATAGAAGGGATCTTGGAGGAGGGTGGGGGCTGCGAGGAGAGGGAGAGGTGAGGAGCAGACTCGCAGGGTAGCCACTTAGCACCACCTGCCGGCCGCCGCCGCTGTGGCCGCCGTTGCCGACGGCCAGCCGCCGCGCGCGGTCTGTGGGGAGGAGCGAAGTTCGGCGGCTGGGCGGGTCGCCCTCGAGTCGCCTCGTCGCAAGGGAGACCAAAACGGCTACACCAGACGCTAAACATCATGGAGATTTATATGCAAAACTGGCGTGATCACTAGAACATCCGAAAATCACAGCAAGGAGTCAAGGACGCAGCTAGAAACAAAAAAAAAAAAAGAAACAAAAGCACCAAGATTTGGAGCCGCCAAAACCACGGAATCAGACAGAAGACCCCGACCTTCTTCTTCAGGTCGTGCTGCATCCTCCCAGCGATCTGCACGAACCACCCGAGCGATAGATCTTTGGCCAAAGGGGGCAGGAAAGATCGGATCTTGCAAGCCAGATACAGCAAGAAGGGGGGCAACAAAGGCCGGGGAGGAAAGGAGCTCACTGCTCAGTGCCCCTAGGCGCACAACACAAAAGGGAGCCGAGGCGGGCGACAGCGCAGACCTCCCTGTCCCAGAGCTCGGAGCTGAAAGGAGCCGAGCCGACAAGGGGCGGATCACCAAACCAACAAGCACAGCTGTGATCTAAGCAGAGCTCGAGGCCGCCCACATGGGAAGCGGAAGGGAAGAGAGAGGGGAAGCCAGGAGGGTGGAAGCTGAGGAGTCAAGTGAGAGAGACCGCCACCACGTGGTTTCCCAAATATATCGGGGCTTCAGCTGCCAAGAGCTGTCTGTTTTCCTACGCCCTTTGCTTCTTCCTCTCTTTTTTCCCCTTCACATTTTCGCCAGGGATTCGCTTGGCTGGTATGATCCTGAGGGAGTCTGAGGTTGAGGCAGCAAGGCCCCCGCCGCCCCCGATGGCGAAAGGATCGGGGGGCACATGGAGCCACCTGCAACTGTCGCCGTCGCGCGCAGTTGGGGCGCCGATTTTTACAGTTTTTAGGAGGCGTCTCTCGAGTCTCGACGAGTAAGGGCCTGTTTACTTCATTTTGCAAAATAATTTTGCAAAGAAATCTTGATCATTTGTAAGTACTAAATGAAATCTATTTGTAAATCTTTTTGCATAGATGGGTTGTAAATCGCGAGACGAATCTAATGATGCTAATTAATTCATGATTAATTAATAATTAGCGGATGGTTACTGTAGCATCACTGTTGCAAATCATGAATTAAGTAGACTCATTAGAATCGTCTCGCGATTTACAGTCCATCCATGCAAAAAATTTTATAAATAAATTTTATTTAGTACTTCAAATTAGTAAGATTCCTTTTCACTTTAATGTGTTTACGGCTTTTTTGCGTTTACATGTAAAAAAGGACTAAACTATTTATGGACGGCGCGTTGGGCCTTCGTTGTGGACAGTGATCCTCCCTCGTAAAGCTGGACGTTTCTCTCTCTCTCTCTCTCTTTGCAGGCTAGTGAGCGAGCGAGCGCTTTGGATAGGTCAGATGATTTGGAGCTATTCTGGTTTGGTTTATTACAGAAGAACTCGAGTAGTATTTTGGCTTTATTTCTTTTAC
This sequence comes from Panicum virgatum, assembly GCF_016808335.1. Taxonomy (NCBI): domain Eukaryota; kingdom Viridiplantae; phylum Streptophyta; class Magnoliopsida; order Poales; family Poaceae; genus Panicum; species Panicum virgatum. The sequence goes on along the minus strand of NC_053138.1, from coordinate 9,632,941 downwards.
CTTCTTAATGTCTTTTGTCGTTAGGGCGTGTAGAATGCAAAGGTGATTAGAGGCAGGGTGCTTATGGAGAGAATATATGTTATTGCATCATTAAGCACCGACATAAAAAGTTTGTACAATGCAAACTAGTCTTTGCCATCAGCAAGTGAATTCATGGCAACCCAAATGTATGAAAAAATGGTCTTGTATTTCTGCCGAGGAAAAATCATGTCCTCTAGCAATGGAAGTTACCGAGTTGAAGAACTAGCTTGAGGTAACCCATGGACCGTGGCAGATGGAAATTTTCTACTACAACACGAGTAAGGGAGTTGAAGAAAGAAACCTTGTCATTTTTAGCAAAGGAGAACAACTGAGGGAAAGATAACTTGAGGAAGCCCAGATCCTGTATATCCTCCCGAAAGAGAACATTTAAGCAAACCGTTGGGATTGAATGGCACATCTGTTTTTGATGGAAAGATACAGATACCTAACAACACTAGTACATTACCCGAGTTAGCAAAACCAACTCAAGCATGACCACAAAAAGCATCTACCTCAATTATTTCCCTATTTCTTCCACTCCATGCTGACCATGGGAATCTGGTGAAAGATTTATTTATGGGCACAGAAGAATTGGGTACGGTTACGGTTATAGTATGAAAAGAGAAGGGTTATGAGCAGACAAGCTTATCCGGATGACAAGTTATGCCATCCTTCAAATCCGCAATACGTCCTCTTTCATGTGTGACCTTGACGAATTTGTCGGATAACATCAATGCAAAAGTGGTCCATGGGGACTACTAACAGCTACTTCCACGCTACCAAATACCAATTGACGCGTAGAGCCGCAGAGGTTACACATATGTTGTGGCAAGGCAACAAACTTGGGGAAATAGAGGTGGTAGCTTTGTACGAGACACACATGTGAGGAGGTGTAAGAAGGGTCATATTCATATCTGATATGAGTGCGCCTTCAATGGACCTTTCAAAAATCAAAGCAAGAATCCAGCTGCACCTGTGTTTTGTAGGAAAGATACTAAGAGCAAGTATACTAATGGGCGAGATACCCGCGAAATCCGATGTGGAAGTGAGAGAAACGGAGAGAGAGAGTTGGGCGGGCGACGTGGGACGCGCCCGCTCTCAGCCGGCGGAGAGGCTTGCGCGCGCTGCTATTGGCTGGCTGCTCAGCGCTACATTAAATAGGAGCCGGGCCTGCCACCATCGCATGGTGCACTGGCACTCTCCCAGCCGGCAGCGGGCTGAGACTACTAGCCATGCTCTAATACATGGTCTTTCAAAAAAAATACTGATACCTGATTATACCTCCCAAGGTCGTAAAAGTGCACGCTTATGAACGCAAAGACATCAATTATCCATATGCTGACCATGAGAATGGGTTACGGTGACGCCGAGATAGATAATTTCTTTGACGAGTCAGACAATTATCTGAACATGGCTATGGCCTATGGGCATATACTCCCGTCTCCCAGCCTCTTCATGTGTAATCAGGGGAATCTGTTGGATCGCATCAGGCATGATTGCAGATGGTGACCATGTGTACTGCTAACAACTACTTCCACCGTTCCACGCTACCACCAATTGACAAACTTGGTATGCAAATACCAAACTATAGGACTGATGACACAATACGGTCTGACAGGGGAAACAGATTAAGCCATTATTAAGGCCACACGCTTTCGTTGGTTGTTTCATTTGCTTTCGTAAGATCTCAAAAGGCAAACTGTGCCGTGCACATCCCCTATTCTCAAGCACCCAACTGCTTGAATCTGTGGTCAACAAGAACAATTTTCTTCGGCATCAACAAACATGGAGTACATATGGAGTCATCAAGACAACGTTAAATGGGGGGACTACATGATCCTGGTTTCATTAGTACATGTAGTAAAGAAAAAGATGGACCTTTTGGCACATGCCCAGGCCACATCAATGGTATTTATCAATTCCGATTATCGATGGTGCTAGGCAATTCTCTTTCCCTTCATCCCTTGATTCCTCCCTTTCCAGAAATTCAGAAGAATCTTAGGCCGAAGCATTCATCTTATAATCTAAGCCTTAGCTTTTACATCTCCAATGCTCACTCTTGCAGGCATTGACTTGTTATTCACATCAGATAAGGTCGATCCGGCCACCCTCGACAAGGCCCTTGATGGACTTGTACCGAAGAACATACAAGTCGTCTGCAACCAAGTCCACGACCTCCTCTCCACTGCATGGAAATAAGCATCACAGGTAAGCAAAGTGTGTAAAGGCGCAAAGCAAGAATTGAAGTGTGCCTGGGGCCTGGGCACTTACATGTCATCTAGCTGGAAGGCTCCAACATCGCTCTTAGTCTTGCAGAAGACAAAGGTGTCAAGCTGAGGCTCTGGCACTGTACAAGGCAATTGAGAACCGAATCAGACGGTCCCTAATGGTCTATCACATAGATATGCCTTCTAAAGCACATCTGTTCCACATCTTAAGCAATAAGAAATCAAAAGCCTTTGCTTTTCAGAAATAGGAAAAGATGCTTTCTTTACCCTTGAACCTTGCCTGAAAGTGAAGCAAAAGGCTTCTAGAATAAGTGAAGCTAAGTTCCTGCTGAAGCTCTGTGTTGGTTGTTTGTGACTGCAGGTAGGTTATTTCTCCTCTTTGTGAAGTTGTTAATTATTAACCCAATGCTTTTTCAAAAATAATCCGTAACCAAATGCATATTTCATTAGAGGATTTTCATCATGCAACAAGCCAACAGCTTTATAGCTAATCTTTGGATGCAATGCACATGAGAACCTAGGTATTATGCTAGAAATATTCAGATGTTTTTAAAGCAGTAAGGCGAGGCGATCCACCACCGCTTTATCACCTTGGCGGGCTAAGGCAGGCTACGGTGACACCTTAAGGCTAGCCGCCACCGCCTTGGCGCCTAGGCGACACCTTGAAAACATATTCATTATCAGCCTGTTCGGCTGGGCTTAACTGGGTGGGCTGGAGCAGCCCAACCAGCCAGCGCCTGTAGCCTCTGCTAGCGTTGTTGAATGCAGCTGGTTTAAGGAGGAGTAGGGCCTGTGGGGGTAGAGAGAGTCAACAGCTTCGCGAGACCAGTGACAGTGCAACCGAACGGCAGGGCTGAGCCAGAACCAGCCCAGCCGCTGATGTTCACACCATCCGAACAGGGCGTATGACATTTGGGCTCGGTTGACTCGGCTATCTCATGCTAATGCAAATTACCATTTTGTGGCAGCACCACAAATTTTCAGTTCATTTCATTCCATTAGACTACTAAAATCAAAGATTATGAGGCATCCAAATGTGGTAAAATCCAATAGAAACGTGTTTCTATGCAGTGATCAAGCATTACTTATGCATCAACAGAAGAGGATAATAAGCAAATTTCAACCTGATTTGGGGCAAGACAGTCTAAAAATTTTAAAAGTAAACAAAATTGTCATGTTTCACGGCAACCTTCTGGGAGCATATTCATAATTTGATCACGGAAGTCTCAAGAAGTGGTATGGAACCAGTACCATAACATGAGGAATGCATGAGGCGTCCTTATACCAGGTCTGCTTATCAATTCGATAACTAAGTTTTGTTATGTAGGCACTAAACTTTTGAGTACAACTAATGATCAGATTCCATGAAGATACACTGTACCACCTTTGTACTGAAATGAAATGGTGAGACTTTCTACCTACTATACACATCTAGCAGCCTATGCAAATATGTAATGACTGAAGCTGCAAACAACAAAAGCAACAGGAACTACAAAATTTGGTAGATCAAGTGAAGGGTATATATACCCATATCATCCTCAGTGCTCGACAAGGACTGCCTGGTAACCGAGTCATAGCCGTACGGTAGCTTCGACAGGACCGACTGCCCGAGATGCTTCTCCATGATCTCAGCGCAACTTGCGAAAGATCAAACACAAGAAGGTCGTGCCCATCAGAACCATCTAGTCTCACAAGTCACAAGGTAGCACAGAAAATTGGGGCAGATGCCTCAGAAGATACCTCTTGGCAAACCGGCGCTCCTGCGGCGACAGCCGGCTGAGGAGGTCGTCAGACCTGGAGATGTGCATCGTGTACTTCTCGATCTGTACCCAGCAATGCGATCAGATTGGCAACAATTCGGTAATTAAAATTGGCCCCTTTTCAGCGGATCGGGTTTCGCTGCGACCGACCTTCTGCAGGCGGAGACGGAGGTAGGAGCGCAGGAGGAAGAGCGTGCGGTCGAGGTCCATCTGGTAGAGCGAGACCACCAGGTCGTCGACGCCGGTGTCGGCGAAGTCGTCCAGCGTCTCCTCCTGGCGGCATCACGGGAGCGAATCCGCATCAGACCCTGAGGAAGCAGCGGAGGGAGAGGAGGAGGGACGGCGAGGAGAGAAGCGGTGGAGGACGCACGAGGAGCTGGATCTGCTCGCGGACGCGGGAGACGAGGGGCGTATCGAAGCGGAGGATCTCCGGCGCGGCCTTCTCGTTGCGCCAGGCCCGCCTCAGCAGCTCCACGTCCGTGGTCGCCGCCTCGGCCGCGGACGCCGCCGCGGACTCGTCGTCGTCCCAGGAAGACATATCCTCCCCTCCTTCCCCTCTCGCACCAGCTCGTGAGGGGAGCGAGCCGACTACTCGGCGGCGGCGGGGAGGCGCCGCTGGAGAACTGCGCGGTTTCTGGCGGGAATTTGGGGCGCGTGGGCGGGGAAACCGCGGGAAACTGGCGAGCGGCGGCGGCAGTGATTGGTTTCTTTCTGTCTGCAGCCTGGCTCGTACCTAGCGAAGCAGGCTCCCGCCGGACAGGCTGTTTAGGGGCAGAGCTGTTTGGCCCTGTTTAGTTCCTATCCTGTAAATGCAAAAACACAAAATTTTGCGAAGTAATTTTGCTAATTTAAAGTACTAAATGAAGTCTATTTATAAAATTTTTGAATGGATGGGCTGTAAATCACGAGACGAATCTAATGAATCTACTTAATCCATGATTTGCAACAGTGATGCTACAGTAACCATCCGCTAATTATTGCTTAATCATGGATTAATTAGCACAGTAACCATCTGTGCAAAAAGTTTTGTAAATAAACTTTATTTAGTATTTCAAATTGGAAAGATTCCTTCGGGAAAAAATTTGCGTTTACAAGCATCAGGAACTAAACAAGGCCTTTGTTTGGGGGTGTTTAGTTGCGCTCCGTAAAATTTTTGAAAATACATCTTTCTACATTTGAAGTACTAAGCATAGACTAATCACAAAAATAATTACAGAATTCGTCTGTAAATCGCGAGATGAATCTAATAAGCTTAATTAATTCGGCATCAGAAGTTGTTTACTGTAGCATTACTGTAGCAATTTAGCGTCTGATTACGGCCTAATTAGGTTCATTAGATTCGTCTCGCCATTTACAGATAGCAATCGCAATGCGTTTTTTATTTCGTCTAGATTTAAGTCTCCACGCAGGTGCCGGAAATTTTTTTGGAATTTTGAATTTTGTACCTAAACACGGGCTTGGTTTCCGGTTTTACCCGGCTAGCGAAATTTGAGGCTGTTCGGCTGATCCAGTAAATAGTGTTGGGCTGGTAGAATAAATAGTATTATGTGAGAGGAGATAAATCGAAATTGGATCAGCCAAACAATCCTTTGTTTGGACACCTGCACAGCTAGCGCGCGCACCTACTTTTTACCTGTCTGCGCGCATGCTGACCGCCCATCCTGCACCGCCCCAGCCATGCTCGCCAGCCACGGCCGATTTTTGCGTTCCTCGGGAGCCAGGCTCGCAAGCGTTTTTTTTTTTTGCATCTGCAGAGCCAGGTTCAGTACCTCGGGCGTGTAACCAAACAGACGAGACTGCACCCCGCGGGCCTGGCTTAAGGCTGATGCGGGAAACCAATCAAGCCCTATAATTCCATATGAACACAGCAGGGTAAGATGGGCTAAATTGGTACTCCCTCCGTCTCAAAAAGAATATGAATCCCGTTTTTTGAGGAATCAAACTATTTTAATTTTGATCAAATTTATTTAAATAATTACTAACATTTGTGTCTCCGTATAGATGTATTATAGAAACATATTATATGATTGATCTAAAGATATTTGTGTTGTAACACAAATATTAATACTATTTTATATAAATTCGGTCAAATTTAAAATTGTTTGACTTGATTTACATTTTTTTGGGACAGAGGGAGTATTACTATTGGGCTTTAATGGGCCTGCTAATCTTTTTTTTTCTGCAATAAAAGCCTGCTGCTATATATAGGCCGGTACATCCCGTGCACGAGAAGTTGAGCACAACAAACTCTCGCGTGCTGTCCCTAAGCTTGCTGAGGTCAGCTCAAAAAAAAAAAAACTCAGTTCAATCCAGTCGCGCCGTCTCCCCAGAGTCACTGTCACAATCTACCCTCTGTGGCTCGCAGCTTGGATGCATGCTATGACTGGCTGTCGAACAAAGCTCAGCCGTCGCGAAGCGTCCGATTCCAGATTCCTCCCGAGCGGCCAGCCAAAGCCGTCGCTCTCGTCACGGCTGGCTACCAGCAGCCAGCGAGCAAAAATTAAATTACTGTAGCTATTGCTGACGGTACCGACAGCTGCAGCCAAAGTGAGCACAACCGAGCACGCTCAAAAATTCAAACCAAGTCCAGCGAGAAACAAAACAGCCCACAGAGAAGGGGCGAGTCATGAGAAGTTATCGGACGTCTGATTTGCAATGGGTGGCCGAGATGGGCCCAGACGACGACGAGGGCCCGTGCCCAGCCACAGGCCAAGCCCAGCCCGGGAGAAATATCAGGCGCCGGGGTGTGGTCCACGGCAGCCGCAGCACGCGGGCCACGCAGTGGGCCCCAGGCGGGGCTCCATCCCTTCCGGAAGATGGATAAAAGATGTACCTATAAAGCCCATGTTACATGGCCCATCAGAAACTCAGCGCAGCGCGATCCTCCACCCCACGGCATCAGGGTGGTGGTGCCCGCCTTGTTCGTTGAATCGTGCAAGCATCTGCAAATGTCACTAGGAAGGTGCTGGTGATGGCAGGAGTTTTTTTTCCTTCCTCAAGTTGCATCAACAATTAATATTTTTACTAAACCACAGTCATCATTTTAAAATACAAAATTCAACATTCCTTCAAAGTTAATGCAACATTTCTTGTAAACTAGTTAAACATTTTATATAAAATGTTGAAATTGTATATACAAAATGTTGAGCATGTATTCTCAAATGCTGCAATAGTATATTATGAATGTTGATTTTTTTAAAAAAATAAAAATAATTAAAATATATGCATATGTGATCTTATTTTGTTGAATTAATTCTAAATAGTATCCTAGTTCAAACGGAATCCAAAAAGCAATTACGGTTTAAGAGAAAAATAAAATTAAAATTTCTAATCTAAACAGAATCTTCGCCTCCACTCATACCCAACATCAACCCACGTGCGCAGTATTGCTGTCCGCTCCAATCACATCCGCTTGATTCAGTCTGCACGAATTTCAAACACTGAATACCAGGTATAAGATTCCTGGCCACAGCTCCCGCGTGTGCTCTGACGACGACTTTTCCCACCCCATCCCCGGCCTCCAGTTCGCGAATCTTCCTCGCGCACCACGCCCAGGCCCAGCCAAAATCCACCGCGATTTCCCCCGCCCCGGCCGGGCAAAATCCCCACGCCCCCGTCGCTCCACGCCGCCTCCACCCGGTAAACGCCCGCTTTTATCCTCGTCTCCTCCACCCCCACCACCCCACGTCCCCACCCCACCCCGGAGCGCCTCGCGCCCGCTGCCCCGTCGCCCCTCCCCCCCCCCCATCTCCTGCCGCCGCTGCCCGCGAGTAGACCAGGGATGGTGGGGGACCTGTCCCTCCTCGCCGTCGCCGCCGCCTCGCCCGTCGTCCTCCCGCCGGCCAAGGTACGCGCCCCTGGTCCCGAGCCTCCCCCCACCCCCGCGGATTTGGGCAATTGGCCACGGGCCGAGCACGATTCAGGTTCAGGCCCGGTGGTCTTATCGGTTCGCCACGGCGTGCGGTGTCTCACGTGCGGGTGTGCGGTGCAGGAGCTCCATGGCGTACTTCCGTTCCAGGGAAAGAGGCAGCAGGACGCCGCCGCGCAGCTCTGCGCGCCGCTGCAGCAGCAGCAGCACCACCACCTCGAGGGTCTGCCCGTGCAGGTGGTGGAGCCCGGCGCCCATCAGGTTCAGGCCCTGCCTGCCGCCTACCAGGCCTTCGCCATGCCCGACGCGGCCACGCTCCTCGACGTGCAAGGTTCGTTTGTGTGTACCGGTTCCTCTGGCGGCTGATGGTGTTTGTCTGCGGTGTCCTGTCGATGTGCTCTTGCGCTTTACTACTGTGCATGTAGGTTCTGCTACCACTATATTTGCACAGTTTAATGTTCTGTTACAGGCAAACACATACAGATATGCGAGCCTGGGTCTTTGAATAAAACACTGCACTTCTCTACGCCAAGCAACTGAAAACTTGAAACAAAAAGGTCATTGCTTGCTCATTCATACAAATATTACATGCATGAGCCTTAGCTAGATATTGACTTACTAATCGATGAATCTTCTTCACCTTGCATAAAGAAGGGTTCTTGTACACTTGTTATTCATGCTATGCCATGATTGACCTTTTTCCACTTGATTCTTTGTAACACGAGAACCAAGTAGCATGTTTAAAATGATCTTGCAGCCTCTTATGATGCTCATCATCTCACGTCTCGTCAATATCTTTGCAACAGATTCTCACCGTGATTCAGTTCGACTTAGCGTTGGGATAGCAGAGCAATGTGCAAGGCAAGAAAAAATCCTCAAATTTCTGATGTCAGGGTCTGATGTGAAAGAACTTGATGAATCCTTGCTAGCTGAATTCACCGGACAACAGACTCTACCAATCAACTTGGGAAATCAACCATATATACCGGATGATAAGTTAACTATCTGTGAGTTTGGGTTGGATTTGGATGATCCCCAACAGTATCTTCCGGAGAAACAACTTCTCATCCCTGATCCTCTTCTGGACTTTGTTCAGTCCCATGGCTCTGCTTTTACCATCGATCAAAATGGCCGGATCCTATTCGCTGGCCATGGAGATGAGATGAGAGATTTATTATCATTTCTTCTAGAGTTCAGCATGTCTCGTTCTAAACGAGAAACAAGTGGCTGCAAGACTGCATTTATAGTTCCATACTTTGGGAGGTATTATTGCGAAGCACTGAATGTTTATTTCTGAACTGCTATTTAAGAATTTGTCTAATGTTGTGAGCGTACATAGTGTCAGTAAGATTGCAAATGCAGAGTGTTCTTGGTGACTTTGCTTCTGATTTGTGGCAAGAATTTTCCCCCCCTTTTTTCTAGCAAGATTTTTTTTCCTTTTCTGTCAAATATATTTTGTGAGAACTATTAACTTGCTACAGTTTGCTCATTAATTATGTCAGGAATCAGGATAGCAAGATGCGGTATCCTAAATCTTCCTTTGTCATCTGCACATGGGTTAATAATTAATATGATGCATAATATATCCATTGTACTCTAATAAGCTCATGGATGAACTAGTATAGAACTGAATATTACTGCATCAATTAACTAGCAAGAAGCATGGACAGTAACAATACATAACTAGGCAGTTTGTTATATTTAAATTTTATGGTTCATTTCTGTACTATTACTGTACCCTCCTTTACTACTACGTTTTCAGTTGTGCCGTTTGCATACAACAACAACAACAACAACAACATAGCCTTTTTTCCCAAGCTCAGTTGTGCCGTTTGCATGACATGCATATTTTTGCATACGCAGGAAAAGGCGTTCTTGGGCTAACAGCCAAGTATCCAATCCAAATTTAGCAAGCACGATGGCCAATGTTTCAAAAAGGTACTGCATTCTTTTTGCTCCCACTTTCCAGATTTCTTTTTTCTTCTCTTCAGTTATAAGCGACTAGGTATTGCTGCTTCTAAATATTGGTAGTTCTGAGTTCTGACATCTTTCATGGTGTTTTCTTGTTTCACTTATTTTATTTTTTTTAAAAGCATAAATTCTGTGTACGTGTTTCTATATGCAGCTTGGCAGCACAGTATAGATCCTAGAGAGTAACTTCTGATTCTAATGATGTGACCTTATCATTTGCAGCATATAGTAGATACAGATAGTATCAGGCATGAATGCTGCATATTAAAAGAGGATATTAAAATTAAGCAAACTTTCTATGAAAATTGGCACTCACCAAAGCAGGGGCCTGTTGCTATTTGAACATTTTTTTAAGAGGTTATAGAGTTAACCAAGTGTTCTAAAGTTTATTCAGCTTTATCTACTACCATTTTACTAACTAGTGCTTTTCTGTTTCATGCATTAACTAGTATGGTGGTTATGCCAGTAGCATGTAAGATACATTGTTTTAGGGCTAGCCAATTGTATGGAAGACCTTAATTGGAATATCATCATTTAACCTTATAAATCTGTAATGTGCAAAATGAATTCTCAAATTTACATACAGGAACTTTTGAACATTTAGCTTTATGCTCTGGTACAATTAAATTTCTGTCTTTACCCTTTTAGACAATAGCAAGATATTAATATGCCTTTTTTGAAAAAAATGCAGCGGTGAGGTGAAGTCAAAATCTTCATCAAAGAAGAAACAGAGAGGGAAAAACATCAAAGAACGTGAACTGTATCAGAGAAACTATATACATGCTAGCGAAGCATTTCTATCCATCTTACTGGACAAGGACAAAAGCAGCTCAACAATTCTCTCATTGAAAAAGGCTGGTCCGGATATTACCGAACTTTTGACACAGTGTTCTATTGGCATAGCTGGAACTGGCTTGGCTGTTCTTCTGTCAGTTATGTGCAAGATGGCTACTGGCATGAGGACTCCTTTTGCTTCTGCTCGACTGTTAAGCACCAGTGTTGGATTTGGGCTCTTTTGGCTCTCCTGGGCAGTCAACAGTTTACGCGACACCATTGCCAGCATTTTCAGAAGCCCAAGTAACATGAATATCGAGGAGGATGTGGTAGCAGTGAGAATACAAAAATGCATGAACGATATTCTTTTCAGAGCCATGACTCTCTTGGCTATAACTGCATTGAAGTTCCAACTTGGTTCAGGAGTAGTGCTTCTGTAGGGCAATAGGGCTAAATTCCAACAGTCCATCCTTAAAAAAAAAGTTCCAACTGTCCAAGTCATGATTCTAGTTTCTCATTGATCGTGTAGAAAGTAAGTCAAGTTGTAAATTGTACAGAATTTTGCAGGGAGCTTGGTGCGTATGAAAGATAATTTTTTCTTGTCTCTGTGAGCAATGAATAATTAATGCCAGAGCTTATTCATATTTCTATCAAGCAGTTTCCTAACTGCTGCATTTCATTTTTCTATTAGCAGTTGTTTTGATGCCTTGTTTTGAAATTCAACAATGAATTCCGTTGTGCAGCATAATTCATAGCGAAAAAACAACTGCACTATTCCATTTCCTTCGACAGTATGGACTCTTGGAAACGAACACTGAGGAAGCATTTGAAATGTAAACGACATGTTTGATCCCTTACAATGGAGTTGGGATGATGAAAATACAATTTTCTTATCAATTCTATGACAATGAAGTAATTTTAAGAAGTTGCACACTTGATCTATCATATGATAGCATATAGGGGAGAAGATTTGAAGGAGCCGCACTGCTGGAAATGTTTATAGCAGACAACTTGGCGTTAGCAGCTGCTTTGGCAAAGCAGTTGAAAGTCTCTGCATTTCGAACAACTGTGGCAATATAAGTGACGGGACCCTCTGTTTGAAATTCATCACCAAATTTTCCTTTGTTTTCCCCTTGTCTTCTGTCTTGCCTTAACAGCATTGAGAGTACTCGAACGAGGTGCGGCACGCAGACTGGATTGTACATTACATCTGCCCCGAGACTGGGAAAAGAGAACGTCAGATGAAAGGAAGGCAGCACAAACAGCAGTGATTGTTCTGTTACCCAATTTACAAGATGATGTTTATATCAGAATAAACAGGCTACTGTAGTTCACACTGTATGCCTCCGTCTCGCAGGAGTTCACAATGTACGGCCTCCCTTTGGAAGGAGTGGATACCAGTAACTCCACAACACAAGATTTGTATGAGTTCAACAGGTACAAAAACCAGTGAAGGGACAACAAACACAAGCGTAAACAAGTTTATGGGATGTTCACCTAATAATAGGAAAATAAAGAGATAGAAACTGAGCTAAGATTAAACAACAACCAAAACATACCCAACTAAAATATGTTTCTACCTAATGCTGGAAAAGGAAGGCATGCCCTTTTAAGTTATTTAGTTCATTCCTTTCTATTGATGTTAAATACTATCAAACATTACAAACTTGTCTAGTATTGATCACAAATTTAGTTACCACTACAACAGTTGTTCGTTGAAATTAGATGATAACATTTTGCAGGTGTCCTAGGGGAAGGCTAAGGCGATATAAACATCTTAATGCAATAAAAACAGCCTAACTACAGCACCAAGTCCGCACCCAAAAGCCCCTGATAAATTCTGTTTGGCACTAATACTGAATTGTATAGTGTGAATCACTAATTATTTTCAGGTGTAAAACTGATACGAAATATTGTTAAAATTTCATATCATAACGAAATAGTTTAATGGAAGCATCCTACAGTAATCTGCTGGGGGAAAGCCCTGAGCGAGAGGTGACTGTGAATTTGGCTGAACTGAGCAGGCCGAATATTGATTTATCGGAACTGGATGCACCTTTTTCTGAAGAAGAAGTGTGGAGGACTATCAAAGCCTTACCTTCCGATAAAGCGCCAGGTCCCGACGGATTTACAGGAAAATTCTATAAAGAGTGCTGGCAGATAATTAAAGTGGAGATTATGGCAGCCGTCTCAGCAGTTTGGAGCAGAAAGTTCGCCCATTTTGAGGCAGTCAATTCAGCTTATATCACGTTACTGCCAAAGAAAGAGGACGCCTCTTGCATTAAGGATTATAGACCCATAAGTCTGGTACATTCCTTCGCCAAACTTGTCACCAAAATTCTCGCTAATAGATTAGCTAGTAAACTGGACAAGCTGGTTTCTTCCAATCAGAGTGCTTTCATAAAAGGGCGGTTCATCCTAGATAACTTTATGTTGGTGTAGCACACCACCAAGTTCCTACATCAGCAAAAACAAGCTCGAATTCTTATGAAACTGGACATCACCAAAGCTTTCGACTCCGTGTCGTGGCCTTTTCTCTTGGAAGTTATGAGAAATTTGGGTTTTGGACCCATCTGGTGTGATATGATCAGTGGACTGCTCGCCTCCTCTTCCACCCAAATTTTGCTGAATGGTTCACCAGGAGAAAGAATTGTACATCAGCGGGGTCTACGGCAAGGCGATCCTTTGTCCCCTATGCTCTTCATCCTGGTCATGGATGTTTTGAGCCACTTGATAACAAAAGCTTCGGATGAACAGCTACTACAGCCTCTTGCGAGAAGCCTTGCAACACCGGATCTCACTATATGCGGATGATGTGGTCATCTTTCTACGACCCTCTGCCAGCGATATTGAAATCACCTTGGATATTTTGCAGCTTTTTGGAGAGGCTTCTGGACTCAAAACCAATGTACAAAAAAGCAGTGTTTTGCCTATACAGTGCACCGAGGAGGATAAATTGGTGTTGCAAGAACACCTACCTTGTCAGATTTCAGAATTCCCTTGCAAGTATCTTGGGGTACCCCTCTCTCCCCTCAAGCTAACTAAGGCACAAATTCAGCCCATCATTGAAAAAATTGGAGACCGGCTGCCAGGTTGGAAAGCTGATCTGCTTACGAAAGCTGGAAGAAAAGTGTTGGTGCAATCTGTACTCACCTCCATGCTGATTTACTTAGTAATGGCACTGGACCTTCCCCAATGGGCCTTAAAGGCAATCGATAAAATTAGAAGAGGGTTCTTGTGGAGAGGAAGAAAGGATGCTAGGGGGGGACATTGCCTACTTGCATGGCCAAAAGTCACCAGACCTCCCAATCTGGGGGGACTTGGCATTTCAAATCTTCAGAACTTGAGTTGGGCATTGAGAATAAGATGGTTGTGGCTGCAAAAAACTGAGCCGGGGAAGCCATGGGCATTTTTCTCCATCCAAGCTCCACCGCAGGTCAAAGCATTCCTCTCTATAGCCATTGTAACAGAAGTTGGAAATGGCAAAAACACCTCTTTCTGGACTGATAGATGGCTGCTGGGCCAAAGCCTTGCGCAAGCATTGCCACACTTATTCAGTTCAGTTGCACCGAGAGCAAGAAAGAGAACAGTTCATGCAGCGCTCTCTGACAGAAGTTGGATTACTGATATAAAAGGGGCACTAACTCTACAGGTCTTGACTGAATACTTACAGCTATGGGATCTCCTTTCAAACTTTCAACTACAGCCGGATGTAGAGGACGTACACATTTGGCAATTTTCAGCTTCAGGCCAATACTCGACAAAATCAGCATATGAAGCACTTTTCATTGGGGCCACTGGGTTTAGACCTTGGGAAAGAATCTGGAGGAGTTGGGCCCCTGGAAAATGTAAATTTTTCATGTGGACAGTGGCTCATAATAGGTGCTGGACTGCAGACCGCCTTGCAAGAAGAGGTCTCCCTCACCCTGCAACTTGTCCTCTTTGTGATCAGGCTGAGGAAACAATTGACCACCTGATGATCTCTTGTGTTTTATCAAGACAATTCTGGTTCAACATTCTGCAACTCTTTGGCTTAGACGTCCTTGCTCCTCAGCCGAATGATTCATGTTTTGATGATTGGTGGGCTAACTCAAGTGACAAGGTAACAGGCCAAGTTAAAAAAGGGCTCAATTCCATCATTATTCTAGGAGCTTGGTCACTATGGATCCATCGCAACCACTGTGTTTTTGATGGCGGCACCCCCAACTTGGCTACCATCGTCTCAGCCTTCAAAGAAGAAGTGCGGCAGTGGGCCTTGGCAGGGGCTCGAGGAGTGTCCCATCTTCTCGCTCTTGCCCCTCCTGTTTCTTAGTTGGATGTGTTGCTGGTCAGGTTTTGGTCAAGCTGGTCAAGCTTTTAGCTTTTATCTTAGAGCGAGTTTTAGCTAGCTTTGTTAAGGGTGGCTACAGACCCTCCAATCTGTAGCTTGGTGTACTGGAGGCTCTTTTTTCCTCCTTTCTTCTTCTTAATATATTGAGGCGCAGCTCTCCTGCGTTTTCGAGAAAAAAAAATTTGATCACAACTTTTACAAAATGCCTCTTCAGATATATGATCTCAACAGCTATTATTTTTTTTACCATATTACCATTACTGAGTACCTTAAACAAGATTATTGTGTGTCAGGGGCTTTATATGAAAAACTGCAGATCTAATTTCAGATGAATATCCTAGCTCCCAGTTCCCATGATTATGATTGTGTTTGTAACCTGGTACAATGAAATATTACAAAAATATGTTTCTATACTCACACTATGTCTGGCTGGTAGCCCCATAAATCATTTTCAGACACATCTTCCCAAGAAAGATATTTGCACTCTACCTGCATGCCACAATGCATTGTCATTAAGCTAACAATGCATTTATTTAATGCTTAACAAGAGCCATCTAATTCAACTGTTTCACGTAAAATTATGTAAGAAAGAAAAGATCTGCACACATTACTCTGAATTATGCAAGGAAAGTAACTAACCTTATTCTTGCATTCTTTTAAGACTTCAGAATCCTCCTGTTCAATGCATAAGTTATTCAATTCCATATTTTCCTTCATGTTTGTGAGTGTAGATGTATCACCATCAGTAAGAATAACCTGCATATTACAATTCCACATGAAATATTTAATTTAAAACTAATAGTTGATTTCTATAAACTTGTGAACATAGTTGGACTGAATAATTCATGCTTTAATCTCATTTTAGCTCCACACAGACATTCAGAATTGAACAATTAAAATTACATATTCACCCCCACTTTACCAATTTAGGAAATAATGCATGATTCACTTTCTGACCCATAGATAATATGATATTTATTATTTTTAACAGAGAGTAGCATTATTACATACCTTAGAGGCACCGACATAGTTAAGACAAATACCCACCAAACCAACACCAGAACCTAGCTGCTTATCATGCAAATATTAGAGCAATAATGCCATTTAAGAAATCATGAGAATACTCAAATGCAGAGAATAACAGCAACAACACTACCTATCTATTTGTGCATAGAAAAATATTTAGATAACTTTGCACAAAAAAGAACAAGTGTCCTATTCATGAAGCTGGCCACTAATATCACATGGCTCGTACTACTATAAAGCATGAAAGGAATAAAAGATTAGTTTCATGAGGATGTATCTTGATTAACACATGTTTAAATAAAGGATTTATATTATGGTGGTGCAAACAGCATATAACGGAACCTATAACAACACTAATACTCCTATTAGCAGCCTGTTCTTCATCAAGTTGCTATAATCATAGCATGGTTTACCATAAGTAAGGACCCAATAAACTTGCATTAATCTTTGATAGAACTTAATTATTTGAAAGGGTATTGTATGCAAGAGCTGAACATTACCTCAAAGCAACACTTTGTGGAGAAAATTTCAGGGTATGAAAGAATAAACTCTGACAAGAATAGACTTGATGGCCAAAGAGAGCACCTGAAAATCCATGGTATCAATCAGTAACAATGAACGCAGCTTGATGCCTTGATAGAATATCTGGAGACGAAATCTGAAGTGTCTAATGACATCATACCCTGTATCACCTTCAAGCATACTAGAAGAACATGATAGTCGACCAACAACACTTATTAACCTTGAGGAAACATTATCATCTACATCTGTAAATAAGATTATTATTATATATCATTATAACTAATTTTATATATTTCTCAAAGAAAAGTAAAGAGTTGGAATTGGTAACTCACGTGTAGAGGAAAGAAAAGATATCTCTTTATAGATATGGTTTGTCTTATTTAACAATGAATCTTTCTGCACACAATATGAATTATCTGAGTATAGTGTCAATGGTTATCAATTATTGGAACATAATACAAAATAAAGTCTACATACTGCTTTGGACAACATACGCTGAGCAAACTCCTCATAAAGTCCATCAATCACAGTCTCCGATGATAATTCAACCTCAGATATGATCCTTTTAAAAATAGTTGTTGTATAAGTAAAGTTTTGGCGCCTGTCTACCTGGATCATTATACAACGGAAATGCCATGATCTGATGTGAAGATATTGATTAATGGGAAACTTTTATAACAACACTATGTTAGTTCTTCCTCAAATAAATTATGGATTTCTTCTCTTATACAAATTATATAAATTTTCCGTGTTGGTAGAGTAAATTTTACAAGACAAGAAGAAAATAATCATTTACATTAGTTCCAGTGCAAATCTCCAAAAGAAAATTTTGGACATGTGGTGTGATAGAGCCTCCCCCAGCTTTTCTGAAAATCAAATAAAACTTACATAAATATGTATCAACACAAAATTTTTGAAAAGAAAAAAGAAACACAAAACTATTTTCCTTTGAACTTGAAGCACATTCATGTGCAGTCATGCCAACGCCATATATATCCCCCCAAATTGTGGTTTGCATGGCATTTTCATGGCCAACAAATTAGTGGCTGCAAGTCACTCCTTTTTTTTTTCTTTGAAAGCAATGGTTGCAAGTCACTCATTGTTGTGGGATTTGAATCTATGCCAAGTTTTCTTCAAAAAAAAAAACTATGCCAAGACGGTGGAGTGCTTAGGGAGCGTGACACTTTTGCTGCTAGAGCTGGAACCATATGATGGCCAATTATAAAGTCAAACACGACTAGCATTGGAGGCCGATTACTAACCAAACTAGCCATCACCTATGACCTGCAGGTCAATTAGATACCCACTACCAGTAGCATATCTTAGCTGCAGATCCACCAAATCTGCGCTGAACAGGCGACGAACGAAAAAGCAGTGTCAGAGCACCAATACTAGCACTGCAGACATCCTTTGCAGGCTGAACCAAACGGCCGTACCAGTTGGCGGTCACTGTTCTCCAAACCACGAATCAATCGGGAGAGGACGCCGCAGAGCCGGGGGGGACCTCTGGGTACCGTTGCGATTTTGACTGGTAAGTGCTAACGGTGGCGCGTACCTGGCGAGCGCGAGGACGCAGGCGGGAGGCTCCCCGGCGAGGTACGCGAGCTTCAGGTAGAGCAGCTGCTCGGCAGCGTCCTGCGCCGCCGCTTCAGCCATCGGCGACTGGATGGGCTTCTGCTGCCTTCTCGAGATGGAAAAAACGCGCGCACAGGAGGAGAACGCGACGGCGGCGGCGGCGGCTTTGCGAAGGACGGGCCGACAGAGGCGTCAAGTTCCGACAGGGCAACGGAAGGCAACACGAAGACGTTGTACGGACCGGGCCGCCCTCGATTGGGCCGATTTGTAGCAGTACGCGCACAGTACCCCGCATGATTTTGCTACGCCTCCTCGTCGATAAATCTGGTCCGTGTATGTATGACATCGCATAAGCTATTGCAAGTCATTTTGTTGCACAGGTTAAAAGAAATAAATCTGAATTTCTTTTATTGTGATAAAATATTTTTTTACTTCTTCCGGCTGGAACAATTTTTGTTCTAAAACATAATAACAATGTTTTTCCTTCTTTCTGTAACAATTTTCCTTTCCAAATTCCAACTTGGAAAAAGCTTCTTCTAATTTTGCAAATGTAAATTACTCACCTATGCCGCTATAAAAATAATATACATAACATCCTAATTTTATATATAAATTATCCAATTATACTATTATTAAAAGTTAAAAGAACTCCTAAATCTTATAATAAATATTAAAGTGTGTCAATATAAAATTAAAAATTACTATTTATATTATTTATATAAAATATCAAACACGATATGTGTCATTGTGTATTTATGTATGATGAAAGAAATAAAAATCCAATTCATAAATAAATAGTTCGATTAAATATATCAAACACACGTGGATGTGTGATGCAAAACAAAATCTATTGCAGCTTAAAGTATGTGTTAGAATACAGATGAAAGGGGCGTGGAATAGATAATTCTAATAATATAAGCTTCTAGAGATCGAGTTAGGTAAATATGGCTCGGTCATAATCTCATGCTAAGTAAAATGCACTTGGCACTTGAATTTATATGCTGATAAGCCCCTCTTAATTAGTAAGTTGGGACAACTTATCACACATATCATGCCACTCACACTTGGGCCACTAGTAGACTCAAATTCGTCCTGAGCGAGGATGTCACAAACGTGGTATGACATGAATATCTTTTATCCAGAAAGCTGCTCTCGCGTGGAATGGAAACCGGGTACCAATACCGTAGCCTTTTGCTGGAGATCGGCATTGAGGATTCAGCTAGTACGACACTGCCCCACAACAATATCTGAAGAGCTGAAATACGCTCACATATCTGTTCTCTCCCGGGAGGAAGGAATCAATCCAAATCCAGCACATTTTCCACTCGATCGCTCGGTCCTTTTTGTCACCCTGAAAAAACCAAATTACTGTTGGACTTCTCATCACCAGCTCCAGCTTCGTGCCTAAGCACGCACGTTTTCTGCAACCATGTCTATCTATCTAGCTTTACGTGCTGACTTCGGACTATGCGTGCACATGCCGTCCTTATTACGTCGCGGTAGTCTACTCCTCTTTTTTAACCATCTATAGGCAGCATCTGTGACAACCTGAACCTTCGCTCCCTGGCACCCCAGCTGTCTACACATTCGATTGCCACGCGCCCAGGGAGCCCCGCACGCACGCCAAGCGCCCCGCCAGTTGCAGCGCCGCTCCGCCGGTCGCCACCTCGCCGTCGAGCTGCGCAGGGCCAAATCACCCTCCCCCGGATGAGTCTTGCTTCGCCACTAAGCGACTGGCACTATAAGTAGACCCCCAGGGCCGCAGCATTGCGCGCGATGATCGATCGTTAGAAGGAGTTGCGCAACGATCGATCAAGCAACCGGCCGCATCACACATACCAGCTTCTGGAGCCTATAAATAACACGATCGCGTATCACCCATCTCTCCATCTCGATCGCGATCGCAGTGCGCCATCGTCGATTGATCGCGTTCAGAAGGGCGAGAAGAATAGTGGATATATAGGAGTCAAAATCTGTCCAAGATGCGGCGAGGTGCCAACAACAATGGAGCGCCGGTGGTCGTGGACGGCGAAGTCCATGTCGAGAGGGTGGAGAAGTTCGAGGTGGTCGGGAACGGAGTGGGAGTACCGCCACTGACGACGGCGGTGGCGATCGTCCTGCCTCCGCGCGGCAAGGCAGGGTGCGGTCCTCCGGCCACCACCGCCGCCAGCGGAAAGGCGGCGGTGCCTGACGTGAACGAGCTGGCGAAGGAATTCATCCGGAGGAACAGGGCGGCGTTCCAAGGAGGGACTGTCGTCGACGATCACTGCCAAAAGATCATGTAAATAAACGTTTGATCGGACATGCATCTATGGCTATGTGTATGTGTGTAGGCATATTATAAGCTGGTGTTTCATTGCCTGTCCTGAATCGGGTGATCATCCGTGCATTCTGCAGTCTGTACAAACTATTAGATACCTGTCGTGTTTTGTGACAATAGCCTGATGATCGTAGCCGATCAGAATCTGGGGAGCAAGTTCGTTGTCGTGTACGTCAACTTATCAGTTGAGTGTGGGTCTCTAACTGGCATGCAAATTTTGTTTTTCTTAAAGGAAAAGATGCTCTATGATATGATATCTTTTTTTTAGATAACGGATACAAGATCCGGCCTCTACATCAAGAGAAGTACACAGCCAATTATTATAATGTTTGTGTATAAAAGAGCAACAACGGTCCAGCATAAGAACAACGAACTAAGGAAGCTTGTATAAGTGCTTCCATTCACCATTGGACTGTTCTAAAGACACCATCTCTATTTTTGTGCTCAACGAAGAGATGAAGTTCTTGTTGTGCCCCTCACGCTGCAGTTGCGCCCAGAAGCGTAGTCAATACGTTCCCCTGAAAATAACCTGCAGAATCGAGTTATATTTAATTCTATGAAAGATTATATCATTGCGGGTTGTCCAAATAGCCAAGCATAAAGCAGCAACCCCAACCCAAATCAAGTTTCTAGACTTATTATTCTGATTAGAAAGCCAAGATCCAAACATATGTCTTATTGATCTAGGTTGGGTTAATCCCGTAGGCAGATACACCATCCTCCAAACCATTCTCGCATAGTGGCAATCCAGGAACAGATGCTGGATAGACTCATTTAAATTACAGCCAACATATTTTTGGCTTCCTTTTCAATTTTTTCTAGCAAGATTGTCTTTAGTTAATATCACTTCCTTTTTAAAAACCAAAGGAAGATCTTAATTTTTAGAGGAACTTTAATCTTCTAGATTTTCTTATGCCTGAAAGGTGGTTGAGAATTGATAAGATGCAGATACATAGACCGGACCGTGAATAACCCAGATTTGGTTAGATCCCATCTAAAAGTATCAGAACCATCTGTCAAATTAGCAGGTGTTATCTGCACTACCAGATTATGCCAGTCTCTCAGTTTAGTACCCAGCAATGTCCTCCGAAAGGAGATATGATATCTGTGAATGTAGATTTGTGAAATGCTCATTTTTATGTTACTGTCATCAAATTGAAGAAGGAAAAGAAACCTAGTTTGATGTACCTTATGCAGGACCAACATGCAATCCTCAATATAGTGGCCAGCCAAGACTGCAGCTCTGAGCGAGTTCTACTGCAACACCCTGCCGAGGATCACTAAGGCGGAGGCGCACAAACAGCGCCTCTTTTGAGTGTGGAAGTAGCATGCAAGTTCTGTTTTATTTCTTCAATGAGAAGTGCGTGGCCTTATGATATACCTTGTAAATGTACTAGTAGTTTGCAGTTGCATAAAAAATGTAGATCTGCACAAATGCTTACTTTTATGGTCAGCGCAATATATAACTCCCACGCCCCAAAGGAAAAAACTTCTCAATCAAAAGTGCATATTCTCTGGGTGTTTTCATCATTTCCTCCAAAAAAAGGATGACCTGGAAATGCTTTCATCACATTTCCAGATTGTCTAAACACGGGAAAAGATGACACCCCAGCGAATTCTAGAATCAAATTCAAAAGTTGATGGTTTAAAGTATGATTAAGTTCATGAATCTAAGAAAATAAAATATATTGATATTTATTACAAAGTTTGTTTCGAGTTTATTATGTACACAAGTTTGTCTCATTTGAAATTCCAGCAACTAAACTAGAAAAATTCTACCACATAAATAATTTTAGCCGCCACAGACTATATATGGAGTATACCATTGCCATGTGCCAGGAATTATAAGCATTATGTAGCTGGTTCCAGATGCTTCCGGTCTCAATGTCTGAAAGCCTGAAACACACCCGAGACATTTCCCCCAAGAGGAAGGCATTGATTCAAAGAGTGTCCAAACAGTAATAAACATGCATTTCCTAGTTCAAAATAGTCAGCATTTCGATCTGTCAATCAGGAACCAAACTCTCCTTGACTTTTCAGCGCTCTCGTATCTTTATTACGTGTATGGCCTGCTTGACAGTTGACACGAGGGCATTGCACAGTAGCTGGTCTTTACGCCACTTCAAGAATATACTGGCTATTTCATGTTCATAACAGAAAGTGTCGCGACTCGCGATCGATCCAAGCAACCTGCTCCAAGAATTGGAGCCTATAAATATCAACCCACTGATCGTCTATTATCGACTGTTCGAAGAAAAACCTTAAACAGCTCAAAGTTGATCATTAATCCTTACCTCCGCTCCATTGCCCTTCTGTGATTTACTATAATTTTTCAAAAATTCAGCAGAAATAAATAAATAAATAAATAAAACTGCATCACTGTAGCAAAGTTGGGCTGCAAAACTACCTTGGTTTGGGGGGGGGGGGGGTCCACAAGCGAGGGGATTAGAAACCTGATTTTGGAGTTTAGGGGGGATAATGTGATCCATCGTTGATACGTTGATGAGTTATAGATTTTTTCTATTTATTAAAATAATTGTACAAGTAAATTTGTTATGATTTTTTAATATAATTTTGTATTTGAATAAATTATATAACTTTAGATTTACTTTAGAGTAAAATACATGAGCGATCCTCAAACTTATTTTGATGTGTCATTTTGATTTCTAAACTTTCAAAATGTATTTTTTAGATCCCTAAATTTGTCCGGAGGTGTTATTCGGGTCCCTAAACTTTCAAGATGCATATTGAGATCCCCAAACTTATCTCAATATGTTATTTCGGTGCCTACACTCTTAAGGTGACCACGAGTTTTGGAGGCCTCCTCGTTTTAGGGGTCCAAATAGAGAGTCAGCAGAGTTGATTTTTTAAAATTTTTCTTTTAAATTTAGAGTAGAGGACTTAATAGAGAGTATGCTGGAGGGGAGCCCATGGAGGAAAGGCTGGCTGCCGCACTGCTGCCCGGAGCGGCAAGGCGGGCCGGCCGCCACTGCCCGGAGCAGTAGGGCGGGCCGCCGCGCGCCTCTGCTCGGAGCACCACAGCCGGGTGCCGCCACGCCGGTGCCCGGAGCAGCCGGGCGAGCCGCCGCCGCACCCCTGCATGGAGCGGCAGGGCGGGCTGCCGCGACGCTGCCTGCAACAGCAGGGCCGGCCGCTGCCGTACCCCTGCTCAGCCCGATCTACTGTTTAGAATGGGGAGAACACGGGAGGAAGAGAGCTGAGAGCACAAGAGGCTGTTATGCCCCTATCTCTTGTAGCTAGGGGTATTTTCGTCATTTTTTATAAAATCTGACAGATGTCCCCACATTTTTTACGGCAAGGGCCAGATAGGAAGAAACGAATTAAGGTGTCATATAGGAAACTTTTGAAAAAAAACAAAGAACAAAGAAATAATTTTAAAAGGACCATATAGAGAATTTTCTCTTTCTCTTTAGTTTAAATAATTGCGATTTGGACCTCATATTAGCAAGTTAAGGATCTAAGTTTGTATTTTAAACGTTTAGGGATCTGGATGACATCTCCAGCCAAGTTTAAAGTCCCGATGTGTATTTTACTCATTAATTATTTTTGGAGCTCTTTTACAATGATCTTAAAGTACCAATAGTTACTTTCATGTACTTTTATCTTGAATTTTTTTAACCGTTGATCTATGGAAAATATTTATAAAAATTAAATTAAATTAGTATTTGGTCCAACTTTTTTGGTACCACATTTTGGAAGTACCAGGTACTTTATCTTAGGTACTTTGGAGTATTTTCTATCTTCACCAGCGTAGAATTTTATCAGATGGATGGCTCTTATTTTTCAATCATCGTAAAATTTCTCTTAAGTTATATGCTCTTTCTATTTGGCTTCTTAGTTACTTTTGTCCGAACGTGGTTTCCTCACGTACGCAGACATGCTTTATTAACATCCCTGACAACCTACAGAAACTCAACACGTATATGTAACCCCTACATGGAGACGAATATATTTAGGGATAAACCTGTCAAGGTGATCGATAAAGGGGCCTGCATGGACTACGAAGAAATTCGGCATCCAAACCTTTTTCTTTGGTGGTCGAGCCCATTTAGATTCGAGATTCTCAATGTTCGTCTCTTCTGAATTATTTAGCATGGAGCGTGGAGCACGCTGCTGCTTTATCCCATCTTGAGATGAAGATGAGCACGCGATGCACGCAATAATCTGTACGCGCACTTTGCAAATTATTTAACAATATATACTAAAGGGGAATACTGAAAAGTTTGCTGAGGGTTTAAATTATTTTCGAACATGCAATGCGGCTGACGAACCCGTGATCCAGGAAGAGAATAATTCAGAAGATCTCGACTTTGCCCCCAGCAGGTTTCCTCTCTATTTAACTAGATCTCCCGTGTCCGAATTTTTCGGATTCGTTCTACACCTCTTTTCTTTCTCTGAAAATCTTACAAGTGCTGCTTTAGCAGACGGGCATGACGGGTTCTGTCAGGATAACTATCCCCGTCGTAAAAGTACCTTGCCGCATCTCTCCAACGTAACTGCTGCTGTCGTACGTGCATATTTCGATAGGCCATTTGGTTTCTCAGTTGTTACTTGTTAGTCCTATTATTGTATCATGTATGTATATATGGTGGAGAAAAAAGTTCTTCTATTTAATTTATCAAGAAGGCCGAGATTCAGATTACCTATGTATTATTTAACCGGAGAGTCCATATATACCACGAAGTTCATCCCACGCTACAATCGGCGTCAATAGTAGCTCAGATTATATTCCAAGCGACGTGCGTGCCCTACTGTTAGCGTAGGCTGAGCTTGATTAAGATGCCCTTTATTTTTCACCTTTAATTCGAGTACCCGATGCGAATTCGGTAATGATATTTCCACATGCATGTGAGGTTCTACCAAGATGCTGAGAAAGATCACTCTGCACAGCAACGACCGAACATATTTTAGCAGCATCTTAGCTAGAACTGAGAGCACTGCAGCTTTAATTTTGTCACTGATTTCTCTCGATCACTGCACACCAGCATTATCTCTGCAGAGTACCTCCAGAACACGCCTCCTAGCTAGCTAGCTAGCTTGCAGCCTATAAATGGAGGCCACAGCCAAGCTCTCTCAGAGATGTTGGGTATCGCCTGCTCCCGAACGTGGCGTGACACGAAGGAGTACCGAAGGTCCCCGAAGTTCCCCAAGGGTATGCCGAAGCTTTAACGAAGATGACGAAGCATCAACCCGAAGGTTCTTCGAAGATGATGAAGCATCGAAGAGTTCGTCGAGGTTCGGCGCCAGAAGATGGTATCCCGAGTCGCCGGGATGCTTCGGGAAGCGCGGAGGCGAAAAACGATGAATGTGAAGTCCCTCGAAGCTTGTCGAAGGTCGTCGCTAAGGGTCGTCGAACATCACGGAACCCGGAGGTCCACACTCTCGAAGGTTATGACAAGAACCTTCGGGTGCGGCGGGCGACTCAAGAATGGCGAACGATGAAGGCGGCGCCACACGAAGCTTGTCAAGGACCGCTACCGAAGGTTCCCAAGGGGCAAAAAACACGTGATCCGGGTGGGAGTATCCAAGTCGGACTGTCCAACCTAGGGAAATTACCAAATACCCCTGTTGTAACCTCTTGACCTTCGTGGGGACCGGAGGGGCATTTCTGAAAAGATGTAATAAGGTTGGGGGTATAAATACCCCCTCCCACCCAACGTTGTATGGGTTGGAACATTTCGTATTGGCTATAGTGCAATTTCTATTGTGCAATCCGTGTTTTAGTGTTTTAACTTTCGTTTAAAGAGTATTTTCTCTGTCTGGTGATCGGCCCAAAGATCCCAACAAGAGAGAAACATAGCAATCTAGCTCGAATTCGGTCTCGACTAGCTAGCAAAGTCGGATCGCTTCCAATCCAAAGAAGAAAGGAAAATGTTCCGCAGCAGCAACGCTAGGGCGAGCGTGAGCTCCCGGTCGAGAGTGTGGTGAGGGTGAAGAAAGTGGAGAGGATCGAGGCCTACAACGTCGCCACCAAGCCGTCGCAAACGGCGACGGCCAAGGTGACCAGGAGCCTGACCGTCAACGTTGTCCGGGTGGGGGACGTGGATGAGAAGCCCGACCGCTTTTTTGTCTCGGTGCCTATTATGCACAACTAGTAAAGTCCGTTTCTTCAGGCAAAGCCGGTAGTACCTACGGCTCAGTATACGTGTGTGTCGGGAAAAATAGTGGCTATATATACAAGTCAGGCGCTCCAGCAGTACGCCTGTAGTGTGAGCTTACGGGCAGGGCATGCTGTGTGTTTCTGAGAAGCTTATGGTGTGAGCTTTCTTGTTATAAAACTTGTGCAACTGCCTGGTCATATGAGTTAGCCGCTGCAGTTGCTATCTCAAAAATTCACGGAATAAACACTTTGGAATATATATATATATATATATATATATATATATATATATATATATATATATATATATATTCCTTCACTCTTACTCTTTTCTTCCGAAGCATGATATGGACACCCATAAGCATGGTTCCTGCCTTGCAAAATAGGCAATTCATCACACATTATTTTCCTGTGCGATAGTCAGTAGAGAATTGCCAATTTGACACTAGAAAAATTAGCCCTTGCCTATTTGACACCCAATGTTCATTTCTTATCTATATGTCCCGAGTCTATTTTTTGTTGTCAAACTGACACCGCCGTCACCTTTTATTAGTCATCACCGTTAGAAATAGTGGGACCCATTCGTCAGTTCCACCCACAGTCCAGCTTCCCCTCCTCATCTCTCTTCTTCCTCACTTAAACACTTGGACCCACTGTCAGTTTCATCTCCTTCACGCGCCCGCCCCTATAAATAGGTTTTCAGGGGCGCGTCAAGGTATCACGTGCTAGAGGTAGGAGATGAAACTGATGGTGGGTCTGTGTGTAAGTGAAGGAGGAAGAGAGATGAGAAGTAATTGAAATACAAAAATATTACCATCATGACTTCACTTGACTACCTTTGAAATTTTCTTTTTGTATATGAACATGGAGATTTAGCAAGAATCATACTAGGCCGCCAACAGTGACCATCTAAAACTGCCAGTAATTTTCTAGGAAGAATCAACCATGCATGGCCAATCTGTCGAAGATCAGAGCCTTTTTTTTTAAAGTGCCACCAACATATCTTCCTACAAAAGCCAGAATGCTGATTCTCCCTACAGCTGCAGCATGCCCATGCTATATATGATTCACTATGTATCTATATTTTCCCTAGTGTTTTCCTTGTTTAATTTGGGAGATGCAGGCTAGACTGTTGCGAGTCCAAGTCTTGAATTTTGGAGTCTAGAGCGAACCTGATGCTTCTCACAACCAATGATCGATGATATGCCTTTGTGCTAATTTGGCATTGGAGCAATGTGGAGCCGCATAAGCAACATATCACCAGAACACAATTTCCTTTCCTAGTAAAATAGAGTGGAAAAAATATTACAAATCATCAGCAATTGAGAATTCATGACCACCTTGATCAATAAAATTTCCTGTATCGAAAAATGCTAAATGACGATACAAGTATCGACCTCTTCAAGATGATGACCTTTTCTGTAGAAGTAAATTTCCTTTTCCTCTCTTTTTTTTTTTACTAAGACAGAGCTGGCAAAAAGACTCCCATGAGGGTGTGGCCCCTGATGTTTCAGCCTCTGTAATAGTGTGTTTCTCACAAGCATATAGTCTTGCACTTGTAATTTTTTTACAAGACATGCATACTACTACAATACATATTAATGATTTAGTTGTCTGAGGGGGCTTTCCTTTTATGGTTGATTAAAAATTTAAATTTTAATTAACTAAGAACCTGAATTCCTGAAAGACATCTAGCTCACTGAAGAGTGCAGGAGCATGCTTCAGGTGCTTCTCCAGAAAAACTTACATGCTTAACCAAGACCAATTTCATGCTGATGTATCAATTTCTCCACTTGGTGGAACTTCCTTTTGATGCAGGAATCAAGAACTTTCAATCAATTTCTACAAAGGAATCTGGATTATTCCACCCAACTCTTGTGTACTTTCTAGGCACCTTCCTGTCCCTTGCTCATCGTCCGATCCTTTATATTTATTATCTGCATGTCGTCATCTGGGAAATATCTACTCTGTTGCTAACCCTCTTTTTGCTGATTTAGGCTTTACTTGAAATGCCGAATGGTCTGAAAAAATGTTATTTAGAGTCAATGGTAGTAGCAAGAGCAGCACACTAGTTGCTCATGCACTGGAAAGTAGAAACAGAACAGTTTAAAGAACATGATGCTGAGAAGATAAGTTGCCAGTGTGACGCGCAGGTGATTAGATCAATGTGATTGTGCATAGCGTTCATCTATTTTGGCAAGCCGGCAATGGAAAATTGGCAAACATGGTCTATTCTCAGGTAGATTCGACATCATTCGAGTCTTGGCAGAGTTTGCGTGTTGCCGTCAGAAAGTGTTTGTCGTGGGCTTTTGGGATACCCACAGCCGGGTGGCGGAACGCACCCGTCTTTTCCCCGAGAGGGGGTACTCGGGAAGTGCTAAGCTATTATGCCGATCTAGCTTCGGAGTAAGAACGCAAGAACACACGGACTTAGAGTGGTTCGGGCCGCCGGAGCGTAATACCCTACATCCACTGCGGGGTGTATTGCACTATGAATGAGTCTATCCTCTGCCCCCAAGTCTCCCTTTGGACTTGAGTCTTCCTCTAACGGGCGTCTCCCTTTTATAGAGTAAGGAGGACGCGTACACAGGCGTCAGACCCCGACAGGTGGGCCCAACAAGGATGTATATTTTACTTAGACAGTAGTGGTGCTACAGTGATGGAGAATCTCTTGCCGGATACACTTCATCGTCCTGTAGACTCTCTGGCCGAGGGGGGTCTTCTTCTGTCTCATCGGCGAGGCGCCCATTGAGGCAGTGTAGGTTGCGACGTAGACTGTTGGGTTTACCGTGTAGGCGTTATGATACTCCGTCGCCGAGTTGTCGTGTCTAACTGGTATAGCAGACTGACGTGCGTGGCGTGAGTGGCGCCTAGCGGCTGTACAGTGTACCTTGGTAATGCGCGGTCAACAGTACAGCCTGACGAAAGTCTCCTCGGGCTCTGCCGTGGCAGAGCGCTCTTAACACCTCCCACATTGAATGCGGTAGGTGGCCAAGTCTTCCCGAGGAAGCTTGGCAGCCGTGCGTGTATCTGCGTTTGCGGACACGTGGCGGCTCTGGACCCCCAAGCGGGGTGTCTGTTCCCTCCCTGCCGAGGGGTCCGGATAGTATATGGGGTCCGGGACCCCGTGGGAGGCCCGGGGCCCCCGGCCGTTTTAGCCCTGAGCGTTTTCTTCTCCAGGACACGTGGTGACACCGGACCTGTCCCGAGCGGGAAGCAGGTCCGGGGCTGTTGATCTGGTGAGACGGGGCCGGACCCAGAGATCCGGCTGCTCAGCTCCTTAGGGCGTAGTTACGGATAACTACACGAGTCTTGACATAGCAAGAGGGGGTACCCCAGACCTGAGGTACCGACAGTGTTAGCACCTGATATTAGCATGCACACTTGTCAGATAATAAGGGTTAGAGCTCCACTAACAAGAATCTGAGATTTTGCGTATACTCGTGTCTGATACGGAACAAGAAGGTTTCGTGATTAATTAATCTACCTACTAGAGTAAAGTTAGGTCTCCATTAATATCGACATCGTCTTTGCACTTAATTGGATTTTTTTCCTTTTGCCAATTGACACCAACACGGTTTGCTTGCAGATATTCTGTAAGTTGGCGATGTTGTATGCCTGATCACCTGACAAAGTTGTAGGGGAAAAGAGGGGAGGCACTGAATTTAAATTTTGTTCAGCAATGTTTTGTGTTCCATGAAATGGTTATGATGAAAGAAACTGAAGAAATAGCAAACATGATCCCCATGGTCCTACTTAAGGTCGCAGGTCATGTGACAAACCAAATAGGTGAGTAGTGCGATTTTGGAGCTAAGCCTTGAGTAAATCTGAGAAACCTGATGTCAAGCTACACAATCTGCTTTTTTTTTTTTTGAACAAAGTCAAGCTACACAATCTGCTACAATCTCTCTTGTGATGTAGTACATCTGTATAAATGAATTCGCGGGTGCACTATGTATGGTACCTTACCTGTCCCGATCGACCAGCAGATCCAAAAATTAGATCTTCACAGAAACATATCGAACATGCACATATGGATATCTAATTAACTTCTAACTATTACATGGTCCTTGGACTGTTCAGACTTCAGAGCAGAGAAGGGTAAGCTAGATTATTCACCCTTGAACTCTCCCTTTCCATGAAGCTACCTGCCTTGCATTGGAGAAATGCACAAGCCTTTTCACTTTCGAGTATGTGGTTGGAAGTTAAGGATGCTAATGTGTTCACAGTTCAGACTAGCTGGACCTTTGGAGGCTCCACTACAATGCCAATTGTCAAGCTAATTTAAACCTACTGCATCTAGTAACCAAAGTCAAGATATGAAAAAAAGTAAAAGTAATACTGCATCTACCTTTAATTCTCACTAATATCACAATGAATAGTACAAACCCCCACAGGGCCTATAAATGGAGACCACCACCAGCACCATGGAAGGCAAGCAAGCTCAACAATTCATCCTGCTAGTGCTAGCCTCCTCTCTTGCGACAAACCAGAAAACACACACCATGTTTCGCAACAAGAATCGTTTTCTTGCCGACGGTGAGGTGAGCGTGCAGAAGGTGGACAAGATTGAGCCTGTCTACAACCTGGTTAGAAGACCTGCAGTGTACACCAACCCAACGGCGGTGACGGTGGTGGCAAAGCTGCTGCCTGCTGATGTTGCTGTCTCTGACCAGAAGATGTTCAGGGGTCCGCTTAAGGGTGTGCCGTCGAAGAAAGATATCGATGACTACATCGCGATGAAGAAGAAGCAGTTTGTTGAGCCAGACCCTTAGTCTGTCCCAGAAGAGATGAAAAGTCTAAAAGCCCAACACTGGTGCTCATGATTTATTAGTGCTCTCTATCTATACATATAGAACAGCTTTATACTATGTAAGCTAAGTAGCACCAGAATGTCATCTATGATATACTGCTAAATTTATGCATGTACTGCATATATGTATCATGTGCAGCGCTGCTTGCTTTATGACATATATATATATATATATATAACAAGATATAATTAGTTGATCTTATACATATCTTTATCTACCAAGCTAAGGTTCAACAGTTATTGGTTCAATCTAATATAGTTACTTTCTGAAATCCTTTTCTTTGAGTTCAGCAGATCGACAAACACTTACATGCACATCTTAATGCCATTGATCTTGATCAAGCAGTGCACCAACTTTATTACTTTTTGTTTCTTATATGAGAAGTGCTGGTCTGTTTCCCAAAGCAGGAATGAGACACTTCGAACAAATTCCTTGTGTTCTTTTCACTTGTGGGACATTGAGATATCAAGAAACTTGTCCTTCGCTGATTGAAAATGATATGTAGGGCCTCATCTCACATGATGATGATATAGACAATCTAAAATATCTCATTTCATTAGGGCATCCTCTAATCTTATGAAGGTGTCTAGCATTTACATGAATGTTGGATGGTTATAAGTTTCTAGCACTCATTCAAGCACACCAATAATAGGTCTTCTAGAACATGCTCCTAGAACATTCATGATGCTACCGGATTCCCCCTCTTTGCCGAGTGCCACCCACAGCATACAGCACACGACGACCAATGACTCGGCAAAGCCGTGTTTGCCGATTTTTTTATTGGGCACTCGGGCAAAGACTCTGCTGAGTGTCTCGACGGCCCTCGGCAAAAAAAAGTAAGGGTAACAAAAAGATAATGGCGACGGGAACTTTGCCCGTAACGACTAGACACTCGGCAAACTTTGGTCCACAGGTCGACAAAAAAGTTGATTTGCCGAGTGCTATGGTAAATGCACTCGGCAAAGTCCAAGTTTGCCGAGGGTAACACTCGGCAAAGCGTCCTATTTTTCTGTTTTATTGTTCGGTGACGTATATGGTGCCCTTCTCAAATAAACATTACATGCATCACATACCCATCACAATAAAGCGACCTATTTACGTTTTTTTTGTTTATCTGTGTTTCTGATTTGGCGTTTTTTTGCCGTGTGTTTTTTGTGTAACTCTCGGCAAATGCAGGCTTTGCCGTGTGCCTGACCTTTAGCTCTCGGCAAAGTATCAGACACTTAGCGTATAGCCGGTTTCTGGTAGTGATGAATGTCTACAGCCCGCGCACTATCATGGATTATACACACAGAGAATATATATATGTGCCCAAATATTTTTCCTATGCTTCGGATTAATTGTTCTTCACAGAATGTAAAGCGTCAAGTTATAACCATCCAACCGTGACTTTCAAATTGATAGGACAAAGACCAACCGTGGAACTAGGTCATTCATTGTCCCTACGGGTAGCACTTCCCTTTCGTGATGCTTCCTCCCTTCAATTGAGATATGTGCTTTTCACTTTCTGGTATGAGGTGCGTGTTAATGATGTGTTGATATTTTTAAATCAGGGCTCCACAAAGATGCCCAAACGATAGTTTAACTTTCACCAGCTCAATTCATAGAGCATCTAGCAAAGACATTTCAGACAACAAATGGAAATACTGATTGCTTCTCAAACTAGAGACAAATGAGAATAGTGCCTAGCTAGGGAATCTCACAAGAAAACAACGCGCATGCCGCCTATAAATATAGAGAGCACCATCATCCCGCCATGCCAGTACCAAGAAATAAGCTACCTCAAGAGTGCTCTAGCTTAGCAATATAGAATACTCTCCCTTCCAGAAAAAAAAACAATTGAAGATGTTTCGCCGACGTGCCAAGACCACCATGGCCTCTCCCATCGAAGGTGAGGTTAGGATTCAAAAAGTTGAAAAGATTGACCTCGTCTACAACCTCCTCACCAAGCCGTCTAAGCCAGTGGCGGCAACTGGAAAGTACCCTGCTTCTGGTCATGATGTCACAGGCTGGAAGAAGACTGGGAACCCAAGCAAAGGTATAGTCTCTGTAGAAGACATCAACAAGAGGTCTGAAAAGTACATCACAGAGATGAAGAAACGATTTCTTGGCTAGTAACTGTTGCTTACTTTAACCCTGCGACAAGGTGAAGATCTGATAATATAGTGTTGCATCCATGGAATTGGTTTGGTTATATATTTGATATTACCCTAGGATGGAATATGTATGAGATTGCTTAAACGCTTTTATGCTTGATATGTATGTTGGATATGTGTATGGTATGGAGATTTATCTAGCTTGTTTATCAATGTGATACCAATGCTCAGTTTTCAGAAAGCTCATGTCATGACAACCAGGAAACAGTCAAATGCACTGCTGCCAGCTAAGGCTCTCTTTGAAGCAAAAAGATGGCTTCCTTGAAATAGCTACAGAATCGAATATTAGGAACTTTGGGAGGAAAGCTGGCACAAGTCAATTAACTCCTGATTTTTTAGAATAGACAGGCGAAGCTCGCCCTGCCCCCATTTTCTTTAACTCTTCATTTACTTCTTCTATGTACTGAACTCCTGGGCTTTTCTATTGTAACTCCACCCGCATTTTTTTCTAAGAGAAGATTTCTCACGCAGACCAAAAAAACCTCTGGACCTCTACCCCACCCTTACACAGGGTGCTATAACCTATGTGAGAGCAGGCCAGGACCTATTTTTCATGTGCTTTGTCGTGTAGGTAAGAGAGGGGATTTTTTTTTATTCTAGCCTGAAATTCGCTCACACCGAGAGTCAAACTCAGGCTCATAAGGTTTCGACATTTTAGTCAATACAGTATTTTCGTATTCTCGTGTTTTCTTAATTTTTGTTCTTTTGGAATGTCTCCAAAAGATGAGTTAATAATAAGGATGCAGTGCTATGTCAAAGGCTGGGTCATATTGGCTTTGCCTCATCTTCTTGTCTGAAGAAGTTCTCGTGCCTCCTGTTGGCTGTTAGTCGCAGACTCGCAATACGTGTACCATCGCTGCTGCTTCTGAAATCAAACGGCACACTGGTATCATTGTCCAAGAATCTTCAGTGGTCCCTTTGTAGAGTTAGTGCTAAATTTCACCTGACAAATGGCATCATGGCTATTTCAGATGATCGCCTGAAAGTGTCAAGTTGGTGCGTGGAAGGCACCCGATGTGCTCGTGCAACGTGCAACTGCTTGCTTCTCTTTGCATCGATTCATACATCCAGGTAGCTAAATCTAGACTGATCCGAGCTAACGTGGAGCAGTCTGAGCAACACATTCGGTTTGCATCGGCAGTTCGCTCCATCAATCAAACAGAAATGATAGGATTCCTGCGGGATTTAGATATGCATTTGATTGCGATTGCCAAGAGCACGATGGATCAACAATGACATCATTGGTACGGTCGCTATACTGTATGTCTGTATTATCAACCTCTCTTGGGTTTGGATGAGATCAGCTAGATGATCTTTTGCCCTTAATAAGCTCAGCATACGTACAAAGACAGCTATGAACCATTCCATCCCAGACTAGTTATGCCCCATTTTGCCTGTGATTTCACACTGATATTATTAGCTCTGCTAAAGCAAGGTACCTGACCAAGAAGTACTGCATTTTTAGTTTTTTTACGCGTGATCTGCCCTGAATAAGAACTTAATGCGTTTTCAGGATGCTTTTGTGCACTTTTTAATATGCTTTGTTTCTTGCGCTGCTTAATTGTTTATCGCGCACTTGATGGAACAGAAGGAAATGCATTTTTTTGTTGACAAAAGTCTATGAATTTCCATTGACAGATCAAAATAAAATTCTCTCTTAATAAAAAGACACGCAGCTCTCCTGCCTGTTCGAGAAAAAAACAAAATAAATTGTCTTATCTGAAGTTGCCATATAGGATGAGATATTAAAAAAAATTGGGGGCAAGCTGACACAAGTCTTGTATTTTTATTTTGGATCAAGGATAGAGCTCAACCATTTG
The DNA here is from genome assembly GCF_016808335.1 of Panicum virgatum. NCBI lineage: Eukaryota > Viridiplantae > Streptophyta > Magnoliopsida > Poales > Poaceae > Panicum > Panicum virgatum. Next base: position 9,597,635 of record NC_053138.1, on the reverse strand, counting down.
ATTTCATAAGATATCTCGAGGGGGGGGGGGGATTTACTAACATATGTCGTATGGTACCTCATGTTTCCTTCTCTTTTTATGTCCCAAATTTTATTATTTTTCTTTTCCTATACATACAAAACATCTGAAAGATACTGGAAAGTTTACTGTCAAATTTACTGACATATTTTATTCTTGTAATTTTCTTTTCTCATTCTTTTAGTTTGTGTTTTCCGACGTTCCCCAAATGGTTAGTAAGGATTCAATGCTATGCCAAAAGTTGGGTTATATTGGATTTTGCTCATTTTCTCACCATGTGAAGTTTCAAGGACTGCAGTCAGTTGAGGTCTATTACTACCCTACCCAAATCAAGCACCCGGTCGGTCTCGTCGACCAATAATCCATCCTGATGTAGGGTCTAAGTTTAACAGGCAAGGTATCATGACTATTTCAGATAGTCTCCTGCAAGGTGAAAAAAGGAGAAAAAACCAGTTCACACATGGGAACAAGTCGTCTTCCTCGATGTATACATCTCATTTCAGCATGGATGACGTTAGAGCGAGAGACCCAACCCAAAGGATGGAGATGGAGTAGTCAAGTCTTGCCATCGGTGTGGAAGGCACCTGATGCCCTTCGGCGAAAACGTGCAACCGCAAGCTTACCTTTGCATCGGTCGATAATTCTAGGCATGCGGCTAGCTCTCTCTAGATAGAGCTAACCGACCGGAGGAAACGTGGAGCTGTCTGAGCAATACATTTAGTTTACATTGGCAGCATAATTGATCGGTCATGTCGTGTGATTCTGGATGGAACTTCAACTCGGACTGCGATTGTCATTGACATGAAGATGATCAATCAAGCACCGCATCGATCCCTGTACTGTGCATGAGCTCTCACATCACTGAATCCAGCTAGCAGATCTTCAGGCCTCAACCTACTCAGGACACATGGTAATATAACCAACAGTTACTAGCTAGTTTTGCCAAATTATGCCACATTTTCGCCAGTGATCGATTTGATGCTGATGTTTAGCTTTGCTGAAGAGAGCTTTCCTGGCCAAGCAATCTGAGTTTCCTTTTTTGTAAGATCTGTGCCGAATAAGAATTTAATTCGTCTTCAGGATGCATCCCTTGCACATATGCATTTTTAAGCATGCTAGCTAGCTGGATTAACCAGCGTATGAAATAGTTTCTTGCACTGATTCTTTATCTCCCACTTGCTGAAATAATTTGGAGCCCAACATCTCGAACAATTTATGTGGGGAACCGGTTAAGAAAAGGCACATATTCCATCCAAACCCTTGTGGACTTTTAGGGGAACCACTCAAATCCTTATGGACTTTCAGGGAACGAGAGTTCCATGATATTTCTGTGTTGTGACCATTGACTCTACAACAAAGTACACCATGTGCATACTTTTAGAATAAACATCTCTGCCATATATTACTTATAATCAATTTTAAAGGGGCCCAATGTATCCTTGATGGCAAGGCGCACATGACCCGGAATAAATATTTAAATAAATGAACCTAATTGTAACCCTAGTATAAGCTCCCAATTGTACATGTAAAATAACAAGGGTTTGGCAGCAACATACTTTTGACTCTGCTTTTCTCTTGAAGTCCTAATTATTGAATCTTCAGAAACGCTAGTCGTGTTGAGTTGCCAAATAGGTAGCTGCGGCAGATATATATTCTCATCATGATGCTACAAATACTGAATTTATATTCATGGTCACGCCTTACTTCTTGATTGTTTCATTTATTTTATCTGATTGGATTCCACTGTCAAACCAATTTGGTAGAAAAGTTTCCACACTAACCAGCTCCTGCCGTTTATCAGTCTCAGCAGCAATTCAAAGGTTTACGATTTGCAAGATGAAGAGTAAATACATGAAGGTGATCACGCTGATAGCAAATTTTACAATGTGGCACACAGAAAATTAATAGTTAATTAACCGCACACGCTGAATTAGGTAGTTGTTAAACTTTTGTAAAAAAAGGGCATGTACTCATGCTAGCAGGAAACAGATTAAATATGATAGACTAAATGTGTATCAAAGACACAATTCAGTGCAGTTCCTCAAGTTTCAATTAGATTGCTATGTGCTACAACCGCTGTAGTTTTACCTTCAGCCCCTCTACGGAACTGTTGGGGACATATAGCACTTTCCCAGCAAGGCATTTGACAAGCATTGTTTTAATCAGATCAACGCCTCTTCGTCGCTGCCAGATTGCGCAAGCCCGTACATCCTAATTCCTAATATCTTATGAGTTTTCCATATTATAACTCCAGATAGGAATATATGGTTGAGCTACATACATAATTTAAATTTAATAAGGCTTTGTTAAAAACTGCACTAATAAGATGCCATCGCATTGCTGTGGTACTGTACCATATCTGGCACCGGGTTCTATTCCTTGTCCAGCAAGCAAGCATGGAAATAGCAGCGATGCTTTCCTTGCATATCTGTAGTTAAAGATAGAATGATTTTACACATCTCTAAGTTATTTTGTGCGGCAACCCAAAACCTTTCCTCAGTGCTCTCATATCTGATAGAATTCCCAGAGCTAACTAGTAGCATTGGTTCATCATTTGCAAAGGTAAGAGAAATATAACAAAGTTGAATTCAAAAGCAACTTTTACAATGCGGCGCACGAAGAATTAATTGGTTAGTTGCACGTGGCCGACGTGAAGAAGTTATTTACTACCGCGTTAGAATTAGAAAACACGCATGATTGAAGAGATGCAAAAACCAAAGCCACAATTTCAGTGGGAATTCTTCAATTTCCAATTAGATCGGACTAGCCTATCACCCTGTGCTTCCGCACGGGCTAATCAGAATTAATATAAAAATAAGACTTATAGCTAATAATTATAATTATTTATCTCACAACCTCTTGCATCTACTAAATATTCTAATACATACTCTAAAATATATAACTTTCATTATTTGCAATAGATTTCATTTTGCATCACACCTTCATGTGTGTTTGATATATATTTAATTGTACCATTTATTTATGAATTGGTATTTTTATCTCTTCTATCATACATAAAAATATGGTGTCACATATCTGGGTAGTTTTTTTATATAAATAATATATTAAAAATTATAGAAATAGTAATTTAGAATTTTATATTGGTGCATTTTAATATTTTATTATTATTATATAATTTATATTTATATTTATAGGTTACTTCAACTTTTAATAATAATATAATTGGATAGTTTATATACAATTTAGAGGATTATTTGTATTATTTTTATATTGGTATAGGTGGGTAATTTACATGAGTATTAGGGGGTTACTTTAGATTTTTTATATAATAATGATAGAGGTGGTAATTTAGATACATATTTAGAGGGTTATTTTAGTCTATTTTCATAATAGCGGAGGTGAGTAAATTATTAGAAAAGATAACAGATCTAATAACTATTATGATTGGAGTTGGGACTGATGCCGGGATGTTTTTGATTTTTATGAAAATTTCTAAAAACTTTCTATTTTTTTAAAGTGGCCATCTAGCTAGGATCTTATGAGGCTACACGTGGAGGCTTCAAAAGAATTAATTAGTAATATTAAACTTGTCCATATATTATGTTGTACTGTGGTTTTACCTTCAGCCTTGTACTAAATACTAAACCGTCAAATGTATTACACTCATCCGACAGCATTGTTAGCAAAAAAAAAGTCCCAGAAAACCAACACCCAAACTGCAGGTTGGGACTCCACGGCCGTTGCTCCAGTTTTGTTTGAAATACTGCTAGTTAGCTGGTGGCTGGTGCTGATTTGATGTGAAAAAAAAGTGTTAGCAGAGCCCTGCGACGAACTGATCTATCCCTGATATCGTCTGGTTATGCGGACGTACCCATCCTGACGTCTTCCCGCTGAGATGCCCATGCCCCGATCAAGTCCTGACACGCGTAGGACCCAAGGCAAGAGTCCAGCAGCTTCCACCGGTTAAGATGCGCCTCTTGCCTTCGAGAATGGGGTGCACGATTGCCTTTGAGAACACGTGTCAAGAGGATCTCTCGCTATATAATCGTAGGCCATCGGTTGCCAACTCCATCATCCAACAAACTCAATCCCAACGAGCTGATCGATCAGGAAGCCGGGAGAAGCATCTGACAAGTCATTAGCTAGCTTGCTAGAGGCTCGTATCGGTAGCAAGAAGGAGGAGAAGATGATTCGTTGGGGCAAGAACGTTGCTCCGCCGGCGACGACCGGCGCCGGTGCTGGTGCGGCCGGGGAGGTGGCGGTGGAGAAGGTGCCCAAGATCGAGGTCCACAACCTTGTCTCCAGCCACCGCCAACGGCCTCTCGCGTGCGGAAGGAGACGACATCAACAAGAAGGCGGAGGAGTTCATCAGGCAGAGGAAGCTGTGGTTCCATCGCCCATGAAGCATCCATTATACATGTTCGATCGTATATATATACATGTATGTAGCGCATATGAGTATGTTAATTAGACAGAGTTAACCCCTGTTATGATCGATCCCATCGTATTATACATACTCTGAAGCAGTTGCCTGTACGAATTAGCGATGTATATGCTATTATGCTTGTGTACAAAGAGAAAGTACAGTTTCCGCCGGTAATAAACTTCTTCCGCATGTTCATGTTAGCGCTTTTGTTTCCAGCAGCATGCTTTTTCCTCTGCTTTTCTCTTGATTCTTGTAGTCTTTGAAAAATGCACAATTAACGTGCATGTCGTGTCAATAACCCAACAGCTAGTTGCGACTTTGTAGAAATATAGATACGATCCATGCATATTCCTCGCCTACTAGGCCTATGGCCGGCAGTGCTGACTATACGGCAAATGAACTTATCAAAATGAGACTTAAAAAACACATGTTGATTGGTTTCGATTTGGTTACAAAAGTACTAACAAAGAAAAAATTCCTTTGACCAACTTATCTTTTGTCAAAGATGATGCCTCCGGCAAAGTACCGTAGGAAGATCTTAATTTTGAGTGGAAGTTTTAATCTTGCCGGGAAAAAGTTAATAAGTTCGGTTTACCATGTTCCAATACATCACATGGACACTGGATTTGCCATTTAAATGTATCTCTCACTTTGCATAAATGCATATCACAGACACTATATGATTCCGCACGGTTAATTTGTCCCCAACAATCGGCCTGCTGAAAGAGATTTTTAGAGTTATATATTGAGCCCATATATCCCCGAGTTGAATCACATATTTTATCACAGAAGGCTACACTTATTTTTTAGGAAACCCGCGGTAATTCCCAAATCCTCTTTAATCTCTTTGTTGGCATATATAGCATTCTCTATTTTTTTTCTAGCCGATATTTTCACTGGATTGATCGTAAATTGAAGCCACGGTGCACTGCTGGCTGCAATCCATCCATTTCCACTGGATTCCTATACATGTTCTGCCGCACTACTATACTTTTGCCAGCCATGCACTTCAAGGTCGTAGCCTTTTATCTGCAGTTTCTTCGGGCTCCATTGCTAGCCTTCATTTCAGTGTCAGCTCAGCTCAGCTGACGCGCCCATTCTGACATCTTCTTGCTGAGGTGTCCAGAATCTTCACATGCATAGGGGGAGACCCAGAGGGAGACTGGCTGCAGCAGCTTCGATCTCCTGGCCGGTGCATTTGACTTTGAGAAGGCGGTCACTACTGAAAACCATGATTTTCCTATGCGTGGAAACCAAACAGAAAATTTCAAAATACTGAAAGAAAAATAGTTTCTATCGGTACACCGTAGCTTGATAGGGAAATAAAAACTTACGTGTCGGTCTTTTATTTTCTTGTCAGTTTTCCATTACCCTATCGGTTTACTTCCCACAGGGATAATGGGTTCCATCAAGTTTGAAACTATTTCACTGTCAAGAAAACCCGACAGGACATTATCTATCTGCCGTTAGAAAAATACATTTTCCTGTGAGGTAATGACCACAAGATCACTCTCATTTTTTCTATCACTCTCATTTTCAGACAGGAAATTTCATTAACCGTTGTAGATGTCATGCTGACAGAATACAGTATGAAATGCTCGACACGCCTTCATGTACTTTATCTTTACCCAAATAAAGGATCGACTATTCCACCGAGGATGCCGCCCCGGCTGCGACGAACTTGCTCCTCGCGTCTCTGATATCCCGGCCCTTGCAGCCGCGGCAACAACGAACCAGCCATCCGTGAGAACGTGATCGCCGGATCAACGACGACCGGCCAGACGTCGTCGATGGCATCAAGCGACTGACTGCGTGATTGACTTGACCTGGAAACACGTCTGCTCCGAGGTAGTATCTGAGAGCCAAGAGGATCGGTCGTCCCTATATAAACGGAGGGCCATGGATTGCCATCTGCGTCATCCAACCAAATCCAAACGAGAAAACCAGGGCAGCTTTTGCTAGGCTAGTATAGGTAGCAAGACGGAGATGTTCCATTGGAGCAAGGGTCCAGCTCCGGCCGCCGGCGCCGTGGCTGCCAGGGCGTCCGGGGAGGTGGCGGTGCAGAAGGTGGACAGGATCGACCAGGTCCTGATCAGCCAGGTCCCCAGCGCCAGGCCCCCCGTCCCCGGGGGCGGCGTCCGTACTGCTCCACGGGGTGGCGGTCGCGCCGCCGCGAGAGGAGGAGATGACAATGACATCGACAGGCAGGCGGAGGAGTTCATCATCAGGCAGAGGAGCATGTGGGCCCTCCGCCAGAGGCCCGGCGGGCCGTCGCCGTCGCCGTCCTGACATGCATCTTCGTCGTCCATGGATGCGAGAGACATCATGTATATCGATCAGTATATGCTCGTGTATGGGTACACGATCACCTCGTATAGTACGATGAGTTAGCAGTGTGTGAACTTGTGTGGACAATGAGCATAAGGCTTGCGTGATCACGTGTACCTAAATTTATGTTTGCTAATAAAATTTCCTCACACTAGTAGTACTCCCTCCTTTTCAAATTATATTTTGTTTGACTTTTTTATCTAAAATTTGACCACTCCTCTTATATAGGGAAAAGTCCAATTTTCACCCTCGAACTATCGTAAAAGCCTAATTTTCAACCTTCAACTACGAAATCGGACAACATAGGTCATCCAACTGTCAAAACCGGACAAATTTGGCCCTCGTTGTCAATTACTATCGTCGTTTGTCGTCTTCTACAAATGCACGCAGCATAGAGTTTTGTTTTTCCTCAATAGACACAGATGTTATACATCACCAGAAGGGCAGAGACATATTACGCACCACTAATTACTTTCTTCATATATATATACCAAAGTGTCTCGTCTCTAACACAGCGCAATCTCACGCATCAGAACTTCTCATTATTTTTTTGAAGAATTAGAACATTTCATTATGAAATTGTTAATAAACTCTAGTCCCAATTTCTCTGAGAAAAAATATTTTTGTTCTTCATAAAAGACAAGAAAGAACACATTTGGAAAATATATTTGAGGGCTTTGATTAATATGTACCTTGCTAATTTGTTATACACTAGTCTATCAATACGTGCTCCCGCACGAGGCTCGGTAGAGATATCTAATAATTATCTATCTCGCGCTCTCTTTAATCAATTAAATATTCTAATCCAGTACTGCAAAAATATATATTTATTATTATATAATTGTAATAAATGTGATAGGTTTAGTTACTAACAATTTTCTCACTTTGCATCACACCTCCATATATGTTTGATATATATTTAATTGAACACTTTGTTTGAGCTATGTGAACAATATGAAAATTGGTATTCTTATCTCTTTTCTTATACATTATATATGGTGACAAACACCTTATGGTTAGTATATATGTTTATATAAAATTATAAATAATAACATAAATAATGTATTAATAAAGATATGAATAGTAATTTAGAGTTTTATATTGATGCGCTTTAAGATTTTATTATAATAACATAATTTTGTTTCAGATTTGGGGTTGATTTTAACTTTTATTATCTTATCATTGAACAATATATATGAAAATTTTGGGGTTATTTGATATTATTTTATAATGGCATAAGTGGGTAATTTACATGAAGATTAGGGGGTTACTTTAGATTATTTTTTATAATGGCAGAGGTGGGTAATTTAGATACATGTTTAGGGGGTAACTTTAGTCTATTTTCATAATGGCAAAGGTGGGTAATTTATTAAAAAAATAACAGATCCAATACTATTATAATTAGAGTTGGCGAATTGATAGCCAGATGTTTCTGATTTTTGTGAGAATTTATAGAATTTCTCTATTTTTTAGACTGTCCACCTAGGATTCTAGGTGGCTTCACCTGGAGGCTTCAAAAGGAGCCTCCAATTAGTAATAGTAAGATTGAACTTGTGCCTTTAGTGTGCAAGCATCAAGGGAATTTTTCTAAATCCGCCACTACTTTCAGTCGCGCAAATGTTCCCCACAGATTACTCTCTGCCACCCCTCATTCCTCGTATCCACTAGACATCAAGGCATGTTGGCGACTTGGCGTGCAGCTTGCCCGGCACCACTACGGAGGGCATGAAACTTCACCTTCTCCCTCCACCATAATGCTCACAATCATTACCATTGTTGCCTAATGCGCATGCTAAGCTTCACTCAACCCTCTTTCTACAGACAGGCATAAAAAAACATTTCACCTCCACTATAAAAACCCTTCATTTCACCGCTTCCAATCCTCCCTCTCACCATTCCTTAGCTTGCATGCAACAGTGCAGCACCACTCCACACTCCATTGCTCCACACCAGAGGACGTACAGTGTGTGTTAGCCACGTGTTCAGCTATCGATCAATGGCTTCTTCTGGGTTCGAGGGCTACGAGAAGCGGCTGGAGCTCGTGTTCTCACTGCCGAGGTGTGGCGGCGCGCGGGCGCAGCACGGGCTCCGGCTGCTGCCGGTGGGCGCGCTCCGGGAGGCGCTGGAGGCCGTGCAGTGCACCGTGGTGTCGGCGGCGGGGAACGCGGCGTTCGACGCGTACGTGCTCTCGGAGTCGAGCCTGTTCGTGTACCCTTCCCGGGCCATCCTCAAGACGTGCGGCGCCACGCGGCTGCTCCGCGCCGTGCCGGTCCTGCTCCGCGCCGCCGGCGACGAGCTCGGGCTCGCGCTCCGGTCGTGCCGGTACTCGCGCGGCTCGTTCCTCTTCCCCGAGGCGCAGCCGTTCCCGCACGCCGACTTCGCCGACGAGGTGCGCTACCTCGACGGCGCCGTCCCGAGCGGCCTCCGCTTCCGCCGCTCCAGCGTCATGATGCCGCCCGATGACTGCCGGCATAGGTGGCACGTGTACACGGCGTCAACCTCCGACGACGACGACGACCACGACTTCAACGGCGTGACGCATTTCACCGTGGAGGTGTGCATGACCGAGCTGGACCGCACGCTGGCCAGGCGGTTCTTCCTGACCCCCCGCGACGCCCTGCGGACCAGCCACGCCACCGGCGACGCGATGACGGCGGCGTCGGGTCTCGGCGGCGTGATCAACCCGCGCTCGGTCGTCTTCGGGTACGCGTTCGCGCCCTGCGGTTACTCGATGAACGCGCTGGACGGCGCGTGCTACGCCACCGTGCACGTCACCCCCGAGGACGGGCACAGCTACGCCAGCTACGAGCGCGGCGGCGCCGACGCCGGCGCGCTCGCGTCCATCGGCAAGGCCGTCGCCGTGTTCCGCCCGGCCACGGTCTCCGTCTCCGTCTGCTACGGCACCAAGGAGCGCACTCCTCAAGCCATTGACGCCGCCTGGGTATGGTCGGCGGTCGCCGACGCCGTGGAGCCCCTGGGCCTCGCCTGCCGGAGCCGGGCGGCCGAGGCCTTCCCGGGCGCCATGACCGTGACGTACCAAACGTTCACGCGTACTCCAGCGCGGCTTCACTCGACATGATCGATCGCATCTAGCATATGTAATCCATGGACGTTGCTTAGACGTCCAGATCCATGGCTTGGTTTTGCCGACCATGAGGATTCTGGGGTTGGAGTGGAGTTGACCACGATCCATGCATCTAGTAGGGTTTGTGAAAAAGTCCCTCGCTCTCCATTCTCGTATATCTATGATCTTCCGATCCTTTTCCCGAATCGACTGTGACGATGATGGCGATGAATGCATTACTGGTGGAGGATTTTGGGGATGCAATGCAATGCAATGCAATGTGGCACGAGCACTACAGCGCGGCGATCAGTATGAGGCAAGCTGGGCGGGGAGCACGCGAAAATGCGATGTCGCGTGAGGCGGGAGTGGAGGCGGAGTGGAAGATCGATCACGCGCGCGTGCAGCGGCAAACGGCACGCGTTACACTACATGGTAGGAGGGGATTGGATTGGTTTGTTTCGAGTTGGTGCACGCATACCGGCTTGGTGGCGAGAGGCTGTGTGAGTGGCAGGCCAGGTTCTGCAGTGGAGACGATGGATTGATTGGCCGCTGCCGGAAAGAGTCTATAACCTCTCAACCTATCAATGGTAGATCACATCATCCCTGAACTATAAAATTGAATTTCTAACCCTTCGCCTTTGCAAAACCAGACATTTACTGCCTGCTTTTCGGGGGATCTGGGCTGCCGGCCGGCTAGCGGCTTGACGTCTCTTGTGCTGCTCTGATCATTCCCATGATCTGCCGATGGATCGTGTATGAAGGGTGCAAAGGGGAGAGTGTGCCCTGTTGCTTTTGCTCAAGTCCTGTTGTACTGTGTGCGGGCTAAATGGGTTCACTTTTATGGGAAGCTGCTTGTCCGATTTCAAAGGGCTTCCAAAAGATTTCGGATTATCACCAATGCTACGTTAGAAACCCGTGAAAAAAAAACGTGAGGTAAACTGCGTGCTAAATATTTGTTTATCATTTTTCCTTTGAGGGAAATAGTGTGTTTCTCTGAAAACGTGAAAAAAAAAACGAAAACTGGAAAGTCCAGACATTCACAAGCGTTTGTTCGGTCTATCAACCGTCCGGTCCGTCACTCCAGCAACGGGCCCAAAGGCCCAACCGCAGCAGCATCGGCTCATGCACGAGAGGCCGTGGCCAAGCGTTTTTTTATTTTTATATTTTTCAAAATCGTTTTTTACATAAATATATTTTCGGTTTCATAATTTACAAATTTATACCCCTACCGCCCGGCTGCGGGGCGGCCGGCCCCCTGCCGCCCTCCTGCCGGGCGGTAGGGACATTAATGTAAATAAAATTTATTTTTAATCGTATTTTGGCCCCTAGGGGAGGCTGCCTAAATAAAATTTATTTTTAATCTCATTTTGGCCTCTGGGGGAGGCTGCCGCACGGCAGCCGGGCGGCAGGTACCCGCCGCCCGGTGGCGGGGCGGTAGGCCTACCCGCCGCCCGGCAGGGCCACCCCTCCCGCAGGTTAAACCTTGATCGGCAGTGCGGCAGTGCGGCATTAAATGTGGTTTTAAATATTTTGGATAGAAATAAAAACCGTTAGTAAAGTAGATGAGTATGAAAAGTATAACTTAGCAATTCATACACATACGCAACTGAGAACGAAATAGGTGATGCATGAGAACGAAATAAGTATAACATGACGACATATCCATAACAAAAATACAGAAATAACTAGAAACACCTCCTAACCACCCCGGCCATGTCGACCTCTTTTACGCTGTGCGTGGACGTGGTCTGTAGGGTAGGTGTGTCGGTCTGGAGGCCCTACGTCTCTACCTGGACGTCCGGTGGCCACAGGTGTCTGGAAGGTAGGATCAGCCTGCTGGTTAGGTGTAGAAAATAACTGACTCCAGTCTTCGAAGCTCGCCTCAAAGGTATCCTGTGTGGCCTCTATGCAGTAGCAATTAAGATATCTTAATCATCATCTTATAAGTCATATATTTGGGTACATATTCATCATACGTACCTGTTGGTGGTGGATACGAAGAAGGACCCATATCAGGAAGCTGGTGGTGCGATCCTGTAAACCGTTCAAATTATTTAAAATATTCATAGAAATAAGAAGAACATGATAAATTCGGGCTACAGATTAGGTATTTACCTTGCGTTCCTTCTGCTGTCGCCATAGGGTAATGCGAAAAAGGTCCCGCATCATATAACTGTTGTGATCCTATATGTAAATGCAAAAGGAATTAGACTTCATACCAAAATTAATTGAAATTAAGATATGGACTATATGTTTACCGAAAGGTCGTGGTGGTGCCTATGTTGGTTGAAATGACATCCCTGCAGCTGGTGCCATAGTACTAAACTGGGTCCCTCCGTGAGGTTGATAAGGTGGGTGTCCATCACCTGTATGGACTGAGAATTAATTGTTGTTATCAAAGTAGGAAGTCAGTAAGTATCCTCATGTACCTGGATAATGCTGCTGAGACCAATAAGGTGCTGGGGAAGGCTGCTGCTGTGTGGGACCACAAAAAAAACGAGGTCGAGGCTTGAGACGAACCGTAGGAGTCCTCGTACGATGTCCGGCTACCAAATGCTTCAAGCATGGAATGGGCTCTTTGTGAAACTCGGGTCCAGGCCGACTCTTGCTCATTCCTATCCATCATAGATCCCGCTCGAATCCTCATCAAATTCGCCCTGGCATCTACGCCCATCAACCTGCACATTTCAAACTGCAAGTAAGAAAAAGAAAGACATTAACACTCTAATCCAAAGTATTTGAAAAACGATGATAACTTTGACTCACCGCCCCAGCTAATGCCTCATCCCTATGTCGTGCATAGCCATCCTGTACGTGGGCCCAACGCTTCTGCAAAAAATTAATAATAATATATACCAATAAAAAATACAAATAGGGTCAAACAAAGCAACAGAATTGCCAACAGAATAGTAGTAGTAGTCATTTCCGTACCTGACGAGCATACCAGAGAGTTCCCATGGTGAGTCTATCGTCCTCGGTGTCACCGTACATATCCGGCTCATACGGTGAGTGGTCAATAATCGGACGACCAATTGCTATCCTCTCGTACGACCAAAGCTGTAGCAGAATTGGACATCCTGTAAAAATTGCATTGTGCTTATTCTGCACCGATACCTTGCAGAGGCCATGGTACGTGGCTGCAAGTACTGCTGAACCCCAACTGTATTTAGGCATTTCCTCCACAGCTGCCTCTGCGATCTCCTGTGCGTAAGGCACAAGCACCCTATCCACATAGGCCCCGTGTGAGTTGTTGAACATTATGTATCCAAACAACCACAACAGGTATGCCTCAAGGGATCGAGTGATGCTATCCTCATTAGCATCATGTGCCAAATTGTCGGACTGCATAGAAAAGATGAACATTTATGAGTACGAGATCAATTATAAATAAAACCATAACTGCACTAGTCAAAAGCATAACTCTAACATTAATCACAACAAAACGAGGTATGTACCTGGAACTGCAGGATCCATGACTTGAATTGGACATCCTGTAAAAATTGCATTGTGCTTATTCTGCACCGATACCTTGCAGAGGCCATGGTACGTGGCTGCAAGTACTGCTGAACCCCAACTGTATTTAGGCATTTCCTCCAGCTGCCCTCTGCGATCTCCTGTGCGTAAGGCACAAGCACCCTATCCACATAGGCCCCGTGTGAGTTGTTGAACATTATGTATCCAAACAACCACAACAGGTATGCCTCAAGGGATCGAGTGATGCTATCCTCATTAGCATCATGTGCCAAATTGTCGGACTGCATAGAAAAGATGAACATTTATGAGTACGAGATCAATTATAAAATAAAACCATAACTGCACTAGTCAAAAGCATAACTCTAACATTAATCACAACAAAACGAGGTATGTACCTGGAACTGCAGGATCCATGACTTGGCAGGCCCTGTTGCTTTTGGGTGCTCCTCTACATCAATCGCGATGTCAATATTTGCAAAATGTTCTTCTAGATCGTCCAACCACGTAGACGGGACAACGCAAGGCCCTATGGCATCCCCACTGATAGGAAGACCCAGCAGCATCGCAACGTCCTGTAGGGTCGGTGCCATCTCCCCACAATGGAGGTGGAAGGTGTGTGTCTCAGGCCTCCATCTATCAACCAGAGCCGTTAGTAGGGACCTGTCCAGCTTTGCCAAACCACTCTCAGCAAGACAGCCTATAGTAAGAAGACCAGCCTCACTCAACTTGAAAAGTAGAACGATCAAAGGTAAGTACATTATGTAGGAAACGTATACGAAACAAACGTATTCTTAGAAACATAATCCGACGACATATCACCCGAGCACCCATCGTGGGTCAACAGGAATCCACTCCGCTGGTGGATGTGGACGCAGCACGTTAAGTTTCACGCGCTGAACCACTACAAGAAAGGACAGGTGTGACGAGTCTATGACTCGGTCAAGTAGAGCTGGCGTATCTTCGGCCATACCTAACACAAAAATATAATTTTCTACAATTTATTTGAAATTTTCATAAATTTTTCTAGCATTTTCTACAATTTTTGTACAGTAAAATTTTATAAATAAAATTTTCTACAAATTTTCTGCATTTTCTACAATTTATCTGAATTTTTCATATACTTTTCTAGCATTTTCTACAATTTCTGAGCATTTTTCAAAAAAAAATCTCGCATTAAACAACTAATCAATACCACAAAAATAGTTGGTAAACCTAAATAGGTTTCCTAAAAACTAATCCTAATTCTACCTAAATTATAATGAAAACAGTACCTAAATCGCTAAAATATTATTACTGCTGCATACCCTAATTATAGAATTAAACATACAAAAAATTTAGAATGAGAAAGTTGAGAAATATTTATTACCTGCGGTTCGGATCCAAAATCCGACAGGGCTTCGCCGCTGCAACTCCCTCCCTCACCCCTCCTCTCTCTCCCTCCCCTCTCTGGATGTCGTGGGAAGCAAATGAGGGGGAGGGGGAACCTCAGCCTTTTATATAGGGGGGAAGCCTGCCGCCTCCTTGCCGGGCGGCTGCCTGGCCTACCGCCCCGCCACAGGGCGGCGGGTACCTGCCGGGCGGCGGCCTCCCCTAGGGGTCAAAATGCGATTAAAAATAAATTTTATTTATATTAAGGTCTCTACCGCCCGGCAGGAGGGTGGCAGGGGCCGGCCGCCCCGCAGCCGGACGGTAGAGATATAAATCTGTAAATTATGGAACCGAAAATATATTTCTGTAAAAAATAATTTTAAAAAATAAAAAAAGGCCCGTGGCCATCAGCTCTGCCAGCAGCGCCGCCGGTGGTTTGGTCCGTGGCTCGCGCTGGACTGCTCGAGGCAGCACTTGACGAGGTCACGTGGGCGTTGCTTCCGCCGCCGGCTACAGCCGCGCGCCGTCAGAGGCCTGCGCGGCGGACGCGGGTTACGAGGCCGTGGAAATTTGGATCGCTCAGGCACGGGTCCGCCGCTGGCCAGCCAGCTACTAGATTCGCACGGCACGAGCACACGACGCCCTCGTCGTCGTCGTCGAGCAAGCCGTCCGTCCTGCGCCGCTGCGCTTAGTACGCAAAATACCCAGCGGAATGGTCAATCACCGGCATCGACCCGGATGGCCGTCGTGTACACGCACGGCCACAAGGATGTCAGGTCTCAGGTAGTCGAAAGTCGATCGCGAGTATTCTACGCACCGGCTCCGGCATTCGGGGATCATGCCGGGCGCGTGTCCAAGGTTGCTGTCAGCAGGATTTTCGCCAGTCCTGCAACGCTCGTGTCACGGTCACCTGAATCTTCTCGTAACGGCCGATGTCGATCCAGCGCAACTGCTGTAACTAGTACTCGATGCGAGCTGAGCCTGCCGTGGGTTTATCAGGATTTGGTCTCATTGTTTTTCTCCCTCTTGGGCTATTGGTTGCTACAACGCTTTAATAGTTGACCTTTCCCCATCAACTGTATCGTAGACTAATCTTGGAGCAAAGATAATAAGTTGTTTATAGTCTAATGCCACCATCAGAAGAACACAACCGGATAAGCAGTTCGTTATCTCAGACTGCAAATATGTTGGACCAGCGAGAGAGGAGGGTGGAGAGAGGGGGGAAAAAAAGAGAGAGGGGGAAATAGAAAAGACCGCAAGGAAGAACACAACAGAACAGCAAGCCACTCATCCAAAGCAAAATTTGGAACATACTAGCACTGGCTCTGTGGCGCGCTACACGAAATTTTGTTTGAGAATCTAGTTCAACCCAAACGTCTAGCCGCTAGAATACAAAGAGAAAATCACGGAGGAACGTGTTCCCGATGCCAGCAGCCAGCTGTGACTGTGAGGAAAGAATCCCCGCATTTGCATCTGGACAAAGCGTCTGTTACTGAGAAGCATGTGAAAAAAAATTAAAATAAATGGTAGCAAGTGTCCACAAGCACTGTCTGTTGACAGTAATTAACCAATAATTCTGCAGCATCTGGGTTGCAAATGGATGCTACCGAACAAGATGCAGAGATATATATTGTATTGTATCCCCACATGCTTTCTAGTATTCAGAAAGGAACATGTAAAACTGATAATGAGCCCGGCATGAAAAGACCTTGATTAGATAAAGAAAGTTGTAATAAAAGGAGCCATCTTTAGTTAAGGACAGCCAACCATGGTGAGTTTGTCAGTTTTCCAGCTAGGAACACAGGAAAGAAGTTAGAACTAGGACCATCTAGAAAGCTTTAGTTGGTAGTTTTCTTTTTGTTCTTCTGAATTTCTCCCCGCTCATTCCAATCTCTAGCTACTATGAACAGATTACAAATTGGGGAAAGAAAAATGAGCAATCAGCAATGACTCACTAGGCCACCACTCCAGAGTATGAAATCTAGAAATTATTATCGAGTTGAAAGAATTTCAGCGAACCAGGGACACAGCAGAGTCGATTAGTCCAGTTCGTCGATCTTGCCGTTCTCCTTTTCTTCCTCCTCCTCGGACGAGCTCTCAGAATCCTTAGGGTCATCGAAGAAGGAGTCGATGAAGGAGGAGCACTCCTGGGCCCAGCTGCGTCGGTTGGTTGAGGCGCGCCACTGCTGGTCGGCGATCATCTCCCGCGACATGCCCCACTGCTCGAGCTCCTCCTTGGTGTGGTGGACGAGGAGGGAGTACTCGCCGCCGGGCCCCAGCTGCATCACCCTGAACTCGCAGTTTTCGAAGTTGTTGAGGCGCTCGAACTGGTCCACCGTCCACTTGAACCACTTCATGAGGAACACCCGCGAGGTGAGCCCGTGCGACACGATCACCAGGTTGGTCTCGCAGCTCGGGTCCTGATCCAGCCGCCCCATGTCGATGTCCCGCCACAGCGACTCCAGGAAGCCTGCGCATTGATGACGATCAGTTGGGTGACGCCCGAATATAATCGAAGGTGTCAGGGCTCAGATCGGGAGAACGTACTGGCGACGCGGTCGAAGACGTCGGCGGCGGACTCGCCCTCGGGGAACCGGAAGAAGAAGCGGCCGAAGCGCTGGCGGGTCTCCTTGACGGCGCGCATCCGCTCCTCGACCTGGAAGTTGCCGAAGTCCTGCTCCCGGACGCGGCACTCCTCGCGGGCGCCGATGATGCGGTCCCGCGGGAATGCGCAGCCGATCTCCCGCAGCGTGGCGCGGGTGCGCGCGTAGGGGGACACGTAGAAGTAGACCTTCCAGTTGCCGCCGCCCGACGCCACGACGTCGCGGATGCCGCGGCCGGCGGCGCGCGCCTGCTCGGCGCCCAGCGCCGTGAGCGGGATGCGGTAGTCGGGGGTGGTGGTGTACGCCGACATGTCGAGGTTCCCCTGGCTCTCGCCGTGCCGGACCAGGATGATCCGCTTGGGCAGCCGGCGCGCGCACTGCGGGTGGTGCTGCCGCGTCATCTCGCAGAACCGGCAGTCGCCGCCGAACAACTCGAAGCTGGCCCGGCCGCCGGAGGGGTGGTCTCCTCCTTCCTCTCCTCCTGCGTCTTGCGGGGTTGCGACGGGGTGGCGCGCAGCCGCGTCGTGTGACATGGGTAGCTGGCGCCGGCGCCGGGATATATAAAGAGCAGGGAAGGGAGGGGAGGTGGTTGGGTGATGGAACGCAAGCAACAACTTAGTTTGTGGGGTTCGGGGCAGCGGCGCTCCGGTCACCAGCTGGAGCCATGGAGGAGGTTGCAAACAAGCCGCGGGATCCGGCCTTGCTGGCGCGCAGGCTTACACCGCAAGTCTGCAACGAATAATTGGAGATTAGTTAAATTACCAAATTTGTCAACTCGAATCACGGCCTTCCCCGAAAAAAAAAATAAAGACAATAATATGGGGACAGAAGGAATGGCACAAATCGGCTAGAATTCCCACATCCAAATGGGGACCTCTGCTGGATGATGAAAGAACCATGATGCTACAAAATGCAATGTACGTTCATGAATCGACTACATGTCAATTGTTACTAATCATCTGCAAGTAAAAGGGAACGATAGCAAGCCAGCAAGGTTAGCATTCCCTGGTGCAGCAGCTTACCAGACACAGACAGAGCACTGGTGACTGTTCTGCTGCTGATCTTTTCTTCGGAGTTTACTAGTGAGAAGTGACCCGACCAAGCAAGGTGCTCAACTCAACGAAAAGGAGAAGTGCCCCCGTGCTCGCCACGTGATCAAGGGGTATGGGACCTCATAAAACACGGTGGAAAGGTGGCCGATACGGTGCTTAGCGTATCCCAGTTTCTTTTGTTCCCGTGTCAAGCAGTCGGTGCATGTGCGCAACACACATGGGACCACGCCGCCATGAGAAACCGCCCGGCAGCAGCTCCTGCACCTCCCTGCGCAAGTCGGCGGGTTGAGTGTGCCGTTCGCGTATCGCAGCCAGAGCCACGGCCAAAACCGTGTGCGCTGACACGGCATCGACGCAAACGCAACAACACATGGCCCCCCGACTGCCTCAATCGACGAGCTTCTTTGTGCGGCCGTATGTGCTACCTCAAGAACCGTACAGACAGCTCTCAGGCAGGGGCCGAAGAATACTAATTAGGCCCCGTTTAGTTTCTAAAAAATTTTCTACAGTATCCATCACATCGAATTTTTAGACACATGCATAGAGTACTAAATGTAGTTGAAAAAAATAACTAATGACACAGTCTAACTAATTAGCACGAGATGAATTTTTAAGCCTAATTAGTCCATAATTGGACATTAATTGTCAAATAACAACAAAAGTGCTACAATGTCAAAACCCAAACATTTTCGCAAACTAAACGGAGCCTTTGTAATCAGAATCGTGATGGAACCTATTGTACATCATGTACAGACATGATTCAGGCAGGGGCTGATAGTCACGTTACACCAAACACTTAGCCCTACTGATGGTGACACTAACACTGCAGTCAGCATAAGTGGCCAGCAGATATCTTCTCTATGTGCAATGAAATTGGCACAATCCAGTGCCGGTTGGTTAAAAAGAAAAGGCATGCAGACAATTCGTGAAACCAGCTCTAATTAACCTAACAAGGTCCAATCCAAACGGCAGATTTGGCCATTCGAGATAGTTCCGATGATGAATGTCAGTAGATCCAATGATTAGCAAAGGTGACTTACAAGTTACTCATTTTTCAAGTAACTGAAATTAGCAAATCTTCAAGAGAAAGAAGTTATGACAGACAATGTTTATTTATCCATCATGCACGAAGAATACCATCCCCCCCCCCCCCCCCCCCACCACCCATCCACACACAATAATGCTCTGCTCGAATTGAGTGAACATGTAAAAGATAAATAATTTTTGTAACCTAAAAAGAATAACTTTTTTGGTGGATTGAAAAGTTATTTGGAACTTAATTCTTTTGCTAATAGCCATGCAACAGAGATCGCTTTATGAAAAGGAAGAATCATAGAGTGAAGCAATGTATATGAAGGATGCGAACAAAACATGAAAGGTCCCTATGATGAAGTCCAGCTCAAAACTACTAGGAATAGCTTTGAAGCTTTGTCTTTTGGAGACAGGTTTGGTACCACACAGAAGCAACGTGTATCATGCAAATGCATGTCGTGGCCAAGCAAGTCCAACGTGGAGACCAGGTGGACCTAGTCTTCCAAGATCCATAAGATCCACTCAAAATCCAAATCAAAAGCCAATTTCAGCAACACCAGGATCAGACACAAAACCATCAACTGGTAGGATGTATGTATGACTAAGGTTTAACAGACAGGGCTTCAAATCCACACCAGAACACTAATTGCTACGCCTGTTGTTTTCTGATTTTTGGGAACTAAAACCCATGATCCTAATGAACACTCCACATTCTAAACAAAGCCTAAGGCACCAGGTTCAGCCATCCAGCGCAATATCTTGTCTCCACCACATGCTCCCGAAGGTAGGCAAGCTTTTGGGAACAAGTCTTCTCCCCTAAGGAAGAACATCTCATGTGGCCATAAGGTGCTCTGGCGCACGTAAGTGGATAGGATAATGGGTCCAGCTTGGATTGCAGTGCAGTCTCAGTTCACTTTTCATCCCATAACTTTGGCCAATATATCTCCACAACAATCCGTAGAAGCAAGGCTGGGTTTAGTGTAGTATAACTCCAGAAAAACTGATTGTCAAATAAACAAATCCCAAGTGGAGTGTGCTTTCTGTCAGTTTGATTTGTTGTCATCTGCTAATTAACTGACCGGACAGGCGAAGATAGAGACTCAAAACAACATGCTCTCAGCAGCCAACTCCTGATAATTTGATAGCGATTTAAGACAATATTCGAATTGGTCATAAGGGAAGGAGCGATGAAGCATAAGCTCCACCCCAAGTGGCAGTATAGAATGGTCTTTAGACCTAGTTAAGTGCAACCTCAAAGATCTATCAAATAAAAACATCCATATTACCCCCACAAAATGTGGTAACAACATAATTTGGGCACCTTTGCCTAGTGGTGCAACAAGACAATCCAAATGTTTTGGTGCATTTAGGTAGCGAAGCTTGACGATACAAAATGAATGCCCTATTGCTTCTCCTATCATAATAGAAACCTACAGCCAGCAACCAAGTTACATAACTCATAAGTCCTCTGGACAAATCTTACCTAACCATCCAGGAAAAAGCTGAATATTGACCCCTTTCCATGGTTATATTCAATAGAATTAAAGCAAAAGAGATATCCCCTTGCATGAATCATACAAAGGCATGGCTTAATCTTTGGAAAAAAGATGAAAAGATGGCGAACATTTTGAATAACTATCAATAGTGAAGGAACAGGAATTGTTCTCATTGATGTGTTGCCTAACATTTCCCAGCAAGTTTTCTGTTCAACAAACAGGACAAATCAACCTAACAAATGTTCATGGTTCATTGTACAGAAGCAATATCATCTAATTCTCCTTTAAAAACACCATTATACTAAGGAGGGCTAGCTAGTGCCAGATAATGTGCCAAAATGCATATCATCGTAACATTTTTAATGCTAATGAACAACTGCAAGTGCTTACCCAAATGGCAGTGACCATGGCAATTGATGAAAACAATTTTCGTGGTTCATGTAAGCACTTTGTCTGACTAATTGTGCGTTCAAATACACCATCTTATCAATTATAACTAATGGTAGGGGAAAAAGAAAGTCTGACTGGTTGTGCATTCGAATACTGCATCTTGTTAACTATTACTGATGGGTCGGAAAAGGAAAAAAGGTGCAGATAAGGATAAGTCAAAAGTACACCATTTATTATAAAAAAAATCTACCATGTAACACCACTTTTGGCTACTGCAGAAGTATCCCATCATACATCTCAAAGAAAGAAATTAATGTTATGTGCATAACTTTTCTACCAACCTCAAAAGAATTTTGCGTTAGTAACTCATGTTCCCATAGAACATAGGTACACATCACAGAGTACCATATGCAACAGAAACATAGTGCAATTTCACTGAATCCCATGTGCTAGAATACTTCCTAGCCTAAAAATCTCCCCAAGCCATTACTTGAGCCCTGCTCCACCCAGTTCTTCCTGACTACAACATTCCTAGGAAGAAATTCCCCAGTAACCATTGCTTTTATGCAACAAAGTTTCCAGAATTTTGTTAGCATTTCATTGACTCCAATAGCATGGTTCTCCTGCACGTTTCACTCCACTAACATAATAACCTGGCTTTTATTATTGACACACTGTATGATAGCTATTCTTCATTACAAACACATATCTACTCGTAGAACAAAACAGTGAATTGTAGCTCTTTTATATAAGTTGAGGTAAGAAAATTCACTACAACTTTAGTTATATAGCTCAAGTATTGCTCTTTCAACTTCAAGATAATAATGATACTAGTTTCTAGCTATAGAGATTTGTTAAGATAGGACTATCTGGTTGTAATTTGGAACTTCAGAGTACACATACAACTGTTTTGAGTGTCAGGCATTAATGCATTATTTAAAAATGGCACTAAATTTTTTTGTTTCTAATGCCAAACCTATAAAATAACAAGGAAAACTTACATTATATTTAAGCCACATTCATGCACTTTATAGTTGTGAACTTGAAGGCTCAGATTTAGCTTCTGCATAATAAATGTTACAAGAAGATGCTTAACATGTACTGGATAAAATACATTTTTTCTAATGCATTTAAGCACCATGGCATGATGACACTTAGCAGAAATAGGGCTCATGCCAGAAGCCACACTTCTAACCATAAAATTTCAAATAAAAAACTACAAATAATCAATTGTACTTAAGCAGAACAATGGTGACGAATGGTAGGAGCTAGTGCTTACCAAGAGGTTTCCTCCTTTATTCCAAGATGATTAATATATTCCGAGAGAAGGTTGAAAGCATAAACATGCTTTATTCTTTAAATCCTAGAGTCCAAATGATGGAAATATCTACACCAGCAAAGTAAAGTTAGTAGCAAACCCTAATAATAGTATCAGCAGCTATCTAAATTCTCATTCCCAACATGCACATAGAAACTGCAAGCTGCATAACACTAAATTGAAAACTTATTTTTCCATCTTCACGATTGAAATTATAGCATTAATGGTTCGTCAGAATAAATTTATATGGGAACATATATAATCACATAGGTGTGCTGCTCAGAAACACATAAAAAGTTCTTTGGGTTTGCTTTGTAACTCCATGAGATTTGACATGAACGGCATACATGTAAAAAGGGCAAGAGCTTCATTTTTCAATTTCTAAAGATGAGCACAGTCTTAATCTTGTTAGTCATTAAAAATAAAGATAAATCAATAACTACAGGATGCAATAGAGAGTAATCAGTTGATCATATTTACTGGGAGTCTGGGACAGTGTTCTGTAGTATGATCCAGCAGTGGAATTCAATACACAAATATTTTTTTCCAGGTAATCACTCATTGTACATATAGCTGGGTGGATCTGGCCTTACTATAATTTTCACCTCCAATGAGTCTTCGTAAATAACTATACTGAAAAAACTCGCACAAGGAATTTTAGATTTTGAACCTTGTTTAGAGAGATCATCTTGCATCGCGAAGGGTCACTGGGTTAGCAATTGTTTAGGGAATTGATTCAGGATCTGTCGTTCTACTGCCTCCATTTCAAAATGTAGGGAATTCCTAGGAATACCTAGACATCCATTATATCTAGATACATAGCGAACACTATGAACCTAGAAAAGCCAAAACGGCCTACATTTTGGAACGGGGGGAGTAGATCCTTATTATTGGAACACATAGTCATCACTTGCCACATGGAGAGATAAATTGCTATAAGAGTCTGATCACTTGAGCTTCGCTATATGGCAAAGGAAGGACAGATGTATTATAAACATCCTCATGCTTGGATCTCCACTGCATGTTTTAGGCTTGCACCAATTCAGCAATCCAGTATGGCTATCCCACATACCGTGCCACTACCAATCAATCCTTCCATATCATTATTAATCACCCTCCATTTCCGTTCCACAATGCTAACCACCTTCCCCTTTGCCCTCCCACATTATCAATCCTCCCTTGTTTCTCTCGCACATGATGACGCTACCTGAGCTCATAACTCATAACAACCCCAGTAATCCAAATTCTATGTGCATGGAGGGTGACCGTATTGCACCAGGCAAGGTGAAAACATGAAATCCAGTAATTCCCCGATCCGAACGTGCAAAACTAGCGAAACCTTCCGCGGACTCAGCATACTCGCGAAACACCAACTTCTTAGTGCTGCAGCCCTGCCACGGCCTCCTCAATGCGCCCCCATTTCGCACCTCCCCACCCAACCAAACTGAACCCACTCCGGCCACGAAAACAGCATCCGCCTCCCCCGATTCCTGACGGCGAACGAGTTTCCAACCGAAACCACGAACCTGCCCGCGCCACAAAATTAATCCAACCCAGAGAAACTCGGAGGAACAGATCGAGCGCGAGGCAGCACGAATCGGGAACTTGCAGGAATTAGGAATGGGGAAAGTTCATCTCGAAGGGCATCGCGCGCTTACCTCGTCGCCGCGGCCGCCGCCCCGCCGTATCCGTCGCTGTCGCGTCACGAGAGGGGCAGGCGTGGGACAAGAAGGAGACGGGCCGGTTTCTGTGGTCCCAAATGGCAGGAGGAGAGAGAATTTAGAATTTAGTTTAGGTTATTATTATCTCTGCCCTCTAATTTCTGGGTGGTGGGGCCGGGGGAGATCCCGGCAGTCGCGTGAGATTGGGCAGCGGGTCCCGTCCCCGTACCCCGGCTACAGAAAGAAGCAACCCCAGAATAGAAGTGGAAAAGAAGATGGGAAGGACAGCGGGGAATCATACGGACCATGGCCTGCGCTGTTCAATTGAACTCCTGCGCCTCGTTGAATTCCGGCTTCCGCCGTCGCCGGCGGCCGGCATGCATCGTCGCCCTCTTGCCCGACTCCTATTGCAGCGAACGCGAACTAGAGGGCTAGTTTAGGGGAGAGACGGCGGAGACAGGGAGCAGGGCTAGTTTTGGCCTTTAGTAGGGTTGTAGTGGCTGGATGGCCTGATGGGCCAAATTGACTTCTGACTTGGGCTACATTCATTTAAACTGTTGGGCTAAATTGCTTCCCCATTGCTGTGGCCGCTAGGCCCAAAGCATCCTCTAGCTTCATCAACAGATTTTGATTATCTATGATGAACCACCTCTGTTGCGGATTAACTGGCTATGATCACATTAGTTTCGCAGCTCTGCGGTCGAGATGTTCGTATGCCACATTATTAGGTTCAATTCAAATAGAACTCCTCTAGGATTTGATCACCTCCAAAATCTCTTTTACGGACGCAGCCCAAGCAAGAAGTAAAATAATTTAAATAACATGTTCTGTAATGTCGCTGAAATTTGGAAAGCAAATGACTTTCATTTTTGGAAAAAAAGGTTTCCTTAGACTGTCAAAAATAAACCTTAGAAATGGAGGCACAGCCATGGAAGAAGATTTTGAATTTAATCTAGTCTTCCTTTATTCTAGGTGCACATAAGACAATAGTTCAATGACAGCTTCCAATAAGTGTAGCGAAAGGGAAAAAAAAGACACACGGCAAATGTCAATATTATTACAAGAGCGCGAGTCCGATCAGATCCGACTGTCTCCGGCAGTCCGGCACTCTCTCTTCTCCGGTTGTAGAGCACGGGAGGCTTACGGGTGGGTCCCATTCTTGCGTCCAGTCTGGTGGGCCGTCCCATTCGTTTAATGTTTCGGGCCCACGTACCAGTGAGACGATTTACGGGAGCTAAACCACATTTCTACCGAGAATAGCCCGGAATCACCAACGCGGCGGCGGCGACGACGAATCTAGGCGCGACGAAAGCGGCGGCTATGGCGGCGGCAGTTGAAAGCGTGGTGGTGGTCCACAACGTGGCGAAGCGGCACAACGTGGGGACGCTGGCGCGGAGCGCGACGGCGTTCGGCGTCGCGGAGGTGGTCGTCGTCGGCCGCCGCGACGTCAGCGCCTTCGGCAGCCACGGCGCCACCTCGCACCTCCGCTTCCGCCACTTCGCCTCGCTCGCCCTCGCCCGTGCCTACCTCAAGGCAAGCAAGCGAGCAAGCCCTCTCTGTTACGGAGCAGCAACCCCTAAACCCTAATCCCCTCTCGTTTGTTTCTTTTGTGAATCGTGAATGAAGTGCTTGGGCGTGCGTTTTGCCTGCAGGATGAAAGAGGGTGTGACATTTGCGGTGTTGAGATCACTGACGACGCCCAGCCGGTGACTGCTCACCCGTTCCGTCGGAGCACCGCCTTCCTATTCGGCAATGAGGTTTGTGAGATTCTCATCATTGTTTGCTGATGGCGAAATTAGGTTAGTTGGATTGCATTTTAAGGGGGGGGGGGGTGGTAAATCATGATGTGGCTTAGTTTTGTGGACTGCGATGGGAATTAGTAGCATCCAGTTGCTGTAATCACTGCCTTGCAACCCACACGGTCATATTTGTGTTGCACACTAGTAAATTGTGTGCAAACGCCACATTCCTTAAGATTAGCTTTCTTTTTGATGTTTCAATCAGGCACCTGTTGAAGGCAGCATGGTATTCAATAATAAATTAGCTCGACCAAAGTGTAATTTGGAAGAAATATGCATCTCTCTTACAAATTGTACATGTGCTTCGCATCAACTGTAGAATCGTTTGTTACCATGAATATGTTACCACAGATGTTATTTTGAGTTCTGGGATGAAAATTCTATTAAGGCTGCTGCATAATACTGCCTAATTTCAGTTAGAGGGGTTCTTATTAGTACACAGCCGTAGCTAATAATTGTTGCCCTTTATTCTTGCTTAACTGTCTATTTCTTGGGTGGGTCATCCGGCAGGGTACAGGACTCTCACAAAAAGAGTGTGAGATCTGCGACTTCTTTGTCTACATCCCTCAATATGGTGGTGGAACAGCATCTCTCAATGTTACAGTTGCAGCTTCAATCGTTCTCCACCACTTTGCAGGTAAAAATCCATCTCACTCCTGTCATTTCAGCATTTTTTGGGTAATGTATAAAGTTAATCAAATAGAAAGCTGGAATGTGCAAAGCTGTAAATAGTCACACCAAAGTTGTTGCTTTTAAACTTAACTGTTTTTTGGAGCTGCAAAATGCCAGATTTCCATTTTCTTACTCTAAATAATCGCATGTTCTCTCTGCAAGCTGTGGTCAAGAACTATTTGTGGACATATATATTACTCGACGTGATAACTGACCGGAGTCGATTAAAATATTTTGTGGCCTTATATACCAACTTTTTTAAAGTGACACATTTATGTTGCTGTAAAAAAAGTTCTAGTTCAATTTTTGGTACTGCAAAATATTTATTGATTTGCTGATGTTTGCAAACAGTGGAATCACAACATTTAATATGTATAATAAAGCATATCCAGAGGAAAACCTGATCTATTACTGTATCTTTGGTGATGATTTCTGAAAGCATAAGCAATTACAATACTTTAAGGGCTTAAGGCACACTATTAATATTGCAGAGGCAGACTGCAGTCCTGGTCTTATAAATGTAGAGATGCTTATGCTAGTATTTGTTTTAACTTTTACATTATAACTGTTCTATAAAGCTGTTGACTCCAAACTTCCTTTTGTTCCTTTTTTGTATAACCATCTTCAATGTTGGCGATAGCCATAGCCCATAAGTTGTGCATAAAACTGGCTGTTGTTAACATTTACTCAGTACACCAATTTATTAGTTATGTACCCTTTTTTTGGTAGTTTTGCCAAGATGATGAAAGAATCTTTGCTATTGAACATAGTTTACGACTAGTCCTGTAAGCCCAAAAAAACATGCTCTGTTGGTTCTATCTCAGTTTTTTTCTCTCCCTTTCTTAGCCCCAATCCAATCCTGTACAAAAGCATGTTGTTGTTAGAGACCATTTGAATCACAAGCACACAAACTCACATTCTAGGTTCTGGAATCGAACTTAAAGTTCTGGCGAACATTTGACCATAGAATCGGCAATCACTCCATAGGTTAATTCATTTCCTTATCATAGTTGCCTGAAATTTTTTTTTTTTTGGCAGTCTGGGCTGGCTTTCCTGAACGAGGCAGAGAGGGCAACAAATTCATTGTAGCTGATAGACCACAAGGGTACTCGAGGGGGCTTTACTGTACGGACTCAATTGAAGCAGTGATTGAAGAGCGTAAAATGCGAAAAGAAAATGCATGTGATATACTAGAGGAAAATGGAAGCAGCCATCCCCAAGAATCAAATGGCCTAGATTTGATGTTTACAGACTAGGCTTATGACTGGACGACATTGTTACATCATGGTTGTTGAATCAAGTCCCGGGTTGGGGTTGATGGAGCAAATTTGCGATACTGCAACGCATAACAGAAATGTCTTTCCAAGGCCGAGAGTAGAACATGCATGTTTTTTCAACCTTGGCATGGAGCAGAAAAGGATGCACTGAGCTTTTGGGAAGCCAGGGGGTGAGTGTACCTTGAAACAGAGGGCGTGGACGAAGCTCTGTTTCGCTCCGATTGTTTGCCTTTTATGTTGTACAAAACAAGGTGTGGTGCCTGCTATCAGAATTCCTCAGTTGTAATGTAGCCATGAAGGTGGTTGATACCTCATTCCTGACATAGAACTACCTCACATTGCACGAAGTTGGATGGTAGACTTCAATGGTATTTTTTTCATTAGCCTTTGGACCATCTAGTCTTTGTTATACCTCAATACGACAAAGACTGGTGAGATGCCCTTCAGGTGTTGACATTTTTGGATGGTAGACCTCAATGGTTCTTTTTCAACATTGGTCTGGGTCATTTAGTCTATTCTTTTTTTGGGGTTAGAGGATCATGTTACTGGAACTGGAAGTAGTAGTAGGCTGTAGGCATGTGCCTCCGCTATGGGATAAGGCAGCGGGGCATATTTCTCTTTTCCAGTTACCTCTCAGTTATAATGAGTAGAATAATAGGTGCAGTGTCTCAGTTATAATGAGTAGTTTTATAATATCTTCTAGCAAGGCATTCTTTTTTAATGTCTCACAGCAAAAGATACCTTTTGATGGTGTCCACTGTCCAGTGGTAAATTTTGCCTTTTATGAATCCTAAGGGATTCTTTCAATTTCCTCCCTTATTTTGTTCAGCTTAGCAGCAGCATGTTTCATGTTCATTCTTTCTGACGGGCTGTCCTTTGAACATGAAACACCAACTTCTATTACCGAAGTTAAGCAATTGATGAGTATCCCCGAGTCATCGTCGTGCAATTCATCAAGCAGTATCTCTGGGTCAATGATTTCTGGTATCTTGTCAGGTAACCCTGCCTCAGCAAGCAAGTGCAGAGTCAAGCCTTCTGTGAACATATCATCAGTAGGTGCCTTCCCTGTGAACATCTCAAGTAGAGTAACCCCAAAACTGTAGGCATCACCGGCAACTGATGCTTGACCACCCGCTCCATATTCTGCAAGAATGGAAATATGATGACAAATTGAAACTATCTTAAGAAGATGATAGTAGGGGCATTAAATCAAATGAATCAAGGCAGTTTAATTGATTACGAAATGCGAATATTGAATAACGAAGGTACCTGGAGCAACATATCCGATGGTTCCTCTTATCCCTATAGTGCTTTCAGTCCCAATATTCAAATTTGATTGATCCATGGGTTCACCAACCAGCTTTGCAAGCCCAAAGTCAGCAACATAAGCAGTCCAGTCACTACCAAGGAGGATGTTGCTAGGCTTCAAATCACAATGGATCACCGTTGGCCAACTACTGT
Organism: Panicum virgatum; assembly: GCF_016808335.1. Lineage (NCBI taxonomy): Eukaryota > Viridiplantae > Streptophyta > Magnoliopsida > Poales > Poaceae > Panicum > Panicum virgatum. The sequence continues at coordinate 9,568,235 of NC_053138.1, read as the reverse complement.
TGTGAAGATAGTCTAGTGCATCTGCTACATCAATTGCAATGTTCAACAACTGGGCAAGACTTAACTTGTGCGTCTGCTCATTGCTTCTTGGTTGCAGCCACCTATCCAAGCTGTACCTGGGCATGAAGTCAAACACTAGAGCTCGAAAGTCATTCCCTCTAGAGTCCGTACCGGAGCAACAAGTGATGATATTGATCAAGTTCCTATGTTTAACTTGTCTCAGAGCCTCGCATTCAGCCAAAAAACTCCTGGAAGAACCAGGTTGCTGTAGAGTAAACACTTTGACTGCCACAATTGAATTCCTGGCAGCTGCAAAAGACAAATTTCCTTTATACACGGATCCATATTTTCCAGCTCCTATGAGATTACTCGGGGAGAAACCATCAGTAGCTTCAAACAGTTCAAGGTATGAAACTCTAGGATACTGGTTGATGTCCAAGTCCAACAGACGGTCTTCCGTAGCATTGTTCCTGTCCAATCCTTTTCTATTCCCTTTGCATAGAAAGAGCACAAACAATAGAAGAAGAGATAACAATATAACAATGCCAGCAACCGGAAGCAAAATCTTAAGCTGCAACAGTTTTTGGTGGCTATGTGGCTTGACTACACACGGAGGCAGTTTCATCTCTGCAACACCACCACAAAGCCCATCATTTCCAATTACAGAAATCCTGCTCGTATTACTGAACACGCCGTATGACGGCACCTCGCCATCTAGATGGTTATAGGAGAGGTCTAGCTCTACAAGAGCGCTTGAGTTCGCAAGAAGTTGTGGAATGGCTCCTGACAGGTTGTTGTGGGCAAGGTACAGCTTTTGCAGCCCATGAATCTTGCTCAACTCTTGAGGGATGGTACCAGACAGAGCATTTCTTGTGAAATTCAGCACACTCAAACCCTTCAAATCGCCAATTGACGGAGGGATGCTCCCTGTGAAGTAATTGTCATCTAGAGCTAAGGATACTAAACTTGCACAATCGCCAAGTGCTCGCGGTACTTGTCCGGATAAGTTGTTTCTCGACAGATCCAATGTTGTCGCGTGCTTGAGGTTGCCAATTTGTGGAGGAAGAACACCAGAAAGATAGTTATCAGAAAGCAACAGCGAATCTGTTAGCGATGAGAGGCTGAATATTACTTCAGGGATAGCACCGGTAAGCCTGTTCGAGGATAACTTCATGGTTGTTGACTTCTGCAAGCTCCCAAGGTTCTCAGGAATGGAACCATTGAGCCTATTGTTTGATAATACGAGGGTGAGCAGTTGCGTGAGGTTACCAAAGGAGGGCGGTATACCTCCTGATAGGCGATTCTCCTCCAGCGAGAAGTACTTGAGGTTCCGAAGCCATCCAATATCCTCAGGAATGACACCATGCAGATTATTTCCAGCGAATTCTAGGGCCTCAAGGTCAAGTAGGTTTCCGATACCCGGAGGGATCACTCCTGACAACCGGTTCTTTCCCATGAGTAGATTGTTCAGTGGCCCTGTGAAATTCGCCACAAAACTTGGAAGCACTCCTCCAAAGGCGTTATCACTAATATCTAGAACCTCAAGACGGCTGCAGTTCGTGAAATGTCTGACGAACTCCCAGTCCGCATCGTCCTCGGCTTGTAGCATGTTGCTCCCCATCTCAACACTCACTGGGCAGAGCATCCCTACCTCAGGAGGCACCGTTCCTTCAAAGCTGTTGTTGGCAAGACCCAGCTCCTGTATCCTGGTGGCATTACGCAGGAAAGGTGGGATCGGCCCGGAAAAGTTGTTCCCAATGCCACCCAAACGGAGCACTTGCAGGTCAGGCAGGTGCCTCCCTGCATCCGGCGGCAACTTGCCATGCATCTTGTTGGAGCTGAATCCGAGATACTGAAGAGACGACATGTTGAAGAAGAGTAGTGGAATTGTGCCGGAGAGGCTATTCCTCCCGGCCTGGATGTACCGGAGGTATCCCAAACGGGAGAGGCCCTCCGGGATGGTTCCTTCCAGCCTGTTCTGATAGAGCGCCAGGCTCTCAAGCACGGAGAGGTTACCGAGTGAAGGGGGTATGCGCCCTCCGATGTTGTTCTCGCCTACGTACAGGACCTGCAGCTGAGATAGCGAGCCCAGGCCACTGGGGATTCCACCGTGGAGCTCATTGACCTCGAAGCTCAGGTACACGAGGTTGGAGCAGTTGGAGAGGTCTGCAGGGATCTCCCCGGCAAGAGAGTTGTAAGCCAAATCAAGAAACCGCAGACGGCGTAGCCGGTCGAGGGTGCGCGGTATCTCCCCTGAAAGCTTGTTGTTGAGAAGGTCGAGCCTCCGAAGGAAGGTGAGGTTGCCGATGTCCGGAGAGATGCTGCCTCCCAGATTGGCGTCGGGCAGGCTTAGAGAGACCACCCTGCCCGGGTGCCAGCGGCTGCATTTCACGCCGGCCCAGCGGCAGAAGTCGGAGCTGCTGTCGTTCCATGAGCTTAGCGCGCCTGAGTCATCAGACAGCGCCTCTTTGAACGCCAGCAGTGCTTCACGGTCGCCGTGCTCACCAGCCAACGAGGAGGAGGAAGACGCCGGCCAGAATGTGAGGAGGAGCACCAGCAGCAGCAGGGTGAGCATAGAACGCAGAGTCGTCATGGTTGGTTTCTAGTACGGCGAGGCTTCACTCTGGAACGGGGGGAACGGTTGCTTCCCGGAGCCGGCAGCAGGGTAGTAGGTTTTTTTTTTGAGAAAAGCAGGGTAGTAGTTGTGCAGTCACTAACTATGTTTCGAATTCTCTCTTTTTTATTATTTTATTATATTGATGCTTTATTAGGTGGGATTTGGGAATCCTTGACGAACTTAAAGAATGAGAAAGACAGATTTGCTACTGCATTGTACCACAACAGAGCATAGGCACAACCATTTCTAAGCATAGAATTTTACGTCACGAAACACTACTGCAATGCTAGTAGCATCTTACTATTACTAATTGAAGGCTTCTTTTAAAGTCTCCAGGTGAAGCCACCTAGAATCTTAGGTGGACAGTCTAAAAAAATAAAAAAATTTATAAATTCTCACAAAAATCAGAAACATCTTGCCATCAATTTGTCAACTCTAATCATAATAGTCATTGGATCTGTTATCCTTTTTAATAAACTACCCACATTTGCCATTATAAAAATAGACTGAAGTAACCCCCTAAATATGCATATAAATTAGCCACCTCTGCCATTATAAAGAACTAATATAAAATAACCCCCTAATCTTCATGTAAATTACCCACTTATACCATTATAAACCAATATCAAATAACCCCCTAAATTTTTATATATATTATCCAATAATAACATAATAAAAAGTTAAACTGAACCCCAAATATGAATCAAAATTATGTTATTAAATAAAATCTTAAAGCACATCAATATAAAATTTTAAATTACTATTCCTATTATTATTAATATATTATTTATGTTATTATTTATATAAACGTACTAACCATAATGTTTTGTCACCATATATTCATGTATAAGAGAAGAGATAAGCATACCAATTTTCATGTTATTCACATAGCTCAAACAAAGTGTTCAATTCAACACATACCAAACATATATGGAGGTGTGATATGACGTGAAGTGAGAAAAAATTATTAGTAACTAAACCTATCGCATTTATTACAATTACATAATGATAAATATACATTTTTGCAGTACTGGATTAGAATATTTAATTAATTAAATAGAGTGTGAGATAGATAATTATTAGATATCTCTAACTAGCTGTAACACCCCGGTGTTAATGTTTACGCTAATATCATGATTAATCGCTAATCGAGGCTAATCACCGTCATTAGCTCTAATCGAGTTCGCATAGTAACTTTTGTTTTAGCCGTGTTCGTCTACGTTTTTCTCCTTAATCCGAATCTCAAATCAACTTTCGCCCAAAACGAAAGTTGTAGATCTTCTTTTCCTCTACAACTTTTATTTTGGCCAAATTTCAAGTTTCTATATAAAATTTGGAGTTTCAAAAGGTCAAAATCGAGTCAAAATCATTCAAGCGTGTACTATTCCTTCCCTGTTCTGCACTGTGCACGCCCAACGCCCATACCGGCGTCTGAACGCCGGCGAGCGCCTCCACGCGTCGACTGTCGCGCCGCTTGACCGACACCCGCTCGAGCTTATCACGTCCCAGTGCCGTCTCTGGTTTCTCCTCCCTTTCCTCTTCATCCTCGAGCTCGCGCGGAGCCAGGCCGAGCAGAGCTCGCCGTCGCTCGCCGCGCCGGCCGTTCCTCGCCGCCCCACCTCGATCCTTCGCACTCCGAGTCGCTCCACCTCGCCCCGAACCTCCTCTGACCATCCACGAGCTCGGTTGAGCCCTCCGCCGGCCGAATCGAGCCCGCAGTCCGCCGTCCGCCATTGCCGCTCCGCCGAGCTCCGCCCCTCTCCGTCGAGCTCCCTCTCCCGGCCCTTCTCCGCCCAAATCAAGCCCACGGTGAGCTCGGCCGCGACTTCCTCTCCCTCCCCGACCTCTTCCCCGCTCGATTCCGGCGCCACCGCCACCGGGAACGTGCTGCGCCGCCGCGGCCGCCCGTGCGCCGCCGCTACGCCCGCCGCGGGCTCCAGCTGCACGGCCGCAACCCCCGGGGCCGCTTGGTCTCCCTGAGCCTCGCGCCGCCCCCTCCCGCGGTCGCCCTGCTCCGCCGCAGCCGGAATAGCCCGGCCACCACTACCGCCGCCGCCTCTGGTCTGTTGCGCCGCTGCCGCCTCGTGACGCCCCTGCGTGGGCCGCGGGTGCGCGGGCCCCTGCACGTGAGCTCGCTCACGCTGCGCCGCCGGCCAGCCAGCCCGCGGCCGCCGCGCGCGGGCGCCAGGGTGCCGCTGGCGTGCGCGGCCGAGGCAGCAGGCAGAGCAGGGGAAGGGGGCGACTGGGAGTTGGGCTCCCACTTACATGTGGGGCCCGGCTGTCAGCCCCCCCTTGTGTTTTGTTTTATTTTTCCATAAATTGTTTAAATTGGCTGGTATTTCATAAATGTGTAACAAATTGCATAAAAATGCTAAAAATGCAAACTAAATTTTGTTGGGTTGCTTAGACCAAGATCTTTTGAGGAAAAATATTTGTGCATGTGAAATGTCACTGTTGCACCTGATAATATTTCGGGTTGTGTTTAAACTAGTTTAATTAATACCGGTTGTTCTATTGCTCTAAAAATTGTGAAATTTATTCAGTAGATTACTCTTTGTATGTGTAGTCCACTGAAAAATTTCCAGGTGTATAGCCTTTGTGCATGTTTGTGGATCTATTATTGCTTGTTTTCCTTTTCTAGGGCTAAAAGAAATGCTTTTCTATATCAACAAATGTTGGTAATTTATTTATGCACTTCGTATCAGTAGCTTTTCATGGTAGAAAAGTTGTGCTACTAGATCCTTGTAGCGTGTTAAGTTTTGATCTTTAATTAGTTCCTAGCTTCGGTTTTATTTCCGATTCTTGTTTTTAGTTAATTCTAAGTCCGTAGTTTTATGTTTTTCTTGTGCTCTAGATGGGTGATTAGTTGTCCTAAGTAGTTTAGTAGCTGTTATTTTGAAGGAAACACTTCAGGCTAAAATGAATTGAACTTCAGAACCGCACCTAAGCTTTCAAATCGTTCAGTTGTTACTTTCGTGTAGTGGCTACTCAGTCAATGCATGTCAGCTCTGTCGGTCCTTTCAATTGCTTTGTATCGAAATGCATCGCTTCATGAGCATTCATGCACTGCTGTGGTTCTGACTCTGGCATGACATTTTTCATTACATGTAGACGTCACGAGCGAAGCCGTCTACAAGATAGTCGCTGAGCCGATCCCGGAGCCGCAAGCAGGGAACTGCAAGCCGAAGCAACCGCCGAGCCAGATCCAGAAGACCTGGTTAACCCCGCTGACCTGCAAGGCAACCCCGGAGCATAACCTGTACTTTAAATATTCCATGTTTATCTATGTAATTGTGCATTTACGTCTATAGGATTTGTATGAAAGCCCTAGTTGCATAATTATATAAGTACCTATGAGTTCCTACTGTTTTGAGAGAAAAATCACACAAGATTTCCTCTGCGTGGGAAATAAAGAAGATACGGGCGTGCCAGTGTATATAGAAATACACAAAAGACAAAAGAGACGGGAACACAAGTTTTATTCATATTTTTGTAAAATACAAATACAGGTTCCCATATATATGCGCGCTCCATAGCCTGCCATTGGGCAGATCTGACTTGGGCGAAACTGGTCTTCTAGTTCCTGGGGCCTCGGAAAGCTCCCGGTTAATTACCTCCGCAAGACTAGCTTGCCGGAGTACCTCCGATTAAGCTGTTGTGGTCGTCGTCTTCGGTCTTCGCTTCACGTTCTCCATGCATGATGATGGTGGTGGTGTAGAGGTGGGCGTCGGCGTCGTCCATGGCCTCGTCGGTGTCCATGAGCCGGTGTAGCGCAGCTAGAGCACCAGCAGCGCCCGCCCGTGTCGTTCGGCCTCGTCGGTCTCGAACGGCGTGGTAGTCGTGGTAGATTGAAGATGCTTGGAGAAGACTTGAAGCTGGACCGAGTCGATGTCGTGGCAGCTTAGTCGTGGTCGAGGTAGTCGATGTTGTTGATGAAGAGGGTCACACCAACCCATGAGCATGTGTGGTGGTGGTGGTGATGTAGATGGCGTCAATGTCATCCATGGCCTCGTCGGTCCATGAGCCGGTGCAACGGTGCTGGGACATCAGCGGCGCCCGCCTGAGTCGTCCGGCCTCATCGGTTTCGAATGGCATCGTAGTCGTTGTAGAGGTGGGTAGTCGATGCAGAGCCGGCGAGCTGGACCGAGTCGATGAAGCGGAAGGGAATGTCGCCAACCCATGAGCATGTGTGGCGTGGTTGGAGCATCAACGTCACCCGCTCGCCCGTGCCGTCTAGCTCGCCGATGTCGGACGTCGCGTAGACGGAGTTGGTGTAGCGCAACTGGAACATCAGCTTAATCGTCCGCCTCGCCGGTGTGGGCCTGGCGAGGTTGCAGTGGGGTGACAATGCGTGGTTGAGTCGGGTCTTTGAGACGTTAGCTGATCCTCAAAGAGATGGCAAGGCATCTGCATGGAGATGCACTAGCTTGTTGCTTCTTGTGGAGGCGCATGTATGCTTGTGTGGCTTGCTAGCTTCTCGTACATGTGCACTTGTGCGTGCTGTACATGATCTCGCATGTGAGCGCACATCCAGGCGCCAAGGTGCAGATCCTGCAGATCCTCCGGCTGCTCCGCGCGGCTCCTCAGGTCGTCGGCGCGTGACGGCATCTTGCGGCAGCCTGCCATCAGCGTCGCCTCTCATCGGCGTCATCTGGTCGGCGCCGGTTTGAACGGGTAGCGTCGGTCATGCCTCCGGCCTCAGCGTCTTCGTGGCGGCGTAGTCATCGGGTCGATGCCGGGCTTGAGCGTGAAGTGCCGGTCGTGCCGGCGCGCACTTCAGTGTCTTCGTGGCGGCATAGTTGTCGGTCGATGCCGGGCTTGAACGTGAAGGGCCGGTCGTGCCGCCTCGGCGTCTTCGTGGCGGCATAGTTGTCGGTTGATGTCAGGCTTGAACGTGAAGCGCTAGTCTCGCCGCGCCGCGCCTCGGCGTCTCCACGGCAGGGTCATCGTCGAGTCGGTGCTGGATGTGCAGCGCCAGCCACGGTGGTGCCGTCGATGATGAGAAGGTCGACGTCGATGACGCCGCTCCACCGGCAGCCGAGCCGAGGTGGTCGTCGATGATGAGGGGTGCCGCGCCGCTCCGCCGGCAGCCGAGCTGAGGTGGTTGTCGATGTAGAGGGGTGCCGCCGGCAGCCGAGCTGAGGTGGCTGTCAATGTAGAGTCGGCAAGCTGGACCGGCGAGTCGACGTTGTAGCGGTTGATCGTAGACGAATGGCGAGACATCAACATGTACATGGGTGGTCACACCTACGTGCATGCTCCTGTAAATGAATGCTCTTATACATACATGCGCATGTAGATAGCTAGCTTGCTAGCCATACGTGCGTTTCTGACAAATACACACACAGACTTGTGCGCGCAGCGGTGCAGATTATCTCTTCGGCTCCATGCGACTTCTCGAGCCGTCGGTGTATCGGCGTCTCGCGACAGCCCTTCATCATGGAGTCGTCCCCATCTCATCCTGGCATCTCCGCGATGGTCGGCGCAGCAGCGATGTCGTCATCCTCGACGCCGGCTTGGCGTGCAGCGTCGGCGCTTCGACGTCATTGTCGGTGCGGTGGCCGGGCTTCACTAACTTCGTGGCGACGCCGTTGTCACTGGTTCGGCAACCGGACCTCGACGCGTAGTGTGGTGTCGCCGCCAACTGTCTCAGTGTCCTCGCGGCGCCATCGTCGTTGGTCGGCAGCCGGGCTTGACGATGCGGCATGGTGTCGTCGACGGCCGTCTCAGTGTCCTCGCGGCACCGTCGTCATTGATCGGCAGCCGGGCTTGACGATGCGGCCTGGTGTCGTCGCCGGCCAATGCTTCATCACCAGCTTGGGGTCTGCCGCGCCTCCGAAGACGAACCGGGCGTCATGGCCTTATCCTCCACTCCTTCGACTTGCTTCTCGACCTCTACTCGGCGCCGGCGCAGCTGCCGACTCCGGCTCCTTGCCGACGGCGGACGATGAGGCTGAGGATGGCGAGAGGACAAGGGTCGCCACCGGCTTGGTGCAGACGATGAGGAAGACGAAGACGATGGCTAGCGAGGTCGTCGCCGGCGTAGTGCAGACTTGTGGGCCCGACCAGGAAGACGAAGGTGTAGGCGGACGTGATTCCCTTGTTGACGATGAGGGATGCAGAGGGGATGAGCACGTCTCCGGCAACTCCGAGCGCCGGCTTTCATCTGATAATGGATGGCGAGCTCGACGACGGCAGGCGATCCCTTGACTCCGGCGCGCGGCTTGAACGAAGATGGACGAGCGCGCCTGCCTCCGCTCGTCACAGCGAGCAGGATGTGCTCGGCGTCGTCTGCATCTCCGATGGAGATGGGCTGGGGGCGCTTCTCGCCCCTGGCTCCTTCGGCCGCCCTCAGCTCCCGTCCATGAAAGGAAGCCCTCTGTACGTGAAGACATTGTGTCCTTTATATAGGCAGGGATTAGGGCGGCGTGCAGCCCCAGGTCTCCCACCCGGCGCCGCCGGCCTTCAGTTCAGAAAAACTTGCTAGGCAGACTTATCCTCCCGGCTCTTTGCGTCAAAAATGGAACCACACGCTCCCTGGCTAGCCGGACTCGCTGCACCGTGGGCCTGACCAAGAATGCTATGCAGCACACACGTGCGTGATCAAGAAGCTAAGAGGATGATGCACGCACAGGACTTCTCTCATTTTGCTATGGGCCAAACACCGAGTTTGTTGCCACGGAGAGAGGGTTCAGGAGGTCTCGACGCTTCAAGAATCTTCTAGGCCACGCCGGCTACCACGTGGGGCCAGCAGCAGCTCGAGATGGCAATATGCATCATACAGACCTTGAATGAGTACACAGCCGCTAGTTCAGGCGAAGCATGCACGCACAATTTGCTACATATGCTTACCACCATGCACACATATATGAAGCCTACGAGCTTACTAGCTTTTCTCTTTTTATATTGCTGTTTTTCTCTTCTTGTTTCTCGATAAAACACTTGAGCTTAACCCTTGACATTTGAATATATCATGACAAAAATACATCAAACAAGCATGAGCTCCTTTCATATGGATTTTTTTAAAAAAAAGGTAAAATTCCATTAGGGAGTAGAATTTGTGGAAACTTTATTTGCCTGCAACGGGGCATTCTTTGCACCCTTTGATTATATTAGCACATAATGGGAAAATCATGATTGCTCCTCTTCGAACAAGCTCGGAAGCTCCATTGTAGTTCTTTTACACACATATTTAATTTCCAAGATGCTTGAAGTGCATCTAGGCCGATAGATGTTAATGGTAAGTTTTGGTGATTAATGACAACCGTATGCGACTAACGTGTGTTTTGATGGAAAAAAATTAATGGTTAATTTAGTCTCATATGAAATGTGAAAAGAGACCCCTCAATTCGGAAAAACTATGCGTGCCAAGGACTCAATTTTAAAGATTAAGGACCTTTCTAGTCTCAAGTGTCACAAGGAGATGAAGGACACTTGATTTAGCTAGGGTTTATAATTTTTAGTTCTTGACCGTACTATTAAGAGGGGTTCATGAGTTAGTAGCTTGATCGAAATTGAGTTGGCCTTAGAAATCTTGCACACTCACTCAAAAACAGCAAAAGATGGTCAATAGAAGTTAACACAACTCTTGGAAGAAGAAACAATCAAAGTCACATTCGAATCCAAGTCAATTCAGCTGAAAACAAAGAAAAACAGCAGCACCGGTTGAACCGGTGCCCTAGCGTCGGAGCATGTTTTGGTGGACTTCAACTTCTCTTCAGCACCGGTTGAACCGACGCTTCAGAATCAAAGTACCGGTGCATTAGACGTCCTATGTTCCAGAGAGCTTGTTTGAGTTGATCAGTGAACCTCTTCAGCACCGGTTGAACCGATGCCCCTACGGAGCATGCACCGGTGCAATGACGCAAGCCTGGATACTGTGTCAGAACCCCAACGGCTACAATTTGGACACAGAGAGACCGGTTGAACCGACGCCTCAAATCTGACACCCATCGGTTCTTCCGGTGCTCACGATTTTTCTGCAGTGGACTTCCAACGGCTATGTAACTCTGTCCACTCTATATAAGGGCACCCCATGGCTCATTCCAGTTGCCTTTGACACCCTGAATACCTGAGGCCACCTTTGAGAAGAAGAGAAAGTGCTTTGAGCAAAAGAGAGAAGATCTAGTGAATTGTTTGTGCTTCAACCTTGAAGAATTCATCCTTTGCAAGTGTAGAAAGTGTGTTTGAGCTAGGGCCAACTGAGTGTAGGTTGAAAGTGATCGGGTGCTCTAGCCTAAGAGGGGGAGGGGGTGAATTAGGCACTAAAAAAAACTTAGACCTATGGCTCCAACTAGTTTGCACAAAGCTTAAACTAAAACAAGCTATCTAGATGTGCAACTAGGTTGTTCTAGTGTAAAACCCCTATCCCAAAAGAGTTTAGCAACCTATAGCCTTTCCTATCAAGAAACTATTCTATGAAAGTAAAGGCATACAAATTACTAGAATGAAATGCGGAAGCTTAAAGAGCGGGATAGGAGATAGCAAACTCTTGACGCGGGTGTTTATCCCGTGGTTCGGTTAGCCACAAAGGCACACCTACATCCACGTTGTTGTAGCACTCACTAAGAGTATTGCTACTCGGCCACCAAGTCTCTTCCGTGAACACAATCACGGTCACCTTGGCCCCGGGTTCCACTAAGGAGCTTCTCCACAAAGGATGGGGGTCTCCACGTCCCCCGCACAAAGGTGTCGTCGCCGCTCCACACCAAGTCGGAGGGTCGATGACGTTGCCGGCGAGCTCCACGCTCCAAGGTGCCGGCGCACCAAGCTCTTGTTTTGGTTCACTAATGAACCACAGCACAAAGGCTCTAAGCCTTGCAAACTCACTCACTAGGAGCTAATCCTTTACACAACACTCTCAAAGTGTGCTAAGGGCTAAGGATATGATCTTGATGCTTTTGTATGGCTTGGAGATGTTCTTGGGTGTGTGTGGGATGTCCAGCAACTCCAGCAATCTTCAAATGGCCGGGGTGAGGCGTATATATATAGGCCACCAAGTCTTGTAGCCGTTGCTCCAACGGTTAGCTGAAAATCTGCGTACCACCGGAAGAACCGATGCCTCTTGGCAGGGTAGCGTCGGTTCATCCGGTCACTCATAACACGAAGTAGCCGTTGGACTCCTGATGGCTGACGCAGAGACCACCGGTTGAACCGATGCTTTGCACCGATGCCTCACCGGTTCAACCGGTGCTGAAGGAATCTTCTCCTGGACGCTGACGTCATTACACCGGTGGTATGCACCGATGCACCGTCGGTTGAACCGGTGCTGAAGAAACTTCTTCTGGGCACTTGACATCGTCTCTGGTACAAAGGACGGCCATTGCACCGATGCCCTATTTTAGACTGTCGGTTCAACCGGTGCCTATAGGCTGACTTGGCTTCGATTCCCTTCTGCACCAAAGTATCAAGGCGTCGGTTCTTCCGACTACCATCGGATGCTCCGATGCCCTGGCGTCGGTTCTTCCGGTGCTCCTGAATCGAAGAGCTTTCAGGCCTTGCTACGCCTATCTTCTCTTTCTCTTTGTCATCACTTGAACCTAAAAGCCTGAGAATGATTATCTTAACAATCATATTAGTCCAAGTGTTGTGTTGTCATTCGATCACCAAAATCACTCGAAATGGCATCAATGGTGCCATGTTCGTTACATAGGTCAAGTGAAGGCTTAGGAGCTTGTTACTCTTGGTGTTTGACTGCACCTAGCCGGTCTTGGTGATCGGGAGGTTCTTGGTGAGCTCTTGGTGTTTGTGGGAGCCCCAAGACAAGAAGTTTGTACACGGTGTGAAGCTCGTCGTTCCGGAGATGGAGAAAGAGCATTCTTAGTGATCACTTGCTCCTTGGTGAAGCAAGGGAGCTATACCCTTGTGTGGGTGCTCCAACGTGGATTAGGGGGGAGCGTCAACTCCTCGATACCACGGGAAAAAATCTAGTTGTCTCGTGTCTCTTACTTTTATTTCAAGCAATTAAATCCTTTTGTTGTTATTCTTGACTTTGATTGCTTGTAGTTTGACTAGGACAACTTGCTTGGTAGGGTGATCTTTTGCTTAGGTTTTGATCTTGCTAGTGTGAAATCTTTTAGACAACTTGATCATGATAGTATGTTTACCTACCTAAGGACCTTGTGCTAGCATGCTCTAGTGACTAGATTTCAAATTTATAGATTGGGCAATACTAGTCTTGGTTAAGGACTAGATAGAAATTTGAAAAAGTCCCAATTCAACCCCCCTTCTTGGGCCACGATCCTCACAATGCTAGCACGTGACATCGTGACATCCTTTCTTTTCTTTTTCTTTTGCTTGGGCACATTTTGCCATCAAGATGCGTGCGACAGGCTACGCTGTGGCCATGGTAGTAGTCTGTCATCGCACCCACTGAGCTTTGCCGCCAGCAGTCGCCGTGGTCTCCACAAAGGTGCTGGCACACACCGTGGTAGCCCGGCTGCCGTCCCCTTCATGCTTGCGCCACTGAAGTCGTGGCTGCGAGCGCTGGGTTCATCACGCTGCCGCTGCGGGTATAGAGGTATCGCTGCGAGTATAGAGGTAGCTGAGTCGCCGTTGGCCCATGAAGTTTCTGGCGCCGCATGCATCGGGGCGGCCTGACTGTGATCAATAGCCTTCACTTGCATGCTCTCTCAGTTTCTTGACGGTCCTAGGCTCCCAGCACCCTTGGCGCGCACTCTCGATCAGCGCCGCCATGTTGATACAAGCGATGGTTTGACCTCTCATGGAGGTCCACGCCTGCCTCGGTCATTGCCATTGCCTCGAATCTCCTATAATATTAGCACGTAGGATAGAGACAGGAAGACCGAGAGAGATGATAGAAATAATAAACTAAAGATCATATTGGGGAGGATACTTAGCGAATGTTCTTGCTAGCTTTCCCAGTATGCTCAGGGGCTCGTGTTGGGGCCCAACTTGCTTGGTAGGGTGATCTTTTGCTTAGGTTTTGATCTTGCTAGTGTGAAATCTTTTAGACAACTTGATCATGATAGTATGTTTACCTACCTAAGGACCTTGTGCTAGCATGCTCTAGTGACTAGATTTCAAATTATAGATTGGGCAATACTAGTCTTGGTTAAGGACTAGATAGAAATTTGAAAAAGTCCCAATTCAACCCCCCTTCTTGGGCCACGATCCTCACAATGCTAGCACGTGACATCGTGACATCCTTTCTTTTCTTTTTCTTTTGCTTGGGCACATTTTGCCATCAAGATGCGTGCGACAGGCTACGCTGTGGCCATGGTAGTAGTCTGTCATCGCACCCACTGAGCTTTGCCGCCAGCAGTCGCCGTGGTCTCCACAAAGGTGCTGGCACACACCGTGGTAGCCCGGCTGCCGTCCCCTTCATGCTTGCGCCACTGAAGTCGTGGCTGCGAGCGCTGGGTTCATCACGCTGCCGCTGCGGGTATAGAGGTATCGCTGCGAGTATAGAGGTAGCTGAGTCGCCGTTGGCCCATGAAGTTTCTGGCGCCGCATGCATCGGGGCGGCCTGACTGTGATCAATAGCCTTCACTTGCATGCTCTCTCAGTTTCTTGACGGTCCTAGGCTCCCAGCACCCTTGGCGCGCACTCTCGATCAGCGCCGCCATGTTGATACAAGCGATGGTTTGACCTCTCATGGAGGTCCACGCCTGCCTCGGTCATTGCCATATTGCCTCGAATCTCCTATAAATATTAGCACGTAGGATAGAGACAGGAAGACCGAGAGAGATGATAGAAATAAAATAAACTAAAGATGCATATTGGGAGGATACTTAGCGAATGTTCTTGCTAGCTTTCCCAAGTATGCTCAGGGGCTCGTGTTGGGGCCGTGTAGCTGCTACGGCATTGGCCAACAAAACACCTTGCCTCCAACTTGCGATGAAGAAACCATACCGCTTGGTGGAGATGTCTTTATCAATCCAGTCGCGACCACCTTGCTGTGGTGGTGCCAGCCGACCGAATTGAAGGGTTTCACAGCTCGGCGCCATCCCGCACTGGTGTGCCGCACTGCTCCTATCAAAGCAAAGCGAAAAGAACCTGCAATGCTTAAGAAAATAGCATACACGTTGCTTGTGCACACTGGTTAGCCATGGAGAAAAGAAAGCATCCAATGCAAGCTGGATCGAAAGGGACACATTTTTGTTGGATTTTGGAAAAAAATGTTGACTCTCTCGCTGAGTGTTAGCTATGGGAGCAACTTAGGATCGGACTGCCAAAGGACTGAGTCATCTGCCGCCGTATGATCATAGCGATGATGGGATCAACCTTGCCACCTGAGTATATGTGAGTGTGGACATCATGCTTCCACGACTCTGCTGGAGGTGATGGGAACTATGGCTTGAGTCTCCTTCACATTGAGTAATACCACAACCCACTCATGCCCCTTGGCACAGAGACATAGGTATGGCTGCATTGATATTGGAGGATATAGGATAAAGGCTGAGGGAATTTGCCATTACTTTTGCCGAGGATGGTGAACAACAACCTTCCGCCTTCCACCGAGATCGGACATGCCTGATGCTTGAGTCGGGCCGTCTTCTTTGGAGGCTTCTCAACGTTTGGACTTGAGGATCACTTTTTTTTATATATTTTGTGTTTGGTCATCTTCTTTGGAGACCTTTGAATTTGAGCTTGAATCTTGAAGCTTGTCACCATCTCAAGGAATTTGGAGGGCTGCCATTCACCTATGTGTATCTAAGTGAATCCTCGCAGGCATTATTTTCTTTTGGTCCCTTGTTGACACCTTCCAGGGATGGCAAGTGGCTGCACACTGAATGAAACTTGTGTTGCACCAGGTAGCTCTTTTCTTGCTCTTCTCCTATAGTCTTCCCTGGAGAGTGTTGCAACAGACCAAGAAGCGCGAGGGGCGTGGTCGCCTCGCTGCTCGGGAGTAACTCAAGTCGTCTTCCCACTGCCTCCAGTAGAGCACGCTCGGCATGAGCTGCGCACAGTGCATGGAGGGGCGTCGGCTGCAAGCTCCACCTCGAATACTTCCTGACAAAGTCCTGAGGCAGTTCCAACCTGCGCTGCAGCTGAACACTCCATGGGGATAGCCATTTGTCTTTATTTTGGTCGCGTGAGGTCCAGTTTTTTTGCAGAAAAAAAGAGAGACCAAGTAGTGCAATGGTGAATGCACACTGATCATCTAAGAGGCAAAAGGATTTATGCAAAAAAAAAAGATATATATGAACCTCATAAAGCTTGGATGAATGTAGGAGGTGTAGTCGGAAATACCGTCGACAATATAGATGACTGAGGAGACGTACTGCTGCCCCCCGTGTCAGAAGTTACGCCAGAACATCATTGGCGCCACATATGGACGGGGATGCAAGATGTTGCCCCCCAGTGATGCTGCCGCGTGGAAGGTCACGCTAGAACGTCGCTGGCGGTGTGGATGACCAAGGAGGCACACTGTTGCCCCAGTATTAAAGGCTATGCCAGAATGCCATCAGCGCTGCATATGGTCGTGGGGGCGCACTGTTTCCCCAGAGCTGTTGATGAACATGATCATGCCGGAACACCAGTCGGCGGTGGAGACGAGCGAGGCAATTCGTTGCTGCCCCCGGTGCTGTTGATGTAGAAGACCAAGCTGGAACGCCTTCGGCGATGGAGATAAAGGAGACAGTTTGCTGCTCCCCCCAGTGTTGTTGATGTAAAAAAACCACGCCAGAACACCGTCGGTGGCGGAGATGAGAGAGGGGGTTTACTGCTGCCCTGATGTTGTCAATGGAGAGAACCACGCCGAAACGCCATCGGTGATGGGGACAAGGAGGTAGTTCGCTGTTGCCCCCAGTGTTGTCGATGAAGCCACACTGGAACGCCATCAGTGGTGGAGACGAGCGAGGGGGTTCGCTGCTGCCCCAGTGCTGTTGATGTAGAAGACCACGCCGGAATGCCGTCGGCGGTGAAGACGGGCGATGGGGTTCACTGCTGCCCCCAGTGCTATTGATGTAGAAGACCACGCTGGAACGTCGTCGGTGTGGTGATGATGAAGAAGATCACGCCGGAATGCTATGGGTGGTGATGAGCAAAGGGGTACACTACTGCCTCCAGTGTTGTTGGTGTAGAATATCACACCGGAATGCCATCGGCGGCGATGTTGACCAAGGAGGTGTGACTCCGCTCCTAGTGTTGATGTAGTGGAAGACGCCAAGATGCTGCCGGCAATATAGTTGAGGAGGTGGTGTTGATGTCGATGAAGATGCTGGGTAGCCATCGGCGCTATAGACGATCGAGGAGATGTGGGGCTCCTTCTTGTGTTGTTGGTGTAGAGGATGACGCTGGAAGCGGTCGGTGATGTAGATGACCAAGGAGGTGAGGTGCCGTTCCTTAGTTCGTTGATGTAGCGGAGGATGCTAGGAAGCCATCGACAGTGTAGACGACTGGGCAGTTGAGGTGCCACTCCCTGTCTTGTTGATGTAGAGGGAGATGCCGGAAGAACGTCGACGCCGTAGGACACCGGGGAACTATGATGTCGCCCCAGTTGTGGTTGATGTTGAAGGCGGCACTAGAAGAACATCAGCGTCGTCGCAGGCAACCAAAGTGCAATAGGTGTAAGCCCCGGGTGTTGATGCAGAACATGACGCCAGAAGACCAACGGCATCAGTCGGAGACCGGGGAAGTGTTGTGTTGCTCCTGGTGTTGGTGATGTAGAAGACAGCGCCGGTAGGCCATTAGCGTTGCACTGAATAGGGCGGTGTGGTCCTGCCCCCTGTGATGAGCGTTTTGATCAAGTCATTGGCTCGATGTGAACCTCAGCGCTGTCTCTGGTGACGTCAACAGCTTGGCGAAGTCTAGACGTGGCAGCCTGCTTGGGACACCAACAGAGCAGTCATGCAATGCGTCCCTTGGGGTGGGTGGTGTTGGGCAGCTTGAGGTAGCGTGGGTGAAGGTGGAAGGCTGATTTAGCAATGCCTGGTGCCGTGCTCGTGTCCAGCTCGGCGGCACTCCATGGATCCGATCATCCGAGCATCCTCATATCTTCATGTGGCCATCTCTGGCCGGCTGCTCCTCGCAGCGCTCGCTTTTCAGCCAGTGACGTTGCCGCCAATAGCTATGGTTGTAGTAGCTTGGCGCATGATGTAGATGAGCATGAAGGGGCCGAGGCAGGTGTGTGTCCGTCCTTCTCCTCCATCCCTTGCTTGTTAATTTCACACAGCGCCATGCGGTGGCGACTGTCTTCGTGCGCCTGGCATCATGTAGATGCAGGTCGGGGGTGGATGACACTGTTCCCCAAGACGCTGAAGGCGCTTGCGAGGCTAGCTTGCATCTCCATCGGGCTGGCTGTAGCCACTGCCCTGAGCTGCATGTCCATCATCAGTGTGTCTTCATCGGGCTCCATTGCTGAGCTCCGGCCTTCTTGCTTCTTGGCTTGTGCTAGCTTAATTAGCTTGTGGTATTATTGCCACGCACGCCTTTGCGCATGCACAAACCAGCTTGCTTGTGCATGTTTAGCTGACGCACACCTTACAACTTTGTGTTGGCATTGCAGCACCTGCACAAACATTTGATGATCTTCAAATTTGGCCTTGACTGCCGGTGTAGTGGAGTCGGATAGCAGCCTGACTCCATGGTAACATCGCAGCTCCCGGGGCAGCATGCCATCTTGATGTCGTCCCTGAGTCGAACGACTCCATGGTAACATCGCAGCTCCCGGGGCAGCATGCCATCTTGATGTCGTCCCTGAGCCGAACGACTGGTTCAGTGCATCATGTCGTCGTTGTGTCGCGCCACGCCATCATTAGTGCCACCTGTCGATAGAAGGAGGCAGCTTGCTCTGTTACTGTCGACTGGAGCCACTGGCATGTGGCTTCCTGTAGCAGAACGACTGCCTCGGCAGGCTTGCTTCCAAGTTCTGCCTAGAGGCTATGTGTTCTTCATGGCTTGACGATGAAGTCTGTGCAGTCTTGAAGGAGATGGAGGCCTCCTCCCGACGCAACAATGGTGAGTGCGTCTGTGCCCTCTGGTCGGAGCGCGTATGTCTTCATGCCACCACCATTCTCCCTGGCCATCCTTCAGCTCGGTGTCGTTGGATCGGCATGAAGGTTGACGAAGGCGCCATCCCATGGGTCCGCGCCTAGCCTGCACCACCAGGAAACCTCAGGCAGCCTCAGTAGAGGCTTGGTGGAGCTGCCCCCAGTGACTAGTTACGGGCTCGGTGTTGTGAGTCCCGGCTAGGGACATGTATATCCCGGACGTGACGGGTCTTGATCGATGACATGGTGTCGTGGACGCGTACTTCATGCCGTTGATGGCGTTGCTGTCCTGGCGCAGGCTTCATGGCAATGATGACGTCTAGCCGTTGCGGACGTGTCCTTCATGGCGGTGATGGTTTTCAACTGTCATGGCGATGGTGGTGATGACGTCCAGTCGTGGCGGACGCGGGCTTCATGCCGGTGATGACGTCCAGCCATCGCGGATGCAGGCTTCATGGCGGGGATGGTGTCCAGCCGTCGCGGACGCGCGCTGGATGCCGCCATGCATGGTGTCCGAGGGGACACTGGCGCGGTGGAGGGTATCGCTGTCGTGGATGGCGCTGTCGGTAGACGAGAGCTTGCAGCTATTGATGGGCCTCCGAGCCGACCACCAGAGTGTGGTGCACTCTCGTGCAACCTCCATTTGCCTTATGTGCCAGTATGTGTCATGATGAATGACATAGTTTGGCATCCTGTAGGTAGCGCTCGCCGACAAGGACGTTCGTTCGCAGAGGTCGATGACCACGTCCTTTTGCCGACTTGATGGACCTGCCCCCAGCGACTAGTTAGGGGCTCGGTGCAGTGAATCCCATAACGCGAAGCTGACGTAGTGGCTTCAACAGACCCTCCTGCTTGCGCCATGCCGAAGGAGTGCGGGGATGTTCCTTGTCACGGTTGCCCCATCGTGGCAAGCATAGTCGGCCCTCAGCATGGAGAGAATCCTTGGCCTTGTCAGCAACACGCTCCCAGCTTTGCCCAAAGCACAACCGTCCACCTTGTTTCCTGCACGAAGAACACAAAAGACCAAACTGGGAAGGAATAATAACCACCCAGTGGAGCTTTGGGCTATCCTATGAGGAGCCTCAAACAAAGTGAGGCATCCAAAATAGCACCAACATAAGACCGAGCAAGATGACGACGACGAATATTTGCGCAGCAAAGATGGGAGGAGAACCATGTCCCACTGGGCGTGCCATTTTGTTTTGAGAGAAAAATCACACAAGATTTCCTCTACGTGGGAAATAAAGAAGATGCGGGCGTGCCAGTGTATATAGAAATACACAAAAGACAAAAGAGACGGGAACACAAGTTTTATTCATATTTTTGTAAAATACAAATACAGGTTCCCATATATATATATGCGCGCTCCATAGCCTGCCATTGGGCAGATCTGACTTGGGCGAAAGTGGTCTTCTAGTTCCTGGGGCCTCGGAAAGCTCCTTGTTAATTACCTCCGCAAGACTAGCTTGCCGGAGTACCTCCGATTAAGCTGCTGTGGTCGTCATCTTCGGTCTTCGCTTCACGTTCTCCATGCATGATGATGGTGGTGGTGTAGAGGTGGGCGTCGGCGTCGTCCATGGCCTCGTCGGTGTCCATGAGCCGGTGTAGCGCAGCTAGAGCACCAGCAGCGCCCGCCCGTGTCGTTCGGCCTCGTCGGTCTCGAACGGCGTGGTAGTCGTAGTAGATTGAAGATGCTTGGAGAAGACTTGAAGCTGGACCGAGTCGATGTCGTGGCAGCTTAGTCGTGGTCGAGGTAGTCGATGTTGTTGATGAAGAGGGTCACACCAACCCATGAGCATGTGTGGTGGTGGTGGTGATGTAGATGGCGTCGATGTCATCCATGGCCTCGTCGGTCCATGAGCCGGTGCAACGGCGCTGAGACATCAGCGGCGCCCGCCTGAGTCGTCCGGCCTCATTGGTTTCGAATGGCATCGTAGTCGTTGTAGAGGTGGGTAGTCGATGCAGAGCCGGCGAGCTGGACCGAGTCGATGAAGCGGAAGGGAATGTCGCCAACCCATGAGCATGTGTGGCGTGGTTGGAGCATCAACGTCACCCGCTCGGCCGTGCCATCTAGCTCGCCGGTGTCGGATGTCGCATAGACGGAGTTGGTGTAGCGCAACTGGAACATCAGCTTAATCGTCCGCCTCGCCGGTGTGGGCCTGGCGAGGTCGCAGTGGGGTGACAATGCGTGGTTGAGTCGGGTCTTTGAGACGTTAGCTGATCCTCAAAGAGATGGCAAGGCATCTGCATGGAGATGCACTAGCTTGTTGCTTCTTGTGGAGGCGCATGTATGCTTGTGTGGCTTGCTAGCTTCTCGTACATGTGCACTTGTGCGTGCTGTACATGATCTCGCATGTGAGCGCACGTCCAGACGCCGAGGTGCAGATCCTGCAAATCCTCCGGCTGCTCCGCACGGCTCCTCAGGTCGTCGGCGCGTGACGGCATCTTGCGGCAGCCTACCATCAGCGTCGCCTCTCATCTTGGCATCTTTACGGCGACGGCGTCATCTGGTCGGCGCCGGTTTGAACGGGTAGCGTCGGTAATGCCTCCGGCCTCAGCATCTTCGTGGCGGCGTAGTCGTCGGGTCGATGCCGGGCTTGAGCGTGAAGCGCCGGTCGTGCCGGCGCGCACTTCGGTGTCTTCGTGGCGGCGTAGTTGTCGGTCGATGCCGGGCTTGAACGTGAAGGGCCGGTCGTGCCGCCTCGGCGTCTTCGTGGCGGCATAGTTGTCGGTTGATGTCGGGCTTGAACGTGAAGCGCTAGTCTCGCCACGCCACGCCTCGGCGTCTCCACGGCAGGGTCATCGTCGAGTCGGTGCTGCATGTGCAGCGCTAGCCATGATGGTGCCGTCGATGATGAGAAGGTCGACGTCGATGACGCCGCTCCACCGGCAGCCGAGCCGAGGTGGCCGTCGATGATGAGGGGGTGCCGCGCCGCTCCGCCGGCAGCCGAGCTGAGGTGGTTGTCGATGTAGAGGGGTGCCGCCGGCAGCCGAGCTGAGGTGGCTGTCAATGTAGAGTCGGCAAGCTGGACCGGCGAGTCGACATCGTAGCGGTTGATCGTAGACGAATGGCGAGACATCAACATGTACATGGGTGGGCACACCACGTGCATGCTCCTGTAAATGAATGCTCTTATACATACATGCGCATGTAGCTAGCTAGCTTGCTAGCCATACGTGCATTTCTAACAAATACACACACAGACTTGTGCGCGCAGCGGTGCAGATTATCTCTTCGGCTCCATGCGACTTCTCGAGCCGTCGGTGTATCGGCGTCTCGCGACAGCCCTTCATCATGGAGTCGTCCCCGTCTCATCCTGGCATCTCCGCGATGGTCGGCGCAGCAGCGATGTCGTCATCCTCGACGCCGGCTTGGCGTGCAGCGTCGGCGCTTCGGCGTCATTGTCGGTGCGGTGGCCGGGCTTCACTAACTTCGTGGCGACGCCGTTGTCACTGGTTCGGCAACCGGACCTCGACGCGTAGTGTGGTGTCGCCGCCAACTGTCTCAGTGTCCTCGCGGCGCCATCGTCGTTGGTCGGCAGCCGGGCTTGACGATGCGGCATGGTGTCGTCGACGGCCGTCTCAGTGTCCTCGCGGCACCGTCGTCATTGATCGGCAGCCGGGCTTGACGATGCGGCCTGGTGTCGTCGCCGGCCAATGCTTCATCACCAGCTTGGGGTCTGCCGCGCCTCCGAAGACGAACCGGGCGTCATGGCCTTATCCTCCACTCCTTCGACTTGCTTCTCGACCTCTACTCGGCGCCGGCGCAGCTGCCGACTCCGGCTCCTTGCCGACGGCGGACGATGAGGCTGAGGATGGCGAGAGGACAAGGGTCGCCACCGGCTTGGTGCAGACGATGAGGAAGACGAAGACGATGGCTAGCGAGGTCGTCGCCGGCGTAGTGCAGACTTGTGGGCCCGACCAGGAAGACGAAGGTGTAGGCGGACGTGATTCCCTTGTTGACGATGAGGGATGCAGAGGGGATGAGCACGTCTCCGGCAACTCCGAGCGCCGGCTTTCATCTGATAATGGACGGCGAGCTCGACGACGGCAGGCGATCCCTTGACTCCGGCGCGCGGCTTGAACGAAGATGGACGAGCGCGCCTGCCTCCGCTCGTCACAGCGAGCAGGATGTGCTCGGCGTCGTCTGCATCTCCGATGGAGATGGGCTGGGGGCGCTTCTCGCCCCTGGCTCCTTCGGCCGCCCTCAGCTCCCGTCCATGAAAGGAAGCCCTCTGTACGTGAAGACATTGTGTCCTTTATATAGGCAGGGATTAGGGCGGCGTGCAGCCCCAGGTCTCCCACCCGGCGCCGCCGGCCTTCAGTTCAGAAAAACTTGCTAGGCAGACTTATCCGCCCGGCTCTTTGCGTCAAAAATGGAACCACACGCTCCCTGGCTAGCCGGACTCGCTGCACCGTGGGCCTGACCAAGAATGCTATGCAGCACACACGTGCGTGATCAAGAAGCTAAGAGGATGATGCACGCACAGACTTCTCTCATTTTGCTATGGGCCAAACACCGAGTTTGTTGCCACGGAGAGAGGGTTCAGGAGGTCTCGACGCTTCAAGAATCTTCTAGGCCACGCCGGCTACCACGTGGGGCCAGCAGCAGCTCGAGATGGCAATATGCATCATACAGACCTTGAATGAGTACACGCCGCTAGTTCAGGCGAAGCATGCACGCACAATTTGCTACATATGCTTACCACCATGCACACATATATGAAGCCTACGAGCTTACTAGCTTTTCTCTTTTTATATTGCTGTTTTTCTCTTCTTGTTTCTCGATAAAACACTTGAGCTTAACCCTTGACATTTGAATATATCATGACAAAAATACATCAAACAAATGCCCCCCACCAAGTTGAGATTGGATGCGAAGTTAATCCGAGCTCAACTTGGTGAAGAAACAAATGTGATACATATTAACCGGCGCATCATCGAACTGCAGCCGGGTGTGACAATTACATCTCTTTGGTCTCTATGATCAGCTTTCCAATTAAGAAAGCATTCTGAATACAAATCCACACAAGAGCACTGAGTAGAATCGGGCCATGTTGCACTGGCTCCACAAGCATGAGCTCCTTTCATATGGATTTTTTTTTAAAAAAAGGTAAAATTCCATTAGGGAGTAGAATTTGTGGAAACTTTATTTGCCTGCAACGGGGCATTCTTTGCACCCTTTGATTATATTAGCACATAATGGGAAAATCATGATTGCTCCTCTTCGAACAAGCTCGGAAGCTCCATTGTAGTTCTTTTACACACATATTTAATTTCCAAGATGCTTGAAGTGCATCTAGGCCGATAGATGTTAATGGTAAGTTTCGGTGATTAATGACAACCGTATGCGACTAACGTGTGTTTTGATGGAAAAAAATTAATGGTTAATTTAGTCTCATATGAAATGTGAAAAGAGACCCCTCAATTCGGAAAAACCATGCGTGCCAAGGACTCAATTTTAAAGATTAAGGACCTTTCTAGTCTCAAGTGTCACAAGGAGATGAAGGACACTTGATTTAGCTAGGGTTTATAATTTTTAGTTCTTGACCGTACTATTAAGAGGGGTTCATGAGTTAGTAGCTTGATCGAAATTGAGTTGGCCTTAGAAATCTTGCACACTCACTCAAAAACAGCAAAAGATGGTCAATAGAAGTTAACACAACTCTTGGAAGAAGAAACAATCAAAGTCACATTCGAATCCAAGTCAATTCAGCTGAAAACAAAGAAAAACAGCAGCACCGGTTGAACCGGTGCCCTAGCGTCGGAGCGTGTTTTGGTGGACTTCAACTTCTCTTCAGCACCGGTTGAACCGACGCTTCAGAATCAAAGTACCGGTGCATTAGACGTCCTATGTTCCAGAGAGCTTGTTTGAGTTGATCAGTGAACCTCTTCAGCACCGGTTGAACCGATGCCCCTACGGAGCATGCACCGGTGCAATGACGCAAGCCTGGATACTGTGTCAGAACCCCAACGGCTACAATTTGGACACAGAGAGACCGGTTGAACCGACGCCTCAAATCTGACACCCATCGGTTCTTCCGGTGCTCACGATTTTTCTGCAGTGGACTTCCAACGGCTATGTAACTCTGTCCACTCTATATAAGGGCACCCCATGGCTCATTTCAGTTGCCTTTGACACCCTGAATACCTGAGGCCACCTTTGAGAAGAAGAGAAAGTGCTTTGAGCAAAAGAGAGAAGATCTAGTGAATTGTTTGTGCTTCAACCTTGAAGAATTCATCCTTTGCAAGTGTAGCAAGTGTGTTTGAGCTAGGGCCAACTGAGTGTAGGTCAAGTGAAGGCTTAGGAGCTTGTTACTCTTGGTGTTTGACTGCACCTAGCCGGTCTTGGTGATCGGGAGGTTCTTGGTGAGCTCTTGGTGTTTGTGGGAGCCCCAAGACAAGAAGTTTGTACACGGTGTGAAGCTCGTCGTTCCGGAGATGGAGAAAGAGCATTCTTAGTGATCACTTGCTCCTTGGTGAAGCAAGGGAGCTATACCGTTGTGTGGGTGCTCCAACGTGGATTAGGGGGGAGCGTCAACTCCTCGATACCACGGGAAAAAATCCGGTTGTCTCGTGTCTCTTACTTTTATTTCAAGCAATTAAATCCTTTTGTTGTTATTCTTGACTTTGATTGCTTGTAGTTTGACTAGGACAACTTGCTTGGTAGGGTGATCTTTTGCTTAGGTTTTGATCTTGCTAGTGTGAAATCTTTTAGGCAACTTGATCATGATAGTATGTTTACCTACCTAAGGACCTTGTGTTAGCATGCTCTAGTGACTAGATTTCAAATTTATAGATTGAGCAATACTAGTCTTGGTAAGGACTAGATAGAAATTTGAAAAAGTCCCAATTCAACCCCCCTTCTTGGGCCACGATCCTCACAATGCTAGCACGTGACATCGTGACATCCTTTCTTTTCTTTTTCTTTTGCTTGGGCACATTTTGCCATCAAGATGCGTGCGACAGGCTACGCTGTGGCCGTGGTAGTAGTCTGTCATCGCACCCACTGAGCTTTGCCGCCAGCAGTCGCCGTGGTCTCCACAAAGGTGCTGGCACACACCGTGGTAGCCCGGCTGCCGTCCCCTTCATGCTTGCGCCACTGAAGTCGTGGCTGCGAGCGCTGGGTTCATCATGCTGCCGCTGCGGGTATAGAGGTATCGCTGCGAGTATAGAGGTAGCTGAGTCGCCGTTGGCCCATGAAGTTTCTGGCGCCGCATGCATCGGGGCGGCCTGACTGTGATCAATAGCCTTCACTTGCATGCTCTCTCAGTTTCTTGACGGTCCTAGGCTCCCAGCACCCTTGGCGCGCACTCTCGATCAGCGCCGCCATGTTGATACAAGCGATGGTTTGACCTCTCATGGAGGTCCACGCCTGCCTCGGTCATTGCCATATTGCCTCGAATCTCCTATAAATATTAGCACGTAGGAGAGAGACAGGAAGACCGAGAGAGATGATAGAAATAAAATAAACTAAAGATGCATATTGGGAGGATACTTAGCGAATGTTCTTGCTAGCTTTCCCAAGTATGCTCAGGGGCTCGTGTTGGGGCCGTGTAGCTGCTACGGCATTGGCCAACAAAACACCTTGCCTCCAACTTGCGATGAAGAAACCATACCGCTTGGTGGAGATGTCTTTATCAATCCAGTCGCGACCACCTTGCTGTGGTGGTGCCAGCCGACCGAATTGAAGGGTTTCACAGCTCGGCGCCATCCCGCACTGGTGTGCCGCACTGCTCCTATCAAAGCAAAGCGAAAAGAACCTGCAATGCTTAAGAAAATAGCATACACGTTGCTTGTGCACACTGGTTAGCCATGGAGAAAAGAAAGCATCCAATGCAAGCTGGATCGAAAGGGACACATTTTTGTTGGATTTTGGAAAAAAATATTGACTCTCTCGCTGAGTGTTAGCTATGGGAGCAACTTAGGATCGGACTGCCAAAGGACTGAGTCATCTGCCGCCGTATGATCATAGCGATGATGGGATCAACCTTGCCACCTGAGTATATGTGAGTGTGGACATCATGCTTCCACGACTCTGCTGGAGGTGATGGGAACTATGGCTTGAGTCTCCTTCACATTGAGTAATACCACAACCCACTCATGCCCCTTGGCACAGAGACATAGGTATGGCTGCATTGATATTGGAGGATATAGGATAAAGGCTGAGGGAATTTGCCATTACTTTTGCCGAGGATGGTGAACAACAACCTTCCGCCTTCCACCGAGATCGGACATGCCTGATGCTTGAGTCGGGCCGTCTTCTTTGGAGGCTTCTCAACGTTTGGACTTGAGGATCACTTTTTTTATATATTTTGTGTTTGGTCATCTTCTTTGGAGACCTTTGAATTTGAGCTTGAATCTTGAAGCTTGTCACCATCTCAAGGAATTTGGAGGGCTGCCATTCACCTATGTGTATCTAAGTGAATCCTCGCAGGCATTATTTTCTTTTGGTCCCTTGTTGACACCTTCCAGGGATGGCAAGTGGCTGCACACTGAATGAAACTTGTGTTGCACCAGGTAGCTCTTTTCTTGCTCTTCTCCTATAGTCTTCCCTGGAGAGTGTTGCAACAGACCAAGAAGCGCGAGGGGCGTGGTCGCCTCGCTGCTCGGGAGTAACTCAAGTCGTCTTCCCACTGCCTCCAGTAGAGCACGCTCGGCATGAGCTGCGCACAGTGCATGGAGGGGCGTCGGCTGCAAGCTCCACCTCGAATACTTCCTGACAAAGTCCTGAGGCAGTTCCAACCTGCGCTGCAGCTGAACACTCCATGGGGATAGCCATTTGTCTTTATTTTGGTCGCGTGAGGTCCAGTTTTTTTGCAGAAAAAAAGAGAGACCAAGTAGTGCAATGGTGAATGCACACTGATCATCTAAGAGGCAAAAGGATTTATGCAAAAAAAAAAGATATATATGAACCTCATAAAGCTTGGATGAATGTAGGAGGTGTAGTCGGAAATACCGTCGACAATATAGATGACTGAGGAGACGTACTGCTGCCCCCCGTGTCAGAAGTTACGCCAGAACATCATTGGCGCCACATATGGACGGGGATGCAAGATGTTGCCCCCCAGTGATGCTGCCGCGTGGAAGGTCACGCTAGAACGTCGCTGGCGGTGTGGATGACCAAGGAGGCACACTGTTGCCCCAGTATTAAAGGCTATGCCAGAATGCCATCAGCGCTGCATATGGTCGTGGGGGCGCACTGTTTCCCCAGAGCTGTTGATGAACATGATCATGCCGGAACACCGTCGGCGGTGGAGACGAGCGAGGCAATTCGTTGCTGCCCCCGGTGCTGTTGATGTAGAAGACCAAGCTGGAACGCCTTCGGCGATGGAGATAAAGGAGACAGTTTGCTGCTCCCCCCAGTGTTGTTGATGTAAAAAAACCACGCCAGAACACCGTCGGTGGCGGAGATGAGAGAGGGGGTTTACTGCTGCCCTGATGTTGTCAATGGAGAGAACCACGCCGAAACGCCATCGGTGATGGGGACAAGGAGGTAGTTCGCTGTTGCCCCCAGTGTTGTCGATGAAGCCACACTGGAACGCCATCAGTGGTGGAGACGAGCGAGGGGGTTCGCTGCTGCCCCAGTGCTGTTGATGTAGAAGACCACGCCGGAATGCCGTCGGCGGTGAAGACGGGCGATGGGGTTCACTGCTGCCCCCAGTGCTATTGATGTAGAAGACCACGCTGGAACGTCGTCGGTGTGGTGATGATGAAGAAGATCACGCCGGAATGCTATGGGTGGTGATGAGCAAAGGGGTACACTACTGCCTCCAGTGTTGTTGGTGTAGAATATCACACCGGAATGCCATCGGCGGCGATGTTGACCAAGGAGGTGTGACTCCGCTCCTAGTGTTGATGTAGTGGAAGACGCCAAGATGCTGCCGGCAATATAGTTGAGGAGGTGGTGTTGATGTCGATGAAGATGCTGGGTAGCCATCGGCGCTATAGACGATCGAGGAGATGTGGGGCTCCTTCTTGTGTTGTTGGTGTAGAGGATGACGCTGGAAGCGGTCGGTGATGTAGATGACCAAGGAGGTGAGGTGCCGTTCCTTAGTTCGTTGATGTAGCGGAGGATGCTAGGAAGCCATCGACAGTGTAGACGACTGGGCAGTTGAGGTGCCACTCCCTGTCTTGTTGATGTAGAGGGAGATGCCGGAAGAACGTCGACGCCGTAGGACACCGGGGAACTATGATGTCGCCCCAGTTGTGGTTGATGTTGAAGGCGGCACTAGAAGAACATCAGCGTCGTCGCAGGCAACCAAAGTGCAATAGGTGTAAGCCCCGGGTGTTGATGCAGAACATGACGCCAGAAGACCAACGGCATCAGTCGGAGACCGGGGAAGTGTTGTGTTGCTCCTGGTGTTGGTGATGTAGAAGACAGCGCCGGTAGGCCATTAGCGTTGCACTGAATAGGGCGGTGTGGTCCTGCCCCCTGTGATGAGCGTTTTGATCAAGTCATTGGCTCGATGTGAACCTCAGCGCTGTCTCTGGTGACGTCAACAGCTTGGCGAAGTCTAGACGTGGCAGCCTGCTTGGGACACCAACAGAGCAGTCATGCAATGCGTCCCTTGGGGTGGGTGGTGTTGGGCAGCTTGAGGTAGCGTGGGTGAAGGTGGAAGGCTGATTTAGCAATGCCTGGTGCCGTGCTCGTGTCCAGCTCGGCGGCACTCCATGGATCCGATCATCCGAGCATCCTCATATCTTCATGTGGCCATCTCTGGCCGGCTGCTCCTCGCAGCGCTCGCTTTTCAGCCAGTGACGTTGCCGCCAATAGCTATGGTTGTAGTAGCTTGGCGCATGATGTAGATGAGCATGAAGGGGCCGAGGCAGGTGTGTGTCCGTCCTTCTCCTCCATCCCTTGCTTGTTAATTTCACACAGCGCCATGCGGTGGCGACTGTCTTCGTGCGCCTGGCATCATGTAGATGCAGGTCGGGGGTGGATGACACTGTTCCCCAAGACGCTGAAGGCGCTTGCGAGGCTAGCTTGCATCTCCATCGGGCTGGCTGTAGCCACTGCCCTGAGCTGCATGTCCATCATCAGTGTGTCTTCATCGGGCTCCATTGCTGAGCTCCGGCCTTCTTGCTTCTTGGCTTGTGCTAGCTTAATTAGCTTGTGGTATTATTGCCACGCACGCCTTTGCGCATGCACAAACCAGCTTGCTTGTGCATGTTTAGCTGACGCACACCTTACAACTTTGTGTTGGCATTGCAGCACCTGCACAAACATTTGATGATCTTCAAATTTGGCCTTGACTGCCGGTGTAGTGGAGTCGGATAGCAGCCTGACTCCATGGTAACATCGCAGCTCCCGGGGCAGCATGCCATCTTGATGTCGTCCCTGAGTCGAACGACTCCATGGTAACATCGCAGCTCCCGGGGCAGCATGCCATCTTGATGTCGTCCCTGAGCCGAACGACTGGTTCAGTGCATCATGTCGTCGTTGTGTCGCGCCACGCCATCATTAGTGCCACCTGTCGATAGAAGGAGGCAGCTTGCTCTGTTACTGTCGACTGGAGCCACTGGCATGTGGCTTCCTGTAGCAGAACGACTGCCTCGGCAGGCTTGCTTCCAAGTTCTGCCTAGAGGCTATGTGTTCTTCATGGCTTGACGATGAAGTCTGTGCAGTCTTGAAGGAGATGGAGGCCTCCTCCCGACGCAACAATGGTGAGTGCGTCTGTGCCCTCTGGTCGGAGCGCGTATGTCTTCATGCCACCACCATTCTCCCTGGCCATCCTTCAGCTCGGTGTCGTTGGATCGGCATGAAGGTTGACGAAGGCGCCATCCCATGGGTCCGCGCCTAGCCTGCACCACCAGGAAACCTCAGGCAGCCTCAGTAGAGGCTTGGTGGAGCTGCCCCCAGTGACTAGTTACGGGCTCGGTGTTGTGAGTCCCGGCTAGGGACATGTATATCCCGGACGTGACGGGTCTTGATCGATGACATGGTGTCGTGGACGCGTACTTCATGCCGTTGATGGCGTTGCTGTCCTGGCGCAGGCTTCATGGCAATGATGACGTCTAGCCGTTGCGGACGTGTCCTTCATGGCGGTGATGGTTTTCAACTGTCATGGCGATGGTGGTGATGACGTCCAGTCGTGGCGGACGCGGGCTTCATGCCGGTGATGACGTCCAGCCATCGCGGATGCAGGCTTCATGGCGGGGATGGTGTCCAGCCGTCGCGGACGCGCGCTGGATGCCGCCATGCATGGTGTCCGAGGGGACACTGGCGCGGTGGAGGGTATCGCTGTCGTGGATGGCGCTGTCGGTAGACGAGAGCTTGCAGCTATTGATGGGCCTCCGAGCCGACCACCAGAGTGTGGTGCACTCTCGTGCAACCTCCATTTGCCTTATGTGCCAGTATGTGTCATGATGAATGACATAGTTTGGCATCCTGTAGGTAGCGCTCGCCGACAAGGACGTTCGTTCGCAGAGGTCGATGACCACGTCCTTTTGCCGACTTGATGGACCTGCCCCCAGCGACTAGTTAGGGGCTCGGTGCAGTGAATCCCATAACGCGAAGCTGACGTAGTGGCTTCAACAGACCCTCCTGCTTGCGCCATGCCGAAGGAGTGCGGGGATGTTCCTTGTCACGGTTGCCCCATCGTGGCAAGCATAGTCGGCCCTCAGCATGGAGAGAATCCTTGGCCTTGTCAGCAACACGCTCCCAGCTTTGCCCAAAGCACAACCGTCCACCTTGTTTCCTGCACGAAGAACACAAAAGACCAAACTGGGAAGGAATAATAACCACCCAGTGGAGCTTTGGGCTATCCTATGAGGAGCCTCAAACAAAGTGAGGCATCCAAAATAGCACCAACATAAGACCGAGCAAGATGACGACGACGAATATTTGCGCAGCAAAGATGGGAGGAGAACCATGTCCCACTGGGCGTGCCATTTTGTTTTGAGAGAAAAATCACACAAGATTTCCTCTACGTGGGAAATAAAGAAGATGCGGGCGTGCCAGTGTATATAGAAATACACAAAAGACAAAAGAGACGGGAACACAAGTTTTATTCATATTTTTGTAAAATACAAATACAGGTTCCCATATATATATATGCGCGCTCCATAGCCTGCCATTGGGCAGATCTGACTTGGGCGAAAGTGGTCTTCTAGTTCCTGGGGCCTCGGAAAGCTCCTTGTTAATTACCTCCGCAAGACTAGCTTGCCGGAGTACCTCCGATTAAGCTGCTGTGGTCGTCATCTTCGGTCTTCGCTTCACGTTCTCCATGCATGATGATGGTGGTGGTGTAGAGGTGGGCGTCGGCGTCGTCCATGGCCTCGTCGGTGTCCATGAGCCGGTGTAGCGCAGCTAGAGCACCAGCAGCGCCCGCCCGTGTCGTTCGGCCTCGTCGGTCTCGAACGGCGTGGTAGTCGTAGTAGATTGAAGATGCTTGGAGAAGACTTGAAGCTGGACCGAGTCGATGTCGTGGCAGCTTAGTCGTGGTCGAGGTAGTCGATGTTGTTGATGAAGAGGGTCACACCAACCCATGAGCATGTGTGGTGGTGGTGGTGATGTAGATGGCGTCGATGTCATCCATGGCCTCGTCGGTCCATGAGCCGGTGCAACGGCGCTGAGACATCAGCGGCGCCCGCCTGAGTCGTCCGGCCTCATTGGTTTCGAATGGCATCGTAGTCGTTGTAGAGGTGGGTAGTCGATGCAGAGCCGGCGAGCTGGACCGAGTCGATGAAGCGGAAGGGAATGTCGCCAACCCATGAGCATGTGTGGCGTGGTTGGAGCATCAACGTCACCCGCTCGGCCGTGCCATCTAGCTCGCCGGTGTCGGATGTCGCATAGACGGAGTTGGTGTAGCGCAACTGGAACATCAGCTTAATCGTCCGCCTCGCCGGTGTGGGCCTGGCGAGGTCGCAGTGGGGTGACAATGCGTGGTTGAGTCGGGTCTTTGAGACGTTAGCTGATCCTCAAAGAGATGGCAAGGCATCTGCATGGAGATGCACTAGCTTGTTGCTTCTTGTGGAGGCGCATGTATGCTTGTGTGGCTTGCTAGCTTCTCGTACATGTGCACTTGTGCGTGCTGTACATGATCTCGCATGTGAGCGCACGTCCAGACGCCGAGGTGCAGATCCTGCAAATCCTCCGGCTGCTCCGCACGGCTCCTCAGGTCGTCGGCGCGTGACGGCATCTTGCGGCAGCCTACCATCAGCGTCGCCTCTCATCTTGGCATCTTTACGGCGACGGCGTCATCTGGTCGGCGCCGGTTTGAACGGGTAGCGTCGGTAATGCCTCCGGCCTCAGCATCTTCGTGGCGGCGTAGTCGTCGGGTCGATGCCGGGCTTGAGCGTGAAGCGCCGGTCGTGCCGGCGCGCACTTCGGTGTCTTCGTGGCGGCGTAGTTGTCGGTCGATGCCGGGCTTGAACGTGAAGGGCCGGTCGTGCCGCCTCGGCGTCTTCGTGGCGGCATAGTTGTCGGTTGATGTCGGGCTTGAACGTGAAGCGCTAGTCTCGCCACGCCACGCCTCGGCGTCTCCACGGCAGGGTCATCGTCGAGTCGGTGCTGCATGTGCAGCGCTAGCCATGATGGTGCCGTCGATGATGAGAAGGTCGACGTCGATGACGCCGCTCCACCGGCAGCCGAGCCGAGGTGGCCGTCGATGATGAGGGGGTGCCGCGCCGCTCCGCCGGCAGCCGAGCTGAGGTGGTTGTCGATGTAGAGGGGTGCCGCCGGCAGCCGAGCTGAGGTGGCTGTCAATGTAGAGTCGGCAAGCTGGACCGGCGAGTCGACATCGTAGCGGTTGATCGTAGACGAATGGCGAGACATCAACATGTACATGGGTGGGCACACCACGTGCATGCTCCTGTAAATGAATGCTCTTATACATACATGCGCATGTAGCTAGCTAGCTTGCTAGCCATACGTGCATTTCTAACAAATACACACACAGACTTGTGCGCGCAGCGGTGCAGATTATCTCTTCGGCTCCATGCGACTTCTCGAGCCGTCGGTGTATCGGCGTCTCGCGACAGCCCTTCATCATGGAGTCGTCCCCGTCTCATCCTGGCATCTCCGCGATGGTCGGCGCAGCAGCGATGTCGTCATCCTCGACGCCGGCTTGGCGTGCAGCGCCGGCGCTTCGACGTCATTGTCGGTGCGGTGGCCGGGCTTCAGTAACTTCGTGGCGACGCCGTTGTCACTGGTTCGGCAGCCGGACCTCGACGCGTAGTGTGGTGTCGCCGCCAGCCGTCTCAGTGTCCTCGCGGCGCCATCGTCGTTGGTCGGCAGCCGGGCTTGACGATGCGGCGTGGTGTCGTCGCCGGCCGTCTCAGTGTCCTCGTGGCGCCGTCGTCGTTGATCGGCAGCCAGGCTTGACAATGCGGCCTGGTGTCGTCGCCGGCCGATGCTTCATCACCAGCTTGGGGTCTGCCGCGCCTCTGAAGACGAACCGGGCGTCATGGCCTTATCCTCCACTCCTTCGACTTGCTTCTCGACCTCTACTCGGCGCCGGCGCAGCTGCCGACTCCGGCTCCTTGCCGACGGCGGACGATGAGGCTGAGGATGGCGAGAGGACAAGGGTCGCCACCGGCTTGGTGCAGACGACGAGGAAGACGAAGACGATGGCTGGCGAGGTCGTCGCCGGTGTAGTGCAGACTTGCGGGCCCGACCAGGAAGACGAAGGTGTAGGCGGACGTGATTCCCTTGTTGACGATGAGGGATGCAGAGGGGATGAGCACGTCTCCGGCAACTCTGAGCGCCAGCTTTCATCTGATAATGGACGGCGAGCTCGACGACGGCAGGCGATCCCTTGACTCCGGCGCGCGGCTTGAACGAAGATGGACGAGCGCGCCTGCCTCCGCTCGTCACAGCGAGCAGGATGTGCTCGGCGTCGTCTGCATCTCCGATGGAGATGGGCTGGGGGCGCTTCTCGCCCCGGGCTCCTTCGGCCGCCCTCCGCTCCTGTCCAGGAAAGGAAGCCCTCTGTACGTGAAGACGTTGTGTCCTTTATATAGGCAGGGATTAGGGCAGCGTGCAGCCCCAGGTCTCCCACCGGGCGCCGCCGGCCTTCAGTTGAGAAAAAGTTGCTTGGCAGACTTATCCGCCCGGCTCTTTGCGTCAAAAATGGAACCACACGCTCCCTGGCTAGCCGGACTCGCTGCACCATGGGCCTGACCAAAAATGCTATGCAGCACACACGTGCGTGATCAAGAAGCTAAGAGGATGATGCACGCACGGACTTCTCTCATTTTGCTATGGGCCAAACACCGAGTTTGTTGCCACGGAGAGAGGGTTCAGGAGGTCTCGACGCTTCAAGAATCTTCTAGGCCACGCCGGCTACCACGTGGGGCCAGCAGCAGCTCGAGATGGCAATATGCATCATACAGACCTTGAATGAGTACACGCCGCTAGTTCAGGCGAAGCATGCACGCACAATTTGCTACATATGCTTACCACCATGCACACATATATGAAGCCTACGAGCTTACTAGCTTTTCTCTTTTTATATTGCTGTTTTTCTCTTCTTGTTTCTCGGTAAAACACTTGAGCTTAACCCTTGACATTTGAATATATCATGACAAAAATACATCAAACACCTACTAGCTTGTAGGTGGCGTTAGAAAGGCTTTGCTAAGTAGGAACGCGATAGCAGTCGAGTGATATCTGGTCACTCGCGAGAGTTAGGGCCATGCTTCTTGTTAGAGTTCTCGAGTATAAACCCGGAAAGAAAGGAAAGTGGAGACCGGACGGAGACAAGTTGAAGTAAGAGTTTGGTATGAATGGGAAGTAAGTCTCCGTCTGTGTCGGTTGAGGACCGTACCGTTATTGGCACATTGATCGAGGCTTAAACAGTACTGACCACATGCCGGGAGTAGAAGGTAGTTGAAACCGGTAAGCTAATTACCTGAATTGCAACGATACTTTGAATCGCGACATGTTATTCTGGGAATGGGATGATGGCGGGTGTTGGAATGTATGTCGCCTCCGGGTTCTCCGGGAGATCGCCGTGAGGGACCCTTCACTCGATTTTTGGCAGACGTGATTCAGACGTCGGGGTGATGATGGGAACAGTTGACGTGTGTGGCCCGACGGGGTTTTCACGTGTCGTGTGAGTTAGGTCCACCTTGCAAGGTTAAATCGGATCGATTCGCCGTCTCTCTCGGATAAGAGAACCTTGATCTCTCTGTCACATCGTAGTAAAGAATGGAAGTGAGAATAGAATAAATCTGTGGATTGTTTTTGCTAAAGGATAACCTGATCCACTATGTGTGCTCTAGTTACTTAGGCGAATTTAGTTAATACTTGATATACTACATGGGGCTAAAATATTGAAAGTAAGGATTCACTGCTATCAGCCTTTCAGCAAAAGAACTCCAGAGCCAAAAAAGTTGTGCATGTCTAGGTAATGGGCTAAGTATACCCAGAGTCGGGTAAGCCTTGCTGAGTATTAGTATACTCAGGGTTGTTGTTGTAACCCTTCTGAGCAGTTTGTGTTCCCGCTGACTTCGAGGAGGTCTGTGCGTCCTGGATTGGACAACCGCTTCCTCCTGGGTGGACCGTCGAGTGGGCCCCGTCTTCTCCGTGAAGATCGGGCAAGTTGGCATCACATCGGTGGGCAGGATGTGGAGCTCACCTTGTATCGTCGTCGTGGTTATCGTATTGTATTTCGAACTCGGTCTTAAACTTCCGCTGTGTTTTGAACTCTGTCGTTTGTACTTAAAGCTTTTATGTAAACCTGTGTTGTAAATTAATTTGAAGATTTCTGTATGCTGGTATCACCTGTGCTCGTCTTCGGGCGGGTTTGCTTGTGCAATTGTGATCCTGGAGTACAGTAGTTTAATCGGGATTTACCCGACAGCCTGTCAGATTACACCGTTTTAAGTGCACAGTAACTTGATTAAGTATTAAGATGATGGTTAGCGCACTTAAGCCGGTTTAATTTGGGCGGTGCTGCTACACTAGCCCGTGCGGGAGCACGGGTTGATAGACTAGTAGTATATAGTACTACCTCCATGTTGATAAAGGAAGTCGTTTTGAGTTTGTCAAGTCAAATATTTTAAATTTTGACTATAAATAAACTTTTTTGGTTTGAGTTTGAAAATATGAAAGGGATGTGGGTAGATTGATCTTGAAATGTAGTTTCGTAAAAGTATATGGCTGTATTTTATAAATTTTTATAGCAAAAAGGTAAGAGTCAAAGTTGTTTTAGGAGACCGTGTTAATGTCCAAAACAACTTCCTTTACCAATCTGGAACTATTTTAGTAACTATTTAGGCAATGACGCAACTTGCAACCAATCCCAACTAGAGTTAGGTTGATACTTTTTTTTTCATCTCTTTCCCCATACTAATATATAAGGGAAAATCAGTTCAGCAGCGAAAGAGCGCGACTTCCGTAAAATACCATAAAAATATTTGCCGAAAGATGCAAATGTTACCTGAAGGTACCATCCCGTTATATTTGTAGACAAAAAACATTGTTTTGACTCTTTTCAGCGCAAAAAGCAGAGATAAAATTACTTTTCCACCCCCTGTGCTGCCGTGAGGTCTCAGTAAGGCCAGCCGGCCTTACTGAACACTACAAATCCCTGTCAGCTATTAAGCACGTCATTAGTAAATCCCTGTCAGCTAATGCAGTTAGCACTGAAGTATATGCCCTCCTCCCCTGCCGGCTTAATACGACAAATGCGGCATATCTCAGAAACTGACGGCTGCCAGCAAGCATCTCAGTTTGGATTTCACTCTTGGATGTTCGAGGTTGGAACAATTCCTTAATCTTAAAAAAATCAGTTTGGATATTATCCTAACTTTAAAAACGATGCACCACATTTCAAAGTTTCGCATCACGGCGTCTCTGAATTTTCAAATGCAGTTGGGGAAATTTTCAAACGCAGTAACTTCAACCAGTTGAGTACGTTCCAGGTCAAACTTTGAATTTACGGGCCCACCAAATGTCTTTTTTTTTCAAACCAATGTAAAAGACAGCGCAAAGGCCACAAGACTAGGGACTAAATGCGAGCACGTCAAAGCACCGGTTTTAAGGTCGATCTATGGTAGTTTATTTGATGATCCAAACACTTGGACTAAACTTAGTTTCATCCCAACTAATGTTTACACTTCGCATTAAAGTTAGTTTCATCTATTTATGTGCTGAAATTGTTTCTCACCTAAAGTTTATTCCATGAGTCTAATGGCTAAAATTTAGTTTCATAATGTTTAATCACCTAAAATTTAGTCCGGACTAAACTTTAGTCCTAGATGATCCAAATTAACGGGACCTGAGTTCCATGCACCTGATAAGAAAAGCCCGATGATTTACCTGCACATCAAGACCATGATTTTGTAGCGAGTATCTGGAAGCTCACGAACCTACCCGCTCAAGTTCAACTAGTATCTTGGAAGCACAACACGCACACGCTACAATTTGGCCAAAATTGCAATGGCACAATCCCAATCCTCTGCTCCCTCCCCGTTTGTTTTTTTAGAAATAGAACTGTTCACAAATTTGATGGCTAATTGAGGGTATTAAATAAACACAGTTTACAAAACTAACTCCAGAACCCTTGTGCTAGAAATCCTGACAGATCTAATAAGATCTTTAACTGCGTGATTAGAGGATGATTAATGTAGCATCACTATAGTTAATTATAATTAATTATTTCATTAGATTTGTCAGAATGCGAGCTGCGTAGAGCGTAGCTATGGTGGATGGACGGCTGGGGACTCGGCTCCCGGCGACAGGGACGGCGAGGACGCGACGCCGTCCTGCGTCGGTCAGAAACAAAGCGCGTGCGCAGGAGCAGGGAAAAGAGACGTACAGGATGCCAAGAGATCTAATTGATCTCCAGCATAACCTCCATTAAACTATCTAGTACATAGTTATATGTTTGATTACAACTGACTTGAAAAATACAAATCCAAACATAAAGCAAACTGCTACAACGTCGTGGGTGCGCTCCCTATCTTCTCTTCAGCCACGATGGCGCCTTTCATACACTCGGCCTACCATAACAAGATTCGTCGCGAAAAATTATTACACTCATTCATAAAGAGATTTTGCAAATATACTTTATTTATTACTCCATGAATGTAAGGTTTTCTTCTAAAAATTTCTAGAAGAGGAACAACCAAACAAGGCTTCTTCAGGTTTACTACTCATCTTCGTCTCTGTCAGTTTGCAATTAATTTTTCCCTACCCCTGCCGGCTTGTATTCTGACAAACGCAGCATATTTCAGAAATGGAGGGCTACCAACCAAGCATCATCTATGAATGTTTGAATACTTGTCCAAACTTAAAAACGATGTGGCAGTGCACTACATTCACAAGTCTCCAATTTCGGCATCTCTGAACACTACACAGTTGGAAATATCCAAAGCCAATCACTTGAACCTGTTCGATTTTTCCAAGTCAAAACACGTGCCCACAGGCATCGATCGATCACTCGATCAGGCCATATCATCCTGCACCGCATTCCGGAACCAAAGGAGCACGTACAGGCGCCGGCCATGGCCACACTCGCATTCGCGGTGCGCCGGAGGGAGCCGGTGCTCGTCGGCCCTGCCGCGCCGACGCCGCGCGAGACGAAGCGCCTGTCCGACATCGACGACCAGGAGACGCTGCGCTCGCAGGTCCCGTTCCTCCTCTTCTACCGTGGCGGGGCGCGCGCGCATGGCGACGGCCGCGACGACCCGGCAGGTGTGATCCGCCGCGCTCTCGGCGAGGCGCTCGTGCCGTACTACCCGCTCGCCGGGCGGCTGCGGGAGGTCGAGGAGCGGAAGCTGGTCGTCGACTGCACCGGCGAGGGGGTGATGTTCGTCGAGGCCGACGCCGACGTGCGGCTGGCGGAGCTGGAGGCGGCCGGGCTGAGGCCGCCGTTCCCGTGCATGGACCAGCTGCTGTTCGACGTGGACGGCTCCGGCGGCGTGCTCAACTGCCCCGTGCTGCTCATCCAGGTGACCCGGCTGCTCTGCGGCGGCTTCGTCCTCGCGCTCCGCCTCAACCACACCATCTGCGACGCCATCGGCCTCGCCCAGTTCATGTCCGCCGCGGCCGAGATCGCCCGCGGCCTCCCCGCGCCGACCATCGAGCCCGCATGGTCCCGCGAGCTCCTGGAAGCGCGCCGCCCGCCAAAGCCGGCGTTCCCTCACCGTGAGTTCGACCCGGTGCCGCCGCCTCCGCCGCCGCCTGGCGACATGGTCATGCGGACCTTCACCTTTGGTCCAGACGACGTCGCCGCGATCCAAAGGGGCATCCCTCCGAAACTCGCGGCCACGACCTTCGAGGCGCTCACGGCGGCCATCTGGCGCGCCCGCACGGCCGCGCTCGAGCTCCCGCCGGACGAGGAGGTGCGCGCGGTGGCCATCGTCAACTTCCGCGGCGTGCCCGAGCTGGGGCTCCCCGCCGGATACTACGGGAACGCGTGCGTGCCCGTGGCCGCGCTGACCACCGCGGGGGCGCTGCTGGCCGGCTCACTGGGCGACGCGGTGGAGCTGGTGCGGGGGACCAAGGCGGCGGTGACCGCGGAGTACGTGTGGTCGGCGGTGGACCTGCTGGTGCTGCGCGGGCGGCCGTTCGTGGCGATGGCGAACCTGTTCCTCGTGTCGGACAACCGGCACGCCGGCTTCCACCGCGTGGACCTCGGGTGGGGCGAGCCGATGTACGGCGGCCCCGCGGCGACGCTGTTCGGGGTGAGCTTCTTCGTCCACGTCGAGAACGGCGGCGGGGAGGAGGGTGCGGTTGCCGTGATGATCGTGCTGCCGCGGCCGGCCATGGACAGGTTCTCGTCGGAGGTGGAGGCGTTGTTGAAGGGCTAGTAGTGTACCCTTGTCCGTTCCGGCATTGTAGGAACTAGAGCAACTAGGAAGTCATAGCCTGGCTCCTGATTCCTCCTTGCTCGGTTGCTCCTTGGTGTGAAAAATAATGTAAGGAAGATTATCATGCCCCTTTTCAATTAGTTGATATCAGTCTTCTTTACGGCCGTAGGTGCTGTACAGTCCCATCTCCATCTAAACGTAGAAAATTTGCCTTCAAGAGCAACATTTCCATGCTGCTGGGAGGTTGATTGAGATGCTTGATTACTTTCTTGGTTCATTGATCTCTTCCTACCGTTTTAGATGCAAAGATGCTAATTAAGAGTTGTGTTCTAGTAAGGCTTCAGTCGAATAAGGGAGCATATTAAGTGCAAATGAATTCCTTTGTCCAAACCGTGCAAACTTCAATCTAGGCCACCGGATTAACATCCAAGGTACATGTGGGATTGAATAAGTTTACAATTAACCGTCTGCCTCTCACTCTTTTGCAAATCCACCCTCCTACTCCCCCTGCGCACCTCCTTGGATGTTAATCCGGTGATACGGATTGAAGTTTGTATGGTTTGCACAAAAGGATTAGTTAGCATAAATCTGTTTTTGCATTGATTAACATGGTAATTCGTTCTAGGTCCTCTAAGCAGACGTAGTGGCTATAAAAATTAGATATGGTATGTTGATCTCCAGGTGAAGTTGCACTTTTGTCAAAAGGTGCTAGACCAACTGATCGAAGCATTCCGGCGGCACCCCACAGGTCTGAGGTTCAAACCCGAGGGTTTTTAGAGAAGTTGCACTTATATGAAGGAAAAGTCAAATGACAAATAACAGTTCTGCAAACAAGCATTCTACACACAAGTGCAATTCGAGAGTATCTAAATATTAAAGGGGTGTTTTTTGCATTGCTAGAACGTGTGTTCCTTCAACAACCTCTCCACCTCCACTGCGAAACGATCCATCGCCGGCCGAGGCAGCACGATCGGCAGGGCCGCGGCGTTCTCCCCGTCACCGTTCCTGACGGCGACGAGGAAGCTAACCCCGAACACCGCGGAGGAGGGGCCGCCGTACACCGGCACGCCCCACCCGAAGTCGACGCAGTGGAACCCTGCGCGCCGGCAGTCCGACACGATGAACACGTTCGCCATGCCCTTGTACGGCCGCCGGCGCAGCACCCCTAGGTCGACGGCGACGGACCGCACGTACTCGGCGGTCACCGTCGCCTTCGCCTCGCGCACCAGCTCCACCGTGTCACCCAGCGAGCCGGCGAGCAGGGCCTCCACGGTAGTCCGCACGGGCACGGGCACGCACGCGTTGCCGTAGTAGCCGGCGGGAAGGCCCACCCCGGGCACGCCCCTGAAGTTCGCGATGAACACCAGGCGCACGTCCTTGTTCGCCGGGAGCTCGAGCGCGGCTGTGCGGGCGCGCCAGAGAGCCGACGTGAGCACCTCGAAGCTGGTGGCGGTGTCCCGGAGGCCCGGCGGGAGGCCGCTCCGGATCGCGCCGACATCGGCCGGGCCAAAGGTGAACGTCCGCAGGACCGTGACGCCGGGCGGCGGCGGCGGCGGCTGCCGCACGGCGTCCGGCTCGGGGCGGGGTAGCGGCGAGCTCGAGCACCGCACCTCCAGGAGCTCTCGAGACCATGCTGGCGACACCGTGGGAGCGGGGAGACCACGGGCGAGCCCCGCGACGGCGGACAGGAACTGGACGAGGCCGATGGCGTCGCAGATGGTGTGGTTGCGGCGGAGCGCCAAGACGAAGCCGCCGCAGAGCAACCGGGTTACCTAGAGATCGAGCGATCATGTTACAACTCTGCAAGCTCATAGTCATGGTGCACGCACGCAAAGGAAGCTGCTAGGTTTAATATAAGTTCAATTCGGAAACACATAGATTTTGCAGAAACTATGTTTTCATGTTTTCAATTCTGTAGGAAATCTTCACAGAATTTCACGGTCTTAATAACGTTACCTGGATGAGCATCAAGGGGCAGTTGAACAAGCCGCCGGAGCCTTGGACGTCGAACAGAAGCTGGCCCGCGCATGGGAACGGTGGCCTCAGGCCCGCCGCCTCCAGCTCCACCAGCCGCACGTCGGCGTCAGCCTCGACGAACATCACCCCCTCGCCGGTGCAGTCAACGACTAGCTTCCGCGCCTCCACCTCCCGCAGCCGGCCGGCGAGCGGGTAGTAAGGCACCAGCGCCTCGGCGAGGGCTCTGCGAATGACGCCAGCTGGCGGCGGCCCGGCGTCGGCGCGCGGCAGGCCCCGGAAGAAGAACATGCACGGCGTCTGTACGCGAAACCCCTCCACGCCGTCGATGTCGGACAGGCGCTTGGTCTCGCGGGGCGTCGGCTCGGCAGGGCCGACGAGCTCCGGGTCGCGCCGGCGCACGGTGAAGGTCAGCGCCATGGCCGCCGTATCGCCGTGTGCTCCTTCGCTTCCCAGTTGACTTGAGGTGCTATACGATGGTTATGCGCTTATGCCCTATGGCAATACAGATCTCGAGCTACGTTTTGACTTATACAAAACGAGCAAGCTGATGTACTTCTTCAAGATGCTTTTGAAAATTTTCTATTGTGAGCTACGTTTTTTATTGTGGTTTTATTTTAAATTACACAGTACAACTCAAACACTCACAACGCACACAACGCAAACCCTACTCCTAGG
Source organism: Panicum virgatum (assembly GCF_016808335.1). NCBI lineage: Eukaryota > Viridiplantae > Streptophyta > Magnoliopsida > Poales > Poaceae > Panicum > Panicum virgatum. The sequence goes on along the minus strand of NC_053138.1, from coordinate 9,525,245 downwards.
AGCATCTTCGAAGACTGAGCCGGCAAATTCTCGAGATTGACGAAGTCACCATAGTCGTCTCGCTGTCGACGGGAACATCGCCTACCACTTAATGCACAACGTCGTTAAATCCTAGAATATTCGCTCCCATGGAAAGTCGAACCCATGACCTCAGATGCTACCGAGGCTCTTATAACCACTAGGCTACAGACCCTTTCGCTACTTCTATACAGGTGGCTTGTCAGATATGCTTTTTAAGTATCTGTCATGTCGAATGTTCGGATGTTAATTCGAATGTTTTGATGTCAATTTAATATAAAAATAATTACATAAGTTGCAATTGTATCTCTACACGAATCTAATATAATTAATGCACGATTAGCGGATGGCTACTGTAATAATTAATGGTCAAATTATGGATTAATTTGTCTTAATATATTAATTTACGACTTATAAAATCAGATTTATAATAAATCTATGATTACTGCTCCTAATTGGTGTTTAAACATATGATATGATGGGACTTATAACTTAAACTTAAAAAATCAAATCTAGCCTAATATGCATCTGTCGACAGATTCCAGCTCATGGAAATCGGTTAAATTTTTACACTTTCTTTTTGACTTAGGACCTATTTGAATGGACTAAGATAGAGTGCTAAATTTTAACACATATCTTACACAAGCTAAAGATTTCGAAACTTGACTAAAATTTATTCCACTCCATTAGCACTCTCATTTAAATAAGTTAGTGCTAAAATTTATCTCTATCATCCATTAACGGTTGGATCCAAACAAAATCTTACTCCTCCACATGTAGGATTTCAGTTTCTGTTGGATGAATTTGGTGGGTCTAAACTTCTCATCTCCTCTCACTAACCCTAGCTCTCTCCCAAAAATAAGAACGGAACACTTATTATCCATGAACCATATAATGACAGCTTCAGAATAGCTCTTGAAACATCAGAATATTACAAATAATTTCAATTTTAGCATATAACATGTATAGTGTAACAGTCCAACTTGTGGCTGTTGGGCTGAAGCTGGCCCAGCGCATGTGCTAGGTGCTGGGAGCACTAGCAGCAGCTAGTGAAATAGTTTCATACTGCCTAGGCAAGACCACAAGAGGAGCTATAATAACTTAAACTAGGTGGGCTACACGTGCATTTGCACGGCTAGATATTATATAGGGTTACATTTGCGCAGAGGCGAACCATATTGTGGAACTCTAGCGGCAAGTCCTATATATTGTTTTTATGAAGTCAACATGTTCTCCTCAAATGAGTTTTGTTTAGATTTTTTAAAAAGGTAAATCTGTCTCATTTATGAAAATGTGATGATGACATCAACTTGTTTTCCTCATATAAATTTTGTTTAGATCTGCGATTAACGTATTTATGTGCCGCATGTTACGTACAATGGTTGCGGTGAGCCTGGCTAATAAGATAAAGGGTATTTTTGACTAACTTTATTATAATGACAGTTATGGGTAATTTAAATTTCTCTTATTTTCTCGTAAGATGTATTTTTGACTAATTTTATTATAATGGTAGTGGTGAGTAATTTAGATTTTTTTTTTCTTTTTTCCGATTAATGTGGGAATTTCTAGGGCTTGAGAGCGAACGTGGAGCCTCCGTTTGTTGGTCAAATAATAAAATAATAGAAGATAGATAGCTGATTTGAGGAAGCTAGTGAATTTCGGTTGTAACCTTTTGTGTGAATCAAGGACAGAAGCGCAAAAAGATTAATTAGTAGATGTGGTTCAGTGGCTGAGTGCTACATATTTATTTTTTTAGAGAGGATGGCTGAGTGTTGCTGGCTGCTCTGCTTTGCGTTGCAAGCAGGGCCGTGTTTGGCTACCAGTTACATCAAAATTACACAAAAAGACGAATGTCTGTATGGAGTACTAAATGAAGTCTATTTGCAAAACTTTTTTAGGGATGGGTGTAACTTTTCGTAATGAATCTAGTGACGGTAATTAATTGATGATTTGCTACAGTGATACTACAGTAACCATCTTCTAAACTTGCGATCAAAGGTCTCATTAGATTGGTCTCGCGAATTTACCAGGAGTCCTGCAGGTGGTTTTGTAATTAGACTTATTTAATACTCTAAATTAGTGATCAAAGATAAGGAAAAATTTCGCGAAATTTTTTCCATCCCAAACTAAACATTGGCCCTGGGGCTTGGGCCGGCAGCCTAATCGATGGAAGGAAGCACTGACGCTGCTAGAGAAATCCAATAGATCGATGGACGCGTCCGGTACGTCAAGCGGTGGTCGTGCCGGTTCTCCGAGCTCGAGACTCGACGCGTGGGCGCGACGGATGCGAGCCTCCCGCCACGTCCCTCCCACCTCCCCGGCCACGCGCCCGCGCCTGCCGGCGTCGCCCCCTTGTTTAAATTCCCCCGCGCCACCTCGCGTCTCCCTCACCGTGCCATGCGCGCGCTGCTCCTCTTCCACCAGCTCCTCCCAAGATCACCACACCTTCTCCGTCCATCAGCCAGTAGTAGTAGAGGAGCCGCGCTCGATTCCTTCGCGGCCAGGCCTTGGGGTAGTAGAGCTAGGGCGATCAGGCCGTCGCCGCCGCCGCCGGTCCGCGCCATGGCGTCGCAGCAGCAGTTCCCGCCGCAGCAGCAGGGGTCCCAGCCCGGGAAGGAGCACGCCATGGACCCCCGGCCGGAGGCCATCGTCCAGAACTACAAGTCGGCGGAGAAGCTCAAGGGCAAGGTGGCTCTGGTGACCGGCGGCGACTCCGGCATCGGGCGCGCGGTGTGCCTGTGCTTCGCGCTGGAGGGCGCGACGGTGGCCTTCACCTACGTCAAGGGCCACGAGGACCGGGACGCCGAGGAGACGCTGCGGGCGCTGCGCGGCATCCAGTCCCGCACGGGCGCCCGCGTCCCGATGGCGGTGCCCGCCGACCTGGGCTACGAGGAGCACTGCCGCCGCGTGGTGGAGGAGGTCGCCGGCGCCTACGGCGGGCGCATCGACGTGCTGGTGAACAACGCCGCCGAGCAGTACGAGCGGCCGTCGCTGGCGGAGGTGACGGAGGCGGACCTGGACCGCGTCTTCCGCACCAACATCTTGTCCTACTTCCTGGTGACCAAGCACGCGCTGCGGCACATGGGCGAGGGCGGCAGCATCATCAACACGTCGTCGGTGAACGCGTACAAGGGGAACAAGACACTGCTGGACTACACGTCCACCAAGGGCGCCATCGTGGCCTTCACCCGAGCGCTGGCGCTGCAGCTGGCGGAGAAGGGCATCCGCGTGAACGGCGTCGCGCCGGGGCCCGTGTGGACGCCGCTCATCCCGGCGTCCTTCGGCAAGGACAAGGTCGGGCAGTTCGGCTCCGAGGTGCCCATGAAGCGCGCCGGCCAGCCCGCCGAGGTCGCGCCCAGCTTCGTCTTCCTCGCCAGCGAGCAGGACTCGTCCTACATGTCCGGACAGTTCCTCCACGTCAACGGTACGGTGTATATATGTTGTAGTACACACATATACTATATATATAGTATGTATATATACAAGTACATGTTACATATAGGCTGTGTTTCTACCCCTGAAAAACGGGTAGAAAAAGTAACATCGGACATTGTAGCACATTTTATTTGTTTGTGGTAAATATTGTCTTACAATGATCTAACTAGGCTCAAAAGATCCGTCCCGCAATGTATATTAAAATTATGCAATTAGTTTGTCATTTGCTATATTTAATGTTTCGATGTGATTTTGATGTTGATGGAAAGTTTGGAGTTTTTGTGAGATCTAAACACACCCATAGTTGACTGACTTGTGGACATACATGTCGTGCATGCGTGGATTTGCAGGAGGCGTCATCGTCAACGGCTAGAGAGGAGCCGCAGGCCGGGGAGCTCGAGGGTCGCCGGCGATGTCGTCGTGTCGCCATGGGAGCGAGGAGTCCTTTTGCTGTGTGTGTCGTGTCGAAGTTCGAAGGGAAGAAGTGACACGTGTGTACTACTCACGTGTGTCCGGGACTCCGGGTAGTGTCAGTGTACGTGCAGACGCTACTAGCTGTAGTGGGGTCGGCCAGTGCGCCGTGATCTGAGCGCACAGCACGTGTAAAAAGCGAAGGGATGTGCATGAATAATAAATATATGCGTGCGTGAAGCCTCCGTGGCAATCTTCGTAATATCGATCTCGTGCTGTGTCTATATTTAATTTATATACCACCCTCCACCGTGTCGAACGGCAAACTAAACTACTAACACCAGGTGCAGTTAAGTGCAGTTAGGGGTGGTCAAATTTGATTTAAATAATTTAAAGGTTGGGCCCTAAAAGAACGAGACTTTAATCTTATACAAAATTTTATATTAAAAATTAAAGGGCCAAGTTGGGTATACAATTTTGAGCTAAAAGAATTAAAGAAAAAAGCTAAAAGAATTAAAGAAAGTGACCACTAGGAATTAAAGGGACACTAGAAATTAAAGGGTCAAGTTGGACTGAAATTACCACTAAAGTTATGGCTCATTACCATCTCTAAATGCAGTGCAGATAGGCGATATACTTGAAACGGTTTTAGACTTCCAGCTCCGATTGGACTCCCAGCACCGATTTTGCTGGTTGTTTTTACGGACGTAAGTTAACAATACCATAGAAACAGTCCCCTTTTCTAAAGAGGGATAGATAGATGACGGTAATATATTTTGAAGATGATGTTGAGTTCTAGGCATGCGCAACCCCTAGTCAATTGCCTGTGAGGTTTGGAGCATTCGTTTCCAGGATAAGCTGTATAACTCTGATAATCTTCTATTTGTTGTAATTCTCTTTTACGTGACACTGTTACTGATTATTCACTTATGATGTCTCTATATGTATGAAACTTGATCCTGTCATACATATACCTATGGTTGTTTTTACGGACGTAAGTTAACAATACCATAGAAACACCCCCTTTTCTAAAGAGGGATAGATAGATGACGGTAATATATTTATTTAAAATGAAATGAGTATTATATATCCATTAATGATATTTTCTCTAGGAAAATATTGCCGCTTCGGCTACGAATGACCATCCACTGTGCATGCGAGTTTTTTTTTATGAAAGCATACCTGTATTAAAAGTTAAGGAAGACGTACAATACTATTACAGATACACCATACAAAGATACAGAGGACAACTGTCCCACCCATCTTGTAAAAGACCCTCAAGAAAAAAGAAATTACACCCAAGTCCCCAGACCTCTTGCAAGCCGAAAGCTCCAGACGCGACCACCGAAGATCGCCAGTTCCGGCCGCCGCCGCCTAGATCGGAGGGAGCACCTTCGCGCGAATGCTTTGACAAGCCGCAACAGACACTCGTCCCTAAGAACGAGATAGTGCCAACGCCGAGAAGCCCATCGGCCGGGGCCGCACCCCGAGCACCCTCGATCTTGGACCGAAGCTCGCCGCTGCCGCCGACCGCCATGATGGGAACACGAGCCCGATCCAACCACCAGTCATCCACGAGACCAACAGCCACCTCCGCACCTTCAATGCAGAAAGCCGGCGACCTCGTCACTCCTCGAGGACGACGAACCGCTGCCGACGGACTCCTATACAGAGACTCCACACGGGGAGACCCTCCTCCACGAGCTCGTCGCCGGCACCGGAGCGGAGTACCAGCGAGGCGAGCAAGAGCCCGAAAGAACCTTATTCCTCGACGCCGCCGCTGGAAACCAAACCCTAACCCTAGGCCAACCGGGACCACCACCCCCGACCGGGAGGAGCACAGCGGTCTGCCGCACCTCGCGAAGCCCAGGGGGCCATCAGAGGTGAGGGAGACCACCGGCTCCGCCGGCGGGGACCAAATTGCCCGCTCTCGCCCCTCTCAAACAGTAACTGGGAGAGTTCGAGAGAGAGGAAGAGCTCCTTACTGTGCATGCGAGTTGCGAGGGGAGGAAAACAATAGTAAAACCAAAACATGGGCCGTCGCCGCCCGTTTCTCCTCGTCATTAGCAGGCCTGGCCCGCTACACAAGTTTAGGGTTAATACATAATTTCTCCTACCTAGCTACCTACTACACCGCTGCTCAACTTCTGAATTCCTCCCCCCGCATGCACAGTGGTGCAGCCCTCGGAGACGGGGCGAGACGAGGCGCCGGCCACCGCGCTGATCGATCTCGGCCCCTCTCTCTCCCGGTACGCCCCCTGCCCCCACCTCTCCGAGCAGAGCTTTTGGGTTATTCCTCGGTTGCGTCTCGCCATTTCCGCCTTCGGTTACTAGTTTTGTTTCGTCGCGGGCGTCCGAAATCGATTGCAACGGGTATTGGGGAATCTCTCGTTTGGTTGGAGCCCTGGGGAGGAATTGCCTGCAGGGTGGGGATCTGCCTGTAGCTTGTTTGGTTCCCTGCCTGGCGCAGGCTGCTCGTCCAGGGCCGGGCAGTCGAAATCGATCGGCCGCCTGGCGGCTGGCTGCCTAGCTCCATCATCAGGCAGAATGCAGTAGCACCTCTCTCCCTCCGTGCTATCTGGCTTCGACGATGCGCGAGAGTCGCCGCCGCCGCAGTCGCACCCATGGTAAGTAAGTTGGTCACCGTCCTCTCGCTTGCCCGCGTTCAGACCTGCAAGCCAGACCACTAGTCTTGAACATTTTCGACCAGAGATGCTCCAAAATCTTCCTGTTGTCGCGACAATAAGAACGGCAAGAAAGGTCGGGGGGTTTGACCTGTCACGGAAAAGGCAGAGGAGGTGATACGTCGAATCAAGGCGTATGTTGCTGTTTTACGTTTTCTAGCTTTCAATGGGCACCTTGTTTCTTTACGTTATTTTCCAGGTAGATGTGATCAACCAAACAGCATTAGCCCGTGCGTGCCTGACAAGGCAATATTTAAGAAGTTCTCAGGCCATCCCCACGCAATGTTTTCACCCAGGCAACTTGTCCAGGATCCCAATGAAACGCCTCTAAAACTAAAACGGTGAACTTTTTTTTTTGCGAGAATAGGGAGCATCGTTTCTGTTGCTGATTACTACATGTGTTTTGTGCCCCTAGATTGGTAGCTGGAGATAGATGGAATTTCTTCTTCCTTTCAAGATTGGCGATCTCGCGGAATACAAGTGCTTCCTGACCGGTTACAGGGGTGCATGGTTTCGCTGCAAGGTCAGGCCCTTTTTCCTTGCCTTTGATTTCTTCAGCTATTGTACCTTGTTTGCATTTGTTTTAGTATGTTTAAACTGTTGATTTTCAAGTTATCTCTCCTCAGCTTTCACGTTAACATGATTTTCCCTTGTCGCACCATGCATCTCATGAACCACACATGAACATCTAGCTGTAGTTTATTAATGTTCCACATACATAAGTACAGCACCATAATGAATCGTAGATGAATCTTTAGTTTATTTTTGATGGACAAAAGTAGAGCATGTGGATTAACTAAATGCAGCTATTTTTCAGGTACTTAATAAGCGTGTCAACGAGTCTGCTGGTTACCTGGAATATTACTTGGAGTATATTGACTATACAAGTGAAGGTAAGCCAAGCTTTATGCCTTTATCTTAGTTCTCTTGTGTTTGAAAAAAAAAAAACTCGACCGACGGGGGAAGATCGCCCCCACAGTGTTGCATAAGAAAGAAATCTCAGCCAAGCCGGCCGAGAAAACCCACCGGCTTTCACCCTGTAGGGAATGTTTTTCTTTTCAGGAGTAATGCTAAAATTGTTAATATTTCATACTTCTGATATCTATGTACCTTCCTTTCTTGTACAACCTATCTATTCCTAATGATTAGAAGATGGCCTTAGATGAACACAAAGGAACCACAAGCACTTATGCACTTTGGCATCTATTGTTGAAAAGAACTTATCTAGTCCCCTTCCCTGCTTGTATTGTTGAAAAGAGCATATGAATAACATTAGTCATTAATTATATGCACCCTATGTTCACTCCCCTTGTTGCTTCCTTGCAGAGAAGGAATGGGTCCAGGTCTTCGAAAAGAACCCAGCGAGCTCCAATAAAAATTCAAGAGAGAGTATTCAACTCATGATAAGGCCTTCTTTTCCTCAATGGTGTTATGGACACGAAGTTCCTGAGCAGTTCCCAAATAGTGATGTCACAGCAATTGTTGATGAAGCTTGGAAAGTAGGTGATCTGGTTGATTGGTTGAATGAAGGTTGTTATTGGTCTGGGACAATTACTAAGTTACTCAATGAAGATACGGTGGAGGTACGCATCTGAGCTACCATTTGACTAGAAGTTACCTGTTACGCTCATTAATTTGCATGTGATTCCCATGTGCATGTACTGTGTAATACATATGACCTAGCCTATACTTGTCCAACTAGTTAATTCCTGCTATTTCTTTTCTTTTGATGTTTTAGAACTGCAGAAGTTTTTTCTTTCTTTACATGATACATAGGACTTCAAGCTATGAAAATCATATATAAATGACTAAAGTGTCCCTGCCTCATTTACTGTGTAGGAAGATGTGATCTCTGTGTTCCTTGGTCAGTGTGGTTAGTTTTAGTTGATTACAATGGGTCATTTATGTGATGAATGTACCTAGCAAGGTCGTAAAATACATCTTTGGAGGCTGTTTGCATTAGGAATTTAATATGAAATAGTTCAGTTCTTGTTAACCTTTTACAACATAATGTAACATTCGAGAATGAATTATTTATAAGTTGAGCAAGCAATGGTTTTCCTTTTATTCGTATGCACATTTGAATTTTAAAAGTTGCAAACAATCACCATTTGTAGTACTTTTGCAAAAGTGTACAATGTGAACACATTGGCTGGAATAGTTAATTGATGCCTTGCATTCAGGGATCCATTTTGGGTTTCCTTTTTTTTGTAGTTATGAGTAACATTTTGGGTCGGGGTGGCACCAATTGAGGAGAAACTTATCCAGCATCGGCTGAGATGGTTTGGACATGTCCAACGAAGGCCTCCTGAGGCGCCGGTGCGTAATGGGGTTCTTGAGCGGGTCGATAATGTAAAGAGGGGTAGAGGTAGACCTAAACTGACGTGGGATGAGTCGGTTAAGAGAGACCTTAAGGATTGGAATATCTCTAAAGAAATAGCTTTGGATAGGAGCGCTTGGAGACTAGCTATCAATGTGCCTGAACTTTGAACTTATTTCTTTCGGGTTTCATCTCTAGCCTACCCCAACTTGCTTGGGGAAAAAGGCTATGTTGTTGTTGTTGTTGTTGTTGTTGTTGTTGTTGTTGTTGTATGAGTAACATTTTATTGTTTGATCATTATCTTTTGATGCCTTTTGTGGCTTTTTAGCAAAGAACAGCTCCTTATAGAATATATCCACACCATATTGAACATCTGACTGCAGGTAAAGCTGCTGGCACCTCCCATAGGTGAAGGCAAGCGTTATCATGCTAATCGTGATGACCTGAGGCCTACCCTTGAGTGGTCCCTAATAAATGGTTGGACCGTACCTCTTTCACAGGTAACCAATGGGTTGCAAATTTTTAAGCTTTCAAGTTTTTAGATGCTAGAATATAATGAGCATAGGTGACTCATGATCACTCTTCAGGATAGCATGCATTTATTGTCTATTATAATGAGGTGCAGTTTGCAGCCCAATTTATTGTCTATAATATTTATATCCATCTAATAATATGTTTATTTTAATGTTACCAGGCAAATAAAAAAAGATGGCATGCTGCTCGTCTACTTCGACATTCTAAATCTGGTACTGCGTACTAATCTCATGTGGATAAGTCACTGTGATGGTTGAGCATTGAGAAACGGTGATCCTTTAGAATTTCCATTTTCGGACAAAAAAATAATGGTTAAATTATAGACTACTAGTATTTCTTGTATCTGCATGCTGCCATCCAAAATTAGCTAATTGCTTAAGTCCTACTACAGATGAGGAAATGATTTTTTTCACTACTAGACCAAAATGGTGTTGCATTTCATCTTTCTGCATAGACCATGTGTATATAAACTTACATTTTGAGCAGTCTGAAGCATAGATTCCTCAAAAGGAAAGGAACTCGGGTGCTCAAAACTTGAAAGTTGAAACTCTTTTAGAGGCTTTCCTGAATCTCAATTTGAAAATAAAAATTAACCATTTATTATGTTGTGCATCATGTAACTCCTAGCTCCTTATCAAACCTGTGAAATTAGTTTACTCCATTTGTCATCGTTTTTGCCCTTCTTACAGTTCTTGTGTGGTAACCTGTGAAAAACAAAATATAAAACTTGACAGTGATGCCACTTCCTGCAAATTATGTGTATTACTATGTTGGTACCATGTTCATTGATGTCTCTGAATGTTTGCAGAATCAGAGAAGAGCACAACATATGACCAGTCATCGTCAGATGATGAATATGGTGATAGCAGCGGAGGCGTGCAGCTATCAGGATGCGCAGCTTCGAGTACATCCCAGGGAGGTCCTGTCGCCCTGGCACCTCCATCAGCCACAAACAGTGCTTCCAGCCCAAAGGCTCAGAAGTATGGCAATCTCCCTTCCGCAGAGATCCTGAAGCCAAGCTCAACATCCAAATCACCAGACCCCAGCCATGGCACTGAATCTGCTACAACCAGCAGGCAACCTTATGGTATCGGAGTAACTGGCCACCAAGAATTGGGTACGGAAATCTCAAGCAAGCAAGAGCAGGACTGGCTGGTAAAAGCTGAGGCTGATGATGATGGTCAAGACGAGTTTCTGGAGAAGCTGGACGCGGTTGAAGCCAAACTCAGTCACCTCATGAAGCGCACACAGATGGAACAGAAACCCTGAGCCGAAGTGCTGGCTTTCTGCCGCGCCGTGGGTCATCGAAGTATGATGCGTGAGGCAAATGAAGTGGGGCTTAGAAGGTGCATCTTCACCCGGGGCCATCGAGTGCCTGTTGTTGCTGAATGTTGGTGTTGTATACCGTGGCTATAGACTCTGGTGCTGGCGTGCTGCATGTTGTTGTGAACTGTTCCTGGCGAGTTGTTTGTTGTAGAAGCAGGAGAAGGTAATCCAGCTTATAGTTGCTGTTGAGCCATAAGTGGTAGATGAACTCATAAATGCGTCATTTTGTAGAAGCTGAGGGGAATGCATTGGTGAGAACAACATTTTGGATATGTGGTGACATCAATTCATCATTACTATTTACTCCCTCTTTTACGTTTGTTCACCTGGACGTTCGAAACAAGGATTCCACGCAGGGAAATGCAAAACTTACCTGTATCAATACTGCACTTCATCTTGCGTACAAGATATCTGACGCCACGACAGTGCATGGTGCAACACAGCGAGCAAGTTGACGTACAAGAAATAGATGACGATAATTAAAAGGCATCATTTTCCCTAAGTTCGTCAGACACTGATTGTTCGATCAGCTTTGCCTCAAACGGTGAGGTGCAATAACAAACAACTACAGACAGGAGCAAGGTGCGCATGAACATCCAATTCCAACACATAACTAGTTAAGGTCAAAGATTTAAAGGATCCACGGTTACAATTGTCTCAAACTGGCATGTAAAACATAGTGTTAAACACAACTCCATCGACCAGAAGCGAAAGTATCATACAACTACCATGGTCACGAAATGAAAACAGCAGGGTAGCAACCATCAGACTCCAGTGATACACCAAGCAATCTGCAATCCCCAGAATTCTTGCACTACTTCATCAATCCTAGTGAGTTCAGGACATGCTGGGGAAACATCAGTACCTTCTCTTGGGTGGGGTCCTAGAACGAGCTCTTGATGGAGGTCTGACAAAAACACAAACGTGTCAAATAAAATCAGTAATATTTCATTTAAAGTCAGGTGAGTAGCGAGCATCAATGAAACAGCTGAAAGTGGAGATTAATAACAATGGAGCCAGAAGCAAATGGAGGCATATATACATATAATCAGTTTTATTGATGCAAGCCAAACAATATCTCTACCTTGGAATCATAAACAAAAAAAAAACTAACAGATAAACCTGCTTCTTTTTTCCCCTACTAAAATTGGACAGGAAAACAAGAAAAAAAATACCTCTTTTGAGAATTTCTGCGCTTAGCAGGGCCACTGCTAAATGCCCAATCAACGCTTATTATTTGTCCATAAAGCTCAGTTCCATCCAGTTCTTTTATTGCAGCCTGAGCTTCTTCAAAGTTCTCGTATTCAATCAAAGCGTACCCCTGTACAGAGCCAGGGGAGAAGAAAAAAAACAATGCTTGAGATTGTGCAAACAAAACATCTATTTTAAACAACAGAAACCAGATCTGAAAGTATTCGATAAGATATAATTGCATAAAAGTGCTTCCACCCTAAGTTATTCACTAGTTGCTATTAAGGAATGCTTTCAGGAATTATGTTAAGTACTGTTATCAAACTCTAAAATAAGGGTTATTAAGTGAGCAGGCTTAAAAAGTATAGGTAACAGAAAACAAACCTTGACAAATCCAGTACGACGATCCAAATTCAAATGCAGGTTTCGGACCTGCCCAAATTCTCGGAAAGCATTGTGAAGGTCATCTTCTTGTGCTTCTTCGTGAACTCCAGTGACCAGCACAATCCATCCTTCAATTGCTGTAACGAAAGACCAAAATATACATTAGCTCAAAGTGAAACCACCAATTATCATCATCGAAGTAGAAATTTCTTCCGAAAAAGTTAAAAAAAATCTGTAATTGCAATTATACAGTGATCATTATATCATAGTCCTTTGAAAAATAATGTGATCAATATGCTTTATTTTACAGAAAACACAAGCGGAGTATATTATAAAACACATGCAACCAATCCTGATTCAATTGGATAGATTGTTTGAAAGGAAGTTTAACAAATTTTATGATGTAGGTGGATGCATCAAAATTAACTTGAACTAGAAAGTTTTGAGATTTCATATTCCCAATCATGCACTGTTAAAGGTAAAAGTGAGGTATGAGGAAAAAATCGAAGCAAGGGGAAACAACAAAAACAAAATGTTAACAAATGTTGTGACTTCATGGGAACCAAAACTTCAGAATTATATAATTAAATGATGGTGTATAACAGTAGTCAGATTGAGAATAACTCCATTTATAGCTACAAAAAATATAGAACCTTTTAATTTATAACCCCAGGCCATCACTAACAACTAACAAACTGATCGGTGCCTTGAACAGTCATCGGCTCACTTCAAAAAACAATCTCTAAAGTATCAGAAAGAACTGATAACCAATAGGTAAAAGGAGAACATAATACTACAGTGTACAGACAGTACAATACGAGTCACATAACCAATCTGCTCATAAAGGCAACCAAAATTTCAATTGGAAATAATCTCAAGACAAGAAGCCCCACGCCAAATCCTAGAACAATGAGACTAGTCCATGTTTCATGCGGCAACTCAATTCGAACTTCATTGATCTCGACTAAAATCAGTAAAATAATGAGGGGGGAAAAAGCATGGAACCGAGGCTATATTTGCCTGGTACTATTGACTGCAGTCAGCTCAGATTACCGAAAAGTTCAACTTTCGCATTCAGATTGCCAGCTGAAAATTGGACATCCCTCGCAGCAAATCTATGGAGCCAGACAACGTACTAGCTTACATTGGGCACTACGACAAAGTCCAGAACCCTACTTCCCCAAGTACATTGCCAGAAAAATAATTGTTGGAACCAAATCTAGAGGGGGAAAAAAGAAAGAGACGAGACGCACATCGGATGGGTGCCGGGCCGCCGCCGGAGCCGAGCGAGTCGAAGTCGGCGCGCCCCCCAGCGCCGAAGCGCGTGTCGCGGGGGGCGGATGAGGAGTTTGGGTCGTCGCGGAAGCCGCGGCCCTTGGTCTTACGCGGCGCGTCGTCGCCCGCGATGGTGGAGCGGAGTCGGGACGCGGGGGCGGGGGGCGGCGCGGGCTCCGCCCCGGCGTCCTCGTCCATGAGGTCGTCGTCGTCGAGGTCGAAGTCGACCACCTCCACGTCGGCGTTGGTCACGGCCGCCATCGCCGCCGCCGCCGCCGGGGATTGGGTTGGATCGGGTTCAGGGAGGAGGAGGGTTTGGGGGTTTGGGGGTTTGGAATCGCGAGTCGGTCGGGCTACGGATTTTTCAAAGACACCCCTGAGATATTTCTATACATGTACTCGACACCTCTGACGGAGTATATTTCAGTAGTTCTTTTCCTTTCCGGTTCCGGTTCAGGTTCAGGTAGGCTTTTGTGTCCTCAGCAAAATAAAGAGTACTACCAAATCGGTCAAATCCGTTTGATACTTAGGTCAATTGCGCGTGGCAAATATTTATGCGATTCTGAGTGAACAATTTGTGTTAATAATCTACTTCATCTCAAAAGAGTATTTTGTTAGGGTTAGGGATAAACTTCATAACAACTGGTGGCCCTTGCAACCTCAAGCCGACTCGTCGTGTTAGGCTGTCGAGCTCATTAATTGCATGCATCCGTTATAAATTATAGGTCATTTGAATTTTTTAATCTTAAGTTTGATCACCTGTTATATTCCAAAAACCTATACAAATATAGTCAAATTTAAGTTATTCTTGAAGAACTTGTATTGATAAAGCAAGCCACAACAGAAAAGATAATATTTTGCACAAAATTTTGAATAAGACGAATGGTCAAACTTAAAATCAAAAAAAATAAATGACCTATAATTTAGAACGGAGGAAGTACATAGAAATCTCCAGATGTGGCAACGTTAAGCGCCTTGAACAAGCAGAAACTTGGTGTTTACGGGGCCCTACTAATAGCATACAAGGGATGATCTTTTAAGGTAATAAAGAGTTATAGGTCTAAAACGCCCCACATGTAATTAACATTGGATGGCTGAAAAATCAGGTGAGATGGATCCAGATGCTAAATGCTACTCCCTCCGTTCCAAATTATAAGACATTCCAACAATCTTGGAGAGTCAAAGTTTTTTATGTTTGACCAAAGTTATATAATAGAATAATGACATTTATTATATAAACTAAGTACCATTAGATTTTTTATTAGTTATATTTTTATAGTATATCAATTTGATATCATAAATTTTTATATTTCTCTCTATAAGTTTGGTCAAACTTGAGATTGCTTTGACTCTCCAAAATTCTTGGGATGTCTTATAATTTGGAACGGAAGGAGTATAAAATTGGTACGGATCAGGATGAGAAATTATGTAGTATAGGAACATATATATCATTATAAGTTCTACACGTGGTAAGACCTGAAAACGGTGGTAAGATTTGAATACTTTGTAATTTGGTTACGATAAATAATGAAATTCGGGGCGGGGGTGGGGTGTGTGTTGGGGGGTATGGTGGGAAAAAGTTCTGCACGAAAGTTATCCAATTGTTTGGATTAACTAGCATAGACGCACGTGCGACATGCACGTAAGTTAAAAAATCTAATTAACTTATGATTCAAAAATACTTTTTATCTCCTTATGTTGACAGATGGCTCTATAATATGCTTCAAAGAACTCATGTCGTTCCTTATTATTCCATGAGTAAAATGCACTGTGGGCACCTGAACTAGTAGCGCTGTGTCAAATAGGTCCATGAACTTAGAAACCAGACATCTAACCCCTCGAACTTGCGAACCCGTTCACCCTAGGCCCTGCCCGGTTTTGCATGGCACTGTGCGGCCGAGATTTGCTACAGTGACTCCAGATTTGCTACAGCAACCGTGGTTTTGTTTTTCCCTTTTCTAATTTATTTCGGCTGAATCTTCAAAAAATCATAACTCTTCGATACGACATCGGATGAAGATGATTTTTATATGAAAATTGTAGCCCTCGACCTCGACGAGATCTACAAATTTTTCGTTTTAAATTTTTTCATTTGACGATGTTAAGGTGTTCAAAAAAATTATATAAAATTACAGCACCATAATAATCGCGTACTTTTGCTTGTCGCATTAGAAAATTAATATATTTTTTGTTTGTTGTCAAATGAAGACACTTTGTATACCAAATTTTTAACACTTTTAATGATCTAGATTCTTGTAGTTTTGAGTTTTTGCATTTGAAGTTGTTAAGATGTTGATAAAACAGTATAAAGCCGCAACGTCTTTCGCGTACTTAATATGCTGCTTTATAATTTTTTTGGGCAACTTAACTTCATCAAATGAAAAAACTCAAAACTAGAAAGTTGTAGATCTCGTCGAGGGCTACAATTTTCATATAAAAATCATCTTTATACGATGTCGTATCGAAGAATTATGATTTTTTAAAGATTCAGCTGAAATAAATTAGAAAAGAGAAAAACAAAACCACTGCACTGTAGCAAATCCTAGGTTACTGTAGCAAATCCCGGCCGCACAGTGCCGTGCAAAACCGGGCTGGACCTGGGGTGAACGGGTTCGCAAGTTCAAGGGGCTAAATATCTGGTTTCTAAGTTCATGGATCTATTTGACACAGCACTGCAAGTTGAAGTGCCCACGGTGCATTTTACTCTTATTCCATTGTAGCTACCTGAAAATTGAGAATAGACAATTGAATTGGTAAGATGGCAGGGTGTTGCATGTATTGTTTAATGCTGTTGAAAGATCAATTCCTCTTATTTTACTTGCTGTCTGTACATGATGGATTCTTAATATTAGCTTCAGAACATATTATTGTGATTAATAATCTGAAAGCTATGCATAATTGATAAATTGGATTTGTCCATTCTCCCATTGAACTGAAATGTTGGCACTGAAACTCTCGTCTCAAGAGCTAGCAGAAGTAGTTTAAAAGTTGCAGTGATGAATCTACACATTACAATGTAAGGTTCAGATAGAGATATTCATATTTGAAAATAGATAAAACCACAATTAAACAATAAAGGCTACTGTGGTATGTTTGTATATATTTCCATCAAAACTAATTTGGAATCAAATCTTATGGTGATTTGCTAGCCTGTGATGTCGAGATATGATGATTTGCTCATTAATCAGGTTCTGTTTCAAACACCAAATCAGCAATCACTAAAAGGACCAGTACCACAATTCTTATGTTAAATTCACAAAGCCCATATTTTGTGAGAAAAAAGGATGCTAGTTGGCTACTGCTTTCATGTTACCACCAGTTACAAAGATAAAGATTAAGAGTATGCATTCAGACCTATCCAGCTATCCCCCAAAATAATCAACAAGCAATAATTTAGACCTATCCAGCCGTCCCTCAATTATTCCATAAGCAAAT
Organism: Panicum virgatum; assembly: GCF_016808335.1. Lineage (NCBI taxonomy): Eukaryota > Viridiplantae > Streptophyta > Magnoliopsida > Poales > Poaceae > Panicum > Panicum virgatum. The sequence continues at coordinate 9,508,232 of NC_053138.1, read as the reverse complement.
TATTCAAAGCTCAAACTGTTGGACAAACAAGCAACACGGAAAGGACATGAGGCAGGAGCTCTGATGTGGGTTGACCTCAGCAATTCAGGTTGCGTCCGTGGTGGCCTTTCCGTCGCCGGCCCGGGAGGCTTAAGGGCCCGGACGGCTTGACGCAGCGGCGTGCCCTTCCGCAGCCTTCCCGCCGCCGGCGATGGCCAGTCAGGAGTCTACCGTCGAGCTAGCGCGGGGCGGCCGGCGCCGAGCTCCGGCGTGAGGGCCGGCGGCGCGTGGAGGGGTGGTCCATGCTGGGGCTCGAGGGGCTGCGGCGCGGCACGGGATGGAGGGCCACGGCATGGACGGCGGCGAGGGCCATCAGGGGCATGGAGCAGAGGAAAGGAGAAGGCGTTGACTGGCTGACCGGGTACGCGGGTGGGTAAGTTTTCCGGTGACAAAAAAAATAATTTTAGAAACATTCTCTAACACGCTGTTTTTATGGGTTTCCATCCCCTCCCACCTTCCTCGGCCCGGATACACGGGCCCGACGTGAGAGGTATCGTGAACCCAAATTGGGTGAGAAAGGTTTTCAAAAGTTTTCGATCTTTATAGATAGATTTGGACGACACCTCATATATGTGATATGCCATTAAAAATGTAGATAGCACACAATTAGGTAGGCAAGTTATATACTTTGAGTCATTAATTGGACCGATTCAAAAAATTGATAAAATGATCCGGAATTGCATTCTGCGTAAATAATTTGGTAGAAAAAATAAACTAGAGTGGCATGTCATCTTAATTAATTAGCTGACCAAAAAATACTACTAGATACCCACTTGCATCCTTACATACAAATGGTTCATTACACGCACACGGCACACACGGTTAATTATACATATATCGCACTCGAGGTTTACAAAGTTATTCCAATTACAAATGGAAGATTAATAAGGAGCGGTACAAGTACACACAGAGATCGATTAGATAGGTACTTATTACTCCAATGCATATAGCATAAGCACGTTTAGACCCCAAAACAAAAGAAATGGAAGAAGGAGAAGAAGAAAAATAAGCGGTGTAAACACACATTTAATTTGCATATCCTCCTAGCTATATTAGAGAAACCATGTATGATATGGCTGAAAGAAAAAAACACTCGATGCCAGCTTGTTCGCTTGCTTTGTGTGTGTGTCTATATATATCTATATATATATATACACACACACACACACACACACACAGAGAGAGAGTATGCTGCTATAGATGCCACATGCTCGCTTGTAAGATCGGATCGGAACGGATAATAATCGATGAATGAAGCGAAGCATATGTGCATGGGTGCATCATCAAGAGCCGAGATGGGTGGTGGAGGCCAGCGCCACCGCCTGCGCCCACACCTTGAGCCGAGCCTTCACGTCCATCGGATCAGCTCCTCCTGCGTTTCACAAAGAAAAGAAAAAAAGGAAAAAAAACAGAGATCAGAAATCAGCTAGTAATCGCACATCACTCTTGCGATGGGTACGCGACGTGCATGCGTTGCGCAACTAATTAATCGAGATCGATGTCGACCAGTAATGGTCATGCAGCTATCTAGCATCATGCCGATGAATCTCATGATGACCAGGGATCCCAGACGGATCGTGACAGACGTGGACAGGTACTAGCAGAGCAACAAGAGCGAGCGAGCCATGGCCCATGGAGCGCCGCCGACGTGGCGATGGCTGACTCGCCGGCGGCAGGTGCGGGGGATGCCACGACGACGACGAAGACGACGCAGGGGAAAAGAAAGGGAAGGTAGGCGGTGCAGATGGAGGGGAAGAGCACTAATCAACTAGAGCGGGGTGATCATATTTAGCTACGTATATCCTCCCCAGTCCCTCCTGATGATTAATTAATACAGTAATAATAAAGGCCATCGTCTACGTCTAGTGCCCTTGCTGACCTGGCAGGGAACTCAGTCGTCGTGCTTGCCATGCCGGCCATGCCGCCATGGCAGGTTGCCGCGGGGGTTATTATATGCTTGCCTGCAGATATTATCTGCGGCACATGTCTCGTGTCTGTCTATGTCTAAGGCACGCCGTCGGTCTAGAACACCAGTTATTATATTGTTCTTGTATTATTCGTTCTAGGGGAATTGAATTGTTATCAGTAAATCACTACGTGTTCTGAACATGTATGTAGATTGTGAGATCCATCGTCCCCAGCTCGATCCGTGTGTGTGTGTGTGTGTGTGTGTGTGTGTGTGTGTGTGTGTGTGTGTGTGTGTGTGTGTGTGTGTGTGTGTGTGTGTGTGTGTGTGTGTGACCAGTGGTTACTACATACTTATCTATCAATCAGTCCATCACACAGCGGAGTGCGTGCGTACCGGGGCTGGAGACGGCGCAGGGGGAGTCGGTGCCGCTGCTGGCGGTGTGGGTGGGGCTGCTGCCGCCGGACGTCAGCCCGTAGCACTGGACCTCCACGGTGCAGTCGGGGGGGAGCTCCAGCCCGAGGTCGCGGCACGCGCGGACCTCGTCCACGTCCATGGCCACGCCGCCGCCGCCGACGGAGCCCGCGTGCTGGGAGTGGGCCGGCGAGGAGGCGCCCGACGCGCCGCCCCCGCCGCCGCCCTTCCCCACCACCACCACCACGGGGGTGTCCGCGTCGGGGGCGCCGCCGTTGCGCTCGTGCCAGCTCCGCTTCATCTCCCACGCGCGGTCCAGCCACGCCTCCCGCGCCGCGCGCTCGCGCCGCACCACCGTGAAGCTGCTCCGCCGCTGCTGCTGCCTCGCGGCGGCCCCCGCCGCGCCGAGGAACCGCGCCCACTGCTCCTCCGCCGCCTCCGGGTCGCCGTCGTGCTGCTGCTGCCGCCTCTTCGTGTCCTCGATCGCCAGCCACGCGTGCGGCGGCGGCAGCGCCCGCGCGCCGCCGAACGAGCGCCGGCGCCGCGCCGCCACCGCGTCGTCCTGCAGCCTCCCCGGCCTGCCGGCCAAGACGCCCTGGGCACGGGCGGCCGTGCTGCTGCCGGCGTCACCGCCCTCAACAGCCAGGCGGGACACCCGCCGGTTCGCCGCCTCCCTCGCCACGACGCCGCGGTCACCGCCGTCGCAGTCAACGAAGCCCCGCTGCTCGTCGTCCTCACCGGCGTGGCCGAGCCGTTGCTCCGTCGTCGCGGTCGCCATATGCCTGATCCGACGATCACCGTACCTACCAAGATAGTAGTCAAACTAGCTAGGAGCCTAGCTAGCTAGGATATCTAGGAGCCCAGCTGGCCCGTTCAGCTACGCAGAGAAGAGGAGATCCAAGTGGTGCAGGTGAGAATAGCTGGAGAGCGATCAGTGGTTGGAGTGGGAAGCATAGCCTGTCGGGTGTCCGGACCGGTCTATATATACCCGGCGGGGCAGTGAGGGCCGAGGTCACCGGCGGCGACGGCGACGGGTGGGGGAAGCGGTGGCGCGACACATGGACTGATGGACTGGGGCGGGCAGATAGACGGAGATGGCCGTGTGGTGACACTGTCGCTAGCTGCATGGTGTGGTGCTCGGTATGGTGGCGTGGTATGCATGGCAAGGAGAGTATGATCAACAGTGCCCTGTTCAACCTGGCGTACGTGTAGGTCGTCGAGACGGCCGACGTAATGAATTCAGGATTATTGGCTGCTAATTGTATTCAATGTAGCATATATCCGGTACAGGGCTTAGCTAGGAGTTGTGTGTAGTATCTGCAGTGTTCATGCATTGACAATGGTCAATTGTGGTACCTGAGTCATGCCTTTCTAATCAGATGGTTTTGGATGGAAGAAGGAAAACAAACGGCTACAACATACTCCTCCGTTCTAAATTACATGTCGTTTGACTTTTTCGATCTCAAATTTGACCACTCGTCTTATTAAAAAATTTATGCAAAATATCACTTCTTTTGTTGTGGCTTGCTTTATGAATACAAGTTCTTCAAGAATGACTTAAATTTGATTATGTTTGCACAAATTTTTTGAATAAGACGAGCGATCAAATTTGATAGTAAAAAAGTCAAACGACCTATAATTAGAAACGGAGGGAGTATATAGAAACTAGCTCACTCCATTATTTCCTTGTCTTAAAAAAACATAAGAGCATACGGTTCAAGATTCAAACTTTGAAGAGTTTGACCAACAAATACTGCAAGTATCTGTGATTTTTGTAATAATTGAAAATTAATTGTGCTACAGCTAATTTCATACTTGAAATGAAAAGTATATGTGTGGCTGTCAGGCGGCTGGAATAATTCTCGTTCACCACTACGCTCCACAACGTATATTGCCAAGCAACTATGGTGAGCGGGTTAGGACACTTGAAGCTTGTTTTCAGACACCTGGCTGTTGGCATGATCTTTATTTTTTTTTTCGGTTCCATGGCAAATAAATGCTTTAAGAGAAAATAGTAGTGCATACAGAGAAGCACGCCGCCTAGCTTAGATTCAAAAAACAGTGAGATCACGTACTGCTTATAGATTACTACTGACTTTCCGAGGACACAAGGCATTCTGCTATGAACATTCCGCCAAAACAAAAAGATTTCCATAAGATGTATAGATGTGATTCTGCGGTGGGTTTGGGGAATAGATCGATCGGGTCTGCCATTATATATATCGTGGTAGATAGGTTGAAACCGTCAGTCTCGTCGAACTCATCGCTCGCGTCGCTCAACAAGCAACGGGATGATTACACGCTTGCATCGCAGAAGTTTTCAAAATGATGGCTTGGCGATCGACCAGAGGATGGCACAGCACAGCAGCAGCATAAATTACATATAAGGCCGGGTGGTGTTTTCATTATCAAGCAGCCCGGATATATATATATATATATAAACCGCCGACGCCGAGAATGTACAGCCTCTAACGCTCGGAGAGCCACAAGTGGCGAAGCTGGCCTTTTCTCGGCGCCGGCAGCGTGATCGACATCTGCTAGCTGCGCTTCTTCCCCAAGTGCAGGTGTGTTACCGTCAGAGGATCGGCAGGCCATGATGGCCGGCCCCCAGATAAGCCTGACAGGGACGACCAATGGCGATGTATATGATCCGGATAGGTAGCATCGGCCGGGGGCGATTAAGCTTAACCACCCGTTAAACAATTGCCCAAAAGTAGTAAAGATGGGCATCATGATGAGGGCTCCGGCCGCTCTTGGAAGGGGGGAAGAAAAGGCAGCCGTGGACGGAGGAGGAGCACAGGCGCCACGCCGGACTCGTGTCTGGACGAAAAACTCGTAACTCGCTCGTTAGTAGCTCGGCTCGAGCTCGACTCGTTTTATAATGAGCCAGTTCGTTTTATAACAAGCCAGCTCGCTTTATAATGAGCCAGCTCGAGCTGGCTCGCGAGCCATAACGAGCCAAGATAAATAACAAATATTGTATGAATTAGTAAAAACGATCAAAAAATAATGATTGAACATGGTCATGGATGATAACATACTTTTTTTATTGTAAAATTCACATTATTTTATTTATTTCGCTTTATATATGCATGTGATGTGTTTTTTTATAGATTTACGATTATCATCTCTATGTAAATATTTTTATACTTTGGCTCGCGAGCCAAACGAGCTAGCTCGAGCCACTAATGAGCCGAGCCGGGCTAGCTTTCTGGCTCATTTGTATAACGAGCTATAACGAGTCGAGTCATAACAAGTCGAGCCACTAACCAGCCGAGCTATTTCGAGCCGAGCTGGTTTGATATCACCAGTGGTCGATCTCATTCAAAGCTGCGCCTGCGTGCGAGCGCGGAAGGAGAGGAGGAAGACGCCGCCGAGGCACACGTGGCGCGCGCGGGGCCGGGGGGCCCAGCCCGGACCGGGAGGAGAGGGCAGGGAGGGAGGGGTGACGTGGCGCGGGCGGGTAGCCAGGTGCGGTGGGGGTCGGCGTCGACGCGGTTAATCCGCCGCGCGAAAAGCGGGTGAGGCTGATCATTCTTAATTAGCCCTTGCGGATGGCGACGGCGCAGCTGCAGCTGTGGGGGATTAGTTTGATGATCAGGCCGGGTGGGGCCGGAGGGGCGCCCGCGTGGGGCCCACGAAATTTCGGTTTTTTTTCCGTTTCCGCTAGTTACCGGGATCCGAAATTTCGGTATTTTTCGATATATTTCGTTTCAAAATTCAAAATTCAACAAATTTCGTCCGAAATCCACCGAAATTCGCCGAAATTCACCGAAATTCCGGAACGGAATTCCGTTTCCGCTGATCACCGGGATTTCACCGGAAAACGAAATGGTTAACCTTGGTGTGCGGTGCCTCCTCCCTCATGCATGATCTCACGGGCGGACTCGTACTACGCTTAGGTAGACCACGGCAGTACTAGCTAAGCAGGATGAGCGCGACACGTATGCGTCGTGGTGAGGTACTACTACGACTCCACGTGAACAGTGGCATCCCGTGCACCTCGGCGTCTGCTGGGGTCGTGACACATCGGAAGCGTACGTGCACGTCCATGCGCACGCTTCCTTCCAAGGAGGACCGTGTATTTGGTGGTGAACGTAGACAACAAATTGTGTGTGTGTGTGTGTGTGAAAATGATTACATATATATAATATGCCACACCAGATGTCTAAGGAAGTGTCTAAGTGAGAGGTTGTATGTGTTGAAGTATATCTTTTTATCATATAGTACTATATATATAATATATATAAAAGGTTAGGAGTGATGTGTTTGCCACCATTGCTAATATTACTGAATTGTTTGGATCGACAAGTTTATTGCAAGAGGAGGTCGAGATTAACTGTGTGCAGGATGATGATGCCGCTATTACAAGGAAACGTACAAAAGCCCATGCCCGCGTGCTAATGGATAAATTAGCCAACACGTACTGCTGCACGTACAAGCAACACCTGGAAAGCAGAAAGGCCGGCTCGTGCAGTACATCAGGGAGGCTCCAACCTCACCTTTTCTTCTTGTTCACCTCGCTTTCACCTCGCATGCTTCCAAGTCCAAGCATGCCGGGGGGGGGGGGGCTGCTCCCGTGTATTTGGTGCGCCTACGGCCTACATGATTGCCCCCCGCCCATGCCATCAGCTTCAGCTGGGCGGCCGCTGCCAATCAGGTCCTGTTTCCGATTATAATCAGCTTATCAGTGAAAATAAGTGATAATCTCACCAAACGTCTCAATTATTATTATTTTTGCTTCTTCACTTCTCTCGGCGTGGATTATAAGCTAAGCGAAAGGCCCGTGCAACGGGCTGCGTAGGCGTCGTCCAGGGCTCGAGGCCTACTTCACGTTGATCAGGCTTTACGGCGACCACGGGCCGTAAGTAAGCGACACCTCCCATGGAACCGCGGATGGTCCAATATAAACAACGCGGGCAGCCCACTGAGTTCGCTGCGCACGTCGGCCCACTTACAACCCAGGATGACTGACGTAGTGGATGCGGCCCGGAGTATGTCTCGCTCGTGCGAACGAAATGTCTCACACAAGAAGCAGCAGCGCTAGGCCTGCTAATGGGTTGGGTTGAAATGAGTTTTATGGGGTGGGTTTTGAAATGGAGTGTGTTTGGATGAGTTAAAATGGGTTGTATTAGTTAATGGGTGGGTCGGGGCGGGTTCTATATAAATGCAGGTTGAGGCGGGTTGGGGTGGGTTGAAATGGATACTTTTTATAAAATAGTATAACTATATATAAATATGGGTCCCACGTGAGATCTGGACTCTAAAATTAAAACCACGTGTTTATATCAGAAAATTTTATCGAAATTGACTGAATTTTGTTGGAGATGACTCAGTACGACTGTTAGCTATTTTGTGCAAAGCAGTGTGGCTATAACTATCTGTGGGCCCCACATAAAGAGCCGGACCTTAGAATTAAAATCTCGCGTTCACACTATAAAATTTTATCGAAATTGACTGAAATTTGTTGGAGATGACTCAGTACGACTAGCAGCTACTCTGTGCAAAGCAGCGTGGCTAGAACTACACGTGGACTCCACATCAAGAGCCGGACCCTAAAATTAAAATCTCGCGTTCACACTATAAAATTTTATCGAAATTGACTGAAATTTTTAGAGATGAGTCAATATGACTGACAGATACTCTGTGCAAAGTAGCGTGGCTAGACATATATATAGTCCCCACATTAAGTGTAGAACCACTTAATTCTTATGATAGTAGAACCCATGTGTTTTTATGGGTTACCCGCTTATAATGGGGCGGGTTGGTTAGAGTTGAGAAATTAACTAATTGGGTTGGGTGGGGTTGGGTATCTAAATATGTTAATTTTGGGTGGAGTTGGGTTAGCAGGGCTAAGCAGCGCGCACCTCGGATCCTTCGTGGGCCGCAAACATTTCCGCCCACGAGAGCGCGCTCCTGATCCCTTTCGTGGGCCACTCAAAAAAAATCAAAATAACGTGACCAGGACAATTTTTAGCCGTGAGTAATTTTTTTTAAACTTCTACACCAACTTAAAAATCAAAATTACGCGATCAGGACAATTTATTGACTGCAAATCATTGATTACAAAGATGACGTCGTCTATTGATGCTGTATGTAGTAACCGTTGCTTGGTTGCTACCTTGTCCGAGCTAGGCATTCCAAACACTATAAAACTATAGCTAAATACAGAGAGCCGTTGGACTTTGCTCGAATAGACATTCTTTTATTTAGTGTAAGCAGAGAATGTAAGCAGAACTACTCTAAAAATCAACCAGTGTCTGCTCAACTGTTTCCTGTTTCTGAGAGGCAACAAGTACTACATCCCCATACCCAGTCTCAAATCAGCCCCAGCCCAGGAATTGCAAGTTTTTTTTTCTAGTCACGAACTTTAATCATCCAAGCTGGATCGCTCGGACAGCAGACCTGAACTAAAGGACATGCACGAACTGTGCTAAGATCTGATGTAATCATGTAAAGCAGCTAGGCTTTAGGAGGATGGCAGATTGCACCTTCTTTTTTTTTTGTTAGTAGGAGGAATAAATAATTGCCTGCCGATGATGCTGGGGTGACCTGACTTGTCCCTATCTTCCTTGCCGACATCTCATATCCCTCTCTTCTTTGTCGACGGCCAGGTGCTTTAGTTTGTTAAACAAACAAGGCCCAGATGCTTTACTATATTTCCCCTTCATATATAATTATGATCGTCGCCCTTAATCCATCTCTGTAACTGACCAACTAATCAGTTAATTGCAAATTAAATTAGCCAAGCTTTTCAAAACGTACAGCTTCCATCTGCACCAGCTAATGGTAGTGCTCTTTGACGCCTCTGATGCTAGTTCTTCAGATATACGAACGAATTCAGTCCCATCGATCGATCGATCGTTGCTACAGTCGCAGACGTCTTGTTTCTTCGCTCCTTTCTTGCGTGCGATCTCACTTTTGAGCTTTGGTTCACTAGGTAGGTTTTGATTTTTGTGGGTTGGGCTTTTCCTTGGTAGGACAGCTGCTGGGGCTCGCTCCTCCTCCATTGTTGGCTTTAAGCCTGGCGCCATGCGTGCAAGCGAGTATTGCCGTGGGCCTTTAATTTCTAGCTCTAGGCGAAGCATCCATGTGACGCGAGAAGGAACGACGACGACGACACGGGGCAGCATCATATCACAGCCTAGCTAACAGCCTAGCACGACTGATAAATCACACTGTCTCAGGTGGACGCATTGCTTGCATTTTCAGACGTAGAGCGCCTGGGTTCGACGTTTGTTCAGTTCAATTACCTGAAAGAAACTTCATGATGCATCCTCTTTTTTTTTTTTAACACTCACCGTACCTGGCGGTGAACAATTGCGTGATGTGGATGCATCTGCGTGGAGCTATATATATAGAAGCAATCATTCAGCGTCCTGCCCAGTGACCACGCACGCACCCCCGGCCCTCTAGCTTGTCTGGTGCTAATCCACGGTTTTGTTTGTTCGATGATGATGGTGATCATGACTAATTGGCCATTAGCATGTCATGGTACTGCTGAAGATTCTCACTAGCTAGGATATATGGGGCTGCCATGCCTCTCGTTTCAGCAAAGCAAATGAGTGGATGAGCTGGAAAGCCCCCCTCCCTCAACAAGTAGTGGTGAGCAGGGCCAGCACAAACACAACCGAAGGGCATGGCCTATGGCAGCATGCAGAAAGGGCGTCTAATCATCAAATCTAACCTAATAATCTCGATCACCTCACCTCATCTCATCTCAGCAAGCAAGGCTGCGTGTGCGTATATTGCTACAGAGGCGAGGCTCCAAGGCGACTTAGCTGTGAGTGCGTGTTGTTAGTAGTGTGGGATTTTTGTTTGTCTGGAGGCCACCTGTCTTTATTTCCCATCCATTCAAGGGCACTAGACACTAGAATGTATCATCAGGGTTCAGGACCATGCCCTCCACTGCACTGCATTTAATCTCCTCCTTTATGGGCTTGCTCTGCATTCCACCGCATCTTTTTCACGAGCACTGTAGAAGGTCATCTCATTTGCACAAGTGCAAGGACCATACCATCCATCCCCCAAGCAACACGATGGGGGACGGCACTGCAAATGCCTGTCCTATCATGCTTATTAGTAAGTGCAAGCAGATAGATAGGGCAGGGCACTGCATGCAATTAAAGTGTCCAAGTGCAGATGGAAAAGATGATTTGATCAGCCTGTCCCAGGGAAACGATTGGAACAAAACGCCAGATCCCTCTGTAGTGTTACCTTCAGTTACCCTGCAGGCGTTCTGGTGGTGGACAGTGGACTGTGTCTGCACCTGCAAGTGTCCCTTTTCAGACTTCAGAGCTATGCTTTTCCTCCCACACCTCTCTAGTGCTGGTGGTATTGTGTGATGGGTTCCGGCAATACTTCAAATGCTCTCCAATATAATTACTTTTTCAGCAACATGAATCTTTTCCAAATTTTGTCTGGTACCAGTTACCAAATTCGGAGCAAAAGTTCAGTTGTTTTGCTTCTTTCTGCCAGGGCTACGTACATCGTTCAACTGTTCTTCAGAAAACGCAGGGAATCATGATGTGTTTGCTCTCCCATCCTTATTAGTACTGAGAAATAAGCGATGTGTAATTTGTAGTCCAGTTGAATATTGGAGCATAAGTATCATCGTGGTGATAGCCACGCCAAAAGTTTTGATTCTTGTATTTTTCTAGTATGAACACCTGATACGTTCACATTGCTAGTCTCTTTCTCGTGACTCAGTCGGCGTAGCATCTCTGCCTCTTCAAAACCAACCATAAATACGGCGATTTCTGAATGTCCTAGCCATGATTTTGATATGTGATTTTATTTCAACCCGTGTATACACATGCAAGCCAAAATTCGATGCCCTTCAACGTGCTACTTTATGTAGTCCGAAGATCTGTGTTCCCTTAAAAGGGCTAGAAATTGAAATCCTGATAATATAAATAAGAGCAATAATCAAACTAGTCGTGCCCTTTTTCGAAAGACCTAATCGTGCCCATAATGTGGCGCGTTTGGATGAGAGAGTGATTGCTCCAGAAACTTTAGAAATGAATCAAAATGCGAAGTAAATTCTTCCGAACATCGCAATCGAAAACTAGTCAAGTCGATTTATTGAAAACCGGTGTGGACCTGACGGTTTTGGTCCTTACAACTTTTATTATGCTGAGTCTGAGATGATAGATGGCAACTAGTCACAAAGATTTTTCAGGGCCCCAGACGAGATTGTCTCAAGAGCTGCATGCACAGCGCCAATTAATTTACCAGCAAGCTTTCTTAACAAGGTGCCTTTGCAGTGATGGAGCAAGAGAATGTATGGCACACGCTCCACTGAGCAAAAGGCTGTGCTGCCGGGTGCTCCCTGCTGGTGCACGCGATCATTGAGCTGACTGGTGAAGCCTGCTAGTAGCTACGAGCGTTTGGATAAGGGACAAATCGCCGTGAGGGACGGACGCTTTGCACACACATGCACATGTAACTACATGCACGCACACATTCGTTCGTTCCCTTCCTGCTTTATTTTGCTTTTTGATCATGTCAAGTTAGTTACTTATGTTCCTATGGTCCCGGCTGATTGCTCGAGTCTTTGAGTGATCCGGTGACACATCTCTGCACAAAGTTGTCTGTACTCTGCTTGTACCTTTTCTTCAACTTTGGATCTGATCTCGAATACAAGTCACATTAATTATCAACACGATGCTCAATATGATACCTTGACTATAGCATATCTATATACAAGAACACGTTTTTTTAAAAAAGAAAAAAGAAAAAAATATTCATATAACATGGGAATAAAATAGTGCTCATCGTACATAGTAAATAAATGTGGTAATATTTTTCAGATCCTGATCATAGTCGAAGAAAAAATAGGTTAGTTTAACCGACAGCAGCCTGAAAATGATATTTGGGTCGAGATGCATGGCAATAAGCAGGGCGTCTGCATGCATGATGTGATACGTACGTATCGATCAGTAGGTCTCTACCATACATGGACCATGATGCACGCACGCTTTACTGGCACGAATGAAATGGAACGGCAAGATTCCGGATGCGAAAACAAGAACAAGTCGATGGAATAGTCGATCGATCGTGCAAAGACGGTCGACTTAGCTTCGTTCATGTGCACTTTGGAAAGATGCGTGTTAGTAGCAAAGTCGTTGCGCATGGTGGTCCTCGATCGCGGAAGGTGAATGGAACTGCACGAGAGAGGCCGGCCGAGGATGGAAGATGGATGGCATGGACCGGCCGGATCGATCCCCTTGGACACAGGCACGCACACAGCCCAGAAATAAAGCACGCGCACCGTCTCCGTCTCCATCTGCACACCTGCAGGGCTCCTGTCCGGCGACGCGCGGGGCACGGCCATGCACGTCGCGGCCGGCCGGCGCCGGTGGTTGCTCTCTCGTAGGTAGCTGGTCTCGTGCTACACGTATACCTCGTACGGTCACCTATCGTTAGTTGAGGTCACGACGACGGCATGGCCCCCAGCTGGGCCGTGGACTCGCCGGCCAACAGCACGGTGGTCCGGTCCCGGCGTTCCTGGCACTGGCAGGGCGCGCGTGGACGGCCCGCGGAGCACGACGCGCGTTACGGCGACCGGCGGCGGACAAGCAGGAGTGGCGCGCGGCGATGCAAGATAAGACACGGCCGCGGGCGGCAAGCCCGGCCCGGCGCAGCACAGGGACGTCTCAGCTGCCGCGATGGAGAGCCGCGGCCCCCTGGTACACCGATCGATGCATACCCGCCGGCCGATGTCTCCGGAGGAAACAAACGACGGCGACGACTACCCCCCGGGTTTGGCGGGCGACCTGCTCTGCTACCGGCCCGGCCGGTAGGGCGGACGTCGCCGCGGCCCCCCATCCGCCGGGTCGCTAGCTCCTGGCTCAGCGCGCGCGCGCCGGGGGTGCCGGAGGGAGGGCGCCGGAGCCTGCGCGGGCGACGTCGTCCGTCCGTCGCTGTCCGATCCGGCGGCCACTTGCGCCGACGACTCTGGCGACGGCCGGCGGGGGGCCCGCGCGGGCGAGCGACGGCACGGTCGCCGTCGCCGTCGCCGCAGCTGTGTCGTCGCCTGCCTCTCGATCGCTAGCCCGGTGGCAACTTGTGCGTGGCCCGGCGCGCGCCCCGGCGGGGCGGCGCCTAGCGTGCACGCCGAATTGCCGATATGCAGCTGCTGCGGCCTTTCCCTTTCGCCCGGTACCATTTTGTCGGCGCAGCAAAAAGGGTGAGCAGCAGCTGCTCAACAGATAGCTAGGCTGGCGCTCGTGTGTGCATGCGCACGTGACGCCAGCCGTTGTCATCATCACTTAATAATAACCTTTAGACTGAGGCCAACAGCGCGAGACAAAATCATTTTTACCTCACTCTCGCCACTGTGCGTGTTCGGTTCCTCTAATAGACGGAGCATCGCGGGAGACAAATTGCTTACGGAGGAGAGAGGGGATGCAAAATTGCATCGCCTCTCTCCTCAAAGGCATTCGAGCCGAGGGAGGGGAGCAAAGCTCCGGCGGCGAAGCCGTGCTGCTGCCGTTCCACTGCGCCGCCCCGCCCCTTCGCTGTCGCTGCTCACATGCGCGCGCGCCGCCGCTTCGCCTTGCCGCAGCTCCGCCGGGCGCGGGCTGCGACGCCGCGCGCGGGCCTCGCCACCTCACGCCGGCTGCCCCGGCTCGCCTCGACGGCCGGATCCAGGGTAAAGGAGCAGGGCGGAGGCCACCATGCCGCAGGAGCTCGCGGAGACAGGTGCTCGCCGCGGGGTCCGCCGCCGCCGCACCGTAGCCGCGCCGCTCGCCGTGGAGGAGGCTGGGAGGGAAGGAGGTCGTGCCTGCCGCCGCTTGGAGGTTGCGAGGGAGGCGCCGCCAGCCTGGCCGCCATGGAGAGGGATGGCCTGGTCGCCATGGGTCCGCGGAGAGTGAAGGGGAGAGCGCGGAGCGGCTGTGCACGCCGCGCCTCCTCGGCGCGTGTCACACCCTGAAATTTTTGGATTTCAGGATGTGATTAAAACTAAAAATAAAACAACATTTTTTTTGTAATTTTAAAAATTTATCCAACACTTATTTCTTTACAGGGAATTTAGTGTAAAATAAAATATATGTTGGTTGTTTTCCAAATTAAATAAGGTTGTTTTTTTTGTTGCATTCATGCCACCTTTGCATTGTTTTATTGCTTGTTGTTCAATTTAAATTTGAATTTGTATGAGTTTGAATTTAAACTGAATGTGTTTGAATCTTTTCAAAAATGGAAAAGCCTTCCTTTTTCCCTTCTCCTTTTCAGCCCAGCCAGCCCATCTCTTCTTTTTCTTTTCTCTTCTTTCCCGCGGCCCAGAAAATCATCTCGCCGGTCCGTTCCCTTTCCCTCTCCCTTTTCTTCCCTGCGGCCCAAAACCATCCCGCGCCGGCCCATCTCCTTTCCCCGACCCGCTCCGCCTCCCCTCTCTCACCATCACTGCCACGTGGGCCCCGCCCGTCAGGGCCTTCTTCTCTCCCTTGTGCGGCGCGGACTCGAAGCCGAGTCCGGCCTGGGCACGCCTCGCCGCGGCCTTCTCTTGGCGCGCACGCCAAGGCAACTCCTCCCGGCCCTATAAATAGCGTCGTGGACCTCCTCTGGACCCCCGCTTCGACCCGCAGTCGCCTCGCTCGCGAAACCCTAGCAGCCGCCGCCATTGGAGCTCGCCGAGCTCGGGACGCCGCCGCCTCGCCGCTCCTCCTCGCCAAGTTCACCGCCCCAGAGTTTCGCAACGTAGCAAGGGAGCTCTCCGACCCCTTTTCCCCCTCCCTCTCGCTCTCCTCCGACCGCGCGAGCTCACCGGAGCTGTGCGCCGCCGCACGCCTCCGCGAGACCCGCTCCGGCCACCGCAGCCCTGCACAGACCCCTCCATCAAGTTCGCGACGTCACATGCTCGCTCCCCGTCCCAAAACCCGAGCTAAACAAGCCCGGACGGCCGTTTTCGGCATTCGCTGGCAACCCCGCCGCCCCGCGCCGCCGCCAACCTCGCCGCCGGTCGCCTAGCGCCGCCGCCCGCTCGCCCGATCCAGTCCTAGCCGTCCGATCGAGATCCAGCGGCCCAAAACCGATCTAACCCGAGTCAAGACCCCAGGATACCGGTCAACCCTAGGACGTTTTACAAAAGAGACCTTAGGTTTTCTAGTAATCAACCCGCGGTCCACTTTAGTTCAAAAATAATTACGTACAAGCCCTTTTATTTTTAGTTTAGCCCCTGCCTTTTTGTAAAATAGAACCCGTCGTCCTTGAGCTGGAGTTTTGCACGCTAGCCCCGAGTTTAGGGTTTAATTATGTTTTAGTCCCTGGTTTCTTCAGATCTAGCCCCTGGAAGCTCTGTTTCTTCACAAATAAGCCTCTAGACCCCTGTTTTAGCCATAACTTCTCTGTTTTAGCCCCGTTTTCATCGATTCTTGCGCTCACGTGATCCTTGTGACGTGTGCAATAGCTTTATCACCTTGTTATCCATTGTGAGCACACTTTACTGTGCCTCGCAAATACTTTTTGCTAGCCCTTTGTGTCCGTAGTTAATCGCGACTAGATCCCTGAAGCACCGTTTATCCCATAGAATCGCCGTTTTAGTTTCGTTTTTCGCGTTTCTTGCGCTCTCGTAACCGTAGCAGCGAGCCCTTTTCTTTAGTACGTTCTTTTAAAGGTTTTCTTTGTATTGGTGTATTGTTCTTAGATGTATCTTTTTGTTTGCTTTGTATGGTTGCTCGTTGATTGCCTCGAGTAGAAGGATTATTGTTCGAGGTTTGAAGATCAAGTTCCAAGTGAGCACAAGCTGAAGAGCAGTAAGAGTAGCTTTTCGTTGGTGAAAGGCAAGTGACCCTAACCATACTTCTATCTATGCTTATTTATGAGAATACTTGATTTAATTGGAACATGGAGAACCACCCAAAAAAACCGTACAACCACAATACCATATGGCTCTGGTCTTGGCTAAGTAACTAGATGATCTATATGTCGTGCCTGGGGCGTTTGATTGGTGGATTTTTGGGTTATCGAGCTTTGAGGAGCGGGTAAAGGAAGCTTCGTCTTCTGAGGTACCGCAGAAAGCAAGGGACCAGTGCGTACATATAGTGATTCTTTGGAAAAGCCTCGTAGCGTCCCTATGCAGTCATACCTAAGGAAGTGTGATATGGTGCTTGGCCCGCACTTGCATAGTTGGGTTCAAAGTTCTTCGGAACTTTTACGCGAATTGTGGTGAAAGTGTACAACCTCTGCAGAGTTAAAACTAACCGGTTAGCCGTGCTCACGGTCAAGAGCGGCTTGGACCCTCACATGATTAATTTAACTTAAAGATGGAATTAAATTATTTTCTGGTTATTTTTTGTGGCCTTGCTAAGTACCAACCATAAGTGTACTCACCCTTGCTTACTGCTGCTCAGAAGAGAAAGTTGAAGTATTTGAAGATGATGCTGAGTTCTAGGCGTGCGCAACCCCCAGTCGATTGCCTGTGAAGTTGAAGCCATCGTTTTCAGGATAAGCTGTATAACTCTGATAATCTTTTAATTATTCTTTTTACGTGATACTGTTACTGATTATTCACTTATAATGTCTCTATATGTATGAAACTTGATCCTGGCATACATATAGATATGCATTCGGTTTTGTCCTTAAAACCGGGTGTGACAGCGCGCTGCGGTGGGTGCTGCTGCTCCGGTGAGCGCTCAGCCCGATTCGCTGGCTCCGCGCCTTGGACGCCGCCGTGCGAGCTCGCCGCAGACCGGCCGCCGCGCGCCGCGCCTCCCGCGGCGGCTTGGCGGCGTCGGACTCCTTCCTCTGCTTCTTTCTCTCCATGGCCAGCTTCTTCTTCTTCGCCGGTGCCTCGGCGACGGCGGCATCATCACGGGAGGCGTCCGAGGCAGAAACAGCCTCGGGCACCACGAGGTCAGTCTGGGGCCTCTTTTTACCGGCCATCCGAGCTCACTCGCCGTGATTCTGAGCACGGCGTCGAGGCGGCGGAGGAGTAGGGCGGAGCGGCGGAGGCTCCGACTGGAGATGAAGGGGAGGGGGCGGCGCGGACCGGAGGAGAGCGAGGACGGCCTCTTTTTCCTTCCTGCTGTTGGAGACGAAGCTTTTTGCTTGCCCGAGCCGGCCTCCGTGCGCAATGCATATCTACGAATGCCTATCCCATTTTGCAATCGCTTGTTGGAGTCGGTCTTGGTTTCTTCTAGATGAATGAACCTTACACGAACCAGCAGTTGTGCGTACCGTCATGCCGTTAGCTAACTTATAGGCAACGACCGAGCTCCATACGTACGTGTAGGCCGCACGTACGGTCAGGGTCGACGTGTACAGCTTACCGGCCAAAACGAACACACTTTCTTTTTTCCTTGAGCGTGCATGTAGAAGAAGAGTAAAGAGATCAGATACCCAACAACCGTGTACAACAGCAACAACTAACATCACACACAACCCGTGTGCTTCAGTCTAGCTAGTGCCAACTACTCCTATCTTATCTGCTCTAGCAATACGTACAAGGCGCACTCCTATACGGCTTAATACACTAGCTAAGTAGGAGTAGCTAGTAACCACTCACCCTCCACGTACGTACGCCGATCGATCTTATTAATCCTAATTTATTGGCGTGTCTTCTCGCCAGCTGGCCCGATATGTTAATTGTCGGGCTGGGGTTAGCTGGCTGTTGCTGCTAGCTCACTGTAGTTGCCGTGTGTGAGCTGGTTGAAGGCACGTACGCACACGCTGCTAGCTCTCGATCGTAGTATCGTCATCGAAGCGCGTAGTACAGTGCAAATTGTGTCAACATGCACGCGTCTGCCGCCACCGAGATCGACCGAGTGCATCGCCAAACAGTGGGCATCGCACTGTAGGAACGTGGTAATAATCACCAAATATTTTTTGCTGAACTACTGGGATAATACAGATGGGAGGAGAGGATCAGTGACTGCATGCATGGAGGGAGGGAGGGAGGGAGGGAGAGGGATAGATGATGCTGGCTAGCTAGTTCTAGGTTGCACTGGGGACTGGACATGGGCCTGGCTAGCTCGAACGTTCGGGCGGTGCAGCATGAAACGAAAGGAGACATGCATGCGCATGGACCAGACGATCTTTCTGTCCATCAACTGGGGAGATCTGGAGACCGGCAAGCAGTGCAGTGAACTGTTAGTTGTTGGTACCATGCCAGCAACTAACTAATAAGCTACAGTAACAGAGAAGCTTAGCTAGTACTACATTAGAACCGACCAAGAGCCGCCGACGATCGACGCGTCATTTACTCATTTGACGCCGCCTGCAGGTCCTGGCATGCAGCTGGCGCGCGCGATCATCGTCATCAGCCGGCCGGCCGGCCCTTTGCATGCATTATCTGCTTGCTGCTGGTTGAGTTGGATCGATCGAGCCAGAGGCCCGTACGCACGCACAGTGTTAGTAGTGGCTCATCATCATCTATCAGAGCTGACGACGCATGCATCTCGTCTTATCTTCAGTTTCCCACAGCTGCCTGCAGCCTAAAGCTACTGTACATTTAGCAGACGACCGCTGACTCACCGCCGTCGTCGTCCGCCGATCCATCACTCGCGAGCTGACCTCTCGATCGATCTCCATTCCAAGTAGTACTCTATATTACGCTCATCGATCAGACGACTATATATGACGTGTGCACCGTCGTCGCGCTGCTTGGGTGGCCCACATGCACCCACACACGCATGCATCCGTGCGTGCGTGCGTGCATGGCGGGCGGCGTACACGTATACACAGGAGTTGCATTGGGCGACCGACGACGGGTCCGTGGGCCGCACGACCGGCGGCGCGGTTGATGCGCCGCCGGGCGTCACGCGTACGTCGTCATCATCGCCAGCTAGCTGCAGGCCGGCCGCCGGGCCCCACCCTAAACCTGGCGGCAACGACGCGTGCAGCTAGCTACCAATTACAATTAGGCTCGACGACGTTGGCCAAGCAAGCAAGCATGCGTCTGCCCGGCCGGCCGGCCGGCACTGCACATGGCGCGAAGCAAGGGAACGACCCGGCCGTCTTCTCTCGTCGTCGTCGTCCTCCTGGAGCCAAAATAATATGCTGCCTCAGCGCTCGCTAGCTAGCAGCTTGCTGATTAAGAACCCTCTTATTGCTAACAAGGATGTACTCCCTCCGTTCTAAATTATAAGTCATTCCAAGAATTTCAGAGAGTCAAACTATCTCAAAGTTTTACCAAAATTATAGAAAGAAATATAAAAAATTTATGAAATCAAATAGATATACTATAAAAATATAGCTAACAAAGAGTGTAATGGTACTTAATTGGTATGATAAATGTTATTATCTTGTTATATATATTTAGTCAAACTTGAAAAATTTTGACTCTCCAAAATTTTTGAAATGACTTATAATTTGGAATTGAGGGAGTATAATCAGTGGGAGAGCGAGGGGTCGACAGGCAACCACTCCCTCCAGCTTATTGACAGTTCATTCCGTGTGGATCATATATATCCAACAGTACACGCACCCGGCCGGCCGGCCCAGCCATCATCATTAGTATAGCAGGCCTGCGTGCCTGGCTGGGATTATTGGGTGATGATGCATCATGGACATACATGCATCATGCATGTATGTAATAAAAAACGGATTAGTTAATAATTAGCTACAGGCAGGCAGGCCCTTGTGGTGCTAGCTAGCTAGCTCTCTACCTAGCTAGCTAATAAAGCTAGCTATGTGTGTGACATGCTATGCCATGCTTAGCTTGATTGATGTGCATGCCCGGTCCGCCTGTACTCAGCCACAGTAGTGTGAACTGTGAGGTGCAGGAAGCTCATCGTCAACAAGAAGAAAACACCGGCTTGAGATTCAGTTATGGGTGGAGGCCGGGGCAACTAGATTGGGTTGTCTTAGATGTGAGGAGTAGGCTTGCTGTGCTTTAGGCCGGTGTTTTCTTCTTGTTCGAACGGCTTGCCGTTTAGACCCGCCGAGCCTCCACTCGGCGTTGGGCTATTGTAAACTCTTATTCTTCTGCTTAATACAATGATGCGCGGCTCTCCTACAATTGTATGATTTCAAGATTAATTATTATGAAAAACGCATGTATGCATGCATTTTTTGAGTCCAAACGGTCAATATAATAATTATCATTGAAATTTACTGGCTATGAAAACAATCAGCTCATCACATACAAGTCAACATACTTAATTATATATGCTAGTTCCTACTAGCTTCCTAGCTGCAGGAAGCTTCTCAGTTCCCCTCCCACCTCCGCAAGCACCACTTCATTAACTATCTTACTTATCTACCTTTTCCAATATGGCGGCTCTATTATTATCTAATACTCCTGCTTTTAAATTTATATCCATAGGAGATTCTAAACACTGTTAGCTAGTAACCCTAGCTGACCTGTACATGTGTGTCGACGTATCCTCCTTTTCCAATTGAAAAGGAAGAACCAATCTACACGGCCAAAGATTTGGTTGCTATATATTAAAAAAAAGTAGGGGTGAAAACGATCATGACATAGCTAGTCTTTGCGAATGATGATGAATCTAGAGAATCCTTAGCTTGACAAACCCTTTATGTGTTGATTGGAGGCGCCATACACAAATGGGAAGCCTTTTCTTGATTTTTTTTCGTCTCTTCCTCTGGCTCCTGATCTCTCCCTTTTCCGTGCGTGATTGCTTGTGCTTGAGAGCTAGCTTTAGGCTTTAGCTTGGAGCCGACACGCAGGTCGGTTCCTCCTGTCGCGCTGCACAAGTACAACTGCAAGCACCATGAAATTTCCACGGAATTATATTCCACTCTTGACTTTGCATTTTAGATGTTCCTGCCATGAATCACATGCACATGATCAAGTTTGTTTTGATTTTCTTTTTGTAGACCCTCATCATGAAAATGAGAAGTTTCATGGAACTCACATGAGAGTGATACACAGTTATTTTTCAAATTCATGGAGATATACCTACAAACTTAATTGCACCTATTGTAACTAGTGAAACATGTTCATATACAAGGCATTCATGATGATGGCATGCATTGCATTGGCTGATATGTTTACAACTTGGCACCTTTAATTTGCCACAAGGTATTCTAGAAAATTAATATAAAGAACAACAGAAGCAACTACTTTAATTTTTTGATGAAACAAAAGAATATACTACCTGTCCAATTATTGGATATTCTTTCGATCGAGATGGCAGTGGCTGATACATACATATTTTATTTTTAAGAGGTTTTTGTCACTTGTCAGCGGACCGACACCACTGGTCGGCCGGCGCCGGTCTTCGTGACGATGAGCAAATATTCTGATGATTATGCCATACCAAATCGAATCATGCATGCACATTATTATTATTATTATATACCTGCGCCGGCGAAGATCGAGTTGATCAAATCGGGACGTGTACGTGCATGGGATATGGTTTTATAACGTCAACTGTGGCCAACAACCTTTTTTGTGAGGAAAAACTACCCAATGATGGATTTACAGTCGCTCATGACTATCTGTACTCACGGTCAATCAACCCAAACAGTGGGTCCCATGCCCACGTGATATCTCGGCAGCCTTTCTGTCCGTCCCTCCATCTCCTTCCTTTTTTTTTATCTCTTTCTTCCAACTCCGGTTGGGGGTGGGAGACTTCGCGAGCTCCACATCCTAGGGGCGAGCGGCGCGGCGGGGAGGCTTGGCGGGCCGGTGGCAGACTTCCTGGGGAGGCGCGGCGGCGGCGAGGCGGGGCTGGTGGCGGGGGGTGCCGCGGCGGGCCGGTGGCGGAGGCAGCGACGATCTCTCCAGTAGTTTTTTTCTTTTTGAGTTTTGGATGCAAAATTTTTTTACAAAACTTTTCCTCAAACTTTCTGTAGTTAAATTTTTTACAATTATTCTCAAACTTGTTTCAAACTTTTTCTCATCAATTTTTTCCTTGTTCTTCTATTAAAAATATTTTTCTTGAAAATTGTCCCCAAACTTCTTTTAGTTTTGATTTGGAAGCAAAAATTTTCCTTCAAATTTTTCCAACTATTCTAAAAATTTCTGTTTCAAACTTTTTCTCATCAAAATTTTCCCTTTTATCTACTCAAAATATTTTTCTTTGAAATTTTTTTGTCACAAAACAAAAAAATTACTAGAAAAAGGAAAGAAAAGGTTGATCGAAAGCCTCTGTACGTCGCCCATAAATTAGAATAGCCTGAAAAACTAACCGCTGATTGACTCATCCGACATATATGCATATACGTCCTCCATTGTTTTTTCCAGTCGCCCCCCCCCCCCCCCCCCTCGGGGTAAAGAAATACACGTCTTTCCAGACTACCTCCGTTTCATTTTACCATGGCACCTTGCATGCGTGTATATGTCTCAATTTCGAACTTACACATTTCATATATCTGCATGCATTTTATTCAGCGAATGTCGTGCACCGACTGAAAAGCAGCAGCAGTTGGTTAACAATTTTATAGGTGTGAATAATTTATGTGACCGTACATATATACGGGTGTGGCTGGGCATGTACGGTCCGCTACAAGCGTATACGCGCTGACGCGCAGTACAGCAAGAAGTGTGCACAAGCCGGTGGTTGTCATGATCATCAAACGGCCGGTACGGTGCGTTTATCGCTGGCTGTTCCTTAGAGACGGCAAACAAATGGGCGTCATTAGTAGCTAGCGTACGTACGACGATACCGACGAATAATACGGCAAATTAAGCGTACGCGAATAAGATGGCGCTAGACTAGCAGCTGCGTTGCGTGCACGTACATATGTAGGCGCGCGCGTGTAATTATATATATGTATATATATACTATATATGTGTGTATCTTTGACAAAGACTCGAACGGTCGTCGGCAGTGGCGGAGCTAATTAACAATAATCATTCGGCAGTACGAAGAAAGGAGAAGGTTACGTTTCTCTACGTGCGTACGTACGACCACTGACATATATATATATGTGAACGTCCAAAATCCAGCTTATTCGGATTCTCGTTATTTATTTATATTTCATTTGGTTGCATGTGCGTAAGTTGGAAACGTCCACCTCCATCGTCACCACACGGACGACTCATCACTTCATCACCTTTTAAGCTTTTGATGATCGAATAAATTGATTCGTCTAGGAAGCTCGGCGTGGTGTCTTGCGAAGAGTCTAGCGGAATCGTGCTGCTGTAAACCACTCCTAATGTTCCAAATTGTAGGTCGTTTTGGCAAATCAAAATACATATATAGTTTTTGCTACGTACATAGATAAACATTATGTCTGGATACGTAGCAAAAACTACATATTTAAATTTACCAAAATGATCTGCAATTAGGAACGGATGGAGTAGCCAAAACCAAAGTGCCCCTTGAGAGGGATTGGCAAGTGATGCTCGCTCCAAATTAAACTTTGCTGTAAAAAGCAGCATGATGCATGGTTTTATTTCATCCAAATTGCAATTTATTATACTAGCATTCTAGCAACTTCAATAAAAATGCCCTGTCCAAAATAAAAAGGATTATATGCTTAGAAAAGTAGTATTCCATTCATAACAAATCTACTAGCATCAACACTTACGTACTGTAAGTCTATCTAATTTCTTTATTAATTACATATAGAAGCTCAAAGTTGAGACGAAATCCCTTTGATAAACGACAAAATGAAACATACATACGACAGATTTACATTTGTGATCAGTAAGTACATGGCGGCGTATCAATCAAGCCGTGAAAAATAAACAGTAACCAGTATAATGTCGACACACTATACGCGTGCTGTGCATATATATGAAGCAAGAATGCTCAAGACAAAAGACGAACTATACGGCATGGTGGGTACACGAGGACCACCGTTATTTCTCAGTGTGCAGCAGTGCACGGCACTGGCTGCTAGCTCTCATCATCCAATCAAGCTCGAGGCTCCCCACATCTAATAAGCATCAGCTAAAGTGGATTACACACAAATAATTGTGCTCCCTACCTTCCTGAAGGTACATGTGCAAGCTATTCGCACCTGTTCCATCTCAACAGTAGCCTCTCCTCTCGCTAAGCTCCATCACACAATGCGAGGAACGAAGCAGGAGAGAAGGTCGTCGGGCATATGCATCTACAGTGGCGCCGCATTTACAATCTGTAACCCCGTACTTGATCGATTCCCACGAAATCTACGAAACCCTGTGCCCACTTCAATTCATTCATTCGTACGTGACAGGCCCCAAAGGCCCGAACAGCACACCACGCAAATTAATCGGCACGTACGTTTCATCCGTACGTGGGTGCGGCAGCAGCAGTGGGCCGGGACAGTACGTCGTCGTCCTGTATGAGCCTTGCGTCGAGGGTTCTGTATAGGAGTAGTAGGACAGGCGAACAATGGACCGTTTCGTCACACACACGGCACGCGACAGCGCATCACCTGCACGCGAGTGGTGATACACACGTACGTGTAGAATGGCGAATGGGGCACCGGCTACGAGTACCGCACCTTATACGGATGCGTACGTGAGGTTTAAGGTATTTGTACGGATTCTCGGCAGCAGCACAGCAGCAAGCGCCGGCAACCGCACGTACGTATTCGTCGCCAGTAGTGGCCACACACCTACACGTACGAAAGTTGCCGCCAGTAGAGGACACATGCGTAAGCAGGCGACACTGACACACATATACGCTGCGATACGCGTATTTGGAAAATGCGGAACTTGCCCAAGAACACAACGCGTACGTACACAACAAACTTCACAATTCAATTCCGACAATACTACATAAAAACTACCAAGACTACTACCAACTCTGCATTCCAAAAGGGGCGCTAACAGTTTAATTACTTGGAACTCGATTATTTTCTTCTCAAATACACAAGAATCGACCTGATTTTCTATAAACTTCGAGCAAACTAAATTCCGGCATCTCAAAGTTCCCTTAATGACTCTGCACGCTGCGCCGATACAAACGCTTGCATTGGGGGCGTAACGCAGGCCCATGCATACGCAAATGCTGACGACTGTGACCTTAGAGTAGCAGCAGCAGCTAGCGACTTCACGCATGCATACGCCATGGTGTTGGAAGGGGGGGGCCAAAGGACCTTGAGGCAGGTGCGACTTCACATCGTAGGGACGGGGGGCGATTAATCAGTCGTGTTATGGGTTGGACCCCCTTGATTAAAATCATTGCCCGTCAACTGGCCTCCCGGCGTAATCCCAACCACAACATTAAGCGCGCGCAACTTAATTGGGTGGATAATTGGGCGTGCCGGCCAATTTGTGTGGACTAGGCGTCTAGAGAAGGAAGGGAGAGAGGAGTGGCTTGCATTGGGGCCATGCAGTGCAGTGCATCCGGGGCTGCATTATTAGGCTTTGCTAGCAGAGGGGGTCAAGGAAAGTGATGCGTTAGTGTGCAAATGGAGCCCAACCTGATAATGTCACCTCCTAATACCCCCTAATATCAAATCAGTGGTGCTAGGGGGTTAGAGTTTGTGCCGACAAAATGTTACTGCTACAATTAAGATTATTGTGAAGAATGGTATGGTATATGCAGGTTTGTTTGCTTTGAAAAAAGTATGCTCCCATTATAATTTTCGCTATGCTTAAATTAATTCAGTGAAAATAATAGTAAATAATACGTTTTGGCAAACATGTGCAAGTATAAAACATCAATGATTTACATATTAATTAGTTGAATAATCTCTGTAAGCGCATACAGATAAGTGTAACATTTGCATAATTCAGTAGAACAAACCAGATAATTTTTTTAGATTAAGGAATTGTTCTGGCCTTGAACGTCCACGAGTGAATGCCTACAACCAAATAACTAACCAGATAATTGTTGGCCCCTTTCTTCTCCATGAATTTATAAACAAGTGCCACCACGCTATGAACTAATAAAACAAAGCCATTTGTGATGTTTCCTACAACTTAAATTATCAGGTGGACCCTGCCGAGTTTGTATTACGCGGAGAGGAGAAGAAAATCTGTCGGCGGGCTTCACAAAATCAAAGTTTATGGATATTATGTTTGACCTAAAACAACAAGTTCATAGTACCTTTTATTCCTTGTTATATTAATACTACACTCTTCTTGCACCAGTGCATGCACATGGCACACAACTCGCCACACTGACTAATTAAACAGATTACAGCTTATTGGCGTACCTGGCTCTCCATATTCACCATGTTCGGCTGGTGCACCAGCCTCCAGTTCTACAGTATTTTTTTCTCACTCGCTCCAGCACTAGCCTCTAGCCACCAGTCATGTCACAGTGTTTTTCTCTCACACCACTCCAGCTTCAGCCTCCAGCTCCAGCCTGCCGAACGCAGAGATTATTTTCGTAGCTCTTTCAAATCACCGTTTTTTCAATTTGATGGGCTACGTCTCCTTGCGATTCGACGTGCATCGGTACTATACATGCCATTGCTAGGGGTCAAGCACCGGCCGACGTAGCGTTTGTGGCTGGCTGTCCGACTAATCAGAGTGAAAGAACAGGGGGGAACCAAAAAGAGACTGCGGGGCGGACGCGGGCAGCTTTCGCGCTACATGTACATGCTAGACGCTGGGGAAAGTGATGCATGCCGCATGAAAGCAAAGTCCAAGCACAGCCCAATTTCTTTGCGTGGAAAAGGACGACGAGGCCGAGAGCGCGAACGACGGCACGTACAAAACGTACGTCGCCGGTTAATAATCGACTTTTTTTTAAAAAACGGTGAGATGCTGATACTCACTCCGTTCGCTGGGCTAGAGCTGTAACTGGTGACTGGAGTGGTGTGAGAGAAAAATACTGTTAACTGGCTGGAGCTAGTGGCTGGAGTGGTGTAAGAGGAAAATACATGTTAGGCTGGAGCTGGAGCTAGCTGCCAAACGGAGTGATTACTTTATGCCAAATTGTACCACGTTAGGCAGGTAAAAGGACAGAGCTAATTGTCAGTTGGGAAATCCGGGTGTGATCTTCACAGGCGCTACTCTAGTTTTTAACTACCACGTCGCTCTCTACTCGACCGGCGGCGACCTGATCTATCGGGTATAAAAAATAGCGCACGGATGAACAGAAAGTAACTCGAGTGACCATCAACATAAGGAAAAAGCTGGTGGTAACAACTGTTCTTTTTGAGCTATAAACGGCAGGAGACGAGGTAATTTAACGAAGAGGTACCTGCAAAAGTCGCCGGGCGGCGATCCGATGGCGTCCCGAGCAGGCCGGCCGTCCACGAATTGCAGCTCGAACTTTTGCCAATCAATTCAATGGGCCACGAGCCATTCCATCGCGCCCACGTGCCCTGAAAAGGAGCCATATACTATATGGGTATTGACCTCATTTTCGAGCTGTTCGGATTAAACCACAGGGTCGGAAATTAACTCGAGATAGATGTCGACATGAATTTCCCGCTGGGCGCAGCACTCGGGGACAGCTAGTGCATGGCCTATGGACGTGGTAGGATGTGCCTACGCGCGCGCGTACACGCCCGCGGACAGCTAGCAATGCGGGGAGAAAACACAAGGGGTGACAGGGACAAAGGCGACTCGCAGGCAGGGATATTCCTGCCCCGTGCAGCATTATTCACCTCTCGTTTTCTCTTCCGAGAGAAAAACTAAGCCAAATACTATAGTCTATACAGCATGGTATATGGTATATGCAAATAAATAATTAGGCGGGCGTATATTATACAGTACAATACTAATAATAATTGTATATATATATATATTACTCTGTTCCGCTGGCTGGTGCTGATTTATATATGTGCATGTATGTCCATAGGAAATAATTGAGGCATGCTGTAATGGCTATAGCGCTAGTGCGCGTCTAGTTGGTTGGCACACACGGAAGGGCGAAGGCGTGGGGCGTGGTCCCTTCGCTTTCGCCTCCCTTGGCTCGATCCATTCCGTTGATAGGTAGCTAGCCTCTAAGCTAACGCTAGTACATGGGAGCCATGGGAAGGAGGATTGGATGGGGATTGGGGCCATGTTTAGTTTCCAAAAATTTTCAGTCATATCGAATTTTCGGACACATATATGGAGCATTAAATGCAGCCGAAAAAAATAACCAACTACACAGTTCAACTGGAAATGACGAGATGAATCTTTTAAGCCTAATTATTCTATAATTAAACATTAATTACCAAATAACAACAAAAATGTTACAGTATCAAACTCAAAAATTTTCATGAACTAAACACAGCATGAGTAGGCGATTGGATGGTGAGGTGCCCTACCATTGCAAGGGCAGGGACGACCCACTGCTGTTTACACCCAATGCGAGAGAGAGAGCGCAAACGCACAAAGGTGCGTACCGTAAGCTTCCACGGGCCCGCCCCGCGTACTATGGATGCCGTCCTGTTCCCATCTTTCATCCCTCTTGAATCCCGGCTGTACCGATCATTCGTTCATCATCACCAGCCCAGGCCACATCGCAAATTTAACACATCTCTCTCTCTCTCTCTCAAGGTTGAGTGATCCTATTATTATTATTGTAAAATTAAAATCAACAAATGGATGGATATTGTGAAGTAAATCACTCACCAAGTATCGTGTGTGTACCGTAGGGATTAGGGAGGGGGTGGGCCTATGCTTCCTGGGGACCCCAGAAAGATGCCTCCTTTGTCAAACTTGCCTTCTTCCCCGTGATCTTCTAGTGCCAGCCTTGCTAATTGCCATGCTGCCGCCGCCGCCAGCCTTCCCTTCTCTCACCACCACTCAAAATAATGCCGCTCTTTCTATATCATAACAATCACCTTGGACAAAACGGTAAAAATAATCATGCGATGATTCAGCAATCAAACCCAGTAGTGATTTTGCACAAGTTTACATCCAAATTACCTGGAGGCAGGGTGAACTTCCTTCCTGGGATCACGGATGCATAATCCTGAGCAAGGAGTAACAAAGGAAGACAGCACGGGCAGTTGCAGCCAAGAGGTAGGTTGTTACCTGACAGTCCGTTTTCCTGGCTCAACTGCAAATCCTGCATGGATGAAAAGCAGATGGTGACATTGATTCTAGGAGGATCTATTTAATTTGCAGAATTCAAACAATGACAGTTTGATAACCAGCATATAAAATCTCCAGAACAAATAATATATACAATCTTCACAAATAATAATATACACTACACCACCTCACAACAGACAATGCAAGGCTTCAGAACGGATGAGATCCGTTGCATGGGGAATCAAAGGACAAAATGATAAGTTGGAAAACCATACTATAAAATTGCTCAATCACAGCCTTTTGATTCGTGCCGCGTTTGTTTAATTGGTGATGAGTATCCACCGTCACATGGGTACAGACGGATGCCATTACAATCCTAATCATGGAATCATGGATAAAAACACTCTTTCGTCAGACAAGAAAAAGATACCAACAATAATGCATGCATTGACCAGCTCGTTTCCAATACTATACTCCAAGAAATTTGTCTCCTCCAGTGGACCCTTTTTGTATCCGAAGTTTCATGAAAGAAATTCACAGGCGATGAGTTCCCCCTCGCAATGATCAGTGCCTCCATTGACGCTAGCGACAGTCAATCGGACAAATCATTATACTTGTACCTGCACGATTATCTTTGCAATTATGGGAAGCCCAATTCTTAACTGACCGCGGACACACTCAGCGCCTGCAAAGTGGTTCTTGTTGGACTGGAGAAGTAACAATTTCAGATTAGAAATTTCTAGCCAGCCTGCTAGCTGCCGGATATAAACAAAAGGAAGATGCTCTCTGTCCTGGAATACTAACATATGATGCCATCTCTTTTTCCCCAGGACCCCAACTGTGATGATTGACCAAGGCTTTTCCCCCAGAGAGAAGTGACCCAGTGAGTTACCTGAAAAGCAAGAGAGAAAAAAAAGGACTACACTTAGGTCTGACACATAAAATCTTGCAGGTGGGAAGAAAATGAGGTGCACATGCACGCACGAATCGAACAGCAGCTAACACGACTTTTAATTGGCAACAGAAGAAAGGTGGATGATGCTTCTTCCCAACAGTGTGCTCTGCCCTGCATGGACATGGAGCACCCGTGATGTAGAAGTAGCTGCAGAAAAGAGAAAACAGAGTTCACTGGCTGCTCGGGGTCACAATCATTCACGGTGGCAGCAAGAGCAACAATCCATTTCCAAATAATGTAAACTCTGATGGACACGTTTCACTTTCACTGTCTTGTGCCCGAAGAGATACACTAGGCAACAGGCATGCGATTTGGGATGAAAGGAAATGGGGAGAGAACTAACAGTAACAGTTGAACATAGGTCGCGACAATTAAAATATCGGTGGAGGTGGCTACCCCACCGGTTTTGGCACCAGACATAGATTCTTAGGAGATGACGAGACAGACGCCCACGCAGAGGCGGAAGCGACCATGGGGAAGGCTAAACCTCCCCTCCCACAACCACCTCCACCACCATCTTTAAAAGAAGGTGCTAAAGGGCTGTCCTGCAAAGAAAAGGAGAGGAGTGCCCCCTAACCTTTCCTTGCTTTCCACTGAAATCTCCTATCTGCAACCATACAGTTGCTCAATTCTGGTCTCAGCTGCAGCCCAATCATTCATTGGTATATAAGTCACTACACCCTCTGCATTTTCCACCCCTTTAGCCATCATCAATCCTTGAAGAAGCTTCGTGCTACCGGAGGTGGTGTTCGCTGTGCACAATTGGAGGCTGTATACATCCACAGACCTGTCAGCTCCGTGAGCTTGGAGCTCCCAGGTTCTGCATTGCGCTGAGATGGGGAGGCATTCTTGCTGCTACAAGCAAAAGTTGAGAAAGGGGCTCTGGTCTCCTGAGGAGGATGAGAAGCTCATGAATCACATAACAAAGCATGGCCATGGCTGCTGGAGTTCTGTTCCCAAACTCGCAGGTATGTATAACAAATTCTTCTGCACTTGGTCCTTTCAATTATCAACTCTCAATTCTTTCCTTTTTTTCTTCCTCTGCATTTTGCTCCTTTCAATTACCACTTCACTTCTTTCCTTGACTTGCCAATGAAATCTCTCAAAGACAGTCCAATTATCTAAAATCTAGCTGACAAATTGTTGCAGGGCTCCAAAGGTGCGGAAAGAGTTGCAGGCTGAGATGGATAAACTATCTGAGGCCAGACCTCAAGAGAGGGGCATTCTCTCAAGAGGAAGAAGACCTCATCGTTGAGCTGCATGCTGTCCTTGGGAACAGGTAATTTTAAGCCTGAGAAGTAGTATCAGAATTCAGGACTGCATATCTGCAAAGCAACAATTGGTAATTTAGCTGATATCAGCCCTTTTCTTTTTATACGAAAAGGTGGTCTCAAATTGCAGCACAGCTGCCTGGAAGGACTGACAACGAGATCAAGAATCTATGGAACTCATGCATCAAGAAGAAGCTGAGGCAGAAAGGCATTGATCCCAACACCCACAAGCCGCTTGCTGAGGCTGATCGCAACGGTGCAGCTCCCACCATCAGCACCGAGAGGACCTCAGGGTCCAGCGACGTCAACCCGTCGAGCACTGGGGCTCTGGGGAACTTGAGCCACCTCCTCAGTGAGACGGCTCAATCATCAATGCTGCTGCCAGTGTATGACAAGAATCAATCTGAAGCTCCACATTTGGCACGCCCTAAGGTGCCACCAAAGGAGTTGTTTCTGGACCAGCTTACTACTGGACACAAGAGCCCATCAACCTGCCGCTCATCAGGCCAAACGCTGTACTTCCCATTCCAACAGCCATTGGGCTACAGCAGCGAGAGTGGCAGTGGTGATGGTGCAAGTATGAACTCACTCTGGTTCAACCAGAATGACTTCAACTGCAGCACAATTTCCACTGTGATGCCGCCAGTTTCACCATCAGCCCTCTCAACATCGATGGGGCTGAATCTCCCACCAGATAATCCTCGACATGGAGGCACTGGCATTGGAAGTGCCTCGGTAGATTCATTTTACTGGGATGGTACAAATCCTAGCAGCAGTAGCAGTACTGGGAGCAGAGGAAGCAACAGTTTGGGATTTGAACCACAGAGCACAAGCTCAATTCTGGAGAACAGTGTGTTCCCATGGACAGATATCGCACAAGAAAAAGATACAAGAGCTCACTTAGGAGAGGAACTTAAGTGGCCTGACTTGCTCCATGGAACCTTTGCTGAGACGACCATAGCCATGCAAAACCAGAGCCAATCACTCTATGATGATGTGATCAAGGCAGAGAGCCAATTCAGCATGGACGGAATGTGTGCTTCTTGGTACCAGAATCAGCAACCACAGCAACAGCTGCAGGCAGCACCAGACATGTATGACAAAGACTTGCAAAGAATGCAAGTTTCTTTTGAGAATATCTAGGCATTATGTTCCACCATATGGAACAGAGCAGACAAGCAGAAGAAGAAACTTATAATTTTCACAGATTCATGAGCAGAAATATGCTGAGCCGCTTACATAGATATGTATCAATGTATGTAAGTTGATACAGAAACCATCCACCATAGCTGTTCCTCAGTCGAAGATCCTGCAGTATCATGGAAAGGGCAGTCCTGGCCTTAGGAGTGGCAGCGGAATGCATAGAAAAGTATGTTCTAGAGTCTCCTTTTCTTTCTCTTCGCAATTGTTTTTTTTTTTCCTTCTGTACAAGACAACTCAACTTTTGGACATTTGAGTTTTGTTCACTCTCTGTTTATTAAATAAATATAGGAAAGCATGGGCAAAACTGCATGTGTCGGTAGCTCTCATAAACCATGCAAGTAGTCCCAAACTTTTCAACCATTGCCATGCACGTCCATGCAGATTAATTATTGCATGTTGTATTTTCATTTCTACTTTTGAGAAGTTGCCAACAAACGGCAGTTGTATATTTGTAAAGGAAGAAATATGGAATATTGACCTGAGAGCTATTTTTCTTCCCCTTTCCCTTTCCTGTTTCTGTCGTGAACTTTTCTGTGTGGAGAACCCAAGCTACTTGATCGCTTTCTTCTTGAATACAGGAATCGAAAAGGATTGGTTGATTTGATAGGGTCCAAAGGGGCAATCAACCTCAAGAGGAAATAAACACATTCAGGGAAGAAAAGGAGGCAACTACTCATGAATTACCTACCATGTAGATTGGGTAATATATGAAGCCTCAGTGTGGTGAGACTCAACTTATGCTCCATTCAGTCCGCATATCAATTGTTTATGTGGCATAGCCATGATTGGGTAATATATGATGAAAAGTTATTGACTACTGAAGATCTCTAGGATGGGATTTTGACAATTACTGTCTGTAACCTTATATTAGGGTATACTAAATAAAAATAGTACAAAATTATTTTTAACTCCAAATATAATGATACAGATTTCAGATGGCTGATCCATATAGTTTTAAACATAGTGAATTAGTTTAGAAAGAGTACAGCTATAAATCAAGCAACTGAATTAATTAACAAAAAAGAAGACTTTAGATGGTGTTGATCCTAGTGATGTACAATTTAGGGAATAGGGACCAAGTCCAGCTAGATTGTTAACTGATTTGGCTAGGCCTCTCTGGTGGGTTCCTTTTCTTGTGACTAGTCAAAACTCGAACCAATATCAAAATGAGTTTATTTTCTGCATTGCTCTATTCCAAAATAAAGCTAGCCCAATTTGGTTCCGGAGAAAAAAATTAGCTTTAGAACTTAACAACTCTCATTTATGCTGTACAACTAATGGGACATGACCATGTGTGTGAAAAAGCAGGCATAAAGTGACTTGTCCTTGGATTTTTCACAAATACAATGAGATCAATAATGCTGATAAGGACCGTTAGCACTAAAAAAGCAATTAGAGAAACCTAACAGCTATGAAATCTACCAGTTGGCCAATAAGAACAAAAAAACTATTTTCTGTCTCTAAATTCTGTAAAGAACAAAACATACATTATACAATTGATGAGCTTCATTACGTACCATGATGTTTCAACTTGTGGGCATATGCACTTCAATTATCTTTGGTTATGCTGTGTCTGCTCGGACACATGAGCGGCATTATCGGATGTATCTGTGATTCTGTGTGAGTATGAAAGTGAAGTAGAAATAGCGCAAGACATGAAAATAGCAAAGGATGAGCGGCAGTGCTCTTCTCTAGATGAAAAAGACATTTAGTTTATATTTTAATATGCAGTCTCAGCTCTGATAACAGTAGTACATTGGCATCCACCTACATCATCATTAGTGAGTGGAAAATAACAGAAAAGAGGAACAAAATTAAGAGTAAGAACCTAGGGTATCATAGGTTAATGTATTTAGTGGTCCAATGGAATAATGAATATGTAAAAATAATAGTTCAGTGATTCCATCTGACACAATTCATAACAATCAGGATCAATTTTGCTTAAATAAAACTCATTTGGATAAAACTGATTTTCTTTGCTGAGAATATGAAGGTTAGGCCAAGCAACCAATTCAAACTCATAAGAGAACCCTTTTTAGAAGGAAATAAAATGTTATACAGGTAGCAGGAAACCACAAAGACAAGGCATAAGATATATTCCTGCTTGATAACGTGCTGAAAGGTTCTTGCATCTATATGACATCAGCATGATGATAAACATATGAAAGCATACTTGGAAAGCCTTTGTAACCATGAAAGTACTCCATTGTTGGGCTTACAGCAGTCGAGATAAATTCCATTACCTTTAGCACTCAAAACAGCCACCATTAGTCCTTTACACCTTTAGAGACAGGCCATATGCATGAGATGTGGCTATAAAGTGTTCCATCAATTGCTGAACTATGGCCACTCACCCGCACATATGTGACAACAGGCAACAGATGTCAAAGCTCGTAGACATCTTTGTATTCTGGAAAGCTTTCAACAATTACCTGGAAAATCAACAACTATGTAAGTAGCAACCTCTCCATAGTGTACAAGTGTTTGTGAAAGTTGTTACCATTGTCACAGGAATCACAATAATAACCAGGGAGAGGGAGGGCACAAAATTTGAATCACAATAATATTGAGCATTTTATGGCATATGATCTGATGGTATCCGCCCTCTTTCATGCATTTGAAGGCACTTCATGGTCCACCAAGTCTGCATTGAGGAAAAAACGTGCAACAAGTTTATAAACAAAATAACACATTCCCGTTCTGTACACTGAACTCAGAATCAAACAAATAATAAGCAACATTTGCAGTAGGGAAATGATTTGTTTGTGATTTTTTCTAGGTTAAATTCATTCCCATAAAGGTTGAATGCAGAGAATGGAAGCAACTGCATACTGGCAAAAAAAGAGAGAAGAGTTTCACAGGCTTGCACAGCCTTCTGGTGAGGGTCTTCAGCTAATGAAAATTGAAACGCAAGGCCACACCAATTCTGAAGAAAATTCGTAGTTTATAGTTGGACCTAATAAATAAATTCATTCAGAAGATGTTCTGATGAAGCAGATATCGGGCATCCACAACTATAAACAATGTGAGCATCCGTAAAATCTGATTGGCTCAGTATGGCTTCAGAGATTTGACTCGGAGAAAGACGGATATTCATATCAAATCAGCTTCTAATCACACGATGCATTTGAAATAAGATCGGTGGTAAAGGCTGAAACAGAGGCCACTGAATTTTCGCTTTGCTGTTTAGGCCACCCAATCAGCTGCAATCATACATGCAACACCTGAGTAAGCAAACCCTGTGCCAGCAAAGCGGCGGTAAGCCTTCGTAATACTCAAAACGGCCGACGCGAACTCGTCTCCCACAGGCAGGGGAACCGCGCGAGCGGGCGGGTCGAAACGGCCGCCCCCGGCCCCCGCCGCAACGCTGCGCGCCACCACCGGCTGTGGATTTGTACCGCGCGCGCGCACAGAGAAGGGGGGAAGTGGGGAGGAGGAGGAGGGGAGGGAGAGCACGCACCAATCGCTCGCTCAGGCCGAGCCGGTCGCCGGCGAGTCTCGGGTGGGGGGGGGGGG
This sequence comes from Panicum virgatum, assembly GCF_016808335.1. NCBI lineage: Eukaryota > Viridiplantae > Streptophyta > Magnoliopsida > Poales > Poaceae > Panicum > Panicum virgatum. The sequence goes on along the minus strand of NC_053138.1, from coordinate 9,472,155 downwards.
GGGGAGGGGAGGCTGGTGCGGCGCGGCGGCGATCGCGCATTCCCCGCTTCGCTTTTTGCAGCAGCGGCGCGGCGGGTGGCGGTGAGGAGTGCGCGTCCCGTTGCGCGGAGCAGGTGCAGCAGGGGAAGCGGCGTGCGGAAGCGAAGGGAGCCGTCGCTACCGCTCGCTGTTGGAGCCCATGGGCTATTTGTTCCTTCATCCTTATTAGGCTGAGAGGACCCGAGATGAAGGCGTTTTTTTCCTTTTTATATTTAAAAAAAAATCAAAATTTCAAAAATATATGTCCGTTTTGAAATATTTCAAAACTACTTCCGGTCGCCCCATAGGACGACAGGACCTAAGTGTAATTTTTTTTCTTCAAATTTGCAACGAGGTACATAGCAAAAAAAAATGCAAGGGGGCCTGTCGCCCCCCAACAGGCGACAGGGTCCCTCCCTATATAAGCCTTGGCCATCATTACCTTGTCATTTGAGCCAAAAAATTCAGAAAAAAATAGAGGGGTAAGGAGAAGAAAAACGGCGAATCTCTGCTGAATTCCGCACTTGTGATCTACCGGTAACTTCCGTATGAATCTGTTGATATTGTATAATAATTTAATTTAATTAGCGGATTAGCTGAATTAGATTTGGTGCTTTAGAACACTCGTTTAGTATTACAATTTGAGTACTATTACAGACTTGTTTTTAAATTAATTATGCATTAGAATAGAATTAAGACAGTACCTTATTGATATTGCAGCATAAGACAATAGAATTATGACAGTACCTATATTTTCACGCATCGATTTTGTATACGATATGTGCATTATTTAAATCATTGTTCGTCATTTAGCGCACCACACTATAGCGCCAATGTCTTTGTCAGGATCAACCTACATTCCGTGGAGCAAGTGTGAAGCCACCGTACCTGAAGGAATTGATGTGCCAATGTGCTTCTGCGGTTCGTTATGCAAGTTCATGCAATCTGAGGTTTTAGGAGATTACTACGGCATGAGATTCTTTATGTGTGAGAACTACGAATATGATCCACCTAAGCGATATGGCAAAGACCGGACCAAGATAGCAGGACAACATACGCTATTTTTCTTTGTGACCTAACATTGAGTTATGATTCTAATTTTTGTTGGACAAAGTCTCCTCCGCCTCTTTGTGATTTTATGCAGTGGTTCGACACCGTGCAGTCGCAGCAGGCAAAGGACTTTGTGGAACAACAAGCAAGGTGGGTTGCAGAACGTTGGCGCCGAATGAAGCACGAGGAACAGCAAGAGGAGAAGCGCAATAAAAAGCAAGAAGAGATCCGCAAGAGGATGGAGGTGGTGGATCGTAAGGCGGCGGCCGAACGTGAAGCTGACATGGAGAGAGCGAGAGAGGGGCCCCTGTCGCGCCTGTGGGCGGGGTCCACCGGTCGCCCGAGGGGAGGGCGACAGGCCCCCTGTCGCCCGTTGGGGGGCGACAGGCCCCCCTTGCATTTTTTTACCAGGGACCTCGTCGTAAATTTGAAGAAAAAAAATTACAATTAGGGCCTGTCGCCCTATGGGGGGCGATCGGGGGTAGTTTTGAAATATTTCAAAACGGACATATATTTTTGAAATTTTGATTTTTTTTAATATAAAAAAGAAAAAAGCGCGATATGCAGCAAGGAGAAGGCCCAATATGCTCTTGCGGGCGCAGACGGGCCGGCCAGAAATAAAGAAGGCCAGCGTGTCTCGTATCGGAAGTGTTGACGCAGCGGCCCAGAAGCAGCAAGCGGCGGGCCGTTGGTAGGCCTCTGGCGTTCCCAGGAAAGAAACCGACCGGACACGGCGACCGCCGCCACCGACCGACCGAACCCAGGCCGCCGGCCGCCGGCCGCCGAGCGAGCGACGAGCGCAGTGCAGGTTTGCAGCGGAAACCCTAGGCGGCTAGGCACCCACCTGGCCACCTCCCTGCCGCGAGCGCGCGTACGATTCCCGGTGGCAGGTGGCGGCGTCTGGGTTGCCGCGCGAGATCGATGTGTCATCCGCTAGATCCAGAGTTCCAGACCTCGCTCGCCGGCGCCGGCGGGCTTTGCGTTTGGCTCCTTCCTCTCGCGCAGAGATGTGATGATGCGCTGTCGCCGGTCAGGAACCTCGTGCTTCACGGGCTCCAGTGCTCCACTACTGGCGCCGACGCCGTTGACCGGCCGCTGCCTCAGCAGCATCACGATCAGAGGCCAGATCGTCACCCGCCTGCTTGCTTGCTTCCATGCGGACCGGGCCGGGGCGTTTCAAACGTTCAAACCGGAGGCCATGGCTGTCTATCCAGCTCCAGGACCAGGATGATCATGTGCGCATGCTGCATCTGACCGCCTCTGCCTGCGCGCCGGAAAAGTCAGCCAGCACGTGAGGTTTCCTTTTCTGGCCATCCTTCAGAGAGCCCCCCCGGCCTGAAGAGTCACTGCAAGTCTGCACATGCAGGGCTCTATCTGCGTTGGCGCGTTGCTCCCCGGACCCGCGACATCTCTGCTGATGATGCGACCAAAGGCACACGCGGCCTTTTCGTTCTGAAACGACAGCAAGGCTATGATTGTAACATTGCATCACGCAGCAAGATATTCTCGGTTCACAGAGAATCACACCCACCATCGGTGTCACGGGCGGGTGTGTCCTAAACTGCCTCATATTCTGCTTAAAGTAAGTACTGTATTATAAGTAGCTGTGTGACGGCTGAGTTCGACGTGTAGGAGAGAGCGTGCGTCCCACTACGAGCCCGCAGCAGCCGGTTGAGAAGCACTGTGCCCGCCTGCCGAGCTCGCTCCTGGGCATTAAATCTAACAGCTCTCGCCACTGTCACAACGCTCGTTTCAGCAAGTGAGCGCAGCTATTAGTCTTACTTTTGCGTGCTTTCCATTTATTCCGACTTACACCCTCCGTGGCAAAATAAATATAATTTTAAAACCATACACGCAAACTAATGCATGGTGTGAAATTACAAAAATACCTTTTGTCTTTTATGAGAAGGATCTAGATATTGTCTTGTCTCTTATGTAAGAAAACTCCAGAAATTCTTGTCTTTTATAGTAATTGGATCAAAGTAGTACTTTTTTAGGACAAATTTCAAACTCTAGATATGCAATTGTTTTAGAACGGAGGGAGTATTCGAAATCAGATCAGCCGAACATACGGAGAAGAGAGACGACCGAACGCCGGAGCTCCTGCCCGCCGCCTGCATCCATTGATGAGGCCTCTGCCACGATGCCACCTGCCGCTGTGGGCTGTGGCTTCAGGACACGGGGCGTGTTTGGTTCTTTTCGCGAAAACTTTTACACAAAAAGACGAATGTATGCATGGAGTACTAAACGAAGTCTATTTGCGAAACTTTTTCAGGGATAGATGTAACTTTTCGAGACGAATCTACTGACGGTAATTAATCCATGATTTGCTACAGTTATGCTACAGTAATCATTCTCTAATCACGCGGTTAAAGACCTCATTAGATTCGTTTCGCGATTTACAGGGGTTGTGGAGGTGGTTTTGTAATTAGACTTCGTTTACTACTCTAAATTAGTGGTCAAAGGGCCAAAAAATTTCTGCGAAATTTTTTACACCCTCAACCAAACACAGCCTTTGAAAAGGGCGGTGTGCATTGTTTTTTTTTTTTGACAATGCGGTGGTGCAATGTTGCCAGGAATTGGTATAAAAGCCTTTGAAAAGGGCGGTGTGCATTGTTTTTTTTTTGACAATGCGGTGGTGCAATGTTGCCAGGAATTGAATCCGCATCCGCGTCCGACCCCCCGACAGCAGGCACTGTGCCCGCGTTATCCTCTCGCGCAGGTCATTCAGACACTCACTGTACAGGCCAGTGTGTGTGGTGATCTGTTTTGGGCAGGGAGTGAATGATGATATACCGGAGGCGGCGCCACAGGCAGGTCGCTCACCTTGTCTCTTGCGCTTTACAGCCAGGAGAGAACAGATGCACGAGAGGAGAGGAGAGGAGAGGAGCTGATGAGGTGAGCACGAAGCACCCAGCCAGAGTTGGATTCAGATGATCTTTTTTTTTTTAAAAAAAAGAGTTGGATTCGGATGGAAGGGTGTACCCCGTGTATGTATGGGGACACGAATGAATACGCGGATGATGTATGTCTATACATGCGCCCATACCCACACTTGATACTAGCTACTCTCTCTCTCTCTCTCTCTCTCTCTCTCTCTCTGCTGAAATCTAGCCATTCCTTGTTGGCACAGCACAGATGCAACAATTTTACAAGGATTTAGCAGCAAGTCAAGCAGCCTTTCAATCTGTTCCGCACTGATCCCAGAGCCGCAGGAACATTCAGATTTCCGTTCGGAACCTGGGTGTAGTGCACCACGTAATGCGTATGGTATGGAGTAATGGAGACACGATTGAATACATGCATGCGCCCATACGCACACTTGAATACTACTACTTGATGGCTCTCTCCCTGTCTCTCTCCGGCGAAACCTATCCATCGTCCCTGCCTCGATTAGGTACCTAGCTGCGCGAGTAGTTGCCACGGGTGTAACCGTTTCAGAAGGATCTACCAGCAAGCCGAACATTCAGAGTTCTTGGCAGCTAAATTCAGGAGTTGATCTGGTGCCCACATTTTGCTCACTGAAACGCTCCACGATTACCTCTTCTGGATTCTCTTACAATCTACAAGCAGATTACAGCCGAGACGCGGCGTTCTAGCACTAGCAGGCTAGGTAAAAAGGTTTCTTCAGAGGGAACCCGGGCCTGCTGCGTGCACGCGCTTCTTCAGGCAGGGATCGTCGGAGCCGCAGCCAGGTTCTGACTTCAGAGCAACACAGCGACAGCACGCGGAGCGCCTCATCGCCTTCACGTCTGCTTCGGATGCTGCAGCTTCTGAATCTGATCGCCCTGTCATCAACAGGCAGCTTCTGATCAGCTGCTGATCGAAGTGGGATGCGCGGACGCCGGAGCGCCTCACAGGACGCTGGTTCAATTCTCGCAGTCGCAGCTATACCTGTGTGACGACGGGAACTGGCGGTGGCAAGGGCTCTGCTTCTTCCCGTGCAGGAGGAGCGGCTGCTGCTTCTATGTGCTCGGCCGGCGTGGTGCCACTGCCGGCCATGTGGGCCCACGCCGCCGCGGCCGGAGACGGCATCGCCTGCCCGGGCACGCCGAACATCGGTCCCGGCGGCATTGGCATCGGCGGGCAGGGGAAGTGCGCGCCGGCGGCGCGGGCCATGTCGAAGGCGGCGGCGGCCGCGGCGCCCATGCCGAACCCCAGCCCCATGCCGAGGTGCGGGAAGTGCGCCATGGGGTGGGGCACGGGCACCTGCATCGCCGGCAGCAGCATCGGCGGCACGCACAGCCCCGTCCCCATGGACATCATCTGCACCTGCAGCTGCAGGGTCTTGAGGTACTCGATGGCCTCCTCCAGCATCGACGCTTTGTCGATCTGCAAGAGTGGCCACGTACGTGTCAATGGATGAAGCAGAGCTGGATGTATATCTATCCCATCGCAGCAAGATCAGGTGGTGCGTGCCTTGTTGCAGTTGGGGATGAGTTCCTGCAGGGCGCGCATCTTCTCGTTGATCCGGTCCCGTCTCCTCTGCAATGCAAGGTCATGACCATGAGAACACTGATCGGCAATGGCATGCATGTGCGCATTGGCAGAGTCGTGCATCGAGCGGTGCTAGCGTGTACCCTCTCGGATAGGTTGTGCACCTCGGCGGTGCGGCTGCGCTTGTTGCTCCGCGCCGCCGACCTTCTCATCGCGCCGCCCTCGTCGTCGAGGTCCTGCGGCCAGGGAGAGAGACGCTGGGGGTCAGGAATTCAGGAAAGCTCGCCGATGTGGATGGAGTCCAATGGGTGGCCGGGCATGGTACCTCGTCCGGGCTGACCGAACAGTCCGCGACCTGGTGGCTGCTGCTTCTCTTGGGCTGCTGGCTCCGGTCACCGTTGCCGGAGCAGACCGACGAGGTGGTCACCACCGCCGTCGCCGCGGCCGCATCGGGAGCTCTTGCCTCCGGTTGCAACCTGCACTGAGTCACCGTGGCGGCTTCTCCGTGGAGGCGGTGCTCTGTGGGCAGCGGCGCCTGGGGAGCGGGAGCGGGAGCGGCCCCTGGCGCCGCGGCGCGCGGCCCCTTGGGCGGCTGCAGCCACGCCATCCTCTGCTCGGAGAAGAGCGGGGTGGCCCGCAGCCGGTTCGTCGCAGCCTGCACGACCGTGGACTCGACGGGGTTGCTCGCCGCCGCGGCGGCGGACGCCTGCGGCCGCTGCAGGGGCCGCGAGAAGAAGGTGAAGTTCATGACGCCCTCGCCTGCACCGCTGGCGGCGCCCGGCAGCGTGGCCTGCTTGGCCGCGGCCTCCCGCGGCGCAGCGCGCGAGGCCGGGACGGCCGCGGGCGGCGCGGGCTGGAGCCCCGAGTACTCGGACAGCAGGCCGGCGCAGTACTCCGGCGGCAGCGGCGCCGTGTCGGCGTCGCTGACGTCGACGGCGACGGGGCAATGCAGCCACGGCACGGCGTCCTCGTCGGGGAGGCCGCCGGCGCCGTGAAGCCCGAGCGGGACGGGGGCCATGCCGCCAGCGGCGGCGTGGCGCTTGAGCTCGTGGGCCCTGCTGCTGCCAGCGGCGCTGCAGGTGAAGGGCTGGAACGGCGGCGGCGCCCTCCTCAGCGCCGGCCCGTTGTCCCACAGCAGCTCGGCCAGCTCGTCGCCCGGCCCGGTCCTGCAGACGAGAATAATCAGACAGGCAGGCGTCATGAGCAGCCATGCACGGGGTGGGGTGGCTCGAATCGAGAAAAAAACTCGCGCGGCAGGAACTGACATCCGAGGCGCCCGCCGTGCGCACACCGAGGGCGGCGACAGGTGGAGCAGGACGACGGAGCACGCGCTGATGCTACTGGGGCGCGCCTCCCCGCGGGCGAGCGGAGCAAGAGGATAGGGAGCCGAGAGGCTTGCTCGGAGCAGTAGCTAGCACGAACAGCAGTCGCGTGGAGGAAGAAGGACGAGGACGAGGACGAGGGAGGCGGGCGAGCAGTTAAGGAAGAGCGACGCGCCACCTACCACAGCAGCAGCAGGAGCCGAGGAGGCGTCGCCGTTCAGTGATGGAATGGAGGGATGGAGGAGAGGTGGGGGGCGAGGGCGACCCATCCGGGGGCCCGGGGTTTCCGATATACACACGGTTTCACACCAAGCTACACGGATCTGCTGACACTTGCAAGTAAACTGCGCCAAGTGGGAGCGAGCGTCTGTGGATAGCTTTGGACTTGGGATCCAAAACCTTTTTGAATTGGGATATTCCATTAGTTTGCACCGTGAGTACGAATTTACTCTTTCGTTTCAAAAAACAAAAGGTACGAAATTTACGCTATACATGGCTTGAGGCTTGTCCTAGTATGCAATTGGTGAAGTAGTAGTGCAGGGGCTTTAGGTACATGAATTGCATAACTAAAAGCATATACATTTGAGCAAGGTATTACAATAAGCAAAAGACATGGTATTTCCGATGATACCAATGTGTTATGCATCAATCCATTTGCATTAATAAAAAGATCATGTAACATCAGCTCAATCTTCTATGAACGCTTTTCATGAGACTATACTAAAGTCAAAGGTGCGTGAACGTGCTCCATGATCAATAATGCGACTACTCATCTTTATCTTATTATTTGGCCAACAAACGGAGGCTCCACATTCGCTCTCAAGGCTTAGAAATTCTCACGTTAATCAGAGAAAAATAAAAAAATAAAAATTACCCACCACTGCCATTATGATAAAAATTAGACTAAAATACCCATGTGCCTAATTAAAAATCACCCGCCAATGTCATTATGAAAAATTAAATATAAAATATCATTCCCACATTAATCGGAGAAAAATAAAAAAATAAAAATTACCCACCACTGCCATTACAATAAAAATTAGCCTAAAATACCCATGTGTCTAATTAAAAATCACCCACTAATGTCATTATAAAAAATTAAATATAAAATACCATTTATCTATGTATCAGTTACAAATATATACTATTAATAAAAACTAAAGCTAACAACAATCAATCAAAATAAAATAAAAATAAGAATAATTATCTGCATAATATTATTAAAGCTCAACAAATCAAATTGTTATTATAGGTAGATCATAGTTGACTTGTTTTAATCAACAATAAAACATAATTAATGATAATGAACAGGATGATGTATGGTAAAAAAATAGTATAACCTTTAAATAAGGACACAACGACATACAAATATTTGAATTTTTAATACTAGCCGTGTAAATGCGCGGGCTATACGCCTAGTTATATATACAACTCACACGACACCAGACCGTAGATCATACAGCATACCGGCATTACCCACCCGTGAGTTTTATTATGTCCGTGCCTGGAAGGCCGGAAGTGTATAAGGTGCACTAGAACCACCAGTCACACCTCACATACATCCCATAGGTGCACACCTATCAAAATGATCTGGACAATTTGGCTTGTCCTTCAACCACCAGTCACACCTCACATCCCATAGGTGCACACCTATCAAAATGATCTGGACAATTTGGCTTGTCCTTCCAATAGTAAGAATCTAATTTTCGCAAAAATTGCTCAAGCAACGTATATTGTTGTACAAAAGCGATGATACTCAAGGAAACCTTTCAAAGTGAAAAAGTTTTTCAGTTATCTAACATGGCACGTGCACGAGCTCTATGTCCTCAGACATGAGCCAGACAAAATGAAAAAAAAAATTATAACTGAGGGATGGGCAATGTGAGGGCTCGATCATATATAGCGGCGCACTCGACGTATAATAATAGCTCAAAAAAATATTATTAGAAGGCCTTGGTATTTTTTTTGCGAAAAGGACAACATAAATTTTGTTGCGACTTTTATTGGGAGACAAATAAAAACAAGGGTCGATCTAGTTTTCTTAGATTAAAACCAGTAATAAATAAATAAAATCCAATTAGGTGATGCTCCCTCTATTCTTCCTCACAACCTCGGTACTGCGATGCATCAATTAGAGTATTAGACATTTAGACACCCGACGCCACTAGGGCCAAGTTTAGAATACTCTTATATTAAAAAGAAAGCTATGAAAATGTGGAGAGAAAAAAAACTGGATATCGTTCCCCCAAGGAAGACAGAGAAGATTCCAGCGGCCTCTTAAAAAGCCTTTGCATTGTATAATCTGAGAGCCCGTTTAGTTCTAAAAAATTTTCATGCACTATAGTAATTTGCAATGTTTGACTATTAATTTGGAGTATTAAATATGGATAACTGACAAAATCCATTCCATAACCCCCGGGTGAAATCGCGAGACGAATCTAATAAACCTAATTATGCAATAATTAGACAATGTTGTGTTACAGTAACCAACCTCTAATGATAGATTAATTAGCTTTAATAGATTCGCCTCGCGATTTCCCGTCCATCCGTGTAATTAGTTTTATAATTAATCTATATTTAATACTCCTAATTAGTGGTGAAACGGCTCCAAAAATTTTTGGGAACTAAACGGCTAACAAAAGCCTTTGTATGCACATAGCTAGTGGTTGACGCGTGCAGTTCACGACGATCGCAGGACCGAAGCTGCCGCTGACCTACTCCCTCCGTTCCAAAATATAAGTCTTTCTAGAAATTTTAGGACAAATTAATAAGAACATAAAATAATCATGTTTGTCCCTATTTATTATCTATATTTGGCACGAATTGATTCTTGCATGCACATGCACTTTTTAAATAGAGTAGAATGACATATTTTTTGGAACAAAATTTGAATGACAGGAGGACTAATATTTTAGGACGGAGGGTTGGTTGTTGCCGACCAAATTCGGTCGTAAAACTACTCAAAAAAAAATTCGGTCGTAAAAGTCTCAGAGGAAATTTCGCTGCTACAGCGAGTCCATGGTGGTTGCCGTTGCAGTCTTCTGATGATTATTGTAAATGAAAGTGAAAATGTTGTCCTCTCTATTAATTGATTGTGTTTATATACAAGACCAAGAGACAAAGGCCCAAGGGACATGTTTCTTTGGGATGACCCCTTCATAAGAGCATCTCCAACAGTTTATGTAAATTCCATCCTCTATAATCACATTTACATAACCATTTAGCCAAGATTCACCCTCCAAATTGAAGTCAATTCCAACAGCTTATCCATCCCCCACTCCTCCATTCCATCCCCTCCTCCCGCTGACCCACTGACAAGTGGGCCCGCTCCGTCACCATCTCCATACCGGAGCCACGACCATGGAGGACGAAGCCCGCCGGCGCCGGCGCCGCCGCGTCCCCGCCGCCCTACGCCCTGCCTCCCAGCCACCCAACGTCCTGCGCCTCCACGCAGCCTGCCGCCTCCCTTGCTTTGGTGCCGCACGGAGGGGGCGGCTGAGGGGTCCGAGCGGGAGCAGCGGGGAGCAGCTTCACGCACGGCCCGGCGGGGAGGTGCTTCGGCGGCGGCCTAGCAGGGAGGAGCTCGGCGGTGGGGAGGTGCTTCGGCGGCGGCCCGGCGGGGAGGAGCTCGGCGGCGGCCCGGCGGGGAGGAGCTCAGCGGTGGGGAGGAGCCTCGGCGGCGGCCCGGCGGGGAGGAGCCCGGCGGCGCGGTGGAGGAGGCCCGGAGTCGTGCGCGGGGGGAGAGGATTCGCGATTGTCGGGCATTTGCCGAACGGGAGCAGTCCTCCATCTTTGGAGGATGGCGACGCCCATATGCAAAACGAGATAGAGAAGGGGGGCGGATGGAGAAGCTGTTGGAAAGGAGTTTTTGTCCCATTTTCCATCTCCTTCTCTTTTTTTACAGATAGAAGATGGGATAAAGAGGCTGTTGGAGATGCTCTAAATAGTAACTTCCTAGTGACATCATAATAATGTCATTAATCTAATTAATTACTTAATTACAAAATTGATCACTAATTCCTAATTCCTTCATAACACTCTCCCTTGATCAATTTGTCCTTCTTGTGGTCTTGTAATTAATTTGATCTTCTTGTGGTTTTGTAATCAATCGAATAACTCCTTGAAAACCCTATGGAAAAAATCAAGAGATAAGATATAGTATATAACTCCCCCAAAAACTTTTTAGGAAAAATGTGAGGAGAATCTTTGGAAACGCCTGTGGGAAAAACCAAAATAATACCGGTATACTAGGCAAAACTCCTTAAAACCCAGTGGGAAAAATAAAGAGAAACACCATAATATACAATTACCAATGTTAGTAGACCCTTGAGATAAACCCAAAGTGTTAGTCTAATAACACCTTGACCATATGGTCAATATGTTTCAAATATCATCTTCCAAATACCCCGATGGGGAAAACTAGATGACATGCATATAACTTTATGTTGACATCGCCTCGTCAAAAATTTTATATGAGAAATCTCAATAGGAAAGACTCACATAAAAAAGAGTACAATGTATCGTATGTTCCAATATCATCCACCAAAAACCACTATGGGAAAAATAGATGATAGGACATAATTTTGTGTTGATATTGCCTCATTAAAAACTTTATATGAGAAACCCAAAGGGAAAAAACTCATACAAAGAAAAGAATGCAATATGATGCTTTCAACAAGTTATTAATCAGAGAAACGAGAGACTCTCCCCCTGAAACTTACAAACCTTTCATACCAATATACTCAATAAATATGAAATGTGGAATATGGTAGACTTTGTGAAAATCTCAACGAGATTATCACAATACTTAGTTTGCAAATGTTTATATGTCCATATGACCTATGGACAAAACCATCTTAATGCGAAATATTGCATTAAGTATAACTTGTCTCCATCTAAAAAACACAAGCTGCATTACCTTTGTAGATAATGACCTTTGATTCAATAGAATCAATACCACATAACTTCAGTATGTGATATATCATTCTGCCAAGCTATGCACATTCATGTGCAGCCTTGTATAGTACAATCTCAGAATAATTAATGAAATTGACCATTAAATATCTACTTAAAGACTATTACAAAATGGTCTTTTCATATTCATGTAAAGCTTATTTTAATGATCTGGAATTTGGAGATCTTATAGATAACTAGAATCATGATATCCACGTAATCAGATCATGGATTATACCAAATCCGTATGTGCTATTTTAATATATCAAAGATATTCTTAACTTCAATCTACCAACCTTAGGTAGAATAGCGCAACTATTAGATAGTAAATTATTGCAAAGACAATATCCGGCCGGGAACTTTTGCAATATATATATTAGCGTATAAATAGCACAGAGATAATGGACTACATGTCCCATTATCTTAATTCAATCACTGTGGCATAAAAATAATCTCCCCTCATGTCTTTCTCTATCATGAGGTAGAACCACCATATGATTCCCTTTCATATTAAATGATTCAATATGATATGGATATATATAGCTTTACTACAAAAACCTGGGAGAAGATACTTGGATTCTAAACACAAAATAAAATTTTGGTTTAGACCGTATCTCCCATCTCTAAACTCCGTCTTTAGATTACAACGTGTTCTTCACAAGTGTTCATTACCAATGATGTCAAAATTATTGACAATCATATAATACAAAAAAATCTAATTAATAATTCTGAAATGAACACCACGTGTAATCAATCATGTATCCCTTCAATATAAGAAATACGTACAAAGTTGATTGTACCAAAATCAACTTAACTGCTTTAAGCCATATATTGACTTAAGCAATACACGGTATATATTGTGATTTTATATGTAAGTAAGTATTGGATATGTAAATTCCTTCTCGGAAGTTTCACAATCACATACCAAATCAAGTGATCATATGTAATCACTACATCTATCAACTATCAACTGTAAAGATAAATGCTTTTGTACTGTCAATCAAAAGTTAGTATCGGAAATTTATAACTTACGATGGAGAATAACCTACATTGAAAATCAATGCTCTGGGCTTTGCGTAAATCCCTTGTGCTACTAGTGTTGCTTTAATCTCACCACCTCATTGTTCTCAATCCATTCAAGGATCAAAACACTTTTGTACCCACAATAAAGGTACATCTAGGTGTTGGCCTTACTACCAAACACCTCTCTTCTGGTGAACAAGACTATCTCTGTATGTATAACTTTACTCAATAAGTTCCAGTAAGAGTGACAAAGCACTCTGCCATGGTCTTATTAACTGGATAACTTTGAATAATGTATACAATTTATCCAGAGAAGTATGTATCGATACATGTAGTCTTTATATGAAATAAATCTCTGGTTATCAAAACTTAAAAATGAACCCTTAATGACTCATCATGACTTCCTTAAACGAGAGTCAGGGCTTTCCGATATCCCAACATCAGTATTTTGGTGCACCTCTGAGCTGGGTTGTGGATTATAAATATCCACAGGACATAAAATGTCCTCTAAGTATCTTTCAATCAAAGGTTGAGTTGCATTTACTACTTTAGAAGAAAAGTCTTCTATTGCTAGCATGAATAATCCTACTTTATGGCCATACTTCTCCCCCTCTTATTTACAATTTGGGAGTTGAGTGGTTTTACTTAGTACCACTACTCTTTCTGGCACATACTTGCATCAGATTAATAATTAGTAAATGTATGTGGCAGTTAATTTGCAATACTATGCAAATTAATAATTCTTTGAAGTCAAAATTCAGTTAATTTAGTACGTGATCCTGAGCTTGAAATACTTTATGCATTCAAATGTTTTTCGGGCATTATATATGGAACTTCTAATCTCCCCCTAATGCCGGGAAAAGCTCATTTATACTAAAATCCAGCATACAGGTTATAAATAGATCCTTTCTAACAGATCTAGATACTGAACAATCGACAGAGATTTGAAATCTCAGATTGATCCCCAATTTCTTGTATGAACCCATCAATGTATGCTGCGGTGGTGAGAGTGGTACGTATACAACGTAACTCAATCTTACGCAAATAGGAAATCTTTATGTATTTTCATGTACTATATGCATATGGGGGATATGTAGTTAATCATAAGTCAGGGGTGTGTAAGTCCACCTGACTCCAACACTAAGATGGCAATAGTAATTTACTAATAATGGCCTTGCTATGACTTAATGTCATACTTATAAATTCCAATTTATCCTTTTAGATATATAATTAAACTTTTGTTATACCAAACAATTGTTATTGTAGGTACAAAAGGTTAGTAGTGTTCGGGATAATGCTCATAACAAGAGGCATTATCTACCAAATACATGACTGAGTGTGTAAACCTTACACACTCTATATTATCTCATAGATGTATCTATACAACCATAAAATGCATGAACTGTCCATATAATTTTTGTATCGGACCCGTATATATTCTTTTGAATATGATCAAGGAATCTAATAAAGTCAATCTGATTTTAAGATAAGAGGGTCTTAAAATCTATTTCTCTGTGTTACTTATCATATCCACACTTTGGAAAAAATTATGACCAAATGAATTGCCACTAATTTCTCACGCATCTTTTTGGATGCCCAAGTTGATCATTTCAAATTGAATAGATCAACCGTGTGAAAAAATTAAATTTGTATACGCAACATGTTGTACGAGATGGTTGTCGGCATAATACAATCAAAATGAGATTCATCTCATTACTTCTATGCTATATCCAAAGTTGTCTTTTTTATGTTTTCTTAAAAACACATCTGGATATCTCTAAACTTTAGTAAAACATGAGTTGAATTAGGACATAATTAAATATCCTCAATTGTTTACTCATATCCTTAGGAAGAATGATAGTGGAGAAGAGTCGACCAAACTATCATTGCATCGCATCAGCGATAGCCAAAATTATTTCCTCTTCTTGTCATAAGAATCAGGAATATTTTGCTTCCGTAATTATAGAGTTTGTAGTAAAAATTATCCACTAGGCACATATCATTTCAAATTGGAGTGATTCCCGTACAATCTATATATCACAAGAATTTAATAAAATTCTCGTCTAATATATAGAAATCCATAAATATTGTCGAGTATCAAATATAATACTTACGGTAGTTATGCATTGACAACAAGTGTTACAACATATTTCGATGGACATTATTAGATCATATCGATGGGCCATGAGATTCTAAATCTCGAATCAAGTCATTCAAATTATAATCGATGATCTTGTTGTCCATGAATTTTAGATTCTCTTATGAGAAAAGTAGAATTGTTTATTATGAGATCTTATAAGATCAAGTAAAAACAACCAATTTCTAGAAAACTTCAAGTGTAGAATTGAAAACCCTGTATGTTGTAGCTCATGTTTTATCCCTTATTGATGCTTTATATAGATCAAGTTTTCCTTCCACAAGATATTATTATCAATAATCTTTATGGATATTGTGTATTAATAACAGTAAGACACAATTTTTTTGATCTATAATAAATGACCCCTAATTGAGGGTCATTAAATTTTTTTTATTAGTCTATGGGATAAGACTAATTAATGTCCATTGTCCATGTAAGATATTGATGCCATCAAGAGCGAGTTCAATAAGCTCCTCTGAAGTCAATATCTGCAACATGTAACAAATCATTGATTTAATGAATTTACACCTAAGGTAAACTCAAATCACTATGGTGATGTTGTAATATCAAATGTAATATTTTACAATTGTATATCTCATCATAGTTTTGGATCATTGTAGGTAACCACATAAATGTGTAGACCATACAATGAATCATCATAAATTTTGTTATACACAAGTGTAAGCATCTAGGCCCTCAAGGTATGTTTCGGTGATTAATGACAACCATTATTGTAACTAATGAGTTTGTGCAGCTTAATAGATCATTATCGCTCATTTGGTTGTATGACAAAAGAGGCCCCTCAATTTCAGTTATTCTAAAAGGCGATCTCCGTTTTCAACTTATATATGTCAAGGCTAAGGATCTTTCTAGTCCTAAGTGTCACAAGGTTGAGAAGGACACTTAGGTTAGTATAGGTTTATAGTTTTATAGTGATCGCACTATTAAGAGGGGTTAAGGCTTAGTAACTTGAGCATGGACATGGTCATTTGAAAATGGATGCACACTATGGTCACTCAGGTTTCTAGAAGTTCAAATAAGTGGTTCTCAAACTATATCTCAAGAATATTTGGATTTCATTCAAGACTCAAATCAGAAAAGACAAAATCAGAAAAAGTTCTATTCACCGGATTAACCGACGCTCTCAATTTTCTATACGTCGGTTAAACGAAGTCAGCAGAGTCTGGACAAATTCAATACACCGGTTAAACCGACGTGTTTGAATTTAACGTCGGTGCATTAGTCCAGAGTTGGTTTTTCCAGGGCAATTCAAGTTCTATTCACCGGATTAACCGACGCTGTTTGAATCAAGACGTCGGTGCAATTGACCAGTGAGATGGTTTTTTCAGAGGAATTCAAAAGTTGTACTCACCGGTTAAACCGACGATAGGTTTGAGTTAACGTCGGTGCAGTTGTCCAGAGACTTGATTTTTCAGTGGTTCAGTGGACAACTACACTCACCGGTTAAACCGATGCTACGTCGGTTAATCTGCCCCAATTGTAACGGCTAGTTTTCAGAAAAGGCAGTGTACATTCACCGGTTAAACCGACGATGACAATGGGGGATACGTCGGATTAACCGGCGCTACGCAGTTTTCTGGCAGCTTTTCTCCAACGGCTCTATTTGTGTGAGCTGCCTATATATACCCCTCCAATGGGTCATTTCGCCCACTCTTGACACCAGGCAACATCCAAACACTCATACCATAGTCAAGAGCCACTTTGAGCTTCATCATTCACATACTTGTGCTTTCAATCAATCAAGAAGCAAGATTAAGGACTTGAGTAGAGAAAAGCTAGTGTGCATCCATTCTTGGTGATCGGTTCTTGCTCAAGTGAAGGCCTTAGCTTGTTACTCTTGGTGATTGGCATCACCTAGGCGATCTTGGTGATCGGGGTGTTTCTCGCGGAGCTTGCCAAGGATTGTGGGAGCCCGGAGAAGAAGATTGTACGTGGCTTGAGCTCCACCACGCCGGGATGGTGAACGGAGACTCTTAGTGAGCGCCCAAGTCTCGGTGACATGGGAGGTGACAAGACTCTTAGTGAGTGTCACAACGTGGACTAGGGGTGTGTGCCAACACATCGACACCACGGGAAAAAATCCGGTCGTCTCTTGTCCACTCTCTTTATTCAAGCATTTTCTTTCATGCAATTTACTCATGAGCTTGACTTAGAGATCATAACTTAGCTCTACCTTGCTAGGCTTTACTTTGTTTTTATCTCTCTTAGCTTGTGTAGGTAGTTTAGTTATCCGGTTGGTGAATTGGTGCCCTACTAGTATTGCATAGGTTAAGGTTGCTTTACCTTGCTTTAGAATTTGAAAAAGGCCCAATTCACCCCCCCTCTTGGTCCATCGATCCTTACAATTGGTATCAAAGCCTCGTTGCTCATTTGGATCATTAGGCTTCACCGCCTAGAGCTATGGCCAAGATGGGTGGTTCGCCGCCTCACTTCGAGGGCAAGAACTTTGCCTATTGGAAAGTTCGCATGGCCGCATACCTTGATGCGATTGCCCCCGAAGTGTGGTTGGCCACTAAGACCGGATTCACCGGAACTCCCACCGCCGAGCAATTAAAATGGAATGCAAAGGCTAGAAATGCAATTTTCGAAGCCATTAGTGAGGAAGTCTTTGCTAGAGTAAATGGCATGGACTTAGCAAGTGATATATGAAAAGAGCTAATTGAAATTCATGAAGGCTCCACAAAAGTCCGTGAACAAAAATATCACTTGTTTAGAGCTAAATATGATTCTTTTAAAATGCTTGCTCATGAAAATTGCAATGATATGTATTCCCGCTTGAATGTCATTGTCAAGGACATTAATGCTCTTGAAGTTTCCAAAATTGACAGTGGCTCCATCAACCGCAAGATTCTCATGCTCCTTCCGAAGCCCAAGTACAACATTATCAATGCTATGCTTCAAAAGGAGAATCTTGATACAATGGAAGTGGGAGAGCTTGTGGGCGAAATTCGCGCTCATGAAATGAGTATCCTTGGTATGACAGAAGAGCCAACAACAAGCAAATCAATTGCTCTCAAAACCAAGGTCAACAAGCACCGCAAGCTCAAGATGATCAAGCAAGAATCTAGCTCAAGCAATGAAGAAGAAGATCATCATGAAAGCTCATCCGATAATGAAGAAGATGGGGAACTTGCTCTCATGATGAGAAAGTTCACACGCTTGAGCGACAAGATAAAAAAGAAGGGTTACAACTTTGACCCCAAAAGAAGGATGTTCCGGTATAGGGAAGATGTCAAGTACAAAACATGCTACAATTGTGGGGAAAAAGGACACATCTCTCCCGATTGCCCCAAGCCGGACAAGAGAAAGAAGGATAACAAAGGCAAACATCGCCATGATTCAAGCGATGATGAAGAAGATGAGAAGAAAAACAAGAACAAGAAGCTTGAGAAGAAGAAGAGCCATGACAAAAAGACCAAGCTCTTCCCAAAGAAAAGGGGCAACACCAAGAGAAGCTTCTTGGTGGAAAAGCAAGAGTGGGTGACCGATGTTTCATCAAGCGAAGAATCAAGTGATGAAGAAGACATAGTCACCATCGCTCTCACAAATGAAGAACCATCACTACCTCCACCTCCAATGTGCCTCATGGCCAAAGGTAACTCTAAGGTATGTGAGAGTGAAAATGATAGTGATGATGAGCTTGACCCTAATGAGTTTGCTAATCTCATTAATGAGTATACATCCGTCATCAAGAGGGAAAAGGGCAAAGTCAAGGTTCTTGAGAGCACTCGTGCCAAGTTAGAGCTTGCCCACTCCGATTTGCTTGGCAAGTACAATGACTTGCTCAAAAAGCACAATGAGTCACTTGTACTTGCTAAGCAAGTTGAAGAGAGCCACAAAAAGCTTAAACAAGAGCATAGGGAGTTGGCTCACAAGTATCAAGAACTTGAATTTGCCTATGAAGCAATTGACCCAAGTCTTGAGAACTTTGCTCATGAAACTATTGAGAAGGTCAATGCTTCTACTTCATGTGATGACCTACTCATTAATGCAAATGCTACTAATGCTTTGCCCGAGCTTACACCTTCTAGGGAAAAGGAATTGATGGATCAAGTGGCAAGCCTCAAGAGTAGTGTGGAGAAGCTCTCAAGAGGAGAATACATCCACAAGGAAATTCTCTTCAACAATGCACGTGACTATGGCAAGAGAGGTCTTGGTTCATTTCCGGAGCCAAATCAAGGCACTACTCCTTCTCCGGAGATCAAGATTAGCTTCATCAAGGAAGTTGGATCATATTGCCAACATTGCCAAGTCACCGGGCACCACACTAGGGAGTGCACTTTACCATCACGTCCTCTTCCTAAATTACCCAAGAATTACTCTTCAATGTTTGAAAATAACCATTTTCTCTTGAGTAAAGTGAAGGGCAAGGTGAAGGCTAAATTCATTGGCAAACTCACTAAGGAGTCAAAGAAGAAGCTCCCCAAGCAACTTTGGGTCCCAAAAGCTCTTGTCACACATGTGCAAGGCCCAAAGCTTGTTTGGGTTCCTAAAACTCAAAAGTGAATTCTCATGTGTGTAGGTGAACTACAAAGCCGGTGGAAAACATTGGGTACTTGATAGCGGTTGCTCTCAACACATGACCGGCAATGATAGCATGTTCACCTCCCTTGAAGACCCCGGCGATCATGAACACGTCACCTATGGTGATAACTCAAGGGGAAAAGTTTTAGGTTTGGGTAGAATAGCAATTTCTAAAGATTTATCTATTTCTAATGTTTTGTTTGTAGAAGCACTTAGTTTTAATCTTATTTCAATTGCTCAATTGTGTGATCTTGGACTAACGTGTGCCTTTGACAAGAATGGTGTTGTAGTAACTCATGAAAAAGACAAGTCATTGGTATTCACGGGGTTTAGGCATGGCAACATTTACTTGGTGGATTTCTCTTCAAAGCAAACAAGTACCATGACATGCCTCTTCACCAAGTCTTCTCTTGGGTGGCTTTGGCATAGAAGAATTGCTCATATTGGCATGAGCAACCTCAAGAAAGCCCACAAGAGAGGGATGATCACCGGCTTGAAGGATGTCACGTTTGACAAGAACAAGCTATGTAAAGCATGTCAAGCCGGGAAGCAAGTTGCAACACATCATCCCATCAAGACGATGTTGTCTACCTCCAAGCCGCTCGAGCTACTACACATGGATCTCTTTGGTCCAACTACATACAAGAGCATTGGTGGTAACCTCTATTGCTTAGTAATCGTTGATGATTTTTCACGTTACACTTGGGTTATGTTTCTAGGCGATAAGGGTGAAACTCCGGAACTCTTCAAGACATTTGCAAGAAGAGCTCAAAGGGAGTACAACTCCCCAATTGTGAAGATCCGGAGTGACAACGGCACCGAGTTCAAGAACATGAAGATTGAAGAATGGTGCGATGAAGAGGGCATCAAGCATGAGTTTTCCGCCACCTACACGCCTCAACAAAATGGAGTGGTGGAAAGAAAGAACAAGACTCTCATCACCCTAGCTAGAGCAATGTTGGATGATTATGGCACGTCCGAGAAATTTTGGGCGGAAGCAATCAACACGGCGTGTCATGCATCCAACCGAGTGTATCCTCACCGACTCCTCAAGAAAACTCCATATGAGCTCATCACCGGGAAGAAACCAAATATATCATACTTTCGGGTCTTTGGTTGCAAATGCTTCATCTATAAGAAGAAAAGGCTCGGTAAGTTTGAAAGTAGATGTGATGAAGGTTTCTTTCTTGGTTATGCATCAAACTCCAAAGCATATAGAGTATTCAATCAAACCTCCGGGTTAGTTGAAGAAACATGTGATGTGGAGTTTGATGAATCTAATGGCTCCCAAGAGGAGGTTGTTGGCTATGAAAATGTAGGTGATGAGGAGATCGATGAAGCTTTGAAGAAGATGTCCATTGGGGATATCAAGCCGGAAGAGGTGCATGAAGACAATGATCAAGGGGGAGGACCTTCCTCATCTACACCAAGCACCTCCACGGCGCCCCAAGTGGATAAAGATCAAGAAAAAGATGATACACAACCTCAAGAAGATGTGCCAACACCAACAACCCAAGTTCAAGAACAAGAAGAGCAAAGTGTTCCACCACAAGCACAAGTCACTCATGATCCACCCCAACA
Organism: Panicum virgatum; assembly: GCF_016808335.1. NCBI lineage: Eukaryota > Viridiplantae > Streptophyta > Magnoliopsida > Poales > Poaceae > Panicum > Panicum virgatum. The sequence goes on along the minus strand of NC_053138.1, from coordinate 9,451,089 downwards.
AGCATCAACGCAAGTACCGCTAGTGAAGCATGGTCGCATCTCCAAGGATCATCCAATTGGTCAAATCATTGGTAGTCCTTCCAAGGGAGTAAGAACTCGCTCTAAACATGCTTCATTTTGCGAACATCACTCGTTTGTTTCTTGTATTGAACCCACTAGCATAGAGGAAGCGCTTGAGGACTCGGATTGGGTGATGGCCATGCAAGATGAGTTGAACAACTTCACCCGCAATGAAGTTTGGGTCCTCGAAGCTCCTCCAAAAGACAAGAACATCATCGGCACCAAGTGGGTCTTCCGGAACAAGCAAGATGAACATGGGGTGGTGGTACGCAACAAAGCAAGACTTGTGGCAAAAGGGTTTTCTCAAGTCGAAGGTTTGGATTTTGGTGAAACTTTTGCTCCGGTCGCAAGACTTGAAGCTATCCGTATCCTTCTTGCTTACTCTTCACATCATAACATTAAGTTGTATCAAATGGATGTGAAAAGTGCATTCTTAAATGGTGTTATTAACGAACTTGTTTATGTTGAGCAACCTCCCGGGTTTGAAGATCCGAGGAATCCTAACCATGTTTATAGGTTGCACAAGGCACTCTATGGGCTCAAACAAGCTCCAAGGGCTTGGTATGAGAGGCTTCGTGACTTCCTAATCATGCAAGGCTTCAAGATCGGGAGGGTGGACACCACGTTGTTCACAAAAGACGTCAACGGGGATCTTTTTATTTGTCAAATTTATGTTGACGATATTATCTTTGGCTCAACTAATGATTTGCTAAGCCATGAGTTTGCTACCATGATGTCTAGGGAATTCGAGATGTCCATGATTGGCGAATTGACCTTCTTCCTTGGTTTTCAAGTCAAACAAATGAAGGAAGGGACATTCATCCATCAAGAAAAGTATACCAAAGATATCTTGAAGAAGTTCAAGATGGATGAGTGCAAGCCAATCAAGACACCCATGGCAACAAATGGGCATCTCGACTTGGATGTGGACGGTAAACCGATTGATCAATCCCTCTATCGTTCTATGATAGGGTCTTTGCTTTACCTTACCGCATCTAGGCCCGATATAATGTTTAGTGTGTGCTTGTGTGCCCGCTTTCAAGCTAACCCAAAGGAGTCACACCTTTCGGCTGTGAATAGGATCCTTCGGTATCTCAAGCACACTCCTAGCATAGGCTTGTGGTACCCCAAAGGCGCTAGTTTAGATCTCTTGGGATACTCGGATTCGGATTTTGCCGGAAGCCGTGTGGATCGCAAGAGTACCTCCGGGGGTTGCCACTTGCTTGGGCGTTCTCTAGTTTCTTGGTCAAGTAAGAAGCAAAATTCCGTGGCTTTGTCCACCGCGGAAGCGGAATATATAGCGGCCGGTGCATGTTGTGCCCAAATCCTATATATGAAGCAAACCCTTTTGGACTTTGGTGTGAAACTAGATAGGATCCCACTCCTTTGTGACAATGAAAGTGCCGTAAAAATTGCCAAGAATCCAGTTCAACACTCTCGCACAAAGCACATTGATATTCGCCATCACTTCTTGCGTGATCACGAAGCCAAGGGGGACATTTCCCTTCAAGGTGTGAGATCCGAGGAGCAATTGGCGGATATATTCACAAAACCTTTAGACGAGAGTACCTTTGTTAGGCTAAGAAATGAGCTCAATGTGTTAGATGCGGCAAACGTCATGTAAGTTGCCATGTCATATAGAAAAATGCATACATATAGGACACTTGTCTAACCATGGTAAGATAGTGATGAGCAAGGGTTTAGCTAGAGGTGGTGGTCCACTTGTTTTTCCTCTAGGCTTGTAGAAAGGCTCATCATGAAGAAGCTTCCCGTGGGTTCAAACTTGACAAGTAGATCTTAATTTATTGTTATGCATTTCTTGTCATCTAGATGTGCACTTCATGTTTACTATACTTTCGCATGTGGTTGTAGTTTGCATCATCATTGCATGCGTAAGGGTCACAAAGGAGATCACTTGATGAAAATGAGACTTGTTTTCATATACAAGATCTTAATTCATGAAAAGTGAAAAGAGCAAAGTGTTAGGTGCGTTATTGCCTAGTGAGCAATGTCATGATGAGTTTGAAGCTTTCTATCTTCAATATTCCTATGACATGGCTCATACATTTTATTTGGCGTTTTGTCTCTCTTGCGGCTTTTCCTTGTGTTTGAAAAGAAATTTATTTAAGCAAGTGTGCTATCCTATTTATTTTGAGGGGTAAAGTCGCCTATGCAAGTCCATTAACTTGAGTTTATTTGAATTTTATAAGTTTATTGGACTTAGCATAGAAGAGTGAGCTGAGTGTGGGGTTTTTGGCTTCACCGGTTAAACCGACGTTCAATGGAGCATCATCATCGGTTTAACCGGCGTTACTAAGTTTTGTCTCAGCTCAGTCAAGTTTCAGGCGTTCAACCGGCGTATACAAAAGTCAGAGCATCGGATCAACCGGTGATAGTAAATGCAAATCAGACCTAGCAATCAACCGATGTTTTGATTTATCAACCGACGAGTATACTCTTGACATCATCGGTTCAACCGGCGTTCAGTTTCAGATCTGCAGAAGCCTCGGGTGAACTACACCGACGCAATCAACCGGTGATCAAAACCTAGGCGTCGGATCGACCGGCGTTAAGAAAAATCGTGGGCCCGCCTGTCATATATGTCTCTTGCCCGCGCTGCCGGCCTCTGTTTCGCCCGACTCTCTCACGCCGCCGCCGCTCGACTCGCTCCTCTCGCGCCGCCGCCTTCCCTCCGCGCCGCCACCACTCGCCGCCGCTCGCCTGCACGTCGAGTCGCCGCCGCCGCGCCCTCGCGCTCGCCCAGCGCCGCCCGTGCGCACCGGCGCCGCCCGCGCAAACGCTCTGCGCCGCCGCCTGCGCGCGTAGCCGCCGCCGCCGCCATCACGCCAGCCGCGCGCGCCTCCGTGCTCCAAGCGCCGCCGTGCTCCACGCCGCAGCCGCAGCACCACGCCGCAGCCGCAGCCCCACGCCGCAGCCGCAGTTCCACGCCGCAGCAGCACCCGATCAGCGCTCACAAGGTGCTCGACAATTTGCTTGTTCGAGATGGGTCGCGAGAAGAGAAAGGGAAAGGAGGTCGTGGTCGAGAAGCCCGCTCGCAAGCGGACTCGTGCAGAGAAGGAGGCCGAGAAGGCCGAGATGGTGGCCAAGGCCGCCGAGGAGCAGGCATCAGGCCGCGCTCGTCCGTTCCAGATCAGGGAGGACCCCAGAGGCAGAGGCAGAGGCAGAGGCAGGGGCATGGGCAGAGTGAGAGGTGCCAGGGCCACCAGAGCCGCGACAGCAGCAGCAGCAGAGTCAGATCAGTCAGATACAGCTGCAGATTCAGATTCAGAGGCAAAGCAGTCCGAGCAGTCTCAGGGGCAGAGCACACAGGAGTCACCGACTCTACGACGGTCTGGCCGCACTCGGCAGACATCCCCAGCAGCAGAGACTTCACCAGCGACCGAGCGTCGCACTGGACCGAGGACGCGAGGAGGTCACTAGCCACAGGAGCCTCGGAGGTCCACAGCTGCAGCAGCAGCAGCTCGTAGAGCCGAGGCCCTAGAGGCCGAGCGCGCAGTGTTCCGTATGGACACTGTTGTGCGTCTGGAGCCAGGTGTGCTGCTCCAGAACTTGACCCGAGCCAATGCGGCCAAGGTCAAGAGGCTCAGGTGGAGTGTTGACGAGGAGGTCTGGTTCCCGGTGACCCGAGATAGCAGAGTCGACAGGAGGTTCTGGACTTTGCTACAGGCCAGTTTCTACGAGACCTACCAGAGGCGGGGCCACCGGATCTTTCAGCACAGGGTTCTTGACTGGGTCTCACTGAGGACAGCCGCAGGGGGAGCGGATGTGAGAGCACACTTTGCTCACTTCAGAGGTCTGCCTAGACTGCTAGAGATGGAGCAGAACCGTTATATCGAGGACTGGGTCAGAGTGTTCTACGCTACAGCTTGGATAGCCCCCGAGCGCAGAGCCGTACACTTCATGTTTGGAGGGCAGGACTTTGGTTTGTCGAGGGCGACCATTGCTGGTATTCTTGGAGTTGACCTGGTCGACGTCTCGCTGCACGAGAGGGTTTACGGGGACTCAGATCCACCCCGCAGGGCGATGGTTGGCGGGATTGCTCCTTCTCACGAGGCGATCACTCAGTGCTTCCGCCAGCCGTTCCCAGCCTCTTACGCCAGAGTGCCGAGCTTGCTGACCCCAGAGGCTTACGCTGTTCACATGGCACTCCGGAGGACTCTGTTACCGAGGAGTGGCTACCCAGAGGGGTTTACGGGACTGCAGCAGCTCCTGCTTCTACACATCCTCACTCACGAGCCGTTTGACATAGTTGACTTTATTCTGGCTGAGATAGAGGATGTGATCACAGACGGGATGGGTGTGGTGCGACAGTTTCCCTATGCGCACTGGATCAGTTACATATGCTCTATGATAGTGCCAGCAGAGTCACCCATCAGTGCTCCTTACCGTCACGACGAGGCTCCCAGGTTCCCTGTCTACCGACCCACAGCTCCACAGGACAGGAGGAGGGGCAGACACGCAGATAGAGCAGCGATGGCTCGACTGTCACCGGAGGTTCAGGCACGAGTGGCAGAGGAGGATGAGGCACTCCTAGCAGCAGAGGCACAGCTTCCCGGGGGAGATGATGAGATTCACTGGTCTGAGCTTGAGTCAGACTCCTCCGACGACGTTGAGTACTTTCCTTCAGCTGCCCCAGCCAGTCACGATCACGAGGCAGGAGGTTCAGGACAGCCAGCACCTCCGACTTCAGCAGCTGCTACAGTCTCTGAGTCTCAGGTGACTCAGCCGTCCGAGCTCACTTCACTACTACAGCAGCTCGTGACCCAGCAGAGAGAGGACAGGCTTGCTCAGGAGGAGGCCAGGAGAGCCCATGAGGCCCAGATTGCTGCTATACAGAGAGAGGCCGCCCGAAAGCGGGCTGCGACCGAGGAGCGTTTTGTCGGGCTTATCGACAGAGTTTCACAGAGGACAGACGCTCAGTTTCAGCAGATGCAGCAGGGGATGATGGCGATGTTCGGGATGATCTCACAGCTTTACTCTCACACCGGACTCGCCCCGCAGCAGCCAGGACAGTCAGGCCTTCAGGGTGTTGGAGCACCTCAGCTTGCCGTCACACCAGCTCCTCCTCCTCCAGCTCCTACTGCAGCTCCAGCTACCTCAGCGACACCGGAGACCACGTTCTCGATGTCAGCACTCTTTGGGTCTGCCGGTCGTCCGCTCTTTTCACCACTGCCGGCGACCACACTCTTTCAGGACTCACCGCCAGCGGTTCAGTCGGTCGCCCTCCCCTCCTCACTTCAGGCAGCACCTTCAGGGGGAGGAGCAGTAGAGGAGTCCCTGCTTCCACAGTCGACGCAGCCGGCAGCCTCAGCAGTCACCTCTTCAGATATTGATACTTCTTCTGCTGACCCGGTTACGACTTCTACGGATCCTCTACCAGGCAGTGCCAGCACGAGAGCCTCCACGACAGTTACTCCCCCAGTGAGCTCAGACCCAGACCAGCAGCTTCCGTCTGTCACCGAGGGTGAGAGTTCTCCGTCCGACGACGACGACCCGGACCGCTTCGTCGCCGTACCACGACAGCACGACCCGTAGCTCGCCTTTTGGTGCTTTGATGCCAAAGGGGGAGAGGTGTTAGGGTGAGCACCAGAGTTAGGGGGAGGGTAGAGCTAGAGAGAGCTCGTAGTTATCAGGACTTTGATTCTTTGTATCACATTTGGTGTTAATTCATGGATATGTACATTTGTCGCTTGAGTATGCCGTTCTTTGAGACATATCTATGGATTTCGTTTGAGCCGTTGAGCTCTTTGGTCCTGCTTTCGAGTTTGCTTGTGTTTATCCTGCTTTATCTTTCTCGCTCTCTCGTTATTTATGTTTGTGTTGTCATCAATCACCAAAAAGGGGGAGATTGTAAGCATCTAGGCCCTCAAGGTATGTTTCGGTGATTAATGACAACCATTATTGTAACTAATGAGTTTGTGCAGCTTAATAGATCATTATCGCTCATTTGGTTGTATGACAAAAGAGGCCCCTCAATTTCAGTTATTCTAAAAGGCGATCTCCGTTTTCAACTTATATATGTCAAGGCTAAGGATCTTTCTAGTCCTAAGTGTCACAAGGTTGAGAAGGACACTTAGGTTAGTATAGGTTTATAGTTTTATAGTGATCGCACTATTAAGAGGGGTTAAGGCTTAGTAACTTGAGCATGGACATGGTCATTTGAAAATGGATGCACACTATGGTCACTCAGGTTTCTAGAAGTTCAAATAAGTGGTTCTCAAACTATATCTCAAGAATATTTGGATTTCATTCAAGACTCAAATCAGAAAAGACAAAATCAGAAAAAGTTCTATTCACCGGATTAACCGACGCTCTCAATTTTCTATACGTCGGTTAAACGAAGTCAGCAGAGTCTGGACAAATTCAATACACCGGTTAAACCGACGTGTTTGAATTTAACGTCGGTGCATTAGTCCAGAGTTGGTTTTTCCAGGGCAATTCAAGTTCTATTCACCGGATTAACCGACGCTGTTTGAATCAAGACGTCGGTGCAATTGACCAGTGAGATGGTTTTTTCAGAGGAATTCAAAAGTTGTACTCACCGGTTAAACCGACGATAGGTTTGAGTTAACGTCGGTGCAGTTGTCCAGAGACTTGATTTTTCAGTGGTTCAGTGGACAACTACACTCACCGGTTAAACCGATGCTACGTCGGTTAATCTGCCCCAGTTGTAACGGCTAGTTTTCAGAAAAGGCAGTGTACATTCACCGGTTAAACCGACGATGACAATGGGGGATACGTCGGATTAACCGGCGCTACGCAGTTTTCTGGCAGCTTTTCTCCAACGGCTCTATTTGTGTGAGCTGCCTATATATACCCCTCCAATGGGTCATTTCGCCCACTCTTGACACCAGGCAACATCCAAACACTCATACCATAGTCAAGAGCCACTTTGAGCTTCATCATTCACATACTTGTGCTTTCAATCAATCAAGAAGCAAGATTAAGGACTTGAGTAGAGAAAAGCTAGTGTGCATCCATTCTTGGTGATCGGTTCTTGCTCAAGTGAAGGCCTTAGCTTGTTACTCTTGGTGATTGGCATCACCTAGGCGATCTTGGTGATCGGGGTGTTTCTCGCGGAGCTTGCCAAGGATTGTGGGAGCCCGGAGAAGAAGATTGTACGTGGCTTGAGCTCCACCACGCCGGGATGGTGAACGGAGACTCTTAGTGAGCGCCCAAGTCTCGGTGACATGGGAGGTGACAAGACTCTTAGTGAGTGTCACAACGTGGACTAGGGGTGTGTGCCAACACATCGACACCACGGGAAAAAATCCGGTCGTCTCTTGTCCACTCTCTTTATTCAAGCATTTTCTTTCATGCAATTTACTCATGAGCTTGACTTAGAGATCATAACTTAGCTCTACCTTGCTAGGCTTTACTTTGTTTTTATCTCTCTTAGCTTGTGTAGGTAGTTTAGTTATCCGGTTGGTGAATTGGTGCCCTACTAGTATTGCATAGGTTAAGGTTGCTTTACCTTGCTTTAGAATTTGAAAAAGGCCCAATTCACCCCCCCTCTTGGTCCATCGATCCTTACAATTGGTATCAAAGCCTCGTTGCTCATTTGGATTATTAGGCTTCACCGCCTAGAGCTATGGCCAAGATGGGTGGTTCGCCGCCTCACTTCGAGGGCAAGAACTTTGCCTATTGGAAAGTTCGCATGGCCGCATACCTTGATGCGATTGCCCCCGAAGTGTGGTTGGCCACTAAGACCGGATTCACCGGAACTCCCACCGCCGAGCAATTAAAATGGAATGCAAAGGCTAGAAATGCAATTTTCGAAGCCATTAGTGAGGAAGTCTTTGCTAGAGTAAATGGCATGGACTTAGCAAGTGATATATGGAAAGAGCTAATTGAAATTCATGAAGGCTCCACAAAAGTCCGTGAACAAAAATATCACTTGTTTAGAGCTAAATATGATTCTTTTAAAATGCTTGCTCATGAAAATTGCAATGATATGTATTCCCGCTTGAATGTCATTGTCAAGGACATTAATGCTCTTGAAGTTTCCAAAATTGACAGTGGCTCCATCAACCGCAAGATTCTCATGCTCCTTCCGAAGCCCAAGTACAACATTATCAATGCTATGCTTCAAAAGGAGAATCTTGATACAATGGAAGTGGGAGAGCTTGTGGGCGAAATTCGCGCTCATGAAATGAGTATCCTTGGTATGACAGAAGAGCCAACAACAAGCAAATCAATTGCTCTCAAAACCAAGGTCAACAAGCACCGCAAGCTCAAGATGATCAAGCAAGAATCTAGCTCAAGCAATGAAGAAGAAGATCATCATGAAAGCTCATCCGATAATGAAGAAGATGGGGAACTTGCTCTCATGATGAGAAAGTTCACACGCTTGAGCGACAAGATAAAAAAGAAGGGTTACAACTTTGACCCCAAAAGAAGGATGTTCCGGTATAGGGAAGATGTCAAGTACAAAACATGCTACAATTGTGGGGAAAAAGGACACATCTCTCCCGATTGCCCCAAGCCGGACAAGAGAAAGAAGGATAACAAAGGCAAACATCGCCATGATTCAAGCGATGATGAAGAAGATGAGAAGAAAAACAAGAACAAGAAGCTTGAGAAGAAGAAGAGCCATGACAAAAAGACCAAGCTCTTCCCAAAGAAAAGGGGCAACACCAAGAGAAGCTTCTTGGTGGAAAAGCAAGAGTGGGTGACCGATGTTTCATCAAGCGAAGAATCAAGTGATGAAGAAGACATAGTCACCATCGCTCTCACAAATGAAGAACCATCACTACCTCCACCTCCAATGTGCCTCATGGCCAAAGGTAACTCTAAGGTATGTGAGAGTGAAAATGATAGTGATGATGAGCTTGACCCTAATGAGTTTGCTAATCTCATTAATGAGTATACATCCGTCATCAAGAGGGAAAAGGGCAAAGTCAAGGTTCTTGAGAGCACTCGTGCCAAGTTAGAGCTTGCCCACTCCGATTTGCTTGGCAAGTACAATGACTTGCTCAAAAAGCACAATGAGTCACTTGTACTTGCTAAGCAAGTTGAAGAGAGCCACAAAAAGCTTAAACAAGAGCATAGGGAGTTGGCTCACAAGTATCAAGAACTTGAATTTGCCTATGAAGCAATTGACCCAAGTCTTGAGAACTTTGCTCATGAAACTATTGAGAAGGTCAATGCTTCTACTTCATGTGATGACCTACTCATTAATGCAAATGCTACTAATGCTTTGCCCGAGCTTACACCTTCTAGGGAAAAGGAATTGATGGATCAAGTGGCAAGCCTCAAGAGTAGTGTGGAGAAGCTCTCAAGAGGAGAATACATCCACAAGGAAATTCTCTTCAACAATGCACGTGACTATGGCAAGAGAGGTCTTGGTTCATTTCCGGAGCCAAATCAAGGCACTACTCCTTCTCCGGAGATCAAGATTAGCTTCATCAAGGAAGTTGGATCATATTGCCAACATTGCCAAGTCACCGGGCACCACACTAGGGAGTGCACTTTACCATCACGTCCTCTTCCTAAATTACCCAAGAATTACTCTTCAATGTTTGAAAATAACCATTTTCTCTTGAGTAAAGTGAAGGGCAAGGTGAAGGCTAAATTCATTGGCAAACTCACTAAGGAGTCAAAGAAGAAGCTCCCCAAGCAACTTTGGGTCCCAAAAGCTCTTGTCACACATGTGCAAGGCCCAAAGCTTGTTTGGGTTCCTAAAACTCAAAAGTGAATTCTCATGTGTGTAGGTGAACTACAAAGCCGGTGGAAAACATTGGGTACTTGATAGCGGTTGCTCTCAACACATGACCGGCAATGATAGCATGTTCACCTCCCTTGAAGACCCCGGCGATCATGAACACGTCACCTATGGTGATAACTCAAGGGGAAAAGTTTTAGGTTTGGGTAGAATAGCAATTTCTAAAGATTTATCTATTTCTAATGTTTTGTTTGTAGAAGCACTTAGTTTTAATCTTATTTCAATTGCTCAATTGTGTGATCTTGGACTAACGTGTGCCTTTGACAAGAATGGTGTTGTAGTAACTCATGAAAAAGACAAGTCATTGGTATTCACGGGGTTTAGGCATGGCAACATTTACTTGGTGGATTTCTCTTCAAAGCAAACAAGTACCATGACATGCCTCTTCACCAAGTCTTCTCTTGGGTGGCTTTGGCATAGAAGAATTGCTCATATTGGCATGAGCAACCTCAAGAAAGCCCACAAGAGAGGGATGATCACCGGCTTGAAGGATGTCACGTTTGACAAGAACAAGCTATGTAAAGCATGTCAAGCCGGGAAGCAAGTTGCAACACATCATCCCATCAAGACGATGTTGTCTACCTCCAAGCCGCTCGAGCTACTACACATGGATCTCTTTGGTCCAACTACATACAAGAGCATTGGTGGTAACCTCTATTGCTTAGTAATCGTTGATGATTTTTCACGTTACACTTGGGTTATGTTTCTAGGCGATAAGGGTGAAACTCCGGAACTCTTCAAGACATTTGCAAGAAGAGCTCAAAGGGAGTACAACTCCCCAATTGTGAAGATCCGGAGTGACAACGGCACCGAGTTCAAGAACATGAAGATTGAAGAATGGTGCGATGAAGAGGGCATCAAGCATGAGTTTTCCGCCACCTACACGCCTCAACAAAATGGAGTGGTGGAAAGAAAGAACAAGACTCTCATCACCCTAGCTAGAGCAATGTTGGATGATTATGGCACGTCCGAGAAATTTTGGGCGGAAGCAATCAACACGGCGTGTCATGCATCCAACCGAGTGTATCCTCACCGACTCCTCAAGAAAACTCCATATGAGCTCATCACCGGGAAGAAACCAAATATATCATACTTTCGGGTCTTTGGTTGCAAATGCTTCATCTATAAGAAGAAAAGGCTCGGTAAGTTTGAAAGTAGATGTGATGAAGGTTTCTTTCTTGGTTATGCATCAAACTCCAAAGCATATAGAGTATTCAATCAAACCTCCGGGTTAGTTGAAGAAACATGTGATGTGGAGTTTGATGAATCTAATGGCTCCCAAGAGGAGGTTGTTGGCTATGAAAATGTAGGTGATGAGGAGATCGATGAAGCTTTGAAGAAGATGTCCATTGGGGATATCAAGCCGGAAGAGGTGCATGAAGACAATGATCAAGGGGGAGGACCTTCCTCATCTACACCAAGCACCTCCACGGCGCCCCAAGTGGATAAAGATCAAGAAAAAGATGATACACAACCTCAAGAAGATGTGCCAACACCAACAACCCAAGTTCAAGAACAAGAAGAGCAAAGTGTTCCACCACAAGCACAAGTCACTCATGATCCACCCCAACAAGCATCAACGCAAGTACCGCTAGTGAAGCATGGTCGCATCTCCAAGGATCATCCAATTGGTCAAATCATTGGTAGTCCTTCCAAGGGAGTAAGAACTCGCTCTAAACATGCTTCATTTTGCGAACATCACTCGTTTGTTTCTTGTATTGAACCCACTAGCATAGAGGAAGCGCTTGAGGACTCGGATTGGGTGATGGCCATGCAAGATGAGTTGAACAACTTCACCCGCAATGAAGTTTGGGTCCTCGAAGCTCCTCCAAAAGACAAGAACATCATCGGCACCAAGTGGGTCTTCCGGAACAAGCAAGATGAACATGGGGTGGTGGTACGCAACAAAGCAAGACTTGTGGCAAAAGGGTTTTCTCAAGTCGAAGGTTTGGATTTTGGTGAAACTTTTGCTCCGGTCGCAAGACTTGAAGCTATCCGTATCCTTCTTGCTTACTCTTCACATCATAACATTAAGTTGTATCAAATGGATGTGAAAAGTGCATTCTTAAATGGTGTTATTAACGAACTTGTTTATGTTGAGCAACCTCCCGGGTTTGAAGATCCGAGGAATCCTAACCATGTTTATAGGTTGCACAAGGCACTCTATGGGCTCAAACAAGCTCCAAGGGCTTGGTATGAGAGGCTTCGTGACTTCCTAATCATGCAAGGCTTCAAGATCGGGAGGGTGGACACCACGTTGTTCACAAAAGACGTCAACGGGGATCTTTTTATTTGTCAAATTTATGTTGACGATATTATCTTTGGCTCAACTAATGATTTGCTAAGCCATGAGTTTGCTACCATGATGTCTAGGGAATTCGAGATGTCCATGATTGGCGAATTGACCTTCTTCCTTGGTTTTCAAGTCAAACAAATGAAGGAAGGGACATTCATCCATCAAGAAAAGTATACCAAAGATATCTTGAAGAAGTTCAAGATGGATGAGTGCAAGCCAATCAAGACACCCATGGCAACAAATGGGCATCTCGACTTGGATGTGGACGGTAAACCGATTGATCAATCCCTCTATCGTTCTATGATAGGGTCTTTGCTTTACCTTACCGCATCTAGGCCCGATATAATGTTTAGTGTGTGCTTGTGTGCCCGCTTTCAAGCTAACCCAAAGGAGTCACACCTTTCGGCTGTGAATAGGATCCTTCGGTATCTCAAGCACACTCCTAGCATAGGCTTGTGGTACCCCAAAGGCGCTAGTTTAGATCTCTTGGGATACTCGGATTCGGATTTTGCCGGAAGCCGTGTGGATCGCAAGAGTACCTCCGGGGGTTGCCACTTGCTTGGGCGTTCTCTAGTTTCTTGGTCAAGTAAGAAGCAAAATTCCGTGGCTTTGTCCACCGCGGAAGCGGAATATATAGCGGCCGGTGCATGTTGTGCCCAAATCCTATATATGAAGCAAACCCTTTTGGACTTTGGTGTGAAACTAGATAGGATCCCACTCCTTTGTGACAATGAAAGTGCCGTAAAAATTGCCAAGAATCCAGTTCAACACTCTCGCACAAAGCACATTGATATTCGCCATCACTTCTTGCGTGATCACGAAGCCAAGGGGGACATTTCCCTTCAAGGTGTGAGATCCGAGGAGCAATTGGCGGATATATTCACAAAACCTTTAGACGAGAGTACCTTTGTTAGGCTAAGAAATGAGCTCAATGTGTTAGATGCGGCAAACGTCATGTAAGTTGCCATGTCATATAGAAAAATGCATACATATAGGACACTTGTCTAACCATGGTAAGATAGTGATGAGCAAGGGTTTAGCTAGAGGTGGTGGTCCACTTGTTTTTCCTCTAGGCTTGTAGAAAGGCTCATCATGAAGAAGCTTCCCGTGGGTTCAAACTTGACAAGTAGATCTTAATTTATTGTTATGCATTTCTTGTCATCTAGATGTGCACTTCATGTTTACTATACTTTCGCATGTGGTTGTAGTTTGCATCATCATTGCATGCGTAAGGGTCACAAAGGAGATCACTTGATGAAAATGAGACTTGTTTTCATATACAAGATCTTAATTCATGAAAAGTGAAAAGAGCAAAGTGTTAGGTGCGTTATTGCCTAGTGAGCAATGTCATGATGAGTTTGAAGCTTTCTATCTTCAATATTCCTATGACATGGCTCATACATTTTATTTGGCGTTTTGTCTCTCTTGCGGCTTTTCCTTGTGTTTGAAAAGAAATTTATTTAAGCAAGTGTGCTATCCTATTTATTTTGAGGGGTAAAGTCGCCTATGCAAGTCCATTAACTTGAGTTTATTTGAATTTTATAAGTTTATTGGACTTAGCATAGAAGAGTGAGCTGAGTGTGGGGTTTTTGGCTTCACCGGTTAAACCGACGTTCAATGGAGCATCATCATCGGTTTAACCGGCGTTACTAAGTTTTGTCTCAGCTCAGTCAAGTTTCAGGCGTTCAACCGGCGTATACAAAAGTCAGAGCATCGGATCAACCGGTGATAGTAAATGCAAATCAGACCTAGCAATCAACCGATGTTTTGATTTATCAACCGACGAGTATACTCTTGACATCATCGGTTCAACCGGCGTTCAGTTTCAGATCTGCAGAAGCCTCGGGTGAACTACACCGACGCAATCAACCGGTGATCAAAACCTAGGCGTCGGATCGACCGGCGTTAAGAAAAATCGTGGGCCCGCCTGTCATATATGTCTCTTGCCCGCGCTGCCGGCCTCTGTTTCGCCCGACTCTCTCACGCCGCCGCCGCTCGACTCGCTCCTCTCGCGCCGCCGCCTTCCCTCCGCGCCGCCACCACTCGCCGCCGCTCGCCTGCACGTCGAGTCGCCGCCGCCGCGCCCTCGCGCTCGCCCAGCGCCGCCCGTGCGCACCGGCGCCGCCCGCGCAAACGCTCTGCGCCGCCGCCTGCGCGCGTAGCCGCCGCCGCCGCCATCACGCCAGCCGCGCGCGCCTCCGTGCTCCAAGCGCCGCCGTGCTCCACGCCGCAGCCGCAGCACCACGCCACAGCCAGCAGCCCCACGCCGCAGCCGCAGTTCCACGCCGCAGCAGCACCCGATCAGCGCTCACAAGGTGCTCGACAATTTGCTTGTTCGAGATGGGTCGCGAGAAGAGAAAGGGAAAGGAGGTCGTGGTCGAGAAGCCCGCTCGCAAGCGGACTCGTGCAGAGAAGGAGGCCGAGAAGGCCGAGATGGTGGCCAAGGCCGCCGAGGAGCAGGCATCAGGCCGCGCTCGTCCGTTCCAGATCAGGGAGGACCCCAGAGGCAGAGGCAGAGGCAGAGGCAGGGGCATGGGCAGAGTGAAGAGGTGCCAGGGCCACCAGAGCCGCGACAGCAGCAGCAGCAGAGTCAGATCAGTCAGATACAGCTGCAGATTCAGATTCAGAGGCAAAGCAGTCCGAGCAGTCTCAGGGGCAGAGCACACAGGAGTCACCGACTCTACGACCGGTCTGGCCGCACTCGGCAGACATCCCCAGCAGCAGAGACTTCACCAGCGACCGAGCGTCGCACTGGACCGAGGACGCGAGGAGGTCACCAGCCACAGGAGCCTCGGAGGTCCACAGCTGCAGCAGCAGCAGCTCGTAGAGCCGAGGCCCTAGAGGCCGAGCGCGCAGTGTTCCGTATGGACACTGTTGTGCGTCTGGAGCCAGGTGTGCTGCTCCAGAACTTGACCCGAGCCAATGCGGCCAAGGTCAAGAGGCTCAGGTGGAGTGTTGACGAGGAGGTCTGGTTCCCGGTGACCCGAGATAGCAGAGTCGACAGGAGGTTCTGGACTTTGCTACAGGCCAGTTTCTACGAGACCTACCAGAGGCGGGGCCACCGGATCTTTCAGCACAGGGTTCTTGACTGGGTCTCACTGAGGACAGCCGCAGGGGGAGCGGATGTGAGAGCACACTTTGCTCACTTCAGAGGTCTGCCTAGACTGCTAGAGATGGAGCAGAACCGTTATATCGAGGACTGGGTCAGAGTGTTCTACGCTACAGCTTGGATAGCCCCCGAGCGCAGAGCCGTACACTTCATGTTTGGAGGGCAGGACTTTGGTTTGTCGAGGGCGACCATTGCTGGTATTCTTGGAGTTGACCTGGTCGACGTCTCGCTGCACGAGAGGGTTTACGGGGACTCAGATCCACCCCGCAGGGCGATGGTTGGCGGGATTGCTCCTTCTCACGAGGCGATCACTTAGTGCTTCCGCCAGCCGTTCCCAGCCTCTTACGCCAGAGTGCCGAGCTTGCTGACCCCAGAGGCTTACGCTGTTCACATGGCACTCCGGAGGACTCTGTTACCGAGGAGTGGCTACCCAGAGGGGTTTACGGGACTGCAGCAGCTCCTGCTTCTACACATCCTCACTCACGAGCCGTTTGACATAGTTGA
This sequence comes from Panicum virgatum, assembly GCF_016808335.1. Lineage (NCBI taxonomy): Eukaryota > Viridiplantae > Streptophyta > Magnoliopsida > Poales > Poaceae > Panicum > Panicum virgatum. The sequence goes on along the minus strand of NC_053138.1, from coordinate 9,435,375 downwards.
CTTTATTCTGGCTGAGATAGAGGATGTGATCACAGACGGGATGGGTGTGGTGCGACAGTTTCCCTATGCGCACTGGATCAGTTACATATGCTCTATGATAGTGCCAGCAGAGTCACCCATCAGTGCTCCTTACCATCACGACGAGGCTCCCAGGTTCCCTGTCTACCGACCCACAGCTCCACAGGACAGGAGGAGGGGCAGACACGCAAATAGAGCAGCGATGGCTCGACTGTCACCGGAGGTTCAGGCACGAGTGGCAGAGGAGGATGAGGCACTCCTAGCAGCAGAGGCACAGCTTCCCGGGGGAGATGATGAGATTCACTGGTCTGAGCTTGAGTCAGACTCCTCCGACGACGTTGAGTACTTTCCTTCAGCTGCCCCAGCCAGTCACGATCACGAGGCAGGAGGTTCAGGACAGCCAGCACCTCCGACTTCAGCAGCTGCTACAGTCTCTGAGTCTCAGGTGACTCAGCCGTCCGAGCTCACTTCACTACTACAGCAGCTCGTGACCCAGCAGAGAGAGGACAGGCTTGCTCAGGAGGAGGCCAGGAGAGCCCATGAGGCCCAGATTGCTGCTATACAGAGAGAGGCCGCCCGAGAGCGGGCTGCGACCGAGGAGCGTTTTGTCGGGCTTATCGATAGAGTTTCACAGAGGACAGACGCTCAGTTTCAGCAGATGCAGCAGGGGATGATGGCGATGTTCGGGATGATCTCACAGCTTTACTCTCACACCGGACTCGCCCCGCAGCAGCCAGGACAGTCAGGCCTTCAGGGTGTTGGAGCACCTCAGCTTGCCGTCACACCAGCTCCTCCTCCTCCAGCTCCTACTGCAGCTCCAGCTACCTCAGCGACACCGGAGACCACGTTCTCGATGTCAGCACTCTTTGGGTCTGCCGGTCGTCCGCTCTTTTCACCACTGCCGGCGACCACACTCTTTCAGGACTCACCGCCAGCGGTTCAGTCGGTCGCCCTCCCCTCCTCACTTCAGGCAGCACCTTCAGGGGGAGGAGCAGTAGAGGAGTCCCTGCTTCCACAGTCGACGCAGCCGGCAGCCTCAGCAGTCACCTCTTCAGATATTGATACTTCTTCTGCTGACCCGATTACGACTTCTACGGATCCTCTACCAGGCAGTGCCAGCACGAGAGCCTCCACGACAGTTACTCCCCCAGTGAGCTCAGACCCAGACCAGCAGCTTCCGTCTGTCACCGAGGGTGAGAGTTCTCCGTCCGACGACGACGACCCGGACCGCTTCGTCGCCGTACCACGACAGCACGACCCGTAGCTCGCCTTTTGGTGCTTTGATGCCAAAGGGGGAGAGGTGTTAGGGGGAGCACCAGAGTTAGGGGGAGGGTAGAGCTAGAGAGAGCTCGTAGTTATCAGGACTTTGTTTCTTTGTATCACATTTGGTGTTAATTCATGGATATGTACATTTGTCGCTTGAGTATGCCGTTCTTTGAGACATATCTATGGATTTCGTTTGAGCCGTTGAGCTTGGTCCTGCTTTCGAGTTTGCTTGTGTTTATCCTGTTTTATCTTTCTCGCTCTCTCGTTATTTATGTTTGTGTTGTCATCAATCACCAAAAAGGGGGAGATTGTAAGCATCTAGGCCCTCAAGGTATGTTTCGGTGATTAATGACAACCATTATTGTGACTAATGAGTTTGTGCAGCTTAATAAGATCATTATCGCTCATTTGGTCATATGTACAAAAGAGGCCCCTCAATTTCATTATTCTAAAAGGCGATCTCGGTATTCAACTCAATTTATGTCAAGGCTAAGGATCTTTCTAGTCCTAAGTGTCACAAGGTTGAGAAGGACACTTAGGTTAGTATAGGTTTTATAGTTTTAGTAGTGATCGCACTATTAAGAGGGGTTAAAGCTTAGTAACTTGAGCATGGACATGGTCATTTGAAAATGGATGCACACTATGGTCACTCAGGTTTCTAGAAGTTCAAATAAGTGGTTCTCAAACTATATCTCAAGAATATTTGGATTTCATTCAAGACTCAAATCAGAAAAGACAAAATCAGAAAAGTTCTATACACCGGATTAACCGACGCTCTCAATTTCATACGTCGGTTAAACGAAGTCAGCAGAGTCTGGACAAATTCAATACACCGGTTAAACCGACGTGTTTGAATTTAACGTCGGTGCATTGGTCCAGAGTTGGTTTTTCCAGGGAAATTCAAGTTCTATTCACCGGATTAACCGACGCTGTTTGAATCAAGACGTCGGTGCAATTGACCAGTGAGATGGTTTTTTCAGAGGAATTCAAAAGTTGTACTCACCGGTTAAACCGACGATAGGTTTGAGTTAACGTCGGTGCAGTTGTCCAGAGACTTGATTTTTCAGTGGTTCAGTGGACAACTACACTCACCGGTTAAACCGATGCTACGTCGGTTAATCTGCCCCAGTTGTAACGGCTAGTTTTCAGAAGAGGCAGTTTACATTCACCGGTTAAACCGACGATGACAATGGGGGGTACGTCGGATTAACCGGCGCTACGCTAGTTTTCTGGCAGCTTTTCTCCAACGGCTCTATTTGTGTGAGCTGCCTATATATACCCCTCCAATGGGTCATTTCGCCTACTCTTGACACCAGGCAACATCCAAACACTCATACCATAGTCAAGAGCCACCTTGAGCTTCATCATTCACATACTTGTGCTTTCAATCAATCAAGAAGCAAGATTAAGGACTTGAGTAGAGAAAAGCTAGTGTGCATCCGTTCTTGGTGATCGGTTCTTGCTCAAGTGAAGGCCTTAGCTTGTTACTCTTGGTGATTGGCATCACCTAGGCGATCTTGGTGATCGGGGTGTTTCTCGCGGAGCTTGCCAAGGATTGTGGGAGCCCGGAGAAGAAGATTGTACGTGGCTTGAGCTCCACCACGCCGGGATGGTGAACGGAGACTCTTAGTGAGCGCCCAAGTCTCGGTGACATGGGAGGTGACAAGACTCTTAGTGAGTGTCACAACGTGGACTAGGGGTGTGTGCCAACACATCGACACCACGGGAAAAATCCGGTCGTCTCTTGTCCACTCTCTTTATTCAAGCATTTTCTTTTCATGCAATTTACTCATGAGCTTGACTTAGAGATCATAACTTAGCTCTACCTTGCTAGGCTTTACTTTGTTTTTATCTCTCTTAGCTTGTGTAGGTAGCTTAGTTATCCGGTTGGTGAATTGGTGCCCTACTAGTATTGCATAGGTTAAGGTTGCTTTACCTTGCTTTAGAATTTGAAAAAGGCCCAATTCACCCCCCCTCTTGGTCCATCGATCCTTACAATTGGTATCAGAGCCTCGTTGCTCATTTGGATCATTAGGCTTCACCGCCTAGAGCTATGGCCAAGATGGGTGGTTCGCCGCCTCACTTCGAGGGCAAGAACTTTGCCTATTGGAAAGTTCGCATGGCCGCATACCTTGATGCGATTGCCCCCGAAGTGTGGTTGGCCACTAAGACCGGATTCACCGGAACTCCCACCGCCGAGCAATTAAAATGGAATGCAAAGGCTAGAAATGCAATTTTCGAAGCCATTAGTGAGGAAGTCTTTGCTAGAGTAAATGGCATGGACTTAGCAAGTGATATATGGAAAGAGCTAATTGAAATTCATGAAGGCTCCACAAAAGTCCGTGAACAAAAATATCACTTGTTTAGAGCTAAATATGATTCTTTTAAAATGCTTGCTCATGAAAATTGCAATGATATGTATTCCCGCTTGAATGTCATTGTCAAGGACATTAATGCTCTGAAGTTTCCAAAATTGACAGTGGCTCCATCAACCGCAAGATTCTCATGCTCCTCCGAAGCCCAAGTACAACATTATCAATGCTATGCTTCAAAAGGAGAATCTTGATACAATGGAAGTGGGAGAGCTTGTGGGCGAAATTCGCGCTCATGAAATGAGTATCCTTGGTATGACAGAAGAGCCAACAACAAGCAAATCAATTGCTCTCAAAACCAAGGTCAACAAGCACCGCAAGCTCAAGATGATCAAGCAAGAATCTAGCTCAAGCATGAAGAAGAAGATCATCATGAAAGCTCATCCGATAATGAAGAAGATGGGGAACTTGCTCTCATGATGAGAAAGTTCACACGCTTGAGCGACAAGATAAAAAAGAAGGGTTACAACTTTGACCCCAAAAGAAGGATGTTCCGGTATAGGAAGATGTCAAGTACAAAACATGCTACAATTGTGGGGAAAAAGGACACATCTCTCCATCCCCATTGCCCCGCCGGACAAGAGAAGAAGGATAACAAAGGCAAACATCGCCATGATTCAAGCGATGATGAAGAAGATGAGAAGAAAAACAAGAACAAGAAGCTTGAGAAGAAGAAGAGCCATGACAAAAAGACCAAGCTCTTCCCAAGAAAGGGGCAACACCAAGGAAGCTTCTTGGTGGAAAAGCAAGAGTGGGTGACCGATGTCTCATCAAGCGAAGAATCAAGTGATGAAGAAGACATAGTCACCTATCGCTCTCACAAATGAAGAACCATCACTACCTCCACCTCCAATGTGCCTCATGGCCAAAGGTAACTCTAAGGTATGTGAGAGTGAAAATGATAGTGATGATGAGCTTGACCCTAATGAGTTTGCTAATCTCATTAATGAGTATACATCCGTCATCAAGAGGAAAAGGGCAAAGTCAAGGTTCTTGAGAGCACTCGTGCCAAGTTAGAGCTTGCCCACTCCGATTGCTTGGCAAGTACAATGACTTGCTCAAAAAAGCACAATGAGTCACTTGTACTTGCTAAGCAAGTTGAAGAGAGCCACAAAAAGCTTAAACAAGAGCATAGGGAGTTGGCTCACAAGTATCAAGAACTTGAATTTGCCTATGAAGCAATTGACCAAGTCTTGAGAACTTTGCTCATGAAACTATTGAGAAGGTCAATGCTTCTACTTCATGTGATGACCTACTCATTAATGCAAATGCTACTAATGCTTTGCCCGAGCTTACACCTTCTAGGGAAAAGGAATTGATGGATCAAGTGGCAAGCCTCAAGAGTAGTGTGGAGAAGCTCTCAAGAGGAGAATACATCCACAAGGAAATTCTCTTCAACAATGCACGTGACTATGGCAAGAGAGGTCTTGGTTCATTTCCGGAGCCAAATCAAGGCACTACTCCTTCTCCGGAGATCAAGATTAGCTTCATCAAGGAAGTTGGATCATATTGCCAACATTGCCAAGTCACCGGGCACCACACTAGGGAGTGCACTTTACCATCACGTCCTCTTCCTAAATTACCCAAGAATTACTCTTCAATGTTTGAAAATAACCATTTTCTCTTGAGTAAAGTGAAGGGCAAGGTGAAGGCCAAATTCATTGGCAAACTCACTAAGGAGTCAAAGAAGAAGCTCCCCAAGCAACTTTGGGTCCCAAAGCTCTTGTCACACATGTGCAAGGCCCAAAGCTTGTTTGGGTTCCTAAAACTCAAAGTGAATTCTCATGTGTGTAGGTGAACTACAAAGCCGGTGGAAAACATTGGGTACTTGATAGCGGTTGCTCTCAACACATGACCGGCAATGATAGCATGTTCACCTCCCTTGAAGACCCCCCGGCGATCATGAACACGTCACCTATGGTGATAACTCAAGGGGAAAAGTTTTAGGTTTGGGTAGAATAGCAATTTCTAAAGATTTATCTATTTCTAATGTTTTGTTTGTAGAAGCACTTAGTTTTAATCTTATTTCAATTGCTCAATTGTGTGATCTTGGACTAACGTGTGCCTTTGACAAGAATGGTGTTGTAGTAACTCATGAAAAAGACAAGTCATTGGTATTCACGGGGTTTAGGGCATGGCAACATTTACTTGGTGGATTTCTCTTCAAAGCAAACAAGCACCATGACATGCCTCTTCACCAAGTCTTCTCTTGGGTGGCTTTGGCATAGAAGAATTGCTCATATTGGCATGAGCAACCTCAAGAAAGCCCACAAGAGAGGGATGATCACCGGCTTGAAGGACGTCACCTTTGACAAGAACAAGCTATGTAAAGCATGTCAAGCCGGGAAGCAAGTTGCAACACATCATCCCATCAAGACGATGTTGTCTACCTCCAAGCCGCTCGAGCTACTTCACATGGATCTCTTTGGTCCAACTACATACAAGAGCATTGGTGGTAACCTCTATTGCCTAGTAATTGTTGATGATTTTTCACGTTACACTTGGGTTATGTTTCTAGGCGATAAGGGTGAAACTCCGGAACTCTTCAAGACATTTGCAAGAAGAGCTCAAAGGGAGTACAACTCCCCAATTGTGAAGATCCGGAGTGACAACGGCACCGAGTTCAAGAACATGAAGATTGAAGAATGGTGGCGATGAAGAGGGCATCAAGCATGAGTTTTCCCGCCACTTACACGCCTCAACAAAATGGAGTGGTGGAAAGAAAGAACAAGACTCTCATCACCCTAGCTAGAGCAATGTTGGATGATTATGGCACGTCCGAGAAGTTTGGGCGGAAGCAATCACAACACGGCGTGTCATGCATCCAACCGAGTATATCCTCACCGACTCCTCAAGAAAACTCCATATGAGCTCATCACCGGGAAGAAACCAAATATATCATACTTTCGAGTCTTTGGTTGCAAATGCTTCATCTATAAGAAGAAAAGGCTCGGTAAGTTTGAAAGTAGATTGTGATGAAGGTTTCTTTCTTGGTTATGCATCAAACTCCAAAGCATATAGAGTATTCAATCAAACCTCCGGGTTAGTTGAAGAAACATGTGATGTGGAGTTTGATGAATCTAATGGCTCCCAAGAGGAGGTTGTTGGCTATGAAAATGTAGGTGATGAGGAGATTGATGAAGCTTTGAAGAAGATGTCCATTGGGGATATCAAGCCGGAAGAGGTGCATGAAGACAATGATCAAGGGGGAGGATCTTCCTCATCTACACCAAGCACCTCCACGGCGCCCCAAATGGATGAAGATCAAGAAAAAGATGATACACAACCTCAAGAAGATGTGCCAACGCCAACAACCCCAAGTCCAAGAACAAGAAGAGCAAAACGTTCCACCACAAGCACAAGTCACCCATGATCCACCCCAACAAGCATCCACGCAAGTACCGCTAGTGAAGCATGGTCGCATCTCCAAGGATCATCCAATTGGTCAAATCATTGGTAGTCCATCAAAGGGAGTAAGAACTCGCTCTAAACATGCTTCATTTTGCGAATATCACTCGTTTGTTTCTTGTATTGAACCCACTAGCATAGAGGAAGCGCTTGAGGACTCGGATTGGGTGATGGCCATGCAAGAAGAATTGAACAACTTCACCCGCAATGAAGTTTGGGTTCTCGAAGCTCCTCCAAAGACAAGAACATCATCGGCACCAAGTGGGTCTTTCGGAACAAGCAAGATGAACATGGGGGTGGTGGTACGCAACAAAGCAAGACTTGTGGCAAAAGGGTTTTCTCAAGTCGAAGGTTTGGATTTTGGTGAAACTTTTGCTCCGGTTGCAAGACTTGAAGCTATCCGCATCCTTCTTGCTTACTCTTCACATCATAACATTAAGTTGTATCAAATGGATGTGAAAAGTGCATTCTTAAATGGTGTTATTAACGAACTTGTTTATGTTGAGCAACCTCCCGGGTTTGAAGATCCGAGGAATCCTAACCATGTTTATAGGTTGCACAAGGCACTCTATGGGCTCAAACAAGCTCCAAGGGCTTGGTATGAGAGGCTTCGTGACTTCCTAATCATGCAAGGCTTCAAGATCGGGAGGGTGGACACCACGTTATTCACAAAAGACGTCAACGGGGATCTTTTTATTTGTCAAATTTATGTTGACGATATTATCTTTGGCTCAACTAATGATTTGCTAAGCCATGAGTTTGCTACCATGATGTCTAGGGAATTCGAGATGTCCATGATTGGCGAATTGACCTTCTTCCTTGGTTTTCAAGTCAAACAAATGAAGGAAGGGACATTCATCCATCAAGAAAAGTATACCAAAGATATCTTGAAGAAGTTCAAGATGGATGAGTGCAAGCCAATCAAGACACCCATGGCAACAAATGGGCATCTCGACTTGGATGTGGACGGTAAACCGATTGATCAATCCCTCTATCGTTCTATGATAGGGTCTTTGCTTTACCTTACCGCATCTAGGCCCGATATAATGTTTAGTGTGTGCTTGTGTGCCCGCTTTCAAGCTAACCCAAAGGAGTCACACCTTTCGGCTGTGAATAGGATCCTTCGGTATCTCAAGCACACTCCTAGCATAGGCTTGTGGTACCCCAAAGGCGCTAGTTTAGATCTCTTGGGATACTCGGATTCGGATTTTGCCGGAAGCCGTGTGGATCGCAAGAGTACCTCCGGGGGTTGCCACTTGCTTGGGCGTTCTCTAGTTTCTTGGTCGAGTAAGAAGCAAAATTCCGTGGCTTTGTCCACCGCGGAAGCGGAATATATAGCGGCCGGTGCATGTTGTGCCCAAATCCTATATATGAAGCAAACCCTTTTGGACTTTGGTGTGAAACTAGATAGGATCCCACTCCTTTGTGACAATGAAAGTGCCATAAAGATTGCCAAGAATCCAGTTCAACACTCTCGCACAAAGCACATTGATATTCGCCATCACTTCTTGCGTGATCACAAAGCCAAGGGGGACATTTCCCTTCAAGGTGTGAGATCCGAGGAGCAATTGGCGGATATATTCACAAAACCTTTAGACGAGAGTACCTTTGTTAGGCTAAGAAATGAGCTCAATGTGTTAGATGCGGCAAACGTCATGTAAGTTGCCATGTCATATAGAAAAATGCATACATATAGGACACTTGTCTAACCATGGTAAGATAGTGATGAGCAAGGGTTTAGCTAGAGGTGGTGGTCCACTTGTTTTTCCTCTAGGCTTGTAGAAAGGCTCATCATGAAGAAGCTTCCCGTGGGTTCAAACTTGACAAGTAGATCTTAATTTATTGTTATGCATTTCTTGTCATCTAGATGTGCACTTCATGTTTACTATACTTTCGCATGTGGTTGTAGTTTGCATCATCATTGCATGCGTAAGGGTCACAAAGGAGATCACTTGATGAAAATGAGACTTGTTTTCATATACAAGATCTTAATTCATGAAAAGTGAAAAGAGCAAAGTGTTAGGTGCGTTATTGCCTAATGAGCAATGTCATGATGAGTTTGAAGCTTTCTATCTTCAATATTCCTATGACATGGCTCATACATTTTATTTGGCGTTTTGTCTCTCTTGCGGTTTTTCCTTGTGTTTGAAAAGAAATTTATTTAAGCAAGTGTGCTATCCTATTTATTTGAGGGGTAAAGTCGCCTATGCAAGTCCATTGACTTGAGTTTATTTGAATTTTATAAGTTTATTGGACTTAGCATAGAAGAGTGAGCTGAGTGTGGGGTTTTTGGCTTCACCGGTTAAACCGACGTTCAATGGAGCATCATCATCGGTTTAACCGGCGTTACTAAGTTTTGTCTCAGCTCAGTCAAGTTTCAGGCGTTCAACCGGCGTATACAAAAGTCAGACCATCGGATCAACCGGTGATAGTAAATGCAAATCAGACCTAGCAATCAACCGATGTTTTGATTTATCAACCGACGAGTATACTCTTGACATCATCGGTTCAACCGGCGTTCAGTTTCAGATCTGCAGAAGCCTCGGGTGAACTACACCGACGCAATCAACCGGTGATCAAAACCTAGGCGTCGGATCGACCGGCGTTAAGAAAAATCGTGGGCCCGCCTGTCATATATGTCTCTTGCCCGCGCTGCCGGCCTCTGTTTCGCCCGACTCCTTCACGCCGCCGCCGCTCGACTCGCTCCTCTCGCGCCGCCGCCTTCCCTCCGCGCCGCCACCACTCGCCGCCGCTCGCCTGCACGTCGAGTCGCCGCCGCCGCGCCCTCGCGCTCGCCCAGCGCCGCACCGTGCGCACCGGCGCCGCCCGCGCAAACGCTCTGCGCCGCCGCCTGCGCGCGTAGCCGCCGCCGCCGCCATCACGCCAGCCGCGCGCGCCTCCGTGCTCCAAGCGCCGCCGTGCTCCACGACGCAGCCGCAGCACCACGCCACAGCCACAGCCCCACGCCGCAGCCGCAGTTCCACGCCGCAGCAGCACCCGATCAGCGCTCACCAGGTGCTCGACAATTTGCTTGTTCGAGATGGGTCGCGAGAAGAGAAAGGGAAAGGAGGTCGTGGTCGAGAAGCCCGCTCGCAAGCGGACTCGTGCAGAGAAGGAGGCCGAGAAGGCCGAGATGGTGGCCAAGGCCGCCGAGGAGCAGGCATCAGGCCGCGCTCGTCCGTTCCAGATCAGGGAGGACCCCAGAGGCAGAGGCAGAGGCAGAGGCAGGGGCATGGGCAGAGTAAGAGGTGCCAGGGCCACCAGAGCCGCGACAGCAGCAGCACCAGAGTCAGATCAGTCAGATACAGCTGCAGATTCAGATTCAGAGGCAGAGCAGTCCGAGCAGTCTCAGGGGCAGAGCACACAGGAGTCACCGACTCTACGACCGTCTGGCCGCACTCGGCAGACATCCCCAGCAGCAGAGACTTCACCAGCGACCGAGCGTCGCACTGGACCGAGGACGCGAGGAGGTCACCAGCCACAGGAGCCTCGCAGGTCCACAGCTACAGCAGCAGCAGCTCGTAGAGCCGAGGCCCTAGAGGCCGAGCGCGCAGTGTTCCGTATGGACACTGTTGTGCGTCTGGAGCCAGGTGTGCTGCTCCAGAACTTGACCCGAGCCAATGCGGCCAAGGTCAAGAGACTCAGGTGGAGTGTTGACGAGGAGGTCTGGTTCCCGGTGACCCGAGACAGCAGAGTCGACAGGAGGTTCTGGACTTTGCTACAGGCCAGTTTCTACGAGACCTACCAGAGGCGGGGCCACCGGATCTTTCAGCACAGGGTTCTTGACTGGGTCTCACTGAGGACAGCCGCAGGGGGAGCAGATGTGAGAGCACACTTTGCTCACTTCAGAGGTCTGCCTAGACTGCTAGAGATGGAGCAGAACCGTTATATCGAGGACTGGGTCAGAGTGTTCTACGCTACAGCTTGGATAGCCCCCGAGCGCAGAGCTGTACACTTCATGTTTGGAGGGCAGGACTTTGGTTTGTCGAGGGCGACCATTGCTGGTATTCTTGGAGTTGACCTGGTCGACGTCTCGCTGCACGAGAGGGTTTACGGGGACTCAGATCCACCCCGCAGGGCGATGGTTGGCGGGATTGCTCCTTCTCACGAGGCGATCACTCAGTGTTTCCGCCAGCTGTTCCCAGCCTCTTACGCCAGAGTGCCGAGCTTGCTGACCCCAGAGGCTTACGCTGTTCACATGGCACTCCGGAGGACTCTGTTACCGAGGAGTGGCTACCCAGAGGGGTTTACGGGACTGCAGCAGCTCCTGCTTCTACACATCCTCACTCACGAGCCGTTTGACATAGTTGACTTTATTCTGGCTGAGATAGAGGATGTGATCACAGACGGGATGGGTGTGGTGCGACAGTTTCCCTATGCGCACTGGATCAGTTACATATGCTCTATGATAGTGCCAGCAGAGTCACCCATCAGTGCTCCTTACCGTCACGACGAGGCTCCCAGGTTCCCTGTCTACCGACCCACAGCTCCACAGGACAGGAGGAGGGGCAGACACGCAGATAGAGCAGCGATGGCTCGACTGTCACCGGAGGTTCAGGCACGAGTGGCAGAGGAGGATGAGGCACTCCTAGCAGCAGAGGCACAGCTTCCCGGGGGAGATGATGAGATTCACTGGTCTGAGCTTGAGTCAGACTCCTCCGACGACGTTGAGTACTTGCCTTCAGCTGCCCCAGCCAGTCACGATCACGAGGCAGGAGGTTCAGGACAGCCAGCACCTCCGACTTCAGCAGCTGCTACAGTCTCTGAGTCTCAGGTGACTCAGCCGTCCGAGCTCACTTCACTACTACAGCAGCTCGTGACCCAGCAGAGAGAGGACAGGCTTGCTCAGGAGGAGGCCAGGAGAGCCCATGAGGCCCAGATTGCTGCTATACAGAGAGAGGCCGCCCAAGAGCGGGCTGCGACCGAGGAGCGTTTTGTCGGGCTTATCGACAGAGTTTCACAGAGGACAGACGCTCAGTTTCAGCAGATGCAGCAGGGGATGATGGCGATGTTCGGGATGATCTCACAGCTTTACTCTCACACCGGACTCGCCCCGCAGCAGCCAGGACAGTCAGGCCTTCAGGGTGTTGGAGCACCTCAGCTTGCCGTCACACCAGCTCCTCCTCCTCCAGCTCCTACTGCAGCTCCAGCTACCTCAGCGACACCGGAGACCACGTTCTCGATGTCAGCACTCTTTGGGTCTGCCGGTCGTCCGCTCTTTTCACCACTGCCGGCGACCACACTCTTTCAGGACTCACCGCCAGCGGTTCAGTCGGTCGCCCTCCCCTCCTCACTTCAGGCAGCACCTTCAGGGGGAGGAGCAGTAGAGGAGTCCCTGCTTCCACAGTCGACGCAGCCGGCAGCCTCAGCAGTCACCTCTTCAGATATTGATACTTCTTCTGCTGACCCGGTTACGACTTCTACGGATCCTCTACCAGGCAGTGCCAGCACGAGAGCCTCCACGACAGTTACTCCCCCAGTGAGCTCAGACCCAGACCAGCAGCTTCCGTCTGTCACCGAGGGTGAGAGTTCTCCGTCCGACGACGACGACCCGGACCGCTTCGTCGCCGTACCACGACAGCACGACCCGTAGCTCGCCTTTTGGTACTTTGATGCCAAAGGGGGAGAGGTGTTAGGGGGAGCACCAGAGTTAGGGGGAGGGTAGAGCTAGAGAGAGCTCGTAGTTATCAGGACTTTGTTTCTTTGTATCACATTTGGTGTTAATTCATGGATATGTACATTTGTCGCTTGAGTATGCCGTTCTTTGAGACATATCTATGGATTTCGTTTGAGCCTTTGAGGGTCCTGCTTTCGAGTTTGCTTGTGTTTATCCTGTTTATCTTTCTCGCTCTCTCGTTATTTATGTTTGTGTTGTCATCAATCACCAAAAAGGGGGAGATTGTAAGCATCTAGGCCCTCAAGGTATGTTTCGGTGATTAATGACAACCATTATTGTGACTAATGAGTTTGTGCAGCTTAAAGATCATTATCGCTCATTTGGTCATATGTCAAAAGAGGCCCCTCAAATTTCATTATTCAAAAAGGCGATCTCGGTATTCAACTCAATTTATGTCAAGGCTAAGGATCTTTCTAGTCCTAAGTGTCACAAGGTTGAGAAGGACACTTAGGTTAGTATAGGTTTTATAGTTTTGTAGTGATCGCACTATTAAGAGGGGTTAAGGCTTAGTAACTTGAGCATGGACATGGTCATTTGAAAATGGATGCACACTATGGTCACTCAGGTTTCTAGAAGTTCAAATAAGTGGTTCTCAAACTATATCTCAAGAATATTTGGATTTCATTCAAGACTCAAATCAGAAAAGACAAAATCAGAAAAAGTCTATTACACCGGATTTAACCGACGCTCTCAATTTTCCATACGTCGGTTAAACGAAGTCAGCAGAGTCTGGACAAATTCAATACACCGGTTAAACCGACGTGTTTGAATTTAACGTCGGTGCATTAGGTCCAGAGTTGGTTTTTCCAGGGAAATTCAAGTTCTATTCACCGGATTAACCGACGCTGTTTGAATCAAGACGTCGGTGCAATTGACCAGTGAGATGGTTTTTTCAGAGGAATTCAAAAGTTGTACTCACCGGTTAAACCGACGATAGGTTTGAGTTAACGTCGGTGCAGTTGTCCAGAGACTTGATTTTTCAGTGGTTCAGTGGACAACTACACTCACCGGTTAAACCGATGCTACGTCGGTTAATCTGCCCCAGTTGTAACGGCTAGTTTTCAGAAGAGGCAGTGTACATTCACCGGTTAAACCGACGATGACAATGGGGGGATACGTCGGATTAACCGGCGCTACGCAGTTTTCTGGCAGCTTTTCTCCAACGGCTCTATTTGTGTGAGCTGCCTATATATACCCCTCCAATGGGTCATTTCGCCTACTCTTGACACCAGGCAACATCCAAACACTCATACCATAGTCAAGAGCCACCTTGAGCTTCATCATTCACATACTTGTGCTTTCAATCAATCAAGAAGCAAGATTAAGGACTTGAGTAGAGAAAAGCTAGTGTGCATCCATTCTTGGTGATCGGTTCTTGCTCAAGTGAAGGCCTTAGCTTGTTACTCTTGGTGATTGGCATCACCTAGGCGATCTTGGTGATCGGGGTGTTTCTCGCGGAGCTTGCCAAGGATTGTGGGAGCCCGGAGAAGAAGATTGTACGTGGCTTGAGCTCCACCACGCCGGGATGGTGAACGGAGACTCTTAGTGAGCGCCCAAGTCTCGGTGACATGGGAGGTGACAAGACTCTTAGTGAGTGTCACAACGTGGACTAGGGGTGTGTGCCAACACATCGACACCACGGGAAAAAATCCGGTCGTCTCTTGTCCACTCTCTTTATTCAAGCATTTTCTTTCATGCAATTTACTTATGAGCTTGACTTAGAGATCATAACTTAGCTCTACCTTGCTAGGCTTTACTTTGTTTTTATCTCTCTTAGCTTGTGTAGGTAGCTTAGTTATCCGGTTGGTGAATTGGTGCCCTACTAGTATTGCATAGGTTAAGGTTGCTTTTACCTTGCTTTAGAATTTGAAAAAGGCCCAATTCACCCCCCCTCTTGGTCCATCGATCCTTACAATTGGTATCAAAGCCTCGTTGCTCATTTGGATTCATTAGGCTTCACCGCCTAGAGCTATGGCCAAGATGGGTGGTTCGCCGCCTCACTTCGAGGGCAAGAACTTTGCCTATTGGAAAGTTCGCATGGCCGCATACCTTGATGCGATTGCCCCCGAAGTGTGGTTGGCCACTAAGACCGGATTCACCGGAACTCCCACCGCCGAGCAATTAAAATGGAATGCAAAGGCTAGAAATGCAATTTTCGAAGCCATTAGTGAGGAAGTCTTTGCTAGAGTAAATGGCATGGACTTAGCAAGTGATATATGGAAAGAGCTAATTGAAATTCATGAAGGCTCCACAAAAGTCCGTGAACAAAAATATCACTTGTTTAGAGCTAAATATGATTCTTTTAAAATGCTTGCTCATGAAAATTGCAATGATATGTATTCCCGCTTGAATGTCATTGTCAAGGACATTAATGCTCTTGAAGTTTCCAAAATTGACAGTGGCTCCATCAACCGCAAGATTCTCATGCTCCTTCCGAAGCCCAAGTACAACATTATCAATGCTATGCTTCAAAAGGAGAATCTTGATACAATGGAAGTGGGAGAGCTTGTGGGCGAAATTCGCGCTCATGAAATGAGTATCCTTGGTATGACAGAAGAGCCAACAACAAGCAAATCAATTGCTCTCAAAACCAAGGTCAACAAGCACCGCAAGCTCAAGATGATCAAGCAAGAATCTAGCTCAAGCAATGAAGAAGATGATCATCATGAAAGCTCATCCGATAATGAAGAAGATGGGGAACTTGCTCTCATGATGAGAAAGTTCACACGCTTGAGCGACAAGATAAAAAAGAAGGGTTACAACTTTGACCCCAAAAGAAGGATGTTCCGGTATAGGGAAGATGTCAAGTACAAAACATGCTACAATTGTGGGGAAAAAGGACACATCTCTCCCGATTGCCCCAAGCCGGACAAGAGAAAGAAGGATAACAAAGGCAAACATCGCCATGATTCAAGCGATGATGAAGAAGATGAGAAGAAAAACAAGAACAAGAAGCTTGAGAAGAAGAAGAGCCATGACAAAAAGACCAAGCTCTTCCCAAAGAAAAGGGGCAACACCAAGAGAAGCTTCTTGGTGGAAAAGCAAGAGTGGGTGACCGATGTTTCATCAAGCGAAGAATCAAGTGATGAAGAAGACATAGTCACCATCGCTCTCACAAATGAAGAACCATCACTACCTCCACCTCCAATGTGCCTCATGGCCAAAGGTAACTCTAAGGTATGTGAGAGTGAAAATGATAGTGATGATGAGCTTGACCCTAATGAGTTTGCTAATCTCATTAATGAGTATACATCCGTCATCAAGAGGGAAAAGGGCAAAGTCAAGGTTCTTGAGAGCACTCGTGCCAAGTTAGAGCTTGCCCACTCCGATTTGCTTGGCAAGTACAATGACTTGCTCAAAAAGCACAATGAGTCACTTGTACTTGCTAAGCAAGTTGAAGAGAGCCACAAAAAGCTTAAACAAGAGCATAGGGAGTTGGCTCACAAGTATCAAGAACTTGAATTTGCCTATGAAGCAATTGACCCAAGTCTTGAGAACTTTGCTCATGAAACTATTGAGAAGGTCAATGCTTCTACTTCATGTGATGACCTACTCATTAATGCAAATGCTACTAATGCTTTGCCCGAGCTTACACCTTCTAGGGAAAAGGAATTGATGGATCAAGTGGCAAGCCTCAAGAGTAGTGTGGAGAAGCTCTCAAGAGGAGAATACATCCACAAGGAAATTCTCTTCAACAATGCACGTGACTATGGCAAGAGAGGTCTTGGTTCATTTCCGGAGCCAAATCAAGGCACTACTCCTTCTCCGGAGATCAAGATTAGCTTCATCAAGGAAGTTGGATCATATTGCCAACATTGCCAAGTCACCGGGCACCACACTAGGGAGTGCACTTTACCATCACGTCCTCTTCCTAAATTACCCAAGAATTACTCTTCAATGTTTGAAAATAACCATTTTCTCTTGAGTAAAGTGAAGGGCAAGGTGAAGGCTAAATTCATTGGCAAACTCACTAAGGAGTCAAAGAAGAAGCTCCCCAAGCAACTTTGGGTCCCAAAAGCTCTTGTCACACATGTGCAAGGCCCAAAGCTTGTTTGGGTTCCTAAAACTCAAAAGTGAATTCTCATGTGTGTAGGTGAACTACAAAGCCGGTGGAAAACATTGGGTACTTGATAGCGGTTGCTCTCAACACATGACCGGCAATGATAGCATGTTCACCTCCCTTGAAGACCCCGGCGATCATGAACACGTCACCTATGGTGATAACTCAAGGGGAAAAGTTTTAGGTTTGGGTAGAATAGCAATTTCTAAAGATTTATCTATTTCTAATGTTTTGTTTGTAGAAGCACTTAGTTTTAATCTTATTTCAATTGCTCAATTGTGTGATCTTGGACTAACGTGTGCCTTTGACAAGAATGGTGTTGTAGTAACTCATGAAAAAGACAAGTCATTGGTATTCACGGGGTTTAGGCATGGCAACATTTACTTGGTGGATTTCTCTTCAAAGCAAACAAGTACCATGACATGCCTCTTCACCAAGTCTTCTCTTGGGTGGCTTTGGCATAGAAGAATTGCTCATATTGGCATGAGCAACCTCAAGAAAGCCCACAAGAGAGGGATGATCACCGGCTTGAAGGATGTCACGTTTGACAAGAACAAGCTATGTAAAGCATGTCAAGCCGGGAAGCAAGTTGCAACACATCATCCCATCAAGACGATGTTGTCTACCTCCAAGCCGCTCGAGCTACTACACATGGATCTCTTTGGTCCAACTACATACAAGAGCATTGGTGGTAACCTCTATTGCTTAGTAATCGTTGATGATTTTTCACGTTACACTTGGGTTATGTTTCTAGGCGATAAGGGTGAAACTCCGGAACTCTTCAAGACATTTGCAAGAAGAGCTCAAAGGGAGTACAACTCCCCAATTGTGAAGATCCGGAGTGACAACGGCACCGAGTTCAAGAACATGAAGATTGAAGAATGGTGCGATGAAGAGGGCATCAAGCATGAGTTTTCCGCCACCTACACGCCTCAACAAAATGGAGTGGTGGAAAGAAAGAACAAGACTCTCATCACCCTAGCTAGAGCAATGTTGGATGATTATGGCACGTCCGAGAAATTTTGGGCGGAAGCAATCAACACGGCGTGTCATGCATCCAACCGAGTGTATCCTCACCGACTCCTCAAGAAAACTCCATATGAGCTCATCACCGGGAAGAAACCAAATATATCATACTTTCGGGTCTTTGGTTGCAAATGCTTCATCTATAAGAAGAAAAGGCTCGGTAAGTTTGAAAGTAGATGTGATGAAGGTTTCTTTCTTGGTTATGCATCAAACTCCAAAGCATATAGAGTATTCAATCAAACCTCCGGGTTAGTTGAAGAAACATGTGATGTGGAGTTTGATGAATCTAATGGCTCCCAAGAGGAGGTTGTTGGCTATGAAAATGTAGGTGATGAGGAGATCGATGAAGCTTTGAAGAAGATGTCCATTGGGGATATCAAGCCGGAAGAGGTGCATGAAGACAATGATCAAGGGGGAGGACCTTCCTCATCTACACCAAGCACCTCCACGGCGCCCCAAGTGGATAAAGATCAAGAAAAAGATGATACACAACCTCAAGAAGATGTGCCAACACCAACAACCCAAGTTCAAGAACAAGAAGAGCAAAGTGTTCCACCACAAGCACAAGTCACTCATGATCCACCCCAACAAGCATCAACGCAAGTACCGCTAGTGAAGCATGGTCGCATCTCCAAGGATCATCCAATTGGTCAAATCATTGGTAGTCCTTCCAAGGGAGTAAGAACTCGCTCTAAACATGCTTCATTTTGCGAACATCACTCGTTTGTTTCTTGTATTGAACCCACTAGCATAGAGGAAGCGCTTGAGGACTCGGATTGGGTGATGGCCATGCAAGATGAGTTGAACAACTTCACCCGCAATGAAGTTTGGGTCCTCGAAGCTCCTCCAAAAGACAAGAACATCATCGGCACCAAGTGGGTCTTCCGGAACAAGCAAGATGAACATGGGGTGGTGGTACGCAACAAAGCAAGACTTGTGGCAAAAGGGTTTTCTCAAGTCGAAGGTTTGGATTTTGGTGAAACTTTTGCTCCGGTCGCAAGACTTGAAGCTATCCGTATCCTTCTTGCTTACTCTTCACATCATAACATTAAGTTGTATCAAATGGATGTGAAAAGTGCATTCTTAAATGGTGTTATTAACGAACTTGTTTATGTTGAGCAACCTCCCGGGTTTGAAGATCCGAGGAATCCTAACCATGTTTATAGGTTGCACAAGGCACTCTATGGGCTCAAACAAGCTCCAAGGGCTTGGTATGAGAGGCTTCGTGACTTCCTAATCATGCAAGGCTTCAAGATCGGGAGGGTGGACACCACGTTGTTCACAAAAGACGTCAACGGGGATCTTTTTATTTGTCAAATTTATGTTGACGATATTATCTTTGGCTCAACTAATGATTTGCTAAGCCATGAGTTTGCTACCATGATGTCTAGGGAATTCGAGATGTCCATGATTGGCGAATTGACCTTCTTCCTTGGTTTTCAAGTCAAACAAATGAAGGAAGGGACATTCATCCATCAAGAAAAGTATACCAAAGATATCTTGAAGAAGTTCAAGATGGATGAGTGCAAGCCAATCAAGACACCCATGGCAACAAATGGGCATCTCGACTTGGATGTGGACGGTAAACCGATTGATCAATCCCTCTATCGTTCTATGATAGGGTCTTTGCTTTACCTTACCGCATCTAGGCCCGATATAATGTTTAGTGTGTGCTTGTGTGCCCGCTTTCAAGCTAACCCAAAGGAGTCACACCTTTCGGCTGTGAATAGGATCCTTCGGTATCTCAAGCACACTCCTAGCATAGGCTTGTGGTACCCCAAAGGCGCTAGTTTAGATCTCTTGGGATACTCGGATTCGGATTTTGCCGGAAGCCGTGTGGATCGCAAGAGTACCTCCGGGGGTTGCCACTTGCTTGGGCGTTCTCTAGTTTCTTGGTCAAGTAAGAAGCAAAATTCCGTGGCTTTGTCCACCGCGGAAGCGGAATATATAGCGGCCGGTGCATGTTGTGCCCAAATCCTATATATGAAGCAAACCCTTTTGGACTTTGGTGTGAAACTAGATAGGATCCCACTCCTTTGTGACAATGAAAGTGCCGTAAAAATTGCCAAGAATCCAGTTCAACACTCTCGCACAAAGCACATTGATATTCGCCATCACTTCTTGCGTGATCACGAAGCCAAGGGGGACATTTCCCTTCAAGGTGTGAGATCCGAGGAGCAATTGGCGGATATATTCACAAAACCTTTAGACGAGAGTACCTTTGTTAGGCTAAGAAATGAGCTCAATGTGTTAGATGCGGCAAACGTCATGTAAGTTGCCATGTCATATAGAAAAATGCATACATATAGGACACTTGTCTAACCATGGTAAGATAGTGATGAGCAAGGGTTTAGCTAGAGGTGGTGGTCCACTTGTTTTTCCTCTAGGCTTGTAGAAAGGCTCATCATGAAGAAGCTTCCCGTGGGTTCAAACTTGACAAGTAGATCTTAATTTATTGTTATGCATTTCTTGTCATCTAGATGTGCACTTCATGTTTACTATACTTTCGCATGTGGTTGTAGTTTGCATCATCATTGCATGCGTAAGGGTCACAAAGGAGATCACTTGATGAAAATGAGACTTGTTTTCATATACAAGATCTTAATTCATGAAAAGTGAAAAGAGCAAAGTGTTAGGTGCGTTATTGCCTAGTGAGCAATGTCATGATGAGTTTGAAGCTTTCTATCTTCAATATTCCTATGACATGGCTCATACATTTTATTTGGCGTTTTGTCTCTCTTGCGGCTTTTCCTTGTGTTTGAAAAGAAATTTATTTAAGCAAGTGTGCTATCCTATTTATTTTGAGGGGTAAAGTCGCCTATGCAAGTCCATTAACTTGAGTTTATTTGAATTTTATAAGTTTATTGGACTTAGCATAGAAGAGTGAGCTGAGTGTGGGGTTTTTGGCTTCACCGGTTAAACCGACGTTCAATGGAGCATCATCATCGGTTTAACCGGCGTTACTAAGTTTTGTCTCAGCTCAGTCAAGTTTCAGGCGTTCAACCGGCGTATACAAAAGTCAGAGCATCGGATCAACCGGTGATAGTAAATGCAAATCAGACCTAGCAATCAACCGATGTTTTGATTTATCAACCGACGAGTATACTCTTGACATCATCGGTTCAACCGGCGTTCAGTTTCAGATCTGCAGAAGCCTCGGGTGAACTACACCGACGCAATCAACCGGTGATCAAAACCTAGGCGTCGGATCGACCGGCGTTAAGAAAAATCGTGGGCCCGCCTGTCATATATGTCTCTTGCCCGCGCTGCCGGCCTCTGTTTCGCCCGACTCTCTCACGCCGCCGCCGCTCGACTCGCTCCTCTCGCGCCGCCGCCTTCCCTCCGCGCCGCCACCACTCGCCGCCGCTCGCCTGCACGTCGAGTCGCCGCCGCCGCGCCCTCGCGCTCGCCCAGCGCCGCCCGTGCGCACCGGCGCCGCCCGCGCAAACGCTCTGCGCCGCCGCCTGCGCGCGTAGCCGCCGCCGCCGCCATCACGCCAGCCGCGCGCGCCTCCGTGCTCCAAGCGCCGCCGTGCTCCACGCCGCAGCCGCAGCACCACGCCGCAGCCGCAGCCCCACGCCGCAGCCGCAGTTCCACGCCGCAGCAGCACCCGATCAGCGCTCACAAGGTGCTCGACAATTTGCTTGTTCGAGATGGGTCGCGAGAAGAGAAAGGGAAAGGAGGTCGTGGTCGAGAAGCCCGCTCGCAAGCGGACTCGTGCAGAGAAGGAGGCCGAGAAGGCCGAGATGGTGGCCAAGGCCGCCGAGGAGCAGGCATCAGGCCGCGCTCGTCCGTTCCAGATCAGGGAGGACCCCAGAGGCAGAGGCAGAGGCAGAGGCAGGGGCATGGGCAGAGTGAGAGGTGCCAGGGCCACCAGAGCCGCGACAGCAGCAGCAGCAGAGTCAGATCAGTCAGATACAGCTGCAGATTCAGATTCAGAGGCAAAGCAGTCCGAGCAGTCTCAGGGGCAGAGCACACAGGAGTCACCGACTCTACGACGGTCTGGCCGCACTCGGCAGACATCCCCAGCAGCAGAGACTTCACCAGCGACCGAGCGTCGCACTGGACCGAGGACGCGAGGAGGTCACCAGCCACAGGAGCCTCGGAGGTCCACAGCTGCAGCAGCAGCAGCTCGTAGAGCCGAGGCCCTAGAGGCCGAGCGCGCAGTGTTCCGTATGGACACTGTTGTGCGTCTGGAGCCAGGTGTGCTGCTCCAGAACTTGACCCGAGCCAATGCGGCCAAGGTCAAGAGGCTCAGGTGGAGTGTTGACGAGGAGGTCTGGTTCCCGGTGACCCGAGATAGCAGAGTCGACAGGAGGTTCTGGACTTTGCTACAGGCCAGTTTCTACGAGACCTACCAGAGGCGGGGCCACCGGATCTTTCAGCACAGGGTTCTTGACTGGGTCTCACTGAGGACAGCCGCAGGGGGAGCGGATGTGAGAGCACACTTTGCTCACTTCAGAGGTCTGCCTAGACTGCTAGAGATGGAGCAGAACCGTTATATCGAGGACTGGGTCAGAGTGTTCTACGCTACAGCTTGGATAGCCCCCGAGCGCAGAGCCGTACACTTCATGTTTGGAGGGCAGGACTTTGGTTTGTCGAGGGCGACCATTGCTGGTATTCTTGGAGTTGACCTGGTCGACGTCTCGCTGCACGAGAGGGTTTACGGGGACTCAGATCCACCCCGCAGGGCGATGGTTGGCGGGATTGCTCCTTCTCACGAGGCGATCACTTAGTGCTTCCGCCAGCCGTTCCCAGCCTCTTACGCCAGAGTGCCGAGCTTGCTGACCCCAGAGGCTTACGCTGTTCACATGGCACTCCGGAGGACTCTGTTACCGAGGAGTGGCTACCCAGAGGGGTTTACGGGACTGCAGCAGCTCCTGCTTCTACACATCCTCACTCACGAGCCGTTTGACATAGTTGACTTTATTCTGGCTGAGATAGAGGATGTGATCACAGACGGGATGGGTGTGGTGCGACAGTTTCCCTATGCGCACTGGATCAGTTACATATGCTCTATGATAGTGCCAGCAGAGTCACCCATCAGTGCTCCTTACCATCACGACGAGGCTCCCAGGTTCCCTGTCTACCGACCCACAGCTCCACAGGACAGGAGGAGGGGCAGACACGCAAATAGAGCAGCGATGGCTCGACTGTCACCGGAGGTTCAGGCACGAGTGGCAGAGGAGGATGAGGCACTCCTAGCAGCAGAGGCACAGCTTCCCGGGGGAGATGATGAGATTCACTGGTCTGAGCTTGAGTCAGACTCCTCCGACGACGTTGAGTACTTTCCTTCAGCTGCCCCAGCCAGTCACGATCACGAGGCAGGAGGTTCAGGACAGCCAGCACCTCCGACTTCAGCAGCTGCTACAGTCTCTGAGTCTCAGGTGACTCAGCCGTCCGAGCTCACTTCACTACTACAGCAGCTCGTGACCCAGCAGAGAGAGGACAGGCTTGCTCAGGAGGAGGCCAGGAGAGCCCATGAGGCCCAGATTGCTGCTATACAGAGAGAGGCCGCCCGAGAGCGGGCTGCGACCGAGGAGCGTTTTGTCGGGCTTATCGATAGAGTTTCACAGAGGACAGACGCTCAGTTTCAGCAGATGCAGCAGGGGATGATGGCGATGTTCGGGATGATCTCACAGCTTTACTCTCACACCGGACTCGCCCCGCAGCAGCCAGGACAGTCAGGCCTTCAGGGTGTTGGAGCACCTCAGCTTGCCGTCACACCAGCTCCTCCTCCTCCAGCTCCTACTGCAGCTCCAGCTACCTCAGCGACACCGGAGACCACGTTCTCGATGTCAGCACTCTTTGGGTCTGCCGGTCGTCCGCTCTTTTCACCACTGCCGGCGACCACACTCTTTCAGGACTCACCGCCAGCGGTTCAGTCGGTCGCCCTCCCCTCCTCACTTCAGGCAGCACCTTCAGGGGGAGGAGCAGTAGAGGAGTCCCTGCTTCCACAGTCGACGCAGCCGGCAGCCTCAGCAGTCACCTCTTCAGATATTGATACTTCTTCTGCTGACCCGGTTACGACTTCTACGGATCCTCTACCAGGCAGTGCCAGCACGAGAGCCTCCACGACAGTTACTCCCCCAGTGAGCTCAGACCCAGACCAGCAGCTTCCGTCTGTCACCGAGGGTGAGAGTTCTCCGTCCGACGACGACGACCCGGACCGCTTCGTCGCCGTACCACGACAGCACGACCCGTAGCTCGCCTTTTGGTGCTTTGATGCCAAAGGGGGAGAGGTGTTAGGGGGAGCACCAGAGTTAGGGGGAGGGTAGAGCTAGAGAGAGCTCGTAGTTATCAGGACTTTGATTCTTTGTATCACATTTGGTGTTAATTCATGGATATGTACATTTGTCGCTTGAGTATGCCGTTCTTTGAGACATATCTATGGATTTCGTTTGAGCCGTTGAGCTCTTTGGTCCTGCTTTCGAGTTTGCTTGTGTTTATCCTGCTTTATCTTTCTCGCTCTCTCGTTATTTATGTTTGTGTTGTCATCAATCACCAAAAAGGGGGAGATTGTAAGCATCTAGGCCCTCAAGGTATGTTTCGGTGATTAATGACAACCATTATTGTAACTAATGAGTTTGTGCAGCTTAATAGATCATTATCGCTCATTTGGTTGTATGACAAAAGAGGCCCCTCAATTTCAGTTATTCTAAAAGGCGATCTCCGTTTTCAACTTATATATGTCAAGGCTAAGGATCTTTCTAGTCCTAAGTGTCACAAGGTTGAGAAGGACACTTAGGTTAGTATAGGTTTATAGTTTTATAGTGATCGCACTATTAAGAGGGGTTAAGGCTTAGTAACTTGAGCATGGACATGGTCATTTGAAAATGGATGCACACTATGGTCACTCAGGTTTCTAGAAGTTCAAATAAGTGGTTCTCAAACTATATCTCAAGAATATTTGGATTTCATTCAAGACTCAAATCAGAAAAGACAAAATCAGAAAAAGTTCTATTCACCGGATTAACCGACGCTCTCAATTTTCTATACGTCGGTTAAACGAAGTCAGCAGAGTCTGGACAAATTCAATACACCGGTTAAACCGACGTGTTTGAATTTAACGTCGGTGCATTAGTCCAGAGTTGGTTTTTCCAGGGCAATTCAAGTTCTATTCACCGGATTAACCGACGCTGTTTGAATCAAGACGTCGGTGCAATTGACCAGTGAGATGGTTTTTTCAGAGGAATTCAAAAGTTGTACTCACCGGTTAAACCGACGATAGGTTTGAGTTAACGTCGGTGCAGTTGTCCAGAGACTTGATTTTTCAGTGGTTCAGTGGACAACTACACTCACCGGTTAAACCGATGCTACGTCTGTTAATCTGCCCCAGTTGTAACGGCTAGTTTTCAGAAAAGGCAGTTTACATTCACCGGTTAAACCGACGATGACAATGGGGGATACGTCGGATTAACCGGCGCTACGTAGTTTTCTGGCAGCTTTTCTCCAACGGCTCTATTTGTGTGAGCTGCCTATATACCCCTCCAATGGGTCATTTCGCCCACTCTTGACACCAGACAACATCCAAACACTCATACCATAGTCAAGAGCCACTTTGAGCTTCATCATTCACATACTTGTGCTTTCAATCAATCAAGAAGCAAGATTAAGGACTTGAGTAGAGAAAAGCTAGTGTGCATCCATTCTTGGTGATCGGTTCTTGCTCAAGTGAAGGCCTTAGCTTGTTACTCTTGGTGATTGGCATCACCTAGGCGATCTTGGTGATCGGGGTGTTTCTCGCGGAGCTTGCCAAGGATTGTGGGAGCCCGGAGAAGAAGATTGTACGTGGCTTGAGCTCCACCACGCCGGGATGGTGAACGGAGACTCTTAGTGAGCGCCCAAGTCTCGGTGACATGGGAGGTGACAAGACTCTTAGTGAGTGTCACAACGTGGACTAGGGGTGTGTGCCAACACATCGACACCACGGGAAAAAATCCGGTCGTCTCTTGTCCACTCTCTTTATTCAAGCATTTTCTTTCATGCAATTTACTCATGAGCTTGACTTAGAGATCATAACTTAGCTCTACCTTGCTAGGCTTTACTTTGTTTTTATCTCTCTTAGCTTGTGTAGGTAGTTTAGTTATCCGGTTGGTGAATTGGTGCCCTACTAGTATTGCATAGGTTAAGGTTGCTTTACCTTGCTTTAGAATTTGAAAAAGGCCCAATTCACCCCCCCCTCTTGGTCCATCGATCCTTACAACAAGATAAATAATCTCTATGTCAGAAACATAGAGTAGATCTTTATAGTAGGCAATGTAAATTGCTGCCTAAGCACGGTCTCTGGGCAGAATAATTCACAAGGAATTAAACGCAGCCTTTGCTTAGGACTCTACTATCTTGTGTAATAGCAAAACAATATGATGATAAAGAGCAATCCAAAACCTTTTTTTTATTAAAAACACAACGTAGGTAATCATCATGTTTCAGAGAAATAAGATGTAGACCTCTCAGTAACAGGTGATTAGATCACTGCTATGGCACGGTCTCAGGGCAAAATAATTCACAATGAATTAAGCGCAGCCTTTGCCATGGACTCTATTACCTTGTGTTAATTAATCAAAATAACCAAGATATGTATATAGCAAATTTTTTAATCCATTAAAGATGAATAATCTTTAATGATATTCATGTCTTAGTTAAATTGTAACTAAGTTACTAGCAAATTTAACTTGTATGTGGTGCAAAAATGTGTTTTGGGTGCACCAATATACCCGATTCTATTACAAAATTACAAATGTAACATATATGTTAGTGCAAAACAAGGGGTTGGATGCACCAACATAGTTCAATTGAATTATCAAAGTCACATATGTAAAGAACATAATAGAATCAAGATGGCGTTGTAATATAATATAATCAAACCATAAAATATATTATAAAGTCAATATCCAAGCAACAACAAAGCACAAAGTGCTATAGTTAGTTAGTAGCATTAATTATGCAAAATCCCGTAGGATCAAAGCAAAAAAAAATATTTCCTACATTAGCCCTCGTAGCAAAAATGGTTTGACAGCCATTTTGCCCTATTGACTTAGCCTCACATGAGCCTAATTATATTCAATCTTAATTAACTATTAATTAATTAAGAGAATTCGATTTTGTTGCAAGTAAAAATATTTGCCAAACAAAATTGACAAACTATGTATATTTAGACATGAATAAATTTCTGGTCTTTGAAAGAAACCATGTATAGAGTAAAAATTCTACCATACTGATTAGATCCATGATGAAATCAGGAAATCATAGACATTAAAAAATACGTCTAAATATTAACATAGTAAATTAATTGCAATATATTATTATGATGTTATTTATGAGAATCGATGCGTTTCAGTAAAATATTTATTTACAATAGGTAAATAATTTGCATCATAATTTATTTAGATCAGAGCAATTATATAAGGTATAAATGCAATATATATTGCAGTGTTATATGGAGGGCTAAACAGAATAATTTAGGGCCTCAAATATAAATATGCAGAACTAAATAATCTAAAACATAAATAGATAAAGTTTTAGGAGCCATTTTATAATTCTGCATGGAAGAGAGAGGGGATGGGCTTGGCTTGGCGCGGGCGGCCTGTTGCTGGCCCATTGA
Organism: Panicum virgatum; assembly: GCF_016808335.1. NCBI lineage: Eukaryota > Viridiplantae > Streptophyta > Magnoliopsida > Poales > Poaceae > Panicum > Panicum virgatum. Next base: position 9,407,944 of record NC_053138.1, on the reverse strand, counting down.
CTCGGCTCGGCCCAAGTAGGAAATGAACCGTGTGTTTGGTTCTAGGGTCGAACTGGGTCGGGACAGGTTCGACCCAGTTGGACCCATGTTTGGTTAGGGGGTTCATATGGGTCGAGTTCAACCTGGAGGGGAATATACCCACTAGATGCGGGTCAGGGTGATTCCTTCAAAACCAACGGACCACTCCGACCCACTTCCCTCCGCGCCGTCACGTGCGTCGCGCGTGAGCCTTCAGCCACCCCCAATCCTTATCCTCACCCTCACCCTCCCATGCACACCCCCGCTGGATCTCGCGAGTCGCGACGCCCCTCTCTGGCAGGCGAAGCTCCGCCTCCCTGCTGGTGCATCCCCGCTCCCTCCCCTTCTCATTTTTCCTGGCTGCGCCTCCCCCTTCCCTCCTAGCTCGCGAGCTGAACCGTGCCGCCCCTGTTCTTCCCTGCAGGCGCCGCCCCTCCCCGTCTCCCCTGCCCGCGCCGGCCTGGCGGACCCGTCCCCTCCCCTCCCTCGCCGCGGCGACCTAGTTGCACCGGCCCTCATCGTCGTCACCGCATCTCCAGCAAGCCGGCCTTCTCCTCCACCACCGAGCATCAATGAGCCGCGCCATCCTTCTTCCGCCCCAAGGTAAGCAAATCCAAACCGATTTGCTGATTCTCATGTGTGGTGCTTGCTAGATTTGGAACTAATTTTGCTACAACAATGGGTATACATGTATATGTTTCTAGATTTGGAACTATGTCGTACCTATATTATTGTTGTTGTCATTGTTATGTTGTAGATGGATAAGAAGACCAAGGCTGTAATTTGCGCTGCTGTTGCACACATGTTGTTATCAATGGTGGCCGTGATTATTCAGTCTAGAAAATGTAAACGGGGTGAAAGGACTGCTGGTATTACCTATGGGCCTATGGAGGAAAGGGATAGGATGAGAATAGAATACCTAAACAATAAAATTTGGAGGGATGACACAGTTTGTGTGAACATATTAAGACTTAATAGAGACAAGTTCTTTCGGTTGTGCAGTCTTTTTAGAGATCGTGGTTTGCTTAAAGATACCATTCATGTGTGTGTTGAGCAACAAGTGGGCATGTTTCAAAATATAGTGGGACACAACCTTAGGAATAGGTTAGTTGGAACTAATTTTGATAGATCGGGAGAAACAGTTAGCCGTTATTTCAACAAAGTACTCCATGCTATTGGTCAGTTTAGGGGGGGGGATTAATTAAACCCCATCTTTGGACACTCCAAGCAAAATTGCAGGGAACTACAGATGGGATCCAAGCAAAATTGCAAGTCAAGAACCATTTGAAAGCATGGTAGAAAAGGTTTGCAAAGATGACTTAAGAAGTTGAGTGTTGTACTATTTGATGAAGATAATTGCATGATTACTCTTGACGCTGAGCACTACAATAACCATATTCAGGTAATCTATACTCCATTTTATCATCATTAGGCTCATGCTGAATTTTCAGATTTTGTTGACTAATATGTAGTACATTCTAGGATCATAAGGCTGATGCTGAGTTCTTTAGCAAGCCCCTCCTGCACTATAGACAGATGGAAACAATATTTGGAAATAGCATGGCCACAGGAAACTTTGCAAAGGACTCAAGTGCACCTCTAGGAAGAGACGATAATGATGCTGACAGCCAAGAGGCGGAGGATACTGGATATGATGCAAGTGAAGGTACTACTCAAGGGGCAACATCTAGTGCTAGCAGACCCAGCAAGAGGGCAAAGTTAGCTGAAATCGAAGAGGAGGGGCTGATTGGTGCTGTCAAAAGTGTAGGTAAATGTTGGAGTAATGGGCTTGGCCCATTTATTCTAAAGCAATAAAAGAATTTAAAGCCCACTATTAATGCTAGGGAATCAATGTTTAATTCCGTACCGGAAATTGAGGAGGATCTCAACCGACTTAAAAGGTGGACTTCTTGTACACCACTTGTGAAGCCGGTAAGAGGAGGACGGTGAACCACACGCGCGCGCGCGCTCGCTCGCCTCGCCGGGCCGGGCCGGGGCCGTGGCCGTGGCCGTGGCCGTGGCCGTGGCCGTGGCCGAGGCCGAGGCCGAGGCCGAGGCGAGGCGCGGCGCGGCGCGGCCGGCCGGGCGGGCGGCGCGGCGCGGCGCGGCGCGGCGCGGCGCGGCGTGGCGCGGTGTGATGTGATGGCTATTTTGCCGTTGACAGCAATTAATCGTGCGATTAAACGTGCAATTAAATCTGTAATTAATGGCCATAACCGCATCACCTAAATGACTCTGATGGTGTCCAGGTTCAACGAACCTGAGCACCTGAGTCACTATATAAGGAGTGCCATGCCCCTCATCCATCCTACACCAGAGCACTGAGGCAACTCGGCTCCTCTCTTCTCCCTCTCCAGTTGCAACAACTGAGTTCCCCAACGCTAATCTCTGCGCGCACAGAATTAGCGTGAGCAGGCCTCCGAAACCTTGCTCGCCTTGAGATCCTGCACGGGATAGGCGGGCAATCAGGTTTTTGGGTAACGCTTTAGCGTGACTGCTCAAAAATACTAAGGCTTTGCCCGATTGTACGACTACTTCCTGGTGGACGAGCCGAACAACTACGTCGACTACATTCTGGTGGCCGAACGACTACGTCGACTACATCTTGGTGACCGTTCGTGGGACTGCACTGCGAACATCTTCCTGCACCGATTTAGTTCGACTACTTCGACTGAGGCCAACCGAGTAGATGTCTACTCCAGTTGGTAACAGCGCAGCCAATGCCTCCGGCAACGGCCCCGCTTTAGGGTACTCCCTAAAACTTTGGTTATTTATATTGTTTATGCTTATATGTGTGATAAGTATAAACATGTTCACATGTTTTCTTTTACTCCTTAAAGTCATAGAAATATTGCTAGTTTATACATCTAATTTTGGAATTAAAATATACCGAAAATTGCCTAGATATCTAACAATCCAAAAACCTGATTGTGTTAATAGGCTTTCGGTATCTAGCTTTGCTGCATCAATCAAACCATCACCTTTTGATGGTTCAAATTACAAACGTTGGCAAGAGCGGCTTATACTGTGGTTAACACTATCGAGAGTGATCCATGTGAAAGAGGGTAAGCCTGAACAATTCTCTCCAGAGGAAGGGAGTGCGTTCGATGAGGCTGATATCCTCTTTCGAGGCTTGATCATTAGTGTTCTCGGTGATAACCTGGTGGATTCTTATATCCGGCTGCCAACTGGCAAAGCTTTGTGGGATGCTCTTGAGGCTCAATATGGAGTATCTGACGCCGGGAGTGAGTTGTATATCATGGAGCAGTTCCTTGAGTACAGGATGGTCGAAGACCGTTCTGTAGTGGAACAGGCTCATGAAATACATACTCTGGCAAAAGATCTCAAAAATTGCAGCAAAGAGTCCCCATGTGTGTTACCCAATAAGTTTGTGGCTGGAGGTATAATCTCTAAGCTGCCACCTTCTTGGAGGGACTTTGCTACTTCTCTAAAACATAAGAGACAGGAGTTCACAATAGATGGACTCATAGGGACTCTTGATGTTGAGGAGAAGGCGAGAGCAAAGGACATACGTGGGAAAGGAGTTGTTGGTGCTTCAAGTGCCAATCTTGTTCAGAAGAACAACTTCAACAAGAACAAGAAAAAGCCACCGCAGAACCAACCAAAGACTAAGAAGACAACCACTTTTAAGAAGAAGAAGAAGACGGGAGCTTGCTATGTATGCGCTAGTACGGATCACTTTGCTGCAAAGTGTCCGAACCGCAAAGGCAACAACTCCGCCAACATGGTTATTAGCGAGCCTGGAGGAACTTCGGGGTACGGTAATTTATTACCTACTGTTCTTTCAGTCTTTGGTTCACCCGAGTGGTGGGTTGATACTGGTGCTAATATTCATGTTTGTGCTGATGCTTCTTTGTTCTCTTCTTACCAGACCGGCGGGACTTCCTCCTTGCTGATGGGGAACGGATCACATGCGCGTGTTCTTGGTGTTGGTACGGTAAATCTGAAGTTTACTTCGGGGAAGACCGTGCAGCTGAAGAACGTGCAGCATGTCCCCACCATCAAGAAGAATTTAGTCAGCGGCTCTCTACTGTGTAGAGATGGTTTCAAATTAGTCTTTGAGTCCAATAAATGTATCTTGTCTAAGTTTGGTACTTTTGTTGGAAAAGGTTATGAAAGCGGAGGTTTGTTCCGTCTTTCTTTGTCAGATGTTTGTAATAAAATTGCATACAATGTTATTAACGTTGATGAAACAAATGTTTGGCATTCGAGGCTTTGTCACGTTAATTTTGGTTGTATGATGCGCTTAGCTAATTTGAGCTTAATTCCAAAGTTCACTTTTGTCAAAAATTCTAAGTGTCATGTATGTGTTGAATCAAAACAAACTCGTAAGCCTCATAAGACCGCGGAGGCAAGGAGCTTGGCACCCTTAGAATTAATTCATTCCGATTTGTGCGAAATGAATGGAGTGTTGACAAAAGGTGGTAAAAAATATTTCATGACTTTGATTGATGATAGTACTAGATTTTGTTACATCTATTTGTTGAAGTCAAAAGATGAAGCTTTACACTACTTTAAAATCTATAAAGCTGAAGTAGAAAACCAACTTGAGAGAAAGATCAAAAGAGTTAGGTCAGATCGTGGTGGCGAGTATTTCTCAAATTTATTCACTTTATTTTGCGAGGAACATGGTATTATTCATGAGAGGACGCCTCCCTATTCACCTCAGTCAAATGGGGTTGCCGAAAGAAAGAACCGCACTCTAACGGATTTGGTTAACGCCATGTTAGATACAGCGGGACTTTCCAAGGAATGGTGGGGTGAGGCTATATTGACTGCATGTCATGTCCTAAACCGTGTTCCTACAAAGAATAAAGAGATAACTCCTTTCGAGAAATGGGAGAAGAAAAGGCCAACACTGTCATACTTACGTACATGGGGTTGTTTGGCAAAAGTGAGTGTGCCAATAACCAAGAAACGTAAGCTTGGACCTAAAACTGTGGATTGTATCTTTCTAGGTTATGCTATTCACAGCGTTGGATATAGATTTTTAATAGTGAAATCTGGAGTACCTGACATGCATGTTGGTACTATAATGGAGTCCAGAGATGCTACATTTTTTGAAAACATTTTTCCCATGAGAGATGAAACAAGTTCATCTAGGCAAGAGTTCATCAAGGATGATGGCTCTGCTGAGCCGATAGAACACAATGAACATACACTTGTAGAAAATTCTGAGGAGGATAACAATGATGCTCCGAGAAAGAGTAAGAGACAAAGGACTGTAAAGTCTTTTGGTGATGATTTCATTGTATACCTCATAGATGATACACCCAGAACCATTGAAGAGGCATATTCATCTCCTGATGCTGACTATTGGAAGGAAGCAGTAAGGAGTGAGATGGATTCTATTATGTCTAATGGAACCTGGGAGGTCGTTGAACGTCCTTATGGATGTAAACCGGTTGGATGCAAGTGGGTGTTCAAGAAAAAGCTTAGGCCAGATGGTACTATTGAAAAGTACAAGGCTAGGCTTGTGGCCAAGGGTTATACACAAAAAGAAGGAGAAGATTTCTTTGACACTTATTCACCAGTTGCCCGATTGACCACAATTCGAGTGTTACTTTCCTTGGCAGCCTCTTATGGTCTTCTCGTTCATCAGATGGACGTTAAGACGGCTTTCCTCAATGGAGAGTTAGAAGAGGAGATCTATATGGATCAGCCGGATGGGTTTGTATCAAAGGGTCAAGAAGGAATGGTTTGTAAGTTGTTAAAATCTTTATATGGTCTCAAGCAAGCGCCTAAGCAGTGGCATGAAAAGTTTGATAGAACTTTGACCTCTGCCGGCTTTGTTGTGAACGAAGCTGACAGATGTGTGTACTATCGCTATGGTGGGGCTGAAGGAGTGATTTTGTGCTTGTATGTGGATGACATACTGATCTTTGGCACTAGCCTTAATGTGATTAAGGAAGTCAAAGAGTTTTTATCTCAAAATTTTGAGATGAAGGATCTGGGAGAAGCTGATGTTATCCTTAATATAAAGCTGGTAAAAGAGATCAATGGTGGGGTGATTCTTACACAGTCTCACTATGTGGAGAAGGTGTTAAGTCGCTTTGGTTATAGTGACTATAAACCTGTCTCAACACCATATGATGCCAGTTTAATTCTTAGAAAGAACAAAAGGATAATGCGAGATCAGCTGAGATATTCTCAGATCATTGGTTCATTAATGTATTTAGCGAGCGCTACAAGACCTGATATCTCGTTTGCTGTAAGCAAACTGAGCCGGTTTGTTTCAAACCCGGGAGATGATCATTGGAAGGGTCTTGAAAGAGTAATGCGCTATCTGAAGGGGACAATGAACTATGGAATTCACTACACCGGGTACCCAAGGGTACTAGAAGGGTATAGTGATTCAAATTGGATTTCTGATGCTGATGAGATAAAGGCCACAAGTGGATATGTGTTTACACTTGGTGGTGGAGCTGTTTCCTTGAAGTCTTGCAAGCAGACCATCTTAACGAGGTCAACTATGGAAGCAGAACTCACAGCATTAGATACCGCCACTGTTGAGGCTGAGTGGCTTCGTGAGCTCCTTATGGACTTGCCGATAGTTGAAAAACCGTTACCGGCAATCCTAATGAACTGTGACAATCAAACGGTAATTGTCAAGCTGAATAGTTCAAAGGATAACATGAAGTCATCTAGACATGTGAAAAGGCGGTTGAAATCTGTCAGAAAATTGAGAAACTCCGGAGTTATAGCCCTGGACTATGTTCAGACGGCTAAAAATCTGGCAGATCAGTTTACAAAGGGTCTTTCACGAAATGTGATAGACAATGCATCTATGGAATTGGGCTTGAGACCCACGTGAGTCATTCTATAGTGGAAACCTGTCCTATGTGATCGGAGATCCCGTGAATTAGGATGGTGAAACAAAACTAAAGTCTGACTGTGAGAAGAGAACCTTTGTGAAAAGGGCTCATTCCGTGTATAAGGTGCATTTCTCTTCTAATCTGTATGGCAGGTTGGTCTATACCTTAATGTGTGCCAGGTGGTTTCTTTTAAACAAATGAGTTGTTTTCTTGAAACAAAAGATGTTGTCCTACAGAACATCTGAAAGGAACACACCTATATGAGTTTGATCACTGGTCATGGTCTATGAGAATTGGGTATTCTCTAGAAACTCATGAAGGGCCTGGAGTATGACTTATAAGCTCCAAACCGCGGGGATGCTTTTGCAGCCTAGTACCAGTGTAGGGCTCTGGTCAAACTTGTTTGCACAAAACTGGCAATTCAAGGCATAGTCCATTGCACAGTTGTGAATAAGTGTAGCCTTTGTCCTAGATGGAAGTTCAACTTAACAGTCTCTGTCGAATACTGGTATATCAAAGAGAGAATGAGGGTATTTCTAGTGTGGCTTGAATTTCTTGGTGGGGATTGTTGGAGTAATGGGCTTGGCCCATTTATTCTAAAGCAATAAAAGAATTTAAAGCCCACTATTAATGCTAGGGAATCAATGTTTAATTCCGTACCGGAAATTGAGGAGGATCTCAACCGACTTAAAAGGTGGACTTCTTGTACACCACTTGTGAAGCCGGTAAGAGGAGGACGGTGAACCACACGCGCGCGCGCGCTCGCTCGCCTCGCCGGGCCGGGCCGGGCCGGGCCGGGGCCGTGGCCGTGGCCGTGGCCGTGGCCGTGGCCGTGGCCGTGGCCGAGGCCGAGGCCGAGGCCGAGGCGAGGCGCGGTGCGGCGCGGCGCGGCGCGGCGCGGCGCGGCGTGGCGCGGTGTGATGTGATGGCTATTTTGCCGTTGACAGCAATTAATCGTGCGATTAAACGTGCAATTAAATCTGTAATTAATGGCCATAACCGCATCACCTAAATGACTCTGATGGTGTCCAGGTTCAACGAACCTGAGCACCTGAGTCACTATATAAGGAGTGCCATGCCCCTCATCCATCCTACACCAGAGCACTGAGGCAACTCGGCTCCTCTCTTCTCCCTCTCCAGTTGCAACAACTGAGTTCCCCAACGCTAATCTCTGCGCGCACAGAATTAGCGTGAGCAGGCCTCCGAAACCTTGCTCGCCTTGAGATCCTGCACGGGATAGGCGGGCAATCAGGTTTTTGGGTAACGCTTTAGCGTGACTGCTCAAAAATACTAAGGCTTTGCCCGATTGTACGACTACTTCCTGGTGGACGAGCCGAACAACTACGTCGACTACATTCTGGTGGCCGAACGACTACGTCGACTACATCTTGGTGACCGTTCGTGGGACTGCACTGCGAACATCTTCCTGCACCGATTTAGTTCGACTACTTCGACTGAGGCCAACCGAGTAGATGTCTACTCCAGTTGGTAACAGCGCAGCCAATGCCTCCGGCAACGGCCCCGCTTTAGGGTACTCCCTAAAACTTTGGTTATTTATATTGTTTATGCTTATATGTGTGATAAGTATAAACATGTTCACATGTTTTCTTTTACTCCTTAAAGTCATAGAAATATTGCTAGTTTATACATCTAATTTTGGAATTAAAATATACCGAAAATTGCCTAGATATCTAACAGTAAAGACCTTGCAAATGCTATACAAATGGTTGCTCATCCGGATGACCTGCCACCAGACCTATTTCCAATGTTGCAGAGCATGCCTGGTTTCAATTCAGCCCACATATCTTATTACTTCCATTATTTGGTTGCGAACCCTAGCATTGGTAGAGCTTTCTACGCCCTGCCATGAGAGAACAAGTTAGATTGGGTTTCAATGTACATCGCTGAGAAGTTTCCTGGACAATAATGACGATTTGGATGAGACACATGTTTCTTTTGTTGGGCTTTGTACCCTATGATGTGTAAGCCTTAACCTTATATCTTGTAAGGCTTGAATTTGACGTATTGCCTTGAACTATATATACTTAAGTAAGGCTTGAACTTGCTATATCCTATATTAGTTGTGGCAGCTTTGTAATATGATTTAAGGAAGGTTTGTACCGTGAACTAGCTATATTATTATGACGTATGATACTGCAATTTCATTACTACTATTTGAATCATGTTGTGTCTTATGGTTTCAACTATGGTAAACTCACCAAGAAGGTGACCATATTCCCTGATCAACCCTCATCTCTCCATCCAAACAAGAGATGGAGTCACTCTAACCCACTTTGTCCTTGCAACCAAACAAAAAACTAGGTCCAACTCAATCCAATAACCAAACATGAAACTAGGTCTGACCCAACCCTGAAATCAGGAATGGACCCAACCCATCTCCAAACCAAACACATGGGAAGAGAGGGGCGCGGTTCGGGTTGCATCCAACCCCCACCCCACGAACGGCCGCCGCCTGCCCAGGGGGCGCCGCCTCTTCCTGCCCTTGGAGCCCGCCGACGCCCCATGGTGCCACCGCCGCCGCCCCTTGGTCGCCGCCCCTCCAGCCCTTTGCGCCGCCGCCGTCGTCGGGGCCTCTTGCCGGCTGCACCGCCGCCGATCTTTGTGCGCCGTCGCCGGCCGTTTGGGCGCCGCCGCCGGCTGCTTCAGCACCGCCGCTTGCGTGCCTCCCAATGCTGCCGGCGAGCGCCGCCTTGCGCCGCCGAGTGCAGCGCCATGGAAGGCGTCGTTCTGTGCTGCACCGCCGCCTCCATTTATCTTCTATCTTGGCTCCGCGTCGTGCCCCCATGGCTTGCTGCCGGCCTCCGGACCGGAGAGCCCCTGGGTGGCGGGGCGCGGCGGTGCACAGCCGCGACGCAACCGAGTGGTGGGTGGATGCCGTCTCTGGTGGTGCGGGGATCCTCGTCGATGGCGAGTACCCTGGTGGCCTGGCATCCAGTGCCCCTGGTGATTGGTGAAGCGGCGTTTGCGACCAGATCGGCTATGAAGTTCCGCAGGGTGATGGCTATGGCCTCTGGCGAAGAAGCGTCCGCTCAAGTTGCGGAAGCAGGAACCAGGGCGACGTCCAGTTTTTTTCGAAGTTTAGCCTCGTGGCCTTGTTCTTCTCAGCGGGTGCAAGTTCCAAAGTTGTGAGGCCAACAGGCCTTGGCCTTCTCCAGCGCTCAGTTCTTGGCGAGAGGGTCGACTCGGCGAGTTCTTGTCTCAGTTGGTTAGAACATCGTGCAGATAACGTATTGTAAATGAAAGTGAAAATATTGTCCTCTCTATTGATTGATTGTGTTTATATACAAGACCAAGAAATAAGAGCCCAAGGGACATGTCTCTTTGGGTTGACCCATTCATGAATAGTAACTTCATAGTGACATCATAATGATATCATTAATTTAATTAATTACTTAATTATAGAATTGATCACTAATTCCTAATTCTTTCATAACAATGATGATCCCTCTCGCCGGCACCTGGAGCTCAGGCACGCACAGGGTATGGTAGGACGTCTGAAGCTCAAAGATGCCTGCTGGATACGCGCTGAGCGCTAACAATAAGATAACACTTTCGTCAAAAGAAAAACAATAAGATAATACTGTAAGAAGCTACATGCAAGTGTCTTGCAAATTAAAGGTAGGTAGCTAGCTAGCCGCTGCTTCTCTTCACATGCGTGGTTTTTTGTAGGATGCCAATCATTGATGATGGAGGAGGATCAGTGGCTGATAAAAGAACAATAATACATCGGATGCTTCCGTCCCCTCGTTGGAAGGCACGATGTGAATTCTTATCTCCGTGTCTCCGATCCTTGGGGCAGCCCTGCCTTGCTAATTATTTTTGACTAGTCTATCAACCCGTGCTCCCGCACGGGCTATTTAAAAATATCTAATAATTATCTATCTCACGCTCTCTTTAACCAATTAAATATTCTAATATAGTATTATAAAGATACATATTTATCATTATGTAATTATAATAAATGTAATAGATTTAGTTACTAACAATATTTTCTCACTTTGCATCATACTTCTATATATATGTTTGATATGTATTTAATTGAACACTTTGTTTGAGCTATGTGAACAATATGAAAATTGGTATTCTTATCTCTTCTCTTATACATGAATATATGGTGACACACATTATGATTAGTATTTTTATATAAATAATAACATAAATAATTTACTAATAATGATAGAAATAGTAATCTAAAATTTTATATTGATGCGCTTTAAGATTTTATTATAATGATATAATTTTGATTCAGATTTAAGGTTTATTTTAATTTTATATTATGATATCATTGGATAATATATACAAAAATTTAGGGGGTTATTTGATATTATTTTACAATGGCATAAGTTGGTAATTACATGAAGATTAGGGGGTTACTTAGATTATTTTTTTATAATGGCAGAAGTGGGTAATTTAGATACATGTGTAGGTGGTTACTTTAGTTTATTCTCATAATGACAAAGGTGGGTAATTTATTAGAAAAGATAATAGATCCAATGGCTATTATGATTAGAGTTATCGAATTGATGGCTAGATATTTCTGATTTTTTTTTGAGAATTTGTTGGATTTATCTATTTTTTAGACTATCCACCTAAGATCCTAGGTGGTATCACCTGAAGACTTCAAAAGGAGCCTCCAATTAGTAATAGTAAGATTGTTCGATCGATGGTGTTATTATATATCCTTAATTTTAATTGCTTTGTTTGTTTAGTTTTCATACCATGCATGGCATACTTAATTATTATGCTTGTACTCCCTACATTATTCAAATAATTCGTTCAACTTTTCTGATACCAAATTTGACCACTTGTCTTATTTAAAACAAATTTTAAAATATTTTTTTTATTGTGATATACTTTATTAATAAAAGTTCTTCAAGAATAACTTAAATTTGACTATATTTGCACAATTTTTGAATAAGAAAAATGATCAAACTAAAAGAATCAAACGAATTATAATTTGGAATGGAGGGTGTAAGTGTCTTTTGGTAGCTTTCGTTCTTTTGATGTTTATAGGCTGTGTTTGTGAATTGCATGCAGATTGGTCTTTCAAAAAAGAAAGAATCCAAGACAATAGGCTGTGGCGCAGGTACGTGTCAATCAACCATTCAACCTTATTACTCGTTGACATCGATCTCGATCTCCTGCCGTTGTGCGCTCTGCGGCGTTGAAACAAACATCACGAACTGAACTCGCAATAATTATTCCCTTTTCCCTGTTGAATGAAAGTAAACACCGACCGGATTTGTATATGCACACGCAGTGCAGGTACAGTGGGGGCTCAAGGGTCAACCAGTCTATCACATCAGGCGAACCTGGAAAACCAAATAAATGGCATCGAAGAATACGTGGTGGGCGGGGGATCGATAGAAGAACAGATCGACCAGACCACTTGTCAAGATAGCAACGCAGCGCTGCTGCTGCTGCTGCGTGGCCACCCGGCCGGGAAGCTACAACCGCACGTGTCCGGGAGACGACCAGAGAGAGGCAGCAGACGAACGTTGCAGGTAGCTACGACGTGGCGCGCCTGCCGCGCCCCGTAACAAAGGCATCATCTCCCCGGCCGGGGGATGGCTAGCTAGCAGGGCGGCTATCTCACCAGTCGTCGTCGTCGTCGCCCGCGCGCGTGCGGGGCGTGCGGCCCTTCACGTGGGGCGTCGACCTGATCTCGGCCTTATCACCACCCACCTTCATTCTCGCCAGCGATCGAACCTCGACTGGCCGGGCCGTCTCGTCGCCGACGGGGACGCGCCGAGAGAGACGGGCGCGGCGCCGGGAGCCCGTGGCTGGCGATCGATCGATCGATCGTGAGGCGCGGCACGCAGGGAGCCGAGGAATCTCGCCGGGTGGGCCGGCCGGCACGCGTGTGGCCGTCGATGGGGACTAACGCGCCGCGCTAGTCGAGAGGAAGGATGGCACACTTATGCGCCGTCATTTTCGTACGGCCCCGAAAGGGGATCGAGCTGCCGGCCGGCCGGCCTGCCGACCACTTATGCCTATTTGCACAAGCGAGCCTGCCGCGCCACCCCTGCGCTCTGCGCATCTCATTCTGGGCTCCGTGCAAGAATCTTTCGTAGTTTCGTACATGTTCATCAACAAGATGCATGGCCTATAGATCGTTGCTGTACTACAGCGGCCGATCGATATCGAGCGATCGCACGCGCTGAAACTGAAGCGCGACCATCCGATTTACTTTGGCGCGCGGACCACATGTACAAGGTAGGTGTCCAATGGGTCATCAGTCGATCGTGCTGTCAGCAGCTGACTAGCCGAGTGATATCCATCGATCGATTCTCTGGTCCTTATTCCTAGTACTACCTCTCGTCTCTTTCGTCGTCCTGTCGGGAGATGCCCTTCGTTCGCTTTCTCAATCGGGCTCACACGGCTTAGTGGCTTACCTCGGCTCTCTTCTCGTCCTCCGCTTCCATGTCTGGTTTGAAAAATCGGGTGATGCGTTATCTTCTTGCTCTTTACCTTTTAATTTGATAATTGGATTTGTGGAATGGAATAGGTTGATCCTTCACCATCTCATCCCTCATAATGCACATGGCTAGCTTAATGATGACAAATAAGTTCATCCCGCCAAATGTAATGGGATCATGTTCTAGGTAAAAAGCTTGGAAAATAATGGTGAGTGGTATAAACTCACATAGCAGAGTCCGCTCCTCCAAAAAAAAAAAAACAAGATAATCTCCCCCCTATATTTCTCCTTTTCCACCTGGCCACGTGCTCCTCTTAGGCAAGAATGGAAGGTAGGTTGTAGGAGGAAGATGCCACGAAATGGCTATATATTGTGCTATTTGTGCTGGCGGTTACTTAAGTGGCCCGCTAGAGGAAATGATGTCCAATTCCTATGGCGATTGCTTAAAGCCGCCAGCAAAGATGGATCAGTGCCACTGGTCTGTAAGCGGCCGGCCACCTACCCATTTGTGCCGGCTGTTGGGCAAAACCAACCGCCAGCTCCCTAAGGCCAGTCTCAGTGGAAGTTTCATAGATACAGATAACCGTGCCAGATGAGTTTTATGGTGATGAAACTCTTCTCGCATCCCATGAAATTCCATGCTTCTCTCTCCTTGTCACATCAGCAAAATTGATGACATTTAATATCATGAAATCCTCCATGAAACCTCCATTGAGACTGGCCTAAATGGGAGGCGCCACCTGTACTAGTGAACTCATCATTTTAAGGTGGTTTCTCAAACACCATATAAACTTAATTACCATCTGATATACTTTCGCCATGAACCACGGGTTGAGATGAATCAAGCTCAGGCAGGAGAGCATTCTATTCTTGCTCATATTCCTCGTGACCCACATCTCTCTATCCACTATCCTCTGAGATATCCTTCCATCGCTTTCCTCCATGGAACTAGCGGCTCGCACTTCTCCTCCACCAGTCTCCCTATGCTAATGTGACCAATTTGCCTCGTCATCGTTGCATAACATACTGGTGATGTGGCTCATGTCACCATCGTCGTCATGGCGTGTGGCGTATCATATCAGCGGTAGTAGAAGAGGCAAATGCGTAAGCAGAAGATCTTTGACTGAAATTTCTTGAAAGCATATTTAGTCCAACAAACTAGAGTTGAGGCATGGAGATGCTCGTGAGTTGAACTAAGAAAAGAAAAAAGATTGATTTGAAAATTTCGATTCCATGACTCAACGACGTTGAGCCTAATTCAATTCACTGGATTCCATGTTGAACGAACGTCTTGATTTCAAGGTAAAAAAAAGTTTGGACTTGATTTTTGTACGAAGTTTTGAGGTTCAGTGGGAGATTTATCATTAATGAATGGGATGAAGTGGGCGTTGGCAAGCACCTCCCGAAATTTATTATTACTTCTTTGCACATATATATTGAAGACAACAATTTGGTACTTTGGTTTGTGTGTATAGTCAAGCTACATATTTTTTGCTGTGTGGAAGTAATGTTAGTACAATTTTTTCCTTAAGCCATAGTTGAAGTTAGTGAAAAGTTCAAATTACACCCTCGAACTATCGCAAAAGTCCGATTTTTAAACTTCAACTATAAAATTGGATAACATAGACTAACTGTCGAAACCAGGCAAATTCAGCCCTTAGGTGGTTTTCAAGATGGTTTTGTATTTTTTTTTAAATTAAAAAAACTAATTAGATCTAAAAATCAAAACTAATTCATTTTAAATACAAAATTTTTGAAACTAATACCAATTTTTTTCTAAAAATATAACCTATCTATTATTGCTCTATTTGAGTCTTGGTTATTCAAAAATAATAGACATAACTATAAGAAACCAAATATTATAAAAATAAAAAATTGAATCTGAATAATTGAGAAGTATCGTGACAATAGATAGGTTAAATTTTTAGAAAAACTTTGATAAACATTTCTTATTTTTTGATTTAAAATGAATTAGTTTTTTTAGATAAAAGAAACATCTCCGGCTTCTGCAGCCGCACACAGCCAAATTTTTACAAATTCTCAGCACACAAGCTGATAAAATAGAGTGAAGAGTATACAAACGACTTAAGGAATTAAAAGCAAAATCTATTATTGATTCTCCACCCATTCTTGGGAAAGATATCCAAGGCGACGACCTCCAAGGAATTAAAATGAATTAGTTATAATTTTTAGTTTAAAATTGAATATTTTTAATTCTCACAAAATGGAAAACTAACTTCAAAACCACCTAAGGGGTTAAATTTGTCCGGTTTCAATAGTTGGATGTCGTTTGTTTTCCGGTTTTATAGTTGAAGATTGTAAATTGAATTTTTATGATAGTTTAAAGTTGTAAACCGGACTTTTCTCTTGAAGTTACTAGAGAAGTTAAATTTGGGGATCGAACTAAAGCCAGTGTCGTTGATATTTTGAAATGAAGGGAGTAGAAAACGCGAAAGCGACACTTCACTACGGTATGATGTAGCTCCTGTACTAACAGAAAGCAGTAAATCTTCCTAGGTGAAATTTGTCCACGCGGCTCATGCTAATGCAACGCAATAAGGCACCTATAGTGTGCACCAAAAGCGAACCGTGGATCAAGAAAATCGAACAGAGTACATAGTCGCTGTCGGCGTTTGTGTGTCAAAATAAAAATCGCATTCTGCAGAAGCGTCGAACCGAGACGAATAAAGAATTGGACGTGCCCAGCAAGAATACGGAGACGAACAGGGTGCGGGCTCACGGGCAAGTGCAAGACCTGACACGTGGACTAAGATATGCGGTTTTTCTTGAGTGGTGGGCCCATCCACCGATGCTCACGATGTGGACTGCGAACGCTCGTACAGGTTGCAGATTACAGAGCAAAATCGCTGAGACACTGGAGGCGCGCCAATGCACGGAGCAAAAATGATCCCCAGTGCAAGCTAAGCGAGAGGAGCACGCAGCTTTAGATCCTCCGCTGATCCGCCTGGCCAGCAGGACACGGCTTCGTCCCCACAGCGCCGTACGCGCCTGGCCGCCGGCCGGCCGGCTTTTGATCCGCGCGCGCCGTGGCGCGGCGCTGGCCGCTGGTTTCGCCGGGCGTTCACGTGCTCGCTCGCGTCGCGGCGGTCGCTGGGGGCCTGTGGGCCGCCGCCGGGACAGACAGCGCACACGGGCACGGCCCGGCCGGACCACCACCACCACCGGCACCGACCCGCCCCCGCCGTCTTGTTCCGCCGACGCAACAGCGCCGGGGCAAGGCAAAGGCAAAATCGTCTGCGGCGCTACGCTGGGTGGCCATCCTCATCAGCCCCCACAACTCCTTGTCCTCTGGGGCACGGCGCGCGGGCGAGGCATGGTCCGGCGCTCTGGTCCCCGGGCCGGCTGTCGCCGTCGCCGTCGGTCCAAACGTTTGCGCTGTATCTGCATTGCATCCATCTAGTACTGTGGAGTGCCAGTAGTATCTTGCAATTTCTTTTTATTCCGAGCACATGACTGTCTTTGTGCGCAGCATGTTTGCATCTACCCTGCTATCTTGAACACAGTAGCTTTGAACGGAATAATCCGAGAATTCCTTTGAAATTTTACACCAAACGTTTTGGTTTTTCTCCGCTTGTGGGGAAAGATCTCCTGTTCAAATTAAAGGCCTGCAACATCTTGTTCGGGCTGCAGTAACTTGCAACCCTTTTCTTTTGGCGTGGCTTCCATTTTTTCTTGATGGCTTAACTTGAGCTATATATATGCGATCGGAGCCTATGTCGTTCTATATACGAAGAAAAAAAAAGAGAAAAGACTTGAGTAGGTTGGGCCATATACGACATGAATGAGCTGGGCCTTAACCAGTCCAAATCCTTGACCCAACATGGTTAAAAGGCCCATTAATTTCGCCACTATCCATGAATGATGACGGAATTTTACAAGCCCACGTAGGATGGGCCCTCTTTCAAAACAATAGAAGGTACAGAATGAGCCTAACTCTAGCCCAATAGATACAGGACGCGAGACGATGTCCACACGGAGGGCCTTTGTGAGTGGTTACGTTTAAGTCCTGATTGGTTCCTCTTAAGTCACTGCTTATAAGCTGAAAAGTGAAATAAATAATTTATTTTACCAAACAGCACTAGCTTGCTATAAATTGGTACACTCCTGTTTAAAGCAAATAAGTCACCCCCTTCCCCCCTTTTTCCGCGTGGAACCCGCACTTAAAGCTATAAGGGAGGGGGGGGGTTTGGTAAAATATAAGTGAAGTAGGGGAGGTGGGTAAAACAGGATCTTTAATGAGTTTACAAGTCACCTATAACCAAACAGGCATGACTTATAAGTCACTAGTTTTTAGTCACCTAACTAACTAAGTCACTTGACTTATGGTAACCAAACATGGCCTTAATTAATTAGTTGGTCCTTGTGTGAGTAGTTGCACTTAATTAATTAGTTGGACTAGACCCGTTGGTGCCATGCAAGGTTTTTTAATATTCCCCATCTTGAGGAGGCTTTTCCATGCATATAAATCATTTTGTCAATTGTGCATATAATAATTTGCCTGCAATTTTCCATTGGCAATCATCTATGGCTGCCGAACATCTTATTTTTTCATCACTAGATAGGAGGCTGTTTGTCACATCACTTAAGTCCCATTTAGATCACCTAGAGAACTAGAGTTTAGTCCATGTCTATTTTTGTTAGACCTGGACCCTACGAATACAAGTAGTAGTAAACTCACGTACAAACTCACGCCTCACGCACGCACGCACACCTCTTGCATGCAAGCTAGACCCGTTTAGATCACCTAGAACTAGAGTTTAGTCCATGTCTATTTGGCTTTATGGACTAATAACTTTTAAGTGGGATACATATAGAAATATCATTTTTACCTTTGAACTATACTGTTGTTACGTTGTGCCTACATGCGCATAGTTTGGTCTTTTTGTAGGTTGGTTTAGTTCAAATTAGATGGATTTTGAGAAATAATTAATGGACTAAACTTTAATTAAGATGAAACTAAACTTTACTCCATCTGTTTAGATCAGACATGGATCCAAACTGGATCTTACTTGCCTTTTATTCCAACAATTTGAACCGTTTGATCTACCGGCCGGTGTGACTTTGCTGTAAATGAGCAGTGAAAAAGAACCCTCTGTGTCAATATTAAAACATCACACGCAATGTCCAATAATTGTATGCAGAACAGCAACAACTGCATGCCGAAAATATTGACCGGCGTGCTGCTGGTAAAATGCAAGAAAACAGTCACACTAGCAAAAAGTAGAATCAATCACATTATTGCTCACATCAGTACATGATTTGTCCCTTGCACCATCAATCATATATAATTAAATAAGTCAATATGTATAAATGATTGATCGTAGCTAGTATGGTGGTGTGTTTGTACCATTATTGGTCGTAGCTAAGGCTGTCACGAGCCAGCTTGGCTCGGCTTGACTCAGCTTGGTCTGCTGGCTCGTTGGCCTAACGAGCCAGCTCAGTTTCGGCTTGTTAATAAAATGAGCAAAAAATAATGGGCGGTTTAACTCGGCTTGTTAATACTTTAAGCTAGCTTGTGAGCCAGATGTAAATGTGGATTACCACCTAGACATAGGTGAAATACAAAGGGTATCACATTAATAAAAGTTCCAAAAAGTTTCAAAATGCACCGTGCATCGTGCACGCACAAACCCCAATCGACCAACACTTTTCTAATTATATTTATTTAAACTTCAATGACACAATGATAAAATTATTTTTTAGATTAAGGTAAAAAACTGGTCTTTTTATATTCATATGGAGGATATATAAAGCCAACAATAATAAAATTATAGACGGAAAATACTTTTTGAGGTTGAGCGGGTGGCCGTTTTAGCTAGCTAGGCTCTCTCGCCACCTATAACTCGGTTAGCATGGGAGCAGCTTGCGAGCTGGTTCGAACTAACTTGTTAATAAAATGATAGAAACAGCTGCTCGGCTCGTTGAAATCCATGGAGCTGAGTCGAGCCGAGGAGGCAGCTCACGAGTTTTGAGCTGGTCATCCAGCCTAGTCGTCGTAGTGATAGGGTCCTTGATGTTGCGGTCACGTCGCCCGGATACGCAACTCCTACTACTTTACTATATTTGTAATCTGATGTGTTAAACCCTTATATGATACATGCACCTCCTATACTAGTACTATTAATGTTATAAGCCGAGATGTTAAACTATCCAGTAGCTTTTGAACGTGCCTATCTTTTGCTGTCTCCAATGCCTTTGCACTGCAATCATCGGTGCCTATCTAGACGTACGTCTAGAGGAGGACAAAAAAAAATGGTACTATATCGAACCTGCCTGTAGTAGTTGTGAAATGTTTACAAAATATTTGATGTGGTAGTGATGAATAAAATACTCACTGCCATGTGGTCACTAGGAGAAACTAATATTGTTTTTATATGGGAGAAACTTTTTTTTTTAATTTTGGGCCATGCATATATGTTTCGATCTGCTTCACAACAAATGGACATTAAAAATACAGGTATATATACGCTTAAATAATCTGAAGTTGGTTGATATACAATCCCGGAGATCCATATATAGAGCTGTCTAGCAAATTAAGAAATGTCACTGGTTTTCGATCATGAACGCTCACCAAACAATAGTATACGTCAGATACATATATAGCGCAATCAAAATGGGTCCAGGGGTTTGCCGAATGGAGATCATGGTCACTCCAAGAAGGTGTGTTGATTCTCTAGTTAACCTAACCTATCCAAACTCGATCGCTTTCGATCTCAAACTTTTGCACTACTATCCTTCTAGCTTGATGGCACATGACTTGATCATATCCTAGCGGTTAATGATATCAGCTTATTATTGTCAAGTATTCATGCTTGCATATTTTCCATGACGTTGAAATTAGTTCAACCTCAATTGTATCGCTTCATCAATATGCTAGCTTATTATTATTAGCAACTTGCAAGCATCTGTGTGCACGTCCACACCACACTTTCACATATCACTTCACACTCTGTACTAGTGCATGCAATTTGCTAGTCAATCTCATGCAACGCTAGCTAGTTGCACACACCAACAAAAATTTCCAAGCCATCAAACTTATTTACAAAAAAAAAAGGTACCCACGCGCATGTATCTAGATATATTAATTATTCCACCGTTGCGCACTGCGCTAGTCAATTTTCTGTTTCTTCAGTGCCGCCGTTGCAGTTGATATGCTGATGTGATAGTGCAGAGTTGAGCCTGTCTACGATCTCCTCCGCTGTTATGGTGAAGCCCTCCTCCACCTGAAGTCAACAATTATTGGGGTTGCACGTACTGTACGTATTAGCACATATATAATGAGATAAAAGTAGTAAAAACAGAATAGATAAATTAAAGCTAATACCATGAGTAGAACCATCTAATTGAATGAACAGTCTTTTTCCATGAATACTACAAACTAATTTTCAACACAAATAAAGGTATTGAATAAAAAAACGCATTCCACTTTGCTTACGGCCTTGCTCCGTTTTGCTCTCCTGTAATCAGTAGTGGCCTCATGAGCGCTCTTAGGGTGTTGTACTAAAATCTCTTTGTGCTTAATATAAAGAATTAAAGATACACACAACTCTCCTGTGTATTCGAGAAAAAAAATAAAGGTACGGTATTGAATAGAAAAGCAAGCACTCACAAGATTGACATTGAGCGCAGTAGTACTTTGACGAGAAATGTCAACCTATATACTAGTAGATTTTGTCTCGCATATATTGTTGTGGTGTTACTTTGTAATTCTTATGCACCACAAACGCATATATGCACTCAATATTTTTTCATTTAATTGTATTTCCTATGTGTGTGCAGTTTTATTATATTGCTTATTACAGGAAACAGACACATAGTTTTTGCACACGCAAATAAATCTAATTGATTAATCTCACTATTACAGTAAACTGGTCTGACCAAACTATGTGGTCAGTGTCATTTTTCATAACAACAATTCTTATATAGATGTATCTGTAAACACTGTTATAGTATGGCCATACTAAATTAGTAATTAATAATTCAACCCTTTTCTTGCATTGTTATCACAAGCAAAGGAAAAAAATTTGGATTTTATATGGTACTTTTCAAGCCCCAAAGTTAAAATAAGTGCCTCATATGTGGATGTAGATTATATGTTTGCATTGACGTTGATTAGTTGAACTTGAACTAACCAATGTGAAGTATTATGGGATGGAGTGTTCAAATTCAGCAAGAGAAAATAGCATTTATCAAATTTCTTCAGTGCACGCATTCACACAGATATATCTGATACACACCAATAAATCTGTAGTGCTAGCTCATGAGACATTATCATATACAAGGGCCATGATTAAATCAGCACTCACCTTGTTCCGCTGTGTGCATAGGTTTCATGTTTATGGGAACGAATCAAGCTAGTAATGTATCTTAACCTCAACATGAAATCAAGATCCAAATTAAAATTTAGATTTGAATCATGCATGTTTTTGTTATTAAAACAACGTTCTGCTACTAGCTAGTAAAAACTAATTAGTTTTCTTACTCTTAAGCGACACGATAGAATTAGTGCACTAAATGCACTCTCGTTTTTGGCTAAGGAAAAGTATTATCACGACATGAACTAAAATAACATCAATGCATGGCAGAATTGCACCCCGTGAGCTTCGTGACACTAAGTACCCCAATTGTGTTTTTGCTACTTTCTTGCACTATTATTAAAACGCGTTCCTCCTAACCAGCAGCTGACTAGAAACATCATTCAGACATTTGGTACACCAAATTAAAAGGTTATCGATCAGCAGCTAGTACAGCTTGCTGATGAGATGCAATAATAATAATTCATCAGTGTCGAATTAATGCAGAAAACAACAAGCGAAAAGAAATGAAAGCAGACTTGCCTTGGCCGTGATGGTTATGATCACGGTGCAAGCCGAGAACGGCATGACGTTGGCATGGACGATGCTGAGCCCGAGATCCTCGACCTCGGCGAGCACCGTCACGGCCACCCCCTTGCCGCCCCCGCAATGGATCCTCACCATCGCGCTCTTCTCCGAGAACCGTGCCTGGATCTCTGGAAGAGCTGCTGGTTTGCCCGTCGCTGGTGGCCCCGACGCCGACGCTGCCGACGACGGGGAGCCATTCTCGTCGGGCGCCGCGACGGCGGCGTTGCACGGCTTCTTGACGCGCACCACGGTTTCGTTGCTCCTGGCGTTGCTGCCGGCGGCGGTGGCCTCCTCTTCCAGGGCCTTAAGCCGCTGCTGGAGCTCCTTGACGTACTTGGCCGCGTCGAAGAGGATCGTTGCCTTGTCCATCTGGTGAGTGGTAACAGGTTAATTAATTAGCAGTTGCATCACTATTCTCTGCAATCGATCTGTGCAGGGATTTGGTGGCTGGGGAGAACAAGGGCTGCAGTGTTCTTGGGGAACCTTTTTGAGGTCGGGGATGACAGTGGAGAGCTCGATCAAGCGTTTGTTGATCTTCTCCCGCCGCTTCCGCTCGGCGATGATGTGGTCTGGCGCGTACGACGCCGACGATGCGGCTCCCTGGCTTCTCAGGGAGGCTCTCCCCGTCGGCGGCGGTGACCCGTGGCCGTGGTGGGCCGGCTCAGGAAAGCTGCGTGGGGGTGGGGCGGCGGCCTCCTCCACCACCATGCCACCGCTGCCTGCAGGCTGCGCCGAGCCGGTGACGAAGTTCCAGCTAACCAACGGCAGGTTATTGGTGTTGCCGCTCCGCGGCGGGGCGCGCCTGAACGAGCTCGGCGACTGCGGCCAGGAGCCATGGCCATCCCTGGCCGCGGCTGGGGCTCGAACAGTAGTGCCGCCGCCGCCGCTGCCGTCCGTGATGTCGCCGTCGCCGGAGCTCCAGCTGTTGGCCGCATCATGGTGGGCTTCGTCGGCCGTCAGCTCCCGGACCATTTCCACGGCGTGGGAGGCGTCGCGGAGCGCTTGGAGCGAAGGGAAGGTTGCCTCGCCGCAGCCGTCGCCGACGATGGCAGGCTCCGGGTGCTCGTTCAGCAGCGTGTCAATGGCCCACTGCATGAACAAGCTCGAGTCCTCCATGTTGTGCACTCCCACCCGGAGCTCGATCAACCACACAAAATTTGTGCAATGCAAGCGATATGAAAAAATGACTCGATATAGCCCATTGTGGGGAGAGTTTCCCTTCGCTTTTTATACATGACACAAACTTTATAAAGTTGAGTAGTAGTCCCTCTCAATATCCCCTGTCACTAAATTAATTCCCATCCAAAAGTCAAGAACAGCAACAGTCAATACTGTAGTGAGTTAGTGACCTCTGTGATTACTCCCTCCGTCACTCCATTTTATGAAAAGTGCAATTTTAATTTTTTTAGACAGATTAATGGTGATTTGAAAAGAACTCCGTACCCTTATTTGTTTGTCATGATGTTAGTTTTAGCATGCAAGTCAAATCTAGCCCCTTAATTATACAGGTAGTTGAGATCCAATTTTTAGAATTGCACTCTTTGTGAGATTTTTTTTTCAAACACAAAATTGCACTCTTTGCTCCAGGCCATCATAGAACGCGACACACGGAGGTGAAGTATAGCGGCTGGTGATACGTTGATATCTTTCTTTTTTTAGTGGATGATACGTTGATATCACTTGCATGGTATCCAAATCATGAACAGGTACGGTGTCGAGGGATATTTTGGACAGGCATAATTATAGCCCATGCATTACTAGTATTTTTCCCTCCTCGCATGTTGATCATAACGATTTATTATTACGTGCAGATGCCTGATAATTTTTCAACATTTGATCCAAATCTCTTCAGCCGTCGATGGTGCCTTTAGATAGAGCAAGTCTCGGTTCAAAATTAAATTCACGTGGTGTTTGCTTCACCCTGCGTACACACTACACACACGCAGCACGCTGTGCAAATTTCGGCTCTGCTATATATTAGAGATCTTCATCAACACATGCAAAACATACCCGCCCTCGGCGGCGGCGGGGACCGGTGGGCCGGCTCAGGCAAGCTGCGTGGGGGGTGGGGCGGCGGCCTCCTCCACCGCGCCATGCCGCCGCTGCCAGGCTGCGCCGAGCCGGTGATGAAGTTCCAGCTAACCAACGGCAGGTTATTGGTGTTGCCGCTCGGCGGCGGGGCGCGCCTGAACGAGCTTGGCGACTGCGGCCAGGAGCCATGGCCATCCCTCGCCGCGGCTGGGGCTCGATCACTATTAAAAAACGATTTGCAGGAACGCTTCGATTTTTTTAGGGACGGACCAAAATGTCATCCGTCACTACAAATAGAGTGGGATTAGTGTAGCATCCAACCCACCCCTAGAAAAGCATTTTTAAGGACGGGCCACCCCTCACCCGCCCCAAAAATGAGCGCTATTTTCAGGGGCGGTTCATGGCGTCACCCGCCCCTAAAAAGAGCATTTCTAGGGGCGGGTGACGCCATGAACCGCTCCTAAAAATGGTGGCATTTGTAGAGGTGGATCATGGCCTCACCCTTCCTACATATGCATTTTTTAGGGGTGGGTAATGGCATAGCCCGCCCCTACAAATGGTTCCACACAAAAAAAAAAAATTCACAACTTTTTCATGTAATCTCGAATGAAGTCAAACTTTATATCAAAATTGTAGACAATGACGAGATATAAAACTTTGTAGTTGAAATCTTTTTCATTTGAGGTCACATAATGGTCCAAAAGATTATTATATAAGTTCTCTAATATCTATAACTATATAGTATCTCATATATAACTCAAGTCATACTTTGAGGCAATCGGGATTCCTTGACTTGCTGTTCCCGTGACTTTTGAGCCTATGTGGGCCGTCCGCTCTGAGTTGGATGGATAGGTTCATATTTTGCATGTGTAGATTAGTCCTGAGAAGTAGTTACATATTTTCTAACTCTTTTTATAAATAACTTAATAGAAAAAATCATAAATATAGATATTCAAATACACAAGTTGGCTCACGCAATCATGGAGGTTCATATCGAGTCGTATAGCTAATTAAGAAACATCACCGACTTGATTAAATATGAGTGCTCACCAAACAATATAATATACTGCAGCAGATACATAGCACAATAAAAATGGGTCCTGTGGTTTAGTTTTGCCGAAGAGATCGTGATTAATTACTCAATCAAGGTGTGTGTCGTCTATGTCTATGATCAAATACCCATCGCCATATCGATGTAAACTTCTGCCTTAACCTTTACTTGATTACCAAGATGCATGACTTGATCGGGATAGAGACCTCCTTGTCAATTCAATGATTTTTTATTATATGCTTGCACATTTCATGACGATAAAATTAGTGCTTACTTGTTGAATCATCGCGTCCTCATCATCATTAATTGCCTTAAGTAGTACATGCCTGTTTAAATTATTGTTCCCTCCTGTTCTAGAAAATATAAGTCCTAACTACTTGCTACATTTCTTCAAAAAAAAAATACAAACATTACGCTCCAATCTTGCTCATGTGTCATGTCAGTGAACCTAATTGCAGCGTGCCGTCTTGCAAACAGGCCACACACGTGTAAAAAATATTCCTCTTATATCTATATCAAACTCTTTTTTAGGCTGTGTGTCGTTTTAGGTATAAGTCGGGAAAATTTCAAGACGATTTATCACCTTTATGTATTGTGCTTGAAATCAATAAAATTTTCCTTTCTAAAAAAATTCTCTTATGGGTACAAACTGGGCCAGATCAGCAAGTAATGGGTCTTAAGCTTATGGCCCATGGATCACCGTTTCCAGAGTCCGGTCCAAATAAGATTCCTCAAAAGTTCTTAGGCCCAAATAGACCCTTCTCTTCACGCAGCGCGGCGGCGCCGACCGAGGAAGCATCGGGAGGGCACGGCGACGGCGGCGAGATATTACCGAGATGAAGACGGTCAGCCTAGGCGCCTCCAGGCCCTCCACCGTCAACTTCCGCATGTACGTCCTCTCCCCTCTCCTAAATCCTCTTCCATCAGAGAGAAACCCTCGGATCGATTGCTGCGGAGGAAGACGGGGGGCGGTGGCTGATTCGTTCCTCTCCGGCTCCTCCTCGCCGCAGGCCGACGAGGGACAACCTGGTGCCGATACGCGTCGACCTCGAGGTGGACGGGCAGCGCTACAGGGACGCCTTCACCTGGAACCCGCGAGGTGGCCTGCCTGCACCCATCTCCGCTTCGTGTCTTGCTTCATCCCCCCACTTGCCTTTTGCTTTGTCGCTCGGTCGCCGGATTGATTCCCTTGCCGCACCTGGCGCGCAGACCCCGACTCGGAGATCATCAGCTTCGCCAAGCGGACGGCAAAGGACCTCAAGCTGCCGGCCAATTTCGTCCCCCAGATGCTCCAGTCCATACAGGTGCCTCTCTCTCTCTCTCATCGTTTGTTGCTTGCTTGTCTTGTCTTGAAATGCTGCACCTTTGTTGTTTACTATTTGATCAATTGTATTACTGCAAACAGGGGCAACTTGCGGAGTTCCGCTCCTACGAGGGGCAGGAGATGCAGATCAAGGAGAAGATTGTGCCTCTCAAGGTTTGGTTAGCTTTTATCTGTCTAATTGTTGCACATCAGCAGACTGTTTCTGGGCCTCTTGTATTTTTATACTCAAATGAATGAAGTTTATGTATTCAAGTGATAGCTTATGTATGGTGAATCTGCAGATTGACCTCCGAGTGAACAACACTGTAATAAGAGACCAGTTCTTATGGGTATGTATGCGTGTATTTGTAAATTCTAGGAGTCCTCATGTCCAGAAGATTTGCTTTAATTCACCTGCATTTTTGGTGGTCAGGATATTGGCAACCTTGATAGTGACCCTGAGGAATTTGCGAGGATGCTATGTGACGATTTGAACATCACAGATCCTGAAGTCGGGGTATGCTTTAAATCATGAAATCTTAGTGGTCAGTGTAATGAACTTTTAATTCAGCTGAAGCAGCAGCTTTTATGACGAGGGTTTCCCATCTTAGCTGGCCCCTATTTACACATTTGCAGTCCCGCCTAATTGTCATACGGGTGCGGTTACTTGATGAGAAGAGCATGCATTAAACTATGTTGTAATTGCAAGTCAAGCAAACTGCCACTACTATTATTGCCAAATATTTCTAATTTTCGCTGGATGCAGAACTCGTGATTGGCTTAGTCGTAATTTGCTGTTACATGAATATGAATATTTCTTGCACTGCAATTATTTTCATTTAAATGCTTGTGCGCATTAGTTTCTGCAGCTTTGGTTTACGTTGACAGTCTTTTGTTTGATGTGCAGCCGGCAATAGCTGTTTCCATCCGTGAGCAGCTTTATGAGGTTAGATGAACTTTCCTGTGCAAATTCTAGATCACAATATCATGAAACTGCTTTGATGTTCCTTAGCGGCAGAACTTGGAAAAATTTGCTGCTTCACATATACTGTTAATCTTCTTTTTGGTAAGGCCTTCTAGTGAAAAAAAAAATACTTTGCAGATTGCTAGTCAGAGTGTCTCTGTTATGAGAGAGAAGCAATTGTCAAAGAAGGGAAGGCGAGCACCAGAGTTTTCTTCGAATAGGTTCGTGGAAGAATTTACTGTTTTACCTTTGAACAAATATCTAGGGTAGCTGGATAAATACAGATACTAATCAGCATATTCGAACTAAATGCTCTCCTTCCTGTTTTGTGTTTCCCTGTTTGTTATATGAAATTGATGTGGCCATGTTTTGCAGCAAAGCCGTGAACAACGCGGTGGACTTATTCAAGTATTTTGGCAGCAAAGGAAGCGTCATTCGGTGCGTTCTTTTCTTCTCGAAACATTGATCTGCTTAATGATTAGTGTAGTTGGGTTATGATAGTATCATTTATGTCATCTGGTAGGCATGTAAGGCAGGGAATTGGTCACTGACAATGTTCTCTTTGGTTTTGTACTAATACGCTACTAGTTTACAACAGTTTGGTCTTAAAACTCCCTTGCTTGTGCTTTTCCGTTTTGGTGTATCAGGAAAAGGAAGGAATGGTATCTGTATGAGCCTGTTGTCGACGTTGTAGCTAATGAGGAAGGTGGAAAAGAGGAGCCTAATAATTCTAGTAGGTGAGGAAAGAGCTGAGATGGAACATTTAATGCTATTTCTTGAAGCTGTTATTTTGTGTCCTTTACAATGCCATCCCCGTTAAAAGAAAAGAGGTGGAGAAAATAAAGATTCCTAGGTTGTGTAGTTTAGTTCGTAAACTTTTTTACTGCTAAAGGGACAACACAACTTTCAAATTTTCCGCAGGCCGAAGAAGCGAGCAGAAGAAGAGAAAGTCGCAAGTCTTCAATCCCTTTGATCCAGACATAGGACTGCAGTCTTGAAGAGGATTGTTGAGCAAGCTGCTGATTGCCTCTAACCACAAAGGGTTTCCAGCCGAACCCTGTCTGCCGTGGGGATGGTGCCTGCCTGACATTAGTCCAAGGATATGCATGGGTTAATTGTTGTTTGCATGTCTTAGTCTATATATGTATGTATACAGTGTGAGGGTTTATCCTGTGATGCCATGCCGCAACACCGTGACACTGTGTACTCCTTCAATCTTCAGTCACATGCATGCGAGGGATTATTGGCTGGCTGCCAACGCGTGTTAAGAGGCCACGTATGCTTGCACGACGAATTCGAAACCTTTGCGGTGTAGCAACGAATTAAGAAGCAGCAGGTGCGGTACTGCTGTAACGTTCAAATTTGTCTGAGTTGAAGGCAGGTTTGGATTCAACGAATAAGGGCCTGTTTAGTTGAAACGCAAATTTTTTTTGCGAAAGAATCTTACTAATTTGAAGTACTAAATGAAATATATTTATAAAAAATTTTGCACAGATGG
Organism: Panicum virgatum; assembly: GCF_016808335.1. Classification (NCBI taxonomy): domain Eukaryota; kingdom Viridiplantae; phylum Streptophyta; class Magnoliopsida; order Poales; family Poaceae; genus Panicum; species Panicum virgatum. The sequence goes on along the minus strand of NC_053138.1, from coordinate 9,378,901 downwards.
GTTGTGATGTTTTTTTTGTGTTTACAGGATTTATAGGGTGTAAACTAAACAGGGCCTAAACCAAACAGCAATCTATAGCAGACCATGGGCCATCATCCCATGCCTTTCCGTACTTTTGTGTGCCATAACTCCCGAGCATACTAGGGTGGGCCTGAAAACCGTAGAATTCTAGGGATATTTAATTTTTGTACCACGATTGGAGGGTGCAACTAGGCAGCGTATCAGGTGCAAACCAATTTTTTCGTGCAAATTATATAAATTTCAATTTGAGTCATTGGATCAACATCGAAGGGGTATGAGGGATTGCATAATTTTACAATCTGGACCCCACTTGGATTGGATAATCACATTTTTGCAAATCTCCCCTCCCATCTTTTTGCGCCTCTCCCCTTAGATGTTGATCTGATGGTTTAGATTGAAGTTTTTATAGTTTGCATGAAAAAATTGGTTTACACCTGATATGTTCCTGTGCAACTAACCCCTCTCATGTTCATCCCTCTCAAAACAGCGACAATTCACATGCTGCCACTCATCTCGTAAGGATGTGAATAGTGCTGGGCCCTTTTCTTGCAAAGTATTGGCCCATCAGAAGCAGTAGTCTTCTGGCTGGCTTTCGTTTACGTTACAGTGATATATTATTGGCGTCCATCCTACGGGAAACAGTGTAGAATAATAGGACCAGTTTTAATGAAGGTTTTATGAAAAGTTTTAAAGTAGTAAATTCTATGCTAAATTATCAATTTTGTTGATATGCATGGAGAGGAGATAAGTATGGAGAGCGGTGGCAATTCATTGTGGGCATTAATGGGAACGTATCAGACGCAAACCAACCTCTATGTAAAATATAGAAATTTCAATCTGAGTCATTGGATCAACATCTAAAGAATATGGGGATGTGTAATTTTACAATCTGAACCTGCCCTTAAACTGGGTAATCACACTTTTACAAATCTCTTCTCTCACTTCTCTACGCCATCTCCTTGGATATTGATCTAATAGCCCGGATTGAAGTTTTCCTAGTTTGCACAAAAAAATTAGTTTACACCTGATATATTTCCTAAAATATTTTGGAGTATCATATTATGCAATACTAGTACGCCTTCTGCCGCGGGGAGTGTAGCCAATCCGATCCTTCCTTCCTCCCCTCCCCGGCCGAGCCGTGTCAGGGTGGCAGGCAGGCTGGCCCGCCATGCCGGTAGAGGGTACTAGCCCCGGCCGGCCGGCGGGGCAGCGTCGTCGTCCGGTCCGGGTAGCACTACCGGAAGGGAGGTCGCCGACGCCATCGCGAGGCGCGTGCCCTTGGTGTGAGGGTGCCTGGAAAGAGGGGTGCTTAGCAGCCAAGGAATTCCACTCCTGGCTACTAGTAGCATCTCCGGCGGCACACGCAAAATATCATCATTTCTTTGACTACCAGGGGGGCCCCCGCGCACCCCCGTGGCATTGATGTACTGGTTGGGAGGGAAGCAAAGCGAGACCGGGCTGCTCCGGTCGCCGTCGCGGGCAGGCCGACGTTAGTCACGCGGCATGCACGCGCGGCGCCGGCGCCCGGCCGCGGATCGCCGGATGGAGGCCACTTGTGCGCCGCGGCGGCCACCGTACGTGTCCTCCGCTGGTTTCTCCATCTCGTCCGCCTGTTCCCACTTACCGGCCCGGCCCCCCCAGGGCGCCACTCTCCCGTCTATAAATCGATCGGCCCGAGCCCCAAGAGGAGGAATCCAATTCTTCTTCCAACAAGCCAGAGACTGCGCGAGCCGCACGGCACTGACCGCTGAGCCTCATATCCAGCAGGAAAGAGAGACAGAGGCAGCAGAGAGCATGGCGGAGGGCAAGGCCAACTGCATCGACATCCTGATCGCCATCCTCCTGCCGCCGCTGGGGGTGTTCCTCAAGCACGGGTGCGGGCACGAGTTCTGGATCTGCCTCCTCCTCACCTTCCTCGGCTACATCCCGGGCATCATCTACGCCGTCTACGCCATCACCAAGTAGTACGAGTAGTATCGTCTTCTGTCTATGCTATGCCAGTGGGGATCCTGATCGAATCTGTCGATGAGTGCTCCACTTCATGTGTGTTCGTGCCATGATGTACTAGTGCTCCTGTTTAGTTTCGTCGCCCCCGCTCTTGTATTTATTTACCCGTGCTTTGTTGGTTGATTATATCCCAGTGCTGATTTCGCTGCTCACCATGTCTGAGCTTTTTTTTTTGAGAAACATCATGTCTGATCTTTTGTTGTTGTTGAGGATTTGAGGCGTACTCCTCTCTCTAGCTCATGGATCGCTGCAATCGATCAAGGTTACTGAAAATTATATGCTGTGATCAAGGCGCTTGCTTCATATCAGCGACAACGTGTCGATCCAACCGTGTGTGCAGCGGCACGCAGCAGTGGTTTCGTTTCTATGATGAAGTTGTCAACTTGTCGTCTCCGACGATCTTGTACGATGCAATCCATCGCCTTGTTCGGCTGGGAGATTCAGCCAGCCACAACAGTATTTTTCTCTCACGCCAAATCAGCCAGCCAGCCAGCAGTGTTTTTCTCTCACGCCAAATCAGCCAGGCAGCCATCTCTGCGCCGATTCTACTGACCGCGCTTCGTTCCGCAACCGTCAGAGCAAACACGTGTATAGTCGACGAAGCAGCAAGGACCTGACTAAAAGGCCGCGCCGTGCTCATGAGGAGTCCGCTCGGCTTACCGAGCAGCGCGACAGACGATTCCAGTTCGGAGTCGAGACGAGAAACGCGCCCTGAGAACGCGGTGCAAAGCTTGTTTCATCAGGCTTTCAGTTTCAGCTGCTGCCTACCCCCGGCCGTTTCAGATGGATTCAGAGTTTACCGCGACAAACAAACTCAGCAACCTTTTCTGCCAGCCTTGCCTTGCCTTGCCTTGCATCACATCATCATCTCTTTTGTTTGGACGCGGGCTGCCTTGCCCTGCCTAGGATCCCAACCAGACAACATTCGTGCTCGTGCGCCACGCCACTCACCAGCCTCTCTGTCTTCTCCTCCGGTTCCAGCTCCTGCTCCTGCACGCTCCGGTGAGGAGATGACACGAAACAGTTGCAGGCCGCACTCAGGCCTGGAAAAAAGGGGGGGAAATTCCAGACGGACCGGGCCGGGCCGGGCCGAATGACTCCTGAGTGAGGAGCGAACGACGGGGCAGCCGGCCCGATGCGCCGCCGGTCCGGTTGCTGACGCGGTTTTTTCTTTTTTATATTTTAAAAAAATTAAAATTTCAAAAATATATGTCCGTTTTGAAATATTTCAAAAATATACCCCGGTCGCCCTCCCATAGGGCGACAGGCCCAAAGTGTAATTTTTTTTTTCTTCAAATTTGCAACGAAGTCTCTGGAGAAAAAAAAAGCCCAGTCGCCCGTTGGGGGGGCGACAGGGGCCTGTCGCCCACCCCTAGGGCGACAGGGGCCTGTCGCCCGTTGGGGGGCGACATGTCTTTTTTTTTCCAGGGACCTATTTTGAGCTATTCGTGCGTGTATTCGTCATCATCGTCGGCAAGATCTCGGCCGCTAACTCCTACCGCACGTAACTTGTCCTTCATTAAATCACGGGAAAAAATCGCAAGAACTTCCCTTATTTCACGAGCATTATGGAACCCACAAACATAATAAGTTAACATCAATAATATCTATAGAAACAAATGACAAGTAACCTACCACAATCATAAACATCGGATACAAATAAGCGGTCCACAGCTATCTCATTACAAATAAACATCAGATACATCTAACCACCCCTAGGGCGTCGGACCCTCTTAGCCCTCTGCTGGGCACGGACATGTCCCTCGGAGTAGGTGAGAACATCCGGAGACCTCACCTGTCGCTCAGGACGCGCAAGGGGCTGTGGTGTCTGCTGCTGAGAGATCCCAAGTGGTGCTCCTCCTAGCTGTGAATACCCCAAGACATCGGGGTCACCTTGCGCGGCAGGCTCTTCTGGACTCAAGCTGTCGAAGTCGTCTAAGGTGAAGGTCTCGTTATCTGGTCGAAAGGAGGAAGAAGAAGGTCCGGCGCCCGCATCGGGGTAGAATCCTACGCAAAAAAATGTGGATGTTAGCGTACGCTCGTATATTTTGTCATGCCATGTAGAAACCGAAATACGAAACATAAACTAACCTGTGTAGGCCGGTATCTGTGGCCCCGGTACCATCCCTGGATACGGTCCGCCAACTGGTGTTGTCCCTCTAAACATTCCAGTATGGCCGAACGCAGTAGCTGGATCGTATCCTGTATGTGATATTAGTAAATATGTAGGAACACGTGATGCAATTTTAAAGAGATATGTACGTTACCTGCACTTGGGAAGAACTGCGACGTCGGCCCGTGCATGGTCGACGGACACGGGAACGACGACGAGGCCTGAGACGACCCGTGGCTGTCTTCGTACTGCACACGGCTTCCGAAGTTGTGCGCTACCTGACGCAACTGATCACGCTGCCTCGACCATGCCTCTGTCTGCTCAAACTGGGTCATTGGGGATCCGACACGTACCCTCGTCAAGTAAGTCGAGCAGTCCGTCTCCATCATGTTGCAAAGGCGAAGCTGCATCAATTAAGTAAAAGTACAGTCACAAACACATGAATTATCTTATGAATATGATTATATATATATATATATGCAAATATGATCAAGAGACTCACCGCGCCAGCTAGTGCCTCCACGTGGTGCCGGCCATAGCCATCCTGAGGCCTCGCCTGGTGTGGCTGCGGGTGAGTGTCAACAAAAACCAGACGAGCCCGAGTCCGGGGTAAGTACCAGGTGATGTAAGCCCTAAATGAGCTGTCTGTGTGTGGTCCTGTTGGATGGACCAAGAGCTCGTCTGCCCGTTCCCATTGGTCCACCCACGGTTGCATCTTGGTGAGCCAATCATCAGAGCACGGCAAGCCACTCCTTGACAACCTACAAAGTGGACCATGAAGAATCGTTAGATTCGACACGAATGTATGAGCCAAGTTCATTCATAATTACATGTGGTCCTGGCGACTGACACGCTCCAACGCGGTGGGCACCGGAAACTCCTGGCGCTGCCCAAACTGTCTCCTGACTCTCCAGGGGCAATATGCCTCAACCGCGATGTCATAAACCAGGACGGTGGAAGTAAGCCACACGCTCGCATTCGCGGAGCAGTGCGAAAACAGGCCTGCTGGTGCACGGGTAGCCACAGCCTCTGGGCTGTAAGGCTCCCGGATAACGTCCTCGGGCGTCAGCATGTCGAGCTCCGAAACAAACTCAGGATATGCGCGTCTAACCCGCGCATGTGCCCAGGACCTCTGCATTCCGAATAAGTAAAATTAAAATTGCGCTAATACATCATGTAACAATGAATAACAAAATTAGATTTGTTGCGAACGTACCTGACGCCAGATCCAGATAGTTCCCATAGTGGGCCTCTCGTCCTCCTCGTCGTCGTACATGCCTCCGTGGTAAGGCTCGTGGCTGACAAAGGGCCGACCAACGGCTAGCCTCTCGTACGACCAAAGCTGTAGCAGTAGTGGGCACCCTGACAGGATAGCGTTCCCATGTGTCTTCATGCAGCCGTCACAGAGTCCACGGTAAGTGGCTGCAAGTACCGCCTCACCCCAGCTGTAACGCTCTCTGAAATACTTCATGCACCTATATATGATGAACTCAACAATTCCCACAAGTGGAAAGGCACGACAAGAACGCATAACCATATTGAAACACTCTGCATGGTTCGTTGTCTGAATACCATACCGTATTCTGTTGGTATCATAAAGGAATGACCATTTCTCCTTAGGTGCACCTCAAATCCAGTGTGAAAATGGCTTCTCAATTGAATCCCTAGCCTCTGCAGCCTGACTCGTGCCTGCTCCTGATACCCTTACCTTCACTAGCTCTGCAGTCAACTGATCAAGCATCTGCCATAATGCATTGAATTTTCTCTGTTGATTTTGGGTGCACAACCTCTTAAACAGGTTCTTAAGATCCTTGTTCTTGAAGTGTTCATAGAAGTTTGCACCCATATGCCTAATGCACCACCTGTTTTGGACATCAGGCCATAATGGAGGCATTGTCGCAGTTCCACTTTGCAATTTCAGTATTGATTGCAGGATACCTGCATGCCTATCACTAATAAGGCACACATCTGGACGTGCAGCAACAACATGAATCTTCACTCGTTCAAGGAACCAATACCAACTGTCTATGTTCTCGTTCTCAACAAATGCAAATGCGAGCGGAACAATTTGGTTGTTGCAATCTACACCGATTGCGGTGAGTATCTGACATTTATACCTTCCAGTCAAAAATGTGCCATCAATGCAGATCACCGGAAGACAAAACTGAAATGCTCTAACACAAGCACATATGCAATAGAAGGCTCGTTGCATAATTCTTTGTCCCCTAGTCACGGCTAGTACAAGGTATGTGTCATAAAAGGTTCCAGGATTTCTAGCAGCAACCTGGGATAACATACGAGGTAGGTTATCATATGATGCCTCGTATGTGCCGAACCGCATCTCGAACACCCTTTGTTTAGCCCGCCATGCCTTCAAATAACTGATGGTGTACTGGTAAGTCTGCTCAATGTGTCGAACAATCATTTTTGGCTCATAATTTAGGTTGTCCATAATAAACCCATACATTTGCTTCGCAACAAAGTCGCATGATATAATGCGATGCGAGGAAAGAACTTCTGACAGCAAACAAGTGTGCTCTGTGACAATGGAACATTTCCAGTTTGACTTCCATTTTCCCTTGAATGCATGTACTCGCCATGGACATCCAGCATTCACACACTTCACCTCATATTCTTTACTGCCAGACTTTACGACTCTGAATTCTCGTTTCAATGAGATTGTCCATAGTCTCACAGCATCTTTTACGGCTTCAATGTTTGGATATGTTGCACCTTGCACTACCTCATTCCCTCTGTACTCCCACTCCTGATTTCGTACATCTTCTGCGACATGACTGCCAAAACCATGCTCTTTCCACTCTTTTGGCAATGAGTACTGCTCGTCATCAGATGAGTCCTCATATTCTTCCATCTCTATTGCGGTTTGGTCTTCTGCCTCCATCTCGTCCACAATGCTATGTATCCTCTCTCCCTCATCAGTAAGGCCCTGTGGTCCCATGTTTTGGTTCTCTGTCTCTTCTGACTCATGTTGGATACTCGGAGTTCCTTGATCTGCACAATGTTGGATTTCAACATAATTGGTCTCTCTTCGAATACTCGGAGTTCCTTGATTTGCACAATGTTGGATTTCATTTTGTGTCTTCTCCCGGATTTGAACAAGAATGGCCAGAGGCCACCCACGCTCTAGAGCTGCTTGCATGTACTTCTGCCAGTCATCAGTGCTGTGTATCATCATTAATTCCCATAATTCACTTTCTACCTCCCAATTAACAAGAGACTGGACAGTGATCACATGTGTCAATGGATCAACATGGAACCCACGCTGCAGCCACTTACATATGGAACCAAAACTCCTTTCCAGAGATTTATCTATGCCGCTAGATGTGCGCTTAAAGGCAGAAAGATCTACTCCATTTGGCCCATACATAACATTGTATTCACCATAAAATACTTGAAACTGCATCTTGCTCGACATATCTGTATATCACATAATACTTATCGAGTTATACTCTTTACTTCACTACCTTATTCAATAATCCGTAAAAACTAAGTATGAAATTCAACTACAACGTATAAGTATTCATAACTACGTGATGACACTCAAATTCTATACTGCATATGCCAAATTCTATTCTAAATCATAATTAATTTATAAACACGTCTCTAATAGTACTGCAATTGTAATAATAAATGCGTAGAACTAATTTTCTAAACTAATTCACTACTACGTAACTACAAACTAAAGTATCATTAAACTCCTACTTAAATGGTTCTACTATAGCACTAATTAAATTAAATTAATCATATTTAAATACGTAGTACTTAAATATAACAATATTTAAACTAAATGTACTAACCTACAGATCACAAGTGCTGAATTCGGCAGGGCTTCGCCGCTTTCCTTCTCCTCACTTCTCTCTTTTTTTTCTAGATTTTTGGTGGAATTTTCGGGCTCAAATGAGGAGAGAAGGGGAGGGCTGGCCCTTTTATAGGGGGAATACCCCCGGTCGCCCGCAGGGGGGGCGACAGGCCCCCCCTGTCGCCCGGGGGGGGGGGGGGGGGGGGGGGCGACAGGCCCCTGTGGGCCGGGCCCAGCGGCGGTCGCCCGTGGGCTGGGCGACAGGCCCCTGTCGCCCCCCCCCCCCCAACGGGCGACTGGGCCTTTTTTTCTCCAGGGACTTCGTTGCAAATTTGAAGAAAAAAAAATTACACTTTGGGTCTGGCGCCCTATGAGAGGGCGACCGGGGTATATTTTTGAAATATTTCAAAACGGACATATATTTTTGAAATTTTAATTTTAAAAAAAATATAAAAAAGAAAAAACCGCGTTGCTGGCCACCCTGCCGATCTGATATGGCCCCGCTCGCCGTCGCCGACCTGTGAATGAAACCCGCGACACTACACGGCGGCCGAATGTTCTCCCTGCCATCGGACATCGCATGCAGTGCGGACGGCACATAAAACTTGTTTCTTCTTCAGAAACAGACTCTGCTTCTGTCAGGGAGAAGAATGAATGAATTTCAGAATTTGGCAACAACTTCCCCTCTTTGTCAGGGTACAAATCAACACCAATAATGATCTTCGCATGCCCATCGCATTCTTGCTCGCAAATTCAGTACTAGCAATTCGTGCCATGAGACCTGAAGGTGTGTGTGGAGGGTCATGTGTGCTGGCCTCACCCTGTCCTGTCGACGTTGCGCTTGAGCTCTGGTTGATGTGTACTCGCTCGATCTGTCTTGATCAGCCATCTTAATTCTCAGAGCTTGCGATTATCAGAGTACTCGCATTCAACTATTTCGCCCGTCTGAATTTGTAAAACTTGTAAGCAACCCCAACTTTTATTGCCGGCAAGAGAAACTCGATCAGCAAGTAGTACAACAGAAAAGAGGCGGCAGCAGCAGCACAAATTAATGGCGGGCGACTAGGAGGAATAGGGCTCCTGGCGAGCGCAGTCGAGGTTGGGCCCGACGTCGACGCCGAGCATGCGGCAGTACCGCCGGAAGAAGCCGATCCGGTCCTCCACCGGCGCGGCGTTGCCGCCGGGCCCGCACTCGATCCCGCCGTTGATGATGTTGGTCGTCAGCCCGAACCCCGGCGCCCGGCCCGCCGCCAGGTCGCCGGGGCCGGGCCGGTAGCGCCCCACCATCACGTCGTGGCACGACGGCTTGGGCTCCCGCGGCGTCATCCAGAACCACAGCGCCGTCTTGAACGCCACCTCCGGGTCGCCCGCCACCACCTCCGGGTCCCGCAGCCCGTCGAAGCCCAGCGCCTTGCCCGCCGGCCCGTAGTTGAAGTTCCTGGCATCATGCGACCACCCCAAAACAAATGCAAATCTCGTCATCTCCTCCGTCGCCGGCGGATCGGATCGGAGCTTCCGGAGAGAAACGTAGGTACTACGTACCAGGAGAGCTGGATGGGGCCGCGGCCATGGTAGGACTTGCCGGGGAAGCACGGCCACTCGGTGCTGCTGGCGTCGCAGTAGTTGCTCGGCGGCCGGATCTCCTCCTTGAAGCAGAGGCCCCACGCGAAGGGCCCGTCGGGCGCCGTCGCCCACCCGCCGGTCGTCTCGTGGGAGATCTGCGCCAGGAACGCCGCCACCTCGCGCCTCCGGGTGGCGGCGCCGCCGTCGCCACCGAACTCGGGGAACGCCTCCGCCGCGCGGAGGAAGGAGGTGTAGTTGTAGAAGCCGCGCGCGGGGCAGGCGGCGTCGTCCTTGTGGAGGAAGAAGGAGCGGTACACGTCCTCCGTCACGATCGACGCCACGTGGCTGCGGCCGCTGCTGGGGAACAGGCAGTCCCACCTCCACCCCGACGACCACCACCACGCCTCCGCGACGCCGGCGTTGGAGACGATGGCCAGCAAGCCGGCTAGCAAGAAGATGGGACGAGGGAGGAACAGGCGCGCCATTGTTGTCTCAGCAATTGGTTACGACGACCGTGTGTGTGTATAGAGTTATAGACAGCGCTCGAGGAGTATGTGTGCAGGCAGCAGCAGGTGTAGCACGATCTAGGCGAGGACACACATGGCGTGCACGTGCGCGGAGGGCATCCCCCGGCCGCGCGGGGCGGCCGGATTGAGGCGACGGCGACCGGCGGCGCTGGCGGAATATATATAGCTCATCACCATCTCCCACCAGGCACAGTTGACTTTGATCATCTTGATCGGCCTTGCTACATTATTGGATCATGCATGAGAAGCGCTGCAGCAGTAAAGCATCTCAGAGCATCGATCTGTTCATGCGACAGCAAGTGTTGTATCCTTGGAATTTGGGCTAGGTCAATGGCGACCAACTGGGCATGCATGTGCTGCATGCTTGCATACATCGACAAGGGCTCATGGCCGGGCTGCTAACTCTGTTGATTTGTTTAGACAAAACAAGTAACTTTTGGACTATGTTATCTCCGATGACGGAAATGAAATGCTGCTAACTGTTGCAGTCGCATGTTGAATAAAGGAAGATTAGTGAGTGAAGATGGACAGAGAGCAGACAGCACGGTGGCCGGCTTGAGCAACGGTGATAAGAGAGACCTGCAGCAGGCTGCAGAGTGGCGGCCAGTGAGGCCAGAATCAGGTGATCGCTCCACCAAGGGCATTGAGGCCCATATGAAGTGGCAAGGCCTGTGCCCTGGGGCATTGAGGCCCATATGTCATATGTTCATTTTATTGCCAGCATGCTGTTTGCTACGCCAAATGCCAAAACATATATTATTACCCTTCAAAAAAAACATATATTATTACATCACTGAAGAATTGATGTGGTGATAACGGACCTTTGAACAATAGCAAGAAGCAAAACTTCGGAAGGTGAGCAAGAGATAAAAAGGCATGTCAGCACGGCACAAACTAATGTAAAAGCATCAGTTGCCATGTTTTCTACTCCCTCCGTTCCAAATTTTTAATCATTTTAGCTTTACTAGATAAATAGATTTATTATGCATCTAGACATAATATATCTAGATGCATAGTAAAAACTATACACGTAGAAAAGTCGAAATTACTAATAATTTGAGACGGGGAGTACCTACACACCTCCACCTGTTCAACTGCGTCTATTGGTTTTGGTTGATTTTGTGTATATATATATGGTGCACCCCCCCAAAAAAAATTTATTGTATATAGATCTAAGCTCCTAATACTTCCTCTTGTAAAAAATATAAAAATATATGCCATTTAAGATACTGGTATATTGTATGATGTAGCGCGATGTAATTTTAAAAAAGAATGTACTCCCTATGTTCCAAATGAATTTGCACTACCGGTATATTTCATTTAAGAATGTAATTTTAATTTTTAAAATATTTATCATTTAAGAATATACTACCGGTATATTTCGCCGTGTGCCATGGTTTTCCGTGTGCTTTACGTGTGGCGCGCGACAAAGTCTGATTTCGCCGTTTGCCCATGAATTTGCACACGGCGGTTAGCGTGGCACACGGCGAACTCTCGTTTCCCGATAGTGGATTAGTCATTGTGGCTTTTTAGAGATTCATAGGCATTGCTATGCATCTACACATATATTATGTCTAGGTGCATACCAAAACTTATGAATCTAGAAAAGCTAAAACAACCAACAATTTGGGACTGAGGAAGTAGTTGATAATACTTTTTGTATGATGAATTAAATAATAGGCTCAAAGCTGGGCCTTAGGACATGGCCTGATATGTGATATGTAGCCTCGCTACTAAAGTACCGATCCCTGGCCATTGGCTTGCTAGTTACATATATTGATTTTATGTATTCAATCCATTTTGACAATGGAGTAAGCTTAAATATTTTATGTTGCCAACATATGTGTTATTTATATATAAATGGTTATCAATACTATAATATTCTTTGATTGATTATTCTAAAATGACATAAGTTATGAATCAGAGGGAGTACATTTCTTCTGCTATATCAGAAAACTGAAAAAGGGTTTGTTGCATAAAATTCTTCCAAAGAAAATATAGTTTTGGCCCTCTGGAGAGTAGAAAATAAAGTTTTTTTAATCAGAAATTCGACCAGGGTGTCAAAATTTATTCTTGTTATTAAACGTAACCAAACAATTTAGACGTTACGATAATGCTGTCATTGAACATGTTGACACATCTCATGGATGGATGAGTGGTAGCAGTTTGGCGTCTTGTGATCTTTGACGCGCCTACATTAATGGTCAAAAGTGCTGCCTGAATATATACCTGCAAGCTAAGAAGAATTTCAATCTTTGCAGCCTGATTATACATCTAGTCGTCGCATCCAGCCAGAAAAACCAAAATCATTTTGATTCGCTCTCAGGCTAGCTCTTAATCCGTTCCATTTTTACTGATCCATAACTCCTTTCTGTTTTTGTCAGACAGACCACAGTTATGAAAGGAGGAGCCTTCTCCCTCTCGTCGCTCTCACACCAACGGCGCCCAACCTAGACGGCTACAAGCCTACAACACAGAACACACTTTTCCTCTTTGCATCCCCGGCCGATTGGGGATCGAGCGATTCCGATCCTAGGGTTCTTGCGCCATGCCTCGTGCTGGGAAAGTGAAGATCCAATGGATCGTGCAGAAGAGCGAGCGGCAGGCGTCCTTCCGCAAGCGCCGCGGCACCCTGTTCGACAAGGCGCGCGATCTCTCCATCCTCTGCCAGGTCCCTGCGGCGGTGATCGTCTACGGCAGCGGCGAGGCCCAGCCGCAGGTCTGGCCGGGGATCCAGGAGGTCACGGGGATACTGCAGAGGTACCGAGACCTCCCCGACTCCCTCAAGGAGGCGCGCCGGCTGGACAACGAGCTCTTCATGCGCCGGCGCACGGAGAAGATGAGGAGGAAGCTGGACAACTGCAGGGCCAGCGCCAGCCGGCTCGAGGTCAACCTCATCCTCAACGACATCAGCCTCGGCCGCCGCCGTGAGTTCGCCGATCTGCCCCGCGAGCTCACCGGCGCCGTCGTCTCGGGGCTGGACGCGCTAAGGAGTGTCACCGCCGACCGCGTCAACTTCCTCCGCTCGGAGGCTGCCCAAGCGGCGGCGCTCCCGCAGCAGCAGCTGGAGGAAGCTGTGGCTGCGGCGCTGATGGCGTTGCAAGAGTCACGGTCACCCATGGTGCCGCCAGTTGCTATGGCGCCGCCGATGGTGGCGAACGCGCAGCCGGCACCGCCGCAATCCGCGCTGGTGCCGCCGCCGCCGCCGCCGCAGCTGCTGCAGGAGGAACCGCCGATGGTGCCACCTCTTGCGATGGCGCCAGTGGTAGCTGGCGCGCCGCTTCTGCTGCCGGCGCCGGAGCCGGAGCCACCGGTGGTTCCACCTCTTTCGATGGCACCGATGGTAGCTGACGCGCCGCTTCTGCTGCCGGCGCCGGAGCCACCGATGATGCCACCTCTTGCGATGGCACCAGTACTGTTTGATGACGCGCCGCTAGACCTGCTTCTGCTGCTGCTGCCGGACCCGGAGCCGTTGCCGCCCCAATCTGAGCTGGTGGTGGCGCCGGCGCCGCCGCTTCAGGAGCCTCCAATGGTAGCTGAAGCTGAGGCGCAGCTTCTGCTGCCGGCGCCGTTGCCAGAGCCACCGATGATGCCGCCTCTTGCTATGGCACCCGTAGATGACGTGCCGATTGACCTGCTTCTGCTGCTGCTGCCGGACCCGGAGCCGGTGCCGCCGCCGCCGCAATCTGAGCTGGTGGTGGCGCCGGCGCCGGCGCTTCAGGAGCCGCCAATGGTAGCTGACGCGCCGCTTCTGCTGCCGGCGGCGGAGCCGGAGCCTCCGGCTGCCGCTGCTGGTGCGGTTGTTGACGAGCCCCTGGACCTGTACGCCGAGCCCCGGGATGGAAGCTTCCTGCTTGAGATGGCAGATGCCATCATGGACGACGGCAGTGGTCGCCAGGCCACATCTGAGGACGTGGATCGCCTCCTCAGGGAGTACGGCCTCGAGAGCTTCAAGCCCATGTAGAGGGCATCAGAAAATGCACGCGTTGCTGCCTGCACTATGAATCTCAGAATTAATCTATCCTGTAGTGTTTGCTTTGTTTGATTTCGTAGTATCAATGGTCGAGAGAACCGAGTCGATCGAGTTAGTGTGAGGTCGTCGGCGTCGTCGTCAGTCTGAGTATTTAGATCGAGTAGCCCTTGTACTATCCAGAATTTGAATTTCACAACAGTGTGTTCTATATCTGCTTTCTGTTCAATATATGTTTCATTCAGATCTATTCCTCTGGTGTTATGATAACCGTGTCGTTGTTCAGCGAAAAGAGTCTTGCAGTCTGAGCTTATCTACAGTGTACGACTACTGCATGCGTTCATCGATACAACACCACCACTACAGTTCGGTTTTCTGCCCTTTCTGGTGTTACTGGGTTAATTTCCCCATTCTTATGAACCAATCTCAGTTCATTTAACAGCTGCATCGATCCCATGAACAACCTTTCAGGCCCAGGCTCAACAGACAGAAAAAAAAAAGTTCTGTTTTTCAAGCTGGCCATTTGGCTGGCATTCACTGTCAGTAAGGTTTCGAGATCTGTCATATGCCTGATGATATGTTCTGCAGAGATGTAGCTACCACATGCACATCCGTTCACTCCACCGACGTAATAAGGCTGCAAAACTAGACTCCATATTGTTGCAGAAGTGAATGACCACCATCTGACGATCCCGCAAACTGGGTATGGAGTATCAAGTTCTCTATCCTTCTTCGCTCATTACTTCTCTTGAGATAACGTTGTTGACTTGTTTTGTGAAGGTCCACAGGATAATTTTCACTTCATTTGGAGCTTCCATGCATCTTCTCCACAATCGTAACCAATCGGAAATGGTTGCATTTCTTGCTGAACCTGACGCGCCCTGATGTCCATTCCGGCGATCATGCATTTCCACACCAAACTTTTATCCTGATTTCACCCAAAAAAAGGCACAGATACCATTTTATCATATATAACACTTATATCGGCCTTCTATTTGGGGATTTTTTTTTGTTTCTTCACCCCGCGTAGTGAGAAAATCTGATTAAAGGTGAGTGATGCTAGACTACTACATGCGTTCATCGATACTGTTCAAGTAAGGTGAGTGATGCTAGACTTCAGTGCAAAGGGTGGCTGGAATTTCAGAGGAAGACTGCAGGGATAGCAGCTGAAATTGATAGTTGTTTCAGTTTGCGTTATGACTTGTTCTTTTGAGCTATGTGCCGTGCAGTCAGCGTACTGCGTGTTTGTGTGCTTTTGGCTGTAGACACTCACCTGTGAGTTGTTGAGGCCGGGATTTTCCTTTATCTAAAAAAATGCGTTCATCGATACACCACCACCACTACAGTTCGGTTTTCTGCCTTTCTGGTGTTACCGGGTTAATTCCCCCATTCTTAATGAACCCAATATAATCTCAGTTCATTTAACAGCTGCATCCCATGAACAACCTTTCAGGCCCAGGCTCAACAGACAGAAAAAAAAAGGTTCTGTTGTTTAAGCTGGCCATATTCACTGTCAGTAATAAGGTTTCGAGATCTGTCATATGCCTGATGATATGTTCTGCAGAGATGTAGCTACCACATGCACATCCGTTCACTCACCGACGTAAGGCTGCATATTGTTGCATGACCACCGCCATCTGACGATCCCGCAAACTGGGTATGGATGTATCAAGTTCTCTATCCTTCTTCGCTCATTACTTCTCTTGAGGTCGAGGAACGTTGTTGACTTGTTGTGTGAAGGTCTTCACAGGATAATTTTCACTTCATTTGGAGCTTCCATGCATCTTCCACAATCGTAACCAATCCGAAATGGTTGCATTTCCTGACGCGCCCCTGATGTCCATTCCGGAGATCATGCATTTCCACACCAAGCTTTTATCCTGATTTCACCGGGGGGAAAAAAGGCAGATACCATTTTATCATATAATTATATCGGCCTTCTATTTGGGGATTTTTTTTTGTTTCTTCACCCTGTAGTGAGAAAATCTGATTAATCAATGCTAGCTATTTCCCAACATCCATCAACTGGACATGATAAGCTCATAAACTATTCTGAGATATTTTCCCCCTCTCGATTTAGTGATGAGTGGACATTATTTTGGGGGTGTTGCATAGTATTCTTTCAAACTACTATCCTTTGCAATTCTAGTGATGACTATGAAATTAAAATAGGTCTTTAATTTATCTGTTATAAATTCCCAGTACAGTTAAAGATGAAAATGAATTATATATTTCACATTTGCTGCACTGTATTTGTACCATTCACACAGTAGCATTTGAAGATTTATGATGCAACAAAGCTGATGATGATCAAGAAGGCTAACATATACTAGTTCAATTCAGAACCTCAAAAGGTGCCGCATGCTATAAAATGGAAAATACAAAAATATTTGATAGCTCCTGAACTGAATAGGGACACCTTAGCCTTTTATTCTCAGTAAACCCACAGGCAGTTCGCAAAGGAACAGGTAATAACGAACGTGTGAGGTGTGTAACACTAACACATGATAAGAATTTCTCAGTTCACAAAAAATAAAAGCTACACAATAAAAATAGAAATTAAACAGGTTCGAGGAAAAAGGGCATGCATGAACCGGTGATCTGGCCAGTGGTGCGAGAGGCCACGGACATCCTACAGAAGTACAGAGGTGTATATGTGAACCTGCGTGACTCGATCTGACTCTGCCCAGGAGAAGAACTCTCACGATTTTGAGGGCTCTGCACCAAAGTATTTACAACCACTACCGGAAACGGCACACGGCAAATGTGGGGAATAATCCCGTAGTGAACCTTCACGACGGGATGGGAAGCTCACCATTTACACTTTCACATCATATAGAAGATTTGTCTTCCGAGCCTTGCGCACAAGTCAATTCAGAGATGCACATGAAATTTGTTATGGACTGCAACAGCTTCATTCCTTTCCTCAAAGGGAACAGTCTAAGGCTGTAGAATGCTATAATGCAGTTTCATAAATAATTTAAATAATATATTTGCAATAAAATCTCTATAGTCTCAAATGGTGCCCTCGCTGAAACATTATACGCTCAGCACCCACCTATATATCTGATGTATTTATCCAGCGTTAAGTTCATTCGTCCTTAAGAAGTTCCATTACACTCTCAGCACCCATCTATATCTGATCTTTGGACAAAGCCTCTGCTGCATTGCATGCATAATTTTTATGTACAACACTTAACCCATGTTGTGAAGTTTTATGTTGTATCTCTTGTTCCGATAAAAGCTGCTAGCCATATCCTCGTAGTCGATTGTTGCACCCCAGCAACTCAAATAAAGCAACATATATATTATCATTTCCTACTCTAGCTTTTTGGAATCTAATCATCACCTGTTGGAACTCCTAACTTAAAAATGGGGTCATACATATATGTTTCAAGTTCATGAATGTGAGTTATTATATTAGAAGATTCATAGTTGCTGGATAAAATCATCAAGCAAAATAGCATTAGTAGTAGGAGACAATGGGCAACTCGGATTGCAAGAAGAGGAAAAGAAAAATCACAAGAGTCAGACACAAATAAAATCTGTTTAGGGCCTTCGAATCACCGGCCAGTAACATATATAGATACCGCAATTTTAAAGCAGCTCTAGTTCTAGTTCAATCAGCTGCAATTCAACCAAGTTAGATCCTCAAAAAAAAACAGCATAATATATATCTAATATTCTATATGCAGCTTTATATATTTTTTCATATATATAGGATATGCTATTTAATTTGATCAAGGTTTTCATAAGAAGTACCTAGAGTATAATACGGCTTTAATGTATTTTTTAAACTTAGCTTTAACGGTGATGTCACCTCCACCTCCAGCCTCCTAATACTCCTTCTGTCCCAAAATATAGCTACTTTTAATGTTCAAATTTTATCTCATAATATAGCTACTTTTAATATCCCAAGAGAATTTTTTAGTATGCGAGGTCTAAAATGCCCCTCCTTGCATGCAAATTAATTATGGTGTGAAGATCTGCATGCAAGCTAAATAGGAAAGCCTTAATCACTCTCTTAATTAGTGCATGGTAACTAAAGAAGGGTAATATAGACTTTTACTCTCCATCCTTAATCTGTCCGAAAAACTCTAAAGTAGCTATATTTTTACAGGACACAGGGAGTAAACTGCTCCAGGCGCAACCAGTCTCTTTCTCTGCTCTACGTTTTCCCACCACCTCGCCATCCTCATCACGATCCTGATCAGCAATGCCTTGATGTTCCTCCAAACGTACCTTGAAAACAAAGTTCATTTCTTAGTTTCCAAATTGACCACATTGTTGTAGCTGCCATCACATTCAGGTCAGCATAGGTTTCATTCCTGAGCCACCATTTTGCTACTGAATCACAATCGAGCCCAACCACTTCACAAGCATTAGAAATATAGCCCCAAATCAGCATTGCCACATAGCACTCAAACATAATATAGTGCACAGATTCATGTTCTGAGCAGAAAAGACTGGTTGTATCTATAAGACTTCTCTTCTCTTTTGGCCAAGTTATCTCTGGTTAAAAGTCTATTGTTATCTAATAAGAGCAAAAAAAACACACATGAATTCTAGGATGAACCCCCATTTTCCACATCACTGGGGTATAGACCTGCTTAATCCCATGAAAGCTAACAATAGCATATAATAAGGATTGCTCCGAGTAGACACCTTGGGAATTCAGCTCCCACATCTATATACCTGATGTAAATCTTTGGACAAAGCCTTTGCATTGCATGCATAACTTTTACATACTACACTTAACCCATGATATGAAGTTTTATGTTGAGCATCTCCTACTCTAGCTTTGGAATCTAATCAACACCTGTTGCTTTTGGAACTCCTAACTTAAAAATGGGGCCATATATATTCCAACTTCATGAATGTGAGTTATTAGAAGATTCAAAGTTGCTGGATAAAATCGTCAAGAAAAATAGCATTAGTAGTAGGTGAGAATGGGCAACTCGGATTGCAAGAAGAGGAAAAGAAAAATCACAAGGAGTCAAAGGGCCTTCGAATTATTGGTACATAGATACCGCAATTGTAAAGCAGCTCACTAGTTCTAGTTCAATCAGCTGAAATTCAATTAACTTAGATTCTCAAAACAACATAATATCTAATATTATATATTCAGCTTGGAAAATTTCTTTCCACACTCGCTTGTAGCTACTCCCACATGTGTATCTCATGATATATGACATATCTAATCAAACGAAAAGTATGTATGTGGAGTATGTGTTCATACTAGAATATCTATGATGATATATATGTTGGGTATGTGACTATACATAGAGTATATGGCCATACTTATTTTATATACTAATACTAAGGTATAATCATAGTATATTTAAAAAATAGGGCTGTTTTTGAATTTTTTCATGTATATACCTTTGAAGTATCTTAGAATAAGTATATGAACATACTCAAAGTGGTAAATGAGTATGCGGACATACATACGATGGTATACTGATGATGAGAGTAGCTACACGCGAGTGTAGAAAAAACTCGTCCATTCAGCTTTATCATTTTTCATAGGATATGCTATTACATTTATCAAGTTTTTTAGAAGTAGCACCTAAAGTATAATACAACTTTAGCGTATTTTTATGCTCAGCTAACTCTGATCTCACTTGTTTTTATTGGTATGGTTGTCGTCATTTGGCTAGAACATTTCTTATTGAACATAAACTACAAAACAAATATTCATAAACAAAGTAAAGGGGATGTAGACTATTTTGTCACATATTTAATTTCGTAGACAACAAAATACACTTTTATATGCACAAATCCTTTGTCAATGGGTCATGGCGCTTCAATTATAGGCCCTGATTGTACTCCATTAATAATACTTATACACATTATCTTATGTTCCAAATAAGAGATATTATGGATTTGTAAGTCATTTGCATTCAAAATAGTTGAAATTCGAATTTAATCGAGTGGCATCATCATCACCGGACAAGCAAGGTTCCACATCATGGTACTCAGTTACCATCATGGGGATACATGCGCTATTCCATTAAGATTTCTTCTACTTCTAGAAACCATTATAAATCAATATATGAAGCTTTACTTTAACTCGGCAAGCCAAATATTTTGACAAATAGGATTATTAATAAAACAAAAAAACATGCATAAAGGTAACAAAGGATATCCAATTACTCACATGGATGGAAATGATGGGCATCGATATTCGTCTCATGTAGATCATCATGTGCGTGTGGTAGCTTGGCCAGTCTCTCGTATATAGGCGTTCAAAGGAGTATTTTGTGTGCATGTTCGTAGGGTGATCAATTTGCATGTGTATGTGTGAACTTGAGCATGTGTGTTGTATTTTGCAAAAATAAAGAAAAAACACTGGTCGATCTATATGCCTGCAAGGACGAATATTCCACTCTCTTCATCACAGCAATTCATAGTACTAGTCTATCAACCCGTGCTTCCGCACAGACTATTTAGATATATCTAATAATTATCTATCTCACGCTCTCTTTAACCAATTAAATATTCTAATCCAGTACTACAAAGATACATATTTATTATTATATAATTATAATAAATGTGATAAGTTTAGTTACTAACAATTTTTCTCACTTTGCATCACACCTCCATATATGTTTGACATGTGTTTAATTGAACACTTCATTTGAGCTATGTGAACAACATCTCTTCTCTTGTACATGAATATATGGTGATAAACACCTTATGGTTAGTATATATGTTTATATAAATAATAACATAAATATTGTATTAATAATGATAGGAATAGTAATTTAGAATTTTATATTGATGCGCTTTAAGATTTTATTATAATAACATAATTTTGTTTCAGATTTGGGGTTGATTTTAACTTTTATTATCTTATAATTAGATAATATATATGAAAATTTAGGGGTTATTTGATATTATTTTATAATGGCATAAGTGGGTAATTTACATGAAGATTAGAGGGTTACTTTAGATTATTTTTTATAATGGCAAAGGTGAGTAATTTAGATACATATTTAGGGGGTTATTTTAGTCTATTTTCATAATGGCAAAGGTGGGTAATTTATTAAAAAAGATAACAGATCCAATGACTATTATGATTAGAGTTGCCGAATTGATGGCCAGATGTTTCTGATTTTTGTGAGAATTTGTAGAATTTTTCTATTTTTTTAGACTGTCAACGTAGGATCTTAGGTGGCTTCACCTGGAGGCTTCAAAAGGAGCTTCCAATTAGTAATAGTAAGATTTTCTTGACACATCACTGTGGCTGGAATATATTTTTTGTGTACCAGCCACGTGTCTAGATAAAATGAGGATAGGCGCGTATCCAGTTGTATCCCAGCCGGGAAATGAAAAAAAAAATCTCCTTTTGATTTGCACAGTCGCGTTCTGATCTCGCAGCCATTACTCCTTGCCAAGTTTTCAGCCCGGCTTCATTCCATGTTCGTCAGCCAGACAGGCTATAAGCCTATAAGATGACTCCCCTCTCCATCATCTTCCTCCCACCAACCGAGAGAAAACAACCCCTTTCTTTTCCTAGAGACCCTCTAGGGTTTATCTGTTGCGAAATGGCTCGCCTTCCCAGGAAGGTCAAGATCCAATGGGTCGCCCGCAAGAAAGCACAGGCCAGGGGCGTCCTGCTCCTGCAGAGGTACGAGGAGCTCCTGCGCCAGCGCATCGAGAAGCTTAGAGAGGAGGTAGGGAAGATCAGGACCGCCAACCACGAGATGAACATCCGCATCATCCTCCACGAACTCATCCTGGAACGCCGCAGCGTAGCCGATGTGCCCACCGGCGTCCTCCTCGACGTCACCGCGCTGGCGGAACAGCGCCTGATGCTCCTTACTGATGAGAGCGTCAACTTCCCCCGTGGCCTGGGAGCTGAGCCCCGCGATTGAAGTGGCGGCGGCGGCTGCTTCTAGGATACTGCTCAGGACGTGGGCGGCGTATTCTGAAGAAGCTTTCTTCAAGGCCCTTGTGTAAAGGGCTTCTACATCATTCGATCAGCCAGAAATAAGGGCTTGTTTCTCATCCAACAAGAAATAAGGCTTCTATGTTGTGTTTCGTTCATTTTCCTTTCAGTCGAGTAGTCGTGTGTGAGACTGAGTTAGCTGTCAATGGAGCCCTTACAACAGGGCTCTATCTCTATGTACTCTGAAATTTAATCAATTTCGTGAAAGTTGTAATTTATACATTGTGTTTTGTTCATTTGCTTTCAGTCAAGTTGTGTGTGTGAAACTGTGAATTAGTCGTCAATGGAGTCAGAGTCTACTTACACAAGGCTAAAACTCTGAATTTGATCAATTTCATGAAAATTGTGTTTTGTTCATTTGCTTTCAGTCGAGTCGCGTGTGTGAGTTAGTCATCGATGGGTCCTTACAACATGGCTCTATATATGTACTCTGAATTTGATTGATTTCATGAAAGTTGTGCTTTATACATTCTTTCTAGAGTTGATCTCTGATTGAGGATTTAAGGTGTGCTCTTTTCACATTAGCAATTACATTATTTTTTTCTTGAAATATAATATTGGTACACCAAAAATTTTATGTTCATTACACTTAAGTCTTATTAGGTTGGTGTACTCCTCCATTATTTGGGATTAATGGAGTGAAGTGCTGTCAAGTTATTAACGATGAAGTTCATTACTTCATTTTGATTGTTGCTAATATGCATCGTGTGGTAGTGCCAGCAGCATTTCGATTAATGGAAGCAAGAAAGTGCTTGGATCTCTCTGCTCTCACAGTACAATAGCAGCAGACAGGCATAAGAAATAAGGCGTTAGTTTCGATTCGCATACAGTTCAGACACGCATGCATGGCAGCCCATTCTCTCTATCCTTGTGAAGGGCTTCTATCTCAGCCAGCCAGAAATAAGTGCTGCATATGCAAGCCTAATGTTCAGGCGAATGTACAATCTATGTTACGCTTTTGTTTCATTTGTTTTGAGTCAAGTCGTGTGGAGTTTGTTATCAGCAATATAGTTAGAGCGAATAGAATATTCCTTTATGTATTCTGAATTTGATCAATTTTATGGAAGCTGTGCTTTTATAAATTCTTCTTTACAGTAGAAGATTTAATGTATGCACTTTTCACATGACCAGGAGGTTATGGTCACTACACTTAAGGCTGAAGTGAACTCCACTTATGATTACCGGAATAAAGTGGTGTCAAGATAACGTTTAAGTTTGTTACTTCATTCATTTTGCATTATCATTACATGGCATAAGCCATTATTAATCAACAACGAAGAATATATATTTAGCTCACATTGGAAACTAACATGTTGTGTGCAAAATGTTTCAACAAGTAGTACTATTATATAATGGGCTAAAACAAATTGCACCAAGCTAACAAACAAAGGTACCCAACTACACCCTTTGAAATGGGACATGCTAATCTCATGACTGCGTATGTTTATGGCTACATGTGGTATATGTGTGCATGGAACACTTTTCTCTTTGCACAGAGCATTCTTCAAAATTAAACTTCTTTATACACCTCCACACGTGTGGCATGAACATCTTTTCTATGCCATAGTGGTTTTTATATCCTGACATCTCACACCCTTACACCTCTCAACATTTTTCTCGACATTGTTTAGCCTTTATTATTTAGGCTAACTTGTGATCCTGTCAACGATGAGGCTTTCAGGTCCGTAACATGACCTTTCTCATGTTGCTCGTAACGGATTAATAATGGTTGACTGATCATGTAACCGACCTATCAATGATGAGGCCTTCAGGCCCGTAACCCGTCTACTTCCTCAAGGCCCCGTAATCTTCTGGGCTGGAAACGGATCTGGGATCCGTGGCGATTATTCCTTAACAGGCCGCACGGCCTTTAGGAAGGAAGGACCTGCTTGTAGACTACAGAAAGTAAGTTAAATTTGTGACCCAGGATTAATTTATTCACCGAATCGCGGCCCAACCTGTAGGCATTGGGCCACATCATCAGTAATCCAACAGAGAAGGTTTGGCCCACGGTACCCTTGATTTGGAGTTGTATGTTCTGCAAAAGTACATATGCTTTCTAAGTTTATTACAGAAATTTTCGAACTGTAAAGTTTGAAAGCAAGAGACTACTAAATGTTTGTGTGGGAGAAGAAAAGTGTATAGAAAAATTATACTGCTGAGTAGTTTTGTCTGAACTTTCAGTTTCCAATTGATCGATCATAACTTCTGAAGTCAACAACAATATTAGCAGTGCTGCAGTTTTTTATGTTCATCTCCACCCTCTATTTTTGTATTCACTTCAAATGTGCAGTAGGAACATTTGTGTGGGAGAAGAAAAGTGTATAGAAAAATTATACTGCTGAGTAGTTTATTTGAACTTTCAGTTTCCAATTGATCGATCTGAACTTCTGAAGTCAACAACAATATTAACAGTGCTGCAGTTTGATGTTCATCTCCACCATCTATTTTTGTATTCGCTTCAAATATGCAGTAGGCTAGTGAATAAAAAAATTGTAGCTCCATTATTTCAGCTGGATTGTAAATACGAGGGTCTGTTTTTACAATCCAGCTGGATAAATACAAACCCTTGTTTCCAGGCTGCTTGCCCTTTAGAATCGCTGTGTAGACTTTGAGGTCTGTTTATCCCATAAAAATTTCTTCAGCATAGCGGTAATTAAGGCTTTGACATGCCACATATAGGTGGTGGTGTTCTTAAGATAAAAGAGCCTTTTTTATGGTGAGAGTCAAAGATTTGAGGACTGTAAGAATATAGAAGTAAAGTAGTCGAGAGTCAAAACAGAAGCTAGCAAAGTTAGTGCAGGGACTGCAAAGCGGTTCAGATCTCTAAAAGTGGAGTACTCTATAAACTCATGCATCGGATGATGATGAATACATGCATCTCTGACACCAAAACAGAAAAATAAGAGGAAACAAAGCATCATGCATGGCCTCAAAAGCAGCAACACCTAAGCTAATGTTGCAGCGTCAGTCACTAAATCTCTCCAAGACAGACAGCACACCTTCATCACCATGACCCTTGTGTGCCAGCAATGGGGATTCAGACTCCGCCACCATTCGTGCTATGCCACACGAACTCAACTAAAGGAAAAATAAAAAAGTTTGAGAACTTGCATGCAGCCTCGGCAGCAGTTGATCTGCAGGTAAAAAAGTTTTTGATGTTCATCTCCACCCTCTATTTTTGTATTCACTTCAAATGTGCAGTAGGAACATTTGTGTGGGAGAAGAAAAGTGTATAGAAAAATTATACTGCTAAGTAGTTTATCTGAACTTTCAGTTTCCAATTGATCGATCTGAACTTCTGAAGTCGACAACAATATTAGCAGTGCTGCAGTTTGATGTTCATCTCCACCCTCTATTTTTGTATTCACTTGAAATGTGCAGTAGGAACATTTGTGTGGGAGAAGAAAAGTGTATGGAAAAGTTATACTGCGAGTAGTTTATTTGAACTTTCAGTTTCCAATTGATCGATCTGAACTTCTGAAGTCAACAACAATATTAGCAGTGCTGCAGTTTGATGTTCATCTCCACCCTCTATTTTTGTATTCACTTCAAATATGAAGTAGGCTAGTGAATAAAAAAGTGTAGCTCCATTATTTCAGCTGGATTGTAAAAACACTCATAATGCTACTCCCTTGTTTCCAGGCTGCTTGCCCTTTAGAATCACTGTGTAGACTTGAGGTCTGTTTGTCCCATAAAAATTTTCTCAGGATAGAAGTAATTAAGGCTTTGACATACCACATATAGGTGGTGTTGTTCTTAAGATAAAAGAGCGTTTTTTATGGTCCTTAGGTGGAAGCATCAAACTATACGACTAGATAGGGAGGTACAAAGAGTCAAAGATTTGAGGACTGTAAGAATATAAAAGTAAAATAGTCGAGAGTCAAAATAGAAGCAAAGTTAGTGCAGGACTGCAAGCGGTTCAGATCTCTAAAAGTGGAGTACTCTATAAGCTCATGCATCGGATGATGAATACATGCATCTCTGACACCAAAACAGAAAATAAGAGGAAACAAAGCATCGTGCATGGCCTCAAAAGCAGCAACACCTAAGCTAATGTTATGGCGTCAGTCACTAAATCTCTCCAAGACAGCCAGCACACCTTTCATCACCATGACCCTTGTGTGCCAGCAATGGGGATTCAGACTCCACCACCACCATTCGTGCTACGCCACACGAACTCAACTAAATGAAAAAAAAAAGTTTGAGAACTTGCATGCCGCCTCGGCAGCAGTTGATCTGCAGGTAAAGAGCTCGCGCTGCAGTTCGCCCGCAGTCGTCGTCGCCAAGAGCTTGCTTTGCAATGAATGGCTATGGCTGTGTTGTATGTACTGGTGGGTCGATCTCGTTCTCGTCATCAGGTCGTCATCGCCATGGACGGACGGATCGGATGGGTCTGTGGACGAAGCAAGGTCACGAGGCTGCGGCGCTGCAGATCCTGGCCTTGTCGAGCATGGACCACATGACCTGCACGTCCTCGTACGTGCACGCCATCACCTCGCCGTAGAGCTGCGACCTCTCCATCTCGCCGCTGTGCTCCATGGCTGCAGGCAAGCAGGTCGTCATCATCATGAGCACCAAGAGCTTCCATTGTTCATCGCTAGATCGTAATGGATGGGGAAAACCAAAAGAACTATGTATTTACCTGATGAAGGAGATTGGGGGTGGTGGTGGCGCGGCGTCTTCTTGCCGTCCCGCTGCGGGTTGAGCATCTTCCTGAAGGGCGTCGTGATGGTGCGCACCCAAGAACCCATGCTGAAATGCAGTCCGCTGCGTGCTACTGCTGCTCGATGCTGGTATCGTGGTACAGATAAAGGATCGGACTGTGCTGGAATGAATCGGTGTCTTTTGTGTATGCTGGTGGGATCGAACAAGTACTGTGCTGTGGTAAACAACAGCTACTCTGGCGGGGCCTTTGCGCCCATATATATACCCGTCCATGGCGAGAAGAGGAGAGAGAAATGCAAGGGAGAAAAAAGAAACAAAGAAAGAAAGAGTGAGGCGAGAGGAAGAGGAAGGTGGGAGGCAAGATCCGGAAGACAAGATTGGTGGGGGTGCACGTTGATGTCGACCCAAGAAACATAAATTTATTCGGCCTCAATTGAAAAGCAACTGGCGCCCCGGCCAAACCGGCCGCTTTGAGCCGTGGGATCGCCGGAGCTCCGGCGATCCGACGGCGCTCCGGGTCGGGTCGCGGACACGGTAGCGTGAGGCACATGCGTCCTGATAATGAGAAGAGAGAGAGAGAGAGAGACTGAGAGCCAGAGAGGGAATCGATCTTCTCTCTTTCTCTCCTTTAAATAAAATGTTTCTATAACGTTAAGTAATCATTCCCGTCACATTAGAGTATCGTTACGAGATACTACTACTACGTAGTGTATAGTTAATCTGAAAGTTGACAATTGGATCGGGAATGAGTTCCCGTGAAACCAAGGATCCCTGACGCTCCCGTGAATACTAAGACTTTGAATAATGATACGTGAACGGTTCGAAACAAAGATTGATCAACTCCATGAGATTTTACAGGATCATTTTGCAAAACAATTCTACTGTGTTTTTTTTGGGGTTTAGTTCTGGACGGTCTCACATCGCGATGTCTAGCAAGAGGATCGGACTTGTAAGGACATGCAGATGGACGCAATGGGAGTGCGAACAGAATGGTGGAGGTGTGGGGACGACAGGGCGCGCATGGCGGCACGTGCACCGGCTCCATCTTGAACGGATAGGGTGCTAAAAGGACAGAATCATGAGGTCGCATGCTGCAGGCGCACATGCACGGAGGAGCAGCAGCCGGAGCCGGAGCTGGAGATGGAGATGCGGGGCGGGGCCCGAGAGGCCGCGCCGCCCAGACCACAAGCCGTCAAGGCGAGGCGTGTGCTCGCCGGCGCCGGCCCCAGCCTCGCGCGCGCGATGCATGCACGCATGTTTCCCGCGGCAGAGCGGTGGCCACCTCTCTGATCAACGCGGCGGCCCCAGAACAGTGCTTCTGCTACACTGAAACCAGTCGGCTTTGACCCTTTGGCTGCTTGCGTTGTATGCAATGCATATGCATTCTCTCTCTCTCTCTCTCTCTCTCTCTCTCTCTCTCTCTCTCTCTCTCTCTCTCTCTCTCTCTCTCTCCTGCAAAAAAAGCAAGGAGGCCTAGAAAACCGCTCCGGGCGCCGGCCACCGCGGTGACGACCGGCCGGCGCCATCACCAACGGTTTCCCTCCGTGTCCGGTCTCAGCCACAACGAATCATGTGCGTGTTTATGTGCTCTGACAGAGTATCTAATGATGCACGAGACCAGAGGAAAAGAATTCAAGTGCTGATTAGGGAGCACAGGATTCGAGCACTCCTGTGTGGAGTGGTGGAGGACGACGTCGGTAGGAGTACAGTAGTATACTTATTTATACAAGTAGTATAAACAACCAATCAAAAGAAAAAAACATTGGAGGTTGCAAAACACAGCGACTTCTAAAAAAAATATGGGCGGAGATGCTCGTGCATCCATGTGATGGCCGGTTATTGTCTCCGGCATTGTCACATTGGCATGCATCGACGACTGGACTGATTGAGTACGCGCGTTCATACCATCAGATGCGTGTCACATGCATGGTCAGATGCATGAGAGCTCCATCCGGGGCTCGGCAGCTCGAACGCGCATAAAGAAATGGACCTGATGATGAGCATGTGTAAGCGGAAATCAACATCAAGCAGGCAGCAAGCAGAGCAGAGAAGTACTAGTAGTACTGATCAACGACTGAACATCTGAATATGATGCTACAGTTTTGATGGGCACAAAGTAAATTCAGAACTGCATGCTTTCAGAAAGAAAACCTGCAGAACTGGCTGAATCCATGCATCGGGCAGGCAGCGTAAACAAGTATACAGATTCAGACATGGACCACCGAGACTTTATCTAGCCATATCCTACTACTCTGTTTGTGCCGTCACCGGATGGGGAAAGCGAGCTCTTTGTTTGCGTTCACGTGACTCGCTCGAGTTCCCCAAGGCGGGGCGGCGCAGAAATGAAAATGTAGCAGTAGCATATGGAAGGAACAGAGATAGGCTGCCGTCGTGTGCCCGCCGCCGGCCAAGCATGTGCTCCATCACATCGTTACCCGGTGGCGCGTCGGCAGCGACCGGCTCGACTGCGCAGTCGGTACACCGGAACAAGCGAGCACAACGCAAGTTACGCAACCGTCCAAACCAACCAACCTAACCAGACGGGCCCGGCTAGCTAGCCCGCACGGCGCGTACGGTGCCGTGGTGCGGGCGGTGAGCTGGTGACCGACCACCGCACCGCGCCTCCGGCGGCCTGCGGCAGCTAGCAGTGCGGCCGCGGCGCCGCGTCGTCCCGCGCGCCGGCGAGCAGCATGCCGCGGTGGACCCGGTCGATGACCTCGGACGCCCGGCGGTCGATGTCGTCGTCGCCGCCGCTGCTTTCAGGCGGCGCCCTCGTCCACGGCGCAGCGCTCGCCGCTTGCTGCTGCTGCTGCTGGCTCCGCTGCCACGACGCTGCTTCTTGCTCATCTCTCCCCGCCGTCGTCTCCGCCGCCGCCGCGAAGCCGAGGAAGCCCAGCACGGCGGCGCGCTTCCTGCCCGCTGGCCTCCCCATAAGCACGTCACGCTCCGGCCGGAGCTCTCGCTCGCAAAACACTCACCGACCACGACGGGGAAACACTACTTGAAGACACTCTACTAGCTTGAGCGTGCTCTCTACGAGTAATAAGCAGTTAATTAAACTCTTGCTTGAGCACGGCATTACTGCTAATAAGACGTTTGCATTTATAGTCGCTGAGATCGAGCGACTTGATGCATATTGCTATTGCTGATGGTCGTCTGGTTCGGCGGCGACGACAGGTAGTAGGAGGGTTCCGATCGAATTTGCGCTTTTCGACAGCAGCCGGGTAGGCAGCAGGCCGAACCGAACGAATCCCTGACCATCCATCCGTCGCTGAAACCGTGTGGTACGGCCTCCTCCACACACTGGCCGTGCGTACACATCACATAGATTTAGGCCTGGGCCGTACTTCAGTTAGGTGCTGCTGATAGCTAGCTATTGAGCTAGTGATTGATCGGGTATGGGTGAGCATCGAGTAATCAAGGGGTTTAGTCGTCCTACCTACCTGGCGACCGAGAACATATGCATATGGGAGAACAACTAACCTGGCATGATTAATTATTCTCTTAGCTTGATGGGAGAGAGAAGTGGGAAGACAATCTAACTATTGTTGTGTGCCAAATGACAGAGACAACTGCACAAATAAATGGATAGATACGATTATTATTCCTGGGACAGCCTAATGCCCAGATTAGAGTATACATATGAACTCCGTTATCATGGGGAGCCCACTTCCTGACCTAACTGGAGCACAAAGCTCTTTTAATTTAATTTGCTGGTAATAATGATTACTTCTCGCCGGTGATTGCTGGGTTAACATTCGACAATGATAAATGCTCGCTCGACGTGCATACCTTTTTCTGACAAAAAAATTTAATAAGGATATGCTCGACATGTACAGTGATGTAGCACATGGGATGGACCGATTATTAGACGGTGCCACATGTGGTGGTCACAAGCTTTACCTTATCATCATCGTGCTCTTTTCTTTTCCAAAACACACGTAGACAACTTATAAACCCCCTTTACTGATTTAAGTTCTTTTTTAGCAAACTTTCGTGATTTAAGTACATGGGTTATCCTTTGCAACTTTATTTTTCTGAGATGCTTTGCAACTGAGAAGACGGAATAAATAAAGGTAGAGCAGGGAGGGAGGGAGCCAAAAAGAGGAATAAGCACAGCATGATGGGCCACAGGGCACGAGATGACGAGAGGGTGTAACAATTAGGCCCAGTGTTCCCTTTGGCGGCCCATTCAAGCCCAGCCCGATGCATGCCCAGATACATACGATGCGCACGTACAGCCCAAGCAAGCCCACTGACATCAACACCAGCGGCGGAGAGCAAGCAGCTGAGCCAGCCATGGTCAGCGCGCGTACGTCCTCCTCAGCTTCAGCTGGCGCTTTATTACCCTCCCCTCCCCTCGTTGCACTCACGCTCGAGGCTCGAGTTTGAGCACCCTTTCCAGTTTGCAGGGACAGGCGCTGCTTGTTGGCAGCGACGACGATGGCCGGCGGCGACCGTGCCAGCAATAAGGCTCCTCCGCCGACGACTCCCCCAGCGGGGGCGGACGAGGAGGGCGCCGTGGCGGACAAGGCCCTCCACGCGCTGGGCTTCGAGTTCACCACCATCAGCGCGCGCGAGGTCGCCGGGCGGCTCCCCGTCACCGCCACCTGCTGCCAGCCGTTCGGGGTGCTGATCGGCGGCGTGTCGGCGCTGGCGGCGGAGTCCCTGGCGAGCGTGGGCGCGTACATGGCGTCCGGGGGCCGGAGGGTGGCCGGCGTGCAGCTGTCCATCAACCACCTCCGCCCCGCCCGCCTCGGCGACCTCGTCCAGGCGCAGGCCAGCCCCGTCCAGCTCGGCCGCACCATCCAGGTCCACCTCGGTCCTTCCCCCCCCCCTGTTCATACAAATTCAAACTCCATGGGCTTCAATCTCATCGCCTGTATATGATAAATTTATTTGAAGCAATTCATTTGTCATGAGTTTGCTTGCTGCGATCGATCGGCATTCATAGAGTTTGCTTGCTGCGATCGATCGGCATGGCTGCTTCACCGAATTAATTAACAATCGGACGAATTAGACCACCTATTGTTTTAATTAGAAACGACGACGGCGGCCGGGAGTTCCGGGTCAGCGGCGTAACGTGGGCGATCACTTCGCTTGACCGTTGGTTCAGCTTCAACTGCTCAAGCTCAAGGTTGACCCGGTTCTCTGACGATTGTGACGTAACGTCAACACCTTCACAGGCAGCCATGGACAGAGACCATCATTAGCATATATAATTGATATCTTGAGCATACATACATATATATGGCAACCGCTGACTGCTGGCAGCTGATGAAACGTTTCGTGGTCCGTCTTGGCATATATATATGCAGGTCTGGGAGGTCCAGATATGGCGGGCAGATCCTTCCACGGGAGAACGCAAGGACCTCGTGTCCACAGCAAGAGTTACCATGCTAGTAGCCAACCCGTCGAGACCTGAGGAGATGACGAGCCATGAGGCCAGCATCAAGAAGCACGCCAAGCTCTAGTTTAGGGCGAGCATGCATCTATCTACGGGAAGTTTAGGGTTTTATTCAAGAGAAAATTGATTCATGCCACCACAACTCCGTGAAATTGGATTTCATGTTCAAAATCATGCCACTCAATGGCATAGATTTCAACATGAAATCCAATTTCAAGAAGTTGGAGTGGCATGAATCCAACTGACCCTTTATTCAAATGTGCTGCTTCGATCTTGTGCCGTGGTTGTGTTGTTGTTAAAAAGAAAGGCAATACTATTACTATGACTACGTTTCACCCTGATTGTATATATGAATAAGTTGGCATGAGAGACATATGTGTGTTCTTGAGAGAATTATTTATTGGCCTTAAAAAATGTTGTGCTTTGTTTCTTGGCTCCTTTTCTTTTGAACTTGGCTATTTAGCTCCAAAACAAGTTTGTTCAGTTTTTTGACCCTTTAATCACCTGCAGTTAGGTATGTAGTCTAATTATATTTAAACACATCAGTTTATCACTACTACAAAAAAAACATTAACCATGACTTTTAAAAATAGCCTCGGAGGCGGCCACAATTTTTAACTGTCTCGATTAGTGCCCTGCATTAACCAGGTGGTCATTTTTTATTAACTGAAGCGGTTACAGAAAATCGCCTCGCAAAATCGATTAACCGAGGCGGACACTACTAATATGACCACATCGGTTAATAGACATTAACCTAGGCGGTCGTCCTAACTTAATAACTGCCTCAGTTAATGGTTAACCAAAGCGGCCAGTGTAATTCAACCGCCTCAATAAAAAAGGTCCGGCCCGCTAGCTCAAATGGCTCAGTTGCGAGCACACGTATATATATAACTCTTAGGTTTGGAGTCTATATTTCTCACACTTTCCTTCTTCCTCTCCCTTTCCACAGCCGCCCCCGCCCCTTCTCCCTCTCAACCTCCCTCTCTCAGATCTCCCTATCCACAGCCACTGCGCCGGCCAGAGCTCGAGGCCGTGGCGTCCAGTGGAGGCGGCCCCACAGCGGCGGGGGATGGCGTGTGGCGGCCCCTCCACGGCCGCATGGGCGGCGGTCCGCGACCACGCGTGGCCGGATCCAGCGGTGGTGTGCGAGGTCGGCGGGGTGCCAACGCGGGCGTGCGGCGGCGGATTGGCCAGCCTGGCGGCCGGTGCAGCGGCGATGACTTGGCGGGCCCTAGATGGGTTCGGCAGGCTTTTTCTTTGTTTTTTTAATTTTTTATTTGGACTGAGACGGGCATGGAAACCACTTCGGTTAATGTCACGATTAACCGTGACGAGGGCTCCGAGGCGGTTGAAAAACCGCCTCGGTAATTTTTTTGTAGTAGTGTATATTTTTAGTGAAGAAAATAGCACCATAATGAAAATTTTCATGAATTTTTGGTTTTTTTACCCACTAATAAAATAATTTCTAGGTATTTATAGATCAATTTTCAGTTTTAATTACAAAAAATCACCGAAACATGGTAAAATAGTGAAAAATTCACTGGAGTCATATCCAAGCATGCTGGATCCAACAAAAATCACCAATATGCTATTTAAGCTACTGAAAAGTAGATATTACAATTAATAGAGAATAGTCGTTGCCCCGAAGGGAATAAGATTTTGTTTGGATCAAGTGTTAAGGGAGGAGAGAGCTAAACTTTAGCCTTAACTTATTTAAGAGTAAATTGCACCCACCATACAACAACTTATCAGGTGGGTGCAAATTGGTCCAACAACTTGTAAAATGCTCAATTTAGTGCAATAACTTGACAGGTGGGTGCAGATGAGTCCAAAAACTTGTAAAATACCCAATTCAATGCAATAACTTGGCAAATAGGTGTTTTCACAGTCCAAACATTACACGGCAATGTAACTAGTGCAAGGACTCAATAAAAAAATATATTTACGTTAGGACAAATTATTAAATATTATTTGACCATTGATTTTTGTGTTGCGCCTGCCTGGCAACGTATTTGGCAAGATAATAACCCTCAGTGTTTAGAAATTAATGTTATATCTTTACATTAATTATTTCTTATAGTGATTTAATTTTGATTAAAACTATTTAGTTTGACATTCAATATTGAAAAATTCACCCTCACTGTTTTTGATATCTTTGATTATATGCATTGTTAAGCTAAAATAGTCAATATGTTGATACAAACTATTGACACCTTTTAGGATCTTGGTACATATATTTTTAAAACCTGCTTTATCCATTAGAAAGGAAATGAGCCAAATAAAGTAATAAACAGAAACAACATGAGCATTGTTGAATACATGAGCAGAAGCGTAGAAGAAACCTAAGGTTTCAGGGTCTCTCTTATCGACTTTAGTGTTTCAGTGGTGCTAATGGTGTAATTCTAAAATTTGATTGAATTTGAACTAATAAAAAATTATTCATAGTTGAAAAGCAACAACTGGATCACCATGAATAATTTTCATTTATCAAATTTAAGAATTCTTGACATTCATCTACTGTGCTTAATATGTTGCTGTTGTAATGGTGGTTAAAAAAGATATTATTTTTAATAAAATCATAATTAATTTATTCTGAGAATAAAATTCTTAGCGTCCATTGCGACATGAAAATCTATGGTTAAGACGTGAATATACTGTTTATTGTTACCTGACGTTAGCAAATACATTGTCGTGTAACATTTGGACTGTGAATGCACCAATTTACCAAGTTATTGCACTAAATTAAACATCTTCTAAGTTGTTGGATCAATCTGCACCTAGTTGTCAAGTAATTGCACTAAATTGAGCACTTTACAAGTTGTTGGACCAATTTGCACTCAACTGCTAAGTTGTTGTATGGTGGGTGCAATTTACTCCTTATTTAAATGGGAGTGCTAATGGGGTGGGTTATATTATAGTCAAAATTTAAAAACTTTAGCACATGTAAGATATGTGCTAAAATTTAGCACTCCATCCTAGTCCATTAAAATACAGGGCTTAAGTAAAAAAGAAGGTATAAATTCAACCGATTTCCATCCAGGACCAGGAATCTGTCGACAGATGCATAACAGTAAATAAAATCTCTGACAAGCCACCTGTATAGAGTACACACACAATAGAAAAATTCAAAAGCATCTTCAAGTACCTCAGCTCGCTCGTTTTGCAAGTATAAACGTTGCTCGAGATCCCGCTATTATATTGCCATAGGGCATAAGCGCACAACCATCGTATAGTACCTCGAGTGGGAAGCGAAGGAGTAGGGCGACACGCCGCCCATGGCGCTGACCTTCGCCGTGCGCCGGCGCGACCCGGAGCTCGTCCGCCCTGCCCAGCCGACGCCCCGCGAGACGAAGCGCCTGTCCGACATCGACGGCGTGGAGGGGTTTCGCGTACAGACGCCGTGCATGTTCTTCTTCCGTGGCCTGCCGCGCGCCGACGCCGGCCCGGCGCCAGCTGGCGTCATTCGCAGAGCCCTCGCCGAGGCGCTGGTGCCTTACTACCCACTCGCCGGCCGGCTGCGGGAGGTGGAGGCGCGGAAGCTAGTCGTTGACTGCACCGGCGAGGGGGTGATGTTCGTCGAGGCTGACGCCGACGTGCGGCTGGTGGAGCTGGAGGCGGTGGGCCTGAGGCCACCGTTCCCGTGCGCGGGCCAGCTTCTGTTCGACGTCCAAGGCTCCGGCGGCTTGTTCAACTTGTTAGAACTAAGCTTGCCGATGAGCGGAGTGTGTGCGTTGTGTATGCGTGTGTGCTGCTTGGAGCGCGCCATGGGCGCGGGCGCGTCGCGTCCAGCGAGCACGAGGTGGCTCGGGCTGGTGCGGGCGATGCGGATGGCACGAGCTCCACGTGTAGGTGACGCAGTCGTGGGTCGTTGGTGTGGTGGCGGGCAGCACGGATGACCATTGGGCACGAGCGCACGTCGCGCGAGCGGAGCGCATCGCCCGGGCGCGAGAAGCGCGCAGCGTGCGGCCATGGCGGGATAGCCGGGCGCGGAGCGGAGCCGTGTGGTTATAAGAGCCACCACCCACCCCTGTGTAAGTGTGTCGAGTCGATATGTGAATGAAAGGCCAACATACAGGCCGCAGCGGCGGCCGGGGCGTTCGTCGCCGAAACACCGAACACCTTGTGTGCGTACTGTTCTTCTTCTTCCTTGCGTCCGCCGACGATTGTGAGCGCATGAGAGCGTCGCGAGGCGAGTGCGAGCTGGGAACGCGTGTTCGAGCTCGCCGTGGTTCCAACAATTGGCATCAGAGCCGGTTTCGACGGAGGTGCGCTGGTGGTGGCCGGCGGCGTGATGGCGTCGAGTGATGACGGTGCGGCGAGTTCGCTCAGCCGTGTGTCGGCCCGCGCGTGATCACCGGATGGAGGCGCTGGCAGTGGATCGTGTGTCGATCCTGCCGAGCGTGATGCGCTCGACGGCGTGTGTCACCGGAGCCAGAGAAGACGACGTTTGTCGCCGGATCGAGGAGCCGCTGGCGGAGAAGCCCAGCGTGTGTCGCTGAGGGAGTCGCCAGCGGAGAAGACGAAGTTCGGCATGTGTCGCCGAGAAAGCAGATGGTGGCGCACGGCGGCGACGTGCGGAGCGGCAGCCGTCGGCGACGTACGGAGCGGCAGCCGTCGGCGCGGAGGAGAAGCTGTGCGTGTGTGGAGCGCGACTGGCCGTGTGTGCGAGCCAGAATGCGGTGCACGCGTGTGTCGGGTGCGGAGGCGCGTGTGTGCGTGCAGCCATCGTAGGTGATTGTGTGGTGATCAAGATAGGCGTGTGTGCGCCGGACTGCGTGTATGCGCGCGCAGCATTCGCGTGGGCGATCGTCAGAGCGATCAGTGGAGCGGAGATCGTGTGGGCGATTGGAGCTGTGATCGTGCGTGTGATCGGGCGGCAGCAATCCGTGGAGTGATGCGCGTCAGTCGCGTGGAAGACGGTGATGGCGGAGTCGGGCAGGCTGGAGCCTTACAGCGCACAAGGAGCCGGCCCGGGAACGCGTGGACGTCGCGTGGACGTGGTGGCCGCACTATGCGGATCATGGCGAATGGCGGTGATGCGAAACACGGCGGCAATGGTGGTGCACGCGGTGCAGGAGACGACGCTGCACGCGGACGTCGGCGAGGATCCAGTGAAGCCATGAAGACGAAGGTGTCGCCACGTCAAGCTTAGGGGGTGATTGTTAGAACTAAGCTTGACGATGAGCGGAGTGTGTGCGTTGTGTATGCGTGTGTGCTGCTTGGAGCGCGCCATGGGCGCGGCCGCGTCGCGTCCAGCGAGCACGAGGTGGCTCGGGCTGGTGCGGGCGATGCGGATGGCACGAGCTGCACGTGTAGGTGACGTAGTCGTGGGTCGTTGGTGTGGTGGTGGGCAGCACGGATGGCCGTTGGGCACGAGCGCACGTCGCGCGGGCGAAGCGCATCGCCCAGGCGCGAGAAGCGCGCAGCGTGCGGCCATGGCGGGATAGCCGGGCGCGGAGCGGAGCCGTGTGGTTATAAGAGCCACCACCCACCCCTGTGTAAGTGTGTCGAGTCGAGATGTGAATGAAAGGCCAACATACAGGCCGCAGCGGCGGCCGGGGCGTTCGTCGCCGAAACACCGAACACCTTGTGTGCGTACTGTTCTTCTTCTTCCTTGCGTCCACCGACGATTGTGAGCGCATGAGAGCGTCGCGAGGCGAGTGCGAGCTGGGAACGCGTGTTCGAGCTCGCCGTGGTTCCAACACAACTGCCCCTTGATGCTCCTCCAGGTAGCGTTATTGAGGCCGTCAAATTCTGTGAAGATTTCCTACAGAATTGAAAACATGAAAGCATATATAGTTTCTGCAAAATCTATGTGTTTCCGAATCGAACCTATATTAAACCTAGCAGCTTCCTTTGCGGGCGTGCACCACGAGCTTGCAGAGTTTTGTAACATGATCGCTCCATCTCTAGGTGACCCGGCTGCTTTGCGGCGGCTTTTGTTATACTGTGATCCAAATTCTGGTGGGAGATTGTTTGGAATTTGGGCTTGGCCCATTAAGTATTTCAGTTATTCCAAATAAATCCCAAAGGCCCATGTGGTGCAAACTTTTAATCCCACATTGCTAGTAAAAATTGAGGAGACCATATGACTCTCCTATATATCTAACCCATAGGCTTCACCGGAGAACATTAATTCGATTATTCCTCTTGTAAGCCGCCGTTAGGCGTTGTAAACACACACCCGATATAGTGAAGTTCTTGCTGGCTGGCGCCCGTGATTTTTACCCTTCGCATTGTAGGAGTTTTCCACGTTAAATCCTTGTGTCTCTTGAAGTTTGATCTACCGATGTTGGACTACAAGACGAGGTTCTCGCTGTGGCAAGTCAAGATGAGAGCTATTCTGACGCAAACCAATGATCTTGATGAGGCGCTGGAAAAATTCGGGAAGAAGAAGAAGGATGAGTGGACCGATGAGGAGAAGCGCAAGGACCGTAAGACTCTTTCTCTTATTCAGCTTCATCTATCTAATGATATTCTGCAAGAAGTGCTGCAGGAAAAGACTGCTGCAGAATTGTGGCTGAAACTGGAATCGATCTGCATGTCGAAGGATCTTACCAGTAAATTGCATATGAAGTTGAAGCTGTATACGCTTAAGATGCAGGAGGGTGATTCGGTGATGGGTCACCTATCTGTCTTCAAGGAGATCGTTGCTGACCTACGGTCGATGGAGGTTAAGTATGAAAATGAGGACTTAGGTCTTCTCTTATTATGCTCTTTGCCAAGTTCTTATACAAGTTTTTGTGACACCATACTATTAAGCCGTGATGAACTAACCCTTGCGGAAGTTTGTGAGGCACTCCAGTCTAAGGAGAAGATGAAAGGCATGGTGCAGACAGATGGATCGTCCTCAAGGGGAGACGCCTTGCATGTTAGAGGCAGATCAGAGCAAAGATCATCCAGCGACAACAACGATCGTAGTAAGAGCATTGACGGTAGAGGCCACTTCCAGTCCCAAAGTCCCAAGAAGAAATTATTTTGTAAGTACTGCAAGAAGAAATCTCATATGATTGAGGATTGCTGGAAATTGCAGAATAAGGAGAAGAGGAAAAATAAATCTGATGGTAAGGCTAGTGTTGCTTCCGCTGGTGAAAACTCTGAGTCAGATTGTTCGGTTGTCTTTGCTGGTTGTGTTGCTGGTCATGATGAGTAGATTCTTGATTCTGCATGTTCCTTTCATAACTGAACTAACAGAAATTGGTTCAGTTCATATGAGTCTTTGCAAAACGGTGATTTTGTGGGCATGGGAGATGATAACCTGTGTGAGATTGTTGGCATTGGCTCTGTTCAGATCAAGACTCATGATGGCATGATTCGCACACTGAAAAATGTGAGGCACATACCAGGGATGAAAAGAAATCTGATCTTGTTGAGCACACTTGATAAAGAAGGACTCAAATGCACCGGTTCAGGTGAAGTTGTGAATGTATCTAAAGGTTCTATTGTATGTTTGCTGGGTGATCTAAATCCTTCAAATTTATATGTTCTCGGAGGTTGTACTTTGCATGGTTCTGTTTCTACTGCTAATGTTGCTAATACTGAACCTAATAAGACTGACCTTTGCCATATGCGTCTTGGATACATGAGTGAACTCGGTATGGCAGAATTGATGAAGAGAAACCTGCTGGATGGTTGCATTCTGAGTGGCAAGAAGTTCTGTGAGCATTGTGTATTTGGTAAGTACAAGAGAGTCAAATTCAATACCTCTGTTCATACCACAAAAGGTATACTTGATTATGTTCAGACTGATTTGTGGGGTCCTTCCCGTAAGCCTTCATATGGTGGTGCTCGTTATATGCTTACCATTATTGATGATTACTTTAGAAGAGTCTGACCTAATTTTTTGAAAAACAAAGATGATAGTTTTGCTGCTTTAACAGAGTGGAAAGTTATGATAGAAAGGCAAACTGAGAAGAAGGTCAAGGTGCTTCGCACTGATAATGGTGGAGAATTTTGTTCGGATGTTTTTGATGATTATTGAGGAAAAGAAGGCATTATTAGGCATACACCATCCCATACACTACGCAGCAGAATGGTGTGGCCGAGCGCATGAACAGGACCATTATCTCGAAGGCTCGTTGCATGCTGTCCAACGCCCGCATGAACAAGCGTTTTTGGGCTGAGGCTGCTAATACTGCATGCTATTTGATCAACAGGTCGCCTTTTATTCCACTCAACAAGAAGACTCCTATTGAGGTATGGTCTGATACACCTGCAGATTATTCACACTTGAGAGTTTTTGGCTGCACTGTTTATGCTCATGTTGATAATGGAAAATTAGAGCCTAGAGCTATTAAATGTCTGTTTCTTGGTTATGGTTCTGGAGTCAAAAGATATAAATTGTGGAATCCTGAAACTAAAAAGACTTTTCATGAGCAGGAGTGTTGTTTTCAATGAGTCTGTGATGTTTATTGACAGTCTGTGCACAGATGATACTTTAGTTGAAAAATTGCAGCCACAAGTTAGTGTGCAGGTGGAGCTTATGGATGAATAGGAAAATAAAGTTGTTGGTAATGATATTTCAGATAGTGTTTCTGATACTGTTCAGCACTCACCTCCAGTTTCACAGTCTAATTTGCAGCATGAGAAGGATGTAGATTTACCTATTGCTCTTCGCAGATCAAGGAGGAGTTCTGGACCTCCAAACCGTTTTATTGAGGAGTGTAATCTAACTTATTATGCTTTGAGTTGTGCTGAACAGGTAGAGGATGCTTGTGAGCCAGCAACATATTCTGAAGCCATTGATTCTGTTGATAAGGAGAAGTGGACCTCAGCTATACAGGAGGAGATGCAGTCTCTTCAGAAAAATGGCACATGGGAGATTGTGAGCTTAACTGAGAAAAAGAAATCTGTTCGCTGCAAATGAGTCTTCAAGAGAAAGGAGGGTTTGTCTCCTAGTGAGCCTCTAAAATTTAAGGCAAAGTTAGTTGCAAAGGGCTTCAGTCATATTTCTGGTGTTGACTATAATGATGTGTTCTCTCCAGTTGTGAAGCATAGCTCAATTCGGAC
Source organism: Panicum virgatum (assembly GCF_016808335.1). Lineage (NCBI taxonomy): Eukaryota > Viridiplantae > Streptophyta > Magnoliopsida > Poales > Poaceae > Panicum > Panicum virgatum. The sequence continues at coordinate 9,337,842 of NC_053138.1, read as the reverse complement.
TTTCTTTAGTATTGTTGCTATGCACGATCTTAAGCTTGAGCAGTTAGATTAGAAGACTGCATTTTTGAATGAAGAGCTTGAGGAGGAAATTTACATGGATCAGCCAGAAGGATTCATAGTGCCAGGCAAGGAGAATTATGTTTGCAAATTGAAGAAGTCCTTATATAGTTTGAAACAGTCTCCTCGTCAGTGGTATAAGAGGTTTGATTCATTTATGTTGTTACATGGTTTTAAAAGATCTGAATATGATAGTTGTGTTTACATTAAGATTGTTGATGACATGCTTATTGCTGCCAAGAGCATAAAAGAAATCACTACAATAAAGAAATTGTTGAGTAGTGAATTTGATATGAAGGATCTTGGTGTTGCTAAGAAAATTCTAGGTATGGAGATTACTAGAGACAGAAAATCTGGTTTATTATTTCTTAGTCAGCATAATTACAATAATAAATTTCTTCAGCGTTTTAATATGCATGATTCAAAACCAGTTAGTACTCATATTGCACCTCATTTTAAATTATCAGCCGCTCAGTGTCCTAGTTCTGATGAGGATGTTGAATACATATCAAAAGTCTCATATTCTAGTGCTGTTGGTTCTTTGATGTATGCCATGGTCTGCTCTCGCCTAGATTTATCATATGCTATGAGTTTTGTTAGCAGATACATGTCTAATCCTGGTAAAGAACACTGGAAGGCAGTTCAGTGGATTTTCAGGTATATCAGAGGAACAGTAGATTCTTGTTTGAACTTTGGGAGAACTGATTAGAGACTCATTTGTTATGTGGATTCAGATTATGCTGCTGATTTGGATAGGCGCAGGTCACTCACAAGTTATGTGTTCACTGTTGGCAGTTGTGCTATGAGTTGGAATGATACTTTGCAGCCTGTTTTTGATATGTCTACCACAGAAACAGAATATATGGCTATTGCTGAAGCGTGCAAAGAGTCAGTTTGGCTGAAAGGTTTGTTTGCTGAGCTGTGTGGAGTTGATTCTTGCATTGATGTATTCTGTGACCGTCAAAGTGCTATTGCCTCACCAAAGATCAGATGTTTCATGAAAGGACAAAACATATTGATGTCAAGTACCATTATATTCGTGATGTTATTTCACAAGGTAAATTGAAGGTATGCAAAATCAGTACTCATGATAATCTTGCTGATATGATGATAAAATTAGTTCCTGTAGCTAAGTTTGAGTTTTGCTCAAGCTTAGTTGGTTTGACAGCTTAGCCTAAGAGCCTACTTGGCGCTATAACTTCCATTCTTTGTTGTGTTCAGGTGATGATTTTGATATGCTACAAGAAGGAATTTGTCTCAAGGTGGAGTATGTTATATTGTGATTCAAATTCTGGTGGGAGATTGTTTGGAATTTGGGATTGACCAATTAAGTATTTCTGTTATTCCAAATAAATCCCAAAAGCTCATGTGGTGCAAACTTTTAATCTCACATTGCTAGTAAAAGTTGAGGAGACCATATGACTCTCCTATATATCTAACCCATAGGCTTCACCGGAGAACATCAATTCGATTATTTCTCTTGTAAGCCGCCGTTAGGCGTTGTAAACACACACCCGATATAGTGAAGTTCTTGCTAGCTGGCGCCTGTGGTTTTTACTCTTCATATTGGAGGGGTTTTCCACGTTAAATCCTTGTATCTCTTGAAGTTTGATCTTTGCTGTTTTTATTGTTTTATTCGCTGTCGCCTCTAAAAGCTTGTCTTATCGCTCCGCCTCGACCACACCATGTGCGACGCCATCGGCCTCGTCGAGTTCCTGTCCGCCGTCGCGGAGCTCGCCCGTGGTCTGCCCGCTCCCACGGTGTCTCCAGCATGGTCTCGAGAGCTCCTGGAGGCGCGGAGCTCGCCGCTCCCCCGCCCCGAACCTGACGCCGTGCCGCCGCCCGGCGTCATGGTCCTGCGGACGTTCACCTTTCGCCCAGCCGATGTCGAAGCGATCAGGAGTGGCCTCCCGCGGGGCCTCCGGGACACCGCCATGAGCTTCGAGGTGCTCTCGTCGGCTCTCTGGCGTGCCCGCACAGCCGCGCTCGAGCTGCCGCCGAACGAGGACGCGCGCCTGGTGTTCCTCGCCAACTTCAGGGGCGTGCCCGGGCTGGGCTTCCTGCCGGCTACTACGGCAACGCGTGCGTGCCCGTGCCCGTGCGGACCACCGTGGAGGCCCTGCTCGCTGGGTGACACGGTGCAGCTGGTGCGCGAGGCGAAGGCGACGGTGACCGCCAATTACGTGCGGTCCGTCGCCGTCGACCTGGGGGTGCTGCGCCGGCGGCCGTACAAGGCCATGGCGAACTCGTTTGTCGTGTCGGATAGCCGGCGCGCAGGGTTCCACTGCGTCGACTTCGGGTGGGGCGTGCCGGTGTACGGCGGCCCCTCCTCTGCGGAGTTCGGGGTTAGCTTCCTCGTCGCCGTCAGGAACGGTGACGGGGAGAACGCCGTGGCCCTGCCCATCGTGCTGCCGCAGCCGGCGATGGATCGTTTCGCCGTGGAGGTGGAGAGGTTGTTGAAGGGTCAATGCAAAGCGTCCCTTCAATATTTGGACTCTCGAATTACACTTGTGTAGTAAAATGCTTGTTCGCAGAGCTGTTTTTTTTTGAGAGAGCCGCAGAGCTGTTATTTGTCATTTGACTTTTCCTCTCAATTGCTTCCGTTGGTTGGACTAGGTCTTGGATTCATGTCATTATAATTATTGGAGTTGTGATACCTCCGGTGTTTAGAAAAGAAAAAAATCTAAATTACTCCCCTCAACTATAGCTAATATTTGGATAACTCTCTAAACTATCATTTGGTTTATTTTAATCCTCAAACTATACCTTTTCGTTCAAATTACACCCTAATACAATTTGTCTTTTTTATTTCTCCATGCATAGGTAGAGTTTTAAGTTGAAATTTTACAAGATGACAGTACATATCATGAAACAAAATACATCATAATTGTATATCATTATTTTGATAGGTTAAGATAATTAACAATAAATTAATCATTGGAGTTCAAAATTATATTAAAAATAATAGAAAAAAATTCTAACTATTTTAAATATTTATTGTGATATACACTACTATCCTACAAAATTTGAAATTAAAATTTAACTTGTGTATAAAGAAACAAAAAAGAAAAATTGTATTATGGGATAAAATGAACTAAATAGCATAGTTTAGGAGGTAAACTGAACCAGGTTATAGTTTAGTTAGGGAGCGGTCGCCGCCACCCGGGGTGGTGGTGGAGACGGCGGCCTTTAGGGTTTTAGGTTGCTGGGGATGGAGGGCGGCTCCTTGTACGGCGGCTATAAATGGAGATTGGGGGTGGCGGTGGAAGCGAGGTGGTGCGGGAGCGCAGCCGGCCAGATAGGGTTGGATCTCTAGTGAACGGTGGTCGGTGGCCGGGGCAACAAGGGGGGCCAGAGTCGAGGGCGCGTGCCTCGGCGGCGGTGGAGGGCGGCAGCGGGAAGCGCTGGCCGGGGTGGTGGTGGTGTAGGTGACGGCCTTTGGGGTTTTAGGTTGCCGGGGATGGAGGGCGGCTCCATGTCCGGCGGCTATAGAGAGAGGTTGGGGGCGGCGGCCCGGCGGTGGTGCGGCCGCCGGCAGAGTCGAAGTGGTGTGGGAGCACCGCCGGCTGGGCAGGGTTGGATCTGCGGTGAACGGTGGCCGGCGGCCGAGGCAAAAAGGAGGTCGGAGTCGAGGGCGTGTGCCGGATTAGCGTCGGCGGCGGCGGGGCGGCCTGGGTCCCGGTCGCAAAACTCTGCTTATATCTCTAGGGGAAGATCCAAAACTCTGCTGGGCCACAACACTGTACTATCGCGTTACATGATCAGCCCATACGGGTGTTCGTTACCTAGGGGCCTTGAACGCCCAGCCTATACCGCGCAGCGCTTTTTTCATTTTTATATTAAAAAAACAAAATTTCAAAAATATATGCCGAATAGGGAAATTTTCAAAAATGGGTGCCTGTCGCCCATCCAGTTGGCGACAGGACCTAAATGTAAAAAAAATTACATTTAGGTCCTGGCGCCCAGGGCGCATTAAACAGTAAACTTGTAAAATCGATATAAAATTGTAGAAAAATAAAAAAAATACAAACTCAACTGTTCTAGATTCTATGAAATAAGATCTACAACTTTTGTTTCATAAGTTTTTCATTTGATCAATGTATCTTGCTATATTTTAAATACCAGTTTAATACACTTTTATTTAAATCTCAAGATTCATCCTTTGGATGCATGTCATCTTTGGCCAGAGTGTTGTATATGGTGAGCATAGGCTTGTACAAAATTAGTAGGCCCAGAAAACATTTCTAGAATAATTTTTTAAATTAGATCTTGCAATATGTCTAGTTTAAATGGGTTATTTATCCATGCTGCTATACTGAGTATTAGAAGCCATAACTTTTACATTACCATTATTTTATTTCCTAAGAGCTATGAAAAAAGTTTGGTAATTTTTAGATAAGCACAACTAGATCAAATGAATTATTTCAGATTTTTCTAGGTACAAGAACTATTTTTCTTGATTTATATACATTGATCAAATGAAAAACTTTATGTAACAAAAGTTGTAGATATTATTTCATAGAATCCAAAACAGTTGAGGTTGTATTTTTTTTATATTTTTCTACGATTTTATACCGATTTTATAAAGTCACTGTTTAATGCGCCCCCGCGCCAGGACCTAAATGTAAATTATTTTTACATTTAAGTTCTGTCGCCAATTGGATGGCGACAGACACCCATTTTTGAAAATTTCCATATTCGCCATATATTTTTGAAATTTTGTTTTTTTAATATAAAAATGAAAAAAAAGGCGCCTATACCATCAAAAGCCCGTTGACGCGACGACCGGCTTCCGTTGGTTGGTTGGCTGGGTCTTTAATTATCTACTCCACCCGACCCAACGTCTCTGCCAGCGGTTCGCACTCGGACGGACCAAAGGGGGAGCTCTGGCGCCGAGAGCGATGGGCGGCGGCGGCGGCGCGACCGGTCCTCCTTCGCCGCCGGCAGAGGCCGCCAAGCCGTTCCAGGTGGACCGGGCGCTGCAGGCGCTGGGCTTCGAGTTCACCCGGGTCACCGCGGGGGAGGTCGCCGGCCGCCTCCCCGTCACCGAGACCTGCTGCCAGGTACGCCCGCCCGCCCGCCCGCCGGCGACGACGATTAGATATTTCCTCTTTTTTCTTTTCTTTTTTTTTACCCCGAACGTGATGAGTTGGGCCCACCGGGGTGCGATGCGCGCGCAGCCCTTCGACTGGCTCAACGGCGGCGTGTCGGCGCTCATGGCGGAGGTCACGGCGAGCATCGGCTGCTACGTCGCCTCGGGCTACCGGAGGCTGGCCGGTGTGCAGCTCTCCATCAACCACGTCGGCCCCGCGCGGCTCGGCGACCTCGTCGAGGCCACGGCCACGCCCATCCAGCTCGGCCGCAAAATCCAGGTACCGCCAGTAGCGATTGCTCCCTGTTGTGTCCATCTCTTGTTAGAAATTTTCAGGTACAGATTCAGGTTACGAATTCGACCGCCTCCCTTTTGATATTCCTGCCAAATTTTTTGCGCCGCAAACAATTACATTACATACATCCTCCGGCGAAAAAATTCTATCCGCCGTAGTTTAGCGAGAGATCAAATCGCTTGAGAGGTAACATTTTGAGCGTGTGCAGATCGAGCCATAGCTTCAGAGAAATTTGCGCTTCAGTTACCAGGCTTCACATTTGTTTGGCGACTAGTGGCCAACGGGGACCAGCCGACCAGGCTTGTTCCGGGTCAGTTGGGTCTGGACTCAGTGTTGGAAATGTTGACCCCCGCTGCCCAAGTTGGACCTTTTTCTGCACGGCAACCATTATCTCTGACGTGCAGCATCGTCCAAGGAGGGAAGGTGCCCGTATGGGGGCTCCTAGAAGAATCCAATCCCCTCAATTTCACTGTCCATTCAGCATAACCAGCAGAAATTGCAATAAATCACAATTACCAGAGACAACATGTATATCTGATGGTCGTCGCTTTTGTGGGAACCCCGTCTATCGATTTTAGCTTTCTCACCGTGTTTTAATGTTTTATGAGTGCGGGACTAACAACAACCAATGTGTGCATAGCTTGCCATTTGTTATACAACTATTTTTCTGTCACATTTCAAGTATGGAGTACTACCAACAATCAATGTGTGCATAGCTTGCCATTTGTATACAACTATTTTTCTGTCACTTTTCAAGTATGGCCATCTGTTATTTGTGCAACCTCTCGCTTAGTAAATCTCAAAACTCTTACTGAAAATTTCTGCGTTCTTAAAGGTTTGGGAAGTCCAGATATGGCGAATAGATCCTTCCACATCAGAGCGCAAAGATCTGGTCTCAACATCAAGGGTTACCTTATTAGCCAACCTATCGACACCACAAGTGATGAAGAAATATGAAGAAGGCCTCAAGAACTTCTCATCGAAATTGTAAAGGCATGCTGGTTACATATTCAAACATAAGCATGGAACGGAATATCTCTTGATCAACAAAGTCTGCCCTTTGTGGAAAGTGTCGGGTTCAGGGCACAATTTGTTAGTTGTTACTTGTATCGTAGCATATTTGCCAAACAGGAGCTACTGAGCACTGCAACAGCCAACAGGCTTTTTTTTAGCCAACAGTTTTTTTTTTTGAAGGAACAACCAACAGGCTTATGATGTTCATGTTTATGCTACTATGAGAAGCATGTATCATTTGATCAAGAATTTTAGGAGGAATAATAAGCTCGGGGCTGACATCTCACTTGGAGAATAATTCATGTATTCCCATATTTTGGCCATCCAGTCCGAGAACTTGTCTTAGGACTACCCTCGTTCCCAAATCTACTAATTGTGAGCCTCTTCCTGCATTGGTAAAAGGAGAAACAATGTTAACACCATTATGCAGCTAAATTTTGGAGAGCTTATGAAATGTATTACCTAAGGTCGTTTAGTTGGCTAGTTAAATCATTGATCTCCAAGAAGGACAGCTTTAGTAAAGATAGAGTTCCAGGTGCCTCTTCTGCCACAACTTTTGCCAACCTATTTGCTGCCGTTTTCAATTTATGCAGAGCCTGTTAAGGAAAAAAAAGGAATTTGTTTGACATAAGTATTCATTGTTGTTTATAAAAAAATAGTAACAATTATTTAGACGAGGCACTCACCCTGCATGCTGTAAACGATAAGATGGTAAATGACAGAAAGCAGCTCATCACCTGAAAAATAGGATCAACAAAGTAAATTGCAGAGTGTGCAAGAAATAAGTTGAAATTTGATTGTAAATAATGATGGATGCATAATTTCTTATTGTCGTGGTGCTGCAAACCACAGCCGGGTGGCGGAAGGCACCCGCCCTAGCCCAGAGGGTGTGAACTCGAGGGTTAGCTAGTCCCAGTTAGATCTCACTCAAGAACACGATGAACACAGCAAGATTTAGAGTGGTTCGGGCCACCGGAGCGTAATACCCTACGTCCACTGTGTGTTGTATTGCCCTCCCACGAGAGTGAGAGAGTTTTCGAGAGCTTGTGTGTTCGGAGAGCTTGTAGTGCGCAGCGAGCGCCTCCCTTTTATATCTCAAGGGAGGCGCGTACATGGCTGTTGGGTCCCCGACAGGTGGGCCCAACGATGTAGTATAAAATAACATACTGTTCATACATTATGGCGTCGCAGGCAAAGGAGATCTCTCTCCTGGAATCCCTTGCCTGCTCCTGGAGTCCCTCGTTCATCATGTCCAGGCGCTGTCTTGTCGGGACGATGCCAGACGTAGCTAGTGGCGTCGCCTGCCACGTAGCTGAACGGGCTGTGTAGCTTGCGGCGTAGGCGGCATGATGGAAAAGTGCCGTGCCAGTCGTATACATTTAATGCTGCAGACGGGCTCTGCGCGGGTGCGGCACAGGCGGCTGCACTGTGTACCTTGGTAATACGCGATGCACAATGAGGCCTGACAAAGGCTGTCCCCCGTGCCGCGGTGATAGAGCACGCCTCAACCATCCGCATTAAATGCGGTGGGTGGGCGAGTCTCCTAGCGGAGGACTCGCGCACGAGCCCGCGCCCGTGCCTCCGGGACACGTGGCGGCTCCGGACCCCCACGCGGTAAGGGGGGTCCGGATGGACGCAGGAGGTCCCGGACCCCTATGGGGGGGATCCGAGGCCTCGACTGTCAGCTCGGAGCTTCCCTTCCTTAGAGACACGTGGCGTCTCCGGACCCATCCCCAGGCGGGGAACGGGTCCGGGGCCGTTGGCCTGGTGAGGAAAGAGCCTGACCTGTGGGGCCTGGCTACTCCGTCCTTTGCACGCAGTTACGGATAACTACGCGGGTCCTGCCTTGCTGCAGTAAGAGTGGGTATCCCTGCTACAGGGTACCGACAGTGGCCCCCGGGCCCACCTTGGGGGAGCTACGAACCCGCAGGTGGGGCCACTACTGCGATTTGGCTCTGCATAGCTTGAAGCTTCTTACTGTAGGGGTCTTGACCGGCTTTGACCATCCATCGGGTTGTTTGCTGCCTCATCACATCGCAACGGCTTATTGACTCATGGCCCCCACGCACAGTGGTTCACCTAGTCACGCACGCGACGCTCGGCATTGTTGCGGCCGGAGTAAACGGATCATTTACCACCGGCGCAGTTCCCGAAAAGCTCGGCCACGCCAGCGTTTAATACGCGCACGTCAGCTCTGCTTCCGCCTCGCTCCGCGCGCGCGGGCGACGGTTCAGATCCCGTCTTTTCGCACCCTTGTTGGTTACCCGCTCACCCCGACAGGTGGGCCTGGGCCCCCATGTCATGGACTGGGCGGTTAACACCAGGCGCGGGCGTCGCTTGGGTTCCGGCGACGGTTCCGGGGTGCGCCGGTTGAGTCAGGCTTTATAATGGGGCGAACCGCATTCCGCGGTTACTTTCCCGCATTCGCCTTCTTCCTTCCAACCTTTGCGCCCTTTTGCCTTCGAGCTTTCCTTGCCCCTTTCTCCCCTACGCAGGCTGCTCCTCACTCCACCGAGAGATGGCGTCCCTTGTTCATCCCCGCCACTTCCAGACCGAGGGAGAGTTGAACACAGTGCACCGCCTACTTGGATGGAGTGCTCAGGAGACCGGCTGGGGGGGTCCGAGCAGGCTCGATTCCCCTTGGCAACCTCCGCGCCGGGGAGTTTGTGCTATTCACCTCGCACATCTCCACCGGCGTGGGACTGCCGATTTCTTCGTTCCTACTGCTGCTGCTGGAAGACTTCGGCCTCCAACTTCAGCACCTGACGCCCCACTCCCTCCTCCTGACGTCCATCTTCGTGCACTTGTGCGAGATGTTCGTGGGAGTGCGGCCCTGCGTCATCCTCTTCCGCTACTTCTTCATTCTGGTGAGGTCTGGAAGGAGCAAGGACGAAGTGGGGGGGTACTACTTCCAGATAAGGAGTGACCTGCTGACTCCTTACATTCCCGGCCTCTCTGGCGGGAAGTGGGAGGAGTGGCGCAGGGATTGGGTGGTCGCCACCACCGAAGCCAACGAGCGCCTCGCCGTGCCGACCGAGGGTCCCGCCTCCGACCGCGCAACCTGGAGGGCCAAGCCGTCCCTGCAGCCGGAATTCGACTCCATGCTGGGCAAGATCAGGTCGCTGGTGGAGAGCGGCCTCACCTCGTGGCACGTGCTTGGAGATTTCCTGAAGCGCCGGATCGCTCCCCTGAAGCAGCGGCCGCGTCCTGCGTGGAACTTCACCGGCCTCAACGACTGCAGCAGGACCCACCGCGGGGAGGGGAGCGACCTGACCTAGGAAGCCTTGGAGGTCCTGGTGCGGAACGTGACGGGAGACGCCTTCATTCCGGAGAACCTGATCCTCCCTCAGTGCATAGTCCCCCTCTGCGAGGACCCCGCGAGGGTGGTGGTGCTGGCTACCCTGCCAACTCTAGACGACGGGGGGCTGGCCCCACGCCAGATCGGAGGCGACCCGAACCGTGGGCTCCGGATCCCTGGTGCGTCCGGGGATCAAGCTACACTGAGCGCCGCGGGGTCCGGCGCCACCACGAAGGGGAAGCAGGCCGCGGCCAGCAGCGCCGCCACAGCTGGTTCTAGCCGGGCACAGAGCAGCTCCGGTGCATCGTTGGGAGATGCAGGCCGGCGCAGGCTACTCAGGGGCGACGGGACTCTGGTCTCGGAGTCCGCCGCAAGCGTCAGAGGACCTCTGAGGGCGCGGGCTAGGGTAGCTCCCGGGCTGCCGGCCCTCGCGGGTCCTCTGGGGCGACTGCACCACCACCATCGCCGCCGAGGAATTCCTCCCGCCAGCAGCAACAGCAGCAGCAGCAGCAGCTGCAGCGGGCGCGGGAGCGGCCACAGCAGCAATAGGTGCAACCCCAGGTCGCGCCCGTGCCGCAGCCATGGGGACAACAGCAGCAGGAGCAAGCCCGGGTTGCGCCTGCATCGCAGCTGCAGGAGAAGAGGCCGGGCCTCCGAGGACGCTGGGTGCCAGGTGCTCTATTCCCTTGTGCCAGGTGCTCTGCTTTTTGCTGAAGGCTTCTCCACTTTGTTGCCAGGGGTCGTCGCCCCAGCAGTTCTTCCACCATCGCCGGTTCGTCGGCTGGTACCCAGGCGTCCGCGGCCACGGCGTCGACGGCAACGGCGACGGCGGGTGCGGGACCCTCAGATACAGCGACCTATGCCAGCCTGGTGGTGCGCGATGTGATGCTGACAGGCGCGTCATTTCCAGACTCAGCAGCACGCAATGCTGCGGCAGCGGGGGCACATGTGGCTGAGGCAGCAGACGCAGCGGCGGCGGGGGCACCGGTGCTGGGTGCAGCCGCGCCCGACGCAGCGACGGCGGAGGCGCCGGCACTGAACGCAGCCACACCCGACGTGGCGGCGGCAGAAATGCCGGTGCTGGGTGTTGCCGCACCCAACGCAGCGATGGCAGAGGCGCGGGCGCTGGGGGCATCCTCGCCCGGCGCTGTGGCGGCTGAGATGCCGGCTCTGGGCGCTGCTGCCCCTGACGCTGCGGAAGCGGAGGCGCCGGTGCTGGGCGCAGCCGCACCCGACGCGGCGGCGGCGGAGGCGCCGGTGCTGGGCGTAGCCGCACCCGACGCGGCGGCGGAGGCGGCTCCGGTGCTGGGCGCAGCCGCATCCGACGCATCGGCGGCGGAGGCGCCGGTGCTGGGCACAGCCGCACCCGACGCGGCGGCAGCGGAGGCGGCGGAGACAAGTGCTGCAGTAGAAGCCCCCACCTCTAGCTCCGGTCCTGTTGCAGAGGAGGAGTTGGAGGTGGTCTTTGGCAGGCGGCTCCTGTAGCTCCAACTCCCGGAGGAGGACGTGACTCCCCTCCCCCAGGTGCTATTTCAGGTCCGGCGGTCGATCGAGGAGGCAACCTCCTCCGCCGAGGCGGCCTTCCGACGGGAGTGGACTGCTCTGGAGAGCGAGCGCCAGCGCCTCTCTGACTGGCACACCCGCCTGGAAGCGCATACGAAGGCTGAAGCCTCCCTTGCTGCGGAAACTAGGTCGAAGCTCAAGGCGGACCAAGAGGCCTACCGAGCCAACCTTAAGAAGGTGTTTGACCGGGAGTTCGCAGTGTCGAACAGAGAGAAAACCTTGGCGCAACGGGAGAAGGATTTCTCCCTGGAGGTTGTTGGCTTCGCAGCTCAGCGGTCCGACCTCGAGACTCGCCTCGCGGCTCAGCAGTCCGAGCTGGAGACTCGCAGCCAGGACCTCGAGGTCCGGAGGCAGGAGCTCGGCGTCTTCTCTGCGACTCTGCAGGGATGGCGCAAGTAACTGCAGGAGAGAGTCAGCCAGCTGACTGTCGACGAGGCGGATTTGGAGGAGGGCCCGAAATCCCTCGCCAAGCGGGAGGCCCACGCCACCGGCATAGAGAAGGAACTTGGGCGCCAGCGAGACTCGCTCAAGAAGTTGAAGGAGCGGGCGGAGCAGAGGGAGGCCGAGCTCGAGGAGAGGTCCCGCGAGCTCGAGGAAAGGTCCCGCGAGGTGGAGGTGGCCAAGGCGGCTCTGGACACTCGGGTGCAAGAGGCGGTCCAGGAGGCGGTCCGGAAGCACCAGGAGGACCAGCGCGCGGGAGCCCAGCGGATCGCTGACTGGGCAGCCGAAGCGAGCCTCGCACTGGTGCCATTTGGAATGAGCCCAATCTAGGTGGCGGAGCCGCCAGCTTCGATAGCTGACGCCCTCCCAGTGCTGAGTTCTGCTTCGGATAGGCTCCATCGTCTGGAGCCAGTCCTTGCTAGTCAGCTTGAAGCCAAGGGTCGCGAGCTGATCTGGATGGTGGCGGAGCACATCCTGACCTGCCTCCGGAGCCATGACCCGGCCATGTCGCTGGCGCCCGTGGTCAATGGCCCTGTAGCGGAGACGGAGGCCGCCGCTCGGGACAGCGTGCGAGAGGTCGTCGACTTCGTTGCCGCCTACTTCAAACGGGAACCTGCGGACCCTTGAGCTGGGCATTGTATCTTTTTCCTTTTGCACTATGTAACTAACATTGTACTAGCTGAAATTTTTTGAAATAGAAGAAACTTCAACTTAGCTGTTTGTTAGTTGCTGATTTGCGGTATACAGCACCCCGGCGCCCTGGCCCCCTGGTGGATAGGTTCAGTTGATTGGACCTGTCTGCCACGTGAGCCATAGAAGATACTCCGGACCTCCTTGGGCATAGGGCTGCATAGTTTGTAAGACGAGCAAGCGCCTTGTGTCCCTGTGTAGCATACAGAACTACAGGGAGAAGAATCAAATTCACTTATACAGTAGCAATGATACTGCAACTTAGCTGTTTGACGCATGCAGAATCCATTCATGATGTCTGGGACAAAGCGGATGCTCCGGGCCCCCTGAGAGATAGACTCAGTTGTTTTGAGTCTGACTACCATTGAGACTGGACCTTGATCTGCATGAAGGCTTTGAAGCGGATGCTAGGACCCCCTGGTAGGTAGGCTCAATGGTTTGAGGCTGGCTACAACCAGTCAGGACTTAACCTGTGTACCACTTCAAATTTACAGCTTAGTAGCAGGCCCGCGGGACTCATCCCTGACTAGTGCCAGGCTGGTACAAGGTCCGGGGCTCTAGATGCGCAGGTCCAGGCTGCTCAGTGCTTGTTACAGAGTGGTGGAGTGCGTAGGCTTAGGGTACGGGACCAGGCTAAGGCGCTACATAGGGCTCCGGACCACTCCAGGAAACAGCACGATCTTTCCGGACCTGGCTTCATCGTCCCAGGCCTCTCGCAGCAGTGGGCAAGGTCACTTTGTTGTACTCGATCCTTTGAGATATAGGACTGGACATGCCGTGTTGGACTTAGGAAACCAACTCTTGAGCTAGAACGGGGTCCGGGCCCTCAATTACCCGGCTCCAGGTACTAGAGTACTCGTTTCAGGGTGGTGGAGTGTGTAGGCTTTTGGGTACGGAACCAGCTAAGCGGCTACACAGGACTCCGGACCACCCCAGGAAACAAGCACCCGCTCTCCAGAGTAGGTCCCTAGGGGTCTGGACTCCTCTCCAGCAGCAAGAGGGTCCGGATCTGTACGGCAGTCCAGCAACTCAATTCAGATCTTAGTTGTAGCAACAAGAGTTGAGGTCCCCGCGGGGGTTAGAAAGGTGAAAACTTCGAGAATCGAAATGCGAAAATTAACTTGACACAAAGACAGAACTAGGTGAAAATCTTTCCTTTGCAATCTTGATGTACATGGCTTGCAGCGATGGATGCCAGAGGCCGGGTTTACGAGGTCGGACCTCTACCGTTCTGAGCCGCACGTTAGCCGACGGTGCGATGGATGCCAGAGGTCGGGTTTACGAGGGTGGCCCCCAACCGCTCTGGGCCGCACGGTAACTCTATCTTATTACAAAGGAAAAGTTTATTTTCCGGCTCTGCCTAGGTGTAAAACTTACGCAGATGCTCTATGTTACATGGGTTGGGCAGCGGCACTCCATCTTCTGTGGCGAGGCGAACGCATCCAGGGCCGGCATACCTCTGTAACCCTGAAGGGCCCCTCCCAGCTGGGGGAAAGTTTGTAGAGCCCTGCTCGGCTCAGGATCCGTCTGAGGACGAGGTCACCAGCCCGGAGCTCCCTACTGTGCACGAACCGTTGATGATAGCGCCGGAACGCCTGGTTGTAGCGTGCATTTCGGATTGCTGCTCGCCACCTTCGCTCATCAACGAAGTCCACGTCGTCACACCGCAGCTGTTCCTGCATGGATTCGTCAAAGGCCTGGACCCTTGGTGAGCCCAGGTGAATTTCTGGGGGAAGGCATGCTTCGGCCCCGTAGACCAGGAAGAACGGAGTCACCCCGGTGGCTCGGCTGGGTGTGGTCCGGTTGCCCCATAGTGCGCATGGAAGCTCGTCAACCCATTTGGCACCATGCTTCTTCAAACAGTTGTAGGTGCGGGTCTTGAGTCCCCTGAGGATCTCTGCATTCGCTCTCTCAACCTGTCCATTGCTGCGGGGGTGTGCTACGGACGCAAAGCATAGCTGGATGGCGATGTCCTCACAGTACTCTTGGAAGAGTCTGCTTTTGAATTGGGTCCCGTTATCCGCGATGATGCGGTTTGGGATGCCAAATCTGCACACAATGGACCTGAGGATTGCGACTGCTGATTTCTTAGTGATATTCACCACAGGGGTAACCTCCAGCCACTTGGTGAACTTGTCGATGGCGACATAGAGGAACCGGTACCCGCCGATAGCCCGGGGGAATGGTCCCAGGATATCCACACCCCACACAGCGAATGGCCATGAGGGCAGAATCATCTGCAGAGCTTGAGCCAGGGGTGTGTATTTGCTTTGCATGGAATTGGTATGCTTTGCAGGACCTTACCAGCTCAGCCGCATCCTGGAGTGCTGTTGGCCAGTAGAAGCCATGCCGAAAGGCCTTGCCAACAAGCGTGCGAGAGGAGGAATGACTTCCGCACTCGCCTCCATGGATCTCCGCGAGCAACTCACGGCCCTCTCCCTGGGAAATGCTCCGTATGAGGACACCGTTGGCGCCACGGCGGTAGAGATCCCCTTCTACCACCGCGTAGCGTTTAGCCAATCGGACTATGCGCTCAGCGGACACATCGTCATCAGGGAGGATGTTATCTTTTAGGTAGTCCCAGATCTCGGAGATCCATGCATCGGGAGCTCCCTGAGTAGGTGGGGATGGCTCTGTGAGGTCACTAGGATCCTCAACAGAGCACACGGCCCAGGTCGGGCACCATAGGTGGAGTGCTGCCGGGACCGCTGGCTTCGAGGTGCTAGCTTGATCCCCTTCACCTAGCTCGGCAGGCTGGGCGGTAGGTCTCAGCAGCCGTCTTTCGAAGACACCCTCGGGCACGGATGCCCAGGTAGATGCTCTCGCAGAGAGATCATCTGCTGCTGAGTTGTGCTCGCGGGGAACGTGTTGCAGTTCCAAGGCGTCGAAGTCCTTCTCGAGCTTCCTCACGTGTATGAGGTATGCCGCGAGCTGGGGATTGTTGCAGTTGCAATCCCCTCGGACCTGCTTGATGATTAGCTGGGAGTCCCCTTTCACCAGAAGCTGCCGGACCCCCAATGAGAGGGCTTGCGTCAGGCCAAAGATCAGAGCTTCGTACTCCGCCATGTTGTTGGTGGCCTTGAACTCAAGGTGCACCATGTATTTCAGCTGATCTCCGTTTGGGTCGATGAGGACCACACCAGCTCCGGCCCACTTTTCGCAGGGCGGACCCGTCGAAGAAGAGTGTCCAGTGGGGCTCGGTGAAGACTGGTGCCCTGATTTCCGGCTCCGGGGGTCCAGCGTTGACGACCGGACCCCCAGAATTGCTTGGGGATGGAGTCCACTCCGCTATGAAATCAGCCAGGATCTGGCTCTTGACTGCATGGCGTGGCTGGAAGTCCAGTTGGAACTCGGCCAGCTATGCCGCCCACTTGGCGATATTGCCTGTGGCGTTGGAGTTGTGCAGGATCGCTCTTAACGGGTAAGAGGTCACTACGACAACTCGGTGTGCCTGAAAGTAGTGGCGCAGTTTCCTGGACACAATAAGTATTGCATAGATAAGCTTATGCGTCTCAAGATACCTGGCCTTCGCCTCGTGGAGGACTTCACTGACGTAGTAAACTGGCTATTGGACGGTCCGGACCCTGGTTACCAGGTCCAGCTCGCCCTTATCCACCACATCAGGTCCTTGGGCCCCCAGCGGCTCTGGGTTCCTACTGGCACAAGGCTCCACCGGACCCCCTTGTGCGGGGTCTGGGGCTTCAGGCAGAGGTGAGGCTGACGGGCCCCCGTGTCCGGGGTCTGGCTCACCATCTTTGGCCGGGGAGACCCTGGTGTCCCCCTGGCGAGCTTGCTCCGTCCTTTCGGCGACCAGCACCATGCTGACTGCCTCCGCAGACGCAGCAAGATACAGAAACAACGGCTCACCGGGCTCTGGAGCCACCAATACTGGCAGCGAGGTGAGGTGCTGCTTCAGCTCCTGAAAGGCCTGTTCAGCCTCTTCGGTCCAAGAAAATGGACCGGACCTCCTCAATAGCTTGAAGAAGGGAAGGGCCCTCTCAGCCAACCTCGATATGAAACGGCTAAGAGCAGCAAGAGATCCAGTAAGCTTCTGGACATCCTTGATGCGGCCAGGAGGCCTCATCGCTTCGATCGCCTTGATCTTGGCTGGGTTTGCCTCGATGCCTCGATGTGAGACCAGGAAACCCAGCAGCTTCCCTGCTGAGACGCCGAAGATGCACTTCTCTGGGTTCAGCTTCGTGCGCGTGGAGGTGGAGTCCACGATCTGATCGATACACGGAAGAGGATAGGGGTCTTTAGGACATGCCTTGTTGAGGCTGGTGTAGTCGATGCACATCCGAAGCTTCCCGTTGGCCTTTGGGACGACGACCGGATTGGCCAACCACTCGGGGTGGTGGACCTCCTCAATGAAGCCGGCGTGTAGGAGCTTATGGACTTCTTCGCAGATGAAGTTCTGTCGCTCCACGGACTGCTTCCGAGGCTTCTAGCGCACCGGCGTGGCGTCGGGGTAGATCCTCAGATTGTGCTCGATCACTTCCCTGGGGATCCCGGGCATCTGTGACGGTTCCCAGGCGAACACGTCGACATTTGCCCGGAGGAAAGCGATGAGCGCGTCTTCCTATTTCTCCTCCAGGTTCCCTGCGATGCGGGTGGTCTTGGTGGAGTCCGCTCCAATTTGCACCGTCTTCACAGGAACATGGTCCGGATCGGACGGTTGGACCTTGGGAGCCTTTGCAGGCGCCTTGGGTTGCGAGGTGGATGGATCCTCCTTGGAACGTGCAGCCTCTGCCGCCAGAGCATGCAGTCTCTCAACTGCAGCGACAGCAGCGGTGCGGTCGCCCTGCACGGTGAGGACTCCGGCAGGGGTAGACATCTTCAAGACCAAATACCCGTAATGAGCAATGGCCATGAAGCGGTAGAGTGCCGGTCGGCAAATGATGGCGTTGAACGGGAGGTTCACCTCCGCAACATCGAACAGAACGCTCTCTGTACGGAAGTTCTCCTCGGTCCCGAACATGACCGGCAATGTGATGCTCCCCAGAGGGAACACCGGGTGTGGGCCCACTCCAGAGAATGGGCGAGAGGGAGTCAGCTTGGACTCCGGGATCTGCAGCTGCTTGAACGCTGCATAGCTGATGACATTGAGGCCAGCCCCACCGTCAATCAACACGTGATAGAGCCTTACGTTGGATATGACAGGAGCGGTGACTAGAGGTAGTACACCAGCTCCGGCCATATTCTCCGGGCAGTCGGATGGCCCGAAAGAGATGGTGGTGTTCATCCACCTCTGGTGCGGCGCCGCCTTCGGGACCCCCGGCTTCACCGAAAGGACCTCCCAGCGAAGGGTCTTCACGTCCCGTCGGGAGACAAGCTCCCAGCTTCCGCTGTACATTACGTACAGCTTCTTGCGGCGGTCGCCGTTGTCGGAATCGGAGTCATCGTCGTGGTAGACGCCCTTCAGCTCTCGAGTGGGGGATTGGTACCCCAGCTCCTTCTCCCCGGCGGCGGCCCCGCTGTCGGAGGCCTTCTCCTTGCCGGCCCGCTGGCGAGGAGGGGGTGAGCCGTCTTTGGAGGACTGCTCACGCCGCCTACTGACCCACTTCGCGAGCTTCTGGATCTCGCGGCAGTCAGCGGCGCTGTGGCGAGCGGTGGGATGCACTGGGCATGAACCTCCGCTTCCACCTTGCGGGCGAGGGCGTTTGCCATGTGCATTCTGGCCCCCAGCCGTTGCTGCCGCAGCTGGCGCTGCTGCTGCAACGACTGGTCCGCCAGATTGCGGTTCCCCGCGATTCCGGTTCTTGTTCTTCTTCTTCTTGCCACCGCCCTGAGCGGTAGCACCGGAGCCGCCAGCCTTGGCGTCTCCGTCTTGGGGGGCTGAGTGCCATGCACGACCCTCAGCGGCCTTGGCACACTTGTCTGCCAGGGAGAAAAGCGTAGTGATGCTTTCCATCTCGTGCGTCGCCAGCTTCTCGAGCATTTTCTCGTCACGTACCCCCTGGCGGAAAGCAGTGATAATAGATGCATCTGAGATACGAGGAATGGTACCCCGTACCTTGGTGAAGCGCGAGATGAAGGCCCGGAGCGTTTCTCCGGGTTTTTGCCTCACGGCGTGAAGGTGTGCCTCCACACCATGCTGCTGGTACGCACTGGCGAAGTTCGCTGTGAACCTCGCACAGAGCTCTTCCCAGGACTGGATCGTCCCAGGTGTGAGGTTCATGAGCCAGGACCGGGCTGGCCCAGACAAGGCTACATGAAAGTAGCTTGCCATGACGGCGCCGTTACCACCAGCCGCTGTGATGGCGGTAACGTACACCTGCAGGAACTCCGACGGGTTAGTGGTACCGTCGTACTTTTCCGGCAGGTGGGGGCGGAACTTGGATGGCCATGCCACTGCGCGGAGGTGCTCCGCCAGCGCAGCGCAACGCAACCCACCCCAGCAACTGGTGCGCCTGGCTGTATCCGGGCGTTCACCGGGGGCTTGGGTGCTACCACGTCCAAGTCGGCGTTGAGGTTGCGGCCCTCAATGTTAAGACGGCGCTCTCGCGCCCTCTCAACGGAGATGCGGGCATCCTCTCCCGCGCGCCGGCGGTTGAGCTCCGCCCGCAGGTCTTCTGTTCGTGCACCCCTCACGGTAGGGGAGCGCACGGACACCGACGCACCGCCCTGACGCTGGCGGTAGGGTACCACCGCATTGCCGGGCGGAGGTCGTTGCCCAGTCCTTGCAGAACTGGGGGAGGCCTGAGCCAAGTGGAGGAGACGGTCAACATCGTCCCGCCACTGCCTCAGGGTGTCTGGCGAGGCTGCTTCAGCCGGGGGGTTGCGAAGCAACTCCCTAGCCGCTGCCAGCGCTCCGCCGCTCGCAGCTTGTGAGGGGGCCCTTGATGGGCGCCCTGACTCTTACCGGCGAGCAGCGCGCGCCGCCGCCGACGGTGGCTGCTCCGCAGGCACAGTTGCCCCTGGAGCAGGAACACGAGGGGCGTGTGGCGTGGAGGACGCCACACCCTCCGTCATCTCTACGTCGTCCACACGAACCATGGGGACGAAGAAGAGATGAACTGCGACCAGCTAAATGGCCCCTACCTGGCGCGCCAAATGTCGTGGTGCTGCAAACCACAGCCGGGTGGCGGAAGGCACCCGCCCTAGCCCAGAGGGTGTGAACTCGGGGGTTAGCTAGTTCTAGTTAGATCTCACTCAAGAACACGATGAACACAGCAAGATTTAGAGTGGTTCGGGCCGCCGGAGCGTAATACCCTACGTCCACTGTGTGTTGTATTGCCCTCCCACGAGAGTGAGAGAGTTTTCGAGAGCTTGTGTGTTCGGAGAGCTTGTAGTGCGCAGCGAGCGCCTCCCTTTTATATCTCAAGGGAGGCGCATACATGGCTGTTGGGTCCCCGACAGGTGGGCCCAACGATGTAGTATAAAATAACGTACTGTTCATATATTATGGCGTCGCAGGCAAAGGAGATCTCTCTCCTGGAATCCCTTGCTTGCTCCTGGAGTCCCTCGTTCATCATGTCCAGGCGCTGTCTTGTCGGGACGATGCCAAACGTAGCTAGTGGCGTCGCCTGCCACGTAGCTGAACGGGCTGTGTAGCTTGCGGCGTAGGCGGCATGATGGAAAAGTGCCGTGCCGTCGTATCCATTTAATGCTGCAGACGGGCTCTGCGCGGGTGCGGCACAGGCGGCTGCACTGTGTACCTTGGTAATACGCGGTGCACAGTGAGCCCTGACAAAGGCTGTCCCGCGTGCCGCGGCGATAGAGCACGCCTCAACCATCCGCATTAAATGCGGTGGGTTGGCGAGTCTCCTAGCGGAGGACTCGCGCATGAGCCCGCGCCCGTGCCTCCGGGACACGTGGCGGCTCCGGACCCCCACGCGGTAAGGGGGGTCCGGATGGACGCAGGAGGTCCCGGACCCCTATGGGGGGTCCGAGGCCTCGGCTGTCAGCTCGGAGCTTCCCTTCTTTAGAGACACGTGGTGTCTCCGGACCCATCCCCAGGCGGGGAACGGGTCCGGGGCCGTTGGTCTGGTTACTCCGTCCTTTGCGCGTAGTTACTGATAACTACACGGGTCCTACCTTGCTGCAGTAAGAGTAAGTATTCCTGCTACAGGGTACCGACACTTATGCAACTACAACATCTACCGTCTGATTCAAGCTCTGTACGTGCACCAAACACTAACATGCACTTTACTATTCTCTTATCACTTGAATGATGATTTCTCTTCCTTTTAAGGTTACTCCTAATCACCATTTGTGACAAGAACAAAGCACACAGAATCCTACTTCGTCGTTTCCCCAGCACCACCAGGACCAAGACAAATCCGAAGGCAGCAGGCACAAGGAGAGGTGTAATACAGCAGCGAGAACGACGAGGAGCAGGGCGAGCCCCGTCTCCGCGTCCCTCCGGACGGTGGCAGCGGCGGGGAGCGGGGTAGCAGGAGGATGCGACTGCGCAGCCACGAGGCGCGGCTGCGGCTGCGGACGGTAGGACGAACCGGCACGGCGCGCTAGGATGGGGGAGGACCTCGAAGCGCAGGCTGGTCGCGGGACGAGACGGCGGCGGTGAGGGCGCCACGGAGGCAGCTGCGGCGCCGGCGGCGAAGATACGAGAGCCGGTGGGGAGCTCATGGTTGGTTGGGTGAGGCCGTGCCGGGTGGGCCGTCGCGGAAAAGTGGAGCAAAGCACGTGGTATGGGCCTAGGTGGCCCAGTTCCAGCACTGGGGATGATGAAATGCAATGTGAATTTAAACCAAACCCAAAACATGTCAAGGTCAGATTAGAAATTCATACTTCTCCAGCTTCTCGTCTCCATCGTAAGAAAATTTCCACCCTGTCGTCCTTTCGGCCGGCAGTACATCCTTGTTGAATCTTCACCGTAACAAAATCTACAGTACTCTGCAGCCTAGTATAGTTGCCATCAAACCGTTGGTATACCGTATACGGACAAGATACCGGGGAGACATTTTTTTAAAACAAAAAAATCTTCTGGTCTTCATTGCGTTTCTTACATAGTGAAGATGTCTGAATGATGGTTACGGACATGCTTGTCAATAATGGGGGAGGTGTTGCATACTGCTTGCCAATAATCAACTGGAGGTGGCGTAGCGTACCACACATTGCAGCAACAGCTTCACGCTAATCATCTGGCTCCATTATCTAATCAAAACTCCGCGTCAGGAGACAGTTCAGTTGATTATACCGGGTTACTGAAGATTATTGTCCGGATCATCACACCCATCGCCATCGAGTTTAAAATACCTGAACTGCCAGATTATCTGGAGGCGATGACAGCTTGAGCGCAACTTCGCAAGCCGGCCTGGCTCCTAGTATTTTGCAGGCGACATGCAATCCACTATCCCTTTGGTCAGCGCGATGCTGCTGGAGGATCTGAATCCGAATCGATCAGCTTAGTAACGGATGGGCCGTCCTAGCAGAGTTGCAGAGGAGTGGATCAAGCAGGCCGCGCTTAGAGCAACTCCAGTAGAGCTGTTAAATTTGGGTGAGCAAATGTCCATTTAGAAGCCCACTTTTAAATTATACTCATTCAAATATGGGCCTCCACTCCGGCAGGCTGAGGAAATTGAACTTCTATTTTTTCAACTGACAACTAGGCCCCACCTGTTCACAGCTAGATGTTCATGTAACTTTTGCGTTCTAAACCCTGGAATTCTATCTTTCCTTGCATCCAGGCCTTGGCTGAACTTGAGGAACAAGGGACACGGCGGGCGGCCTGTTTCCAGCGAACCTTGTCGCCGACGGTGGGCCCCGTGGGGGAAAACGGAGAGGAGGTCTCGGCACACCTTTAGGTGGCTTGGATTGGATCGGGATGGCCGGAGGAGGCGCATCCACAGTGAGCAAAGAGCAGCGGCAGTGGTGCTCGCCGACGGCAGCACTCCGGCGATGTTTGGAGGGGGCGCCCAGGTTGGGTACCTTCGGGAGGAGGAGGAAAAGGTTGTTGGGGCGCTGGATTTGGGAGGGAGAGGGCGGAGGCGCGGGGCGTCGTGCGGCTGGCGAGCGGCGGCACCAATGGTGGAGGGGGCGGCAATGGCGTCACGCGTGTCGCCTGCGAGTGGTGAGCAAAGCACCGGTGTGGGGGGGGGGGGGGGGGGGGGGGGGGCGGCGGCATGGGCGGGCGCGGCGGCGGCGGCGAGCGGCTGGGGATCGGGCCGGCCGCTGTCGCTCGGCCAAGGAAGTGAAAAAAATGGTGGGGCCCACAGTTGGCAGCCCAAATAGAGGACCACTGAATTGGGGGTGGGGGGAGAAATTTGAAAGACCTATCAAAATGGAAGTCCATTTGCTCCCACTGCTGGAGATTTATTTTTTATGTCTACCAACTAAATTTTTATATGAAAACTCATTTAGTCACTTCACTGAAGTTGCTCTTAGTAAAGAGCAGAGTAAGGTCCAAGGCGGCCCATTTTCAGCTGTGCTTGGATGATGCATCAGTGATGGGCGATGACACTTGCCCTCCAGCTCCCGGCGGCGCCTCTTCCAAATCCATCGGTATCCTAATTCCTGACCCCATCGCCGCCGTGCCGGGACAAACGCCATGTTTTTCAGCCCCCGTCGCGAGCAGTCGAGTCAGTTAGTCACGACGTCGCGTTCCCAGCTTGCATTGGAGTGCACAGCACAGCTGATCCTGCCGCCAGTGGTCCGGGATGATGGAGGGCGACGGCGATGACTCCGCTGGACCGGCGGCCGGACTACTAGCTAGAAATATCTACCCCCGGCACCGCCAGGGCAGTTGACGGACGAAGGCGACGAAGACGAAGCCTCGATCGTCGCCGTCGTCGTCGACCTGATCGATCGATCGATCTATCTGCGCATGACGACTCTGCATGGAGGCCGGATCGGACCTGGCCGGCATACATGGGTGCATGTCAAGGTCGGACAGCAAGTTGAGTTCTTTCGATCTCAACCTTCTTCGTCGGGAGAATATTAGCTATTCAATTCGATCCCCGTCATCTAGCGCAGTTGCCAGTTAGTGCACGGCCAAAAGACAGGGCAGACTTTGTCAACGGGATAACAGATTTTCCAAGGGAGAAATAAAATTAGGGAATCGTATACAGCTCTGCGTTGAAGCTAGTACCGCTACCAAATTTCAAGTCGCCTTCGTTCTCTCGTCAGCTTAGCTTCTTCGCTGAACTAACCTGTGTGAATGTGTGATGTATATATATAGGTCCTAAAATCCTAAATAGGTATGCATGCATGTCCTAGATAATCTAGGCCTTGAGATTGTTTTAGCTAGAAATTCTGATATAGCACAATTTGCTTCTTATTTTTGTTAGCTTGTTATTACTGCTGACTGATTGGCAATAGTATTATGGATTTTTTTGAGCTTATGGCTGGCCTCTTTCTCCTTCTCTCTCATTTAAGTGTGAGCACAATCGCATAATAGATAAGCTTACTGTCTGGCAACATGGTTTCCTATTCATATTCATAGTCCCCCCCCCCCCCCCCCCTTTTTTTGCATCTATCGCACCTATGACATCCCAGGCTAAGGCTTAATAATATTAATAAGATATTCGTACTAATAAATTGCAACTTTTTTTTGGAAGGCGATCTCCAAAGAACTCTGAGGTTAAGCATGCTCGGCCTGAATCAATTTGGGGATGGGTGTCCGACTCGGAAGTCTTCCGGGTGCGCACGAGTGAGGACAAAGTGTGCAGAAAGACTTGTATTGGTATGTGATCGAGGGCGGTCTATATCCTAGATAACTTGCCATATGTGTAAGCGGGTCCGGCCTCAGGGAGGCGGGATAATCTTAAGTTTGAGTTATGTCTGCAGCATCCCATGGGTTATAACTTCAAGAATTTAGTTTTTCTTTTACAATTTTTTTTAATTTATCCATAACTCCCGAGCACGGCTAGTCTCCCTCCCATCTTGAAACTTGGATGAAAAAAAAAATACCAATTACTATCTATCTAGCTGAGCATTGCGAGTCATCACGTACTGATCCTTCAATAATTAAACCATCTCGATATATATCTCCTTTGGCGGGCGATATTCACTCTGTTCGCTGTACTGGTGCTGGAGGCTGGTGCTGGAGTGGTGTGAGAGAAAAATATTGTTGGCTGGCTGTGGCTGGAGGCTGGTGCTGGAGCTATGTGAGAGAAAAATACTATTGGCTGGCTGGAGGAACCAAACAGCGAACAGAGTGATTGTAACGCCGTCGTCGACGACATTATGTGCTGTGGGGCCTGCCTACACAGACCCGGCCTTTCGCTTAAGACTTACTCCTGAGACAAGCTTATTTCCCCTCCCAAAAAGTCCAAGAGATCATACGCGCGCGCAGAGACTGCCGACGACCATGCGCAGCTAGCTAGCTCAATTAGGTCCTCACAAGTCTCTCTCCTTTGGCTTTTTCACTGGATGTACCGATCGATATCATATGACCTCTCGCATCCACATCTACTACTTGCGATTACCAGCCCAGTCCAGGCTCCGATCCAGAGTGCAAGCCTGGGCGCCGCTATCTTTTACCGGCTGAACGAAGAAAAGCCACCTACCTTTGGTAGACATTTTGGTCTCCCCTTCTTGCAGCTTCTCGCCTCTCTCTCTCTCTCTCTCTCTCTCTCTCTCTCTCTCTCTCTCTCTCTCTCTCTCTCTCTCTCTCTCTCTCTCTCTCTCTCCCCACGTACGTGCATGTCAACATGTCGTGCTCATGCATATGGCCATCACCTTTTTTCTCCCAGCCGGCCCGGCCTCTTGTTGCTTTCAACTTTAGGGGCCCTTCCCTAATTATGCCGCCTTTCCCTTTCTTCCCCTGGCAGCATCTATGGTTGCTTCTTGTTATTGACCTCATTTCCGTCGTCGTTTGCGACCGCGCGACGACCTCGGTCGATCCTTTCCGTGTCGTCTCATGCCTTTGTATGGTTCTCCATCGATCATACATCTCCGGCATTCCTTTTGAAACTACAAAAAAACAACTAGCCTGCATATATAAACATGTAGTCTTGCTTGCACAAATGAACACTTGACTTCATTCGCCTCTCCGGCCGCTTAGCTTGGACTTGTTAGAGGGGGGCTAGCTAGGGCTTGAATCCAAGATGTTAGAGAGAAAGAAAATCGTGCGCGGATAGATCCGTACTCGAATTTCTTCACCACCTTTACCTAATAATTCGAGACCCTTTCTACACCAGCTAGAAGTAGTTTGCCAAACAAGCTAGTCTTCTTCATTTATGTACACATGGTGAATCTTGACACGGATCAAACACAGACAATTTGCCACCCCTGGCCACTTGTCAACTTAATTTCGTTGGATGCATTACATTCGTGCATCACGTGACATGAAAGTTTGGAAGTTGCTGATCTCGGTCGCTCGTGTCG
Source organism: Panicum virgatum (assembly GCF_016808335.1). Lineage (NCBI taxonomy): Eukaryota > Viridiplantae > Streptophyta > Magnoliopsida > Poales > Poaceae > Panicum > Panicum virgatum. The sequence goes on along the minus strand of NC_053138.1, from coordinate 9,312,102 downwards.
TACACTTTATGTCAACTTCTATAGTAGTGTACAAAGGTGGTTTGATCACGTTAATATGTATCCATGTATGTAGTCTTATTATTAGCTGCTCCAGTTCTCCTACTTGCAAATTCTTAAGCATAAAGTCAGCCGCCTTTGCCGTAGGTGATTGCTTTTCCATTTTTTTTTCAGTTGTTAATTAGCTTCCAAAATCCAGATCACATATATATGATGTGTGTGATCTTAGTTGTCTCTCCTTACAAAATAAATGAAAAGGAGATATTTTATTTCAATGGAATAGCTACCATAAAGTTCCTTGTATATATGGGTGATGGTGCAATGGCAAATCCAGGAATCGTATGAAGCCTGGATGAAGTCTAAGGCCAGTCTCAGTGGAGTTTCGCTAGAGTTTTATAGGTATTTTAATTTTGCTGATGTGGCGGAGTATATATGGGAAAAGAGAATGGAGAGTTTCATAGGATGTGAGAGAAGTTTCATCCCCATAAAACTCATCTTGCTCGGTTATCTAGTTTTTGCTCTAGGTAACTATGCAATGAAACCATACATTGAGATTGGCCTAATACAGTTATCTTCCTAATTAACTCCAACAAAAGAAGTTATGGACAAGAACAGCTAACCTCTTACATTTATGGCGGTGGAGCTCCTGTAGGCGCCCATGCTGCTGGACCCTTCTGGGTCCATCCATAGGCGCGTGGTGGACCTAGAAAGTTTATCTATGAAATTCCTAGGAAGGCAAAACAATTTACTAGTGGTAGATCAAGATCAAAGTTCCAGTTGCACTGTGTTGTCAATTATAAGTTCCCTCTCCGTTTAGGTGGCACTACACCAGGAAACTTTCTTTTTTGTTTGAGGGTCAAAATCTGCCACAAAAATTAGCAACACTGCATAGGAAAGTTTTCTTTTCTTTGAACAGAAATTTTCATTCCATTAACTCATCGACTCAACAAGATCGCTGGCCACCAGGTCCTCGAGGCCAACCGGCGTACCTTCCCAACACAAGAGGACATCCCAGGACACATAAAACCAAGCGCCGCAACACAAGTTTTAGGGAGAATAAGACTTTAAACTCACTAAATGATGACCTGATCAAACAATTTAGCTCATACACAATGCCACCCGTATCTACCAGTGAAAACATGTTTGTTTCCGGGCCGATTTCACCAATTGGGACTCTGTCTCTAGCACCATGCGCGTCATCCCTGCCCAGGAAAGTTTTCACATGGAAGCCACGTCAAAAGGAAACTAGGTTATTATTCAGAAAATATTTTTGGTAATGAACAACTAAGATATATAACCTTTTCTTTAGTCTTTCTAAATCTACTCTCTAAACGAATTGTTTTTTATATCTTTGTGCATAGTCTTGAAAGCGATTCACACTCTTCATCTTTAGCTAGCGAGAAATCCATAATAGAGGTCTATATATAGATATTCAATTGAAGAGACTGTTGGAAAATCTCTATTCTTAAAGATATAAAGAGTCTCTTGGAGATTCTCAATTGATAGATAAATTGAATTAATTTCCCTGATAGCTGGGCGCAACCAATTGAAAAAATTGGGTTTCCTTAGGCAACTAAACCCAAGGAAAAATCATCTTTTTGCCGACATCATGTACAGTTAGGAGAGAGAAGCAGAATGCAGAATCATCAAGGCTGAATTGGACCTAAGGAACTTTTGTGTGTGTGTGGGGGGGGGGGGGGAGTGGTGGGGGTGGGGGTGGGAGGGGGGTTCTAGATCTGGCTCCGTGGCATGAACATGGAAGAACAATTGGGGTTGACCAATTAGCCGAAATAAGACCATCAAAACATGTATCCAGAAACCATCGTGATTATTTAGCCTTTATCTTTTTAACATGAAATTTACATAATTTTCTAAATTATTTGGAAAACTTAGATATTTTGCATGTAATATATATAAGCTTCCATGTACAGGGATTGGTTTGTACTCCAGAGGATGTAGAAAAGGAAATAACCATAAACCAATATAGTAATAGCTAGCAGACAAGTAACATCGATGGCTAAATTGTCAACGTGCGAGGGTGGAGAATGTACAAGCTACCGTTCATTCACTAATCTCAGGCATTCACATGGTAATCGACCGGGATAGCATCTAGGTGGCTTGTAGGAATAAGCCAACTCCGGAAGAATTTTGCATATTAAGTCTAAGTTGAAAAGGTCCTTCCCCTTTGATTATGCGTATTGTCAACTAGCTGATGGTGGCCATTGACCAGATAGTTAATCAAGCCAACCTCGCTCAATAGCCGGCTATCCCGATCTTCCTCGTGTTTCTCAATTCTTCACAAATCTGCTACGGCTATAGATAATGTATAATAGTAATAATAGCTGAAAAATATACATGTGTGTGACTATATAATTCCACACCTCTATTTTGTCTTGCAAGTATAAATGTGAAACTGCGTACAAATGGTATTTTTACAAATCAATGATTGAGTTTGGTTTTCTTTACAAGCACATGGATATAGAGCCATCTACCTTGTTGGTCTACAATAAAACCATAATCTTGATTTGAGAAACTAGCGGTAGCTATCTAGCTAGTATCAGTACTTGATTTTCTCCCCTCCAAATTAACCAATGCGCATAGTGAGTTTGTGACGACACAATCTTCCTTCTCTTGTATGAGCTTTCATATTAAAATTTTTAAAATACTTTATTTCAGAATTAGTGTATAAAACCTTATCTGCTTTATTTTTTTTCTGAAGGACGGCAGAATTTTGCTGAATTATTAGACGGAAGGAGAAAAACCAGCCAATGGCTTTTGTAGACCGCACCCTGTGAGGTTGCATTGCTTGGTCGTCCATGGTGGAGTTGTTGAGATTTAAGAAGAAATCTATTCCATTTGCCCGTATAAAAGGGACAAAATACTATAAAGAAACCCAACCAGCAAGCTGAAACTGTTGACAGAGATGCGTGGTTCGTGGCCCCCCTCTCCGCCACTCCCCGGGTCGCAAAACGCAGCAGCCGTTGACCCCGTTGACCCGGCCCACGCGCAGCGACACGTGGCCTCCCGCCTCAGCCACCTATCACGCTGACGCATGGGGTGGCCCACCAGTTCCGACCCCATCCCATTGGTCCAACTCCTCCGCCTGCTGCCCCGTCCCCATTCTCGAGTCCAAAGTCCAAGTCTTTCCGTCTCACGTTACGTGCTTCTTCTGTAGCTTGCATACTTGGACATCTCTCTCTCTCTCTCTCTCTCTCTCTCTCTCTCTCTCTCTCTCTCTAGCTTGTAGGTAGCTAGTACGGCCACAAGTCACAAAGTTGTATATAGCCTTCTCATCCATGGACTTGGTGCCAAAGCAAGAGCAGCACAAGGAGGAGGAGGAGGAGAAAGAGGAAGAGAAGGAGGGCATGATGATCTTGGCGGAGCATGGCAGCAGGGCCAACTTTTGCGGCGGCGGGCGCAGGAGCGAGATCAAGGAGGTCGACTTCTTCTCCACCGGCGGTGCTCGCCGCAGGAACGACGGCGACGGCGACGGCGAGGATGGGAACCGAGAGGCAGGAGCACTAGGACGCGGCAATACCACGGTCAACGTAAGTCTTCTCGATCCAGATGAGCTTGATGAGATTATATTGATGCCTGCGTGCACAATTAAGATGGCCTATGGCCATTAGATCGATACATGTATGAATCGAACTTGATTTTTTGTGCGGGTGTGCGTGTCCTTTGGGTTCGTGCAGACGGCGCTTGACCTGCTGACAACGGCGGCGACGGCGGCGACGCCGGTCAACGGCGGCGAGGGTACGGCCGCCGGAGCGGCGAGTGATCATAAAGAGGTAGGCGCGGCTTCTCTCTTGCTTGTTCTTCTACATCAGAGTTATACTGATCATAAAAAGCCTTCTATTAGTACTACACGCATGTTAATCCTTTACACATGCCTGTCTGCAGGCGGCGACGGTGGAGGGGGAGCTCCGGCAGGCCGGCGAGGAGAACCGGCGGCTCCGGCGGATGCTGGACGACCTCACCCGCAGCTACAGCGCTCTGTACCATCAGCTCATCCAAGCCCAGCAGCAGCAGCAGGTAATAAACTGAACTTACCATTTACCATGCTAGTTGCTACCATCTCATCATCATCATCATCATCATCAGCTTCGCCGTTCATGTCGTCTCTTTGACTAATTTCCACCGGTACTTTCGTGGCTTAGTTCGTGTTCAAAGTCCAAAAGAAATGGCCTTGCGTCGCAGCTGGAACCGAGTAGCTAGTCAACGTTGTACTTCCATGTTACCAAAAAAAATATTAAGATCCCTTGAACATCTTTCCACTAAAATATCTCGTGAAAAAGCAGCAGCCAGCAAAGCGAGACTCATTTCACACAAGATCTGCTCCTATATAACCCCACGCGTCTAAATTGCCCGCCATAATCTGTGTGCATCCGAGATGAATTGACACTCTACCAGTTTGATTCCCATTTTCTTTGTATTTCTCTCTAGTTTACAGTATTACTGTCAAAGGTTGCATTGCCAAACTGGTTCAGAACTTCAGATGGCACCCTCATTTCTGTGACCACTGGCACTATATATGGTACTGAAATAAAATACGCAAGACCACTTGTGTACTAGCTTAGTTGAGCTCAACTGTTGTGCATCGAAACCCATAAACAAAATTTCAACACCTGATTAGGTTGGTAGTCAAATCTTTGTTGCCCATTAATGATTTGGAGAGAGGTGTCCCGATCCATGTTTACGCGCTGCACATACAGTAGCACGGGGCTACCGGCCATGTAGATCTCGCCATCGCAAGCACCTTTGGCCGTGCCAACAGGAACCAGGCTTGAGAAGAAAGCCACACTTACTAATAATGGTTGTTAGCGTGTTCGTGTCGACAACTCGATCCGATCGGCATTACCACCGTGCATCCCGTGTACGCGCGCAGCGCTGACACCATTTTTCTCTTAGTCCCGTAACTCTCATAATTCAATTCGGCTGCTACTACGTACGTACTGCCAATAATGATCATGTGACAAGCAACACATCAGCAACGCCTTCGTCAACTGCCATGGATCGGTGCAGGCCAGCGGCGCGGCGAACTCGATGCTACCGGCGGCGGCGGCGACGGTGCCGGCGGGACTGCAATTCGTGGACCCCCGCATGGCTCCGGCGGTACGAGCTCCGGCGGCGCTTGACGGCGGCGACAGGGGGGATTCCGACGGTGGCAGCGGCAGCGCCGGCGAAGCCGATCGTCAGAACAGTGGGAGGTCGGCGCGGCAGGAGGAAGGGTCGGGGACGCCTGAGCACGACGAGGTCAGCGCCGAGCGGGCGGCGGAGGCGCCGCTGCGGAGAGTGAGGGTGTCGGTGCGCGCGCGGTCCGAGGCACCAATGGTATGTCACGTCATGTCTACTACTTTGTTGAGATTTTGTGTTGAAATTCTTAAGCCATCCTTTTCTCAGCCTTGTTGGGTATCGATACACGTGTGCATCGATCTTTTCTCTAAAAAAAAATTCGATGCATGTGTACATGCAGATCAGTGATGGATGCCAATGGAGAAAGTATGGGCAGAAGATGGCCAAGGGCAACCCGTGCCCCAGAGCTTACTACCGGTGCACAATGGCCACAGGATGCCCCGTCAGGAAGCAGGTATGTATATGTTTGAAATATTATCTCCATGATCGTTGCAATTTGTTTGGATAAACAGTTAAAAACCTTACCCTTACATTTATATATAGCTATATAAATTGGACTTGTTAGGAAAATGGTACAATAATTAGAAAAATATAGCGTTATTTTTCTTCTAGTACGTAGATTGTGCCAAGGAAAAATGGAAAAATATATCATATCATATAAAAACCACATCATAAGATAAGAGGGTATTAACTGGGTAGGCCTTTAAAAAAATGGCAAAAAATTCCCAACTTGTTTGGCAGTATGCAGCTTGAGAACATGAAGGAAGAGTAACTAATGGGCACACACGTGTGTGCAGGTGCAACGGTGCGCGGAGGACAAGGCGGTGCTGATCACCACGTACGAGGGCACCCACAACCACCAGCTGCCGCCGGCCGCCGCCGCGATGGCCAAGACCACCTCGTCCGCGGCCGCCATGCTCCTCTCGGGCCCGGCCGCCAGCCGCGACGCCGGCGCGCTCTTCGCCGGCCACCACGTCGCGGCGCCGCTCTTCCAGTCATCGTACCCCTACGCGTCTGCCGCCATGGGCGCCACGCTCTCCGCCTCCGCGCCGTTCCCGACCATCACCCTCGACCTCACCCACCCGCCGGCACCGGCGTCGGCCGCCGCGGGCCTGCTCCCGCACCGCCCGCCGGCCCTCCCCGCGCTGCCGTTCCCGATGTACGGCGGCTTCCCTGCTGCGCACAGGCCGGCGGTGCCGCCACAGCCGGCGACGGTGTCGGTGGGGTTGATGGACGGCAGGAACCGGTCGGCGCTGGAGACCATGACCGCCGCGATCACCAGCGACCCCAACTTCACCGCGGCGCTGGCGGCCGCCCTCTCGACGATCATTGGGGGAGGCGCTGAAGCAGCTCCCCGGAGTGGCGCCGGCGCCAGCGACGGAGATGGTAATAATAGCGGTAGCGGCGGCGGGCACTGAGCCGGCCACCACGGCGTCGGCGGCCGGAGCACGGGAGACGGCATTGCATGCGCTTTTACAAAGACTTCATGACAGCCGGCAATGAAATTTTGGAATCAAAGCTTATGGACGACCATCGTCTGTACATACATATCCATGCATACATACACTGTGCACATCGGTTTTGTCTGTTATATGTACCGTATAGTCCAATGTGCTAGTGTTGTAAATGGATTATATAATTGAGATTTTTATAGAGGCGATACGATTTAATTTTCCACACCTTTTTTTTTTGTCACCTGTAGTAGACAAGCGTGTGACCAACACCGAGCACACGTACGCTGAATTTCTAGCCCAGAGCTGGTGGAAGCAGTAATTAAGAGCTGAGGTAATAACAGACTTGCCTATGAGACGAGAAATGGAGGTGTGAGGTCGCAGAGACTGGAAACTAATAAGTTCCATTTTCTAAAAATTGGGACGGAAAATGGCAGGGCGAAACAACTTGTAATATCTTGAACACAAAGAATACTGGGAAAAGTCCAATGTACACTCTTGAATTATTATAGTAAAAGTTTAATTTTAGCATTTAACTACAAAGCCGGATAAAGAGCGATATCCAACTATCGAAACCGGACAAATTTGGTCCTTGAGTGGTTCCAAGGGTGGGTTTTTTATTTTTTTTTAAAAAAAATCTACTTAGATCTAAAAAATCAAAGTTTATTTATTTTAAATATAAAAATTAAGGTTTTAAATAGCTGGATATAACTGCTAGGAAGGGTAGCCGCTATGGCATTTAGCTAGCTAAACCCGGCCAGAGCCCGTTAAATGTCGGCCATAGTCCGCTAAACAGTGTAACGGCAGCCCTGCCGCTAAACGCCTTAGCCGACGATTTAAACCTTGCAAAAAAAATATGAAATTGGTACCAAAATTTTTCTAAAAAAATCAAACAATATTGTTGTTATTTCTTTATTTGAATTTTGTTTATTCAAAGATAATAGGCTTAGCTACAAGCAAATAAATACTAGGAACATGAAAATATGGGTCCGAATAACTAACAAGTAGATTGCCAACTGGTAGGGTACATTTTTAGAAAAATGCTGTTGTATTTTTTGTTTAAAAATTACGTATGAATTTTTAGTTTAAATCTATTTATTTTTAATTTTTTACAAAGTGGTTCAGAATGGTTCGAAGTGCAGCACCATCACCTACGGTCACCTTGCGCGTTTATCGAAGCATGACGTTGCTCGCTTCCACCCGTAGCAAGCCTTCTAGATATCCATTTTTTTTTTTGCGAAAAGGGGTGTTTACGGACAATTAAGGAATATCAGTACACCAGAAGAGCAACTCTTACCCAACCGAATTGCTACTCTGTTCTGTTCGTTCCCCACCTTAATGAAAGACAGTAGACACCCGCTGCAGCTGTTGGCTTTCCTGGAGAGCGTCAGCGATGATTGGAGCCTCAGCCACGAGCGATCTGTCAAAGCCTCCCGACCAGAGCTTAAGCAACACGGACAAGCAATCCGTCTCCTGGATCATACCCCGATCAGTCCATCTCGCCGCAAGCCTGATGCCCTCCTGGCATGCTGCAGCCTCGACTTCCTCTGCATCCCTGCACTGAAACAACACACGCCAAGCTGTAAGGACAGAGGAGCCCCTGCTGTTCCTGATTATAACACCCGCTGCAGCCGCTCCAGTTTGAGAAATGAATCGGTGGAAGCCATCTTTGGTTGGAGCTGGTCGTTCGAGGAATCGGCGAAGCCTTGCAATCTCTGAATATCTTCTGCTTTCCATGTTCGTCACCAGCTACCGGCAGTTGTCGGATTTGTAACAGTGACTGAATATAGAGATTCAGAAATAGAACAGAGCCAGTGATCGAGATATGTTCACCTACCAATGTGGATTTCATGAGCGCAGCGGCACCTGCCCACTGCCCCACCCTCTCCGCCGCCGGGCCTGCCGCCGCCGCCCACCGGCTGTCCCACCCCGCCCGGCCGGGGGCGCGATCGTGCCTCCTCGCCCACGCCATCAGACGAACCGCCGCCGCCACCGAGCCTGCTGCTGCTGCCGCGCCGCCTTCTCCTCTAGACCCAGCGTGCCATGGGCCCCCAAAACCCGAAATCCCTAAGCTCCGCCACCTTCCTCCACCACCTCGGCCGTCGGCGACCTCGCCGGCGACGCCCCCCCCCCCCCCCAAACCACCCCTGGAAGGCGACGGCGGCGGCGGGTTAGGGTGGGCAGGTGCCGCTACGGTCATCAGAATATTAGCTATTCACCTGCTTGCCGCGCAGTATTTCTAACACTCCAACATCTCCATATCAGCATGAGAAAATTGGCGCATATCTCAATAGAATACCTGCCCAACAAGAGGAGCAGCCAGTCAGGTCTAGAATTAATCAGGTGTTATTCATCAGGTGCTCCCTCCAGACGTGTGGCTGAGTGACTTCAATGAATTGATTTTATGTCTCTATGTGGATTCATCACTAGAACTGTAACCCATCTAAATTTATTAAGGTTAAACTATTTGGTAGAGATTAATTTCAGAAACAGTCTCTATGGATCTGCTGGAACGTTAAAAGCTTATAAAAAGACAGAGATAGCATGCTTAACCATTAACTATTGTTTATTGACAGTATTTCGTCGAAATGCCAAATAGAGTGGTAGGCCCAATCAGTCCCTATTGAAGCATTTAAAATATACAAAAGATAATGCAAAATATTACACAATAAACTCAAAATTACCAGCTTTGACTTTAGTATTGTTATATGTATATGTATCTTTTGTAGTTTTCTCGTTGTACAAGGGGTTTTGTGCATATTTTCTAATACCTGTACATATATATATATATTCGGGCCTAAAGCCCTCATAATGAATAAAAGTGTTATTCATAACATAGTATCAGAGCCAAAATTTAGGGTTAGGGTTCCTTTCTCTCTCTCCTGATCCTCCTGTGCACGTCGCACTTGCGTGCCGGTTGCTTCGTTCTGCATCCTCTCCAACGATCCTCTGTTGCCCGCCCGTGGTTGCGCCTCTGCCTCCTTATGGTCGCGCTGCCGGGATCCTCCGCATCTGCAAGGCCGTCGGGATCCGTCCGCTATTAGGCCGCGCCGTATATACATGATCTAGAATCAAAAAAATACACTTGAAATTTCTCTACCAAGGTTCCAAAGGGGTTACTGATTACTGTTCCAGTTAGCCTTTCAATTGAAATGAAAGAGATGAGGCCGAATCACGGTGCATCTTTCTTATAGCTAGCCTTCCATTTAGTTTACACCCACCATCATTCAGACCCGGCCAATACTCGGTCTCCATTAGTAAGAAAAAAAATCCACATGGGCACCCTGAGCATTAGAATTGAGTCCAAATAACAAAGAAGACAAGAACTATCCCAACAGAGAAGCAAATTGCATTGTCACATGCTCATCAGTTCCAAGTCAATCCAGATGTTATTTTTACAAACTATAAGTTGTACAAATATGAACAAACAATTTTCAAGATGAGATGACATGAGCGTGATATTATTTCTCAGTGTCCCTTTCTTCAGTAAACATCAAACATACATGTCTTCAAATCTTCAAGCATAGCTCTCCAAGCATTCATTTAGTCTTCTTCAGAAAGAAAGGTCTACCCGTGTGCTAAATCATGTTCCCGGTTTTAGCATTTTTTGCGATCCATTTATTTGCAGTGTACTGTGTGCATGTAGCTGATAGAGAAACTATATTAACGGAGCAGAGTGCTGACACACTCATGCAGATTTTGCAAAGCCGATCCTGTCCTTGCCAAAGTCGAACACTGTGTGGTAAGCTCCCATGAAGACACCCCCAAGAATCCTGCAATGGTTCATATGCAAACTCTCAGACTGAGATGGTGAAGAAGGAAAAAAAAATCAAGGTATGACGCAATGTTATGTTTCACACCAGATAGGACCACGCGGGGGTGGTATGTCGAATGCCATGAACCCACTGATGCAGACAGTTTGCCCTCCTTGATCCAGCTTCACAATGTACTGAACACAAGTTTCACAAAGTTTGAGAATGTATGCATTTGCAGTAATGATTGTGTAATAGAATAAAATTAGAAGTGAAGTTCACAGATTTTTTTTTCTCCAAATCAAGTAGAATATAAGAACTATATAGTCCACTGAATTGCCTCTACCAGGCATTTCTGGGTTCCAAATATCAACAACTAATCATATCACTCCGAAACTTCAAAACTCCTAGGAAATGCAAGCACTTCAAATGTTCAGTTATGAACTGCGCCAACACTGAATCCTTCATAATCTAGGACTCAATAGGTCTCTTCTGATAAATATCAAGAAGCAAATGTTCGATCCCACTAATATCTTGTTCACAAAATGATCAGTAAATTTGATTAATCATCACTAATAGCAACATATGCTGAAAAAATTGGCTACTTTGTTGTAGTAGGAAATGAACAAAAATTGGTTAGTATAGTTGAAGAATGAGCTATGGGCTACTAGAAAGCACCTGCTCTGGTGTTAGGGTAAAGGTCTTGTCTGCAATAGTGAACGCAAGATTTGGCATCTTTGATATCTGATGGCAGCTGACTGTTGATTCGCCATTGGGGCTTGGTAGACGCTCACATAGCTGGAACACAAGGCAGATATTGTCACCAATTATATACATAATTCGTAACGATCAAAGAAACGTCCAGATTAAACCATAAATTTTGTAACCTGGTTAGCATATTGCAATATTATCTCCTTTGTTTTGTTTTCACGGAGCTGATTTTCAATCCACACAACAGCCATCTGACAGGCTGAGCACATAACATCTGAGCCCAGGTTTTCTTTCCCAACAACAGATTCAATTCCTTCACTGCAAAAAGTTTTGTGTCATAATTCATCATACCATGAAAAGAGGAATATACAGTGAAACAGATTTTTTTAAAAAAGCCAATTTGACACATACTACAATAATGGCCCGGCATAATGGACTCACCTGACAGAGTGAATACCATCAAACATGCACAGACCAATCTGGCTGCAAACTTTCTGTGGATTTGTCTGCAGAGGCAAAGCATTTACCAAATTACTAGATTTCAAAATTAAATTACTTATGAAATTTCGTCTATGGTTCAATGACAACAAACCTGTGCTATGAGCAAGTTGAGGATCATCTCTCCATACTGGCTCACCACTTCTTTGCATTCCGTGCTGATAATTCCCTCAGCCCCAATTGCATGGTTCACTTGAGCAACTATAGCCTGTACATGAGATTCAAGAATTTAGTCATTCATTATCAAAGGTTGTCCATTCTACCTAGGGACCTAGTACCTAGTCGTACTGATGCTACATAGTTTAGCATCTACATAAATTCTAGTGATACTCATAATCTATTGGTCAGCTCAGCTTAAAATTTGTAAGCCCGGTGCCCATGATCATGCAAATACAGAGAAAATGAGGATCATCAGTATGAGGATACATACTGTAGGGCCAGCCAACAAAGAAGTCCCAGAGTCGGCAATAGCGGCACAGCCTTTTGCACAGAAGCCAGTTGAGTGACCATCAATGAGGAGATCCCCCATGTTGAACTGCCAGTAACCTTTGCGGGAAACAGGAACATAAGTGTGGTTCCCCTTGAAGTGTTTAGGGTCGACGCCGCCAAAGACAAGCTCGCCACCGGAAGATGCATCAGGATTTCGGTTAAGCCAGAAGGAGAAGACATCATCCTTAAGAAGTTTCTGCTCTTTCATGTTCTGCCTGTTGTTGCAAATAGAAGAAAATGGTATACAATTCATGTGGAAAACTGGCAAGCCAAGCTTTATATCAGTGAGTTAACAGCTAGAAGACATACCAAATGGGAGGAGCTTTGCCGACAGAGATTTCAGGGTATCCAAGACCAAGAATGCCATCAAACTTCCCAAGGATGAATGAGAAACTGGGTTCGCGAGTAGTCTCAATGAACTTCTGAAATTGGGAGAAATAAGTTGCAGCATTAGAGATACAGTTTGCATGTGAATGAACATGGGCAATTACACTGAAATAAAAAAATAATTACCTGGCTTTTAACAACAAGGTCTCCAACCAGCACGTTATCCTTGCTGAAGAACCCGGAAATTGATCCAGAGCCATAAGTAATTTCGCAAGCCTCACCTGAATAATTTGGTGAGAAAATATGTAGTGAAGAGATTCAGCAACCATCTTTGAATGGTGCGAGAAAGCAGTAACATTAAAGAAGATCAGGGCATCAGGCCATGTACCATCAGCCTTGTAAGTGCTAGACTTGCCGGACCTGTATCTGTGGTGGAAGTAACATGCTATCTGCAGTGGCACATGGCAGTCAAATTAAACATATCTCTGAGTATCAGTCGTTGTATCGAGCTTTGTGAGACTAAAACTTGAAATCACAAATTTAACAAAACAACTAGAGAAATGGAAACGATGAAATGCCCAAGAATGAGCGCACCGAGAAATAGCATTTGGAGGAGGGGATCCAGAGGTTGGAGCTCCCGGTGTCGAAGATGACGGTGAAGTTCTGCGGCGGCGTGCCGATGCCGACGACCCCGAAGTACTGGGTGTTGAGGTAGTCGATGAGAGGGACCTCGTCGGCGCCGGCGGCCCTCAGGCGGCGGCTGTCGTGCTGCCTTTCAACCTTGGCCGCGGCCAGCGCCTCGCGGTTGAGCTTGTTCTTGTTCAGGCCGACCCTGAGAAGTCCGTCAGGGGTGGAAGCACGGAACAGCGGGGCGCACGACAGAGCCCACAAGCAGGCAGTCGCCAGCAAGAGCTGCCTGCGCCTCATCATCCCAGAGAACCAAGAGCACCTGAGGAGAATTTGTGTTAGCACGGATTAGGAATTTAGGATAAGGCTGCTTGCTGTATGCTCCATGCAGTATGCGCCCGTCCTTATCCTTGCTGCTCAGCAAACTCGAAAGTCAACCAATGGAGATGCTTGTATTCAGGAAAGTTTCAGACTTTCATTGAAGCAGCAACAGAAACATACTAGGGGACCTACAGATTCGGTACAGCTACAATGAATCAATTTATCCAAAACAGGTGGCTGAAATGTTTTTTTGAAAAAGGCTGAAATGTTTCTCTGCCGAAGCCCAAGCAACAACCGGGAACAGGATAGGATAGCCAATCAATAAGGTAATACTCAATCAATAAGGTAATACTCCACTGATAAGCATCGGCATCGAAGGATATTAGCAGCACAGACAGTCGCCAAAACCACGCGAGCTGAACAAGAACAATCGTACGTACATCCTATAGCTAGTAGAAACGGCACTCATTCAGACCTACCAGGCAAAAGACGGACAAGTGCTCGCAGAGGTAGTGGAGCTCAGTCAGGCAAGAGGAATCACCTTACTGCGCGGTTGCCTCCGTGCAGCTACCTTGCTTGCTTCCAAGACCGAGACGACGAGGAAGGACGGTGGCGAAGTCAAGGAGGAGGCGGGGTTGAAGAAGAGGAAGCGTGGCCGCGCGGGCGACAGATACAATAGAGAAGCCACCAATGTGGCGAGGCGACTGGCGCCTCCCGTCCCACCGTCGCGTGCGGGTGGGCCCGCTGGCCTCGCCAGGCCCACGTGTCGGTGGCAGAGAGGGCGCTGGAGGTTGGTTCTGGGTGTCCTCGGATATTCCAGAGCGCTGGGAAGGGAACATGTCAGAACTGGAGTGAAGCGGGTTGAAGAAGGCGAAAGCGACGGGGGGTGAGGTGGGTGACGGCGTCGGCGTGGCGTGGCGTGGCGTGGCGTGTTCCACGCCGCGGGAGATATTTCTTTACCGCCGCCCAGATCCTCTGTCAACTCTCTCCAAGGAAACCTTTCAAAAAAAAAACTCTCTCCAAGGAAGAAGAAGATGGTGGCGTGGACCAATGGAGGAGGAGGAGGAGGAAATTCTCCGCCCGCTTGTTTCTTGTGGGCCTTTCTTTCCGACGTGGGACGGGGCCCACTAAACTAAACGATGGAGAGCGCCCGGCCCAACTTCCCCTCCATTATTTTGTCAATATATGCGTGGATGCGACTAAATTGCTTATACTACTTTAGAGAAAGTTACAACTTATGAGATGCAGCAATACCTTATAGGATCATCGGTAGGCATTCGTCTCTACATCTCTACAGTATAATCCTACGGCGTTACTGACATGCACCAATACGCAACTTCGACCACTACTTTTTTACTACATACAATCCTACCGATTTACGAGGTTTCAAAGTGTTTTTAACACTAAATTATTTTTTAAATTCTACTGATAGATTCAAAAGTTAGAGCATACCTTGATCAAGCGTCCAAAGCATATCAACAAATCTGGGATACCAATAGAGGGGGAAAGAGAAATCAAGCAAAAGAATCTAGTAACGAAGATGGGCGAGAGCTTATCTTTGAAAACTTGCATGCATTCAAGAATCTCAACACACAAACACTGCAGCTGCAGGTCACCAGTTCCAATAATTACTTCGCCAAGACACTGGAGACTATTAACCATCCCTACTGACTGTCACAGATGCTCAAACCTGAAAACGGTGAAACAATCACAGGGAAGAGGCACTAAGGATCTGAAATCTGGAAACTTGATTAGCATAGATGTTATATACAAGTAAGTACATAAAGTCATAAGCTTAGCACAAGCAGCCCAGCAGGGCCGTAGGCCCGTAGATATGATCTTCACTATATATTTGTTCAGTACAACAACTGGTAACACAGCTTCAACTCTTGAAGTGCTACATCTAGGTGGGCGTCATGCCCGGATCAACATCTCCAAAGAGACCTGCCACTATGGTGCCAACATCATCTAAACCTACACCGATGCAGAGAGGGTTCCTCTTTGCAGAACCTTCTGCTGAAACATCATTCCCCAGCCGCACATTGGGCCCTAGGCCGCACTTCCCCAGGCACTTGCAGCCAACGACCGCACCTCCGGTGCCCATTGTCTTCTCAAACTCCTGCAGAAGAGCAAGCGCGCCTGATTTCTTGCATTTGCCACCCATGCAGACCTCTATTCTGTTGGTTGTGAATGTCTCAGCTACTGCAACGCTGCTGATGCTGGTGACTTGCATTGCAGCAGCAGGCTCTAAAGCTAGAGACGGCTCCGGTGGCAAAGATGGTGGAATTTGAGGAACTATGACGGGGAAAACCGCGCTTGGACATGGCATTTGAGGTGCAGCGACTGTAGCGCAGCGGCTCATCCTGACAACCTCCCCCTCGCATTCGCTGTCGCTGGATTCTGATGAGCACGAAGAATCGTCTTCATCCCTGCAGCCATTCAGTGCGGCCATGGCCATCTTCTTTGCTTCCTTCTCCATCTTCATGGCCTTCTTCGCAGCCTTCTTCTGTTCCTTCTCCATCTTCTTCATGGCTTTCATTTGTTTCTTCTCCATTTTCTTCATAGCCTTCATTGCAGCATTCTCGCACTCCATCCCCGAGACAGTCGAGATGCCGGATCCAACAGCTTCGGGAACTGCTGCCGAGATCACCATGCCCTGCTCAAAGTTCGTGGTTGCCTCATCCTCACAATCGCTCTCACTTGATTCAGAGGACGACTCATCTTGGCAGTTCATCATGGCAGCCTTCTTTGCTTCCTTCTGCTGTTTCTTCAATGCTTTCATAGAAGCCTTCTCCTCTTTCTGGGCCTTCTTCATCTTGTATTCCTCGTCGTTCATCTGGGTCAGCTCCTGCAGCAGAAGATCCGTGGCTTCCTGCGTCCCCAATTGCAAGCAAATCAGAATTCAATTATATTTCCATGCAACACAAATACGCAGTACAAAGCTAGCAACTACCTAATTACCACTCGAACATGTCAAGTCCAACAATTAAGCACTGCTATTTTTTTTCCAGAACCGTTCAGTTACCATCAAGAACTAAAATTAGTTGGCAAACCCGCGCGGCTCTTAATATTCCAAGACCAAATCAACCATATCACATCACCACCACCACCATCACTCCAATAAAGTATAAACCCACTCGAATTCTTCGACATGAACCAATTCGCTAGCGATCAGTTGAGATTCTGCACCCAATTCCCAAACACGACACCAAACAAGACCAAAAGGGGCGAGGAAAGAGGAGGGGGAGGGAAGTAGATTGGAGGGCTCACCGAGAGGACCTTCTCCTTGGCCGCGTCCCCCGCGACGAGCCCCATGGCCCGGAGCCTGACCAGATCCCTCGCCACCGCCTCCACCGCCTTCCTCCGCGGGGCCGCCGCCTCGTAGTACCTGAGGTGGCCCTCCTCCGCGAACACCCCGCCCCCGACGCAGGCCACCCTGGCCGCCGGCGCCCTCCCCCTCCCGGCCGCCGGGGACGCCGACGGCAGGGACCGCCGCAGCGCGGCGCCGGCGAGCTCCATGTTGCTACGAGGTCTACCTTTCTGAGTAGATTCTTGTGTTATTGGAATGGCTGGGGGCTACGCTTTTCCCCAAATGGGGTGAATCCAGAGCAACAAGGTGAGGACGTATCAAAATCACCATCCGCTTTCTTTGTTATTATTAAGTTTTATGCTACTAGGAGTGGAGGAGTATAACGCTACATTCAGTATATCATACACTGAATGTCAGTATTCATATCAGTAACTTAGGGGGCATGATTGCTGCATTTACATTTTCCACACTATTATTTCTGTAATCTTCTTTCCTGCTTTAGCTGCGCGGGAGTTACATCTATAAATCTTGGCCTTCCGTCTATTCCATCAGGACCTGGACAGCAAAGAACCGGCGCCTGAACTTTGTTAGGCTGCCAGGCTTGCTCCAGCAACCACAGATTCAGCATCACTTCTGCCTGATCTATCGTTGCCATGTGCTACGACGGTGCTGCTGAATGCAACGCGACGAGGGACGCGTACGCCCCGCCTTCGATGTTCACCAAGGTATCGTGCCTCCCCTTCTCGATGATCACACCATCCTTCACCACCGCGATCACGTCGGCACCCTGTATCGTGGACAGGCGGTGCGCCACGATGACCGTTGTTCTGTTCACCATCACCTTGTCCAGAGCGTCCTGTACCACCCGTTCGGACTCGGCGTCGAGCGCGCTCGTCGCCTCATCGAGGAGGAGGATCTTGGGGTCCTTCACGATGGCGCGAGCAATGGCTACGCGCTGCTTCTGCCCTCCGGAGAGTTGAGCCCCACGCTCCCCAACCATTGTGTCGTATCCCTGCATTTTTTTTCAGGTAACAACTGATCTCTATAACAAACGTGTTTGGCACATCACTTAGTTCTTCAGAGTAGGCAGGTATGCGGTAATACAGTTGGGGCATTACCTGATGCAATGAACTGATGAACTTGTGAGCATTTGCTAGTTGGGCAGCAGCCACAACATCCGATTCTGTCGCTTCCCCTTCCTTTCCGTAGGCGATGTTTGCCCGGATCGTGTCATTGAACAAAGATGGTTCTTGACTCACCAGTCCCATCTGTTGCCTCAGCCACCTCAGCTGGAACTTCTGTATGTCCACTCCATCTAGGAGTATGTGGCCTGCATCAGGATCATAGAATCTCTGCAGCAATGCTATTGCCGTTGATTTCCCACTGCCACTCTCTCCAACAAGCGCAACAGTCTGACAGATAAGATACAAAGTGCAAACAGTTTGTTAGGTTCAGTTTCAGAAACTTATATGCTGTCTGCTGATAGGTTGGAACCAAGTATAACAATGTAAACTTGGATGTATTAGGATGGATGTTTAGTACCTTCCCAGATTGAATTGTCAGGCACAGGTCTTGGAAAATCTGAACATCAGGCCGTGTGGGATATCTGAACCTCACATGCTGAAATTCGATGTCACCACTTAGTGGCTCTAGGGTTACCCCAGCGTCATCGCTTGGATCAATCCTTGATTTCCGGTCTATGATGGCAAATATAGAAGATATGGCTGATTTTGCTTTGGAAGAATCTGATGTGAGGGTGCTCGTGTGCGACACCCCGATTGCTGCCATACTGAGAGCAAGAAATACCTGCATTCAGATGCCCAGGTTTACATTCCAGTGTCATGGTAAAAACATAATATATCATTTTTAAATGCTTCATGATATTAAAATCCACTTATATCTGAAAGTTGACTCTGTAAAGATCTCATAATTGACATGATACCCACCATGAAAACTTTGGGAAAAGTTGTTTTTCCATCCTCAACAAGCCGCGCACCAGCATAGAAGCTGGCTGCATAGACTCCAAACAGCAAGAATATGGAAACCCCAAAGCCAATACCATTTATTATTCCTGTCCTGATCCCTGCTCTTAAGGGTCCTTCGCATTTTTTCTTGTACAAATCCATCACCTTTTCTTCAGCTGAAAATGACGCCACTGTCCTTATGCTGCTCACTGCATCATTTGCTACTTGGCTTGCCTCCTCGTACATCAACTAAAATCATAACTTACAGTTGGTGGATTGATTGATGAGATGAATAGATAATGATGGCTGGAAACAACACAAAATATGTGGTAGATTCATCATACCTTTGCATCTGCACTGAATCCCTGAATAAACTTCATCTGGATCCATCCGTTGAGGCCAATTAGCGGTATCAAGGCCAATATGATAAGTGATAGCTCCCAGTTCGATATGAAAGCAATTACCAAACCAGCAACTAAAGTTGCTGAATTCTGCACTGCCAGCTGGAGCGCATCACCCACAAGCCCCCGAACTTTTGCAGCATCCGCTGATAGCCTTGCCCCAATTGCTCCACTTGAGTTCTCTGGGTAATCAAACCATTCGATCTCCATATTGACCACCTTTTCGAAAGTCATCAGTCTGATCCTTCTGATCAACTTGCACCCAGCCACTGAAAAAAGGTATGAGCCAAGAGGAAGTGACAAGAAGTACACCGCACCGAATACCAAGAACATAGATGACCAAAACTCGGCATCCTTCCTCAGAACATTTGGTGGCTCATAGAATGCTTTTATCACATTTGATAGGAGTATGGCAAATATCGGGAAGATCACTCCACTGACAGCCGAAGCAATAGAACCAAGAATAAGCACAGGGATTTCCGGTTTGTTAAGTGATGCGAGGCGGCTAAGAGTAACTTCCTGCTCAATTTCTACATCTGCATTCTTTGATGATCTGTCCTGTACGTCGATTTCAAGAGGTACGCTGAATGATACTGATAACGAGTGATTTCTGCTGTTGTTCTGAGGTGACCTTATGGTAGCTGACTGATTTGTTGGCGTCTGTTTGCCTGCACAAATCCCGGAATCACCCTTCCTTATTGACTTGTTCTGGTAGTTTGCGCCCTCGGAACCATGATTTGCTTCCTGTAGGTGTATCAACTGTCTGTAAGCTCCGTCTGGATCCCTTACAAGCTCATGGTGCGAACCTGGTCAAGTGTGAAATCTTTAAGGAACTAAGCAATTGTTAACAAAAAGAGACGGTGGGGGCAGTGCATCTGGTTTTGGTCACAGGTATTTCAGTAAAAAAATGTACCTTTTTCAACTACTGATCCTCGATGAATGACGGCGATGGTATTAGCATTCCTGACAGTACTCAAACGGTGCGCAACTATTACAGTTGTCCGGTTTGTCATAACCCTGTCAAGAGCCTCTTGCACAATCCTTTCAGATTCAGTGTCCAAAGCACTTGTTGCTTCATCCAATAGCAGGATTCTTGGATTTTTGAGAATTGCTCTCGCAATGGCAATTCTTTGCTTCTGACCACCTGAAAGTTGTGTCCCATGTTCACCAACTGAAGTAGATAAACCCTGAAAAATGCCAAAACATCAAGAATGCAAATATTCAGATATTCATATTCTATCTTATATAGATCTGTCCAATTCTGCACATTACTAATGGTATGTCTTATTATTATTCTTTAACTCTTGTATTTCCGTTGTGAAATGGAAATGGGGTTCAACCTCGATTCGAAAAAATGTCTTATTATTATTCTTCATCAGTGATGAAATTTGCAAATTCATAGGATAGGCCATCTGACCTGGGGCATTTTATCTATGAATTTGGAGGCATTAGCAAGCTCAGCTGCAGCTCTGATTTCCTCATCCGTTGCATCATCCTTGCCATAAGCTATGTTGTCTCTTATGCTAGCATCAAACAGGACTGGCTCTTGACTCACAAGACCGATTTTACTTCTGATCCACCTCAACTGAAACTCCTTGAGGTCCACACCATCTATCAGAACTTCACCAAGCTGAGGGTCGTAGAACCGCTCGATCAAGCTGATGACTGTCGATTTGCCACTACCACTCTGGCCAACGAGCGCAACAGTTGTGCCACTTTGTATGGTAAGGGAGAAACCTCTGAAGATCTGCTCGTCAGGCCTTGTTGGGTATGAAAAATAAACTTCCCTGAACTCAATGTCCCCCTGAATGTCGTCCAGCTTCCTACCTGTTGTGCTGTACGCATCGATCTCTGGCTCCCTGTTGATTGTTTCGAGCATCTTGTACGCCGCAGCCTGCCCGGCCGCAAATGCTTTCATGCTTGGTGATGCCTGACCCAGAGCTCTGGTGATTGCAACAGGGAACTGTCAGCTTTCTGGATTAATTAATAGTTCTGTTAGTTGGTTTGATCTAAGAACTCCATGTGCAGTCAATAGTATTTTGATTTTGATGAACAGAAGCATGCTGAAAGTGCAGTAGATGAATCATTGAACAATATAGATTTAAGATAACTGTAATGTATTTGATGTCCGTGATATGAAATTGTGCCATCAGAATACAGAAGTGTATGGGATGAAGCTTTCTCAACAGCAAAGTTCATGGTAACTTCATTTATGTTTACTAACAAAAGAATTCAGTTTGTACCGAACTCGCTGGATATGGTAGGTACGAACTTGTTAAAAATAAAAAGGCAAGGTTGGCATGATCTGCACTTGGTTAGTTTGGTACTAACTGAATGAACCATACGTGCACAGTTGGTCTAGCTTTATCTGTTTGCTCACGAAATCAAGTGCTTATCACTGTCAAACAACAGCTAATTTGGATCTTTGAGTGCCCTGACATGTCCTTGTCAGTGTAAAATCCAAATAGATGGTTTTATTATATACAGAAAAAGGCAAAATCCAGATAGATGGCTTTATCACTATATTATATATAGAGAAAGCAACATCAACACATTTTTTTGGGTAGCCTTTTCATTCCTGAAACGTTCCATCCTTTTCTAGCATATAAGACTATTAGTCACACATTAATCATGATCTTGCTTGACAACTGAGATTACTATGAGTGAATTTGCAGGAAATGTGACAATGAAAAAAAACTTACAGTGAGCCAGTGAGCACTGCAAAGATGACATTCATGACTTGGGCGCCGGTGTAGCCCTTCTCCAGGATGAGCTTGGCGCCGTACCAAATGCCCAGGGAGTAGCCGCAGAAGAGGAGCACCATGACGACGCCCATGCCGACGCCGGCGGCGAGGCCTTCCCTGACGCCGGAGCTGTACGCTCTCTTGAGCGACTTGCTGTACTTCTCCACCGCCAGCTTCTCGCCAGTGAAGGACGCGACCTGCGGGTGCGTTCCATGGCCGTGTCAGTGTTGAGGCACTCATCGATCGAACCGCCATGGTCGGTGCTTGAATGGAGGAGGCTTGGCTTACTGTTCTGATGGAGCCGATGGTCTGCTCGACAACGACGGCAGCCTCGGCGTAGGCGGCCTGGCCGAGGGAGGCCATCCTGGCGACGACGCTGGACATGACGGCGCCGGCGAGCACCAGCGGCGGGATGGTGGCGAGCATGACGAGCGAGAGGAGCCAGCCCTGCGCGAAGGCCACGGCGAAGCCACCGACGAAGGTGACGAGCAGCTGGATGAACTTGCCGACCTTCTCGCCCATGGCGTCCTGGATGAGCACCGTGTCGCCGGACATCCGGCCCACGACCTCGCCGGTGTTGGTGTGCTGGTCGAAGAAGGCGATCTCCTGGCGCAGGATGGTCCTGAGGTACAGGTTCCGTATCCGCGCCGCCTGCCGCTCGCCGGTGATCATCCAGCACGCCACCTCTGGGCGAGGCATGAGCGAGGAAAATCAGTACGGAGGCGCTCGGTGTCGGTGGGGTGTCGGTGGCGAGCACTTACGCACGAACGAGGCGGCGGCGGAGGCGACGGCGAGGTAGACGAACTGGAGCGACACCCCGGAGACGCGGCGGACGACGTCGCGGGTGGTGGCGGCGCCGCCGAAGGCGTCGATGAGGCGGCCGAAGAGGACGGTCATGAGCGGCAGGGCCGCGCCGTTGGCGACGGCGCCGAGCGCGCCCAGGGACATGAGCGCCGCGTCCGCGCCGTCCGCGAACGCGAACAGCCTGTAGAACGGCACGCTGCCGCTGCCGCCGCCGCCGCTCGGGGCAGCCTTCCCGCCGCGGCCGGCGCCGGCGGCCGCCGACGACGACGGCGCGTCGAGCTGGAACGCCCTGCTGGACTCCGACATGGCGCGCGCCCGATCAAACAAGGATCTTATCTAAAATCAGCAGGCCGGGTCTACACGTACAATCCGCACGCGTCCAGCTCATGGAGCAGAGACATTGCCGAGCTCGCCAAAGGATCACTGATCAGAGACAGACGACGAGGCAAGGCAAGGACAGTCTACGAAAGGTTTCAGATTCCATGCCCCCCCCCCCCCCCCCCCCCCCCCGCCGGGGGAATAAAGCTTTCACGAAAGGAAGAAACGGGCCGGGGACAGCGTTAAAGGAGCGCCTCTGCCGGCGGACACCGCCCACGGACGGCTAACGGACAGCGCAGCTGCAAGTGAGGAGTGAGCGGAAGGAGAGAGAGAGGCTTGTTTGTTTCCGTACAACGTGTGTGGGGATGGAGTGGGGTGGAGACGAAGACGGTGGGCTGAACTGAACGTAGTGGGCGCCAGACGAGACAGGTCGGGGGTCGGTATTAATGGCGGCTTACCGTGGCAGATGAGGGAGCTTAGGGCAGGTACAGCAATCGGCGAACACGTCAGCTGCCTGACTGAGCTGAGCTGGAGGAGAGTCTGCGCCGAGCTTGTCGCCGCTTCCGTCGCCGAGCGAGTCCACTGTCTATCTACTGTTTATATCACTGTTCATCGTACTATTCCACTGTTCATTCACTGTTCATCCGCGCATAAACAGTGCAGCAGCCGATCCGCTTTATTAGCTGCCTGTGGCTGCCCATGCACTGATTCTCCAACCGCCCAACCAGTGGCTGTATAGTGTTGGAGCTGCTGAGATGGAGACGATGGATTTTTTTTTTTTGATGTGTGGTTGTACAGAACACTAGATCTGCATATGGCCATGCCTATGAACTGTACTTACTGTATGAGTAGTTGTATTTGAACTGGGTTTTTACCGAAATTCACAAGGACAATCCCGGGCGGACTTGTGCATGAAATCAGGCCGGCCAGTGTCCTCCTGCTGTCCTCGCGTGAGAATGTTCCCAATGAAATGGACGTCCTCACGCGATGACGACGCCTCGCCGTCGTCGTGTTCTTCTTCTTTTCGATCAAATCGTGTTCTTCTTCTTTTCGATCAAATCGTGTTCTTCTTGGACACGTAGTAGCAACTTTGCTTCTCGTTCCTTATCATAAAAAAAAACTTTGCTTCTCGTTGACGCCACCAACAACCAGGTTTCACAATCACAATCCTGTTGTGTCGGCGGGCCGTATACTGCCGCCTGTGTCTGTGTCTGTGGCTGTGACCCACGAACGCACGCACGGTGGCGTTCATCCGGCTGCCAAGGATGGTGGTGTGGCGAGCGTGAGCATCCACCCATGATCCAATCCATGTCCACCCATCCATCCATCAGCATGTGTGTGTGTGTGAGTGTGAGAGAGACGAGAGGTGACGGGAGGTTACCTCCGGCTTTGGCCTCTTGCCCGGTTGCCCCAAGGGTCAAAGCACCTGCGGACCCCTGTCGGTCCGATCCCCGGGCGCTACACCACCACACGATTGATCGGCCACGCCCAGTCAAAGACTCAGCACGCCTCGGCATCTGCAGATGATGCAACAAGCTAGCAAGAGCAAGCGACGCTGCAGGCAGGTAGTGTGGCTAGCTAGACACGGGATTCCTTTTCTCCGGCTGACTGCTCCTAACCACCTCGATCAGGACTGATGATGCTCTCGAGCTAGTCTCTGCACTAGCTTAGCTGCTCCTAACCTTTCCTTCTTCCCACAGCTGAGCATTCGTCTCCCTTTGCTGTGCTGCTCTAACCTCGCTGGCTCTCCAGGTCCTGACAGCAACAAGACGATCACGAGTGCTGCTTCGCGTACGCCCGACATACGGGCTAGCTAGCCTGTTTGAAGTTTCAGCGGGACTAGTCTGTATGGACGGGCGTGTTCCACTTGGGCTCTGTCCATCTCCCTGCTCTGCTGCCACACACTCGCCTGTCGATCGGTGGCGCTGTGCAGGATAGGCAACTGGTTGCTTGGTGCTCGGATATACTGTGGCCGCCGGTGCCGTCTCTTTCGGTCACTGTCCTCCCTGTGTATGTGTGTATTGGCTGCTAGGAATCGTGCATCTACTACTACTGCAGGTCGTGCACAAGCCACAAGGTATGTGCATGCTCTCAACTCTCAAGGGAACTCATCAGCTTTGGTTCAAGAACCTTTGGTATGAGATGCCTCGTGCCATCCTCTTTCTCGATCTGACCCCAACCACCGTGTATTGTTGTTGCGCACTGCAGATCGATCGATCAGGTACCGGAAACTGTCAGGGCGGCCAACATCGACATCTCTCTATTTGCGACACGCGATGACCACCATTTCTCTGACATTTTGAAAATTGCAGCTGCATGCACCCACTCGCTCTGTTTTCTTGCGAAACAGAAAGAAAAAAAAAAACTGCCATGGAGGTTTCGCAAAGATGAAGAAGACTGATGATGAGGCAAACACGCAAAAGATCTGGCCTGGCCTCATCGAATGGTCCTGCTGCTTTGCACTTTCTGGACCACCCGGTGTTCCTCAACCACTGCCGCCCGGTGCTTCCCCACGGCGTCCGATCGATCCGTTCGTACTGTCTGCCCTTGAATCTACCACTGCTAGCGAATTCAAAGCAAAAGCATGCTAAAATCATGTACGGGATGACTAAAAAAAACTCTTGGCACCCTCTCTTTGTATTGCTCTTCTTTTTTTCTTTTTTTTTTTGCTCCTTTTACGCTCATCGATAAGCCGGGTGAAATATCTAATAAATTAAGTTCCCTGCTTTGAATATGAAAACAGGAAAGTAGCAGGTAGCATAAAAACAACCTCGAGTCGTCTATAATGCATAGTAGTTGCTTCATGCTTGCAATGATGCACGCCTTGAACCTTTGTTCTCCCTTTTAATATGAGGCAGGCCAGGGGTGACCCTTTCCTGATTTCACTCGACAAAGATCGCATCTTTTGCGACACCTTTGCTAGATAACACAAGAACGCACAGCCCCAGGCCACGTCTTTTCGCCACACCTGGAATCCTAGATGGTAGCAGGAATGTTTTTCTAGTATACTGATTGGCGCCCCAGTAGGTTTGCTTTCAGACGTTTCCTTTGTTTTATCAGCGCTCGACACCTGCTAGCTTTCCTTTAAGAAAACGAAAGGCAGTTCTCAGACTCTGCAGTCTGCACACTGTTGCTCTCTTGCACGCAGCTGCTATCTACCTTTGCCTGTGTGTTTAGGTGCAAAATCTGTCGATCCAAACTTCACTATTCATCTATCACATTAAATTTTTTATTTCATGCATGGAGAATTAAATGTAGGTAAATAAAAAAACTAATTGCATAGTTTTGATGTACGTTGCGAGACGAATCTTTTGAGCCTAGTTAGTCTATAATAGAACAATATTTACCACAAACAAACGAAAAATGTACAGTATACTATAGTATCCGATGTGACTCTTTTTACCAGCTTTTCGCGGATCTAAACACAGCCTTTCACTAAAATGGTAATCCATCCTCTGGTGAGCTGAAAGCTGCTAGCTCTCTTGCACGCGGGATGGATGTGGATAAATGCGCCGCCGTCTGTGAAACGGTTAGCTAGCTAACAATGGCTGCGATCCGGAGGGCTGTCGACGTTGCAATTATTGGGGACGCCAGCTCGAAATCTGAAACAGGGACCGGACCAGCAGGCCATGCCTCCCAGCTATTCAGAATTCATTCCGGATCAAATTAAAGCTGGAGTACTAAGGAAGAAGATGGCAAATGTATGCTGATACATGTGCATGTCTTCATGCTGCCTGAAAGGAATTACAAATTGAACGACGCAACTCTGAACTCTGCAATGAAGTGTACACTACTCTGATGACAACAGATAAGGTCTGAACTCTGATGGACACTGGCAGTGAAGTTGGTAGTTTCTCGCTGAGGATCGACTCTGTGATCCTCCTAGCTTATTAGCTGTAGTACTCTACGACCTCCTTTTGCAAAGAGAGGTCGACGGTGACATGATGTCGTTTTGACTTGCTTGCTCTGTCGCGCGGCCGTGCGTGCATGGCATGGCATGTCTGCATTATTGGTGGTCCGCGCAGCTATCTTAGAGCAGGTAGCTGCTGCATACACAGAACAAGGAGATGTGGTGGCCGCCATGTGACCAAACCGAATCCACTACATGCATATATGCTGCAAGCCGCAGCCGCACTACCTGCACGCGTCCACGACGCGTCTGTAAACAACTTGGAGCGAGTTGAAAAGTATGGCTAGCTGCTTTAGAAACGGCGCGGAATTCTTGTTTAGTTTCGTGTCTGAAAAGTACCATCGATCAGGGCTAACCTAAGCGCAGCAAAGTATTGGAGGCGCTCGACTAGTATAGCATCCCTCCTGCAGCAAAGTTTGGGATCCCAACATTTTGGCCGGTTCATCTTCAGGGTGATACTGTATTGCACAGTAACGCATGGCTAATCTACCCTGATGGGGGCAGACTGAAGTGACCATACAAACATGGACTCGTTAACATGACACTGTAAGCTAAAGAAAGGGAGGAACCTGCAGCAGTGAAGGCATGTGGACTAAGCACGCAATTGTGCCGGCAGGGGATGTAGCAGATTTCTGATAAGCTGCGGAGCTCGTGTGCTCTCCGACGGGCGATAGGAAGTGACCAAGACCAATCAAAAATTCGAATCCCCTTCTGAACCGGCGGGCTACCATGGCATCAGGCTTGCTGCAGCAGCGTGTCCCGGGTCACGCACCCTCCGCGTCTTCGGAGCTCGGACCCTGACGAGGACGACCCGAGCCTTATTGCCGCCGCACTTACAGAGCACCGGAGGCCAATAATCGAGGGGGGGCCTGCCGGTAAGGTATGGGGGATGATCTTCCCCCTTCGCTTGAGCCCCATCGAGGACCTCCCGTGCTGCTGAAGCTGCTTCAACTCGCCATGTCCGCCGCCGCCACAAACTTGCGCTGCAGGAGCGCCGCCGCCGGGACGCGTTCAGGGAGTGCTCGTCGCCGGTGCCACGTGGAGTTCAGTGATTGCGGCCTCGCCGATGCCAATTCTAGCGCTAGCATCTTCTGATCACCACCAGCCCAGGCGGCGCGTCCAGGTCCATTGCTTGCGCCACGGGGACAAGCCTCGCCGGAGGCCAGAGCAGATGCAGCACCTCCAGGAACACGTCCGATAGCGCTCGCGCCACCGCTGGCCACCGTCGCCGGCGAGGTGAGCAAGTTGCTGCTTCTCCTGAGCCACCGGGCCACCGCAGGTCCGCGGCCACTGGCTGCGCGCGCGACGGGCGAGGACGACGCTGTTGAGGGTTGAGATGCTCCCAATCTGGACCGCACAGAACGGATCGGACGGGCTGTAGGCATCCAGGGGTGGACGGTATTTCAAATACCGTCCACCCGATCGGTATTCTATTCCTATATACCGTCCACCCTGGGCGTCCTGCCAGGCCACGGCGCGCCGGAGCGGCGGCGGGAGGATCCGCGACGACGGCATCCGCCGCGGGCGCTGGGACGGCGTGGCGTTGTTCGCGGATGCCGCCGACGCCGCGCGCGCTCAAGGGCCCCGCTCCAGCTTCGCCGAGCTAGCTGGAGGAGAGCTTCGCCGCAAGGGCCCTCGGCAAGGGCGACCTCGCCACGCGTGCAGTCGGCGCCTGGCACGGCTCCTCCTTCGCCGACGGCCGAGTGGCCGACCGCCTCCGCCCGTCCGTCGCGAGCGCCTACTACCAGCCGGGAGCCGGCCCTCGTCGCGGTGCAGAAACTGCTGCTGGAGACGGCGGCGAGCGACAAGACGACGACGGAGACGATGACGATGATTAACAACGTCCCCGACATGGACCCGGCGTTCCGGGCGGCGTCCAGCTACAGCGGCGTCGGGGTGGACACGGCGCGGCGGCCGACAGCACGGTCACGGACTCACGGTCAACTTGCGCGACGGGCGATGAAGGCGCTGCTTTTTTTTTTGAGAAAGAGAGTGAGGAAGATGCTGTTGAGGACTTGAGGGTTGCGATGCTACGGATCTAGACTGCACAGGACGGATCCAACGGCTTGTAGGCACCTGGGGTGGACGGATCCAACGGCTTGTAGGCACCTGGGGTGGACGGTATTTGAAATGCCGTCCACCCGGTCGGTATCTGCCATACCGTCCACCGTCCTCCTGCCCAGCTACGGCGCGCCGGAGCGGCGCCGAGTTCAGGCCGTCCCTGGATTCCACCCCCTTCCTCGTAGGCACCTAGGAGCTTCGCCATCCTGGATAAAGAAATCCATCAGTTCCCTACTCTACTCCAGATGCATCATGCATGTCGAATGGAGTGAGTGATCAGTAGTCTCAGCGTTGGCCCTGCTTACCGGCAGAGGAACATATATAATGGACAGGTGGTGAGCTTGCTTGCACGTAGCCATCCTGGAGCGAGGCTAGAAGCCTAGACTAATCTCTGACTTGTTACCGTCACTAGTCGTCGTCGTCTGCGCATCCATACAGATGCTTGTTGAATAGCCAACACCTCTCTGCCGTGTCAGATCTATCAGATCGGCTATGCGTGCCGCCAGCTTCTTCTTGGCGGCGTCATCAGAAGCCAAGCCACGCACGCACCGGTCCAAATTTAACCGATGGATGATCACCGACGTAACGGGACTCGATCGGCCGAACGCTCATCAGCTCCCTACCAACTCCATGATCAGTCGGACAGTCACT
This sequence comes from Panicum virgatum, assembly GCF_016808335.1. NCBI lineage: Eukaryota > Viridiplantae > Streptophyta > Magnoliopsida > Poales > Poaceae > Panicum > Panicum virgatum. The sequence goes on along the minus strand of NC_053138.1, from coordinate 9,282,630 downwards.
GAGCCAATGCAATCATGCATGGCTAGCTCTCGCCACGCAGCACGGCAGCAGACGGCTCGCGTACGTCGCCGTCGTCAATCGGCGGCGCGGTGCCGGGATGAACTATTAATTTCATCCTAACTCCATACGAAAATACTTCCTCCAGTGTCTGATTTTCAGATCACGTTTTGGGCAGCAACGGGCAACTAAGCACAAAGTCAGATTTTGATGACCAAAACGTTATATAATTAATTATGACCAGGTAGTAAGTACATGTTTTCTGATGGGGATGCCTGAACATATTCGCAAACAAAGAAAAAATGAACCCGGAAAAAAAATGAGGGTAAGAGGAACGCCTAGAGAAAGAGTCCCAATCTTACCCTACGATTCTCGGCTAATTCCGAGACCAGAGAAGCAAGCCACGTCGCCATCTTTTCTCAGTCGTCGGATCGGCCGGACGAACGGGCCAGATCTTGCGTTTCCGGTCATTTTGCACAAAAGACCTCGAACTTCCTAGAAATACAACCCGCCATCCACTATCTTCTCTTAGAATTTTTCCCAATAAACCCCTAAAGTTTTCTGAAATCAACCTGCAGTCCAGGCGACCAACGACCGACGGCTGGGCGAGGCCCTCCTCCCCGCGGCCCGCTCCTCGCGGCCGCTGGCCGAAACCACCCCCCCATGCGCCGGCCGCCGCCGGCCCACGCGCCGGCCGGCCTCCGCGCGTCACGAGGCCCGGTCCTCGCGCAGGAGTCCCGCCCTGCAGCTCGCCGCCGGCCTTGCGCGCCGCCGGCTCTCCTCGGCTCTGCTGCCAGGAAAGCGCAGGGGAATGGGGAGCGCCCCCACGAGCCGGCCACCGCCGCCCGCGCGCCACGGGGCCTCACCCGCCGCTGGCCCGACCTCCGGCCGCCTGCTCCCGGCTTGCTGCCGCCGGATCCAACTGGTGCAGGAGAGAGAGAGAAGGAGAGAGAGAGGGGAGGGAGGGACAGAGCGAGGGGAGAGGCACAGCCGCGCAGGGCAACACGGCGCCGCGCGCAGGCTTCGCCCCCGCTGCAGGCGAGGCAGGTGCATCCAGACAAGAATCCCAACGACCTGCAGGCGGCCGAGAAATTCCAGGTCCTCACTGCAGCTTGATTCAGTCCATGTTCTTGCTGGACAGCGACTCGATTTAGCGGAGTGAATGCGTGTTGTCCTGGCAAGCTGAGTTTTTTCCCCTCTCGAAGTCTCGATGATGTATTTCATTCTCTCGCACAAAAGAATATAGTATGCTGGAACTCTCTTATCTCTGGTTATAGTTGGAACGGCAAAATGGTGGAAGCAGATGAGCTCTTCAAGAATATGCCTGCAAGGAACGCAGCTTCATGGAACACAATGATTTCTGGTTACGCAGAAAATTGACGATTTGTTGATGCACTAAAATATTTCAGTGCAATGTCGGCTTCAGGGCAGATTCCGGGAGAAATTACCCTGTCAAGTGTTCTTCTTGCATGCGCAAACTTGTGCTCTTTAGAGGTGGGCAAGATGGTTCATGCTAAGATTGTCAAGCTTGGAATCGAACATAACATCTTTATGGGAACTGCACTCAGTGACATGTATGCCAAGTCAGGGGATTTGGACAGCTCCAAGAGGATATTTTATCAAATGCCTGAAAAAAATAGTATCACTTGGACTGCCATGGTTCAGGGACTTGCAGAAAATGACTTTGCAAAAGATTCTATTTTGTTGTTCGAGAATATGATGGCAAATGGAATATCACCGAATGAGCATACATTTTTAGCTATTTTATTTGCTTGTTCCCACAGTGGTTTGGTGGAACAAGCCATACATTATTTTGAAGCAATGCAAGCACATGGCATCCCACCTAAACAGAAGCACTACACCTGCATGTTTGATGTCCTAGCTCGAGCTGATCGTTTGACAGAAGCCGAAGAGCTTCTCATGAAGGTTCCAAGTAACTTTGAAGCAAGTGCATGGTCAGCTCTTCTGAGTGCTTGCAACACTTACAGCAACAAGGAAATAGGTGAGAGGGCAGCAATGAAACTTCATGAGTTGGAGAGAGATAATACAGCGGGCTATGTGCTACTCTCGAACATGTATGCATTTTGTGGTAAATGGAAAGATGCTGCTGAGATAAGAATACTGATGAAAGGAGCTAGCCTTAAGAAAGATGGTGGGTACAGCTGGTTACAATTGAAGGGACAATATCATGCCTTCTTTTCTTGGCATTTGATATTTTCCAAAAAGAAGAATGAAAATGAGAGGATGGTATAACGCAGCAGCAATTGGAACTTCAGAACTCCGAGAGTCGAGTAAATTGAGCTAATGTCTCCAGAATGGTCCTATACAATGGATCAATCTCGGTTGTCAAATATTTCAGGGACAACATACTGGATGACACTGTTTTTTTCACCCTCCTTTTCGGGAGCGAGCTGTTCGAGGACTACATTGGTCATCTTGCAATGGCAACAATGGCCTCCACTGAGATGACAACCGACAACGACAACCCCTAAAAGCTTCAGGACAGGCTCAAGGTTAGAATTGACCGAGGAGGCAGGCTATTTCTGCACTAATGATATTTAGGCACTCCACATTTTGATATTATAATGTTGGTCTCATTCTATTTTTATTCTGTTCAAGAATGTACAAAGGGAAAGAGAGGAAAAGCTAGCTAGATTTCTCAAGGAATTCCTCTCCCAATATGTTCGTGGTGACAAAGAAGGATTCGCTAATCGTGTGGAAGCTGAGGCGAAGAGGCTCTCCAGCACTTGTCAATCTTCTGATCCTATTAAACCATTTGTACTTTTATGTTGTCTAGCATTCAACTCACTGTGAAAAAAATGTCCATTTGCAGCATCTGGACTGGATATTCTTCGCACCATCGGATATATGTATTCTTGCCATGCAGCAAAGGAGCTAACATCAAATGGTGTGTGGACAGGAAAGAAACATTAACAACAGCAAAAGAAGCCACATTCAGAATGTAGTTTATGTAAAAGATGAATTGTTTGTAGATAAAAATCCCATCATACAGAAACTCAGTAATATGAAAGCTCCCTTGATAACACGCTACATTGGTTAAGCTAGATCCCACAATGCATATACTACCAGCGTATATAAGAGGTGGCCCTGAAAATTTGACAACTTTGTAGTTCTGAATGGATAAGCATGATTTGCGCTTTCTGATCCAAAAAGCTTCACACCATCGGATATGTGTATTCTCGACATGCAGCAAAGGAGCTTGGCAAGAAGGCCATGTACCTAGGAGTGCCATTCGTGGCTGAGTGGGTCAGGAACAAGGGGCACCTATGGAAGTCACAGATCACAGCAGCAAAAGGTGAGCAACTTTTTTTCCCGTAGTGGATTGTGCTCTGCTAATTAAAATTGCTAACTGATGAGAGCAAAAGGAGAAATGCAGGAGCCCTGCAATTGTTGCAGTTGCAAGAGGACGCCTGCTGGCAGAGTAACAAGGATGGCAATGCCACGGAGTAGGATGTTGACTTTCAGATGAGGATGAACAAGGATCTGATGATGACCTCACTGTGGAAGCTGAAGGTTGTGGAAATTGAAATGACTCTCCTACATATTTGTGAAATAGTATGTATCTTGAGGTATCTGATTACATACGGTATGATAAGTACTAAGTAGTGCCTACAACTGTCTGGACTATGAGTACTTTTCTATTCTAGATTCATCTGTTGAAACTGTCTGCACACCAAGCTTATTTTATTTAATGGGGTTTTTATTTAGGTGCTTTACGAAAACAATGTCAAGAAAAAGGATCTAAAGGCCCGAGCAATGGCCTTGAAAATTCTCGGGAAAATATTTCAGGTAAACTAATTTATATCGCGATGTGCTCCACCGCTGCATCTAGAGTTTAACCAGTGAAACTGACATTTACAAAATTCAATATTTGATCAAATGGAATATGAATATAGGGATAAGGAGGCATTACCTGGGCCAGAGCTAGGGCCGTCAGGGCCATCAAAACGAATAGTTCTTGATAATGACAGCAGTTTAGATGACAGTTCAGATGATGACATAGCTCGGACGGTGCCATATCAAACTCCTGCATGTACTCTGTGGAGAACCAAAGTTGTCCTCGCATGCTCTTAGAATTTGCCAATCCGCTTTGTAAGGATATGTACATTACACAGTAACTATTTAATAGTTGATACCAATGGTAAGCAGAGCTTATCCCATCGTCTTACCAAATCTAAAATATATTTACTTTTCTTGCACATGCACCGCATGCGGTTTATTTTCAACTTGGGAACCAAATCAACAAAAGGAAAATGATGTAGTTCGTCAGGTGGGTTCTTAGAACTTTCTAATTTCAGACTCACTTTGATGTCCAAACAGGGAAGGTACTACTTAGAAGTCGTTGGAGCATTTGCGTCAAATCTTCTAAGTTAGCAGATTACAATGGGCAATCTCAAAGGGCTGTCTAATGTACATGAATTTCATACAAGTAGTAGTCGGTCAATCATCATAACTGTGGAGATATGAATACAGCTAGCCACACAAACTTGCAAGCTGTTTGGGTACAATGTACAAATTCTTTTAGTTGTTATATCAATCTAATTACATTTTTCTTCCATGTATCAAATAATACAAATAAATGGTACAAACCAGGTCTCGCGCAGCAAGGCTGCGTGGCGTTTTAGTTAGTAGCGAGAGCGGAGTACCAGTCGAGCTTGTGATCCAAGGGCCCATCGCCGTGTTTCCCTGCCTCAGAAATACGCGCCGCACGTTGGGCCGTCCTAACATGGGCTGCAAAAAAGAACGTATGGAAAGGATACATCCAGCGCTTTCCCAACCAAACTTTACAGATGGCTATATGTACACTCCCTCTCTATGTGTCGCCCACGAACCGTATCAAATACGCCAAACTCCAAACGAAGCGCCGCCAAGCTGTTCAGAGCTCCTCCTATCCTATACACGAGGCATCCAAATCCGATGAAGCCCAACCCCACAACCTCGTTGCCGGCGAGTCGAGAGAAGGCTAAATTTTACGATGACAATACCATCTTAGCCTTTATTTATTTTTAGTTGAAAAATTTAAAAATGTGGTGCCCAACCTTTTTAAATTCGAATCAATACATTTTATAGGCTAAATTTTTGGAACCTTTACCGCCCGTTCCTTCACCCATATGGATGCTCTACACACTACCGGAGGGGAGCGGAGAACCATCCGGCCAGCGAGGCAATCGGGGGCGACAAGGAATGAACTGTTGGAAATAAATATTTCAGTTAAGATATATTGTGATCTTCACTATTAGGAAGCGTTTAAACCATCTCAACGCGATTAAAGAAATCTAATGATAAAATCCTAATGGGCTGTGATCAGCAGGCCCATTAGGCCTGTTTCCAGAGGCTGCCCCCAGCCCCACAGTGCCTATAAATATAAGGTCATGGTTACCACCTTAAACACCCATTCACGTCATATTAAAACCCTAGCCACCGCTAGTCTGATCGCTAAAGGCACTAGAGGGGTTTGGAAGGCCAAGCACTCGCGTTGGCGCCTGAAGGACGCCGATTCGCTGTTGCGTCTTCTACACCGACAAGAACGCCTACTTCCTCTACGGATCAGGCGTAAATGGCTGCTGCAACTGCTAACGCTGGTATAATGTTTACCAATTTATTCCGCATTAGATTGATTTGTCATGAACTAGGTTATGTTAAGATCTTAGGTTATTAGCCTCTAATGTTTAAGTCTGGCTAATTCTAACAATCGGTATCAAGAGCCATCTTAACCTAGTCATGCACGGTCAATTTTGAGCCATGTTTATGCCTCTGATTTTCGTCGGTTTAAGATGCAATTAGATCCTGCATAATGGCTTTTATGTGTTAATCATGCGTGATTAGATCTAAATCATGGTTAATTAAGTTTCTGATCACGAGATTAGATCTAATCTAATTCGGTTTAGGTCAAGTTTAAGATTAATCTTGATCTGTTAATGCTAAGTGTCTCGGATTAGATGCAATCATGCCTGAGTAATGAATCAGTTTAAGTTAATGTCATGATTAAATCAAGTAATTAAGGTTAGGGTTTACTTTTGCTTACTGTTTTCCCCAATTTATGCCACTGTTAAATTAACTCCCACAAATTAGATCCAAACTCATGAGATTGATGCATCAGTAAGCATGTAGAAGAAGGGGAAAAGCAATTTTCAGATCGCATCTTGAAATCCCCAAATTTTCTATGAACCCTAACCCTAACCCAAAGTGAAGCATCAGTTGCTTACCTGTCGCTTACCACTAATCGACGGAGCAGCGCGTGGCATCTTGATCCGCCGCGCGTGGTCGCCAGTGGAGCCCCTCGACGGCATGTCGCGCGACTAGCTCGCACGGCACGCCGGCGAGAGGGCCCACGGGGCGCCATGGCAGCCGAACTCCGGGGCGGCGCGTCAAGGTGGCGGGCTGGGACCCGAGCGCTGCACCCGCATCAGGCGGCGGCCGGGCTTGACAGGCGCGCGGTCCGCAGGGCGGCCACCAGGCAGTCGCGTGGCACGCGGCCCTGGGCGGCGACCCGAGCTGGTGGCGCGCATGGCCCAAGAGCGGCATCCGGCCGACCCCCCCTCGCATGTGATCGCGCGGCAGGCGCCGCCTGGCCCCCCAAGGCGCGCCCGCATCAGGCTGCAGCGGCGGCCAGAGCTCAGACCGCGGGCCCACGCGCGAGTCCCGCGTCACGCGGCCGGCGGCGGCGCATGAGGGTGCGGCGGCCGGGAGCCAGTGCGCTGCTGTAGGCCCCGCGCACGCGAGCGTTTGCTGCGGCGGTGGATGCGGCCGGGCCTCGGGCTGCGGCTCCCGACGCGTGAGGAAGCGATGACTTTGCTGCTGCGGCTGGGAGTGAAGTGATTTAGGGTTCTCACTTCTCAGACATGTCTCCACTCTTTTATATGAAACCACATTAGTTTGTGGCCCTTGGATCATGACGAACGGTCCAGATTGCTCCGCATTAGGGTTTCGCGGGATGGGCCAAATGGGCCAAATGCGCAGATTGGGCCGCGCGCGCAGAGGAGAAGTTTTGGGCCGTTTACGTGTTTTAGCCCAGTTTTGATGTTAAAGCCTTTTCTATTACTGTTTCTTATGATTTAAGCTTAATTTTAATTGTTGTTATGTTAAAGGCTTTAATTATTTCTGTTGCACTTATTATTACCAACATTATATTAATTAATTTCCATGAGTTATGTAAATGCTTTTAATTATATTTTAATTGTATTTATTCACTGAAAATTATGTTCATCCACCATAAGCAATTAAGATGCACTCTATTTAAATGGAACCATCGGAAAATTTATTTAGAGCACTTGTAATTAATTCTGACCATCGTTGATTTAATTACGAGTTTTAATGATAAATTTCATTTGTTTTCCCCATCGGTGATGCAAATTGAAATTTATGTATGATTTTAATCAGACCATCGTAGGGTTAATTTCATACTTCTTATGCGCATCTTAATTGTGAGTTTAATTAAGTTATTGTTCTCATGATTTTCAGTGAACACTGTGACGGGCTACCTGAAGTCCATTGAGCCCCTAAATGGCACCAACTACCCCAGCTGGTATAAAGATGTTCAGGTGGCCATTGCTATGTGCGATTATGATCTCGCCTTACGTCAAGACAAGCCAGCAGAGCCCGCTGATCCCAATGGTGATCGTACTGCCATTGAGAAGTGGGAGAGATCAGACAGGATGGCCAACATGATCATTAAGAACACGATCACTCCGGCCATCTGTGGTGCTATTCCTGATAAGGACCAGGATGGTAATGATCTGAGCGCCAAGGCATACCTTGCCAAGGTGGAGGAGAACTTTAAGAGTTCTTCCAAGACTTATGCTAACACCCTGATCTTGAAGATGCTGACTTCACAGTATGATGGGCAAAGTGGAATCAGGGAGCACATTATGAGCATGTGTGACATGACAAATAAGCTGAAAACACTGGATATGGCTATCTCTGATGGTTTTCTGGTGCACTTCATCATGACTTCTCTGCCAGTACAGTACAGTCCCTTCAAAATAAGCTACAACACTCAGAAGGCGACTTGGAGCATGGCTGAGCTCATTAGCTACTGTGTTGAGGAAGAAGAAAGACAGAAAGATGAGAGGATGAAGGATGCTATCAACATGGTCAGCGAGCGCTTTGGGCGTGTTAGCATGAGCAACACTCCTAAGCATCAGGCTGAGTCTGGCAGCAGCAGGCAGCATAAGAGAAAGTTTAAGGGCCATAAGAGCAAGGCCGTGTCACATAAGAAGACCTCTAATGAGAGGTTGTGCAAGTTCTGCAAGTCACCTAAACATGAGCAGAAGGATTGCCATGGATTTAAGGAGTGGCTTAAGAACAAAAGTACAATTACTGATTATGTATCTTTTATTGATGAATCATTCTTAGTGAATTTTTCTCCCAATACTTGGTGGATTGACTCAGGTGCCACTGTGCACATTTCCAATTCACTGCAGGTATTCAGTTCGATCCGAACTATAAGAGAGGGGGAGCGAAGTCTAAGAGTGGCTGATGGCAATGAAGTGAAGGTTGAAGGCATTGGGAGCTTCAATTTGGAGTTACCAGGCAGCTTCAACCTTAGTTTGTATGATGTTCTTTATGTTCCCAGTTTGAAGAGAAACCTTATTTCTGTTTCGCGTTTAGATAAGTCGGGACATATTTGTGAGTTTGGCAACTCAGTGTGCAACATTAAATTTCATAATTTAAGTGTGGGCCTTGGTCATTTGCAAGGCGGTCTTTATTTGCTCTCTCTTGATAAAGTTTATTCTGCAATGAATGTGGATGATGTATCGCATAAGCGTAAGCGTGATGATGAAACTTCTTCGAAATTGTCGCATTGTCGTTTGGGCCACATTTCGAGGGGGAGAATTGAGCGTCTCATAAGAGAAGATATACTCCATTCATTAGATCTCTCAGACTTAGATCAACAATGCGTTGATTGTATTAAGGGAAAATTCACTAAGACAATTAAGAAATGAGCTACTCGGAGTTCGGGCCTATTAGAAATAATTCATACTGATATTTGTGGCCCGTTCCCAGTAAAGTCTGTTGATGGTTTTGACTCGTTCATTACTTTCACAGATGACTTCTCTCATTATGGATTATGGTTATATTTACCGCATTCGTGATCGATCCGAGTCATTAGATAAATTCAAAATATTCAAGGCTGAAGTGGAAAATCAGCATAATGTCACTATTAAATTAGTGAGATCGGATCAAGGTGGTGAATATTATGGGAGACATGCTCCATTCGGCCAAGTACCTGGACCATTCGCCAAGTATCTTGAAGAGAATGGTATAAAGGCCCAGTACAGTATGCCGGGCGAACCACAGCAAAACGGAGTTGCTGAGCGTCGTAATCATACACTGATGGACATGGTACGCAGCATGCTTAGTTATTCTACTTTGTCTGTGGAGCTGTGGATGGAAGCATTAAAAACAGGTGCACACATACTTAATCGTGTTCCTTCCAAATCCGTGCCAAAAACACCTTATGAGTTGTGGTTTGGGAAGAAACCATCGCTTAATTATTTGCGTGTGTGGGGCTGTCCAGCCGAAGCTAAGTTATTTAATCCACAGCAAAAGAAATTAGATGATAAGACGGTGAGCTGCTATTTCATCGGATACCCTGATAAGTCTAAGGGATACCGATTCTACTGTCCTGATCGTTTCACTAAGTTCGTTGAGACCAGGCAGGCTGTATTCCTAGAGGATGCGGGAATCAGTGGGAGCTTTCCGAGAAGGGAAATTAATCTTGAAGAAATACGGGCTAAGCTTCCCATCCCGGTGATTCAAGAAACAGTAACACCTCAGTTAGTGCCGCTGTTCGTTCCTTCCGTTCAGAGTACACCATCTGTTCAGATTACGCCTCCTGTTCAGAGTACTAGCGCTGCTCCACCTGTTGAAGTAGCTCCTGAGCCTGCGAGCGAACAACAAGCTGAGCAAATGGCGCCTAATGCTGAAGTTGAGAACTCTGTCGAGGTGTCTCAGACTGCACCTCAACCAGCACCTCAGCCTGTTGAACCATTAAGAAGATCACAGCGGGCTAGGAAACAGACAGTTTTCCCTGATTGTGAGACATACTTAAGTGAAGACATGTATGATATTGGGAAAGCTGATGATCCTAACTCGTTTAGAGAGGCAGTATCATGTGAAAACTCTGCCAAATGGGTTGAGGCCATGGAAGAAGAGCTTAAGTCCATGAGTTCCAATGATATTTGGGATCTGGTAGATATTTCTAATGTAGTCAAACCAGTAGGTTGTAAATGGGTCTACAAGACTAAACGTGATTCTAAAGGGAATGTCGAACGATTCAAAGCAAGGCTTGTAGCCAAATGTTTTACACAAAAGGAAGGGGTTGATTATAATGAAACTTTCTCCCCTGTGTCTAAGAAAGATTCATTCAGAATCGTTATGGCGCTAGTGGCTCATTATGACTTAGAGCTACATCAGATGGATGTCAAAACTGCGTTCCTTAATGGTGACTTGGATGAGACCATCTTCATGGCACAACCGGAAGGTTTTGTTGTGAAGGGCAAGGAACATTTGGGATGCAGACTTAAGAAATCTATTTACGGGCTTAAGCAAGCGTCAAGACAGTGGAACCTTAAATTCGATCAAGTGATTAAGAAATTCGGATTTAAGGAGAATGATGTGGATAATTGTATCTACACTAAGATAAAGGGTGGTAAATTTATAATTCTAGTGCTTTATGTGGATGATATCCTATTAGCGAGCAGCGATAAGCGTATGCTGCATGAGACAAAGGGATTTCTTTCATCCAAATTTGATATGAAAGATCTTGGTGAAGCCTCTTATGTTCTGGGCATTGAGATACACCGAGATAGGACCAAAGGAGTACTAGGGTTGTCTCAAAAGGCATATATTGAGAAAATGCTTAAGAGATTTAATATGGATAAGAGTAAGGCCACACCAGTTCCATTAGCGAAGGGCGATAAGTTTAGTGAAGCCCAATGTCCTAAGAACCAATTGGAATCAGATGAGATGAAGGACATACCTTATGCTTCAGCTGTCGGAAGCCTGATGTATGCACAAGTCTGTACGCGTCCTGACTTGACATTTGCTACCGGAATGTTTGGAAGATATCAGAAAAATCCCGGAAAGGTCCACTGGGTTGGTGTCAAAAAGGCATTACGTTACTGCCAAGGCACTAAAGACTTCATGCTCACATACAGAAGATCAGATAACCTTGAAGTTGTGGGTTATACTGATGCTGACTTTGCTGGATGTGTGGATAGTAGGAAATCTACATCAAGATATATCTACACGTTAGCTGGTGGAGCTATATCATGGAAAAGCTCTAAGCAAAGTTTAGTTGCAGCGTCGACGATGCAAGCTGAATTTGTGGCATGCTATGAAGCAACTGGATATGCTGTTTGGCTTAAGAATTTTATTCCGGGCCTCAAGGTAATTGACAGTAGGGCTGGAAAAAAAGCTCGTTAAGCTGGCTCGGTGGCTCGTTTCAAAATTGCTCTGATTATGTTCGTTCTTTTTTTAAAATAAAGATTAGTTGATTTGGAACAAAAGTCAATTTTGGCAAGCTCGGCTCGGCTCGGCTCGGCTCGTTATGCTCGATTTGAAGTTGCATATCAAACAATGCGGGAGACTATAATAAATACGAATATATTGATTTCGAAGAAAGCTCGAAAAAAGTCGAGGCTCAGCTCGATTCCACCCCTGATTGACAGCATTACGGAACCTATAATGTTATACTGTGATAATCAGTCTGCAGTATTCTTTTCGAGTAACAACAAGTCAAGTGATGCTTCCAAACACATTGACCTTAAGTATCATGTTGTGAAAGAAAGATGCCAGGATCGAACCATTAAGATTGAGCACATAAGAACTAATTCTATGTTAGCGGATCCGCTCACTAAAGGCTTACCACCAAACGTGTTTAAGCAGCACGTTACTAATATGGGTTTGGTGGATAGTCTTTAGGTCCTGGTTTAGGGCCATTATGATTCCCAACTAACGAATAAGCGTTCTACCGAGGTGTTTCAGTGAGACTGTGGGTAATGGGGTCCCAGTAGTGCATCAAGCTACTGACGACGCATTGGTCTGGTACTTTCTGTTACTACTAAGGGTGAATATTAGTATGATACGAACATTAGCCTTAACCGTTCGATCAAGTGGGAGAATGTTGGAAATAAATATTTCAGTTAAGATATATTGTGATCTTTACTATTAGGAAACGTTTAAACTATCTAAACGCGATTAAGGAAACCTAATGATAAAACCCTAATGGGCTGTGATCAGCAGGCCCATTAGGCCCGTTTCCAGATGCTGGCCCCCAGCCCCACAGTGCCTATAAATATAAGGACGTGGTTAGCACCTTAAACACCCATTCACGTCATACTAAAACCCTAGCCACCGCTAGTCTGATCGCTAAAGGCACTGGAGGGGTTTGGAAGGCCAAGCACTCCCGTTGGCGCCCGAAGGACGCCGATTCGCTGCTGCGTCTTCTACACCGATAAGAACGCCTACTTCCTCTACGGATCAGGCGTAAATGGCTGCTGCAACTGCTAACGCTGGTATAATGTTTATTAATTTATTCCACATTAGATTGATTTGTCATGAACTAGGTTATGTTAAGATCTTGGGTTATTAGGCTCTAATGTTTAAGTCTGTCTAATTCTATCATGAACACCGTACCGTCCCCGCCGGCAGGAGCACCTGCATGCATCTCTCGCCGCCCCTGCGCGCTGCAGTCGCCGAGGGAAAGGAGAGCTCGTCGTGTGTTGGTGGCTGCGTACGTCACGCCGGCGGCAGCTTGGCGTCAGCAAGTAGAGGCATGATGACCAGACGATGATGCTTTCAGTTTCAGTACCCTAGCTTATACATCATAGGCGAACTAATGATTTAGTAGCCAGTCCATTAAACCGCCCCCACCTAAATAGGAATTGGTGAGTAGCATTGCCGGCGCTTTCAACTTCGTTAGCTAGGCCGACGCCATCATGAGTTAAATCCACCGGAGAAATCAACGTCAGTCACATAATTAAGTTTCAACCACAAGCAAGTCGTTGATGTCTCTATCGTACCTCCACGTATACATCAGGTACGGACAACATTGTTTCTTTTTTTTTCCCGAAACATAAACGCAGATGATGATCACATACGCGCGCACGCACAATCGCACCACGTACCCAATAATCAAAAGCTAACTAGCCACATGCATGTACAAATCATGCTTCTGTTTTTTTTTTAACGTTGCAAGACCATTTTCTTTTTACAAAGCACAGACGCAGACAATAAGACGCACACTTGCAGCTAGCACACAACCAAACTCGATCTAGCTAGCCATGCACAAATTAATCGTGCATCTCGGTTTTTATTTCATCCGCGACGATTTACAGACGCTTCCATTTTCGGGCAGAGCCTGCTGGCAGGCAACGCTAGTTGTGGCGAGTTTGAAATACTACAAATTACACGCAGCAAGCAAATAGATCCACTCAGCATGCAGTTCTTGAGAGAGGCATAGCAAGCTAGACGATCGATCGATCCATAATGGCGATGGGCGCACGCCGTCGTCGTCACTGGTGGTTCCCGGCGGCGAAGGCGTTCATCTGGTCCTGGAACTCCGGCAGGTGCTTCTCCGTGACGCACATGGTCATGACGCGCGCGCCGGGCTTGGGCGCCGGCGGCGCGCCGATGACGGCGACGGCCATGAAGGGGTGGTAGGAGAAGGGCACGACGTGCGCCGGCGCGCCCCACCCGTAGTCCGCCTCCAGGAACCCCAGCCGCGTCCAGTCCGAGACGAAGAGCGAGTCGTAGCTGAAGGTGAGCTCGTAGGGGTCCCGCTCGAACCCGCCCGCTGCCCACCGCGCGAAGTCCGCCGCCAGCCGCGCCTTGGCGTCCCGGACGGCGCGCACCACCTCCACCACGCCGGCGCCCGCCACCTCGCCGCACGGCCGCGTCGCCCTCACCGTGTAGAAGCAGTTGCCGTAGAACCCGCCGGGCGCCGACAGCTGCGGCAGGAGGTGCCGCGTGTTGGCGAAGAAGCACACGTGCACGGGCCGCGCCGGGTCGCCGCCGTCCAGCCGGAGCGCGCGGACGCGGGACTGCCAGGTCTTGGCGACGCACACGTCGAACGCCGAGCAGCGCTGCCCCGTCGCCTCGAAGAAGATGGACTTGACCTTGGCGATGTGCTCCGGGCTCAGGTCCACGGTGAAGTAGCGGAGGTCCAGCAGCTCGAAGCGCGGCGGCGGCGACACGATCCTGGACGGCGCCGGGATGAGGTCGCGCGCCCAGACGGGGGACACGCGGGGCCTGGGGAGGCCGCGCGCGTAGTCCGCCACCGCGTTGAGGAACTGCCCGGCGCCGAGGCCGTCGGCGATGGTGTGCACGGAGATGAGCCCCACCACGAAGCCGCCGCACGCGAACTCGGTCACCTGCGCCGCGCGGCCACAATTTCATGATTCATGCATGAAGAACTATGCTGCTTGGAAGATGCATGATAATTAATTAGCCCGTAAAAAATTGCTTGTCGTTTTATCTTTACTTAAAGGTTATACAATTTTTTTTACCATACATCATCCTGTTTATTATCGTAAATTATGTCTTATTATTGATTAAAACAATTCAACTATAATCTACCTATAATAATAATTTGATTTGTTGAGCTTTAATAATATTATGCAGATAATTATTCTTATTTTCATTTTATTTTGATTGAATGTTGTTAGCTTTGGTTTTTATTAATAGTATATATTTGTAACTGATACATAGCTAAATAATATTTTATATTTAAATTTTCATAATGACATTGGTGGGTGATTTCTAATTAGGCATAGGGGTATTTTAGTCTAATTTTTATCGTAATGGTAGTGGTGGGTATTTTTTATTTTTCTATTTTTTTCCGATTAACGTGAGAATTTCTAGGCCTGATATATAGCTAAATGATATTTTATATTTAATTTTTCATAACGGTATTGGTGGGTGATTTTTAATGTGGAATAAGGGTATTTTAGGCTAATTTTTATTATAATGGCAGTGGTGCGTAATTTTTATTTTTCTATTTTTCTCCGATTAATGTGGGAATTTCTAGGCCTTAGAACTTATTGTAATGGCAGTGGTGGATAATTTTTATTTTTTTATTTTTCTCCGATTAATGTGGGAATTTTTAGGCCTTGAGAGCAATTGTGGAGGCTCTATTTATTGGTCAAATAATAAGATAATAATAGATTATATTTATTTTTTCATAATGGCATTGGTGGGTGATTTTTAATTAGGCACAGAGATATTTTAGGCTAATTTGCAGTGGTGAGTAATTTTTATTTTTCTATTTTTCTCCGATTAATGTGGGAATTTCTAGATTTTGAGAGCGAATATGGAGACTCCGTTAGTTGGCCAAATATTGTGGAGTTAGCAGCTAACCATCTGTGTACCATGCAGCATGCACATCCAGTAAGTACATGAACCTACGTGGCAAGCGAGGGAGAAAGTCGATTGATAGATGGTTAAATTTGGTAGCTAGTCAAGGGATAACATCATGTCAGTACTCGAGGCCATTGTCACTCGCTCGGAGTGAAATAAAGGCTGAAAGCTACGCCACGGATGGAGCCTCTTGAGTCTTGACCTGCACATCTCTCTCTCTCTCCCCCCTTTTCACTGACCCAACAACTAATGCATGAATGACCATTTGGGCGCCTGCTTGCCATCTGCCAGACCGTTCACCGCCCCCAGTGCTACCGACGTTTATCCAGAGCCTTTTTTCACCAACCACACGTCCACACGAGTACGTCGGTGCGCCACTAGATTTGCTGAAGATTTCGCCTTTTTCTTTTTACTGGACGCTGAAGGTACATTTCCGTGCGGTCATGCATGCACCATGGTCAACACAGTAATGTAGCACTCCAACGTAAGTACATATATTTGCAATGCTTATCATCAGCTTGGCTAGCCTGGCCATTATGTAGCTTTTTGGTCTCCAGCAGGCTAAATGATTTCGTTAAGTTGAATGATGAGAAAGGAAGTGTCATGCATGGCCCATGCCGAGCCATGAAAAGATATGTGAGAGGATAAGTAAGTTTTTTTTATATATATGGAGCCATACATGTTGTCTCTTCGCATGGTTGGCTGCAAAGTGTTTAGCTAGTCTTCTACTCCAGGCTAAGAGTTTTTTTTTCTGACAAAAGTTGATTTGAACGTACCTCCCAAGTTATCACATTCTCACAGCTTTCTTCTTGTCACCTTTTCAATTAAGAACAACTACAACCTTAACATCATTGTGATCTGTGAATAATATAATACTACCAGACGGGCCACCTCTGTAATAATTAACTGCATGTGTATTGTCCAACTTTTCCCTTGGATAGATCATGTTGTTTATTCATATATATGGGATCGGGATGGATATGAAGGAAACTAGGAGACGTACACGTGCCACACTAGTGGGCGCCACCAATGCGTGCCCCTTTTTCGATCATATAGCTAGCAGAGGACGCACCAAATGTTGTCGTGGTATCTGGTAACCAATCTCTATACATCGATCAACAACAGCCTTCCAACCTTTCAGATATGTTAAGTATTCCCATGTCCTGTAGTGGTAGGCGGGTAGGTAAGTAGGTACAGGAAGTTGGTGCCCTTGTCAATTCTGATCAACTTCTGAGGTCGTGGTATACTGGTATTCCATCATTCCGTAGTACTAAGGCACTGCACGTACGTGTACGCCTGCTGTGATCGATCGATGCGTTAGAGGAACGTACGTAGCAGTTGGAGCTAGCACAGAGACGCTGGATGGATGGATGGATCTCGATGGCCCAACTGCACATACGCATGGTTAATTTGCCGCCAAAAGCTAGCACGCGCGCTCTATCTCCATCACCACCTGCTGCGCTGCGACCGGTTGCACATGCACCTTATACGCCACGGGTGCATATGCAATCCCTCCCTCGCTCGCACGCGTCCCTCTAGCTTCAGTTTCAAACTTACGAGACCCTATCTGCCATCAGTTTCAAATTAAACCGGTTCCGAAAAAAGACTAGCCTTTTCATTTCCATGCAGGTTTTCTGCAGATTATTAGCTAATAAGTATAATCGATCACTACTGGTAGTAGTGTCGTAGTGAGCACGTATTATTGGTGCGTGCTGCTAGTCCGTGACCCACACGGCAGTGAGCACTGAGCAGAAAACAGAGGTGGTTAGATTAGCATGCACTTGACAAGATCTTGTCGTGGTTCCCATGCATGGCCCTAGAAGGCTAGAATCTAGATGCTAGGTGCACACACAGAAAAAAAAACGGTGCGAAATTCTTTTGACGAGTGATGCCGGTACCATTTCTACCTTTTTCAGGTACAGTCCCAATCTCGTGACTTGATCGTGATATGGCGCCAACGTTTGTGACCTTCGAAAACACTATTATTCCTTCTCGATCTTTTGCTTATTAAACCTTTCTTGGTTTCATTTCTAATAATTTCTTTCACCAACTACAGATAATAAACATATATATATATATATATATATATATATATATATATATATATATATATATATATATATATATATTCTCCCGATCGATGCTATTCTCGCTAGCTAATCGAGCCTGCGGCAATTTTGGCTGTCAACAGAGGGATGAAAAAGAAGTTGTTTCAATTTATATACGCATGCACACCGTCAATAAACTAGCTACCATTACTGCACGCTAGTATTGTTTCGCTGCTAATTCACTTCAAAGTTAGTTTGGGACCTTGGAAAAGATTACTCCTTCTCTCTTGCTTATTACTCCTACCTTTTTCTTATTTTCATTTCTATCGACTTGCTTTGTCAGCAATTCTAGATAAATATAATGCTTCAGTAATTGAGGCTGCATTAGTTTTTGCGTTTGCATTAACATAGACGGATATCCGTCTTACCTGCATCATGAGCGGCATGTCGAGGGGGTCGACGTCCGGCGCCGGCGGCTCCGGCAGCAGGTCCTCCTTGGGGATGAGCATGGGGTGGTCCAGGTGCTTCACCTCCTCCAGGGTGCACGCCGCCTCCGCCTCCACGAACCACGCGCCCTCCGCCGTGCACGCCACCCGCACCTCCCCGTCCTCCTCCACGAACCGCCCCGCCAACGGGTAGTAGTCCACCAGCGCCTTCCCCAGCGCCTCCCGCACCGTCTCCGCCGGCGCCGGCGCCGGCGTCTTATTATTATTCACCACCGCCTCCCCGCCGCGCCGGCCGTCGAACACGTGCAGCGACCGCACCAGGTGCCGCAGCCCCGCCACGCGGTCGATCACCGACAGCCGCAGCGTCTCCTGCGGCGTCGCCGACGACGGCGCCACCAGCGACCTGCTCCTCCTCGTCACCGGGAACCCGATGGTACCCATGCTCGCTCGCTCCCTAGCTAGCTCACCGGCCAGCCGGCCACTTCAACGGAGCCGCACCTTCCTTTAATTTTTCTTTAACTCCTCCCTCGAGTGATACGATGATCACTTGGCTACCTTTAATCAGGGTCGATCGATCGCGTTATAAGATAGGGAGGTAGTAGTGTGTGAGAGAGTGCTCATGCATGATGAAATGTGGAGGAGATGGCACGAGTATATATAGGCCCAAGCTAAGAGGGCGTCAACAACCGAGTGAATTATTAACATATATATGATGACTAGCTGAGAGGAGAAGCTTATTAGTATTATTTTGTGGTGCATACAATTTCAATTCTTGGCGAACTGTCTACTCGACCAAGATAAGGGTGTGGTAGTAGGTGGTGGAGGTTGATCGGCCCCGCGCACTGGGCCAACGGATACCAGACTTACCGCCGAATTCGGACCGTCCGATTGAATTAATGGACCGCTCGGATCAAATCTAGTAGATGAAATACCGAATAATATAATTTCTCAATCTATGCATGTTTAATTTGTACATTTAGATCATAGTAGTGTTGAGAACTGTGCAGTGTTCCTTTCAATCTCTTGCAAAGTCATAGTCAATGTCAAGCGGGTATGTACAACCGTAATCAATATCATTTTGACTAGCTATGCGGTCGAGGAAAAACAATTACATTGTTACAGCATTAATTGTTTTTTTTATAAAAAAACTAGAAAAAGACAATCACTATAATTCTTTCTATTTTCCTTCTCGAAGAAAACAATTGATGATTGTAGCATTCCGAAGTAGTGCTCACATACTAATTAACTAGTTCTAGTTACAGCATCTCCACATCAGCATATTTAATTTGTCTGAAATAATTGCATATTCGCATTGAAAAAAAAATGAATAGCAGCATCGCCAGAGAATGTCGTCCGTGATGACTTCTCATGTGTGTGCGTGTGCGCGCACGGGGTAACTCAAGTATATATTTTTAGATTAAGGAAAATTCCAGCCTTGATCATTCACAAGTGAATGACTAGAGCCTACTTCTCAAGTATATATAGATGAGAATGAAAATGTAATGGTGGAGGCAACATCACATTGACTTGGGAAGTCATGCATGGAGGCGTCATAAGATGGACCACTTTGAGTTTGCCTCCTAGTTTTGAGTTCTAGAAAACTATATAAGAAAAATCGTTAATTAGATGCTCAAGTAAAGGTATACAAAATTATAGTCTCTTTCACCTCTATTTGTAACTTTTTCTCAGGTACACGGAACTGTGGAATACGGTCATATATTATAACATCAATTGGACTTGAAAAGTTGAGTCCTTTCTTACTAAATAGATGGAGGAAGTAGTTGCGACCTGAAGTACTCGTCAGTGTGCTAGGAGATGAATATGAGAGATAGTCTAGCCACGCGCCCACGCACGTAGGCCATTGCTTCAACTGTTTGTGCTACGGCACGGCAATAATAACCCTGATTCTTGACCGATCGTTTAATTTCCAAGCTACGCATTACGTGCCTTGAAGAAATTTATATGGCAAAAAGGTTAAAGTTGCTTCCTGATCTTGGACGGATCGGAATTTCGAAACCAATCCTGGGTCCACTCACAGCACTTGTTTAATGACGGTGTGGTACGTAGGTTGTCTCCTCTATGGCAATGAGTAGCTACCGCCCATTAACAATTTATTAGCATGCTGCACTTGGCACTTGCATCTTCAGTGGCGGTTTTTCATTCGTCCTCCCACTTCACGCTGGGTCTTTGTGAATTCGAATGATGTAATAAGCTAGGCCACGGATAGAATCCTAGCTAGCGGCTAACACACGGTATCGGCCGGACAAGGGCAAAATAATCGTCAAAAAATTCCGTGCCGTAACAATCCTAGGTTGGTGAGGAATGCGAAATGTTTAGTTTTGACTAAATATTTGGAGGAGATTCATCGAACGTGAAAATAGATCATACTATATAATACACCATCGGGCAAGTTGTTGGGGGGTGGGAAAAGTAAACATTTTCAGCTATTACTGGACATGGATGTGCGATCCACCAGCGTAGCTAGTATGGCACTGCTAGCAATTAGCTAGTGGTTTGTTAGCACTTGGTTGGCACTTGGATATGCCACTGCACCCGAAAAAAGGATAGGCTATCGGATGGGTTAAAGCTAGCTGCTAGCTGCGTGCAGGCCAGCGGTACACATGCATGCTCTATGATATCGATCGATATCGTCGTCGATGGCATCGGTACTTGCTCGATCGGAAAAGGCAAAAGCCAGGGACACGCTCTCGATCATGTGCGCTTCACTAACGAACACTGAGCTCGATCGATCTTTCCTTTACAGAGATGTAGAAGAACTCGAGCAGTAGTAACTAGGCCGCGTACGTAGTGCACACGTGTGTGCTTCAATTCTCCAGCACACTGTAACACCCGCCTCGCGGACAGTCCGCGAGGGGACAGCAGACAGTCCGCCAGATATCGCCCAGATATTTATCTGGATGGGCGTGGGACCCATCTGTCATCCTCCTCTTCCTCCTCACTTCATCCAGAGCCGAGCGGGGCTCAAGCGCTCGCGCCGCCGGCGCCCTTCCCCGTCGATCTCCCTCCTCCGGCCACCAAACCTCGATTCCTCGCGCGGGAACTTTCCTCGGCACCCCCTCCACCTTCCCAAACCTCTAGACTGGCTCCTCACGGCCGGAATCCTTCCCCACCACCGCCGGACGCCATTGGAGTTGCTCGAAGCTTTGCTCCACCATCGATCCGCCTCTCCGGTCGTCCTCCGCTCGAACCGACCGCGGGAATGGATTCGTGGTGAGTTCCTTGTGCTTTCCGGCCTCTTTTCCCTTCCGTGGTGTGTCGCCGGCGCCGGTGAACGGCCGTCGCCGCCACATTTGCTGCCGCCTATGGCACGGGTCAAGAGTTAGGTGTCGCGGACGGTCCGCCTGGGAGGCGCGGACAGTCCACCGGTTAGTTTAGGTTTCGTCCAGAGACGATGTTGTCTCTGGTAGTTAGCAGAGTTGACTGCGGACGGTCCGCCGTTGAAATTTGAAACTTGTCCAGAGATGATGTCTATGGTGGGGTTCGCAAGATTTAACTGCGGACGGTCCGTCACTTGGGCGCGGACAGTCCGCAGTAGTGTCTAGGACTTTGTTCTAGAGACGTTGTCGTCTCTGGTGGGTTGGCATAGGTGTATTGCGGACAGTCCGCTAAGGATGAGCGGATAGTCCGCCGTTTAGGTTGAAGTTGTCCAGAAAGGTAATTAGTTCTGGGGTCGGTAGAGTAATACGGCGGATAGTCCGCCACTTGGGGCGGACAGTCCGCAGGGTTTCCAGTTAAAGTAAATTAGTTACATCATAGAGCTGCACTCATTTATTTCATATGCATACGTGTAGCATCCGCAGCTGAGGGCGCCGTCTTTGAGGTGATTGCAGCACCGCAGGAGCAGCCAACGCAAGCCCAGGAGGAGAGGTGTGATCCTAGTGTTGAGCAGCAGGCGCAAGGCAAGCCCCGGTGCACATCCTATTAATTTAAATTATGACACCTATATATATGTATTTGTTACTTATGCATTACGTGTAGGAGTTGTTTGAAACCCTAGTTGCATAAACCCTAGGTGTCCTTGAGTTGTACTAGCATGTATAGGACGTTAGCAATGCTATGCTAGATAGGGTTCGGTAGAAGACGAGTAATTCTTGGGTTACTCGCGAGATATAGGATAGTTTTATATTTCCAGATATGAGTTACTAATTTTTGGGTGGAAGTCTTGAAATGAAAGAAAGGTTAGAACTTGAGACCGGGCGGGAGAAGTGTAGTTCCGCCTGTGTCGGTTAAGGACCGAGCCGTTGTTGGCCCTGCTGATCATGTTTGAACTGTACTAACTGCATGCCGGGAGTAGGAGGTAGTTGAAACCGATAAGCCTAGTACTGTCTCGTTTTGAAAGTACAGAACTGCATCACCACCCCGTAGGGCGAGTCAAGTAGTCGCGGAGAAACGGGATGCATATGTTTACTTTTGGTGGTCTCACGTTGAGCTCGGCTGACTATATGAAGGTGGGGTGGTTCTGTAGTTCGAGGCAGGGAGGGGAATGGTTGGTGCGTGTGGTCCGACGGGGCATACGCGTGCCGTGTTGGTTAGGTCCACCTTGCAAGGTTAAATCGAATCGATTCGCCGTCAGTCGCTCTCGGATATGAGCACCTTGGTCACGGCGTCGCAGCATAGTGTTGTGTTGGAGAAAAATGGTTATACTCATATTGATGAACATATGAAATATCATTTATTGTTCCATTATGTTTGCTCTAAATTTGGTTATGCAAATATTAGACTATGTTAATTTATATAGAACTTGGGCTAAAATAAGAAAAGTGAGGAATAACTTTAGTCGCTGTTTTCTGCAAAATAACCACCAGCCAAATGTCTTGCATGTCTAGCTATGTGGGCTAAGTTATACCCACTGGTCGGGTAAGCCCTGCTGAGTATTAATATACTCAGGGTTTGTTGCCACCATATTTTCAGGACACGTAGACGTAGACTTCTGTCCTTGCTGCGCAAAGTTCATCCGCCGGGATGCAGAGGGATGGGAGGTTGTGGAGCCAGACGTTTAGTCAGGGATCTCCCTAGGGCACACTTTTGGTAGTTGTAGGCCCCTTTCCTCTAGTTGAACCCGGTCTGCAGAAATGCAAATTTTGTAAATTATGTATTTATTCAAACTTGGTTTGTAAAACTTAAGATAAAGACTTATGAATATTTGTTGTATTTTCAAATTTGTGTCGTGCTTGTACCATCTGCGCCACCTTCGCGTGGGACTATCGGTGATGTTTCGATCGGGACGTGGGTTGAGAAAGGATCGTCAAATTAAACCGTTAAGCTAATAAACCCGATGTGTTTAAATGACGGCTATTACGCTTAATTAGAGTTTTAATTTGACGGTTCCGTCACACGCACTAACAGCTATATATCTCTCGAAGGCACCTCGCGGAGTGCCGGCACCGCGGCACGTGCCGTGTCACTGAACACACACGCACGCACGTGTAAGGACCACGTAGAAGGCTCAAAGACAGTGATGGAATTGAAATCTGCCGCACCGATTTTTTAGGTCATGCAGGAAGGTGTCATCGTATAGTTACTAAGACTAGCTAGAAACTTGATAATTGTTCCAGAGAAGTGTCATGCAATGACGAATCGAGAATTTATTATTAGGATAATCTAATAGAACTCTTTTTTAAAATATTTTAGTGAATAAATCAATTTTAACTTATAAAAAAAGTAATATATCATCTTAATACAATAGTGTTAAAAGAAGCCACCACGTTCGTCGAGAGGGTCTAGAAATTCTCACATTAATCTAAAAAAGAGAAAAATATACACCGTTGGATTTTATGAAGATCTAACGGTCGATATTAATCTAAAGAGTCCATGTCAGATAAAACTAATAAATATATAGACTACCCTAAAGAGTCCTACTAAATATTTATGAATTAGAAAAACAGAAAAACAAAAATAAAAGGTGCATGTCCGTTACAACTATAGGAGAGAGACTAAATATATAAATATTATTTTCTAATTAGATTACATTCCATGATGAGAGAAGAGGCATGGAATTATATAAACTTATTTTCTAATCAGACTACTTTCCATGTTGAGAAGCCATAGGACTAGATATCCTCTACCATTATTTTCTTTAATCAATATCACCTGCTACTATATCTTAGCAGGCTTCGATGCCACTGAATTGCAAGTAAATGCATAGGAGAAAAGTTACAAAATTGTATATCGAACCATACAACTTGGAAACCCCAATGCAAAAGTGTTCAAAGTAGGCTGCAAGTTTAAGGCAAAGCCCATATTGTTGTGTCACTGGAGTTGTTAGGGCCCTAGCCAATAATTCTCTACATCATACACTTTTGATCTACGTATGCAATGGAAATAGCCAATTGATGAAATGTATACATGCATCTCCATCTATATATGGCATGCATATCCCCGGCCGGCAAGAATACGAAGTCATCAGTCTATCCACCTATTCAGATAACATGAATCTAAGATATGGCGTACCAGTGATCCAGCAAAGTAGCATGAAATAGAGATATGACAATGGTGTAACCAAAGTGTCGTATGCATCCACTCCAATGTTCATAGTAATGTGCTCAAAGAATAGGTCACCCACCTCACCACTATTAGCACTTCCACATCTTCGGGCACAACCACTACCGGTGCATCTTATTTTGCTTCTTTTATAACCAATTTACCACATAGATATAGTCTTGCATGAGTAGTTGTTGGTGTCGCAGAAAACAACAAACTACATAAAATTTGTCACTTTTATGATAGAGAAACTCACGAGATAGTGATGCCCAACATCTGGACTGGAAGCAGCAAGCTAAAGACCTTCACATGCATGCAAGTGCAATATCAAACAACTCAAGCATATGAAACAAAACACGAGTGTTACAATTTACTAAATTGTGAATTTGAAGATCATTGCAAAGATGCATGTTTTTTTTGATCAAGCTACCAGCAAATAAATGAAGAATAAATATTACAAATAATTCAGTTTGGATTGGTAGCTAAGTAGTAGCTAAACCATAGTGTCTACTGAGCCTAGATGTGCCCTTCATTGTAATGTTAATACTCAAACACCACTGTGGTGGTGATGCCGCAAAGAAGTGACTCCAGCTGTAGTTAGATTGATGGCAATCTAACTTTTCGTGGAGTAATTCTAAACTAAAAGAGAATAGGATAGTGTGCAATTTAGAGAGGACAACCATGGATAAAAGTATCTTAACTTAATAACAAAAACTTACAGAAAAAAGTATTACCAACACAAAGGGAGAGAGAGAAAAAGGCAAGATTAGTCATATTATTTTGAGAAGGTGATGTCAACTACGAATGATAGGTTTGCTTCGCTAAGAAGAAGTGTAGCTTCATAGGAGCAAATAGGAAATAAATACACAACAGATAGAAGCAAAAGGAGCAATAATGTAACACCCCGGGTGTTTCATTAGCTAAACCAGAGTCATTAGTACCAAATCCTGTACCTTAACCAAGAAACATCGAAACAATTGCATGTGTATATGTGTATGTGTACCTAGGTCAGGAACCTCAAATAACTTTCAAACCAATGCAAATAGGCTTATGAAAATGAATAGACATGTTCACCATGAAAAGATGAATCAATGTCTAGTTGAATCTTAGGGGTAAAAGTGACAAAAATTACATGAAATGATAAGTGTTTTGTTAGGTAGTTTTGGAAAATTTAAAATAAATTTTAAACCATTGTTCGGTTGAACTTTCTCCTGAAGTAAAAGTTGTAGGTTTTAAACTTCTTTACAACTTTTGTATTTAAAGTTTTTCATGTTTCAAAAGGAATCCTTGAGAAAAATTCAAATTTTGAATCAAACTTAATTTCTCTCTTTCTCTCTACCCTCTCTGCTCTCTCTCTCCCCTCCCCTGTCTCGCGCCCGGCCGACCAGAGGCCGCCGGCCTCACGCCGCGCGTTGCCCGCCCGGCCAAGCAGCCTCCCCGCCACCTGGTTCGCCCAAACCGGCCACCACAACCCGCTCGGCCTCGCCACGCGGCGCCACCCCGTGCGCGCACGCCGAGGTCTGACGCCGAGGCGCCACGGCGACGCCGTGAAGGCCCGGCCGACCGCGCCACGTCCATTCTCGCGCCTTGACTCGCCTAGAACCATCCCGCGAGCTCCACAACGCCCTCACCCCTCTCTCCTTCCTACCTGAGCACGAGAGCCAGCTCCGTGCGCCCTTTTCCCGCCTGGAACGGCCGCCGTCGCCACCATCAGTGCCGCCACCCCCTAGCTCGCCGCCGAGCCCCCTCCTCCGCCCTTCCTCGTGCCCAACAACCCCCACAGCCACCTTCCTCGCCCTCCACTGGTACTTCCCGACCTGCTCGACGCCGCCCCGGGCCACCGGACCGCCGCCGCCGCCGCCAAACGCCGCCGCCGGCCGCTGCTCTCCGCGGAGGAGCCCCTCCCGGCCATCCCGCGCCCAACCGAGCCCACCCTTGGGTTCCTCTCGGCGCCGTGAACCTTTTCCCCTATTTTACCCACGCCCCCGGTGAGCCCCCACGCCGAAATCCCGCCGCCCGTCGCCTCCCCTGCTCTGAAGTCCGGCCAGGGGCCTATCCGCGAGAAGAAAAAGTCTTCCAGGGGCCTCTGCGCAAAAAGTTCTTTCTTTTTCTTTTGTTTCCCAAAACAGCAAACTTTGAAAATTCCTAGAAATTCTTAGAAAAATCAGAAAAATGCAAATCCAAATGTTTTGGAATCCTTGCAACAAGATCTACAACTTTCTTTACATGCATATGTTTATTTTCTGTCTGTATTTTAATCTAGGAAAATGATTAGATTAAAGGGGTTATAATTGTTCTAGGAGTTCTACTTAGAATCTATAGTTGATTTTTGGCTGGTAGGTATTACATACCAGTATTAGTGTTGTGTAAAAGTTTGAGCACCAGTTGACCTTTGTAACTAGATGAAACCCTAGTCTTGGCTAGATCTAGTAAAACACTTTGCTTTTTATTTCTGGATGTTCTGACTTAGATATATGTATGAAAATTTTTCTTTGTATTTAAAATACTAGATAAACACTACTGTCCAAATTTCATTAATTATAGACTTGTGTAGCTATTTCTTTGTTTTAATGCTTGTTTAGTAGACTTTAATTATGATAAATAGTTTATGTTGATATAAATCAACAAAATATTTCTGAGTGTTCTTTTTGTCATAGTATAGCTTGTCCATGGAGTTTGAGCCCCAGTTCATAATTAGAACAGGATCTAAAAATTAATCTTGTTAAGCTGATGTAAGTTTTGTTTATTTTCTCCTATTTATTTATGTACATAATAAATCCTAAAAAATTCACAGTAGCTAATTAATCCATTTTTAGACCTGCTGTTTAAGTTTGAAATTGTTTTATACTTTAGTCTAATATATATAATTCAATCTTGTTCTAGAAGTTGTCTGATTACATGATTTGCTTTGGTTATTTGACTACAAGATTTAGGATGAATTTTGCAGGATAGCTAGTTCTGTTTAACTTCTGTTAGATGTAATTTTTGTGGATTTTACTACTGTATGTGTGCTGAGTTACTGATTTATTGACTAACCATGATTTAATTGCTAGATGAAACTAATCCCACTTGTTTAGGAAGTTAGTACAGCTTTGTTGTGCTGTTGATCTTGATGTCTTGTGTAGTTAGATATATTGAGTTGTTACTCTATAAACGATTGCCCAGTAAAATATGAATGAAAGTGTTTCACTCTTTAACTTCGGGTTTTGTTTGCGTTACACCGTTATTGTGAAATGATTCATAAATTCCTACCATCACAACGACTTACTCATGTGTATTGCATCTCATATAGATACTACTACTCTCGCTGACGGAACTTACGAGCTGGTGCCCGAGTCCGAGAGTGAGCAGCGCGAAGCTCAAGTTAATCTAACTGAAGCTGCGCAAGAACCGAACCCGATTTCGGAAGAGCCCAGATCCAGCTACGCCCAGGAAAGCAAGCCCCGGAGCATGTCCTACTATTTTAAACTTATGCAACTTTTTATTGTTCCTATCTATTTGTGCATTTAAGTTTACAGGAGTTGACTGGAACCTTAATTGCATAATCCTAGGTACCGATGTTTGAACACTAGTATGTGTAGGTCGCTAGTTGGCTATGCTAATGTTTCGGTAGAAGTCGAGTGATTTCCTGTCACTCGCGAGAAATATAGGAGTTGGATGTTTACTACCTGCTGCAACTATAAGGCCTACGGGCGGGACTGTGGTACTTGGGATGTCCCGTCTGTTTAGTGAAATGTGATAAGGCCGCAGTGTGTGGTAGTGGTAGTTAAGCGTTTGAACGTACTAAACACATGCCGAGAATATGGTAATCGGTAAGCTTAAGTACCTGATTGGCCCGGCAAGTGGACTTCTCCCTCACCTTCTTTGAACGTCGTTTCTCATGCGCGCACATGCGCAGAGTCGTCGTACTCTGTAGTCGAGGACGGTGACCCTGATCCACAACCCAGAAAGAAAGGGGAAATGTTGCACGTGTGACTCTGTGAGTAACCACGTGACGTGTGTTTAGGTCTGCCTTGCAAGGTTAACAAATTCGATTCGAATCGTCCGCCTCTCACGGATAATGGGACTGCTTAACTCTTTTGCCACATAGAGTAAGAAGTGAAAGATGAGAATGATGAATATGGTTGATTGGATAATAAAAGATAATTGTTATCACCATGCATGCTATTGGATAGATGCTCACCTAGAATGGTTAATTGAACTAGAACCTGAAAGTTAAAACCCCCAATTAAGGATCCACTTTTTATTGCTTTTCGGCAAAACAAACCCCTCAAGCCAAAAGCCTTGCATGTCTAGGTAAAGGGCTAAGTATACCCTCAGTCGGGTAAGCCTTGCTGAGTATTAGAATACTCAGCCTTGCTTGTGGCTATGTTTTGTTTCAGGTGAAACCTTTGAGGATATGATTGCCAGTTTGACCTGGCCTTGCACTCTTCCGTCTGGTTGGTCCGTGGAGTGGCATGCGTCCCCGGCCAACGATGACAAGAACGAGTGATGTCTTGTATCGGGCTTTCTCGAGACATCCGTATCGTCGTTAGTTCTCGTGTTTACTTTCCGCTAAAATAAAGGACTCTGATGAACTTCTGTTACGTTGGTTTGAAAAGTACTTTGTTAAATTGGAACTTGGTTTGTAATTCTGTTTTTATGTTAAACTCTGTGGTGTAATATATTGTGAGGTGTTGTAATCTCTGGACTCGCCTTCGTGTGAGTTAAGCTGCTTTGTTCGATCCAGGTTCAAGTGGTTTTATCGGGATTTTACCCGACAGCACTGCCGGATTGCTCCGTTTTAAGTGCGTGTTAACCCTGATTGTCGTTTTGATGACGGTTAGCGCGCTTAAGCCGGATTATATCGGGCGGGGCTGCCACAAATAACTAAGAAGAGAATTCAATCTACAAAGTAATGAGAGTCGTTAGACTTACAAAGTGCAATGATAACCACTTACGGAGATAAGGATCAAATGATAGCACTACATCATAACCACGACACGATTCCAACACAGTTGTTGGGACGACTATCACCCTAACTTAGTCTGCACTGTCATTGCCATTGAGCTGAGGTATGGTGATTACCACTAATAATAATGAAAAGCAGTGAGATGGCGATGTCTTCCTACGTAGAATTGTGATCCGTGGTTGTTCGAGAACTAAAAATTTAGAGAACAAATGATAAATGTTTGACTTGCAATTGGGTGTTTGGGAAGGTATAGACTACAAATGTGAAGTGTCTAGAAGAGTTTTTTTTCAAGCATAACAACAAAATTGTTAGTGATGTTGCACGATTCTTGGCGAGAAAAAGTGCTCCAACTATGAGACAAGGGGAGCTGTATGTATGGGGATGTAGCAATTAAAGCTTGGAGAACAAAGAAAATAAAAGAGATATTTAGATACGTAACTTGAGAGGTCGCATCCAATTCTTATTAATGTTTCGATTCAAATTCAAATTCAAATTCTATTTATTATATACAGTAGACACTCATCTAGATCATTTTAAAGCCCAAGTATCACCATAACTAAAAAATATACATAGCTGGCCAACAATTAAAAATTATATCTATATTAAAAATATAAAATATTTACTTTAAAGTAAAATACTCAAATGTTGGCATAAAAGATGCTAGGTACCCGGGCAATTTTGCGCAGGCCTCCTTGCTAGTTTCCCTTATTTCACCTTCTCAATTCAACTATCAATTGTTGTATATAAGAAAATAATTACTAGCTATTTTTCTATTAGTAATGATATAGACAGATATGAAGAAAAAACTAGAGGATGAGTATCTTTGGGCCAAATCTTACCCGGTCCACCCCTAGATCCGCCCTTGGTGGTATGATTATGACACTCCTATCACATTCTACGAAATTTCCCCTCCTCTCTTCTCATAAATGAGTCTGCCAGCAAATTTACTGATGTGGCATGATATTTAATGCTCATGACATTTCCATTGAAATTGACTCTAATCTTACTACGAGACATGGCAATTCTAGGGTGGCCAGCTGTTATTTAACAAATGTCGATGCAGTAACGTTTTAAACTTTTAATCCTCTCTTGTACAGTAACTTTTACTCCTGTCTTAATTAATTTTTAAGAGTAATTCTTATTACTGAGTGAGACGTATACACATATCATGCCAAGAGCAAAATGTCACTATTGTGACGTGAACTGCCTGATCGAAATTGTCAAGTAAGAAATCCGTCATCTAGTTGCGTGCTCGCGTCGCACCAAGATGTACAAGATTCAATTCTTTTGTATTGCTTCCCAATGCAAAAATCCCCAATGATGCCTAGTGATCGACCATCACGGACGTATAACAACCCTATTAAAAATGTGACCTAGATCAATCGCGTTGCAGGATCGAAGGTGCCTACTAGCTAGCTAGCTAGAGATGGCTCTGGACGCTGCTCCAAAGACAGTGTTGTACGTTCGTCAACCAGCTGATCGATACGATAGAGAATCAAAGAGGGAGACGTGTAGTTGGTGAAGGATGGAACCCCCACGCCAACTACTAGCGACTCCTAGCTAGCTAGCTAGAGCCATCGGAGCTTGGACGACATGTAAACAAACAGTTAGGTCTTAATTCATGTCCCAGACATCTCCTCGATCATTGCCTGATTCGGTCTTGTCAACGCGATTGATTTGCATTTTGCGCCTAATGCATGCACTGTGCCTACGCGCAGCAAAGTTAATAGATTGATTTCAAAATTAAATTATCTATGGGTCCATCACAAGATTGCCATTTAATTTTTTGTACTCCTGAGTATTGAGTTGCGTAGCTGCACCAATCAATTCGGTCCAAAACCTTAAGCTTATAAGGAGAGATGAGCAATTCACTTATTTCCTCGGTCCCCACAAAGACTGTTCATTTAGACTAATTTTTCTTCCACAAAGACTGTTCATTTAGATTGAAATGATATTCATCTAATTAAAGCAATATCAAGCACAAATAAATTGTTATGTCGAGGAGGCAATCAAATACTAAGTAGATACTATTTTTCTGTTTCCAATGCATTTGCATTTGTTAATTAAGGATCTTGGGAACTATAAATAGCATGATTTTCAATCACAACTGCTATAATTAATTAGAGATAATAAGACCATTTCTTGCTACTAGTTATGTATCTGAAATTTTTTAAGGTCGGTCTCAATGAAAATATCATAAGAGTGTAATAAATATTAAATTTGCTGACATGACAGTCTCATTATGAGGAGATAGGAGATAGAGTTTTATGAGATGTAAGAGGAGTGTCACCACCATAATACGTCTTCAATTTATTTATCTAGTTCACAGAGTCTTGGTCTTTGATTTATTTATCTAGTTCACAGTTTTAATAACTGTGCCATGATACTTTGCGTTGAGACTACGCTAAACGAACAGTTTTCCAGGACGGAGGGTGTGTATTCAACACTAAGGTCTCGAAAGTAGTACATATTAAATGGTGACGTATATAACTGTCTGCTGCTAACACTGTCCACACATATAGGTCGACGTGGCCGTCGCAGCGAATGCCCCATCCGATTTAACAACTGTATGGCGTACCAACAACCTAAACCCAGTGAACCAGCTACTCGCAGCTAGGGATGAAAGTGGTAATCTGAACTGTTAGAACAAATTTAATATTTTAAAATAGATATGTATAAAATTGGATGGTGATCATTTCTTATATTATCAAGCACATTATTACAAATAAGAATAAAATTTTGCATAAATTATTTTATGCATTAATTGCTCCCTACAACAAAAAAAGTGAAAAAAATACCGAATTTGTTTCCGAATCCATACCGAATTTTATATCTATCATTTGAGAAAATATAGGATGAATTTGAGGTTTACCTTTTATGAATCTTTACAAGCTCAATGCTCAAAACAAGAATACAAATTTGTATACAAGATTCTATATCCTATTTATTCGCAATCAAAGAAAAACGACCAAAAAACTGATTACCGAATAATTACCGTTTCCGACCGTTTTCAACCCTAGTCGCAGCAGACATTGACTCGTACTTGTGCGCGCGCGCGTCTGTGTGTACGCACGGCACACTAAATCTACTATCTTATTATTTGACCAACAAATAAAATTTTCATGTTGGCTCTTAAAGTTTAGAAATTCCCACGCTAATTGGAGAAAATAAGAAAAATTAAAATTGCCCACCACTGTCATTATAATAAAAATCAACCCCAAATACCCCCATGTCTGACTAAATATAGCCCACCATGCTATTATAAAGAAATTAATCCAACCACTATCATTATGATAAAAATCGACCCAAAATATCCCTTGTGTCTAACTAAATATAGCACATCACACCACTATAAAGAAATTAATCAAATATTTAGCATAGTAATGAGACTCCAAACAATTAGTGTTGAGTAAACTAGGAGATTCTAAAAAATTACGGTCATGAATCTTATTATTTGGCCAACAAATGAAGCCTCCACGTTCGCTCTCAAGGCCTAGAAATTCCCACGTTAGTCGAAGAAAATAAGAGAAATTAAAATTATCCACCACTGCCATTATAATAAAAATCGACTCAAAATACCCCCGTGTCTGACTAAATATAGCCCACCACGCCATTATAAAGAAATTAATCTAACCACTATCATTATGATAAAAATCGACCCAAAATACTCCTGTGTCTAACTAAATATAGCCCATCACGCCACTATAAAGAAATTAATCCAATATTTAACATAGTAATGAGACTCCAAATAATTAGTGTTGGGTGAGTTAGGAGATTCTTAAAAATTACGATCATAATTTTTAATTTATTTTTTCTACAGGCACAAACATTGATAAAAAAAATCTAGATAAGCTTCAGAAAAATATTTGCACACCATAGCACCACGCTGGAAGCCTCCACGTTCGATCTCAAGGCCTAAAAATTCCCACATTAATCGGAGAAAATAAGAGAAATTGAAATTACCCACCACTGCCATTACGATAAAAATTGGCCCAAAATACCACTGTATTTGACTAAATATTGCCCACCATGCCATTATAAAAAAACTAATCCAATATGTAACATAGTAATGAGACTCCAAACAACTAGCGTTGGGTAAGTTAGAAAATTCTTAAAAATTACTATCATAATTTATTTATTTATTTTTTTCTACATGCCTAAATATTGATAAAAAAAATTTCAGACAAACTTCATAAAAATATTTGCACACTACAACACCACGCTGGAAAAAGTAGAAAAATTGTAGCCTCACAGTTTACTGAGAAATACTATCATTTTAGTTGAATAATTCTAATATCATTTTTGGCATACAATCGAAATATGTACAGACAAAGTTAATATGTATTCTATTTACTAACATTTTAGTCAAAAGTCATGTTGAAACTAATAAATGCGCTGAAAAAACTAGAAACAATCTTATGTCAACTATTATTTATCTCATTGTTTTAGTCAAATCAGTTGCATCATATTTGAATTGCTTAAATGAGTACCCAAGGCTAAGAGAGAAACAAAATAGATGCACTAAATCCATATTCCATTGGAAACGATAAGGGGGATGAGAAAATAAAAGAAAAGGAAAATGAGAAAAAGGAAAGGTCATAAGCCAGCGTGGATACGGAGTGGACGACACAGAGGAGTACAGTGTGGAGTGTGGAGGAACTATTATTAAATTAGAGGCAACAACAAAGAAATGAATAGTTGGGGTGAATAGAATTCACATGCTCTATCGATTCAGCGAATTAAGCTGGGAATGAGAGAATAAATCTCTCTTTTTTGTCTCTCCCCTTGACCAACTAAGATAGCAACAAACAAAAAGCAGCAGCACCAGCAGATGAGTACCAGAAAGACGTCAAGAAGCTGCTGCAAATCATTGACTTAGAATTCAAATTAAATAAATAAAAACATTACGCTACAACATTAACTGTAACACATAAGCCTAAAAAATACTCAAAAAAATTCTTATGTCAAAATAATACTACCTCCAAATGAATAATAATTTGTTTGCCATTGACGCGATCCTCAAAACACAACTTTGAGTACAATTTAAAAATTTACACTTTAGTGAATCTAAATATTTTTTAATCAACGTATACAGCAACAAACTTAGAACTATCTCAAAATGGTATCCAATTCAAATTTATAAGGAGTAAGAAAATAAAATCAAATTATTGATCCTCAAAATAGTTTTAATAAATCTTAATTTTCATCAAAAAAATTGCTTTATGAAAGCCAATTAAAAAAGTGTAACTATAAATATATTTACACCTAGCCGCACAAATAATAAATATAAATAATTAAATGATTTAAAATATAACATTAGAGATCGTAACCTCTAGCCGCGCAAATGCGCGGGTAGCCTTCCTAATTAATTTTATAGTTAAGCTAGCTTGGTCGATTTCCGCAATTGAGGTGTCCTTTCCAAGGTTGTTTTAGTACTTAAATAGCGATGTATACACATATTCATTCAGCTGCTCTCCCTGCAAATAGGTCGACATGTGTAGTTTTTTTTTAGAGGGGGAGGGGGATTTTTTTTTTGTTGAGGTGGATAGGATTTCCGTTAACAAAGGCCCCAAACGACCCAGCGTTGCGCACCAGCCACTAATAATGGCCCACGGCCGAGGAACACCACCAATCAGGTCCACGTTACATCAGCGGGCCCGTGTAACGATGGGCCCTGCTATTCTACTAACTCGCGTAACATTTCGGGCCATGTTTGTACGTGGGCTGGCTGGCTGTCCGCCAGGGGGCCTGGATCATTTTTTTTTTCTTTTTCAGCTGAATTCTACCTGAAATCTTGCACTGCTTAGGACTTCTCCAACGATGAACGACATCGCTAGCTTGCGTCAGATTCCGTCTGATGTGGATGTGAGAGAAGGTGAAGACAAAATAGATAGCGATTAATCCTACGCTAGCGGGTGACGCGTTTTCCTAGGCTTGTAAGCTTTCCTTGCCTTCTTTCCCCTCAGATGCTTAGGGGCAGTGACTGCGCGCCAATGGATGTGCGCCTCCCCGTAGCAAAGGTCGGATTAATATTTGGTATGGTTCTCATGAATATTTTGAAAAGTGTTCTAAAAACTTGGTGTGTTGGAGAAATGAACTCCTGTGCCGACCTGGACTAGCCTATAGCCGGTAACTGACTGTAACAAGTGGCGGATGCAGGATGGGGACAAAGGGGCTGAAATAATGGAGATGTTGATTTATTTGAAGATTTAATAGTGATTTGAGGCTTTTACTATAGTAATTTAGGGATGATAGGGGGCTGGAGCCCCTTTAGATTCGCCACTTACTGAGCTTTTACTACAGCAATTTAGAGATGATAGGGGGGCTGGAGCCCCCCTTAAATTCGCCACTGACTGTAACTGTTGGATAAAGCCTTACAGCTTACTCAAACCTAGACAAAACCCAAGAACTGACCGACACAAATTCCCAAGCTTGAAGAATGGAAAACGGGCCAGCTCATACGTACGCAGAAAGTTGGCGAGGTTTTTGTGACGGAACCGCCAAATTAAAACACTAATTAAGCGTAATGGCCGTCATTTGAACACATCGAGTGCATTAGCTTAACGGCTTAATTTGGCGATCCCTTCCCAACCCACGGCCCGATCGAAATAACACCGGAAGTCCCACGCGAAGGTGGGCGCAGATGGTACAAGCACGGTATAATACTTGAAAATATAAACTCCAAGATGACGAAACAACAAGTTTTACAAACCGAGTTCAAATACATAGATAATTTACAAAACTTTACAATAGTTGTGACTGAAATTCGAATATAAGAGGATCCTGCAACTACTTTAGCTTCCACCAGTTCTGAACCTACCCGACCGGTCGGACCGGTTCCACCATCCGGTCGGACCGGTCGGCACTTCCTGCCGACGCCACCGGTCAGACCGGTCCGCACAAAACAGAAAGGCTGATCACTCAGCCCTCGAGTATACAACCCGACAACGCCCTAACCGGAAGGGTCTCTCTCCTCGACCTGCCACCCCTCTGCATCCCGGCGGATGAACTTGACACAACAGGGGCAGAAGTCGACGTCCGGGTGTCCTGTAATAATAAATGTGGCAACAAACCCTGAGTATTCTAATACTCAGCAAGCCTTACCCGACCAGTGGGTATAACATAGCCCACATACCTAGACATGCACGGCATTTGGCTGGTGGTTATTTTGCAGAAATAGCATCTAGAGGTATATCCTTACTTTCAATGTTTTAGCCGCATTTTATCAAAAAAAAATTACTAATCATCTATGATTGGCGAAACTACAACAATCAAGGTAATCAAAATCATTAATTGGTGTCATCAGCCCACATTTCATCACTTCTCATTCTACTCATTTTCCTTTCTACGATGTGACCAAAAGATCAAGGCTCTCATAACCGCGAGACACGGCGAATCGATCCGATTTAACCTTGCAAGGTGAACCTAACCAACACGGCACGCAAAGGCCCCGTCAGACCCCACGCACCAACCTTTCCCTTCCCCGCCTCGAACTACAAGAACCAGCCCAACGACATATGGTCAGCCGAGCTCAACGTGAGACCACCAAAAGTAAACATATGCATCCCAATTCTCTGCGACTACTCGACTCGCCCCAGGAGTTGGGTGCGGGTTCCTGTACTTTTGAAGTAAAGCAGTACTCGGCTTACCGGTTTCGACTACCTCCTACTCCCGGTATGCGGTTAGTACAATTCGATCCCCGATCAGCACAGCCGACAACGGAACGGTCCTTACTCGACACAGATGAGGCTACTCCTTCCCACATCCGGTCTCCCATCCCATCTCTTTCCTCAGGAATACAGTACCTCTTATAATGTAATATAGAAACAACCTATCTCTCGCGAGTGATAACATTATCACTCAACTTCTATCGAGCCCTATTAAGCATAGCAGTGCTAGCGACCTATTCATACTAGTAAAAGGCCCAGGGAAACCTAGGGATCATGCAACTAAGGTTTCAAACAATTCCTATACATAATGCACAATTATTAGAGACATATATAGGTGACATAATGTAAAATAGTGGGATGTGCACCGGAGCTTGCCTTGCGTCTGCTGCTCAACACTGGGGTGAGTTGGGCCTTGGGCCGACTCCCCGTGAACCTCCTGCTGCGGGGCTTGCCCCTGCGGCTCCTGTGGCTCCGCAACCACCTCGTATACGACCTCCTCCGCCGCGGCCGCTACACGTATGCACATTCTTATGACATGAGAAATGCATGCATGATTTTATAAAAAATACAAGTAATCAACACCCAAATAAATTTCCAACTAATTGTATCCACAACCACCTATTTACCCCTGCTCAGCCCAGCTATACCGGTCAGACAGGTCCACCTGACCGGTCAGACCGCCCCCCCTTAACCTGCCGTGATACCGGTCAGACCGGTCCCTCCGACCGGTCAGACCGGTCTCACCCAGAGTAAAACCTAGGAACCTTGGCGCGGCGAAAATCGCCCACCAACTCCAAATACTTTCTAAGATCTAATTCAGGGGTTCATGTGGATGCTTTGGACTAGAGGAAACTGCCTAAAACCTTCTAGAACAAGAGATCGATCCAACTCCTAAATTTACCTTGAATGGCTCCTTCCCCCACGAAGAACTCGCGAATCCCGCGTCACCCCATGGAGGAGAACTTGGAGGAGATGATCCTTGACCGATTTGAAGCTCTCCCCGCCCTTGGAATCCAATGGAGAGGATGGATTTGGGAGTGAGGGTTTGAGGGAGGGGGAGCTCGGGAGAGGGAGGAACGGGGCGCTGAGGGGATGAGTGAGTCGTTGGAAGAAAGAGGAGAGCGATTTAAATGCTGTGGGGCCCAAAACCGCCAACTCGGGTTCGACCGGTCAGACCGGTCGCCCATACCGGTCAGACCGGTCCGGGCCAATATGCCAGCAGAAGTTTTTTGGTCTCGGTTTTGATCGTGCCAATTTACTCTAATGGTTGTGGTTAGTGTAAATTATGGTGATTAACACCTGGGTGTTACAGTTCTCCTGCAGGTCTCCAATGGCATGCGCTACCTCTCCCGGCTGGTTGTGGCTGGTGGTTGATGCTGATTTATTGTGAGAGAAAAATATTACTAGTTCGCTGGTGGCTAGTACTAGTTTGATGTAAAAAAAATACTATTGAGTGGTTGGTTGACCAACCAGCAGAAAAGAGTGCGTGCTGGCGAGAAGCTAGCGAGCAGTTCATGAACAGACGCAGACACAGTGCGCTAGCTTCCCCCGAAAACACACGCCGCCGTCGCCGACGAATTCCTCTGGGTTGAGGCTGCGGTTCTGCGTGCATGGACGGCTCGCTCAGTTCTCGTTGATGGTTCAGTTTCTTAAGGTGTTTTCAATACAAGATGTCGAGATAAATACAGATGGGCGCATGTTTCTCCGTCTGAAACCACGATCAAACCACAGGACTAGATGGGCACATAAACGGCAAGATATATGCCACCTAGACGATGGGGCTTCATTGCGAGATCGCTACACGTACGGTTATACAGAGACATCGACGACCGGGCCATGCAAGGAATGAGTAATGACGAGTCGT
This sequence comes from Panicum virgatum, assembly GCF_016808335.1. Classification (NCBI taxonomy): domain Eukaryota; kingdom Viridiplantae; phylum Streptophyta; class Magnoliopsida; order Poales; family Poaceae; genus Panicum; species Panicum virgatum. The sequence goes on along the minus strand of NC_053138.1, from coordinate 9,243,769 downwards.
GGGTTGGTGCGTGTCGATCTAGGCTGTTTGTATCCCAACTTTTTTCAAAAATCTCACGGAGAAGAAAATTCTTCAGAGTCCGTACAGCTAGCCAGGCTTGCTGGGACTGATCCTGCATGCAGTGATGGAGACCCGTGGCCCCCACGTGATTCCGTGCCTCTGATTTCAGGAAAGGAAGAGAGAGAAGCCATTCATGTAATTGGGTGCATCTAATCCCGTAAAGGGTTCAAAATTTTAAATTAAAAAATTTAAGAGTCGGATTCTGATTTTATATAATTTTGAGCTAAATAATTTAAATATTTTATTAGACAGTAAAGAGGTTACTAAAGCTATAGCCCATTACTACTCCTAAGTGCCTTCAGTCCGCGTGCCCCATGTGGTACAGTATCGATATTCTTCTCTCCTCAATGGCGCTGATTATTACTAAAGCAGAGTTAATAACTCAGCCCGTTCGCTGCCTGCATGCGAGCCTCCGACCTCCGTTGCCGGCGGATCAGCTTTTTAGAGCGTCCGCTTTAGCCGGCTGCAAGCGAAATGCCTACTTTCTTCTCTTTCTTTTTCTCTCTTTTCCACATAGAATTCAATTTGCTTACAACCCATTATAAAACTTGCTCTTAGACTTCCACCAACAGACGGGTGGCAGGGAGAAATCTTGCTGCACTAGCGGTAACTTTGCCGCTAGCTTTTGGAATATTTGTCAGAGCAATTGCAGAGCGCATTTGCCGGAGCCGTAGAAATCGAGAAGGTTTGGGCAAAGTTTTTTCTTTTTTTATTGTCTCTCATCAGCTGCATGTAAGCTCACGATATCGTTCAGCGTTCACCTTGTCGGAGGAGACCTTAGGGACAGTTGGTACCGAGACGAACGGTCGAGTTGAGTGTGCAACGTATATGCGTCGGATGAGCGGAAGTTTGATTGAGAATTTTATGATATTAAATATTATTAATTTTGTTGACGTGTCAAGAAGAGAGGAGAGTTTCATCACTATGAAACTTATCTGGCACGGTTATCTAATTTCCAGTCTAGATATTTATGTCTATGAAACTCCCACTGAAACTAGCCTTACTAGTTTTTGGTCCTGATCATTAACATTGAGTTCAGCCCGGCCCCACACGTTAGTAACCAGAATGCAGATGCATCAGAGTCATAGAAACCTTTTCGAATAGATCAACTAGTCGTATGGTCCCTCGACTTAGGTCATGTTTAGTTCCCAAAAAATTTTCTATAATACCATCACATCCAATATTCGGACACATACATAGAGCATTAAATATAATTAAAAAATAACTAATTATATAGTCTAAGTGATTAGCACGAGATGAATCTTTTAAGCTTAATTAGTTTATGATTGAACATTATTTGCCAAGTAACAACGAAATGTACCTCAATATCAAAATCAACAACTTTTTACCAACTAAACATGATCTTATTAGGCCTTATCTTGGTTTTCAACAGCCACATTGCATTGACTCCATGAACAGTATTATCGTGTCACGAACTTATGATATTAGCACATGCATTATATTATTGTGAGAAAAAGTGCATGCATTATATTATTATCGTGTCATTCTGTTCGACTGGCGGTGGCTGGTGCCGATTTATTATGAGAGAAAAATATTACTGGCTGACTGGTGTTGATGACTGCTGTTGATTTGATGTGTGAAAAAAACACGGCTGACTACTTGGCGGCTGACAGTTTAATTTGCTGCCGGCCTGCCGTATCTCATCTTGCTATCTACCAGCATATGCATTATATTTTATACTATTCACACTTTTCTTTGAGCGCCAAGTGACTGGTGGTGCACGCCCATATATAATATATATATATACACACTACTTTCCCAATTCTAAATTATAAGTCATTCCAAAAATTTTGAAGAGTCAATTTTTTTTCAAATTTGACCAAATTTATATGACAAGATAATAATATTTATGATACCAATTAATATCATTAGATTCTTTGTTAGTTATATTTTCATAGTGCACCTATTTAATGTCATAAATCTTTATATTTCTCTCTAAGATTCTTAAAATGACTTATAATTTGAAACGGGTGGAGTACAATCGATAGCTAAATAAAACAAGTTAAAAGATATTATAAGTAGTAGTAAAAAATTTTAAACTACGCCACCGGCCAACAATTCTACCCCCACAGGGACTCGAACTGCGGCCGTCAGGGTGCCGAGCGCGTCGCCCACCCAACTGGGCTAGCGACCGCTGGCGACGCAGTCGTACATATGGAAGGAAGAACCATATCGATCGACGCGTGCCGACGGGTGACTACCATCTGCCGGCCCGGTTGTGCATGGTATTCTCTCGGTGGCTAACTAATCCAATTGCCAATAATTTCTGCTGCGTGCCTGGCCAGGCCATGCACACGTTCTTATCCTAGCCCAGTCACTCCCAGCCACAGCAATTTTTCTCCCTAAACTCAGGGGCGAAGCTAGCCGAAAATCCCACCGGGGTCTGCAGTGTCGGATAACGGGGTCATCTACCATAGTGTACAGTAGTTTTCTATAGGAAATGCTGAAATTCGTCGGGGTCCAATGCTAAAGGGCAGCTCCGTCCCTGAAACTGCCCCTGCTCGGAGGAAACCTTTTCTTCGTCGAGAAAGGGCAGCAAAACGGAGGGCGCTTTCTGGTCTCACGGGGGTGGTTTCTAGTTTGGTCATCTCCGGGGGCGCGAGTGGTGTGACACGGAAAGCCTGCCCGGGCCGGCTACCTTTTCCCCGTCCGGGTCCGCCTGCGTGCGGGTACAACGGCGATTGTACGGGTGGGCCCGGACGGTTGAGTGGCCCTGTCGGTGATGTGACGTCGGTTGCGTGCCATTCCAAATTATAAGACATCTCAATAATCTTGAAGAGTCAAAATATTCTCAAGTTTGAGCAAGATTATAGAGAAATATAAAGATTTATTGTCGTGGTTTGTGGAGACCCACAGCCGGGTGGCGTAGTGCACCCGTCTAATCCCAGAGGGTGAGTACTCGGGGAAGCGCTAAGCGATTCGGCAGGAGGGTGCCTAAGACCAGAGGGTGAGTACTCGGGGGTTAGCTAGGACTAGTTCTATCTCGCTGGAAGAACACGATGAACACAGCAGGTTTAGAGTGGTTCGGGCCGCCGAAGCGTAATACCCTACGTCCACTGTGTGTTGTATTGCTTGCGCTCTCAAGAGGTTGAGAGCAGGGTTGTTCGGCGTGAAACCGAGCTTGTGTTGTGCGAGTCCTGGCGTGTCTAGAGCTCAGTCTCCAGAGAGTCTGTGTGAACCTGTGTTCTAGCGGGCGTGCTCTCTCTTTTATATATCCAAGGGGAGCACGTACACTGAGCGGGGCCCCGACAAGTGGGCCCGGCGATGTATTATAAACTACACTTTGGCCTTCAATGCCTCAGATCCGGAGATCTTGTCGTCGGCTTTCGTGCGTAGCTTCTGACCAGGGATGGTCTTGAGCTGTCCTGTCGGAGTAGAGTCTAGCATTTGCAGCTGCGCGTCGAGGTCATGATGACGCGCCGAACTACTGACTCAGTCCACTGTAGCAGCGTGCACAGTTGCTTCAGTCAGTAGCTGGTCATCATGACTCGTCGCCCATGCGCGCGGCGCTGAGTCTTTAATGCTTGCCTTGGTAACTGACGAACCGCCTCGGTAATTGACGATACACAGTGTGGATTGACAAAAGCTGCCCCGTGCCCAGCAGCAGCAGAGCACGCCTCGACCACTTGCACTTAATTCGGGTGGGTGAGGGAGCTTCCAGCGGAAGGCTTGCGTCCGCGCCCGCGTCTGCGTGACACGTGGCGGCTCCGGACCCCTCCCGAGCAGCTAGCTGAGCCGAGAGCTCACGGGGGTCCGGATAGGAACGTGGAGGTCCCGGACCCTTATGCGGGAGTCCGGATGGCACGTGGAGGTCCCGGACCCACCTGCGGGGGTCCGGGTCCACGGCCACAGGTACTGAGCATTTCCACCTCTAGGACACGTGGTGACACCGGACCCGTCCCCGAGCGGGAAGCGGGTCCGGGACAGTTGGTCCGGTGAGATGGAGTCGGACCCCAGGGGTCCGGCTACTCAGCTCCTTAGGGCGTAGTTACGGATAACTACGCGAGTCTTGGCACAGTAGGAGTGGTTACCCCAGTTGCAGGTACCGACAGAGGCCCCCGGGCCCGCCTCGGGAGAGGCAACGAACCCGCAGGTGGGGCCACTACTGTGAGCAACTTGGCTGCTTCTGGCGCCCAGCGGTGCGCGCCGCAAGGGTCTTATCCTGCGTCGTCCATCCTTTGGGTCACCTGCTGCATCATCACGTTTGGACCTACACATGACTCAAGGTAGATGCTTAGTAGCGTGCCCACAGGTCCCAAATCCTGTTGGCTGTGATCCTTTGAGATAGATAGCTAGGCTCAGTGAACGGAGCTCAAGGGGCCGACCTTTAGGTTAAGAGAAAGTCTGAACCTCCAGGTTCCCAGTCCTAGGTACTACGGCACTCATTCACAGGAGGTGGTGCGTGCAGGCTTAGGGTACGGAACCAGGCTAAGCGGCTACACGGCTGCGGACCTCCCCGGAGAATGAGTGCGCTTCCCTGAATCTGCAGGTTCACACTCGAGCTAAGTCACTAGTTAGCCAACTCAATTCGGACCACAATCACCGCATAAGAGTAAGAAGCCACGTGGGTGTTAGCGCAAACAGAATGCGTAGATTGAAATTGGAATGTAACATCCTTAAAGGCGAACTGAGAATAAACTTTTCCTTTATAACTAGATGTACATGAGATGTGCGATGTAAGCCAGAACACGGGTTTATGAGGCCAGAGCTGTCCGGGCCTCCGGGCCCCCAGTCTTAGGTACTACGGTACTCGCCCTAGGGAGGTAGAGCATGCAAGCTTAGGGTACGGAACCAGGCTAAGAGGCTACACGGCTCCGGACCTCCCCGGAGGGTGAGTACGCTTCCCTGAACCTGGTTTGCAGAGGTCCGGACCCCTCCACGGGAGAGGCTCACCGGACTAGACCACACGGAAGTACTACCTAGTTACAAAGTCAAATGTTTTATTCCCTGTTGGGCCTCTAAGGATAGGACTTACAGAGATGTAGAGTCGGGGGTGCGACCGGAGTCGGCTTAACATCGGAAAGAGCCACCAGAGTCGGCTTAGTGCGACCGGAGTGGGCTTTCCACCGGAGCGGGCTTGGTGCGACCGGAGTCGGCTTCCCGCCGGAGCGGGCTTGGTGCGACCGGAGTCGGCTTTCTGCCGGAGCGGGCTTCCTCACATGAGTGAGGTATGCTGCGAGCTGGGATTTGTTGAAGCTGTGCTTCCCCGAGACCTGCTTGATGACGAGCTGGGAGAGCATGACCCGCTGTCGCCATCCTGCTGACGCGGGCTCTTGCCGCGCAAGTTCTGGCCCCCGGGCACTCGCCACCTGAAACATGGTGATACCAAGCCGATGATCAAGCGAAAGCCAAGCTTCCCCTACCTGGCGCGCCAAATATCGTGGTTTGTGGAGACCCACAGCCGGGTGGCGTAGTGCACCCACCTAATCCCAGAGGGTGAGTACTCGGGGAAGCGCTAAGCGATTCGGCAGGAGGGTGCCTAAGCCCAGAGGGTGAGTACTCAGGGGTTAGCTAGGACTAGTTCTATCTCGCTGGAAGAACACGATGAACACAACCGGTTTAGAGTGGTTCGGACCGCCGAAGCGTAATACCCTACGTCCACTGTGTGTTGTGTTGCTTGCGCTCTCAAGAGATTGAGAGCAGAGTTGTTCGGCGTGAAACCGAGCTTGTGTTGTGAGAATCCTGGCGTGTCTAGAGCTCAGTCTCCAGAGAGTCTGTGTGAACCTGTGTTCTAGCGGGCGTGCTCTCCCTTTTATATGTCCAAGGGGAGCACGTACACTGAGCGGGGCCCCGACAAGTGTGCTCGGCGATGTATTATAAACTACACTTTGGCCTTCAATGCCTCAGATCCGGAGATCTTGTCGTCGGCTTTCGTGTGTAGCTTCTGACCAGGGATGGTCTTGAGCTGTCCTGTCGGAGTAGAGTCTACCCTCTGCAGCTGCGCGTCGAGGTCATGATGAAGTGCTGAACTACTGACTCAGTCCACTGTAGCAGCGTGCACTGTTGCTCCAGTCAGTAGCTGGTCATCATGACTCGTCGCTCATGCGTGCGGCGCTGAGTATTTAATGCTTGCCTTGGTAACTGACGAGCCGCCTCGGTAACTTGCGATCCACAGTGTGGATTGACAAAAGCTGCCCCGTGCCCAGCGGCAGCAGAGCACGCCTCAACCACTCGCACTTAATGCGGGTGGGTGAGAGAGCTTCCAGCGGAAGACTTGCGTCCGCGCCCGCGTCTGCGTGACACGTGGCAGCTCCGGACCCCTCCCGAGCAGCTAGCTGAGCCGAGAGCTCACAGGTGTCCGGATAGGCACGTGGAGGTCCCGGGCCCATCTGCGGGAGTCCGGTTGACACGTGGAGGTCCCGGACCCACCTGCGGGGGTCCGGGTCCTCGGCCACAGGTACTGAGCATTTCCACCTCTGGGACACGTGGTGACACCGGACCCGTCCCCGAGCGGGAAGTGGGTCCGGGACCGTTGGTCCGGTGAGATGGAGTCGGACCCCAGGGGTCCGGCTGCTCAGCTCCTTAGGGCGTAGTTACGGATAACTACGCGAGTCTTGGCATAGTAGGAGTGGGTACCCCAGTTGCAGGGTACTGACATTTATGATATCAAATTGATGTACTATGAAAAATATAAGTAATAAAGAATCTAATGGTATTTAGTTTATATAATAAATATTATTATTCTATTATATAAATTTGATCAAACATAAAAAACTTTGACTCTCCAAGATTGTTGGAATGTCTTATAATTTGGAAAGGAGGGAGTATCTCTTTCCTAGGTTATCTAAAGCTTGAATCAGGTTAGGTGATCAAGTAAAAAACAATGGATAAACCCTCCTATCTGCTTGTGTACTGAACATTTGGTATTTTCATTCATTTTGTGATTGAATGGAATGGGCCAAGTCTTGTCTTGAAAAAAGAAAAAAAAGCATTAGAAGAAAATGTAGCAAGAGATATATGTTCACACCTTGCAGCTCTTAGCCGGAACATGTCAGCAACTCCTAAATGGTAAGCTCTGATGGCATGAAGATTCACTCATTTATTTCGCTCCTCGTAGGGTATCCACGTCTAGTGTCCTTTGTCAGGTACGCGTAGCACATCGCGTTTGTGAAAAGGGATTGATTAATCTCTTTGAGTCTGGCGAGCTGGATCTAGATAGGCTTAACTATGCTATGATAACGATGATCCCCAAAGAGGAAGAGGCTAAGCACCTCAAGAAATTTAGGCCGATTAGTCTTATCAATTGTAGTTTTAAAATTTTCGCTAAGACTTTGAATAATAGGCTTATTAAGATAGCCGACAGGTTGATTTCTACAAATCAGACAGCCTTCATTAAAGGAAGGTATACTCTAGAAAGTGTGGTGGTGGCTCATGAAGTAGTGCATGAGATTTTCAGGAAGAATGAGCAAGGTGTCATCCTCAAATTAGACTACGAAAAAGCTTACGATAGAGTAAGTTGGGAGTTTCTTGACGAGATGCTTATCTCGAGGGGTTTTGGGGAAAAATGGAGAATGTGGACTGGAAAGTGGTTAGGGGGGGCTCTATCGGTGTGAGAATTAATGAGGAGAATGGGGGTTATCCAAGCAGATAGGAGGGTTTATCCATTGTTTTTTACTTGATCACCTAACCTGATTCAAGCTTTAGATAACTTAGGAAAGAGATACTCCCTCCGTTCCAAATTATAAGACATTCCAACAATCTTGGAGAGTCAAAGTTTTTTATGTTTGATCAAATTTATATAATAGAATAATAATATTTATTATATAAACTAAATACCATTAGATTCTTTATTACTTATATTTTTCATAGTACATCAATTTGATATCATAAATGTCGGTACCCTGCATCTGGGGTACCCACTCCTCTATCCCCTCTCCTCTTCAATCTGGTTGCGGATGTGTTCACAAAAATTCTAGAGAAGGCAGCTAGGGAACAGTTGATTACTGGTTTACTTACTAATGTATGTGAAGGGGGCATTGTTAGCCTCCAATATGCTGATGATACCCTCCTCTTCCTTAAGAATGACTTGGATAAAGCCCGTAACTTGAAGTGGTTATTAGTTTGTTTTGAACATTTATCTGGCTTGAAGATTAACTATGACAAAAGTGATTTGCTTACCATAGGTTTGTTGGAGGAGGAGGAGAATGACATGGCCAAGATTTTCTGCTGTAAGAAAGGTGAGTTCCCGCTAAAATACCTCGGTGTTCCTTTACATCATAGTAAGCTGAGAAAGGATGACATTTAGCCAATAGTTGATAAGGTCGTTAAGAGGATTGCTGGTTGGAAAGGGAAGCTTCTCTCGTATGGGGGAAGGCTTGTCCTTCTTAAATCATGCCTTGTCAGCATCCCTATCTACTTGCTTTCCATTATTAAGTTTCCAATTTGGGCTATTGAGATGATCAACTCCCAAATGGCCCACTTCTTCTGGGATAACTCAGAAGAAAGGCACAAGTATCATCTGGCTAGATGGCCCATGATAACCCAGAAAAAAGAGTTTGGGGGACTTGGAGTCCCTGACCTACGAACCCTAAACATATGCCTACTAGCTTCTTGGATCCAGAGGTACCATTTGCACAATAATGCGCTTTGGTCTCAGACCATTAAGATGAAATATAGGACTGATAATCCCAATATGTTTTGCTGTTCAGACCGGAACGCTTCTCCTTTTTGGAAAGGTGTTCAGTGGGCGGCTCAGGCCGCGGCTTTGGGTTATCAGTGGGTAGTTGGTGATGGTAAGAAGGTCAGGTTCTGGGAAGACCATTGGTTTGATAACTCAAGCTTAGCTGTTCAGTTATGGCAGCTTTATACCATTAATAATGAGCAGGGTGCTACAAATTAGTCAAGTGTGGGATGGTGTGGACCTGAAACTGACCTTTAGAAGGGCAGTCTCCCAGCAGCTTATGCTCCAATGGGATGAACTTAGTCAAATTGTTAGCAGTATTACACTCAGTATTGAGGAGGATGCTATCATTTGGAAGTTTAATTCTAGTGGCCAATATTCTGTCCAGTCACTTTATGCTTTCCTCAATTTTAGAGGGGTTTCCCCATCCACATCCCGGCTGTGTGGCAGCTAAGTATCCCTTCTAGAATCCATATTTTTCTGTGGCTTTTGTATAACAATAAATTGCTTACTAGAGATAACCTTCAAAAGAGAAGAGATGTTGCGGACAAAACTTGTTTATTCTGCTGCGAAGAAGAAACTGTTAATCATCTCTTCTTTGACTGTTGTGTTGCTTCGCTGACCTGGAATTACATTTCTATAGAGCTCGGTGTGCAAGTTGGTTCAGATTTTGAATCCATCGGTAGGTGGTGGATTAGTAATAACAGAAATGCAGTTTTAAACTGTGTCTGTGCTGCGACCTTGTGCTCCATATGGAAACTGTGTAACAACTTGTGCGTAACAACTTGTGCTTTCAGGGAAAGGGATGGCGGGGGATAGGGCAAGTCCTTTGCTCGATTGCTAGGATGCTGAGGCGTTGGTCCGTGCTATTGAAGCCGGACAAGCAAGCGAAGTTGGAATGCACTACACAACACCTTCTGGAGGAGGGATCCAAACCACCAACGCTAGGGGGCAGCTCTTCACCACTGCAGGAATCAAGCTCGAATCTGTCACATGGGGATCTTTCCCGGTTGGTCTTCACAGCTGCTCCTCCGAGCATTCCGATGTCGTCTGAAGTGTGGGGGTTTGATCCCATTTTTCAACCTATTGCTGTGTATGACACTGTTGCTGAAACTATAATTGGCGGGCGCGCCTAGAATACGCCGATACTGAGAATGCTTAAAACTTTGTACGTTTTATGCTTGTAATAAAGCGGGAAACCTTTTGTCTAAAAAAAATTGAGGAACATGGCAAGGCGCCATCACACACACTGAGAGGAGAGATCAGAGGAGAATAGATGAGCACAAGTGGAGTGCAGGAGTGGAGCAGATCAAAGAAGAGCAAGCAGGGCACGTGCTATAAATACGACCCCTCTATTTCCCCATTTCCCGATCGCCTCCCTTCCCCTTCCTTTCTCTTCTTCCCCTCGCACCCGGCGCGGGCCGCGCCAGATTCGAATCAAACAAGCCAACCACCACCAGAGCCAAGAAACGTGGCAGGAATCTTGGCGAGGTTCCCGGCCGGCGCGTGGTGCGCAGCTGCGGTGCGGGGCCGGGGCGTCCGTCCATCCGCCCGGCTTGCAGATAGTAGTAATATAATGGTGAGCGGCGGCGGCGGCGGCGCGGCGCTGCTGGGCGCGTACGAGCTGGGGCGGACGGTGGGGGAGGGCAGCTTCGGCAAGGTGAAGCAGGCGCGGCACCGCGGCACGGGCGCGCTCTTCGCCGTCAAGATCCTGGACCGCGCCCGGGTCCTCTCCCAGCGCATCGGCGACCAGATACGCCGGGAGATCGCCACGCTCAATCTGCTCCGCCACCCCAACGTCGTCCGCCTGCACGAGGTCCGTTCGTCTCTCGTCCCCGCCAGCTCTGCTCCGATCCTCTCTCTAATTCTTCCGGCCGCTATCTAACCTAGCTAGCTTCTGTCGATCGATTCGGTTCCCTAATTCTTCCCTGCAATAAAAAAAATGGAGAATTTCTGGGGACTCGTCGTATTGGTCTAGTAGCTGAGGAAGCGAAACGGCGGATCGCCGGCCGTGCGTGAAGTAAGCGCCTTTTCGGCTGGGAGATTCAGTCAGGCACAACAATATTTTCTTCTCACGTCAAATCAGCCAATCAGCCAGCCAACCAGCAGTGTTTTCCTCTCACGCCAAATCAGCCAGCCAGCCGATAAGGCAAAGTTTGTGGAAGCGAGTTATTTATTTGTTTATCAATTATTAATCGAGCCCATCACCCCGCGTTTATTTGCGTCCGCATTAATTACTGCGAGGATAAAGCCAGCTGCGTGGCCACGCCGATCCTACCTTTCTGCTTTCACCACTTGCTGATGCGACCCAGATTCTCTGAAGTGCTGAAGCAAAGTCAGCTAAGCTGTAGCGGTGACTTTCGGTGCATTTCCGGCCGTCCGTTTTTAGATGGATGGATGATATCTATAGCTACAGTATCCGCTGATGAGTTACCTACTGGCTGAAATATATTCTTTAGTATGTGTCGTTGGATTAATTTATTTATAAATACTCTGTTTGACGTTGTATTTTCTTTTCAGGATTTCCTTTCAAAAAAATTTCTTTTCAATAAAAAGAGCACGCTCACGCTCAGATACATGCATAATCTTTGTGAATACATACGTATATGTTTATTATTCGTTGTTAAAATACGTACAAAAGATCGTCCGGTTCAACTTGAGGTAGCGATCACGAGCCGTACGTCAGTATTATTACTAGTTCTTAGAGATTCAAAATTCGTATAAATCCACTGCAAATTTTGGGGGCTTTACCTTCTGCGGACTGCGGTAGCCGGTAGTGTTTACAATTGTGATGAAATACCTCGTGGACTTGGCCCACCTGGTCCGACCGGTGTGTGGGCCCGCAGCAGTCCTCTGGTACCAGGCCAGAGTAGTGGACTCGGTGCTCCACCTCCGTCCATGTCCTCATGTCCTCCTCCTGCTCTGTCTGTCTGGGTCCACCAATTATTGGCAGCATCGAGGTCGATGACCCGGCTGCCCCAGGCCATGGGTCCCCACTCATCACCCCCACCTGCTCGCTGTGGTGGCCATCAAGTTCGAGTTGATTTTGAGGTTGAGCCGCCCATCTGCTCAGCAACAGTGATGATCACTTCTTCTTCCTAACGAAGTCAAGGGCGCTTTAGTTCTCGGCCCACCTTGTTTCATCTCTCCTGATTCAGTATACTTCTGCACATGTTCTCAATTCGATGAACATGCAACCATATCCCTGTAGAAAACCATGATTCAGTGTATCTATCTGGGCACGGGCCTTTTATTCATGCTAGAATTACTAAATTTGGCTTGCAAACGCCCACAGCTAAGATTGCATGTGTTGCTGTCTGCTACTACTTCTACATCCACGGTTTCCAGTGTGGGTTAACAGCGCCAGTTGCTCTTCCCTCATCCTATTTTTAGTTTCCTCCGGAAACAAAAGAGCACGGCAGATGAAACTGCACCGGAATCCACATTCGCGTCTGGTTCTTGTAACCTCTGTTAATAATTTGGTGTTGTTCGTCATGTTAGAAGCTGAAAGGATGTTCGTTCCTAACTGTCTGAGTTTATCTCCTGGCTCAGGTTGCTGCTAGCAAGACCAAGATTTACATGGTGCTCGAGTTTGTCAACGGCGGCGAACTGTTCGACAGGATTGTGAGCACTTGGAACCTTCTCCCTTTCATCACCCACCCCTTGCACCTCCTTTTTCCAGAATAAATTCCATTTTTAGATGCAGTTAGTTGGTTCCATAGGCATCTGATTCCCCCGAGTTGCTTTCTTTGCTGCAATCGGAAAGGCCATCAAGGGAAAACTCTCGGAGGAAGAAGGAAGGAGGCTATTTCAGCAGCTGATCGATGGTGTCAGCTACTGCCACGAAAAGGGCGTCTATCATAGAGACCTCAAGGTGCCAAATGTTCCTCATTCTATTTCACAATGCTCCTATCCATGTTTATACAATTATACGTACATGTATCACGTACTTATTTGTAATATGCTTATTTCAGCTGGTTATATATTCATTGACACCCTTTTTTGCTAACATCTCACAGCCTGAGAACGTTCTTGTTGACCGGAAGGGAAACATCAAGATCTCTGATTTTGGCCTCAGTGCTTTACCACAACATATCGGGGTATGGTGATTTCTTGAGTTCATTTATCTCAGATGATCCCTAAGTAATAAAGCTGATAGCTCATCATATTCTATGGTATGTGACTTTCAGAATGATGGGTTGCTGCATACGACCTGTGGTAGCCCCAATTACATTGCTCCTGAGGTAAAAGATGGACTGAATTCTCATTCAAAAAAAAAGAGAAATGATGGACTGAACGTATTTTGAGGTCAAACAATTCCTTTCGCTGCACAGTTTCTAATTCTTGTGCCAAATGCCTGCAGGTTCTGCAGAACAGAGGATACGATGGATCCTTGTCAGATATCTGGTCTTGTGGAGTCATTCTTTATATGATGCTCGTAGGATACCTTCCATTTGATGACCGGAATATCGTTGTTCTTTATCAGAAGGTACTTATTCAGATAAAAGTGAATGATCTTTGTAGTTCAGTTCTAGTACTTCTCTGATGCCATTTTATTAATGACATTACTTTTGCCGTCGCGTGTTCTAGATTTTCAAGGGTGACACTCAGATCCCAAAGTGCCTTTCTCCTGGTGCACAAAATCTTCTCCAGAGAATTCTTGAGCCCAACCCGATGAAGCGGATCACAATGGCTGAGATCAAGGCACATGAATGGTTCCAGAAGGATTATGTTCCTGCAGTTCCATTCGACAACGATGATGAAGATTCACAGCTTGACCTGGTTCTTCCAGTCAAGGAGGTATATGCATATGGACAATCAGAGACTATATATGGCCTCAAAAATAGACGCCAATTGTACATGTCGGCACCCCACTAATCACTAAATTTTGGTTTCCTTTGTTTTTTTCCCCTCCTGAAGGAAATTAATCCATCACCTGGGGATAAGACTACTCATCAGATCAATGCTTTTCAGTTGATTGGAATGGCATCATCCCTTGACCTTTCAGGGTTTTTTGAGGAAGAGGTATGTAAATTGTCTGTCAGAACAGTATAATCTGAAAGACAGAAAAAAAATGGAGCAGTTTTCATCAATAATTTTAACTTGTTGTAGGACGTATCCCAGAGGAAGATCAGATTCACAACAACACATCCACCCAAGGATTTGTTTGACAAGATTGAACGTTCTGCAAGCGAAATGGGCTTCCAAGTACATAGGGGGCACGGCAAGGTCAGTACAGGCCTTCCATCAATTATAACACTATATACGTGCACTGGCATTGCTGCGAACATTTCAAACGAACTATCAGTGAAGTGCATGTGGTTTTTCAGCTCAAAGTGACGCAAAACTACACTGGAACAAAGAATTGTAAAAACCCTGCTTCATTTCTTGTCTGCACCGAGGTAAAGTAAAATGCGATGAACCATGCCCTTCTTTTTAAAGAAAAACACATAAGATAGGTAGGCTAACAATGAAGTGGCGTGCTGTTTGTGATCCCAGGTGTTTGAGCTTGGCCCCTCTTTGTACGTCGTAGAGCTCAAGAAGTCCCATGGAGACCCTGCATTGTACAGACAGGTAAGAGAACTGCAGCTATCATTCCGATGGCGCGCTTCACTGTAACTGTATGGAGAAATAAGTTCAGAGCTCGCAACTGAGTAACCTTTCTTCTTGAAACGTATCTGCAGCTCTGCGAGAAGATCTGCAGTGACCTGGGCGTGCTGATGGCGCAGATCTTCGGGACACGGCCGGTTGTCGATGATCTTGCGAGCTTGGACAGTCGATCCGGGACGCCTTTGGTGGCGTTGTGACGAAGTATGCCCGCTGCCGTGATGTAGCGTGAGATCTAGGGAAGACGAAGCAGTTCAGCTGCAATGCAGCTAGGAACGAGTGTACTGTAGATAGGATCAAAATTCGCCTGAAAATATAGATGTCAAAATAGTGCAGGATCATCATAATGTGTAAAAGAAGCAGCAGCCACTGACGTCAAACCGAATGTCAAATCTAATAAATGGATTGTATTCGGTGGCATACATCAATCTTTAGTCATCACATTACCTGGCTACCAGTGACTGAACTTTTTCATTTTATTTCTGATAACATGCGATGTACCCTTTTTATTAAGAAGAATACAACAATTCAATAAGCACCAAGTTGATCAAGACACCAAGCGGGAACAAATCAAGACAACTGCTCAAGTGGCATCGAAAACAAAATTCAACCAACTAATTTGTAGAGGAATTTTTTCTCTCAAACTAGCAGAAGTGCCGTCTATCATATTATGAATGAATATGAGGAACAAAAATTTAAAAAAAAACATTCGATCATTTTAAATAATGTAAGGATTAAAACGAGCCAAAAGTTTACTTTAGGGTCAAACTGCAAATTAAATTGTTCCGGTGATAAAATATAGCCAGGTGCCCACCAATTTTTTTTTTTTTTTTTGCTTTGTTCTTTGGAGGGGAAGCTTCGCCCACCTTTTAAGAGGAGAGTGAGCACTGGGCTTAAGATGGCCCTTTTCCTTAAAACCCATGATCACTTTCGAGTGTGTGTACAAGCGCCACAGAAGGCGGAATTTTCTAAAATACGTAAACATGTGTAAGAGGCGCTTTCTAGTGCTGAACTCGAACTGCCGAACCCGAAGGCAACTAGTAGCAGACTAGCACTAGTAGGTTCTTTGCTTCCGCCGCCGCCGTCGCCGCCGTGATGCAGCATCACCTACGCCGATGCGGCGGCGGCGCTCTCACCGCGCTCCGACAGCTCCGCCACATCCCTTCCGCTGCCGCAGCATCTCCCCCAGCGGCCTGGAGGCGTCCCTGCCCTCCTCCGCGGCTCTACTCCACCGCCGGTGAGCACACCTCTCCTCTCCAATTCTTGCACCTTGCTCCCCTCTTTCAACTTCGAGTTCGCGCGCGCTAGTATGATTGCGGTGTGTATCACCTCAGAACTGGCTCCGTTTTCTGTTACCTTTTCTTGTAGCGTTTGAGCTGCCGCTAGAAGAGCAGAGCACTCCGGGAATCTCGATTTAGTCCCCTTGTTTTTTGTTTTTTGCATCAGAGATGAGCCAGCAACTGCCTGCGAACCTGGTGGCGATCATGGAGCAGAGAATGAAGTTGATCGAGCAGAGGAGTGCGTACCTCCAGGAGCAAATCAACCAGGTAATTTCAGATTGGCAAGCTCCTCTTTGATGATTCAGAGTATGAACAGGCATCGAGCAATTTATCACCATGCTAGAATAAAATAGCCTTAATGCAATAGACTTGATTTGAGTTGGTGTTAATGAAGACAGCCAGCTGCCTTGCCCGAAGAGTACTCTAGGGCTAACAAGGAGTTCCGCAAGCTGGAGAGCACCATGGAGTTGATCAAGGAGCTGAGGTCGAAACGGGAGGTAGTAATCTGGTTTAAAATTATACATGCTGAAACATACTGTGTGAACCATCACTATTCATAGGTAGCATTGTTTGTTTGTAGGAAATTGAGTGTTTGAAATCTTTGGTTACAAATGCCCGTGAAGAGAAAGACATGCGCGAGATGGCAGCAGAAGAGCTACTTGAGGCTGTCGAGGAGGAGAAACGTTTGCAGCATGAACTGTTTAGAGCTTTGCTTCCCAAAGATGAAGCAGATGAGAGGGATTGCATACTGGAGGTGCGTGCAGGTAAGCTGGAGTTTGCCCTGTCATTCATGAGCACAATTCATCTTTCCAATTTTGCTCTGTTATTGGGCGATAGGTGATTGTCAGTTTGTCACTGATATGGTCTTGCAGGAACTGGAGGAGAAGAGGCATCTTTGTTTGCAATGGATATATTCAGAATGTAGGTTATCTTGCTCCGGAGCAAAATGTACGTGATCCTTAATCTATGTTACTAAACTGGATTCTTCTACGTTATAGGTACGAAAAGTATGCCCAGAAGAACGGTTGGAAATTTGATGTCATTGACATAATGGAGTCTGCTGTGAAAGGATACAAGGTACAACTTTTGTCGGTGCTTCCCAAATTTTGTTTGTATATATGCGCATGTATTTTAACTCCGCCTATGCTGACTGGAAGACTCTCTCTCCTGAGTCGTCTCAGCATAGCCGGTCCCAAGCCCGGATAAAAGAGGAGGGTTGCGTTAGGTTTTGGCAAACCAACATAAAAATAGCCACTCTAATGGATTTGAAACCCACAAGAAACTCGTTGGGGCGTAACCCTCTTAGCGACGCGCTACATCGGAACCCGGGTGTGGTGATAAATGGGCAAGGGCCGGGTCGCCATCCCCCCAAGGGCGCGTCGTATCATGACCTGGGTACGATGATAAGTGAGCAAGGGTCGGGTCGTCACCTGAATGGCGCGCTACATCTACGCCCGGGTGTAGTGAAAAATGAGGAAGGGTCTTCGCACTTCCCTCGACGGGTGCGAAGGGTAAGGAAGCTAGCCGAGCCAATTAGGATTCGTATAGGTAGCTGGAACGTAGGATCCCTAACGGATAAGTTGCGAGAGCTAGTTGATGTAGCAATTAGGAGGCGTGTAAATATTCTATGCGTTCAGGAGACTAAATGGAAGGGTCAGAAGGCGAGGGAGGTTGAGGATACTGGCTTCAAGCTTTGGTACACGGGAGCAACTCCGGGTAAGAATGGTGTAGGCATCTTGATTGATAGGAGCCTTAAGGATAGAGTCGTAGAGGTTAGAAGGCAAGGCGACCGGATTATCCTAATCCGGTTGGTAGTTGGAGATTCGGTTTTGAATGTGATCAGTGCCTATGCTCCTCAGGTAGGCCTTAGTGAGAGCACCAAGATGCAGTTCTGGGAAGTTCTAGATAGCATGGTTAGTACCGTGCCTACCAGCGAGAAACTCTTCATAGGAGATCTCAACGGCCATGTGGGTGCGACTAATGTAGGGTTCGAGCGAGTGCACGGGGGTTTTGGGTACGGTAGTAGGAGTCAAGAGGGGGAGGATGTGTTGAACTTCGCGTTAGCCTACGACTTGTTGATAGCGAATACCGTGTTTAAGAAGAGGGAATCCCATCTTGTGACGTTTCGTAGTGGACAACACTCGAGCCAGATCGACTTTATCCTTGCTAGGAGGGAGGATAGACGTGATTGCTTAGATTGTAAGGTGATACCTGGGGAGTGTGTTGTCCCTCAACACAAGCTTGTGGTGGCGGACTTTCGTCTTCGGGTACGTGTCCACCGGAACAAACGTGCCAAAATTGCGAGAACAAAGTGGTGGAAGCTTAGAGGGGAAGCGGCACAAGCGTTTAAGGAAATGATGCTAGGTGAGGGGCCTTGGGAAGAAGGAGAAGACACAGATGACATGTGGCTAAAGATGGCAACATGTATTCGGAAGGTGGCCTCAGAGGTGTTTGGTGTGAGTAGGGGAGGCAAACAGGAGGAGAAAGACACCTGGTGGTGGAATGACGAGGTGCAAAGGGCTATTAAGGAGAAGGAGTGTTTCAAGCGCCTCCACCTTGACAAGAGTGCAGCCAACATCGAGAGTTATAAATTAGCGAAGAGGGTTGCAAAGCGAGCTGTGAGTGTAGCAAAGGGTAAGGCGTATGATGACCTGTATCAGCGGCTAGGCACGAAAGAAGGGGAGAATGACATTTATAGGATGGCTAGGATCCGCGAGCGGAAGACAAGGGATATCAACCAAATCAAATGCATTAAGGATGGGACAGATCGACTGCTAGTGAAGGATGAGGACATCATGGATAGATGGAGAGAGTACTTCGACAAGTTGTTTAATGGGGAGAGTGAGGGCTCTACCCTTGAGTTAGATGACTCTTTTGACGATACCAACATACGTTTTGTGAGGAGAATTCAGGAGGTAGAGATCGGGGAGGCTTTGAAGAGGATGAAGGGAGGTAAAGCGATGGGTCCTGATGGTATCCCCATTGAGGTGTGGAGATGCCTAGGAGATAGAGCAATAGTATGGTTAACTAAGCTTTTTAATCTCATTTTTCGGTCAAACAAGATGCCGGAAGAATGGAGGAGAAGTATATTAGTACCTATCTTCAAAAACAAGGGCGATGTTCAAAATTGTACTAACTACCGTGGGATTAAGCTGATGAGCCATACGATGAAGCTTTGGGAGAGGGTTATCGAGCATCGCCTAAGAAGAGTGACAAGTGTGACCCAAAACCAATTTGAGTTCATGCCTGGAAGGTCAACCATGGAGGCGATTTTCTTAATACGACAATTGATGGAGAGATATAGGGAGCAGAAGAAGGACTTGCACATGGTCTTCATTGACCTTGAGAAGTCATATGACAAAGTACCGAGAAATGTCATGTGGTGGGCCTTGGAGAAGAACAAAGTCCCAACTAAGTACATTACCCTCATTAAGGACATGTACAAGGATGCGACGACGTTTGTCCGGACATGTGATGGTAACACCACTGACTTTCTTATTAACATAGGCCTACACCAGGGGTCAGCATTGAGCCCTTATTTATTTGCTTTAGTGATGGATGAGGTCGCAAGGGATATACAAGGTGAGATCCTTTGGTGTATGCTCTTTGCTGATGATGTGGTGCTAGTTGACGAGAGTAGGGCAGGGGTTAATAGGAAGTTAGAGCTGTGGAGACGCACGTTAGAGTCGAAAGAGTTCAGACTTAGTAGGACCAAGACCGAGTACATGATGTGCGATTTCAGCGCGATTAGGCATGAGGGGGGAGACGTTAGTCTAGATGGACAAGTGGTGGTCCAGAAGGATACTTTTCGGTATTTAGGATCGGTGCTACAAAAGGATGACGACATTGATGAAGATGTTAGGCATAGAATTTCAGCTGGCTGGTTGAAATGGCGACAAGCTTCTGGCATCCTTTGTGACAAGAGGGTGCCATAAAAGCTAAAAGGCAAATTCTATAGGACAGCAATTCGTCCGGCGATGCTATACGGTGCTGAATGTTGGCCTACAAAAAGGCGACATATCCAGCAACTGAGTGTAGCAGAGATGCGGATGTTGCGGTGGTTTTGCGGGCACACAAGGAGGGATAGAGTCCGGAACGAAGTTATTCGGGATAGGGTCGGAGTGGCACCAATTGAGGAGAAACTTACCCAGCATCGGCTGAGATGGTTTGGACATGTCCAACGAAGGCCTCCTGAGGCGCCGGTGCGTAATGGGGTTCTTGAGCGGGTCGATAATGTAAAGAGGGGTAGAGGTAGACCTAAACTGACGTGGGATGAATCGGTTAAGAGAGACCTTAAGAATTGGAATATCTCTAAAGAGATAGCTTTGGATAGGAGCGCTTGGAGACTAGCTATCAATGTGCCTGAACCTTGAACTTATTTCTTTCGGGTTTCATCTCTAGTCTACCCCAACTTGCTTGGGAAAAAAGGCTATGTTGTTGTTGTATATGCGCATGTATTTTCACTGCAGCATAAATATTGTCACCATTTAAGATCTGGAAGCTCTCAATCTCCCAATTCACACAATTCCTGTCGTTATCCATTTGTATGAAGGAAGCTAGTGGAACAATATCAGGTCCTGGAGCATTTGGCAAACTGAAGTTTGAGAGCGGCATTCATAGAGTTCAGGTACAATGATGGGACAGAATTATAATATCAATCACATTTATCTACTTAGATATTGTATTATTTGACATATACCGTTCATGGCAGCGAGTGCCAGTGACCGAAAAATCTGGACGGGTGCACACTAGTGCTGTATCAGTTGCTGTTCTTCCTCAAGCTGATGAGGTTAGAATTGGATATAACACTTTGATTGGCTTTTTTCCCACTCAACTTTTGTTCATCCATGCAATTCCTGGCATGATAACAGTTGACAAAATCATTCATTTTCTTCTGAAAATGTAGGTTGATGTCCAACTGCGGAATGAGGACCTGAGAATTGATACCTACAGATCAGGTGGCTCTGGAGGCCAGTCTGTTAATACAACTGACAGTGCTGTTAGGATAACTCATATTCCAACCGGAACAGTGGTTGCAATTCAAGACGAGAGATCACAGCACATGGTAAGGGTTTCAATTTTGGAAACATCATGAACAAAATTTTATATGCACATTCTAGCAGGTTTCCCTTTAAAACCTGGAATGCAGTAGTTCCTAGAACTCAGTTTCACGTCTTTTCAGTCATTTTCATCTCTATCTACTCACTTCTTCATAGCCTAGCTGTCATTAGCACAACTACAAATTCGAACTGAGTTTGTGCAAGTCCTGTCGATTATGAAGAAATCAATATGCTAATTTATAATTCACTCTCTCTCTAGAACAAGGCCAAAGCTCTCAAAGTTCTCCGAGCACGATTGTATGAAATTGAAAGGCAAAGGCTCCACATGGACCGATCAAAGCTTCGATCAGAGCAGGTAATCTAAAATCGAAATTTTTCTGTCTCCCATTTTAAGTTGTTAACTGCTGGTTTCCAAGGCCTAACTTCTTAGCAGATTGGAAGTGGTGACAGATCAGAGCGAATCAGAACATACAACTTCCCTCAGGGCCGTGTCACAGATCATCGTGTTGGAATCACTCACCACTCCATAGCAGATGTCATGGAAGGGGAGAACCTGGATGCATTCATCGATGCACTCCTGCTCCAAGAAGAGATGGATGCAATTGCTTCATTTGCAGCGTAACCACTAAAGTAATGAACCCTTAGAGCAATGAACCATGTCATGAACACAACAGAGGAGACTGATGAACAATACATAACACAGAACTGGCAAAGTCAAGATGAACTTCTGGATTTGCTTTTGGCCTGTCTGTCCTGCATCAGAATATGTAACTTTACATGATGCAGAATTTTGGTTTTAGTAGTAGCATATTGATGTGTACGTGTTATTATTTTACGAAATTGAAATGGGTTCTCTGATGCTGAAGCTTTGGATGGAGTTTAGTACATGTCAAGCTGATGTTGTTTCGCAACTTTATTGACTTTAAATTTTGCTTCCGTTTCTCGTTTATGTAATAAGCTCATGTTGTATGTCCTGAGTCAATCCTAGCTTGTCCAGCTATTTTGGCCGAGCCTCTGGTTAATTCAACAATGACAAAAGGAAACTGCAATTGTGCATACATATTTCTGTTCTTCACAAACTTGCTGCCCCCAACTAATTTCTGGGCAAACTTGTTTGGGTGATGCTCACTTCAGCGTTGAGTAAGATGAACTGGGATATACACAAACATTGGAGTTTAGTTCGACATCTCAATTGTAATATCTTATGCTTTCCGGTTTCATAGCATTCCTTCCGATATTGGCAATCAACTTGCAAAAATCGCATTCTGCAAAGGAACGACTGTCATCTAACTTGAGATATACATGTGTACAGCTTCATTACAGGACTTGAATCGCTGGACCTGTTCTATGCAAATCAAAGGGTGGCTGTAACTGGATAGAAATTTGATGTACATTATGAATCATCATATAAGATTGTAAGGTCCACGACTCCATGTTAGAAAGAACCAATACAGGACAGGCAGAGAGCTTGCAAGTGGTGTACGTACTGAAAGTTGGGAGGTATACAAGAAAAATACACTATTGCATTCCCCAAACACCTCAATCACTTTAATTTCAGTCAATTCCAGCACTTTTGGTGTACACTTAACTCTGGGTGGGCACGGCGATTGTGACAGCAATCGCTCGGTCCATCTACAATGAAGCCCAGCGACAGAAATGGAAGTGCAGGAATAATCTGCTCACCATTCTGACTAGAGTAAAACCCACTATCTGTCTATGACGAATCGCTCATGTCTTCTCAATCTTAGCTCCATCAATGACGAACCCAAGGCATTAATTAATGACAAAAAATTAGAAACTGGACATCTGGTTGTGTTTTAGAGCGCGACATTCATTCACCAAACAAATCAGAATACTGGATGCAGACCAGCCACATAAGGCTCATCTAGCATGTCAAGACAGGAAAAGAATTTACGGTGAGAAGACCCTGAAATGAGGATTCTAACACTCTTCAAGATGGCTAACCCTGAGATTTCAGTATCTCTCCGGATTGCTTAGCTGCACAGAGACGAAATGGATTGGAAGAAGAGGAATGGATTACTGTGCCCTCAATCTCACGATTGCAAGGCCCCAAATAGTTGGGGGCGATCCTCGCTCGGCGACAGTGTAGAACCTGCAAGAATTTCACACCAATCATTGAACAGAGTAACGAATTGGCTTCCCATTCACAGTGATTCAATGTGTGTTGGCTCACCTTGCGCCTCTTGTTTCACTGGCTTCTTGTCCTCCCTGGGTAGTGGCACGGTGGGTAATGGCATCGAGCTCGCTGCTGCTGCCGCAGCTGCCGCCGCGAACGCTAGCGCAGGCTGCTGCATGGCGTTGAGCTTGAGCAGCCGGTCCTTGTCTCTGTTCGCCTCGGCGCTCTTCGGGGCCTTCTTCTTTGGCGGCGGGGCGGGAGTCATCTTGGCCTCCCTGGCCTGCGCCTCCAGCGCGCGGAACGCGGCGTCGAGCATCTCGCGGGAGCGCTTCCGGGCCGCGGCGGCCTCCGCGACGCGGCGCTCGGCCACCTCGCGGGCGGCGGCCGCGGCGCGGCTGACGGAGTCGTGCGCGAGGCGCGCCGCGACGAGGAGGACCCGCGCGTCGCGGTCGTCCAGCGTGCGGCGGCCCCCGACCCCGGCGGGGGGCGCGGGTGTGAAGGAGAAGAGCCTGTTCTCGGCGGCGGCGGCGCAGGGCGGGCAGACGAAGGACGCAGGGTCCCCCGGGACGCACGAGAGGTGCGCGACGGAGAGGCCGCAGGCTGAGCAGGGGGCGGTGGGTTCGGGCGGGGCGACGGCGGGGTCGCCGGCGGGCGCGGTGGCGGCGGCGTCGGATGTGGAGAGGAGGTGGAGGCAGGCGGAGCAGAAGGCGGCGGGGCGGTAGAGGAGGACGCAGGAGGAGCAAAGGAGGCAGAAGACGCCCTCGTGGAGGAAGTGGTGGAGCGGCCAGGCGTCGCGGCCGGAGGCGCAGCGGTCTCCGCCGCAGCCGCCCGGGGCGGAGGTGGCGGATTGGGACGGGGACGGGGACGGGCGGAAGGGGGTTGCCATGGCGATGGCGGCTTCGAGGGGAGGGGAGGAGGATTAGGGTTTCTCTGGTGGTGGTGGGCGACGCGACCGAACGGCTCAACGAGCAGAGCCGCAGAGGTGTTTTCCTTGAGCTCCCGATATGGGAAGTTAGGGGAAAATTTCAAACAGAAAAAAAGAAATTTTGATTTTGTGTCCGTCTGGAGTTCACGTTTCTAATTCTCTTATGAGACTTTTTTATTGATTTTTGTACTAAAATCTAGTAAAAATAAGCTGAACAGTTCCACTTCAAACACCGTACCTGAATTAATTTTCACAGGCAAATACTAGTTTAGAATTTAAAAGTAATTATTTAAATGAATAAACACTATAATGATCGAATATACTAATTCAATAAGACATGATTGTCATATGGTCCGCATTTGTTATTTTCTATAAAATTCATTGTAGGTGAATCACTATAGGCAAATACTCTTTCTTCTGCTTATTTGCTTTCAGCTTTATTCTCTCTTCAGAACACTATTGAATCAGTTGAATTGAGAATTTCATTTTTTTAAAAGGAACTGGCAAGAGTTTTGCCTTTCTTATATCAATAACAAAAGTAGCAAGGCTTAGAGCCAAAAAAAAAATTGTTACGGCGCAGCCTCATCTCCCGGCCATAAATGACTCATCCATTTAGCTCCTACCAAGCAACGTTTGCAAAGTCTTTTCATCAAAATTGCTATTGGACAAATTTTTACCTCTCGGCTGTAGATATGAAAAATATGGATTAAGAACATAATGATGAGGTTATAGGATTCAACATTACAAAAGATATATTTAAGAAATCCCAAAACCAATTTATTTGGTATAGTAGATGTTAGTCGTAATGCAATGTAATATTCAAGACTACGCATGTACTGGTGGACTTGTATCATTGACCATAGGAAGCATGTGTAAGTGATCAGGAATTTAAGTGTTTGGTTAGGTGTTTCTACTGAACTGAAAGCGCGGGACGAGGAGGAAGGCTGTGTTTAGTTCCCCTCTTTTAGAATTTTGAAAAAGAATCTTTTCACATTTGAAGTATTAAATATAAACTAATCAGAAAACTAATTACAAAATTTGTCTGTAAACTACGAGACGAATCTAATGAGCTTAATTAATCCATCATCAGCATATATTTACTGTAGCAATTTGGTGCCTAATCACAATCTAATTAGTCTCGTTAGATTCGTCTCACGATTTACAGTTCATTTATGTAATGTGGTTTTTTTTCCAACTATATTTAGTACACCATACAAACAATTTACAAATCTTTTGAAATTTCAAAGTTTGGATCTAAACAAGACCGAAGTACGGGCCGCGGCTGAAAGCGCGGGGTGGCCATGTCGTTGGGCTTGGGCCTTTGACTTGTTCATGTATTTTGGTAGCTAGCGCACACTGGGCTGGTTCAGTCCAGTTACGGCGCACCCGTGACGGATCCACATTGAATGCGTACGTACGTACGTGCGTACTGCATACGGAAGCAGCTACCAGCAGCACTGGAATCCGATCCAGAGTAAGTATTCAAAGTTCCTTGGTCGTCGTATATATATGTATGCATTGTTTTTTTTTGTTTCGCATATAAGGAGTAGCTGTTTACCGCCGAGATGACGCAGATTGATTGATTAATCGCGTCTATGTATGCATTATTGCTTTTTTTTTGTTTCTCTTAGTATTATTTTCTTCCTTTTCTCCTGTCGTGTCCTGTAATGGCTGCAGCTAGCTGTGGAGTAGGAGTAGTTCCCGTGTGCATGTTGTCTTGACTGTACACAACCATCTCGCTCGCGCGCGTTGGTTGCAGCAACGCAACGCAACGCAAGCTAGCTAGCTAGCTAGCCCTCACGTGATGAGACGAGAAAATAAAGCCAACAGCTAGCTCGATCGGCACACGCTACTCACGTACAGTATGTACTACGTACTCCGGTCGTCGATCTACGCGCAGGATGTGGCCAGCTGGCAGGGTTAAAGTTATACTGTATTTTTATATACTGTATTAATTTGGATGCAGCTGGCATGCATGTAAAGCAAGCAGACGTTTGAACAGCACGCCGTGATTTCATTTCCTGGCCTGGTGGTTTGCTTGCTTGCTTGCAGTTGCTGCATCCATTCATTCCGATCCCCAGCAGCAGGCAGAATGCAATGCAATGCTACTACTACTATCCTGTCCATATGGATCCGGAACTACTCACGCCGTTAACGTAACCGACCAATTAAAATTAGGACCAGATCGGAGTGTCTGGCTTCGCTCATATGGCATGGTGCCATTGTCAACCAGCTAACCGGCCTCCTCCTATCTGATGGATTAATCTGACAGGGTGCACATTGCTGATCCTGGTGTCGGCCGGTGGTGAGGAGATCGAACACAGTACGTACTACTGATAAGGCAGGTGCGCGCAGAAAAGATGGTGTGGAGAACTGGAGATGGACAAGGAACGCAGAAGAAAAGAGCACCTCTCCCCGGCCCGGCCTCTCTCTTCTTCTCATGGCTATGACAAAGTTCTAAGTTTTCTATCTCCGCCATTGCATGTATGCCTGCCTAGCCGTGACCTCTCATCATCGTTACTACTAAGGCCAGTCTCAGTGGGAGTTTCATGAACACAAATACCTAGATTGAGAACTAGGTAACCGTGCCAGATGAGTTTTATGGTGATGAAACTCTCCTCACATCCCATGAAACTCCATCCTTCTCTCTCCTTGTCATGTCAGCAAAATTGACGGTATTTAATGTCATGAAACTCTCCATGAAACCCCCACCGAGACTGGCCTAACAAACACCGGCCCATCTAGCATTGCAACTACTTGCTTTCGACCAACACAACCCTTGATAATTAGCTACTTCCTCGTCCATCGCCGCTAGCTTTACATTGTGGCACCCTAGCGTCTGACGCTAGAAAAGTCATTATCAGGGTATTCTATCCGTCGACACAGTTTGACGCACCGGGTCGTGATCCTAGCTTTAACTTGCTTTCAACCGCCATGAGTATGACAAATAATTCAACTATTCAAGCTAGTGCATCTTTTTGTTCCAACTCACCATATCATTTCCTATTTTCCTTAAATCAAGAGAATTATTGCCAAATATTTCAGCTACAACCACACCATATCAGTTACAATGAAATTATTGCCAAATATTTTTTTCAAAGAAAATTGCTAAATATTTCAGCTACAACTACACCAATCATAATCCTCGTCACCACTAAAATCCATGGACAAATCACAAATAAAACGAACGTCTCTCACGATCTCATTTATGATGACGCCACACCTCACACCCTAGTACACGACACCTGGCGGGGGGTCACGGCTCACGGGGGGCGTGTGCTGCCGCGTCGTGCCACAGAGGATCCAGGTCAGCACGTGGCGCACGCCCCGACGAAAAATTTGGAGCTTGCCGCGCCGCCCCGCGCGGGCCCCGCACGTCAGCGTTCGATTTTAAACCTGGATCCCTCCCCTCCCCCAGCACATCATCCCCATCCATCTCCCCAACCCCAACCATTTAATTTCCTCCCCCGTCTCGCCGTCGTCTCTCTCCCCTCCCGTCGGCCGCGCGCCGCCAGGATTTAATCATCGTCAAGCGGAAAAAGGAAGGAGGTTTTATCCCAAGACCCGGCGGAATCAGCGGGGGGATATACTCCTCCCCTGTCGGCCGTCGGAGCGCGCCGCGGCTCCGGTGGTGGTGGTGGTGGTGGTGGTGGTTGTGGTGGTTGTGGTAGCCATGGAGACGGGAGGACATATCTGAGAGCGGAAGAAGGGCTCGTGGTTGGTTCGTGGTGCTTCAGCTCGTCATCTTGGGGGGAGCAGCGTCGTCTTGTCTCCGCTGGGATCGGGCGGAGTGGTTTCGCTCTCGAGGTGCGTGGTTCTTCCGCCTCCCTTCTCTGTTTTTGTTCATGCCGAGTCTCTCTGCTTGCTGAGTTTCGCTTCGCTGCATTTTTTTTTACCTTGCCTGCATTCCGGGGGCTGGAGATTGGGAGCTCGGAACATTTCGAGCGGAGATAGCGGGTGCTCTCTGGCGATCCCATTTTCCCTTCCTGTTCGCCCGGAAGAGTAAAATCCGCAACGTTCTCAGGGTGGGGTTGCGTTCCCCTGTTTGAAAAAATTCGAACCTTTTACAATCCTAAAAAAAGGAGAGATTTTTCAGAGCTCTGGTGCGGGGAAGACTCAGGTATTTTCGGTTGCATCTAGCTTCACTCGAAGGTTCTGTTGGATTCTTCGGAAAAATTTGAACTGGTTTGAAATTCCCAGGCGGGCCAGACGCTTTTGTCCTCATCTATTTGCAAGCACCGAGGGAGATGCCTTTGCTTGGTCCTATCTAGGTTTAGTTTTAAACTACTCCAAGCGTACAAAAAGGACCATTGTTTAGTCCCCTAGTGCTGTCAGTGAACATATTTACCGTGAATCACGTTGACTCCAAGCGCCAAGATTGACTCCAAGCGCCAAGAACATGCTACTCCTAATTTTGCTGCGAAGTACTCGCTAGTTGACCAAGTCTGTAGATGCGTAATTCGATCCCTTTTTTCAAGTCTAATAAATGACATGATCAAGTCACTTGCAGTATGGGTAATATCTGTTTGCTTTGCTTTGGTTTCCCTGGTTGCCATTTCGATTACTTGGAGTACTGAAAGCTACACTTCTGTCATTGTATTGCCTGGACAAATGTCTGGCTCCACATGAGCTCGTGGCTTTGATGGCTTGATACGAAGAAAACGAACTCTTGCTGTCATTTTTTCCTCCTCTCATATAGCATTATTGTTTTCTGCAGTGAAAGCTACTCGTTGGTTGTGCTGATCTGTGTGAAAGAGCGCTACTACTTGGGAGGTAATCAGAGGTGTTTGGTTTGGTCAAAGAAAGCTCGGCTCCCTTCTTTTGTCTTGCCCGCGGGATGCTTGCTGCGAGCCGCTGTGTTGGTCCTTGGAGTGAATAATACCGTGCTTGAGGAGCTTTGGTTCATGTGATTAATCTAGTAGTCATCTTGCCGATTGTGATTGGGTGAGAAACAGCACTCTTCTGGGGCTTGGCTATGTCCGTCTCAGAGAAGTTGGCACCATCATCATCAGATTTGGATCCGTTGTTGAAGGATCTTACAGAGAAGAAGTTGAGCTTTAGGAGAAACGTGGTGTCGTTGGCAGCAGAACTCAAAGATGTGAGAAATAAACTTGCTTCCCAGGAGCAGCTGTTTGTGAGGGAATCCCAAACTAGGAAGGTTAGTTTGTCATTTGTCATTGCTAATTGGTACCTTCAGGGCTGCCTGTGGAGTTGTGCTGATCTTGGAAAAATCCTGACAGGTTGCAGAGACTAAGGCAAGGAGCATGGAAGAGGAAGTAAGCAAGCTGCAGAAATGCTTACAGGAGAAGGATGAACAATTGCGTTCATCCACAAGTAGCACAGAACAGGTAAAGATTTCCCTTAATCCTCCATTTGAGTTTACATAAATCGTTCAACTAGAGCTTTCACAACCAAACATGCCACTCCTTGCGATTTCTTGGAGATATCAGCATAAACTGGACATCAGGTCATGGTCTCGTTTTGTGTTTATTTGTTTTACTCTGAATCTCCTTATGATAAGTTGAAATAATATGCCTAGAGCCAAGAAATTTGACTATAATGCAGTGGCAACAGCTTGGTGACAATCACTACCTTGATTCACTCTGATTTTCTGGTCTGGGGCCCTTTTCTATTTTTTTTTAAACATGAATCAACAGGGATGAGTGGTCCTGGCTCTTGACATAACACTAAATTCCTTCTCTGACTGTTGGCTACTAATTTCTGTGAGGAAGGTTGCACCAGAGTTTATATCAAATATCTAGTCATCCAATTTTTTAATGCCTATGTTCCTATTGCATATTTAATTTGTATGGTTGTGGATTTTTCTCATGCCCAAATATTCCCTTTACACGGCCAAGCTAGATGCACTTTCTTAATAACTGTTCTATCTTTGTATACAGTACCTCCATGAGTTGGATGATCTTAGAACACAACTTTCATTTACCCGCGCTACAGCTGAAGCAAGTGCTGCATCAGCCAAGTCAGCTCAGGTGCAGTGCTTGTCATTGCTGAAAGAGCTGAATGAGAAGGACTGCTCGCTGAAAGAGCACGAACTTCGAGTGAACAAACTAGGTGAGCAGCTTGATCTTCTCCAGAAGGATCTGCAAGCAAGGGAGCTCTCACAGAGGCAACTCAAAGATGAAGTTATACGAATTGAGACCGACATCATGGATGCAGTTGCCAAAGCTGGTTCCAAGTCTGACAAAGATAATGAGCTTCTAAAGATCCTATCTGATGTTTCACCAAGGAATGTTCAGAATCTCAACAACCTTTTGAATGCTAAGGATACAGAGATTGCGAGGTTGAGAGAGGAAATCAGGATATTATCTGCTCATTGGACAAACAAGACCAAGGAGTTAGAATCACAGGTGCACCCTATATCTTTCACCCACAAAATGCCTTCAGAATTTGGCTACAAATGCTATTTGAGTATTTTCCCACAGTGCTGAATTGAAGTGTATTTACGTGAGATTTCTTGTTTGTTGAATAGTTGGAAAAGCACCGGAGGACTGATCAGGAACTGAAGAAGAGGGTTCTGAAGCTTGAATTTTGTCTTCAAGAATCACAATCTCAGATGCGAAAACTCAAAAGGGTATGGCCATAATATATTAGTGTTGCTTGTTAGCACATCAAGCACGACTTTATAGTCTATTTGTCTTGGTTTTCTAGACTTTATGCTTATCAGTTCATTTATGCTACTTGAATTGGGGACGGGGACTTCAGTTTTTCGATGTGTTATCTTACCATTGACCATCAATGTGATCTCCGACAATTAGAATCAATAAATCAACACCATGTGAATCAACAATCCCTGCTAGAGCAGTTGGCCATAATTGTGTGTGGAAAATATTCAGGTCAATGATCAGATGGTTCACTCATTTTATTCTGCAGATGGGGGAGAAAAGGGACAAGGCACTCAAGGAGCTCATGGACCAGGTGACCATGAAGCAGCCCAACAGCTTGTTCCGCGGCATCAAGGAGAATTTCTGGGAGAACCCGGGCTTCAAGTTCATCGCCTCCATGTCGATGCTAGCCCTGGTGATCCTTGCGAAACGATGAAAATGGCAGGCATCTTGAACCCAATCATGTGTAAAGAAGTTAAGATTCCAGTGGTAGGTGAGCAGCTAGCTCATAGTTTATAGCTTAAGGAGCTGTTGATGCAGCGGCTTACATTAGTTCGTAGACTAGGGCAGTCGAGCATGCTGCATGATCGGATGTCCAGACTGAAATTTGCTGACATCCAATACTAGTCGTGTAGACTGTAACAGATATAGTCTGTACTATGTATTGCAGTTTCTGCCAGTTCATGTAAGCTCATAAGCTGTCTTTTAGTGCCACCTAGATCGTGTAAGCCGATGAGCAGTCATGTAGTCATGGATCTACATCATATAATCTCAGAGTAGTTACTGCAGTTGTCGCTGTGGATTAATGTTATTCCTCTGTACTTCAAACCTTCAGTTTCTACTTGGCAAAAAATACCTGCCTCTATGGCTCAAATGCTGAATGAACTGGTTCTTGAAAATTTGTAAAAAAAAATGGCAATGCTATCTAACTGGCAACACAACCAAAAGGGGGGTAAAAATTTGGTAAATATGACTGGACACTAGTATCAAAGCTGGGTACTTGTTTCATTACAATTGTAGGTAGATGGTATCCCAATGCGACCATAGTGTTACCCATCTGCAGTGAAGCATATGGTGTAGTTAAAGCTCCACTACGTTGTTTGTAGGGAGGAACGTGTTCCTGGTAGATATATATGATACGCCACCAATAAATATGTCATCTTGCAACCGATAGAAAGAGTCAAATGTTGTGGGGGTACAAGAATCTTGATGTTTACAACTCGGGGGAAGAATAATCACAAATGTTACACGCTGCCAGCCACACGTCCGCAAGAACGACATTGTCGACTCAAATGTCTTACTTATCTATCATACAAGGAGGGGGGGGGGGGGGAGGTAAGGGTGAAGTGAAACTTATGATCTGGCATTTTCTCCGGGGTTAGTCGCCCGAGCATTCAGCAGGGGCTGGAGCGCCTTGACCACGATGCTCATGTTTGGCCGGAAGTCCGCTTCGTATTGAACACACAATGCGGCAACAGCTGCAAACTGTTTCAAACACAGGAGAAGAAATTAAGTTAAACCTTAGATGGATCAACAGAGGACAGCTAATTCAAGGACGAACACCTGATAGCACCAGTAGCAAAGGATCAAAAGTTCAAAACTTAGCATAATAATCTAAAGCTGAATATCAAGAATAGTGTTGTCAACAAATTCTATGAGCGCAATACCAGAATTAGACATTTTAATAACACTAGAAGACAAGTTGGCAACAAAAGACTGTTCACTCATCTATTCTTCTACAATCATCACTTTGTTCTCCAGTTACTTTCTTCGGCACTTTGTCAAAATAGTTGACATAACACATAACCAACTTTAGTTAGGCATACTTCAGAAGAAAGGTTGTTCATAGTACCTTTGCAACAGCTTTAGGAGGATAGTCTCCTCCAAGTCTTGAGTCAACACATTGTCTAACCTTGTCTTCACTAAGCCTTGGGGTAGCCTGCCAGAATTGAACAAATCATAAATTTGATCCACCAACACTACACTGGTAAGCAATATAGGTCCAACTATCTTATAAGCACAAAGAGCTGTGTAGACGAAACTTACCCATGTCACAAGACTCTGCTGTCCCCTTGGCAAGGTATGGTCGACAGGTTTCCTTCCAGTCAACAACTCGAGAAGAACAACTCCGAAGCTATACACATCGCTCTTGGAGCTAAGTTGTCCAGTCATTGCATACCTGACACAAAAATTTCAAGCAACATTAGGCTAAAATTAATCAAAAGATCTGTGGAACAATTGAAAAGAAAATTGGAACATACTCAGGCGCATGATATCCGAATGTTCCAAGCACCCTAGTAGAGTGAAGCCGAGCTGCCATGTCAGGAGCTTGGTTTGACAAATCAAAGTCAGCTATTTTAGCTACATCATCATCAAAAAGAAGAACATTGCTGGATTTGATGTCTCGGTGTATGATATGGGGCTGTGCTTTCTCATGAAGATACTCAAGCCCCTTTGCTGCCCCGACAGCTATCTTCACACGTTGTGCCCATGATAAAACTGGACCAGGCTGAGCTCCTTTAACACCTTTTCTTCCTGTAAAGAGACATATTCTACATTTATTAGCCATGTAAAATTTTCTTTTCAGTAAAATCTTAGATCATGGCATCGCACAACTCTCCCAATAGATTAAAAAAGGATGCAGAAAACAATACCATGAAGCATATCATGAAGAGAGCCCATAGTAGCAAACTCGTAAGCAAGGACACGTAGGGTCCCATCAGCGCAATAACCAAGCAACTCAACAACATTTTCGTGCTTCAACCTTGACACCATAGACACCTGCAGATGCATGTCAGAATGGCTACAAAGTGCAGGAAAAAAAAAACAGATTCCTGTTTGTAAACAGGGAGATACGGACCTGCGCCAAGAATTCTTGGTCGGGCTGCTTATTGGAATCCAGCTTTTTGACCGCCGCACTCCTACCATTTCTTAGAACACCAAAATATACTCTTCCAAAGGAGCCCTCACCAATCAGAGCTTCATCACCAAAACCCTTAGTCACCTCCCTAATCTCATCCACAGGAATGGCAGGGACTGCAATGGGTTGCATTTTGACAGGCTGAGGACCCTTGGGAGGTTGATCAGCAGGGCGGTATGCATCAGTCCCTGCAGGTCAGTTGGATTTTATTAAGAAATTACAATCAAGCACTAAAAGGTAAATACATGGTATGAGAAATGGTGCAGTGCATAGGACTACAAAAGGTCCAGAGCTCTTACTTGCTGGATGGTGTCCTGGGTACGGATTCCTGGAGTCTGGAACTCCTTGTGCATCTTCATCACCACAGCATCCAAAGCACGACATATTCTATCGAAGAAACAAGATCTGGAAGTTGGAACTGAACACAGATTATTAGAATCAGTAAGATGATTGAACACTGACTCACCGAGGGCCAGGAATGAGGAAGAACAATAAATTGGAAAGGCAACAACGTTCCATAAGTGACTGTTCCCTACCTATGTCATGCATTCATCACATAATCCATAAAATAATGTTCACTACAAAAATGAATTATCTCCTGCACCCCTTAACCCTCCTCCCCTGCTCCCTGTGGTTCCATCTTCACTTATATCCATTAAATGCCAGACTAGCATAGGTCCAGAGGAGCCAAGTGACCCACATGTCGCAAACTATTCATGCAAAGAAAAACATGGAGATATTCCTGTGTTCTTTCTTCTTTGTTGTTTCCCAACTGCTTTAGCAGTTTAAAATATATCTGGAAGGAAGGTGCTAACTACTAACAGTAGCCACTTGTTATGAAGCTGATCAAAGAACAGCTCATTCTGCATGGACAACCTTTATAATTCTCAATATTCTACAGGTTTCGTACCACCTTGGCTCCAAAGCCTAATTACACACTTTGGTTGGAAATCAGTTAGATTACCCTTTCTCAGTATTCTAGAGGTTTCATACACCTTAGCTCCAAAGCCTATTATGCACTTTGGTTGGAAATCAGTTAGATTAACCATCCACCAATCAGCAGTTAGGCCATTGCAACATAGGATGTGTCCTTGCAAATATTGCTTCTTTCCGGAAACAAGAGGAAACTCTAGATGCTGAAACTACATTAGTCACATGACCTATAGATTCATCTCAATAATAGCTGCATTAAAATTTATCACCACCAGTTCGGTGCACTGCTGCTGCTCCTCCAAGGTGCCAGCCCCAAGAGGCCGCTTTTTCCCTCGTGCCCACAGCTCATAAACCATGCCGTTATCACACACGCCAGCTCATGCAACAGGGCCAATCCAAAAGGCAAACTGCATCATGTTCACTCCAGCTCTTACTTCGCACTGCCAAACCTGCAATTGCTATAGCACTGAAGCATCATCTTTCCACTCTATGGATTCAGCGCTAAATCTGCAAATGTCGCACCGTGACGCATCACGGATGAACTATAGGCTCCATGTCACTGCGGCGCACACTTGCAATAAAAGGTGCGTTTTCCCCTAATCCCTGGCGAGACACTAACGCTACTCTGGGGGCACCTGCAATCACCAAATCGCTCGAAAGAATCGATTACGAAACCGTCGAAGAAGCATGTTTCCCTGAAGCAAACGGAAGAAAAGGGGAACAGAAGGACTAAACAAGACTAGAGCACACAACGGCCTTTCCCCAAGCTCCTCACGCTACGAATTCTAGAACGAATTGCAGATTGACCGGCTGCCGATGAGCGAGGGAGCCCCGACCCCCTCCAGGCTCCAGATTCGGTGCTCCAGGCCGCCAAGAACAGGAGCCCAGCAACCCAATTCCGCCCCCACAAAAGTAACCGGCCAAGAAACCGCCCCCAAAGGAGAGATCACAAGCAACCATAACCGCATGAAACCACAGATCAGAGCAACTGCGGCGCCTTTCAGGAGCAGGAGCGCGAGGGGCCCGCCGAATCCGGCTTCAAAAATCGCACCTTTGGGTGTCCCGGCGGCGGACGGCGGAAGACGACGCCGGATGAGGGGGGCCGCGGCGAAGGAGGCGAGGAGGACGGCAAGGGAAGCGAGTAGAGGAAGGCAGCTGGTACAGCGGGGCTACTCCTTCCTCCCGACGGGCGGAGCTATAGGCTGTGCCGGTCACCAGCGGTGAGCTTATATACCACCACCGCTGCTGCTGCTGCTGCGACTGGTCTACTGGTCCCCGTGTCCGTGTGGTGTCTGGTGTGGTCGTCTCGTCAGAATGCGTGTGTGAGAAAGGGCAAAAGGCAAAATGCCCATGTGCCTCTTCCATTTTTCTTTTGTTTCTTTAAATCCCGAAGCTTTCATCTCACGCAGCAAAGAACTTTCAGTTGACCGCGTACCTCTTTCAACATGTCAAATTGGTTTTGAAAGATTCAGGTTTGTCTTTATATTTGCAGCCACTATCTTTTTTGATTAAGGAATAGTTCCGGCTTTGAACTTTATAGTTTGAAAAATAAAAGACAAAAAAATACTATACATGAGTTTGAGGAATCGCAATAGAGTTGAACAACCTGCCATGAGCCCATGAGCAATTAAGAGAGTGCATTCCCTAAAAAATGAAGAGAATCATAATTGTATGTACTATAAGTGTAAAGGTGAAATACTACAATACAGTTCTTTGCTGAACCTTGTTGGTTAGTGCTAAGATGTTGCTCGCCGAACCTAAAACCTCCTTGGCATACCATGTCTCCAATAAAACTTAAAAGTTGCATTAAAACGTCATCGGAATGCTTAAAGTCTACTCACGCAAAAAAGGCTGCACGTGGCGCACAGCCGTTGCTTTGGGAATTTTTTAAAAACACTCTCCTATTTTCTGTAAATCACAACTAATTCTAGCTTGCCCTTACCAACATTCAAATATTTTACACATAGACCCCCAACTAAAGTTTATTTCGACACAAACAAGAAAAAAATTCAAGAATCTTGTTGTTTTATGAAAACCCCCCGCAAAGCACTTTTACGATAACCCACTCCCACCGCCCCGAACCCTAAACCCGCTCTCTCTCTCTCTCTATATATATATATCCTCCCCGTCGCCGCCTCCCTCTCCTTCCATGCTCCCCGCCGGGCGCCGCCGCCTCCCCTCTCCTCTCCGGCTTCCCTCCCCACCCCTCACCCCTCCGTGCGGCACGGGCCGGCATTGATACGGCGGGTCGCGGCTTACCTCCCGCAGCTGCTCATCGGTGAGAGCATCCTCGAAGGCCTCCTCCTCCTCCTGCTGCTCCGGCCTTGGAGCCTCCCCGCCAGCCGTGGCCCCCGCTTGCTCCTCGGGCACCGGCAGCGACGAGGCGTACACCGCCTCCTCGGCGACCACGGCGGTTGCCGGCTCCTCGAGAACCGGCGAGGAGGGTCGCGTCGCCTTCTCGAGCTCCAACTTTGACTCTAGCTCGATCAGCACAGCGAGGGGCGCATCGCCATGGAGGAGGAAGGGGAGGAGGCCACGCCGCCGGCCGCGGTGCTGGGCAAGGCGGAGGCGGAGCTGGTGGCGGTGCTGCCGCCGGATCCGTTCGCGCAGCTGGACGTGACGCGCAAGATCACCTCCATCGCGCTGTCGTCCCGCCTCGGCTGCGCTCTGCCCGTTGTTCATCGAGCAATGGTCGCTTCGCTGGCGGCGAACATCCGACAGATGCACGGTGCGGCCTCCATCTCTTCCCGCTCATCTTCTCTGTTTGGCTATGGCTTGTTCCGACTCTGCTATTTTCTATATGCCTCATCTGTCGCATGTAGCTACTAGAAACTACAATTTGTGTAATAGAGGTAGTTGCTTTCTTATTTGCAATTGTAGCTAAATAAGTCCATGGCACCTTATCCTTGCTTACCTGCATTATCTTGATGTACTGATCCAGTAGAGAAGGACAAGGCTTAGTAGACTGCATTTTGTTTGTTCAACATATCTAAACTGCACAAATAATTTGGATGGTTAGTCCCGCTTTGTCTCTTCAGTTCAATCAGAGTGGTCATTTCTACCAGATAAATTATCGACCATTTCTTCATTTAATGAAATCATCAATGGATCATTGGATGTTCAATTGCCACAATAGGAAGAAGGCAGAGTTTCTGTGGAATTCCAAGAAATATGTAAACTATGCGACTCCTTTAGATCCTTTCGAGCTCAAGCTCAATAAAAGCTACAAGGGATGCATAAGCCAACATTGCAGAAATGTTGAGATGAATGTGAACAAGCACTTGGGGTGTTTTTTACTTACAAGAAAGTTCTTACAGAAGTACAATAAATTCTCTAAAGATATAAAACCACCAACTAATTAATTCATGTTTTTTTCCTTATATGTAGGCAAGAGCAAAAGGGGATTGATGATCGATGATGGCCGTGTATAGGTGGCTACAGGAACCAGTGGAGGAGATGGTTTGCAAGCACCTCGTGGTGCTCCTAAATTCTTGCTTGGAAGGTCATGTATCCAACTCTGATGGAACTGACTTAATGCGATTAGCATCCGGCTGCTTGCAGTATGAAGCATGCGACCGGCCATATCTGAAAGCAGTGGTGTCTGGTCTTGCAAGTCTCCAGAAATATGCTTCTGAAATGTTCTATCCTTGCAACTTCTCATGTTCTAATTCCTATACCTTCTGTATCTGTTGAGAACACAAAGGCTGGTCATGTGTGCCATACATTTTAACTTGGTTTTCCTTTTGATGTCATCTAGCATGTTTCCTTGCTTAATAATTCTAACTGAATTTTGATGCAGACTCCTTCGCACACTTTGCTGGGCATCCAACATGATAAAAGTAGCTCAGACCAAGTCCTGTTATCTGCTATCGGTAAAGCTTTTGCCAGAGTCTTGAGATGTTGCAGGATGATGGCTATAATGAGGATGACATGGCAAATGTACTGAGGTAAAAGAACTGTTTGCCATCAAAGCATATTCCTAGAGTGCTTGTTGGTGCAACACTAATGTACTCTAAATCTTCCAGCTAATATCATTCCAATGTAAGATGAATCTAAGAGCATCCATTTAATATGGGGCAGATGATTGAAACTTTTGCCAAATGTCCACTTCTAGCATAGCCCAGGACTGTCATTTTCTAAAATTACTCCTGAAGTGTTTCTTTCATGCTTTTCACTTCTAGCATGATCCGCATGTAAGTGCACCTCCGCCAGCACGAGTTTGT
Organism: Panicum virgatum; assembly: GCF_016808335.1. Lineage (NCBI taxonomy): Eukaryota > Viridiplantae > Streptophyta > Magnoliopsida > Poales > Poaceae > Panicum > Panicum virgatum. Next base: position 9,205,360 of record NC_053138.1, on the reverse strand, counting down.
TCCATCTGTGCTTTTCAGCCCCAACTCACATGTCTGATTTTGCATCTTGTTTATGCAGGTGGTCAGAGTTCTGAAGATGCTTGTGCACACATGTTCAGTGATCAAGCGATGCCGATCAATGCAAGATCCAGCTGACTGAAACAACAATCTCAGTAATGGATTTACCACCTGGTAGTGTTAGCACTTGTCAGCCCCGCGTTGCAGCTGACACTCTGGACTCTGAGCAGTTCAAACCGTTCAAAGCTTGCTATGTGACGAGTGGAGCACAAGCAAACAACTCCTCAGCCCTCTTTACATGTATGAAAAGAATGTAGCTTGCGCAAGTTAAAATATTGTACCATATTTCATCAAACTCTCAGCTTCCTTATCTGAATTTGCTCTGACGACAAACTTCTGAATGCCCGGATCTGTGGAACGAGCATTTCAGCTATCTACTACTGCAGTTCATATAGACGATGCCAGGACGTTAAAGCTCTTCTACTAAACGTTTAGAACTCACTCATTAGGGTATTCTGTGCCGGCATGTATTGTGGTACAGCTCCGAATGTTTGATTCTCATCATGTACTGCAGTTAACACGATGTATTGATTTCATCGTATACCATGCATGTAATTTAATTCTCAATTTTTGTTGTCTTATAGTTATGTATATTTGATTTTTCAAACGGCAGGGGCGCACGATGCCGAATGTTCTAGTAGAGTAATAGTATAGCCCTATTTGGTGCGGCTCCGGCTCTGTCGGTAGCTCCTTTAGGAGTCGCACTAAACGGGGTGCTCCACCAGCGGAGTTTTGTGAGAGCTGGAGGCTCCAGCTCCGGCTCCACCCCTCCGAGGAGTCTTTCCAAACGGGCCCTACATCCTTGCCGACTTGCCGCAGTGAGAGGAAGTATCATGCAAACATCTTAACAGCGCCCCACTTTGGTCAATCATGAGTCGCTGAATCGGTCTGATTAAGCGTAACACGGTAAGAGCCTTGGTCAGCGTTGACTCCGTACCAAGAGCGCAGCTGCTCCTGCCAATAGATTGGTGCAGACCATTTCCTTCTGACTTTATGATGCCAACGCACGAGCAAGCAAACGTCAGGGATTTGGAAGCGTGTGGGTGGGCATGTGATCCCCAAACCCCTCGCTGGTAACGTGATGTGCCATATGCTCGTCTGAAATTTGAAAACAAGAGTCGAAGAAATGACCATGATTTTACCTCGGATAAGAAGAGCTGAGATACATGACTGATCTAGTCCCAGAATAATTAGGTTTCAACAGAACGGTCGACGGAGCGTAAAGAAATGAGAGACCTGGTAAGGCTAGGCTGCTAGCGGTGAGGTGGCGGGCTGAGCCCTTGGCCTGTTGGCCATTGCCCGTCCGAGGAGGTAAGCTCACCGGCGGCGAGCGGCGGCCGGTGGCCGGGGCGGGCTGGGCCCCTGGTGGGTTTATTTGACTGACCAAACGCGGCGTCAGGTGGGTCAGGTCGGCTTGGCGGCTTGCCTGCCCTGCTCAAGCTGTCTCACATGCTACAGTAGCAAGCTGTCTGTCGCTGCTGCGGCTGTGCCTGACTGACTTACGGTCTGCACAGATGAGTAAACTTTTGCGTGAAAAGTGTATTACTTTCGTTTGTATTTGATAATTATTATTTTGTCATACGTTAATTAGGATTAAAAGATTCGTCTCTCAATTTATAAATAAACTATATAATTAATTATTTTGTTTAGATATATTTAATATTTCATGCATGTGTTGAAAATTCGATGTGATGAGAAATGTTGTAAAGTTTTGAAATTTTGAAGGCAACTAAAGGCCCAAGCCAAGCTCTTAAAGCTAGAGCGCGTTCCTAGTTAAGTATCATTAGTGTTTCAAAAAAATGTTAAGTATAATTAGCATTTGCGAACCCCAAGCAACAGAATCCGTGCCGCCACCGCGAGCTTCTGATGCAAACACCTGTGCCGATGCCAGTTCAGAATGCGGAGAAAATTTTTCTCTGTTTGTTTTTCTATCCCTGCTCTCAACCGACATAAATCTTCAGAGGGAAATTATGCAGTTGCTTTCTGTTCCCCTATTTGCCCTATGTTCATTCAAGTTTCTTCAGATGATCAGACCGACCTGCCATATTCTCTCGCCCAGTTCACCCCTCTTGACACCAATCCCTACTGTGAATTGAAAAAAAACTGCATCAACATATATGTTCTTCTGAGTTCTGACTTGTGAAGAGAGTGAAAAATGCATTAGAAAAAGCATGGTACTCGTCTGATGGCCTGCTGGTGCTGGATGGTAGCACCAAGAAACAGGGATACATGCATACATGACGAAATCGCATCTGAAATGATGGGGATGGTATACGGTCATGAGCTGGCCATACCTATGCGTCGCAGCCAATGATGATTTGCATGTGGTTTAGGCTCCCAGATCATGATTTCATTCTTGCTAATCACTCGCTCCTTGGGGCCATGACAACGAGCCTCAAAAGGAATGTTTTCTTGCAATCGCTCTGGATTCTGTTCGGTTGAGACCAGACGCTCCGATTTTGGTGATTGGATTTTTGCAAAGCATGATTTTCAAGTTCTAAAGCAGTAGTTTTTTTTATTTTCTTGGCTATATGTTTGGGACGTCAAATGTAAAATAGCCACCATTTGGTACTTGGACTAATTTGGCCCATATAAGTTATGAACAGTGGCGGAGGCAGAATGAAGCTCTAGAGGGACTCTCATCCTCTTCATCCTCCTCTATCCACCCCCCCCCTCCCCCCTCCTCATTTTTCTTCTTCAAATTTGTAGGAGGGGCTTAGGGGAGGCTCCATGGGATTTCCGACGGATCCACCCCTTGTTATGAATTCTCGGCTGTAATATTGTGCTCGCTCATCTTTTTCCCGATTGTAGTCAAGTAGTAGTAAAGTTTTTGTACTGTCAAGTGGTTGCTGACTTGTCATGTATTTACTCAAGAAAAGGAAGGAATGAACTTTCACCATTGCAGTTAATTTGTCAAGTGTGTACTTGTCCAAATCTCCACTACTTTGTTACCCAGCACCAAGGGCTTCCTTGTCCACGGGCCCACGACCAAAAGGTGCCATCGCTGTCAATTCCAAAGAGTGCATGTGAGGCAAAAGAGCTCAAGCAACTCCTCCCGTAACTACATTTGGCATTCGGCGAGTCACCAGCAACCAGCAGGTAACAAACCTAACACTTGCGTTCGGTTCTATCACATTTGGCACGCGTTTGGTTCGTTGAGTGGAACTGCAAGTCCTTTGTTTAACATCTGTCGGTCGACCTGCAGTTTCAGCTTGTTTTACAATGTACATCTTTGGCAATTGGTATCACAAACAAAGTCCCAAGGTTGGTTTGGGTCATATCCAACACGAGCAGCCGCCGCCAGCTAGGACGGGCAGAAATATCTTCAGCGAATCATCATGCGCTGTCGTCTCCAAGGTAATCCCAATCATCACAGATTCCCAGAGATTTAGGCACAAGGTGACCTCGACATGCTTGTCAGATTTTCATATAACTAGAAATAAGCAGAAGAGCAGAACTAACAGGATACAGAATTTTCAGATACATCAAAAATGGTTGAGATAGCACAACCAGAAACGAAAGATTCAGAGATTAAGATAAGCTGCCACTGACATGGTCAGCTGACCCGGGATGCCTTGCATTCCTTGAGTTGTTAGCGTAATTGACGCCTGATATGGGACGTATCGCAATTGAAGCCTGACATGGGAAGTATTCTGACCTGTTAATTACATTATTCCCATCTGGCTGCTCACCAACCCCCACTAGTGTCAATAAGAAATAGGTGAGCAGTATTAGTCCATATGTCACCACTCACCATACACAAGAAAGGGACTCAGTCTAGATGTTCAGTTACCACAAGCAGGTTGCAGCTTCAACAAACACATACATTCAAGTGAGTGATTTCAGCTTCACCAAACATCTCTCTACTGCAGCTTCACCAAACACTTACACTGACCAACGAACCAATAGATCATTAGCATCGTGTACACTGACCAACGAACCAATAGATCATTAGCATCGTGCGAGGAATCGCACTTCACAGGCTCACAGCATGACAAGGTAACCAGAAAGCAGCAGGTTCCATTTCTTCTCAAAGTAACCTGTAGATTCATTCTTGGTTTACCATGACATATGTAGCAAAACCAGAAACAGTAGACAATAAACCCTCCTCTAAGTAAATAACAAGACACAGTAATACCCTCACAAGTACCACTTATTAAGACGGTACAATACAAATGACAGTAAGGGGCAGATCAAGAATCACAACACTGGAGCCACAAAACATGATAAGCGTGACAGACCAAAAGCTTCTTCCAAAAGGGCACCTTAGGCAGAAGGCTTCTCCCACTTGAGGGGCTTCACCACCTCCCAGGTGAAGTCAGGGTCATCCCTTCCAAAGTGACCGTAGGCCGCTGTCTTAAGATAGCGCCCGTTGCCACCTTTCTTGAGGTCGAGGTTGATGATGATCATGCCAGGCCTGAAGTCGAAGTTCTCCTTCACAATCTTGAGGATCTCCTTGTCAGGGATCGTGCCAGTGCCGTATGTGTCCACAAACACGGAGAGTGGCTCGGGCACACCAATGGCGTAGGAGACCTGGACGATGGCACGGCGAGCAAGGCCGTTAGCGACAATGCTCTTGGCAGCCTGCCTTGCAATGTAGGCTCCACTGCGGTCGACCTTGGTCGGGTCCTTGCCAGAGAAAGCACCACCACCGTGGGCTCCCCAGCCACCATAGGTATCAATGATGATCTTCCGGCCAGTGAGACCAGCATCACCATGAGGTCCACCGATGACAAAGCGACCAGATGGGTTAAGGTGGAAGATGGTCTTCTCATCAAGGTACTGCTCAGGGATGACAGGTTTGATGACATGCTCCTTGAGGTCAGCGGCAATCTCATCGTTGGTGACTGTCTCGTCGTGCTGGGTAGAGATGAGGACAGTGTGGACACGGATGGGCACCATGGCACCACCCTCATTGCGGTACTCAACAGTCACCTGGGTCTTTCCATCAGGCCTGAGCCAGGGGCAGGTCCCGTTCTTGCGCACCTCAGTGAGATGAGCACCAAGCTTGGTGGCAAGGACATGGCTGAGGGGCATCAGCTCAGGGGTTTCATCAGTCGCATACCCAAACATGTGTCCCTGGTCACCAGCTCCAATCTCCTCAGGGCGCTTTGTGAAGTGACCATGCACACCCTGAGCAATATCAGGGGATTGCTGCTCAATGTTCACGAGCACCTTGCAGTGGTCAGCATCAAGCCCGACATCTGCTGACACGAAACCAATGTTGCGGCAAGTCTCCCTAACAATCTTCTCGTAGTCGACATTGGCCTTGGTGGTGATCTCACCAAAGACCATGACCATGTTAGTCATGGTGCAGGTCTCGCAAGCAACCTTGCTGTCAGGGTCCTCAGCAAGGCAAGCATCGAGCACGGCATCTGAGACCTGATCGCAGAGCTTGTCAGGGTGTCCCTCGTTCACAGACTCCGAGGTGAAGAGGAAGGTGTCAACTGCGGCCATCTTCTCTGATCTGCAGCGGATAATACAAATGTTTAGTTACAGACAATATGATTGACAAACCAAGAATTATCATGATCAAAATAATTGCTGCATCGACAAAACAGAGAATGACCTGCTCCTATATGTATAGCTAACAAAACGGAGAATGACTTGCTCCTATATGCATCGACAAACGTTTATATAGCACACAGACATGGTAATCAGCTTTCCAGGAAACATTGTACTCCTTTTATATAGTTTAAAAAAAAGAAGGTTTAGCAGAAGTTGTCCTATTGTCTCATGGACTAAAGACAATAATAAAAAAAGAAAAGCTAGGCTAGTAATAGAGCACAAAAAGGGCATCTTTGTATCTTATGCCCCATAAATAAAAACTTCTGTATTTTTGGCACATAACAAGGCCACACGCTGCAGCATGAGAGATTCGTCATGCAAAGTCAAATAAATTCCTCAAAAACAAGCTTTGGCATTTCTGATCCACCGGCGCAAGAGTATGGTCCACACGTGTGGCTAGTGGATGCAAAGCACAAGGAATCTAAAAGGTCTGGACCGAATCAGCATAAACACAACAAGTTGTCAAATGAAATGAGATCTTAGGAACAGATTAATCACCCAAGCATGGTTCCGCACCTACTGTAAGACTTTTAGTAACATCTATTCGGGAACATCACGGGACATGGTAAAAGAAAGAAGCAGCAGCTCCAAAATTTCAACAGCTTGCCTTGCATAAATAAAATCTTCCAGCAACCCTAAAGCAGCGCGTGCAGCTTGCCTAGGAAAAAAAAAGCGTTTGGGAGCGTGTGGCTTGTTTGCAGATCGCAAGACAAAACTGAATAAAAGTCTATTCCTTTTCCTAACCATTTCAGGAGAAGTAAAAATCAGCGTCACTATCATTTCAGCAGTAGCAACTTTTCACACTGTACAGTAGTAAAAAAAAAGCACTCCTAAGCAGATTTTCACTAGTTTTTACACAAATATCCAGATTAACACATGTTGGGCCGGAAGCACGAACTCTTTCCTATTTGATCCAACCACGTGCTCAGCCTTTCGTTTTCCTTGCCTAGAACACGACAAGAGTTCCACGAGCGCCAGCCAAGCAGCAGCAGCCACTACCGTTCCAAGCAGGTGGGCTCGAAAACCCCTCCTCTCTAACTCTAAAGCATCGGGTTACTAGCACGAGAAAAGGCAAACGCTTGGCGGCACGGATAAATTAAAAGCAAAAGGGGAAAACATATCATGGCAGCCGCAATCTTCGCGCGCCGATGGCACGAAACGCCCAGGACGCGTACCCCGAGGCGGGAAGCAACCAGGTGAGCAATTGCGGGACGGCGTATCGAGAACCCGCCCCCCTTCTGCTGAGTTCCTAGAAAGACGCTACGAAACAAAACCCTACGGGGCAGCGACCCGGAGCGGGGCGGCAGACCGGCGGCGAGGGAGACGGGGAGGTCGGGTAGGGGACGGACGCTCACCTGCTGATGCTGATGTTGCGGCGGCGGCGGCGGCGGCGCGGGGTGGTCGGCGGATCCGATCCGATCCGGCGGGGGGAGAGGAGGAAGCCGGGGGATTGGATGGGATGGTAATAAGTTGGGAGGAATGGTCTCAGATCCGACCCGGCCGCAGCGCACGCCGAGCTGGGCCGCGCGCCGGCCCATTTATAGGATCCCCCGGCCGTTGGATCGGATCTGGTCGGATCGGGCGGCGGGCGGGGTTTGGGTGGGTTGGGTGGGGGACAGCGACCCGTACCCACCAAACTCTCTCTCCCCCAGGCCAGGCCCGAGAGATTTTACTGGGTCGCTGGCCGGTGGGCCCGTGGACCGGGGAGCCGCGTGGTTCGGCCCGCCCCCGCTCACCAACCGCCGCGGCGGGGCCCACGGGGCGCGGAAGCGGGGGGAACGCGGCCTTCCCGGCCAGTGACGCGTTACCGGATTTCATGTCCAGGTTCATCGTCATCGATCACCGCCTTCACCCTCACCCTCGTAATAAACGAAAAAAGTCAGGCAGGAGAGAGTCGTGATCAATCCGCCTCAAATCACGAGTTAAAAACGGAAACAAAAAAAAATTCCTCTATCTCTCTCGCCGCCCTCAGAATTTCCATTTTTCTTTCTTTCAAAAAAAGAATTTCTCTTTTCCCCTTCTATAGTACAGTTAGGGTTTGCTTGCCGTCGGGCTCCGTTGGTGTAGCTGTGTTGTGCCCGAGAGGAGCTGACATCGGGGGCGTCTATTTGTCGCGCGAGCGATTGGGCAACGTGTTGTCGCAGAAGAACCCGCTGTTCATCTTCCTCCTCTGCGCTGCCACCCTCCTCCGCGCCATGCCGGTGCCCTCCTCCGCACCCGGCGCTGTTGCCCGCATCATCGCCCTCCTCTGCGCCGCGCCGGCACCCTCCTCCGCGCCCGGCACGGCTGCCATCCTCCCCGCGACCGCGCCCGGCGCTGCTGCCCGCGCCGCCGCCCTCCTCCGTCCACGCTCCTCCTCCTCCCTCGGGCCGCTCGATCCGTCGCCGGAGAAGGCGGAGGAGCGCCGCTGCTGGATAGAGGAGAGGGAGAGAGAGAGAATGGACAGAGGGAGTAGGGGAGAGAGAAACCGGAGACGGGGAAGAAGACCGGAGACGGGAGCGAGGGTCCTTCAGCGATGGATCAGATTCCAATAGCTTGCGCGATGAATAGACGGCCCCGCTGACATCGCCCTCCTTCTGCGGCTACTGTTCCTTCCGCTTGTTGTCGCTGCCGGCGTCGGGGCGGAGTGGATTTTGGTCCTCCGGGTCGATCCAGGTGAGCTCCGGTTCTTTGGTTTGGCCTGTGAGGTTGGTTGGGGGTCCTCTGGGTTCTCGAATGGATCTCTTGTGCTGCGTCTCCTCTGGGGTTGCTGGTCGTGGTGGCTTCCTGTGCTTGCTTGTGCTATGCTTCGAGGCTTTTGGATCTGGATGCTGCATATCCATGGTGGAAGATGGAGGATGCGGGACAAATCGTTGAGGCCGACGGCCGATGCTCTCTTCTCGACTATTTCTTGCGGTTTACCAATGTTTGGTGTCCGCCTGTCGATTTGTATCGGTGAGATGGGTGGTTTGAAGTTCCCGAGCGCTGGAGAGCGAGCTCAGAAGGCGCTGCGTTTCCTCGACCGGAGGAAGAAGATAAATAGTATGTACTTCGATGTAATTTCTGGTTTCATCAGGATCTTTACTGTAAGATTGAGATGTACTGTGCTCCATGTGGTGTTTTAATATAAATCACATCTCTTTCTCGCACCTTTTTTTTTTAGTTTCTTCTTGCCTCTTTTACTCACGATGATGACGGGTCCCGTTGACTTGCACAAGCTGTAGCTGTGTGTTGGTTCTTACAGAAAATTTAATGAAGCTAAAATGCGACTAGCTTTGCGGTGCATGCTAAACTAAAAACTAGATCTGCAGGTCAGGTCAGGTCAGGTCAGCCACGATCCACACAGCAACAACAACAACAACGACAACGTGTGCGCACAGAATTTGTAATCGGGTCAGAGCTAGTCTCGCAGTCACGGGCGCGATGCACGGGCGGGCAGTTGGGCTTGGGCATCCTCTCTCAGGTCCCGTCAGAACAGTGGATTGGGCGTGGCCACTTTCGTTGATCCACCTGGTAACGAACGTGACACTATTTATGCCATTTCAAGTGATTTTGGTGATCGAATGACAACATAATACTTGGACTAATATGATTGTTAAGATGATCATTCTCAGACTTTTAGGTTCAAGTGATGACAAAGAGAAATAGAAGATATGCAAAGTGAGGCCCGAAGGGCCGCCCCTACGGAAGAACCGACGCCAAGGGCATCGGTGCATCCGATGGTAGTCGGAAGAACCGACGCTATGGAATTCTGGTGCAGAAGGGAATCGAAGCCAAGTCAGCCTATAGGCACCGGTTGAACCGACGGGTCAAAAAGGGGCATCGGTGCATTGGGCGTCCTATGTTCCAGAGATGATGTCAAGCGCCCAGGAGAAGATTCTTCAGCACCGGTTCAACCGACGGTGCATCGGAATATTGCGTCGGTGCAATGACGTCAGCGTCCAGTAAAAGATTCTTAAGCACCGGATGAACCGGTGATACATCGGTACAAAGCATCGGTTCAACCGGTGGTCACTGCGTCAGCTGTCAGAACTTCAACGGCTACTTCGGTTTATGAGTGACCGGAAGAACCGACGCTACCGCTACCAGAGGCATCGTTTTTTCCGGTGATACGCAGATTTTCAGCTGACCGTTGGAGCAACGGCTACAAGACTTGGTGGCCTATATATACGCCTCACCCCGGCCTTTTGAAGTTTGCTGGAGTCCCAAGACACCTCATACACATCAAGAACATCTCCAAGCCATACAAGAGCTCATAGATCATATTCTTAACTTATAGCACTAGCTTTGTAAAGTGTGAGTGCTAGATTAGCTCTTAGTGAGTGTGATTGCAAGGCCTTGAGCCTTTGTGCTGTGGTTCTCTAGTGAACCAAAACAAGAGCTTGGTGCGCCGGCACCTTGGAGCGTGAAGCTCACCGGCAACGTCATCGACCCTCCGACTTGGTGTGGAGCGGCGACGACATCCTTGTGCGGGGGACGTGGAGACCCCCCATCCTTTGTGAAGAAGCTCCTTAGTGGAACCCGGGGCCAAGGTGACCGTGATTGTGTTCACGGAAGAGACTTGGTGGCCGAGTAGCAACACTCTTAGTGAGTGCTACAACAACGTAGATGTAGGTGTGCCTTTGTGGCTAACCGAACCACGGGATAAACACCCGCGTCAAGAGTTTGCTATCTCCTATCCCGCTCTTTAACCTTCCGCATTTCATACTAGTAATTTGTGTGCCTTTACTTTCATAGAATAGTTTATTGATAGGAAAGGCTATAGGTTGCTAAACTCTTTTGGGATAAGGTTTTCACACTAGAACAACGTAGTTGCACATCTAGATAGCATGTTTTAGTTTAAGTTTTGTGCAAACTAGTTGGAGCTATAGGTCTAAGTTTTTAGAGTGCCTAATTTATCCTCTCCCCCTCTTAGGCTAGAGCACCCGATCTCTTTCACACCTGCATGCAGAGATTGATCCATCTGATCAGCAGTAGCCGATCGCGCAGGCCACCGACGACAAGCAAAAGCACCAGCAATCATCGCCTTTGCCGATCCACGCATGTCACGCGCGCGGCCGGGATCATTCACGGACACGTCTCGTCATTTCCCAATATCTATTTATTATGTATATTTTTGTAAAAAGTATTATACTCATTTCGTTTGAGTTTTTTACTCCAAATTTAACCACTCGTTTTGTCCAAAAATTTGTGCAAAACATCACTTCTTTTGTTGTGTGTTGCTTTATCAATATAAGATCTTCAAGAATGACTTTAATTTGGTGATGTTTGCACAAATTTTTGAATAAGACGAGTGGTAAAATTTAAGGTAAAGAAAATTAATCGAACTACAATTTAAAACGGATGTAGTACTCTATTATTAGCTATTTATGGACGGTCACACGACTCCCGAGTGCTAGCAATTAATATATAGTATACACTATCCGTATATGCTGCCATACCCGATCGACGAGATCGTACGTGCATGGGCTGCCATACACCACTTCACTGAAGAAACCGGACCACCTCAAGTGTACGCCTAGTCGTCCTGGGATGCTTGCCACCATTGGCCGATCCGACAAATCATCAGACTCAAACGGACGGCCAGATCAAGCTTGACAAGTTCATTTTTATTTTCCCTCCATACCATTGATTTGGTTCTTGCTCATCAGTTAGTTCATTCGTTGGTGATAAGAACGGGACAAACAACGGCAACGCCTAAACAGAATGCATCACGCGTAAGCTAGCAGCCAATGCAACTAGCTGGTGAAAGTGGTCAAGGTGGCAGGGTCGTTCCAACCAATTTGTTGTTTGGACTTTTGCTGCAACTTGTTGGGGGATGTCTGTATATATACTAGCTAATTGTACATGGTTGAGCTTTACAGGCCATGGAGCTCACTGATTGAGGTTTGTTAATACTCCTATCCAGCAGGTAGAGGTAGGTCGTCTCGGCGACTGCACTTTGATGATGACTAGCTCTCCTTTCGCCTGCCTCGCTCAACTAACATTGTTGCAGGGTGACAGCATAGCGAGAGTCATCGCGCATTACAAGCTTACAGCTAACCACCTCGCTCGCACCGGCGCCAAAATTAACTGGATACCGTTGATGCAGAGCTTGTATGCATGTAGGCCCAGATCGAAGAACAAGAACAGCCAGTTGCTCTGCTTTCTTTCTTTTTCCCTGTGCGTGCCTCTCTGCTGTACTGGTCTCAAAGTAATTTGATGGAAGAAACTAGGAGGGGAGGGCGCATGTTGGCTGTCTTTCCTATTTCTCAAAAAGCATTCAGGCTCAGGTGAATACATTTTTTGGGTTCACGTCGATTAAAAAAAATCAATATTGAATTGCATCTATCCAATTGCCTCTGCACGGAATGGTCCACGGCTGCTCACAGGGCCCTTTCGCGGAGTCTCTGAGTGAAGTCGTCACCGTCGCTCCACGCGAAGGCCAAGCTGGTCGATCTGCTGACCGGTGGTGTGTGCCAGTAAGTCCAGTACCATGTCCATGACCATGATCCATGGAGGTTAGGTAGCGGGAGAGAGACATCTTTGGCAGACGACCAAACAGCGGTTACCACTACCCAGACGACCAACAGCAGCTTCACCTACCAAGACCGCACCGCAAGCCCTTTTCATCGGCACCACCAACATGTAGTTCTTGCAAAGCTCTTTAATTAATTTGTGTAAGCAGGCCAAAGATTCCCCCCCCCTGCATGATTGATTTAACAGAGAGCTCAAGAAGACGGCGACTTTGATGCGGTCACACGTCACAGGAGCACCTACTAGGCACTCACCTACCCACACCAATCAGCTTGGAGGAGGCATCTGCACTTGCTCGCCATGGGAGCTGAGATCGCGGTGGACATGGACAGAGATTCTGAATCAATGACACCCACCGCACAAGATTCATCCCCGCGCTTCGTGCGCGCATAAATGTAATCCATGCTTTGTCTAGTCACTGATCGAAGCTGACGCTGATCCTTGTTTCATTCCCAACTACTATATATAATGCAAAAAGGTTTCTCTTTGGGAGAAATGCGCTCCCTTTCACCAGAAAATCCAAAGGACACACCTACTTATTAGCAGTACTAACCAACTGCTTCTCTGCAGCACCCGTTGCTTAATGCCCGCCCCTTTGATCTGAATCGAGGCGAAGGCGCAGAGTGGAGGAACTGCGAGTGCTACTAATATTGTGTCAGTGTCACCCAAGCCACGATCGAGCATTCAGAGCTCAAACTTTGCCTCCGCCTATGCGGACGGAAGGCATCCTCCACCCACATCCTCTCTTCTCCTCCCTTGCTGATGCACCCACCCTCCTCCACCACCTTGCCAAAGGTCGCCTCGCCTCTGCCAAGGTTCAAGTGTGTGGTGGGCACTGGGCTTCAGAGTGAACATTTGGGCGCCGGCACACCGACGCCGGTGGCATGTTACGAGGACAGGTAGAGCGCGCGCCACCGTCGACGGGCGGGGTGCTGGACGGTTTGTGGAGCCTTTAGTGAAGCAAAGGAGCCATGAGTTTTCTTTTTGGAAAATCCATCTTGCATCCTCAAAATATCGCAGAAATTCGATTTCAAATTGTAAGGATCGTGGCCAAGAAGGGGTTTGAATTGTGACTTTTTCAAATTTCTATCTATTTCTTAACCTAGACTAGTATTGCTCAATCTACAAAATTGAAACCTAGTCACTATAGCATGCTAGCAAAAGGTCCTTAGGTAGGTAAGCACACTATCATGATTATTTTATCTTAAAGATTTCACACTAGCAAGATCAAACCTAAGCAAAGGATCACACTACCATGCAAGTTGTCCTAGTCAAACTACAAGCAATCAAAAGCAAGAATAACAACAAAAGGATTTAATTGCTTGAAATAAAAGTAAGGGACACGAGACAACCGGATTTTTCCCCGTGGTATCGAGGAGTTGACGCTCCCCCCTAATCCACGTTGGAGCACCCACACAAGGGTATAGCTCCCTTACTTCACCAAGAAGCAAGTGATCACTAAGAATGCTCCTTCTCCATCTCCGGAACGGCGAGCTTCACACAGTGTACAATTTTTTTGTCTTGGGGCTCCCACAAACTCCAAGAGCTCACCAAGAACCTCCCGATCACCAAGACCGGCTAGGTGCCGTTAAACACCAAGAGTAACAAGCTCCTAAGCCTTCACTTGACCTACACTCAGTTGGCCCTAACTCAAGCACACTTGCTACACTTGCAAAGAATGGATTCTTCAAGGTTGAAGCACAAACAAAGTACTAGATCTTCTCTTGTTTGCTCAAAGCACTTTCTCTTCTTCTCAAGAGTGGCCTTAAGTATTCAGGGTGTCAAAGGCAACTGAAATGAGCCATGAGGTGCCCTTATATAGAGTGGAAAGAGTTACATAGCCGTTGGAAATCTACTGCAGAAAAACCGTGAGCACCGGAAGAACCGATGGGTGTCAGATTTGAGGCGTCGGTTCAACCGGTCTCTCTGTGTCCAAATTGTAGCCGTTGGGGTTCTGACACAGTATCCAGGCTTGCGTCATTACACCGGTGCATGCTCCGTAGGGGCATCGGTTCAACCGGTGCTGAAGAGGTTCACTGATCAACTCAAACAAGCTCTCTGGAACATAGGACGTCTAATGCACCGGTGCTTTGATTCTGAAGCGTCGGTTCAATCGGTGCTGAAGAGAAGTTGAAGTCCACCAAAACATGCTCTCTGGAACAAAATACTTCCATTGCACTAGTGCTTATCTTTTGACCATCGGTTCAACCGGTGCTATAGAGTTTTTGACTTGATTCCTGCCTTCATCAAGAGAAGATAGACCGACAGGGCATCGGTCCTTCCGCCAAGCATCGGATGCTCCGATGCTAGGACACCGGTTCAACCTGTGCTGCTGTTTTTCTATGTTTTCAGCTGAATTGACTTGGATTCAAATGTGACTTCGATTGTTTCTTCTTTTAAGCATTGTTTTAACTCCAATTGACCATCTTGGGCTGTTTTTGAGCGAGTGTGCAAGATTTCTAAGGCCAACTCAATCGTGGTCAAGCTACTAACTCATGAACCCCTCTTAATAGTACGGTCAAAAACTAAAAACTATAAACCCTAGCTAAATCAAGTGTCCTTCATCTCCTTGTGACACTTGAGACTAGAAATGTCCTTAATCTTTGAAATTGAGTCCTTGGCACGCATGGTTGTTCCGAATTGAGGGGTCTCTTTTCACATTTCATATGAGACTAATCCAATCATTAATATTTCCTTCAAAACATACGTTAGTCGCATACGGTTGTCATTAATCACCGAAACTTACCATTAGCATCTATCGTCCTAGATGCGTTTCAATCTCCCCCTTTTTGGTGATTGATGACAACACAAAGTAGAGATACACAAGATATAAAATTTAAAGCGATAAACAAGCATGTATTACTCGAAATAAAGCACATGTAGGGACATGTCAACACAGAGCATACACAATATCCAAATAACATGTCCATACACAAAATCCATGAAGATCCAATCACGCCACAAACCACCAAGCTCCCCCTATCTCTACTCCCCCTATCTATCTCCCCCTTTGGCAACAAAGCACCAAAAAGAAAGGCGATCTAATCCTGAGCTGGAGAAGGCGGGGTCTTCAGACTCGGTCCGGTGGAAAACTGAGCGGCGGAGTCGTCGGCGTCGTCGTCCGTCCAGTCGTCGTCGACCGAAGAGGACTTCTGCTCGACCGGAGTCGTCGGAGCAGCAGAAGTAGCTGGAGTAGCGGTAGCAACTGGCTCGGCGACGACCGTAGAGTCCGTCGGAGGAGCAGACGTGACGGGAGTCAGGTCTGGCTGAGTGGGGCACACAATGGACGGACAGAGCACCTCAGGCTGTGAAGGTGACTCGAACGTGAGGGACTGAGCTGACGGGTGCTGTAGCTGATGCAGAACCTGCTGCTGTCTGAGGAACTCTGCACGCTGCTCGGCTGTCCAGATACTAGGCTGTGGAGCATGAGCCGGAGCAGCGGTGGAAGTATGAGCAGGACTGGCAAACAACCCGGTCTGAAGAAGGGGTGACATCGGGAATGACGCCAAGGGTGTCTGCACAAAACCGCCAACAGGTGGAGCGGGAGCGGGGGGGTCGAACTGGAGCTGCTAAGGTGTAGGGAGCTGAGGCTCAGGCAGTCCAGTGTGACGATACAGCTGACCGAAGCATCCCGAGAAGAAAGTGAACATCTGCTGCTGGATCTGGGACTGCTGCTGAAGCTGTAACCTCATGGCCTCCTGCTGTTGCCGAATCCCCTCAAGCACTAGAGTCTGGGCCTCCTGCTGGCGAGCCTGCTCGGCTTGTATACTCAGCTGAGCTGCAGCAAATCGGTCCTGCTGGTCAGATAGCCTCTGAAGAATAGTAGCGAGTGCATCGGGCCGAGTGACCTGAGCAGTGGTAACCGGAGGAGCAGGGGTGCGGGCTGCACCAGAGGATCCTGCCTCATCGTCATGAGCTCCTCGAGGGACGGTAATAGTAGGTATGAAATCCTCGTCATCCTCCGAGTCCTCTGAGTCTGTGACAAGATAGTGTGGGAGCTGGGCCTCTGCTGCTGCTAGTGAGGCATCCTCGGCTGCCGTTGGATCATCTGCAACTCTGCCCCTCAGACAAGACATGCTCATCCAGAATCCGCTGTGCTCGGCGCTGGCCTCTCAAGCCACGACGACCGTCTCGAGGAGTAGCAGGTGAGTAAAAACTGAAGTGCGTCCTCGACTGCTCCAGCTCATCCATATGCTCATTCTGACTGAGCTGAGCAAGTATCCAGCAGATCCAATGAGCAAAAGGATGGCGACGGTGAACTGTCATCCCATCCAGAATCACGTCCTCTAGCTCACAGATAAAGAAGTCGACTAGGTCAAAATCTCGTCCTGTCATGATATATAGTAGAAGCCACTGCTGCAGAGCTGTAATCCCCTCATTGTATCCAATCCGGAACAACAGACTCTTCCTCAAAGCTAGATGTACTGAGTGAGCTACGTGAGTTAGTCTGTCCGGGGTCCTCGGTGTGCCAGGCAGGAAAGGCTGCTCAAAGAGAACGCTGATCTCCTCGTCAGACGGGACGTGAGACTCATGAGGACGACGAGGAGGCACCGTGTTGCCATAAGACTGATAGTGCACGAAGTGTGGCTCCTTGGCAATCTGAACTCCAAGCAGGGTAACTAAACGTGCTCGAGTCAATCTGTAATGCCTCTGCTGGAACATAAAATCGATGAACTGTCGGTCCTTCTCAACAAATAGGGTGGCGTATAAAACGCGAACCCACTCTCTGATGTACCGAGACCTCTCATTCAACAAAGCTGGTAGACCCTCATATCTCTCAAACAAGGGGAGGATAGGAATGCCTCCTGCTGCCACACGCATAGCCACCCAGTGAAGCATTTTGTGCTCACTGATCTTGATGTCCATCTGAGAATACGCGTGGTAGAAAGACTTCTGGAACAGAGTGTGAAAGCGACGGTCAACTCCAATGTCCCTCTTCTCGGGAAACCACTACTCCGGGGTGACATATCTCAATCTCTTGACCCTGGGTTCTGGAATGCCCCGAAGATCAAGTAGCTCAACCTGTGGAGGCTCCTCCTCTGCACCACTGTCCTGACCAGCTGCCTCTCTCTCACTGTCACGGCCTGCTGCCCTGTGAGTACCACCACCTCGAGTCCGTGGGCGTGAGCGGGACTCAGGTGTGGTCTGAGCTGTCTGAGTGCATCCTGGGCGACGTAACTGCTGCTGTGGCTCCCCCTGAGCCTGAGGGTCTCTGATCCTGAGTGAACCCTGCCTGTCTGCTGCATCTGCGACTGCCTCTGCTCTCTCTCGCTCTCGGTCCTCACGAGTGCGCTTCTTCTTCTGCACAACCTGCTTGCCTTTTCCCTTCTTGTCTCCTGCCATCTGTCATAGAGAATTGATGGAAGGTAATGGAATGATATGAGCCTAAAGCACGAAATCTAGTGGATATCTGTCGAAACAACACACCAAAAGAAAGGTTTGCAGGATCAAGAATGGGTGTGTGTGAATATGTGCACAGGATGATGTATGTGAATATGTGTGTAACTGAAGTGAAAAACAGAGACACAACACATGCCGAGGAGGTTAAGTTCATATCCTGACAGATCAAGCGAGGAAGAACCGACAAAAATGACACAAATTGTCTTAGAGACAATCTGTCGAACACCTTGAGTGCAGATGAGCACAAGGCGGGAGGGGGCACGGTGAACTTGGTTCTCTGCACGCGAGGAAATCCAGAGGAGGATGGAGGTGCACTGCGTGCGGAGAACGACGTGCTGGCGCTGCAAGAGGCGGCGCAGGACTTGGATGGCGGCGGTGCGAGGTCAGCGGCTCACGGGCGGCACAGGCGCGGAGCGGGCTGCGCGCGGGTGGCGCAGGCACAGTGCGGGCGCGGCACAGGCGCGACGCGGAAATGGGCGAGGCGTGGCGGCGGCGTGAGGGCGCGCGGCGGCGGAGCTGTGCGCGAGTGGTGGCGGTTCGGTGCGTGAGCGACGGCGGTTGGCGAGGAAGAAGAAAGAACATGTGAAGCTGACGCGTGGGGCCCGCGAAAGGATTAAGTGAAGCAGGACGTGCGGGCCCGCCAACCCTAAAGCACCGGAAGGTCCGATGGTGCTGAAGATAAGAGCATCGATGTAACTACCGGTGTGACTTTGACCAGATCTGAGAAAGTTGAAAACATGGTCAACAAGGGCACCGGAAGGACCGCCACTGAGGCATCGGAGCATCCGACGGGCGTCGGTGCAATGGCAAGAGTAAGGTCCAGAGACTCTGCAAGGGCCAACACTCCATGCAGTAGCACCGGTTGAACCGATGCAAAGGCGTCGGTTCATCCGCCAACCATCGGATGCACCGGTGTCCATTGGTGTAACGGTCGGAGGTTGTTCCAGAGGCGATGCAGAAACCGAGCCACGAAGACTTTAAGCACCGGTTGAACCGATGCAGTGAAAAACCAGGCGTCGGTTTAACCAGTGGTTAAGGAAATTTTCTGCTGAACTACAAACTCTACTTCTGATCCAAATTTCAAAACCAAAGCCATAAACACTCAATTTGGACCATTTTCGAGAGACAACCTCACCCCTCAAACACTCATACTTAGTGCTCGCAAGCTTTTACATTAACATAGGCAAATTAAGATCCAAGCGAGGTTTTAAACACAAAAACCAAATGTATGAGCCACTTTGCCTATGAACTTAGAGATTGAAACTTTAAGTTCGATAGGACGTGACTCAATAGGCATGAAAGCGCGACATTGATCTTATCACTCTTGTAGAGATGATATATCATATTTTGCATGAATATCTTTCTCGAAGTGTGATTTGCTCCCTTGTGATGCTACTAACGTGATGTAATGCCAATGCAAAGCTAGAAATTAAACATGGATGCATTCTATATGACAAGCACATGCATTGCACAAATTTAAATCTAACTTGTCAAGTTTGAACCCTTGGCAAGCTTCTTCATGATGAACCATTCTTCATGCCATGAGCGAAACCAAGACCACCGGCTCATGCAAGACCCATGTTCATCACTATCTTGACAAGGTTAGACAAGCCCCTAGCACATGTACATATGAAATGCATCTATATGACAAGGCAATTATATGATGTTAGAAGCATCTAGAACGTTAAGCTCACTCCGCAACCTACAAAAGGTGCTCTCATCTAGAGGTTTTGTGAAGATATCCGCCAATTGATCTTCGGAACGAACACCACAAAGTAGTATATCATTCCTTGCCACATGATCTCTTAGAAAGTGATGGCGAATATCTATGTGCTTGGTGCGAGAGTGTTGAACCGGGTTATTAGCAATTTTAACGGCACTCTCGTTATCACAAAGGAGCGGGATCCTATCTAATACTACACCATAGTCCAAGAGGCTTTGCTTCATGTAGAGGATTTGAGCACAACAAGCCCCGGCGGCAATGTATTCCGCCTCCGCGGTTGACAAGGCCATGAAAATTTGTTTCTTTGACGACCAAGAGACTAAGGAACGCCCTAGCAAGTGGCACCCACCCGATGTACTTTTGCGATCCACACGACATCCGGAAAAGTCCGAATCCGAGTATCCCAAGAGAGTAAAACTAGCGCCTTTGGGGCACCACAAGCCTATGCTAGGCGTATGCTTGAGATATCTAAGGATCCTCTTAACCGCACTAATGTGTGATTCCTTAGGATTAGCTTGAAAACGGGCACACATGCATACGCTAAACATGATATCGGGCCTAGATGCGGTTAGGTAAAGAAGCGACACAATCATAGAACGATAGAGAGTTTGGTCAACTGATTTACCTCCCTCATCCAAGTCAAGATGTCCATTAGTTAGCATTGGAGTCTTGATCGGCTTGCAATCATCCATCTTGAATTTCTTGAGAATATACTTTGTATATTTTTCTTGATGGATGAAAGTCCCTTTCTTCAATTGCTTGATTTGAAACCCAAGGAAGAAATTGAGCTCACCGATCATGGACATCTCGAATTCCCTAACCATCATTTCTCCAAATTCTTTGCAAAGAGTGGGGTTAGTTGAACCAAAAATGATATCATCAACATAAATTTGACATACGAATAGCTCTTCATTGATGATTCTTGTGAATAGAGTTGTATCCACCCTCCCGATCTTGTAGCCCTTGTTGAGAAGGAAGTCACGAAGGCGTTCATACCAAGCCCTTGGCGCTTGCTTGAGCCCGTAGAGCGCCTTGTGCAACCTATAAACATGATTAGGATATCTAGGGTCCTCAAACCCAGGAGGTTGTTCAACAAACACCAACTCATTAATCAAGCCATTTAAGAACGCACTCTTCACATCCATTTGAAAGAGTTTCATGCTATGATGTGAAGCGTACGCTAAAAGGATACGGATAGCTTCAAGTCTTGCAACGGGGGCAAATGTTTCACCAAAGTCCAACCCTTCAATTTGTGCAAAGCCCTTTGCCACAAGTCTTGCCTTGTTGCGAATCACTACACCATGCTCATCTTGTTTGTTGCGGAAGACCCACTTAATACCAATGATATTCTTGTCTTGAGGACGTTCTTCAAGAACCCAAACTTCATTGCGGGTGAAGTTGTTGAGCTCTTCTTGCATGGCCATCACCCAATCCGGGTCCTCAAGAGCTTCATCTATATTTGTGGGTTCCAAGCAAGAAACAAAAGAGTAATATTCACAAAAGGAGGCATATTGACGTCTACGAGTTCTTACTCCACCGGAGGGGTTACCCATGACCAAGTCAATGGGATGATTCCTTGAATTTCTTGTATGCCTCTCTTGTGCTTGGGATGTTGATTCTTCTAGTGATTCGCCATCTTGATCTTGAGCTTGGGCTTGTTCACTTGTGATATGCGTGTCATCAAATGGAAGTTGTTCTTCAACCACTTGTTCACCTTGGGCATCACGGAAAGGAGGTGAGGCATCATCTTCTTCATCGGATGACTCATCATGGTGATGTGGTGATGTAGACTTGTCTTCATCCTTTGAGTCATCCTTGGAAGTGAGTTCAACTTGAGTGGATGAGGGTTGTAGCTCTTCTACCTCCTCCTTTGGCTTGACTTGCCCAATAGTGATGTGCTTCATTACTTTTCGAAGTGGATCATCGCCTACATCATCACAAGAGAAAACTTCCCCTTGGGAGCCATTAGTCTAATCAAACTCCACATCACAAGTTTCTTCAATCTTGCTAGTAGCACTATTGAATAGTCGATATGCTTGGGAGTTTGATGAATAACCAATAAGAAAACTAACATCACATCTACTTTCAAACTTGCCTAGGTGCTTCCTTTTCTTGAAGATGTAGCATTTGCAACCAAACACCCGGAAGTAGGAGATGTTTGGCTTCCTCCCAATGAGAAGCTCATAGGGTGTCTTTCCCAAGAAGCGATGAAGATAAACTCGGTTGGATGCATGGCATGCGGTGTTGATGGCTTCCGCCCAAAATCTTTGTGAGATGCCATAGTCATCCAACATTGCTCTTGCAAGAGTGATCAATGTTTTGTTCTTCCTCTCCACCACTCCATTTTGTTGGGGTGTGTATGTTGATGAAAACTCATGCTTGATCCCCAAGTCATTGCAAAGCTCTTCTACTTGAGTGTTCCTAAACTCCGTGCCATTGTCACTCCGGACCTTCACAACACTTGACTCAAATTCATTTTGAGCTTGCTTGACAAAAATCTTGAAGATCCCCATAGTCTTGCTTTTGTCCTCTAAAAAAAAGTCCAAGTATATCTAGAATAATCATCAATAATTACAAGACAATAGAGATTACCGCCAAGACTTTTGTATGTGGTTGGCCCAAAGAGATCCATGTGTAGTAGCTCCAAGCTTCTTGATGTTGACAAATAAGCCTTCATGGGATGTGATGATGCAAATTGCTTCCCGGCTTGACAAGCACTACACAATTTGTTTTTGTCAAAAGTAACATCTTTGACACCAACCACCATACCTCATTTGAATGCCTTCTTGAGTTGGCTCATGCCAATATGAGCAATGCGGCGATGCCAAAGCCAACCCATGGAGTTCTTGGAGAAGAGACATGTCGCCAAGCTTGCATCATTAGATGAGAAATCAACAAGGTAAATGTTACCATGTCGAAATCCTTTGAATATTAAGCTCTTGTCCTCCTTACTTGTCACTATAACCTCACTATCACTAAAGGTGCATATTAGTCCTAAATCACAAAGTTGAGCAATAGATAACAAATTGAAACTAACCGACTCAACAAGCAACACATTAGAGATAGAAAGATCCTTGATAATGACTACCTTACACAAACCTACCACTTTTCCTTTTGAGTTGTTACCAAAGGTGACATGTTCATAATCACCCACATCTTCATCTAGTGACGTGAACATCTTTACATAGCCGGTCATGTGTTGTGTACATCCGCTATCAAGCACCTAATGCTTGCCACCGGCTTTTTAGTTCACCTACACAAAAATGAATCACTTTTGAGGTTTGGGAACCCATGCAAGTTTGGGTCCTTTGACATGAGTTACTAAAGCTTTAGGAACTCATAGTTGGCGTGGTAGCTTTCCCTTAATGTGAGTGCCAATAAATTTTGCCTTAACCTTGCCACTTTTAAGCTTGCTTAACAAGAAATGATTTTCATTGAATTGAGACTTGTAATTAGGAGGCAAGGTAGGAGGTGGACGAGTAGGAATTGGACACTCCCTTGTGTGATGCCCGGTGATTTGACAATGTTGACAATATGAGCCAACTTCCTTGGTGAAGCATGCCTTGAGCTCCGGCGACTTGGGACAATTTTCCGGAGGGTTGGGAAATGATCCAAGTCCATTTGTCCCATAGTGCCTTGCATTGTAGAAGAGAATTTTCTTATGCAAGTATTCTCCTCTTGTCACATTGAACATGCATTTGGTCATGCTTTTAAGTTCCTCCTCAAGTTGTTTCTCCCTATCATGATTAGTCTTTGAACAAGAAGGAGAAGCATGATGACAAGTAGTAGGGTGAGGCAACTTCACAAGATCATCACAAGAAGTAGCTATATTGACTTTGATGACTTTCTTTTGAGTTTCTTTTAGTTCTTCATCCAAAGCATCAAAGGCAAGGTCAAGTTCTTGATACTTCATATTTAAGTTAGCATAATCAAGCTTAAGCTTCTTGTTGCCTGAAGTAAGTGACTTGTTAAGCACAACTACTTCCTCATATTTAACATTCCATTCATCATGCTTAACAAGTAGCTTGTCATGCTCCTCTCTAAGTTGCTTGCTAGGAACAATACTTGTATCATGAGTTTCTACTACCTCATTATGCCTAACAATCAACTCATTATTTGAGGCCTTAAGCTTGGCATATTCAATTTCAAGAACTTTACATTTTGATTTGTACTTCTTAATCACTTGTTGGTACTCATGTAGGATGTTTTGCACTTGATTAGGAGATAAACAATGTTCACTTTCATCACTAGAGGAGTCATCATTATCACTCACCTTGGAGTTACATCTTGCCATAAAGCACATGGGTGGTAGAGGTAGAGGTGCCTCATCACCATCATCTTCATCATCATGCATGGCAATCTCCACAATCTTTTTCTTGGATTCTTCATCACTTGAGTCATCATTTGAGGATTCACCATCCGTGATCCATTCTCCAAGGAAAGCCTTGGCCTTCTCTTTTCTTGTGAAAGACCCTTTCTTCTTGTGGTCCTTCTTCTCATGACTTTTCTTTGAAGTCTTGTATTGATTGTCACCATCTTCTTGTTTCTTGTTGAGCTTTGAAGGCTCCGGACAATCATATGAGAGGTGGCCATATTTGCCGCAATTATAACACACTTTCTTGTCATTTTCCTTGCTTTTCCGGGTACGAAATTTGTTTTTCTTGGGGTCATAGTTGTACCCTCTCTTGTTCAACCTTGACATCATCTTGGAGGTCTTCCTCATGAGAAGTGCTAGCTCAACATCACCATCTTCATCACTTGAATCTTCATTAGCTTCATCTTCGCTTGAGTTTGGTGATGGAACTTTGCACTTGTTCTTTTTCTTGGACTTATGATCACTCTTAGCTTTGAGTGCAAGATCTCTCTTGTCTTGCGGTGGATCAACTTCTCCCAAGAGGAACATCTCATCAGACCAAATCTTCCCAACAACATCACTCACTTCAAGTGTTTCAAGATCCTTCTCATAGAGCAATGAGGTGATGATGTTGTACTTGGGATTATGTAGACAATGAAAGATCTTCCGGATGATGTCACTAGTAGACAAAGGAGAAATTTCAAGAGCGTTAATGTCCTCAATAAGCACATTCAATCGAGCAAACATTTGTTCAACCAACTCATTTGGAAGCATTTTGAATTCATTAAGTTTTTCCTTAAGCACTTGATATTTTTCTTCACGAAGCTTTTTAGAACCAACATATATAGCTTCAAGTGCTTCCCAAATTTTATGAGAGGTCTTTTTGCTATGAACACGAGCAAAGATCTCCTCACTAAGAGCATCAAATAAAGCATTCTTTGCTCTAGCACCATATTTGACTTGGTCTTCATTCCAAGGACCGACTATAGGTTTTTCCGTGACCGCCCAAGCGATGGGATTAATAGCCTCAAGGTAACCCGCCATGCGAGCTTTCCAATAAGCATAGATTCTTCCATCGAGCTTGGGTGGACCACCACTTCCCCCAGCCATACTCTAGGATTTTAAGCCTAAAAAGAGAGCCCTTGCTCTGATACCAATTGTAAGGATCGTGGCCCAAGAAGGGAGAGTTGAATTGGGACTTTTTCAAATTTCTATCTAGTCCTTAACCTAGACTAGTATTGCCCAATCTACAAAATTGAAACCTAGTCACTATAGCATGCTAGCAAAAGGTCCTTAGGTAGGTAAACACACTATCATGATCATTTTGTCTTAAAGATTTCACACTAGCAAGATCAAACCTAAGCAAAGGATCACACTACCATGCAAGTTGTCCTAGTCAAACTACAAGCAATCAAAAGCAAGAATAACAACGAAAGGATTTAATTGCTTGAAATAAAAGTAAGGGACACGAGACAACCGGATTTTTTCCCGTGGTATCGAGGAGTTGACGCTCCCCCCTAATCCACGTTGGAGCACCCACAAAAGGGTATAGCTCCCTTGCTCCACCAAGAAGCAAGTGATCACTAAGAATGCTCATTCTCCATCTCCGGAACGGCGAGCTTCACACAGTGTACAATCTTCTTGTCTTGGGGCTCCCACAAACTCCAAGAGCTCACCAAGAACCTCCCGATCACCAAGACCGGCTAGGTGCCGTCAAACACCAAGAGTAACAAGCTGCTAAGCCTTCACTTGACCTACACTCAGTTGGCCCTAGCTCAAGCACACTTGCTACACTTGCAAAGAATGGATTCTTCAAGGTTGAAGCACAAACAAAGTACTAGATCTTCTCTTGTTTGCTCAAAGCACTTTCTCTTCTTCTCAAGGATGGCCTCAAGTATTCAGGGTGTCAAAGGCAACTGAAATGAGCCATGGGGTGCCCTTATATAGAGTGGAAAGAGTTACATAGCCGTTGGAAGTCTACTGCAGAAAAACCGTGAGCACCGAAAGAACGGATGGGTGTCAGATTTGAGGCGTCGGTTCAACCGGTCTCTCTGTGTCCAAATTGTAGCCGTTGGGGTTCTGACACAGTATCCAGGCTTGCGTCATTGCACCGGTGCATGCTCCGTAGGGGCATCGGTTCAACCGGTGCTGAAGAGGTTCACTGATCAACTCAAACAAGCTCTCTGGAACATAGGACGTCTAATGCACCGGTGCTTTGATTCTGAAGCGTCGGTTCAATCGGTGCTGAAGAGAAGTTGAAGTCCACCAAAACATGCTCTCTGGAACAAAATACTTCCATTGCACCGGTGCTTATCATTTGACCATTGGTTCAACCAGTGCTATAGAGTTTTTGACTTGATTCCTGCCTTCATCCAGAGAAGATAGACCGACAGGGCATCGCTCCTTTCGCCAAGCATCGGATGCTCCGATGCTAGGGCACCGGTTCAACCGGTGCTGCTGTTTTTCTATGTTTTCAGCTGAATTGACTTGGATTCAAATGTGACTTCGATTGTTTCTTCTTTCAAGCATTGTTTTAACTCCAATTGACCATCTTGGCCTGTTTTTGAGCGAGTGTGCAAGATTTCTAAGGCCAACTCAATCGTGGTCAAGCTACTAACTCATGAACCCCTCTTAATAGTACGGTCAAGAACTAAAAACTATAAACCCTAACTAAATCAAGTGTCCTTCATCTCCTTGTGACACTTGAGACTAGAAATGTCCTTAATCTTTGAAATTGAGTCCTTGGCACGTATGGTTGTTCCGAATTGAGGGGTCTCTTTTCACATTTCATATGAGACTAATCCAATCATTAATATTTCCTTCAAAACATACGTTAGTCGCATACGGTTGTCATTAATCACCGAAACTTACCATTAGCATCTATCGGCCTAAATAAAAATCTTGTTTATTTAAAAATAATAAATGTAACTATAAGCAACCAAATACTATGAACATGAATAAATTGAATTCGAATAACTAACAAGTAGAGTGCCAATAGATTGGTTATATTTTTAGAAGGCTTTTGATACCCATTTCATATATTTTTATTTAAAAAATTAATTATAATTTTTTAGTTTTAAATAAACTTGAATATTTTAATTTTTACAAAATGAAAAACCCACATTTGAAACCACCCAAATGGCTAAATTCGCTTAGTTTCAACAGTTAGATAATCTTTGTTATCTAGTTTTATGATAGTTCGAGTGTGTAGATCTGAATTTTTCTTTTTTTCTAAAGCATAGTAAATAGATGCATCATGCTGCTCATGTATTGGATGCTGAGATTGTAATATTTACCAAGTTACCACGGTCACGGGCGTCATTGCGGCTGAACATCACTACAAAAGTGGCTTCAAATAAGTACAAGTTTTGAGCTGAAAACTCCAACTGGACTAAGGCTTCTTTACATGTAAACACAAAAAACCGTAAACGCATTAAAATGAAAAAGAATCTTGCTAATTTGAAGTACTAAATGAAGTCTATTTATAATTTTTTTTGCATGGATGGGCTGTAAATCGCGAGACGATTCTAATGAGCCTACTTAATTCATGATTTGCAACAGTGATGCTACAGTAATCATTCGCTAATTATTAATTAATCATGGATTAATTAGCATCATTAGATTCGTCTCGCGATTTACAACCCATCTATGCAAAAAGTTTTACAAATAGACTTCATTTAGTACTTCAAATGATCAAGATTCCTTTGTAAAATTATTTTGCAAAATGAACTAAACAGGCCCTAAGTTCTACACGGGGAAGTGCCTAGAATCCGCAGCCAGCATATGTGTCTATATAATGTTGAACCTAATTTAGAGAGAACCTTGCTGGTATGAACTACTCCACTAATGGAAAGATATATTGAGCTGCAGCTTTTGAGATTTTCTGAAAAGCTATTGCTGGATTTTTTATTCTAAAAATCCAATACTACTAGAAGATAAGTTTAGCTTTCTAAGCTTTGAAGGCTAAAAAAAACTCATACTAAACTTTCCAGCTTCTCATATATCCTAAGCTTTTCTACACCTCCAGTTTTCCAAAAGTTACACTAGAAGTTCACTGTTTGTTTGAGCTTCTGATTTTTCACGCTGAGAAGTTGGCAGGAAGCTCAAACGAATATGCCCATAATTTAAGAGTTGGTTGGATAGTTTATCTAAGATAATGTGACTGATCAATCTCATTTTGTTGGAGGGAAAAGTATCATAATTACATAATCGTGTTTTTTACTAGTATACTCGTAAAAAGTCGCGAACCTACGATGTGCCAGATTTCTAGTTTGTCAGTTGGGTATATGAAGACGGGGGAGAGAGAAAATTGGATCTGTTCACCGTCAATTGCGTGCTTCGTTATACAGTGGTAACCATTGGCCTAGTGTGGGTAACCTCGCGAGCCACACGTCGTCGCGTCCCTGCTTCTAACCGCCGGTGGCTTGAGAGGTGAAACGGTCGACCAGCACGGCGAGGTCCCCCCTTCCTTCACTTCTCCTTGCTGGATTCCCTCGCCGTCGCGTTGATTGATGCTTTCTTGGCCCTGCAGCGTCGACGCCCGCCACATGTTCGACGGAATGCCTATGGGTGGAAGCCGAAGGCAAGTGGCTGTGTCGGGCGGCAGCATTGACGCTCTCCCGGATGACATTCTCGGGCACATCCTTGGCTTCTTGCCGGCGCCGGAGGCCGTCCGGACGTGCGTGCTCGCCCGGCGCTGGCGTGTCTTGTGGAAGCGCGCCACGAGCCTGCGCATCACGTGCATCGCCGACCGCTTTGAGGAAACGGAGACTGTGAAGGAGCGCTAGAAGTTTGTGGACCACCTTCTGCGCCTCCGTGGACACACGCCTCTCCAAATGTGTGACCTCAGGTTCAGTCGCTTCCACGACGACGACGACGAGCTCCTCCTGAATTGATGGTTCTGGCATCTTGTTACGTGCGGAGTTGGGATGTTCAGGCTTGAGAACATTTGGCTTGACGGCTTTCCTTTGGAAGACATTCCTCTCGTCTCCCAGCACTTGACGAGGCTGGATTTCGTTGGTGTCTACTTGAGAAACATGATGTGTGACTTCTCGAGCTGTCCGTCTCTGGAACATCTGGAGATTGACACCTGCTATTGGTGGAGTGACATCAACATCTCATCGAAATCCCTGAAACACCTAGTCATTACAAATTGTGATTTGGGCATAGGGCTCCGCACTCTTATTTATGTCCCGAATCTTGTTTCACTAATGCTAGATGGCCATTTGTCAGGCGCTCCTGTTCTTGGGTGCATGCCGTCATTACAAGATGCATTTGTTAGGGTCACTCGTGTGGACAATCCTGGTAGTTACTCTTGGGAATGTGAGTACAAGGGCTGCTACTCTTGTTACGGTATTGTACATGACAACAACATGTGTTTCCTTCTGGAAGGGTTATCAGGAGCTCAAAATTTGGCATTGATATCTGAACCCAACACGGTATGCTTACATTTCCACTTTTGGGCATTCATAAAGTTGCTCCAAAGTAGAATTCTTTAATCATTATGTTCCCACTGCATATTACCTTCTGTTTTTTTCAATTCAATTTTTTTCAGTTTGTTTTCGGAAGGGATTTGAAGCTGTGCCCCACATTTAGCAAGTTAAAGAATTTGTTACTTGATGATCACTGGTGTGTGGCACCTGACTTCTCGGCACTAAATTGCATTCTCAAGCACTCACCAGTTCTAGAGAAGCTCACTCTTCAACTTTTCTCTGAGGTAGATATACTACTAAATGGATATCTTTTGTCTTGGTGAAGTGATTATATACAACAATGACTGATCTGGGTGAAATGTTTTTTTTTACTACAGGGTCCTCAACATAAAATAGAAATGATAGCAATACTCACTTCAATGGACAGATCAGTTGCAGTATCAGAACACCTCAAGGCAATTGAAATAAAATGTGAAGTGGTTGGTGAGGAAGTTCACAAAGTTTTGAAGTTTTATGTTCATTTAATATATGTAAGTTAACTAATGACACTCTTGGTGCTCTGTATATTTCTGTAATGTTCTTTCATATGCTGGAACGGAAACAAGAAGTGCATAAACTCATAAGTTTATTAAAAAAAGAGAGAGAATGCTTGAATGCCATATAAATTCTGAAAGAGTTAATTTCGGATAAGTACTCTTATTGTCTCAAAAATCTTATTTAAGTACACTTTTCAAACTGTTGCCACAAGACTAATAGTTTTCACACATTATCATAACACTACGACTACAGTTTCCGTAGTCAATCGTGCAAGGTATGTGTAGTTCAGTGATGAAGGATCCCAAAAACGTAGATTTAATTTGAGCCTATAAGTGCATTCTTTACTCTTCCAGAAATGGGAACTTCTTTGTGGAAGATAGTAAAAGTTAGAGTTGCTTATCAACTTCGTAGAACAAACAGAATATCTTCACTCAAGGTATATGAGTGCCAACACAATAGGTTGCTATCAAATAATTATGTTTATTCATTACCATTTATTCATTTTTCGGTGAATATTACCATTTAGTTTGAATACTCAACTCATAAGTATATATAACCTTACACAGCCTTGTTGTTGGATCGAGGGATGGGGGGAGGAAGAGAGGGGCTGCTGCGCTACAGTACCGCTGAGCTACAGTGTCCGCGGGTACTGTTCACAGCAGTGCTACTGCGGCGGCTAGGGTTGTGGGGGCGCTGGGAACGCCGGCCGCGGGGCTTTGCCCACGGCCGGCAAGAGAGAAGAGATTTTCTTCTAATCTCTTGTTTGATTAAATTGATACATCTCCTCTCCTTATATAGAGAGGTTTACTTGACCCCTAAGCAAGCGACTAATTAACCCTAATGGGCCTTGGGCCCTTGACTCTTCTAACACTACACCCCACCTGGACATGCAGCTCGTCCTCGAGTTGCAACCTAACAATGATGCTAATGATGACTCCACTAGACGCAAACCGAAAACCTAAAAACAAGCCTTTTACATCTCGGCTTATTTTAAATAAACTGCAATTCTTTATTTTTGACTCTTGAAGATACGGCGGACACCCTCCTTGTGCTGGACCTGCACGTAAGTAGCCGGCTGGATCCCATGGAGACCATCGAAACGAGAGGGGAGGACAGGTATCGCCACCGGAAATTAGTCGCAACAGCGACCAGCGGAGACGTCCTCGTGGCGGCCGGTGACGGAACATGATGGCGCTAGGCGATGTGCCTCCACCGATGACAAGGAGGAAAGCGCCTCCCCTATCGCTGCTGTAGAATTGGAGTTCGCTACCCAGCGCACGCTTGAAGACAGCGGCGAGTTGGCGCGAGCGCTGGTGGCCTTCCGACGGGACAAGGTCGCGCCCCCATTTGTCGAGGTCGCGCCCCCAATTGCCGAGGTCGATCGCTGTCAAAGCCGCCTCTTGCATCCCCAAGCGCATCTTCTGCAGCCGTCGCCGCGCTAGGAGGCCGCGTGCTGCAGCCTGCAGCCGCACCGCCGCCAACACCTGAAGGGTAGGCATCTTCCCCGCCGGCTCTGTCGAGATGTCCGCCAGTTGCTCGATCTGCTGTGACTTCTCGCCCTTGGCTTGGATCTGCTGGGTGCCGGTTATGGTGGTCCGGCGGAAGGCCGATGGCGGGAAACGCCGATTGCGCGCTCGCAAAGGAGAGCGCTGGCGCGCCCTGCTGTGTGCCGGCGAATGGAGGCGCCGGCACGCCGAGGACGAGGCCCGCCAGCTGCGTACCCGCGGATGAGGGCGCCGGCACGAGGTCGATGACTGGAGACGCCGGCTGCGCGCTCACGAAGGGGAGCGCTGCTGGCAACTCGTGTAGGCCGCTGTAGCCAGGCAGTCCGTATGGTAGGAACGGCGGCAGGCACTCAACCGGCGCAAGGGCTACCGTCGGCGGCCACCCGGGTGTGGATGGTGGGCACACGGGCGCCGAGGGCGGCGACCAGACGGGCGGCGACGGCGGCGACCATACGGGCTTCGAGGGCGGCCACGCGACCGGTGCCAGGGCCGCCATATGTGCGGAGAAGTCGTCCACCTGGCGCTGCAGGCCGTAGATTGCCGCCGCCAATGCGTCCGTGGGTGTGGTGGGGAACATGGACGGCGCAACACGGGCAGCAGAGTGGGCAGATCGGGGCCTGATCTCTGATACCAGATGTTATGGTTGTTGTTGGATCGAGGGATTGGGGAGGAAGAGAGGGGCTGCTGTGCTACAGTGCCCGCGGAGCTACAGTGCCCGCGGGTACTGTTCACAGCAGTGCTGCGGCAGTGGCTAGGGTTGTGGGGGCGTTGGGAACGCCGGCCGCGGGGTTTTGCCCACGGCCGGCAAGAGAGAAGGGATTTCCTTCTAATCTCTTGCTTGATTAGATTGATACATCTCCTCTCCTTATATATAGACGTTTAATTGACCCTTAAGCAAGCGACTAATTAATCCTAATGGGCTAAGGCTCAATAGGCCCTTGACTCCTCTAACACTTGTCCACCAAATATTGACATTATGGTTCCTAGTTCGTAGAGTGAAGAATGCTTTTCTTTGTACATTGTTGAATTTAGTCATCCTCTTATGAGAATTTTTACAATGATTGAAAAAGACAAGAGCCGTCTATCTGACATAATCGTACAGTGATCAAGGTAGAAAGTATCTCAAATTACCTAGACTAAAGTACCCGGCGGTACAAAAATATGGGACCAAGTACCAAAAAGTGGGACCGAATAGTAATTTAATTTAGTTTTGTAAATACCTTTCATTGACCAACGGCTAGAAAAAATTTCAAGGCAAAAGTGCCTGAAAGTATCAATTGGTACTTTACAATCATTGTAACAAAGCTCTCTTATATATCTGTGGTTGCACAAACAGTGTTGTATGTGTATCCGAACTCCATTTTAATATGCTTTGTTTGTTCCTCTTTATCTTATTTAGTTTTCTACCTCTTTTCTGGTTTCCATTATGTTATAATTGCTTGCTATTTTTTTTTGAGGGTCAAGGGGTGAGAGCATCCCCACCTATTCATTTCAGGGGCTGTTTGGCAGCCAAAGCCATTACAAAAGCTGGAATTTCAGCAATTTTTGAGGGGAAGGCCAGATTTACAAGAGGGTTTACATAATGGGAAACAGTGAGCACCAGGAATCAGCAATGGGAAACAGTGAGCACCAGGAATCAGCAATGACACGATCGACAGCTGGCCAGCGTTGGCTCCACAGCCGTGCGTCTTCCTTGCAGGCCTGCCACAGTCGAGCGTGCGAGGCAGGCAAACTGTTGAACACCACATCGTTGTTGTTCGTTATGTCGAGCGTGCGAGCAATTTCTATTGCTTGCTATTTGTTACATTTTAGTACCTGAGTTTATACATTGTTCGGACTTATGAGTAGGGGGAAATGGTTAGATAACATGCAGACAAAAATATTCAGCAGATACAGAAGATTATTCTTGCATGTTTTAGCAAATTTTTGCTAAGTAGAACATAATATAAATTTGAAACAATCAGATCCAGGTATAAACTGATCCCTCATTTCACTCGCTGAACCGTGTTAGATTTCTTTCCCAAGAATTAAGACCCTTCATTTCTGAATGTAACATCAGTTTCTAAAACCATTGTGCTTTTTCATTACTGTGCAGCTTTCATATTCAAGTAGGCGGGAGAAGATTTTAGCTCTCGATGGATCATTCATCTTGACCATTCAGGAGCGTACGGTTGAAGTTTGCTGTGGCAAGGTTGGCATCATCAATTCCAGTCACTGGCAGGGTTCACCTTACCGTTGGGAACCGGTCCGGTTCCGGTTTGGGCCGGTACCAAACCGGGCCAAATTCAAAATTCAAATTTGAATTCAAAAAAAATAAAAAATTCCCAAAAAAAACTTCAAGGTGCGACGAATCTAATGGTGTCAAATTTTCTCAAAAATTCGTTCGTTTAACATACTTTTCGTGCATTTAAAGTTAAAACAAAAAAGAAAAAGAAAAAATAAGACGGCCCATTAAGGCCCACTTGGTAAACCAATCAAACCGGCCGGTAAACCGGTCCAAACCGGTTACACATGCGATTTTAAATTTGGATTTGAATTCAAACCAAACCGACCGGTAAACCGGTCTAACCGGTCGGTATACCGGTACGAACCGGTTGAACTGAGTTTTTTGAATTCAAATTTGAATTTGACCGGTTTCTACCGGTAACCGGTCAAACCGGTCTGGTAAACCGGAACCGGAGGGCTCCGGTTGGGAAAAAAACCCTGGTCACTGGAAGGTGTAGACTTGGCCACGCCACTTGTTCAGAACTTTTTAGATGCTCTGTCTACTTGGATAGACCTTTCTTTTCTATGCCATGTTGCGACTTCTGTTGCAGTTACTATTCGTGTGAATTTTCTCGGCAATGTTGGCTAACTGCTATATTTCAACTAATCTTGATTGCTTAAGAAAGAGTTGGTGCCTGACTGACTAGGTATACACTAGCGACCCATGCATTATCAAGTTTCTGCCTTGCTGGAGCCCGCACACTGATGCAATGCTGCTGCAGTGCCGAATTACCAATGGAATCATGCTCATAAGATGGCAAAGGATCACTACGCTCTCGATTTGCAAAAAATCGTCACCGGACGGAAAGATCCAAAGCACCGTTTCCAAGCAGAAAGTAATGAGTAAAAGCAGTATGAAATGCAGCAGAAATTCAGAAACAGAACGTCACAACAAAACTGAATCCTATAGCTGGGGAACAAAGAGGAATGAAACCCCGAAAATCCCCACCCGGCCTGCCCCTTCCCCCGAAAACTCACTCCTGACATATAGTCGCCGAGGCAAGCAATTGGTAAAAGAATATTTTTTTTGAATGGTCGGGGGTATCCCCACCTGAATTGTATTTAAAAGGTGTGGCAGACTACAGATCAAAGGTCTTATTTTTAGAGAAAATGAGATAAAACCCACATTGCTCGGTTAATTTGGGAAAATCGGACTAAAACCACATCAACCACCTAGCTAAACTAGGTCTAAACCAACTCCAGAACCCAAGCACATGGGCAAATTGTGGCATAACCACAAATAAAAAAACACGCACACCCCAGCATAAGGGTGGAAATGTGGGACAACCACGAATAACAACAAAGCTATTGCCGGCATTAGGAAGCTAGGGTAGTCGCTTGGGCCGTCTTCCGACGATGTACCGCACCATGGTCCGTTGCAAGCCAAGTCATCTCACAAAGTCGTAGCTGCAAGTGCCGTCCATTGACGCTGCCCTATGCTGCACTTAGTTGCCGTCGTGGTTCGCTGCAAGCAGCCAGGAGACAACGACGAGACAACCCCTAGCCACCAACCAGCCATCAATGTCATATACTGAGTTGGTTGGTTCTCAAGCAGCGACACCTCCGAGGAGGGGGACGCCGCCGCCGACCGCCACGAGCCACGGCTGCAGGCTGCAATGAAACAGGTTCTCCAACGACGACGGTTCCAAGGAAGGAACGACGCCGAGGGCGCCACCGCCGCCCGCCTGAGCGAACTCAGGCAAGGTTTTCACTGAGAGAGACCTGTCAGGGACAGGAGGTCACCTCGACAACGCCCCCAAGGGGGAACACGGCGTCCACTGAACATCGTCGCTGCCGGCCCGGCCAGAGGCCGAGCAAGACTTTCGTCTAGCAAATCCCTCATCCCCCAGTCGCCGCAGCACCATGCGCCCTCTGCCGCCGCTGCCGCCATCTCGAGCCGTGGCCGCGACCGCAGCAGAGGTGGCCACCGGCCACCATGGCATCCGCCTGCACGCCCACGACGGACACCCTCGCGTGGGGATGCCGCCGCCACCGCTCAGGGGCGTCGGGGACCCCCACAACGTGCCTCCGGGCCCGTGCCGCCGGATCCGGTCGCCGACGACCACACGCAACCGGCCACGCACCACGACGGACGCTCCCGCGTGGTGGAAACTGCCGCCGCCGCCGCCTCCATGCCTGGCACTGGCACAAGCCCGCCGTGGTGGGGGGAGCCGCCACCGCATCACGTAGATCAGCCCCCGGGGGCGCCGGATCCGGTCCCCAGGATGCCGGATCCGCAGCCCCGGGCTGCCGCCACCAAGCCAGGCACCCGGCACAGCACGTCGTGCGCGGCCGTGCCTGCTCGCAGCACAGGAGAGGTCCCGCCGCCGCCTTCCCCGCAGGTGCACGGGCTTCCGGCGCCCTGCTCCGGCGGCGAGGTGGAGGGGGAGGTCGGGATGGGGGTGTGCGGCGGAGGGGGTGGGCGCCGCCCGAGTCACCCCCCGAGGGAGACGACCTTTTTCTTCCAACCTGTTTTGTAATCGTCTTGGTAAAAGAATATCAAAAGGAAACATCCGGTGAATGGCTCTGACCTTATCCCCCTGTTTAGTACGGGCCTGTAACAGAAAAAAAATGAAAATACCCATGATGAGGGTTCAGCCCATAACAAAAGTCACTTTGGGCCACAAACACAACGCATAGTACAGCCCACAACAAACCACTGACCAAATCAAATCCACCCAATCAACAAAAAATCGCAGCCATCCGAAGCCCATGAAGCGCCCCGACCAAAGATCAAGGCTAAACCATGTATTAATTACCGAATAAAGTCTCCGGCATAATACATGTTACATCAAGTGGAGTTAAGAGTTATACAGAGCTTTATTCAACATGTACACGAGGGATAAAGCGACAACACAGAGCTACACAGATCAACCATAGGATAACGACTAGCATGACGGCATGGAGGACTAGCTCTTCATCCATCACGGCTCCACTCGATCAGCTTGGGTGCGGACACGATCTACTCGTAATCTTCCGGCAAAAAGTCAGGATCCTCTGGAGAAAAATCAACAAGGGTTGAGTACAAAAGTACTCAGCAAGTTCCACCTCACCATACGGGAGGGGAATGACATG
This sequence comes from Panicum virgatum, assembly GCF_016808335.1. NCBI lineage: Eukaryota > Viridiplantae > Streptophyta > Magnoliopsida > Poales > Poaceae > Panicum > Panicum virgatum. The sequence goes on along the minus strand of NC_053138.1, from coordinate 9,168,949 downwards.
CACGACGCACATTAAGCACAATGCAATAGTAATGCAACTAATGGTATGCAACCCTTCCCGACACAACCCACAGTAGGTAGCTCACTAGTTGTCAGGACCACACAGTAGCCTGTCCATACCGTGGACACGGACCATTCGAATGGATTATACACTCTGCAGAGATCGTACACTGTACCCACACGCTCGACTGCCCGAACGGACAACCGACATAGCCGACACCCAGCCATGGTCACGCCCCAGCCCGGCCGCACAAACCCTCGGGCCCTGACCCCAATGGTCTATACCCGTAAACCATCCCTACGACCGTCAGGCTAACCAGTGGGATTAGGCTAAGTCCGGCCCATACCGGAACCTGTGGTCGTACTAAAGTAAGCTAGGTGAGATGTCAAAACAACTCGGTCCTTATTATTCACCAGGGCAGCAACCATCCTTTAACATGTCAACTCGAGCCTACCACCACGGTAGCACTCACCTGCCAGTCTACCACCACGGTAGCGCCGGCTCCAGCATACCCAGCTGCTCTAGCCTCAGCCAAAACCTTTCATATCCTAGTCTCAACTCTGGATATGCATAACTACTCATATGCATGTATGAGCACACTCAATCACTCAAGTTCCGGTATATGTAATCGATCCTAAACCTGGGCTACAACTAGACGTCCTCACATGGATGCAACCGCTCACGTAGGGGTCGATGAAACTTGCCTTCGCTTACGTACGCGACGGTGGCGGCGGCTTCCTGCTCGCGGTACGGGTCTTCTGGCTCCGGCTCGCGGTACTGGCCTTTGTACTCCTTGGCAGGCTCCTCCTCGGTCACTCCGTGATCTACGGGCGGAAACGGCACAACCGGCAAACAAACACAAGTAAGCTATAAAATAAGCTTAAATGGATTTGAAAATGGGAGGAATAGATAGTATATGATTTGAGGAAAGTTTAGGAAAAAGAGTTACGTGAAAAGGAGTTGATATGAAGGAGATATTGAGTTTACAGTATTGGTCGGTATTTAATTCCGATAATAGAATGATTTTGATTAAGTGCTCACGGCCTGGTGAATGTTTTGGGCTTTTATTAGTGTTGTGGAGTTAATGGTCAGGGAGCTGCCTGCCATCTCACCTTGGCGCGGAACAGCTCGAGGAAGAGGGTCCACCGTTGGAGCTTCGTCTCGTGAGTGAGCTGGGCTCGTGAGGAGTAGTTCAGCTAGCGGAGCGAAGCGGCTCGGTGTGCTTGGGTTGGTGACGGGGCTCGTCACGGCCATGCTCTTTTAATAGGCGAGGAGAGCAGCGGCGGCGTCGCGCAGGGACGGGCAACGGCGTGGGCTGCGGCAGCTCGTCGTCAACGCGAACAGTGGCAGCGCTGAAGGCGCGAGCGTCGAGGCGGCAAAGCCGGCGAGGACACTGTAGCGGCGTGGGGGAGGTGGGGACGCGGAGGTGGGCGGCACGGCGTGGTGCCGACGGCAGTGCGCGGTCCCGTCGTGGGGCCGGCGTGTCGCGCGTGCGCGAGCGAGAGCGAGTGCGGGTGGGGATGGCAGGGAGGGGCGTCGGCTTCTTTTATAGACGAGGTGAGGCAGTTCGCGCGGCGGAGAAAAAATCTTGGCCGGCACTGTGCGCGACGACCCCGATTTATGGCGAGGTGGGTGCCGCCATATTTGCATGACGGGTTATTTAATATTATGAGCACTCTTGCCGGCTTTCAGGAAATGGAGTGAGTGCTGCCATGACGGGTCATTTCAAGGTCAATGGTGGGGGTACTCTGTGGCTTCCGGGGGATGATGAAGTTACGGCGAAGGAGGTAAGCGCTGTTATGATTGTCTGGGAATTATGGCGTGGTACGGTGACTCGAGAGGCTTCTATGGAAAGAGATGAGATGATTTTTGTCGTAGGTGCAAGCATGCGTATGCTGGTTACTGAAGGGAACGAATGTACTAACGCAAGGCAAGAGTATAAAATAGTTTGCCTAGTAGTTATGTAATACTTCATATGACGTTAGTATTATTTTACGTTACTAGTTTAATTGCAACATAAATTTTATTTTAGTGATTGTTGGAAATTGAGGTGACCCTACTAAGTTGAGGATCTACACCAACTCACTTCAAAGTCGGTCAGCTTCTAGTTACTTAGTGTACCGGGTCTTTTTTGACGGCAGAGCTGCCTTTTGCTTCCGGGAGGCAGAGCCTACCAACAGATGAAGCTGGCTTCCGGGTGGCAGAGCCAACCTTCGATGAAGCCCAGACCCTTTTGTGATCCCGGGTGACAGAGCCAACCTTCGATGGATCACAACTTATACACTAAGTACTAAACTTAACCGGGAGACTAACACTTATAAAGACACTTACCTTATTGGAGCAACAAAGTTACAAAGGAACACACACCTTGTGGTGGCTAACCTAGCACACTCTACCTATGCTCACTTCTACCATGTCCTTGGATGTGTGTGGAATTTAGTGGAGTAGTATGGCATGGCAAGGGGTGGCACCCTCCTTATATAGGCACACATACCCTCTTGGATGAGTGACACATGTCACACTCTAGGAGGTTCCCTACAAATATCTATTTCTAGAAAATTCTAAATTTTACCATGACACGAAAATATCCAAGCTTCATGTCTTCTTATAATTCTTGTGGAGCATTCTAGAACCTTGTCATGGTGAACAAAATTATGCCATGATTTATCCTTATTTTTATAGAACCTTCTAGAAGTTTGCATTGTATATTTCAACACTCCCCCTTAATCATGATGAAAACTGGGATGTTACATCCCAGCACACAAAATGGGGGCTCATGAGGCTTTCTCATTTATCGTACGGTGCGGTGGCCCAGAAGAATCTGCAGCCCTCCTCCTCCAAAAAAAAAAAAAGAATCTGTGGCCGCATCGGCTCACAGATATGTAGAAATACTTCGTGAAGGTCGATCACACAAAATCAGATAGCCATTACAAGATTTCTGCGACTTCTTAAGTGTTTCTTTCTTTTGCGAAAGGAGTTATTAGACTTTTAATTTTTAAATATCCAAGGCTTTTTAGACTAATAGTTGAGGTAATCTTCAAGAGTTATTTATCAAAGTGATCGACAGATGATATTTTGGTTGGGAAATGTTGGCTGCTAATTTTCTTCTCAGGGAATGTCTAAATTTAATGGGAAATGCTTTCACTTCATAAGAAATTATAAGCAGAACAACAACTTGGATCGTTTGAAAAGAACAGCTTTTTTTTTTGGTGCCATGGATTGAGGTTGTTATTGTTGGCTGAGAAGAAGAGCTAAGTGTGACATATAGCACAACCCAAACAAAATACCTAAAATGGTTTCATTTGGGAGAGAAACACAAGTTTTTATTTCTTTTATTACCATATTATATTATTATTATGCAACAAAAATCGCTAACCTAAAGATTATTTCATCACAAAGACATAAATTGATTATGTGTGACGATGGAGAAGTCACTCCAAATAAATTTGTGTAGTAATGATGTCTGCTACTAATATTGATATCATTTCACTTGACAAACGTGTTCAATTACACACATTGAAAAAAGAAGAAAAAATTTCGACGACTATAAGGTGCAGTTGAACATATACATATACACAATCTTAGTACTATAGCTAATTCGTTGAATTGACTAGTAGTGGTTGACGACGAAGCATTTCTCCCTGATCTCCCCCTCGTCGCCGGTGAGGACCTCGATGTTGCCCATCCTGATCATGGACGCGGCGAACTTGACCTGCCACGCCTTGTCGACGGCGGCGTGGAACCTGACGATCCCGGCCGTCCGCGGGCTGTCGAGCAGCGTCTGGTCGGAGGTGAGCACGACCTTGTGATCGAGCACGTTCTTGAAGTACTGGTTCTCGAAGTTCGCCGGCGTGACGGGGTCGAGCGGCACCACCGTGGGGTCCATCTGGCCGTCGCTGGACGGCCACGGGCACCGCTGCTTGAGGTGCTCGGCGTAGGCGCGGTCGATGGACGGGTCGGTCCGCCCCAGCTGGCCGCTGAAGTTGTAGAGGCGCTGCGTGAAGGAGGAGCAGTGGGAGCGGCCGATGGTGTGCGCGCCGGAGAGCGTGACCATGTCGTCGGCGGAGAGGCCCTTGCGCCTGAAGCTCGCGACGAGCTCGTCGACGTGGTCGGTCGGGCCGGGGACGTTGTTGTTGAGCACCTCGTCGGAAATGGAGACGCGGCCGTCGCGGCGGCCCGAGGGGACCTGGTACTTGATGCCGCCGGCGAGGTCGGCGCCGTCGCGCGCCGCGAACGCGACGATGTCGGCGCAGGAGACGGTGCGCGGGCAGTGCGCCTCGAGGACGGCCTTGGCGTCGTCGATGACCTCGAAGCCGCGCATGCTGGGGTTGTTAGCCACGGAGTCCTTCTCGGCCTTGTTGCCCGGCGTGGAGTTGATGAGGATGGAGGCGTCGCAGCCGCGGACGAAGCAGTCGTGGAAGTGCATCCGGATGAGGCCGGCGCCGACGCCCGGGTTGCGCTCGAGGCCGCGGCGGACGGCGTTGCGCACGATCTCCTCGGCCTGCGGGCACGAGTCCTTGTAGAACCCTACCTTCAGCTTCGCCGGCGGCGAGGCGTGTGCCACCGAGGCGACGAGGAGCGCCGCCACGGCAAACGCCAACCACGTCGACCTCATCATGATCTGCAATGGATTGCCGTCAACCGCAGTCTTGCTCTTAATTAACTCTCCGCGAACCAAGATTGCTGTCTTGGAGATGAGCAGACTTGTGCTCGAGAGATGACTTGGAAGCTTTTGATGAGGAGATGAAGAATGGCGCTGCAGCTGGACCTGTATTTATACAGACAGAGCATGCATGTTGTGGCAGTTGGGGAATGGCGTGTGCATGGAACCATTTATTGTGTTTGTGCACCGAGTCAACAAACAAGACCCAATCTTTACTTGCATTCCCTAATGTTAGCTAGAGCCTCCTTCCATGCAGCATCATTAAATAAAGTAGTAACAACTAACAACATAGTGTCCAATTGCCACACGCACGAAACCGTGTCAGTGGACTTGGTATCACCATCTCGCGACTCGCGTGCGTATCTCGAGGCGCCATCGAGGTGCATCGTGATGAACAAAACTTCACTTTGGGTTTTAGCAGGAGTCAGAAAGGGTTACACATGCTCAATCAGCTTGAAGAACCGGTAAGACAGGACACAAACCGACAGTAGATGTCACCGTCTACCTCATGTTGCTCAGAGAGGCTTTGTAGCAGGAGAGGCGTACATAATGATTTGCGAAAGCAGAGTTGTTAAGAGAAAAGGATGTGTGAAGGTTGCTTGTCAAAATTCTCTGACAAAGTGCAAGTATCGGGGAGATGAACATTGACAGGGTCGGCATGGACGTCTGACCGGGACAAATAACTCGAGACGTAAGAGATTGGAGGATGAAAGCGATCGGGTGCTCTAGTTTAAGAGGGAGAGGGGATGAATTAGGTATTTTTAAAATCTTAACTTATGGCTCCAACTAGTTAGCACAAAATTTAAAATAAAATCAAGCTATCTAGATGTGCAACTACGGTTCACCTTAGTGTGAAACCCTCATCCTAAAAGAGTTTTGCAACCTATAGCCAATCCTAACAAGATACTACGCTAAGAAGTAAAGGCACACAAATTGCAATATGAAATGCGAAAACTTAAAGAGAGGGATGAGAGGAAGCGAACTCTCGACACGAGGATTTATCCCGTGGTTCGGATTGCCACAAAGACGCCCCTACGTCCACGTTGTTGAAACACTCACGAAGAGTATCGCTTCTCGGCAATCAAGTATCTTCCGTGAACACAATCACGGTCACCTTGATCCCGATCTTCACTAAGGGAGATTGCCCACAAAGGAGGGGTCTTCGTCCCCAGCACAATGTCGTCGACGCCGCTCCACACCAAGCCGGAGGGTCGTAGACTTGCCGGCGAGCCACCAATTGCTCCAAGGGGCCGACGCACCGTAATGCAAGTGTGGTTCACTCTAGAACCAACCACAAGGATCTCAACCTTGCTTGTTCACTCACTCAAGAGCTAATCTAGCACTCACACTTTACAAAGCTCATGCTAAAATATAAGGATATGATCAATGAGCTCTTGTATGGCTTGGAGGTGTTCTAGGGTGTGTATGAGATGTCTTGGGTCTCCAGCAAACTTCAAATGGCCGGGGGAGCTCATATATATAGGCCTCCAAGTCGAACTAGCTGTTTGTAGCCGTTAGTAGATTTTCTGCGTGGGCATCGGAACTTCCGGTGCTTCTGCATCTGTTCTTCCGGTCACTCACAAGCTGAAACTAGCCGTTGGCTTCTCTGACGCTTCTGCAGCTGAGTTGGCACCCATCGGTTGAACCGATGCTATGGTGTCGGTTCAACCGGTGACTCTTGATCATCTTGAAGTCGTTACCCTTGCTGACGTCATTGCCCCGACACCTTACTCCGACGCACCACTGGTTCAACCGGTGCTGAAGACTTCGCTCCTACTCGCTTGACATCGTCTCTGGAACATGGTACGTTGAATGCACCGATGCCTATCTTGAAGGCGTCGGTTCAATCGGTGCTTCACTTCTTTCTTCACTTGATCTCCAGAGGTGCTCAGTCCTGCACCAATGCCAGGGCGTCGGATCTTCTGACAACCATCGGATGCACCGATGCTATGGGCATCGGTTCTTCCGGTGCTACTGATTTCAGTAGAACTCGTCCAATTGAGCGTTTCTTTGAGTTCTTTCTTCGTGTTTTGTTTTGTATGACCTTTTTACTTCATCCCTGTAATCTAGAAATGTCCACTTAACAAAACCATTAATATCATTGATTGCGTTGTCATACGATCACCAAAATCACTCGAAATCGCATAAATGGTGTCATGTTCGTTACAATCTCCTCCTTTTTGGTGATTGATGATAACACAATTAAAGCAAGCATAAAATTTGCAAGAATTGACAAATTTAACCATTTACACTTGCTTGGATGCTTACCGTCATCTAATGACGGTTTGGCCTCCCCCCAAAACCATGATCCCCCTTTGTTCCTCCTCCTATTCGCTACTCTTCTCTCATACGTTGACTTGATCCACTTGGTATTTTTTCCTTTTTGGAATATACTTTTTCTTTTTGGGAACATCTCTCCCCATTTGTTGGGAATACACCTTGTTTTGATCTATATTTCTCCCCCTTTGTAATCAAATCACCTAAAAGGTCTTTCCCTAAAGGATCTTGCAAAACAATATAGCTCAAGAGAAGATTAGTAGCCTAGGGAGTTAGTTACATGACTTATAATCCAAATGTATGATATCAATGAAGATACCAATTGAAAATTTACTACGGTAGATCACAAAATCACGAAACTAGCATGACATGAGCTAAACTTTCCACAAGTGTGTACACAACATGATAATGTGAAAATCAAGTGTACAACTAAAAGATTCAACAAGAAAGCTTAGATCATATCATGCACGGAGGTAGCTCAAAAAAAGATAAGAAATTAACAATTATACCAATTGAATGAGTTTAGAATCCTGCATACCTCCGGAGGGTATTTTGTTTACCTTGTATGTACCAATTTTGAAAGTGACTTGCAATCATTTGAAAGTCTTTAGAAGACGAGCACTTGGTAGACCAAGATTAAGCAAATGTATGAGCACATAGCCTATGAACTTAGATATGAGCATTTAAGTTCAATAGAGCATGGCTCAATATGCGTGAAGCACAATTTATCTAATCACTCTTATAGAGTTGTTTGTTCACATTGAGCGTGAATATCATTCTCTTAGAGTGTTAACTCCATCGTGAGACTACAAAAGATAAACTTGCGAACATGTTAGTCTCAAAATCACAAACTATAGGATGAACTCCCCCTAAATGTGTGCATTTAGTGTTTGAATTACCAAGCAAATGTATGCACATTGATTTTGACACAATTGGAAAGTTTACTCTATAGCTTGTGTTCATGGTACACATATAAAATACATACCTCATGAGATCCATGTACCGTGAAAGATAATCTTGTGTAGCTTTTTACACACTTATCAAACCATAAAGTTTGCTCATGGGTTAGAATCATGACAAAAGCAACCCACCATATATAACACTAGGAGATGTAATATGCAAACATTCTAGCAAAAGCAATGGAGCTACATGATGCTTGAATTGAAATCTAGCTACCGTTACCTTATGGGGGACATGGGCAACGAATGTCCAAGTTGTGAGCTTAGCTTGTTTTGGCTTGAACCTTCACTTCAACTTGTAAGCTAAGTCTCCAAATTTCCCGAAGCCATTTTTGGGTTTCAAGTCTTCTTTGAAATCCACACCATTTGAGACCCCATCAAGTTGGTGATGATATCCTTGGGCACCCAAATGGAGTGGTTCCAACTCTTTTCCTTCTTCCCAACCTTGTGAGCAACCACATTATCATTGGTCTTCTTTTTGATCACATAGGAGGTGCTATTGCTTTTGTTCCTCCGGTTGGGCTTGGTGTAGATGAGAGAACTCTTGATTGTGAGGTTCTTCTTGTCCTTCTCATCCGGAAGCTTCTTCCTTGATTGAGGACATTTGTTGGACTTGTGGCCTTCTTTGTGGCACTTTGAGCAAGTCACGGTGGACCCCTTCTCAAGCTTCTTCACCATGTCTTCACGGTTATCTTGAGAAGGTTGGACCCTTCAATCTATACAAGTCCTTCATGAGCCTTTCTACTTCTTGCTTGAGCTCATCATTCTCCTTGGCAATGAGATCATCACATGATTCTATAACAACATTCTCATAGCATTTCTCATTGCAAGGGTTAGAGCAAGATTCATCAATTAAGTCAATGCAAGAAGTTGAAACATCTATCCTAGAAATTGGAATTGCACAAGGGATAGTTTGCTTTATTTCCAAAAAGTCATTAGTATTATTAATGCTCTCAAATTTTAATTTGAGCTCTTCATGATCCTTGTTAAGCAATTTGAATTTGCACATCAAATCTTCAAAATTTGTAGCAAGAGAAGCATTTAGATCATTGAGAGCATTAAGGTTTTTAATTTCTTTTGATTGCTTCTTAATGATTTTTTGGTGCTCATGAACAAGGTCAAAAAGTTCATCAATTGAAGGAGAGTCGGAGTCATCATCACTTACATCGCTATCCATATCTTTGGCCATAAAGCAAGTGTTGGATAATGATCCCATGCGGGTGGTGAATTTCTTGTTTGATTCATCACTTGAACTTGCACTTAATTCTTCACCACCGCTAACCCATTCACCAAATATGTCAAATGATTCATGCTTGGGCTTCTTCTCCTTTTTTTTGCTTGTTCTTCTTGAACTTCTTCTCAACCTTCATAAGTTGATAGTGAGGCCCATCTTTGAGGAAGACCATATACCCTATTGAGTTGATTTCCTTCAAGCATTTGTTCATGTTCTTTACTTGCTTGTTGAGGTTGGGGTGCATTGGCTCTTTATCATCACTTGAGGAGTTTCTTGCATCCTCTTCTTCCTCATCACTTGAGCTATCTTTGATGGCCATCTTCTTCAACTTTTTGAGTTGCTTGCATGCAAGTGCACTATGTGTTGGTGAAGAAGATGACGCTTTTGTTTTGATGTCATTGCATAGCTCATGGGCGATCACCTTGTTGAGGACTTGATTTGGTGTCATTGTGTCGAGCACTTTCTCATATAGAATTATGGTCACCAAATCATAGTCCGGCCTTCGGAGTGAGTGAAGGATCTTACGAATGAGTTCCAAATCTTCAATTTGCTTCACACATAAAGAATTAACCTCATTCACAAGAGTATTCAATCGTGAGTATATTGATTCGACATTCTCATCATCAAGTTGCTTAAAGCTATTAAGCTTATCAATGAGAACATAATATTTTTCGTTGGCAACATCCTCCGTGCCCTCGTTTTCCATAGCTTTTTAGCATTTTCACAAGAATAAACACGATTGAACACATTATCACTAAGAGAAGACAAAATTATGCATTTTCCATGACATCATTTTGCTTTCTCTTGTTGACTATTATTTTTTACACCTTCACTCACAACTCTCTAAATATTTAGTCCCGTCGCTTGGAGATGGGCTCGCATTAAAACCTTCCAACGTTGGAAGCCCGTGCAGTCGAACCGTGAAGCGGGTCTAAAAGGATCCATCCTTTCCCTCTAAGAGCTAACTCACTAGGCGGTGAAGCCTACCGATCTAATGAGCCGGTAAACACAAATTTGCCAATGGAATTGGCTTTCTTTGTGAGAGAAGTAAGTCCCGATTCTGATACCAGTTGAAAGTGATCGGGTGCTCTAGCCTAAGAGGGGGAGGGGTGAATTAGGCACTCTTAAAACCTTAACATATGGCTCCAACTAGTTTGTACAAAACTTAAACTAAATCAAGCTATCTAGATGTGCAACTACGGTTCACCTTAGTGTGAAACCCTCATCCCAAAAGAGTTTTGCAACCTATAGCCAATCCTAGCAAGATACTACACTAAGAAGTAAAGGCACACAAGTTGCAATATGAAATGCGGAAACTTAAAGAGAGGGATGAGAGGAAGCGAACTATAGACACGAGGATTTATCCCGTGGTTTAGATTGCCACAAAGGCGCCCCTACGGCCACGTTGTTGAAGCACTCACGAAGAGTATCGTTTCCCGGCAATCAAGTCTCTTCCATGAACACAATCACGGTCACCTTGATCCCGATCTTCACTAAGGGAGATTGCCCACGAAGGAGGGGTCTCCGTCCCCCGCACAATGTCGTTGACGCCGCTCCACACCAAGCCGGAGGGTCGTAGACTTGCCGGCGAGCCACCAATTGCTCCAAGGGGCCGGCGCACCGTAATGCAAGTGTGGTTCACTCTAGAACCAGCCACAAGGATCTCAACCTTACTTGTTCACTCACTCAAGAGCTAATCTAGCACTCACACTTTACAAAGCTCGTGCTAAAACCTAAGGATATGATCAATGAGCTCTTGTATGGCTTGGAGGTGTTCTTGGGTGTGTATGAGATGTCTTGGGTCTCCAGCAAACTTCAAATGGCCGGGGGAGCTCATATATATAGGCCTCCAAGTCGAACTAGCCATTTGTAGCCGTTAGCAGCTTTTCTGCATGGACATCGGAACTTCCGGTGCTTCTGCATCGGTTCTTCCGGTCACTCACAAGCTGAAACTAGCCGTTGGCTTCTCTGATGCTTCTGCAGCTGAGTTGACACCCATCGGTTGAACCGATACTATGGTGTCGGTTCAACCGGTGACTCTTGATCATCTTGTAGCCGTTGCCCTTGCTGACATCATTGCTCCGACGCCTTGCTCCGATGCACCACCGGTTCAACCGGTGCTGAAGACTTCGCTCCTACTCGCTTGACATCGTCTCTGGAACATGGTACGTTGAATGCACCGATGCCTATCTTGAAGCCGTCGGTTCAACCGGTGCTTCACTTCTTTTTTCACTTGATCTCCAGAGGTGCTCAGTCCTGCACCAATGCCAGGGCGTCAGATCTTCCGACAACCATCGGATGCACCGATGCGATGGGCATCGGTTCTTCCGGTGCTACTGATTTCAGTGGAACTCGTCCAATTGAGCGTTTCTTTGAGTTCTTTCTTCGTGTTTTGCTTTGTATGGCCTTTTTACTTCATCCCTGGAATCTAGAAATGTTCACTTAACAAAACCATTAGTCCCATTGATTGCGTTGTCATACGATCACCAAAATCACTCGAAATGGCATAAATGGTGCCATGTTCGTTACAGAGGAGGACATGGAATTCTTTATATTAGGATTAGGATTTACTCTTCTTTCGTTTACCTTGTAGCTTGCACTTAGTCAACAGATTTGGTGATCTCCATGGTTTTTATATCACTTCCTAGTAGAAAGTCGGTATCTGCCCCTGCATGTGCTGTTCTCCAAAGGCAGAAAAGTATGCAGCTTCAACACCGAGTTAAAGCAACTCATTCCTCTAGCTACTATGTACCAGTATCATGCGTGATGATGATTTGATCACAGCCGCGGTTTGATTAGATGTAACTAGCAAGGTGCCCCGCGCAATTTGCGCGGGTATCTAGTTTTTCCTCTAAACTTTTAGATTTTCTTGCATTAGAAAAGTTGAATGCAAATAGTTTTGTTTAGTTGTATCCTTGTGATTGTCTTGTTCTAATGATCATGGTCCAGACACACAGGTACATCTTTATTTTTTTACTTTATTTTTTTATTATATTTTGCGATGTGTTTTTGGATTATAATTTAGAAAAAATGAATGCTTTATATAGAAATACATTGAATGTTCTAGTTATGGTGCATGATAAATAAATTACTCCAAAATTTGTAGAAGAAGATTTAGGTAAGTGGTTTAATCTAGATACCAATAAAGTATAATATACTTTCTTTTCATTATCCTCCAATCACCCGTTGATATAGCCTCGTAATGCATGCTCTCATATTATCTTAGGTATAGTTATCTCCATAATGATTCCAAGAACCTTTGCCCGCTATACTATGGTAACCGAAGATGCATCACTGATGGTGCACGCTATTACTTTTGAACACTACATTTGGCTTGCTATCAACGGGCGTGCATCTCAAACATCAATTTTCAAGTTGCTTTGTTCTACATCTCGCATCATCGCTCCATAATGGTTGTATCATCTATCGTGCCTTCTTCTCTTATAAATATTTTTAGCTCTCGGTCATCATCAAATGACAATATTACGTAGCAAAACATCACCATCTCAGTTTTTCTTGGTGTCGCTAGTGATGATCGTCATGCTTTGGTAATAGAGACAATGCAATCCATGTTAGAGCAATCATCAACTTGGTGATAGGGCTAATATTATGTCGTGGCTATGATATGGATGCACCACCATGCAGTCATCGCTATGCTTCTAATTTTGTTAGGCTAGTTATCTATGTGTTTTTCATGTTTAGAGACTCTCATCCGCTCATCATTCTCCATATCAAAATCACTTCTTAGCAACATTTCTATCTTCCAATTATGTAGAATATGCTACTATTCGGCTAAGGTTCTTCGTGGCTAACTCATCAATTTTTTCTTTTTTAGTTAATATGGTAATTTTTAAATCGTCTTGGCGAATGTGATGGCTTCTTTTAACACTTTGTTTAAAATTCATATACAAATTGACTACTAAATTTATTAATTGAAATTCTAAATTTAGCTATTTATTAATTAATTGAACATGAAATGTTTGAGAACTTGTAGTCCCATTTATAATTTAAATTTAAGATTTATTATTTGCATTTGACCTAAACTATTTATTTAGTGATTCTTAATCATTATACAAACTAACTATAAATTGTTTTCTATATTTTAATTCTTGCACTTATATATTTATTAGTTATATTCGATAAGGACCCTTTGGTGAACTGCTAATTTTCGTAAATATTTAATTTTAAATTTAGCGATTTTGCTAATAGTAACTCTTTTATATCAAGTGCTAATGCTAATAATTTTAATTTTATTATTTTTATAATTATGACTTTATATATTTAATAATTGTATCCAACATGAACTTTTTGGTTAATTCCTAATTTCCTTATATTCTTCTAATTCCGAATTTATAGCCGCGGGTAGCTAGTTTTTTATTGAATTATTTTTGTATTTTTACCTTAAAAAACATATATTTGTTATTTTATTTATCTATCTTTCACCCTCGTTTAATATTACATGTACCTTTCTATGTATAGAAGTTTATATCAATCATTTATTTCTATACCACGTTTGCATATTTTAATACTTTAATATGCAAAATATCAATTTGAGAATCGTATGTAATATTGGGTCATGTTGAATAGTTGTTTGACCTCGATTTGTACCTTGCAATATTTTATTATTCTTAAGCGAAAAGATCTCAAACCTAGTTGTTAGAATACCTAAGTAGCTTCTAGTAGACTTAGGTCTAGCTTATTGTGGCAGCAAATTAAAAATAATCATGGATAAAGTATTTAAAAAAAGGTTGGGCCTCTTTGCTGGCTTCGGTCAAAACATATTATTATTTTTATTTATTTTCAATTGTCCATATAAAACTTATATACATGCTATATTACTATATATCTATATATTAATTTTTATTCAGTGAAACCTATTGGTATTTTCTCCATTTATGTAGATTTTTTTATTTATTTTTAGTCCATCTGACTGATTGCATAATTGGTCAACTTCATACTTTTGTCATCTCGGCGATGTATAGTTTCAGACATGTTTTCGCTGTTGTTTCTAACTCTTTTCTTTTAACTTCCATTTTCTTGAGCTATTTCGATTGATTTCTCCATCTTCCGCTTTTTTCTCCACACATTTGAAATCAATTAGTGTATTTCACGTCCGATGCACCTAACAGAGTAGTTCCCTGTTTAGTTCGACTCACTTGCTGAGTTTAGATTGTGTCTCTTGCTGTTTTTTCCTAAGCGAAGAGGAGAAACAACACCAACCGGATTGAATTATTTTGTTGTAGGCTATCAACTTAGGGCTAGTTTGGCAGGACTTCGGCTATGGCTGAAACGACTCCGGTTGTAGCTCCGTTGATGGAGCAACTTCTCTAATGGAGATGAAGCTTGGAAAACGTTTGGTAAAACTACTTCTATTTTTTCATTAATACATGGAAGATGTTAAATATGCAAAGTGCTCCTAGTTTATGATTCTTTACAGATAAATTTTATTATTCTCCTACAATTTATAATATGATTTTATAATAATATAATTTTATATGAAGTAATATAATAGTAATATAATAATAGAATAAGCTAAAAAATTATCTTTTCTTCTTTTTTCCCCTCACTTTTGTCATTTTTCCTACCTTTCTTTTCTCTTATCTCTTTTTCTAGTTTTTTATCCGATCTACTTTGCTCCTTCTTTATCCTTTCCCCACACTAGTTATGTATAGATTATGGAATATGTAATATTTTAAAACACGGTACAAGTCAAGACACTAATGGAAATATGGATTCTTATGCGAACTTTGTATTTGCTACGGGCTCTGTTTTGGTAATACTGACTTTGAGTAATTTAGAATATTGTACCTTCATTGAATTCAACATGAACTCTTCTAGTTAGTTTAGACCACGTTGTGTCTCCTTTAACACTATTACATTTGATAATAGATAAATAATTAATTATTATACTTAGAAAGGTTAATTTTTTCTTCATGTTAATGGAATTTAACGCTTTGCCTACGCATCAAGAATATCACACGTGTGTATGGTTCAGCGTGGCGCATGGAGGGTATCGTACTTTCGTCTTATTATGGATACGGGCTCAACCACATTGGTGCCTTGCTATTCGTAATGCGTGCTGCTAGCTTCTTGCTATTTGAATAGCTCAACATATAGTTTTGCGCACTCCACAGCATCAGAGGACAAACTCGCTGAATGCCTAAGTTGAAACAATTTAATATGGTGCAGATCGATATATGTAGGGCGAATATTTGAACCACAATTCTATAGCCCCCAGTACTGGCATATGCAAGTCCTGCCTCTTATTTTTGTCGAATTGCTAGTCATGCTGATCAGTTTCTGTACGCATAGCAAATAAAACAAATTAGGTTGTGTTTAGATGCTGAAAAAATTTAGACGAAATTCACTGTAGCAATTTTCAACCGAAAGTAGAAGGACTAAACATGATCTAATTATAAAATTAATTACATAGATGGACGGGAAATCGCGAGACAAATCTATTAAGCCTAATTAATCCGTCATTAGAGGTTGTTTACTGTAGTACAATATTATCTAATCATAGTCCAATTAGACTTAAAAGATTCATCTCACAATTACACTCGGGGTTATGGAATGAGTTTTATTAGTTATCCACATTTAATACTTCTAATTAGTGGTCAAACATTCGAAATTACTGCAGGTCCTAATTTTTTTTGGAATCTAAACATAGCCTTAGGACGGAAGCTGCAGCACTCAAATCGAGCTCCTCATCCGCGGGATCAAGTTGTTTCCTGTCTAAACGAAGTTCTCATGTCTCAATTTAATTACTTCTTGTCCAAATTGATTTTTCTCATCTACAGATTGCGGCCTAGCCAACCGTCCAACCCTATCGAGATCTTGTTTTTTATTGGATTGAACTTTTTTTCATCAATAATTATGTTGCTAATTCTTGGATTTATTAGCTTGCATCTATCTAGGCCGGGTGTCTCATTATCTAAAATTGAGCTTGCATCTATTTAATAATGTGAGCGACGTAGAGGACATGATGCATGGGGGTGCTGTACGTGTGTGATTAGGGAAGGGAAACATAGAATCCATGTCCATGTTATCGTATTCGGCATGAACTCTTTGGTCATGTCCTAATTTTTTTAAATCCGAAAATAGCTATTTTCTAATTGTATTTATATGAACTCTTGAGTTGATCTAGACTGTTAGATCTTCATAAAATCCAACGGTGCAAATCTTCTCTTTTTTAGATTAACGTGAGAATTTCTAGACTCTCTCGACGAACGTGGTGACTTCTTTCGACTTCTTTTAACCTTCTCTTATTAATATAATTGATTAATCGCTGCGCTTTGGAACTTTTTTTCTGAACATTTTCGTTTCTACCTGAAAAGTGGAAACACTTTTAGTTTGTCCCATCGACGATGCAACAGGTAGTAGCTTAGGTAGCTGTACCCACAACACAACAACAGCTAGCCAACAAATGAACAAATTACAAATGGGAGGAGATGAGAAGAATACACAGATATCAGCTAGGGTTTGACTATGTACAAGGAGGACAAAGATACTTTCTCTACACTGTGTCTCCACAGAAACAACGTTGTGAGAGTCAACTTCAGACCATGCGGATTATTTTTGCCGGAGGACCCATGTCCCAAGCTAAGTCAGATCAAATGGCCGACAGCAATACAAAAGACGGTGTACGCTTTGCTGAATTGTGGCTGAGGAATAATTCAAAACTTTGCACTGTATGTACAAGATTTGAATGAAGCCTCTCTCTCTCTCTCTCTCTCTCTCTCTATATATATATATATATATATATATATATATATATATATATATATATATATATATATATAGGGAAAAGGGCCGGGGGATTAAAACTTCGAATTATTCATGTAGTAATAACTTTTTGATGAAAGTTAACACGGTGATCCATTATTGCATTTGCAGCATGTGTTGGGAGAAAAGATTAGGAAATGAGGAGACTGAACTTGACAAAATGTTGAGGTTCTCTTGTCAAATCGCCCTTTAGTTGTGCACCAACAAACCTTGATTAATGGTTAAGGTGTACGTAGCATAGCTCTATTATTGGAGCAATAGGTCACATCTAATATAGTTTGACTCCACCCACCATAATTTGCATCCATTCTCATGGTGTACAAATTACAAGTGCAGGCTTTGTAGTATGGTACAGTGCGTCATTTTTTGCAATGAAAAGAAAAACTATCATATATTTGAAAAAAACATACAAGAGATTGTTCTTTCTTTGGAAAAAAGATTACTCCTATTATTGTGCCTTCATTTCTTCTTCTTTTTTCTGAAGGAATCGTGCCTTCATTTCTGAGGTGACTGTTCTTGATCTCATTCATGCCTAGTTGGTTACTTTGTTTCTCTTCACTCTGCAACGCAAAATAAAAATAGTTGGGGTCCGTTCAAGATTTTCGCGCTCTCGGCTCTTCAGAGCCCGGCCCACCAATCTAGGCAATCGTGCAATTGGGCTCCAAGCCAGTTCTCCGGCTTTTGCAAGCTCCGTGTAGAGAAATGGGACCTCATATATATAGAGTGGCGAATCTTTTTTCCGGGCCTGCAGCGTATAAGGCCCACTACCCGTGTCACAGGTCCAAGTCTTGATGACTGGGATGAAAGCAGAACCAAAAATACAGGAAACGAGTCAAAAAAAAAGACCGTTTGGTGAATGAGTTTTCACCATTTTCAATAGTTATCTCCAATGGAAATAGCACGAATGTAAAAGGGTGACAATTAGTAGAGAAACTGAACCTGACGCTCTGCTCACGCCCTTAGCCTACTGATAGCTGCTAGTAGCAAATGTAGCATGCAGGAGTCTCAGCTGCTAGTCGTACTCCTACTAAAGGTACTACTACTAGGTCGTTGGATCTGAAGCCAAATTCAGTAAATTTAACTAATTAAGAAAATGGAATCTGACAATATGATGGTTGGATTTACGCTCTGAATCCAAGGATCCGGATCTGGCGCTTTCGCAGTTCGCACGACCGCAGCACTCCTCAGACCCCTCCTCATGGCGCCGTCCTCTTGCGGTCGTTCGTCCCAGTCCTCATCTCACTGCCACTGCCACTGCCACCATGGTCCATGCATCCATCCCCACGGCCGCCGCCGCCGCCGCCGCCGCCGCCGCTTACAGTCTCCAATCCAACCCCCTCGTGGCGGCGAGAGAGTACATGCACAGACACTGCAAGCACAGATCTGCAGGCCCCAATCAGACAAGACCTCGCGCATGTTGATATACTAGCTGGTCAACACCACATGGCACGCTGGATCGCTGCTGGTGGCCATGTTATTCCTAGCAAGGTGGCTAGCTAGCTGCCACTTCGCCAGTGACAGTGTAGGTCCTCCATGGATCCATCATACGGTAGTTCCGGCGTCGATTTGTATATATATATAAAAAGGCTCGTCTGCTCTTCCCCTTCCTGTTAGGCTGTTCCTACTAGCTACCTTGCGAGTGCTCTGTCTATCCGCAGGGCCATCCTGTACTGCTGTACAGTGGTGGTGGCTGTGCAGAGTGCAGAGTGCAGAGCAGCAGAGATGGGCGCCGCCACTGCTACCAGAGCTCTAGTACGGCTGCAGCTCGCCGCGGCGGCCGTCGTCGTGGCGTGGGCGTGCTGCGGCTTCCGCCCGTCGGCGGCGCAGCTGCAGGTGGGCTACTACAACGCCACCTGCCCGGGCGCCGAGACCCTCATCGAGACCATCGTCCACGCCGCCGTCCGAAAGGACGCCGGCAACGGGCCTGGCCTCATCCGCCTCTTCTTCCACGACTGCTTCGTCAGGGTAATTCCCCAATGCCAATGCCAATGCCAATGCCAATTGCCAGCAGCAATTAATTTGTTGATGCCAACGATATGATACAACGCAGGGCTGCGACGCGTCGGTGCTGCTGGACGACCCGACGGGCACCCCGGGCAACGGGACGGTGGAGAAGACCTCGCCGCCCAACTTCCCCAGCCTCCGGGGCTTCGCCGTCATCGACCGCGCCAAGCGCGTGGTGGAGCGCCGCTGCCCAGGGACCGTCTCCTGCGCCGACATCGTCGCCTTCGCGGCGCGCGACGCCGCGCGCATCATGGGCGGGATCAAATTCGCCATGCCATCGGGCCGCCTCGACGGCCGCGTCTCCAACGCCTCCGAGGCCGTCGCCAACCTGCCCCCGGCCTCCTTCAACCTCACCCAGCTCGTCGCGCGCTTCGCGGCCAAGAACCTCACCGCCGCCGAAATGGTCACGCTCTCCGGCGCGCACTCCATCGGGCGCTCCCACTGCTCCTCCTTCTCGGGCCGCCTGTACCCGCAGCTCGACGCCGCCATGAACGCCACGCTGGGCGCGGCGCTCCGGGGCCGGTGCCCCGCAGCCGCGGGGCGGCGCGACCGCGTGGTGGACCTCGACTTCAAGACGCCGCTGCAGCTGGACAACCAGTACTACCGCAACGTGCAGACCCACGAGGTGGTGTTCACGTCGGACCAGTCGCTCGTCGGCCGCAGCGACACGGCGGCGCTCGTCGCGCTCTACGCCGCCAACCGGACGCTCTGGTCGCAGCAGTTCGCCGCCGCCATGGTCAAGATGGGCAGCATCGAGGTGCTCACCGGGCCGCCCGGGGAGATCCGGCTCAAGTGCAACAAGGTCAACTAATCAATCAGCTGTAGTTCAGCACTAGGGAGGGAATCATCGTCGGGACCTTTCTCAGATAACTCGAATCAAATCAGAGGCGCCATCGATTGATCGATCGATCCATCCACCTGCATTGTTCATGTGTACTTAATTGTACATGACACATATGGTCATTCCTTCCATTCTGCCTTGTACTTTGACAATTATTACCACTTGCGCGCATGATTGTACTAAGCTGTAACATAAGAGGAAGAGACTGTAGAATTTAATCGATTTCATCGGCACACAACCGGATGGTATCTGCTACTACAATGGTGGTAAATAATATATTGCATTGCATTCATTTGAAAAATGAAGCTAAGAACAACAATCCATGCATGTATCTGTCCTGCTGCCATCTGAATTGACAATCTCCTGAAGTTTCTGTCTGCATCTAGGACGAACAGCCTAGTCACCCGTCACCGAGACCTCTCGCATTGGCATTGCATCGCGTGTGAAAGCTAGCTAGCAAGCAGAACCGGTGGTTCCGGCTGGAGGCCGGTAGAAGACCACGAGCACATGAGGTAGACGGAGAGGGAGAGAGCCATATGCAATTTGCAAAGGGGTGGGGGGCATCTTCTGCCTGGCGAGCACCTCCGCGGCGCGAGGCATGTTTTGTTTCCTTGTCGCTGGGGCGCCTCCGATCCCCCACACACCGTCTCTCTCTTCTCCACTTCTAGTTGGTCTGGTCGTCTTTCCACATCGCTCGAACGAAGAACATGCGCGCATGTGCCGCGACATGGGCCGCCTCCAATTATCGGCACACCTGCATGAATGCGCAAGTACATGGAGATGGCGCCATGGACAGACAGGAGCTACAGCTTGGTGATGACTGACGGCTGATGGCCCTGCTGATTGGCCTCATGTGGCAAGTTCAGACCAGCCGGACCGGAGGAAGAAGCTTCTGCTCCTGCTGCTTTTACTATTTCGACACCAGTAGTGGCGACTGGCGAGGTAGTTAACCGCATCGGGATCGGCGCCGGGGAATGGAGAAAAACTGTCAGCGATCGAGTCATTGACTAGGATAGAATACCTGCACGACCTACCAACCATTTCTGCAATCGAGAGTATCACTGCATGACTGCATCTGTGCATCGCCTCTCGCACTGTCCTTTTTAGGCTTCCCACCCCGTAAACACAAAAAAATCGTAAACCCAAAAAAGTGAAAATAAATCTTACTAATTTGAAGTACTAAATGAAGTCTATTTACAAAACTTTTTGCATGGTCGGGTTGTAAATCGCGAGACGAATCTAATGAGCCTACTTAATCCATGATTTGCAATAGTGATGCTACAGTAACCATCAGCTAATTATTGGTTAATCATAGATTAATTAGTATCATTAGATTCGTCTCGCGATTTACAACCCATTTGTGTAAAAAGTTTTGTAAATAGACTTCATTTAGTACTTCAAATTGGCAAGATTACCACGCAAATTTTTTTTTGCGTTTACAGGTAAAACAAACTAAACAGGGCTTACTGGAAACCTTTGCTCCAAGTTGATGGATCCTTCCCCTGCAGCTTTAATCATCACTCGATCCACGTTGCTAAACAACTGGTGGTCCTGCAAGAGGACATGGGGCGAAGGTTCTCTCCTCTGGCAGCATCTGCAGCTACCTTACCGTGGGCTGCAGGGAAGCTACAAAGGTGGCTGCTGAAGTGCTGGATGGGCAGAGGAAGAATAATCTTCTGCTCCGTCAGAGGACAGTGCCGCTGGGGCACGCCGTCCTTGGATCCTAGCGCCTCCCTGAGCTAGCTTCTGAGCCTCATGCGCATGCATGGCGCTTGGCCTGATTGAGGTTGAGAGATACAGGATAACGGTTTGTGACCCCCTTTTTTTTCTATCGTTCCAGAATAATGTAGGGCACTCACTTTGGATCCTTGTGGCCCGACATGGCACGCACACATGATTGCCAAAATCATGCACATGCTCGTAACTGTGCTAGATGCCTTACCTTTTCTCCCTCCGCATTGTATAATCAGGACTGTACATGGTTCTCATACTTCTTCATATGGGCTGACAGTTACTCCCTTGTGCCGACAAAAGAATTCATCCACTCATGAATGCTTGGCATTTTCATTTTGGATGATGGCACTGTGTTAAAGAAAATTGTAACTTTGACCACTATTTTCGACATTGAAGTATATATAGTTGTCCAAGCACTACTACACAAGCAAGATTTAATACCGGTTTGGAACCTCTGGATACGTAGTACCGATTGTAGCAATCGGGACTAAAGGGTCCATGACGCTAAAAAATCTTGCATGTTTTGTATAGCTTTCTTGCCACCCCACTTAAACAACACATATACGGGTCTAGTTAGGATGCTATCATTTTGAACTAACCCGTGAAGAACCCTTTAGTCCCGGTTGGTAACACCATACCAAACGGGACTAAAGGTTTGGGCTTTTAGTTGGGACTAAATATATACTTTTAGTTTTGGTTGGTAACTCCAACTGGGACTAAATAGCCCCCGCCCCTTAGCCGTTGGACCTGGGACTAATGTCTAGATTAGTCCTGTTCTCCTGGGCCCAACTATGCACGAGATGAATGCTAAAGATTGATACGGTGTTGTGTAGCAGAATACATCTCAAACCGATACATTTAGAAGAAACGCACCAAGTAATATGACCATGCTAATTCTTAAAATGACATCTCTTGTTGTCATCAGAAGCATGAGAGAAGTGTTTCCCCGGCCCCCTCACAACTGTGGCCGGTCTTTGCAAGAGTATATTTTTTTCCTACTTAAAAGGAACCTCTAAAATCTGTGTATTCGTTCATGTGGGAGTGAAATGATTATTATGATTTTTTTTAAAACTTCATGAACCGCACGTTACAATAAGCATGTTTTAAGTCATTGAATTCTCTGGAAAGAAGAGTTTTTTCATTAGTCTTTTTGTGCTTTTTTGGGCCAGCTGTCGTTATTTGTTTTCTTGAGAGGAGGGTGTATTCTGTGCAAAAGAGAATATTTCTTTTGAAAAAAGTACATGACCACTCAGCCGTTGGGCCGGGTTAGGGATTCGAAACCACTTAGGCCCAGGAAAGGTTCATGCAATATTGAGCCCAACAGAAGAATCAGCCCAGACGAATTATTGAGTGGGCCAAGCTCTTCACACGCTCCCAGATAGAGAGAAGTCACAAGCTTGCGTTTTTTATTTTTATATTTTTCAAAATCGTTTTTTACAGAAATATATTTTCAGTTTCACAATTTACAGGTTTATACCCCTACCGCCCGGCAGGGGGGCGGTAGGCTCCCCCCAATATAAAAGCCGAGGTCCCCCACACCTGCATTTGCAGCAAACAACATCCATAGAGGGAAAAAGGAGAGACGTGGGGTGAGGGAGGGAGTTGCAACAGCGAAACCCTGCCAGATTTCGCACTTGTGATCTGCATGTAAGTTACGTATGAATCCATTAATATTGTAAAGCAATTTAATTTAATTAATGCTATAGTATTAAAATTTTAGTTCAGTATTAAAATTTAAGTTTATTACAGACTTGTTTCTAAATGAATTATAAATTAAAATAGAATTAAGTTTTGGATAGTGAAATATAGTATTAAACTTGTTTCTAAATATTGCAGCATAAGGCAATGGCTGCCTCCAATTTTAGAGGATTTTCATGGACCGAAGAAAAATCTAGTATAATACTTGAGATCATGACACATCTTGTAATCAGTAAGAAGTTGGATGTATTAGCGGATGGTACGATAGAGATGGTGTTGTCAAAATTAGTTCAGTTTAAAGATTTCACATTGTTTCGAAGTATTACAACGCAAGATGTAAAGGAACACCTACTAGAATGTCGTAATATATACATGAGGGTGTGTGAACTAGCGAATCATTCTAATGTTATTGGATTCTTACAAAGTACTTGTAAGATATGGATGCGGTCAGAGGTGTATGAGATGCATATTAAGGTAACTCTTATTCAGTTCTAATCCCGTCCGCCATTTGTAATCCATATTTACGAAATAGTAAAATTATTATGTAATTATATGCTAGGATTACCCCGAGGAATTAAAATATTATAAAAAATGGTAATTCTATAACCATGCTACGACTTCAATTATAACTACTAATCCGAACCCTAAGCGGTTACAATTATAAAAAAACACTAATTATAACCATAGGAATCCGGCAGGGCTTCGCTGTTGCAACTCCCTCCCTCACCCCACATCTCTCCTTTTTCTCTCTATGGATGTTGTTTGCTGCAAATGCAGGTGGGGGGACCTTGGCTTTTATATTGGGGGGAGCCTGCCGCCCCCCTGCCGGGCGGTAGGGGCCTCCATACGATAAAACACAAAATTTAATTACATATAAGCCCCTACCGCCCGGTAAGGGGCGGCAGGGTGCCGCCCGCCCCGCAGACGGGCGGTAGGCCCCCTGCCGCCCCCCTGCCGGGCGGTAGGGGTATAAAATTGTAAATTGTGAAACCGAAAATATATTTCTGTAAAAAACAATTTTGAAAAATATAAAATTTAAAAAAACGCAGCTTCTCTCAGCAACAAAGAAACAAAACGAGCACCCTAAAAAAAGAACGAAAGCTAGCAATCCTTCAAAAAAAAAGAAAAAAAGAAAAAAAAAAGGCTCCAAGCTTTCTTAGCCCTCTCGTCTAGAATGAGAAACTGTGTAGATTGCAAGAAATAGATATGTTTTCTTTGTCGACTCGTCCATGTTGTCTAACATAAAGCAGCTGCTCGATCCCACCATAATTTGGGTCTCAAAGTTGAGTAAACACCTTATATATAGCCGATTCTCAAACAAATGAGCTTCACGCATAGAAGGTTACTAGTCAAAAGCAATCTGAACAATGTTTTTAATAAATTCTGCAACATGACAATAAAATATTACCGTGATGATTACAACAAAACACATCAGTTGCTACCTTGTCAGTTGCGGGTGCGAGGCTTCTAATTAAATAGTGCTTTTGTCAAATGTTAATAAAAAATCAAAGGAAAATCTCAAAAAATAAATGTTGTGACCATTCAAAGAGTTCTAGAAAAAATGGTGGAGAAGAATTTAAAATTCCATAAAAAGGAATAGTTCCAAGAAGAATCGTGCACACTAAGAAGCTAAGGCAAGACTCAAAAAATCAGCTAGCTGCATCTGTGTGTATGGGTAGCTAGGTGGGTGGGTGCGTGGGGTTGGGGGCGGGGGCGGGGGGGGGGGGGGGTGTTCTCCAAATTAATAAACCAAACTAATAAAAAACAAGCATGTCCTAAAAGGAGTTGACCTATAACCTCGGTCAAAAACTCAAAATTGATCTTGGCGAATGCGTCCCTGCCACTGCCTGTAGTGAGGTCCTTTTCACCTTGTAATCCTTTTTTTTCCACACTTGCTCGTACCGAATTGCTGCGTCAACTTCCCTCAGCATGTTGCTGCGTCAACACATCAATGAAGTTTAATTTTATTCTATTATTTGGAAACAATGAACTGAAGTACGTTCTCCCGCATTTTCTCATACTAAATTACCGCATCAACGCACTTAAATTTCCTAAAAAAATTGCTGCATCATCGATCGGCAATGAGATTTCCCAGGGCAGGTTAATTGAACTTGTTGCTTGCATTATTGGATATAGCACCATGTTGACTTTTGTTTCACAGAGTTGCTTCTGAGGAGATGCAGTGTGGAAAGTATCTTGGTCCTAGTATCTCTGTACTCTTCTCATCTCTTCGTATTCATTCGTAGTGCGTATCTGCTCCGCACCCCAACCAACCAAGGTCTAAGGCTAAGTTAACTCAAAAGACTAGCCTGATGAGTGAGGACTGCCCTACCTTATATATATGTTGTGCTTTATCACCATCAATTTTTGATGTGAGACTAAATCTAACATACTAGCCTAATGATAACATAATCCATATGATCACCAGATCGATCTCTTTGACTTGGTTCTATGAGATATACAATGTAAACGATGGAAAGTGAAAGAAACTTTTGTTTAAAAAAAGGTCGACAGAAACTCTTCAAATTGCGATCATACAGATGCACACACGGCTTTGATTTGTCCCGGCCGGTGATGCGTTATCGACCATGTCAATCTGAATAACATCTGAAACTTTTACTTCGTCGAGAAGAATTTTGTCAAGCAAACATTCCGATCGACGTCGTTTTCTTTAAACAACTCTCCTTTGCAAATCATTTGCCGCTACAAACAAAGTCTCGGCAACATTAGGTAGACGGTGACATCTAAATACACCACACTGTCGGCTGCTTTCGCCTCTCTCGGTCTTACTCTTACCAGTTCTTCCAGCTATGTATGCCATGCATCACAACACACCAAAGTCAAAATCGCCTGCATCATAATATAAGGCATGGTTCATCGAGCACCGTCCATCGGGCCTCATCAATACTTGCATCGTTAGGTTGATGCGTATGCAATGCAAGGACACAAGTTGTTAGAGTAAAATACATGGCCGGTCCTCGAACTTATCTCAAAGTATCATCTAGGTTCTTAAATTCTCAAAATATATTTTTAGATTCATAAACTTGTCCGGAGATGTCATTCGAGTCTCTAAACTCTCAAGATGCATCTTCAGGTCCCCAAACTTGTCTTGATATATCATTTCCGTCCCTAAACTCTCAAGGTGAATTTTCAAATCCCTAAAAATTACTATTAATTAATTCTATTCAAAATGGATTGTTTATTAAGCTATTTTCAGCCAATTCATTTATAAATCTTACCATTGAGACCATTTAATTCTGAATTAGCTGCTTATTAATCATGCATAATGGGTTAATCTAGATCAATTGATATCAACGATGTATATTATAGTTTTCCCTTTTAACATGGAGATATCATTGCTAATTCTGAATATTTTCTACTAACTATTTTATATTTTGCATGTACTTTGTGTAAGTTTATTAAGATAATTTTGTTCTCATTCTCAATAAAAATTAAAATAGCAATTTTTTATTAAATTTAAAGTAGCAAAAGAACTTTTTATTAACTCAAAGTAGAAAAAAATATTTATATTAAATTAAAAATAGCATCTTGAGAGTTTAGAGACCTGCATGACACCGTGAGACAAGTTTATGGATCTAAAAATATATTTTCAGATATTAGGGACTTATGTGACACCTTGGAACAAGTTTAGGGATCTGAAAATGCATTTTGAGAGTTTAGAAACCTGGATGACATCTTAAGACAAGTTTGAGGACCACCCATGTATTTTACTACAAGTTGTTATTACTCCCTTCGTTTCAAATTGCAGGTCGTTTGATTTTTTTGACCCCAAGTTTGACCACTTATTTTATTAAAAAATTTATATAAAATATCACTTTTTTTGTTGTGGGTTGCTTTATCAATACAAGATCTTCAAGAATGATTTAAATTTGATAATGTTTGCACAAATTTTTTGAATAAGATGAGTGGTCAAATTTAGGGTAAAAAAAATCAAACGAACTACAATTTGGAATGGAGGTAGTATTTGTTAGGTTGATGCATGCTTAAGGAGGCTGCGTTGCATTTGGGCTTTGGCAATGGCAGGATTGGGTCTTACTCTTACGTGTTGACTCGGTGCAAAATGAAGCTATCCATCCCCAACTACTACAACCAGGGCATGCATGTGCTCCCTGTATAAATAGAGATCAAGCAGCTGCGCCACTCCTCATCTCTTCTCAATTCCCATCACCATCTCCTCTGAGCTCAAAGCAGCCACCCTGATTATTAATTGTATCTGCAGAGACTTCAGAGAGAATTAATCAGAGTAGCATCTGACTGATCAAACAATCCTTTGTTCATCATCATGAGGTCGACGTTGCTGGCCTTTGCCTTGGCGGCGCACGCCTCGCCGTCACTGGAGGTCGGCTTCTGCCAGCACTCGTGCCCGCAGGCGGAAGAGATCGTGCGCAACGCCGTCCGCCGCGCGCTCGCCCGTGAACCGGGCCTCGGCGCCGGGCTCATCCGGATGCACTTCCACGACTGCTTCGTCCGCGGCTGCGACGCCTCCATCCTCATCAACTCCACGCCGGGCAACAAGGCCGAGAAGGACTCCGTCGCCAACAACCCCAGCATGCGCGGCTTCGAGGTCATCGACGACGCCAAGGCCGCCCTCGAGGCGGACTGCCCGCGCACCGTCTCCTGCGCCGACGTCGTCGCCTTCGCGGCGCGCGACGGGGCCTACCTCGCCGGCGGCGTCGAGTACCAGGTCCCCTCGGGACGCCGCGACGGCCGCGTCTCCAACGCCGACGAGGTGCTCGACAACAACGTCCCCGGGCCGACCGACCTCGTCGGCGAGCTCGTCGAGAGCTTCGGGCGCAAGGGCCTCTCCGCCGACGACATGGTCACGCTCTCCGGCGCGCACACCATCGGCCGCTCCCACTGCTCCTCCTTCACGCAGCGTCTCTACAACTTCAGCGGCCAGCTGGGGCAGGCCGACCCGTCCATCGACCGCGCCTACGCCGAGCACCTCAAGCAGCGGTGCCCGTGGCCGTCCAGCGACGGCCAGATGGACCCCACGGTGGTGCCGCTGGACCCCGTCACGCCGGCGAACTTCGAGAACCAGTACTTCAAGAACGTGCTCGATCACAAGGTCGTGCTCACCTCCGACCAGACGCTGCTCGACAGCCCGCGGACGGCCGGGATCGTCAGGTTCCACGCCGCCGTCGACAAGGCGTGGCAGGTCAAGTTCGCCGCGTCCATGATCAGGATGGGCAACATCGAGGTCCTCACCGGCGACGAGGGGGAGATCAGGGAGAAGTGCTTCGTCGTCAACAGCTACTAGTCATTGCAACCTCGATCTAGAGCTACACCAGCTTTGAAGCTTTGAAATTTGAATGGGACACCACTTCCACCAATCGAATTGATTTATTTTCTTATTAATTTTATGTAATCATCGTCATATTCATCAGCCGTGCTCTTGAAATAATTTTTGGTCAAAAATGAAAAAGTTTGACTTTGAAAATTCAAAAAAATGTTATATTTTAAAACGGAGCTAGTATATTTTATGGTAGATTCAATGAAACAAATTTGGGTATTGTAAATGTTATTATTTCTTTCTATAAATTTTATTAAAATTTGCTAAGTTTGACTTAGAATTAATCTAATACGACATGTAAATAAAAACAGAGGGATTACATTTTAGATGGATTACAAAAATGTTCCAGCCTTCATCACATTGATGTCTTACGGTCACTTCAATCGTCCAAATTGCTTAATTTTCTAATTAATTCGATGTACTCGTCAATTGTGTTTGTCGAATACCCAATTTGTTTTTTAGAAAGTGTTTGTCGAGTACCTTGTAAAGCTTGCTACACATCTCGAAAACATTTCAACAGTAAGTTCCCCAAAAAATAACATTTCAACAGTAGCCCATCCGTTGTCTGCTACTCTGCTTTGGCCCAGCCCACACGAATGGGAAGGAAACTCTTCACACACGGGCCGCGCAGGCCGGATCACCGAACGTCGCTCTGCTGGTCTTCTTTCCCCACGCCTTCCCTTCCTAGCGCCGGCGACCTCGGGGGGAGCGTCGCCGCCCGCCGATTGTTTCGTCCGGCGACGAGCGTCCGGCAGGTACGCCCGCCCATTCCCTTGTGTTCGCTCCCTGCTGCGCGAAATCCAACACCCACAACTCTAATTTATCCCGAAATCCCCACCCCATCCATCCATACCCTAGCCGCTGCTCCTCTCCTCCCCGCCAGATCCGGTGGGCCGGCGACGGTGACGGCCTGACGGGCGATGCGCTGGGCGGGCCTCCGTCGGCCCGAGCAGCTCACGGCCGCACCATCTGGCAGGTAGCCGCCGGCGGAGCAGCAGTGCCTTCTCCTTCGACGGGCAACAAGGCCCGCTCCTTCGGCACCGAGGCCCATCTCCTCCCTTCGCTCCCTCAGCGCCCGCCGCTCTCCGCGCTGGTCGATAGGATGTTGGAAAATCCTTCAGCGGCAGTTGGGGGCTTGGGCGTCAGGGCATCCCTTATGCGTTAGCCCTATGTTGTTTTTTACTACTGTAATATATGCTTAAAAAGTCTCACTATTTCTGATTGAAATGTGGAAAGTGTAGAACAAGAACCTCAACTACTTATAACCCCAACCCAAAGAATTTATTCTAGAGTTTCTATCTCATTTCTTGGAGAACTTCTCAAGAACACAATCACACAGCACAGGGTGGGCTGTGAGGCAACAATAGTAAGTAGAAAATGCTAGTTGGGTTCTATGATGGCTAAGGTTCCATTTTTTTTAATTCCAGTAGTTAGTTTCTGTAAGCTGTTAGTAGAGAGTCCTCTACATAAGCCTAAGGAGAACTGTATCAGATTATAAAGCTGTGAATGAATTGAAAGCTGACTTATTGCTCCTTCATCATCTGACATAGTGACACCATTCCTGTCATTATGATAGGGGGTGAGAGTCCCCAATGCCTGCTCAAGGGAGAAGCATCATCTAGCTTTTGGCTATTTCCTACAGTTGATAACCAAAGTCATACTCCATAACTATGTGTTGACATTCGAATTTTAGTTAACATTGTCCAAAACAGATTTTTGTTCATCAGTTATCTGTGTGATGATACTGCATGCACAGTTGTATGTGTTCTATGAAAGAATGGGTCGCTCAAAATTTTACCCTGAAATGTGCTAATAAGCATGTCCTTTGAACCAGCTAAATGTACTACCAAGCTACTAAGATTGTTATCTTTATCTTTTGGCAGGTACTCAGCCATGGTGTTTCTTGAGGCGGAGATGTCATGGAATGTGTTGATCTCACCTAGCCAGCTGGACCGCAAGGGCCTCCTGCTCCGCAAGGGTATCATTGTACGTCTTCTGGAGGATGTTACGAATAGGAGGGCTTCCAAGGAGCATGGCTACTACGTTGCCGTCAATCAGCTGAAGGCGATATCTGAAGGCAAAGTGCGTGAGCTAACTGGAGATGTTCTGTTCCCAGTTACGTTCACCTGCATCACGCAGAAGCCTATGAAGGGTGAGGTCATGGTTGGACACGTGGATAGGATCCTCAAGCATGGCGTGTTTCTCAAATCTGGTCCCATCGAGAGCATCTTCATGGCTGAGAAGTCGATGAGCGACTACAAGTACATTGGTGGGGAGAACCCGATCTTCATGAATGACCACTCGAAGCTGGAGAAGGGCACTGCTGTGCGTTTCAAGGTCATGGGGTTCCGTTGGATGGAAGCTGACCGCCAGTTCCAGCTTCTTGCTACGATCGCTGGTGACTTTCTCGGGCCGCTGTGAACTGCTTCCACAGGTTAAATGCGATTCTGATGTATATTGCCCATCAGATGGTTGATGGATGGGTGGATCTGAAGTGTTAGAATGAACTTTGCAGTCAGCAGTTTCTCTTTAGTGGCAACACATGGCTGATGTCTTATCTGACGGTAATGCTATCCACTGATGCCAGAGACATTTGGCTCCGTGGTTTTGACATGTCAGTACTCAGTATGCTTGCTTGCAAAGTTGCAAGTGCACGCTACTTGGTGTTCCCTGATCTGGTCAGTGGTTGGATTTGCATTTGTATTGCTTCTTGATTTGCATGGCATGTTGATTAGGGATGCAAGTCCTACATATTTTGGGTCATTGGTCGACCCAAAACTTGATAAAATGAACTAGAGTGGCATGCTACACAATTAATTTAGGAGAAAAAATAAACTAACATGAGAAACCCAAAAACACCAATGGGTACCCACTTGCATCCCTTGTTGATTCATCCATACTTCCATTTACCTAAACCCTTCTCATATTAACTCACCATTTTTTGCGTTATATTTATCTCACCATATGAAATTATGAATCTCATCAGTTTGGCAAGACTTGAATCTCGCCAGTTCAAATGGCGAAATTAAATATGGTTTTAATCTCGCCGGTCACCGAGTCAGCTGGAAAGAGGAATAATTTCTGCAGAATCTTTGTTGAGGCAATTATATTTGAAAAACAAATCAAAAAATAAAATATATAAAACTCCATAAAAGAGGCCCGTTATACTCGGCTGAGTTGGTTTGGGCTAGCACATGGGCTTGGGAAACATCGGCCCAAAGAATAGGAGGCCCCGTTCTGTCCTTTTTTTTGGCCAGTAACAGAACAAACAGCCGGTTTCTTTTTTTGAGAAAGGCACTGAAAGCAGCAGCAGCTGCATATCTAGCTTCGCCGGCTTAGCTGCCGCTGTTGGTGGCGCCGCAGAAGTTCCTGATCTCGCCCTGGGTCCCGGTGAGCACCTCGATGCCGCCCATCTTCACCATCGCCCCGGCGAACCGCGCCATCCAGGCGACCGGGTTGGCGGCGTTGTCCTGCACCATCTTGGCCGTGGCGGCGCTGCTCGTCAGCGTCTGGTCCGACGTGAACATCACCTCCCCGGTGGCCAGGTTCTTGTAGTACTGGTTGCTCAGCACGTTCGGGTCCGTGACGGCGTTGTTGTTCACCGCCGTGCTGCCCGGGCCGCCCCGCGGGCACGCCTGCACCAGCGCGGCGGCGAGGGTGCCGTTCAGGGTCGGGTCCGCGGCGGGGTACAGCCGGGGCGTGACGAAGGAGCAGTGCGTCTGGCCAAAGGAGTGCGCGCCGGAGAGCGCCACCAGGTCGTCGGCGCTCAGGCCCTTGGCGGCGAAGCTGCCGATGAGCTGCTGGACCTGCATGGACGGGCCGGGGATGCTCCCGAAGATGTCGCTCAGGTCGGAGGCGAGCCCGTCGCGGCGGCCGCCGGGCATGGCGAACGCGAAGCCGCCGGAGACCATGGTGGAGTCGCGCGCCGCGAAGGCGAGGACGTCGGCGCACGAGACCACGCCGGGGCAGACGGCCTCCACGGCCGCCTTGATCGTGTTCACGGCGTCGTAGCCGCGCAGCGGGATGGCCAGCTTCTCCGGCTGCGGGTTGCTGTTCGATTGGTCAAGTAGAATGGAAGCGTCGCAGCCCTGAAAATAAATAGAAGTAGAAATTAATCGATATATATGAATTCCGATCATCAGTGGTACTTGTAAAATGTATACCAATTAAATAAGCTTATAATGTATACATTAATTGAATCAAAATTTCAAACTCTAAAGGAAATCAAATGCATAGAAAAGAATAGATGACGCAAACAGCAGGGACGTAACGAAAAACGTACCCTGGCAAAGCAGTCATGGAAGAAGAGGCGCACGATGGCGGCGCCCATGGTGGGGTTGCCGGCGATGACCTTCATGGTGGCGTTGCGGACCGCCTCCTCGGCTTTGGGGCACGTCGGCCTGTAGAAGTCGTACTGCAGTGTCCCGGACGCCGTGCTCATGAGTGCAGCCGCGGCCAACGCCATGAGCAGCAAGGCCTGATGACACGCCGAGATCGCCATCACCATGTGTTTCAGTTTAAGCTACCTAAAACCTTTCTGAAATCTAGGGCTAGATATCAAGCCGTGCGTGTGTGGTAATAAGAGAGCGTGGAGAGAGGGAATGCGTGAGTGTGATGGCGACACTTGCGTGGTCTGTGCAGGTACTTATAGAACGTGTCAATCCACCTCTGCAGAGAGTTCACTACTGCATTTGCTTTATGTTTGTGATAACGCTAACTGCAACTGCAGCAATGATTGAGAGGCTACTACCACACACCATAAACCGGTTACAACTATTGGTGGTTAAGTGCGGTACTCTAGCCTCTCGTTGACACTGCCGAGTTCAGCACGTCGCGCCTATTCGCTCTCGGAGATCGGAGCATTTGCTAGTTTGAGCGCATTGACAATTGGGTGTGTGAGGAGTGACAAATGTCCACAGAACCCAGCTAGCTTGGGGCAAGGTTCTAAGTACCTGACCAGGCCGCTGACTTCAAGTTGGGAACTCTGATCCTCCACCGACAGACAAACAGAAGCACCAGAAGAATGACGTGGTCAGTTGACTAGCATAATGCTTCACACTTGTTGGAAAAACATGCACGCATGAGCAAGAAATTCCAATTAAGCTTGGTAGTATGGCATCACGTTTGTGTTGTTTGTTGGTTTTGAGGCCGGTCGCATATGATTAGATGGACATATCTTGTTTACAAATCTGGGATGAATATTAATATATATCTGGTCGACATTCTCTCCGCTAATTATTGTGCCAGCAGTTTCTAGCAAAAAGAATGTCAACCGACTAATTAAAGGGTCGTTAGCACATATAAATCCACATTTTTTGCGGGTATATGTTGCTCTTTTGTCTCTCTTCGATCTTGTGACAGAAAATATATAATGTCAACAGCAATTAGAAAATTTTAGATTTAGGGGGTGTTCGCATTGGATGATGTGCTAAAAGAGGGGTGCTAATGTTTAGCCCTAGATGTGCTAATGGGGCTATAAATGGACTAATCTTACTATTACTAATTGAAGGTTCTTTTTGAAATCTCCAGATGAAGTCACCTAGGATTCTAGGTGGACAGTCTAAAAAAAATAAAGAAATCCTACAAATTCTCATAAAAATCAGAAACATCCGACCATCAATTCGTCAACTCTAATCATAATAGCCATTGGATCTCTTATCTTTTTCTAATAAATTACCCACTTCTGCCATGAAAATAGACTAAAGTAACCCCCTACACATGTATCTAAATTACCCACCTCTACCATTATAAAAAATAATCTAAAATAACTCCCTAATCTTCATGTAAATTACCCACTTATGCCATTATAAAATAATATCAAATAACCCCCTAAATTTTCATTTATATTATCCAATGATGTCATAGTAAAAAGTTAAATAAACATCAAATCTAAATCTAAATTATATTATTATAATAAAATCTTAAAGCATATCAATATAAAATTCTAAATTACTATTTTTATTATTATTAATATATTATTTATATAAAAATATTAACCATAATATGTGTGTCACCATATATTCATGTATAAGAGAAGAGACAAGATATATAAGAGCACGAATTGATAGACTAGTAGTATGCAAATTTGGATCGCAGAATAATTCTTTTGACCAGCACACAGACTTTTCTCTCTTTCAGTTGGGCATGCTCAACGTGCAACATTAGAGGAGTAATCTTCCGTAATTAAAAAGGTTATATCTGAGTATCATATTATTTCCCAACCCAAGTCAATGATGATGCCGATCATCTCTTATGTCCACCTCCGGTCCTTTTAGTAATCTTGTTTCAAACAACTACGTGCATAAAAGGCTAGCTAAACCATTATTGATCTAATTAGTTTATCCTAAATGTCATATATTTAAAAATGGAGAGAGTAGTTTGTATAGTATGTCTTACAAATCCAAGCAAACAATTAGGTAAAATGCATCTTTGTGGGTAGTTTGTATCCCTTGCCTAGGAGGCAAAACGACAAGGCATATGAAGTTAGGGACCCACACTTATGCTTTGATGTTCGTTAATCCTACATGCTTGATATTTATGTGAACAGAAACAATTCATGATCAACATTATTGGTCAGAAGTTGACCATAATCTATAGCAAAACTAGCTTGATCATATGGAAAGAAACAATATATGCCAATGTAGGATTACTACTCATACAGCAGTTGAACCATTAAGAGAGAGAGAGAGAGAGAGAGAGAGAGAGAGAGAGAGAGAGAGAGAGAGACGTGGACATTAACGACCTTTCAGTTGAGTTAACATATTATTGCAGACAATCAGACATCATAATTAGTGGAAACAACAATGTTGAGGACCAGTGTCGGTGTCCCGACCCGGAGGCCTGGATCCCAACTAGTAAATGCTGTGTGTTTCCTCGTCCCAGATGATGATGCAAGAGGCAACACAGTAACACACGGTTTATCCTGGTTCCGGCCGCGGGGCCGTACGTCCAGCAAAGGAGGTGTGCGAGGGCACTGTATTATCTTGCACCCGACGTGCTCGTAGTAGGGGGTACAAGTGAGGCGAGATAGGGAGGAAGGCTCCCAAGTCTCTGCTAGAAGAGGGGTTGAACAGGGCGAATAGGGATGCCGGAGCGTGGGTGATGATGGATCTCGTCTGGGAGCGTCTGAGCGTCCTCCGAGAGAGAGAGAGAGAGAGAGCGTCCGAGAGCCTAAGAGAGCGTCTGAGCGTCCTCCGAGAGAGAGAGCGTCCGAGAGCCTG
The DNA here is from genome assembly GCF_016808335.1 of Panicum virgatum. Classification (NCBI taxonomy): domain Eukaryota; kingdom Viridiplantae; phylum Streptophyta; class Magnoliopsida; order Poales; family Poaceae; genus Panicum; species Panicum virgatum. The sequence goes on along the minus strand of NC_053138.1, from coordinate 9,133,220 downwards.
AGAGCCCGTCTACCAGTAGCCCGCCTCATCTTTTTATAGTCACAAGGAGGGACGGCGCACATGAGTGGGCGTGGAAGTCGTCGTTTTCCCCCGAATCACGGGGGTATAGTGGTCGGATACTGTAGAAAGTACACTGTGGGGATGGCGACTCGACGTACGTATTGTCCTTGGTCTTGCGGAGATCGTGCCGGCGTCCTGCCCGTCCTTGCGGGCGGCGTGGTCGTCGCTGGTGTATGGTCTTCTATATACGGCGCGGTGGCATTCAGTGGGCCCTACGGGCTAGAGTCCTCTATGCACCAGCGACAGCGGGGCGCGCGACGGCCCCGGACCCCCTGGTCGGAGTGCGGGCGTGCACACTAGGAGGTCCGGGGGACACGTGGAGGTCCCGGACTCCTCGAGGGGGGAGGTCTGGGACCCGTCGTTGTGTGCTGAGCGCCCCTCTCTGAAGGACACGTGACGTCGTCGGACCCCTTCCTCAGCGGGAGGCGGGTCCGGTTGGTCGGTGTAGGCAGAATAGTAACGGGAGCAGTGCAGAGCCTGTCTGGTCTCGCGTCGCAGGTCCAACAGTGCTGCTACAGCATCCGGGATGGCGGAGCGGTGACCGGAGTCAGCGGATGGGACCCCGGTCACATCCACTGTGGGAATGGCGGCCCGATGCCGCCTGTCCTGGGTGCCGTGGTGGAGTGGCTGGCCTTTAATGCCTTCGTACGACGGGTGGGTGAGCGGCAGGGCCGTTTGTCCCTTATGCCGATTGGTGGCCTCGAGCGAGGCGGAGATGAGTTACTCCCTCGAGGGTAGGTTTGCCACCCTCGAGCGAGGCGGAGATGTTTTGCCCGCTCGAGGGTAGGTACGCTACCCTCGAGTGAGTCGGAGATGCGGGGCGCAGTCAAGGGGTCTCGACGGGGACCCTCGAGCGAGCCGGGGATCGTCCCGCGGGTTCGAGAGGGATGCGAATGGGCCGCACGCTGGGCTTGTTTGAGTCATTTCCTTTCTTTCATATTGGAAGGAGGCCGTGGGCTTTCGTGGGCCCAGTTGCTTTAACATGTGTTTGCGTTTTAAGGCGATCTTATTACCCCGATTAGGGTGTCCCTAATCGTGGTACCCGACAACCAGTACACAGCATATCTTTGTCCATAGTAATATTTCTACATGTTCATCTACTCATATGTGACCTTAATAAGGAAGGAACAAAAGTTTTGGTACTCAAATTTTTGCCTGTTTCCTTGTATATACCAAAGTAAATTGCCCAAATTAATTTTCTTAGTCATGGGTAAGTGGTTAACCAGATATATTCTACATATATAGTGAGATGTACGCAGCTTTGCCCTATGTATTACAATATTTTAACAATAAGCGCTGAACTCATCATAGAGATAACAAGCTGTAGTTTGATTGAAAATCTCAAGTAACCCTAAATAACACTCCCTTATTTGTATCATTTCCAAAGGAATTGTAGACGATTTTTTATCAAACAATTTCATTTTAGACTTGCGCTACTTCCCTTGCACTATTTTTTTTCTCGAGAAAGGATAACCCTGCTTTTATAGAAAAAGGAAACTTTTCTTGCACTAGTTATATATAAGGAGAAAGAACATTGTCAGATCAACCCTTCATTCTGTATATATTACGGCTACTCCAGGAGAGTTCCCGAATTAGAGTCAACCACTAGTTAATACTACGTAGTTAGTTGGAATCATGTCATAATAAATCTCCAAGTGAACGGAATTAGCACTCACTACTTGCCAAGTGGCAAATCAATTTGCAATGTCAACACGCGCCCTTGCACCAGCTTGTAGCTAGCTAGCTAACTGCGCCGTTTTTTTTTTTGAAAGGGAAATTTTATTGATTTCAAGCACAATACATCAAGGTGATACATTATCTTGAAATTTTCCCGACCTCTGCCTAAACGACACACAGCCTAAAAAGAGTTTGATAAAGATCCGTCCACACTAATGACTGTCAATCCGAAGACTAGACCGCCACCCATGTGCCCGGGCAAAAAAATCCTTGGCCACCTGTGCCAAGAAATGAGAGGCCGCTACAAGCTTGTCCTGCAAAGTAAAAAAAAAAGCTAACTGCGCCGTACGTGTACCCAGCAAATAATTGTAGCCAGTACATATATATGTTGTGGTAGTAGCAACCTCCTAATTAAGGCATTGTTTTTCGCCCAAACTTACTTCCAAATGATTTGTTGCAGTAAAGATTGTAAACAAAATGCAGTGAGCTCTCTGTAGAGGCCGGATCTATAAATACCCCTCATGTACCACACCATTTGCCATCATCAAACCTTCACCTACATCTCTTCCTTTGAGTTTCAGTAGACACACATCATCAAGTAACTTGATCTCTGTCATATATATATAGCCCTCTAAAAGCCTTTTGAGTTGATCAATAACCTGACGATGGCGACATCATCAAGATGCAACAAGGCCACGCTGCTCATGGCGTTCGCCGTGGCTGCTGTGCTGAGCACGGCGTCGCGGGCACAGCCGCCGCTGCAGTACAACTTCTACGGCAGCTCGTGCCCGCAAGCTGAGGCCACGGTGCGCAACGTCACCGAGGGGATCATCGCCAAGGACCGCACCATGGGCGCCGCCTTCATGCGCCTCTTCTTCCACGACTACTTTGTCAGGGTAACTACTAGTACTACTGATAACTGTGTATTCAGTGGCGGAGCACTCAGTACGGCAAGGCAAGGTGTGGCCACTGCCATACCATGAATTTTGTGAAAATACCTTCTCCTCTTTTTCATCTTTGTTTTCTCCTATATTCTTCAACTAATAGACTAAGGGAGAAACCAATGTTGCTCTATCAGAACACTGAGCCACCTTAATTTCAATCCGTCCTTCGCTACTGTATGTATTGATACCAACTGAAATTAAAATGATAGGTAGCAGAGATGTAAAAATTAAAATATATTGTTAGTATGCACAGATATGAACAAGTCAACAAATAGAGATTTATTTGGGGTTTGCAGGGCTGCGACGCGTCCATTCTGCTCGACCCGACCAGCAGCAACCCGCAGGTGGAGAAGAAGGCGATCGCGCTCCGCGGCTACGACGCCGTGAACAAGATCAAGGCCGCCGTGGAGTCCGTCTGCCCCGGCGTGGTCTCCTGCGCCGACATCCTCGCCTTCGCGGCGCGCGACACGGCTGTCGTCTCCGGCGGCTTCGCCACCTTCGACATGCCCTCCGGCCGCCGCGACGGGGTGGTCTCCAACTTCATCGAGGTGCTCCAGAACATCCCGTCCCCGATCCTCAAGCTCCCGGACCTCATCAAAAACTTCGCCGCCAAGGGCCTCAGCGTCGACGACCTCGTCACGCTCTCCGCCGCGCACTCCTTCGGCCAGGCGCACTGCTCCTTCTTCAACGGCCGGCTGTACCCCACAGTGGACCCAACCATGGATGCCACCTTCGCCGCCGCTCTGAAGACGGTGTGCCCGCCGCCGGGCAGCGGCGGCGGTGACCCGGTGGTGAACAACAACCGCGTGACGGACCCCAACGCGCTGAGCAACCAGTACTACAGCAACCTGGTGACCGGGCAGGTGCTCTTCGTGTCGGACCAGCAGCTCATGAGCAGCAACTACACGGCGGCCAAGGCGGCCAACAACTCCGCCAACGCTACCGCGTGGATGGGGCAGTTCGCGGCGGCACTGGTGAAGATGGGCGGCATCCAGGTGCTCACCGGGACGGCCGGCCAGGTCAGGAAGTACTGCAATGTCGTCAAAAGCTAGCTGATTGAGCCGGAAACCGAGCTTCTACAATCATATACAACTCGTACACTGCAAACCGGTAGCAACGTACTGTATTACTTTATTTTTTTTAGAGAAGAACTGTATTACTTCATCATCATTCCTTAAAGAAGGAACATTCTTTTCTTTATCTCCTCGATTGACTTCCTTTTCTATGTAAATTTGCCAATAGTCTAGTTAATTTATATAGAGTAAAGTGTATCAGAGGTTCATCAACATATAAAAGGGTGTCATTTAAGTTCATCAACTTCAAAATTGCATTTCTGAGCCCATAAACTTTTAATTTGTGGCGCTTAGGTCCACAAACTCTGAAACTCTATTCCTAGGTCCATAAACTTGTAATTTATGTCACCTAGATTCATACCCCTCCATCTAGCCTTCATGCACTAATATCACACCAACATGAATCTACACGGTGCCCGTACGCTGCTAGTGTTTCACCAGAAGGGTTAAATTTGAGCCCCAATTTCAAATCAATTGTATAGGGAGAGAAGAGAGGATGGATGAAAGACTTGTCTTGGAGGAGGTTATTGATATGTAGTAGGATTCAAATGGGGTTTACAGACTGGCATTGGTGAGTTTTGGAGCTTAGATGTGGATATGACCTTGTAATATGGGTGGAGAGGAGGGGGTGATGGCTTGGGAAAGATGGACTCAATAACATGTGTACCGTGGTGGTGTCAGGTGTTGTGGCGAAAAATCTCGTGACGGCGTTAGACTTGGACCGACCCAGAATGGTTCTAGTTAAGGGATTGAAAGATATTTATGGACAGTGATATTGGGACGATCTTTGTGGGCACGTCTGTAGCCACATGACTGCTCATGGATGAAGTTGTAAGGACTACCTCCACTAAACGTGGCATCCGGTTGCTCACGTTGGCATGGTGCTTATTGGCCATGTTTGGGAAGTGGGACGATGTCCATCGCACAGCAAGCGCGCGTCCAACAGAAGCTCCGATTCCATCACTTCTCGCCGCAGCCCGTTCGGTGGGATTCTCGGCTTTTAAACAAGCCCTGCATGAAGGTATAAGCATACTCATGTTATTTGCAAAAATAGTTCTAAGAGGTATTCACTACTAGTAATCTCAAGAAGTAATACTCATTTTGACCGTGCACATAAAACAAATCCTACTTATTTTAATATTTCTGCACTCTTTTTTCCTGACTTGACCATAGCCTAGTTTGTTGCCTTCCGTTAGCGGATCTACACGTAGAGGACCTGGAAGAGCATTCTTCCCATGCATGCATATTACTCTCTCTCTCTCTCTCTCTCTCTCTCTCTCTCTCTCTCTCTGTGTGTGTGTGTGTGTCTCTCTCTCTCTCCCTCCCTCTCTCTCCAATGCATGCAAGTGTTAACTCCCTCTAAATTCTCTCAAATAATAACATTGGTCAATGTTGCGAATTAGGGATTAAATGCATATCCTGCAATCACGTTTAAATTTTGCATGGATGCAATCTCTCTCTCTCTCTCTAATATGCATGCAAGTATTAACTCCCTCTAAATTCTCTCATCCTATAATTAATAACATTCTCTCATTCTATAATTAATAAACATTGGTCAACATTGAGAATTAGGGATTAAATGCATATCCTGGGATCACGTTTCAATTTTGCATGGATGCAATCTCTCTCTCTCTCTCTCTCTCTCTCTCTCTCTCTCTCTCTCTCTCTCAAACATGCATGCACTCCAATGTCCAAGCATTTTGTGGTCACAACATGAAAAAGAGCGACTTTTACCAGCTGCAGACACGCCAGACCGTAGACCTCCAAATGTAGAACTGAAGAGCATTAAAATGAACGCGCAATTAGGACGCTTTCTGATTTTTGCTATATATGCCGAAAACAGGGTAAAAACTTGAACACTAGCGCTCATCGAAGCTTCGATCAAAAGTGGCGTCGTGCGTTGATCCAATTACCTCAGAAGTTGGTCTCGGCTGGAGCTCCGATCAAAATCGGTCAAGATATGCTTGCCAATCACATGACTCGTGGTGGGAATCTTGTGGCTACAATCCACTCTAATGGAAGAATCGAGTAACTGATAGTGGAGATCAGCAGACATTAAAACGGTTCGTAATATCACTGGAAGAAGATTTTTACAGTGTGCGATGTAAAACTTTGACTTTTACGGTAGGGAAAGCTGGCCAGAGCTCAGGCGAAGGCACGATCGCGTGCGTTGAATAGCTCGCAGCGAGCTAAATAGATCTGTCCTATATACTCCACCCAGATATGTACAAGGCACCAACACGAAATATACACTTGCATACACCAAAATTCCTTTTTCCCGGATCCACACAACTCAAACATATCTTTTTACTTTCACATATTCCACTTTATACTCCATCTGCATATTTCTCAGAACTCCAGAGTTGCTCACGGGAACACCGCGCAATGATCCGTGCATGGCGCCCTTTTTACTTGTCAATGAGTACTCTATTAACTTGCAAGATAGTCAAACTGCATTAAAACAGACCACACCCACATCAAACCAGGGCTACAGAGCCAAGTACGCATTAAAAGCATAGACATCACCGGATTTTACTACCTTCACATTGTGGAACCGTAATTTCTCCTCACCGGAGAGCTAGTGGCGCTCCGCCGTGGGCATTGAACCATAATTTCAAAGACTGCTCATCGTAGTATTTACTCTAACAGTGCAACTACCACATGAACCCCTTTTCTTTCTATTTTCTGGCCCGTGATTGCCGGCAAGGTTAGTTACAGATGCACCCACATGTCCTACATAATTCAGACGTACCTTTTTACTTTCCCATAAAATTGTTTATATCAAAACACTATTTTTTACTTTCACACAATCTAATTTATACTACAGAGTTACGCAGACAATGTAGCACACAAGACACATATGCTTGGAACAACAATTTTTTTGGATGCCAAGACCCGCACGTAAGTATAATCTAGATTTTTACTTTCGCCGAAACCAGTTTATACTCACTATTCACATCTACTTAAAATTCGAAACGTAATGAAACACTGATGGAATCATATTAATTGGTCAACCAATGCTCAGAATGTTGGAAATATGCCCTAGAGGCAATCATATTTCCTTGTATTCATGGTTAATAAAGTGTATCTTGAATATTCATGGATGACAACTTGTATTGATTAATGCTTATGTGAAGTATTTGTGAAACTCTATACTTGTATGAATATTCTAAAATGTTCCTAGTCGGAGTTCATGTGAGGACACACATGAATATTAGACTAGCATATGTATTAGTTGATTGACTATGTTTCACAAGTCATGGACATGGGAATGTCAAACTAATAATGTGGGCTCATGTGAGACATGAGACTGAACTGACCCAACACGAGATGATGACTTCTCATTACACAATATGTATGCTGTGTCCTAAGACCTGAGATCGTCGTTTGTACTCAAGATGTGAACCGACTTACTTAGGAGCCATCAAACGCTGCACCCTAACAGGGTAGTTATAAAGGTGGCTTTCGAGTCTGTCAAAAAGCATGACGTGAGATATAGTCGGTCAAGATGGTATTTGCCCCTCTCTACAAGAGAGAGATATCTCTGGGCCACTTGAGTGATTCGGATAAGGAAATGCATGGCCATGCTGGGGTTAAGAGTTAACCAATTATTTAGAATCACAGGATCGAGAAAGAGTGGTCGGCTTCAAGCAAGACCAAATATCGTGAGGCAAAGGGAACAGCATGTATAAGATTGTGACGGCTCGACAGATATGATTCGCACATGCTTAGGAGTTGACACGTCTTGCTAGAGACCGCTATCAACTATTGGCTAGTAGGAGTACTGGGTCATGTCTATTCACGCGTGAGCCCATAGGGTCACACACTTAAGGGCTAGAAGCATAATGAGGATGAGATCCAAATTAGACTGGGCTTAGATGCACTAATGGGCTTTAGTTGGCCCATTAGGGGATGCCTAAGGTGGGGCCATGGAAGCCCACCTAAGGGGCGCCCAAAGTTCGTTCTCGCGGATCTAGCAATCCGGAGTGCGAAGCTTCTTCCCGTACGTGTGGACTTTGTGGAGGTGCTGCGTTTGCTGCACAAGGATGAGCCGTTCGTGAGGAGGTTCACGCAACTGCACTGCCGGCTTCCATCTGCACTACACCGACGCGCTACAGAAGTTCCGCAACCGCGTGTCTAGTGGTAATCCCGTGATCTATAACTGCAGTAATCTTAGTTTATGTGGTAGAAATTTTTTGTTTTTTGCTACCCCATATTCCTACATAGAAAACATGCAAAAAAAAAATAAAACTGTAATAAATACCATTGTCCCGTGCCAAACCCACACCAATTTGAACAGACCCACCATAATATACATTAAATGCATACTCAATACTGCATTTTACTCCCATCTAAACAAACTACTGTAAATACCTCTCGTCGAAGGGGGGCGCTCCGCCGGAGTGTTGAATAATATTCAACACCCGGGGTGCTAAATAGACAGGCCATATATATATATATATATATATATATATATATATATATATATATATATATATATATAATCATCAACTTTGTGCTCTTTCACTTCGTGTATAAGCCGTACCATTCCGTTTCGTGATCGTGCGAGGCATTGATTGTCCGGGTTCCGATTGAAATTCCGATTAATTTGTTCGGGTTCCGACTAGAATTCCGATTGACAGATAAGGAATCATTGCGTGCTTTAGATTTTTTTTAAATAGAGATATAGATAGAGGTGTCGGGGAAGACTACTGTCATTGAAAAAAAATAGAGATACAGATAAGGAATCATTTATATATGTTGTTTGAACAAAAACATAATCTGCAAACACATCTAAACTAGCGAATTACAAAACATAAATTAATTAGACAATTTTGACACCCGTCTAAGTCACAGAAGATCCAATGCTACAAATAAATGAAGTGCAAAGAGCGTGCAACAACAAAGCGATCAATCTGCAACGCATGCAGATAGATTTCAGGCAGCTCGATCGGTCGTCTAGCTACCGCTGTTGGTGGCGCCGCACACCTTCCTGATCTCGCCCTGTGTCCCGGTGAGCACCTCGATGCCGCCCATCCTCACCATCGCCCCGGCGAACCGCGCCATCCAGGCGACAGGGTCGGCGGCGTTGTCCTGCACCATCTTGGCCGTGGCGGCGCTGCTCGTCAGCGTCTGGTCCGACGTGAACATCACCTGCCTGGCGATCACGTTCTTGTAGTACTGGTTGGTCAGCGCGTTCGGGTCCTTGACCTTGTTGTTGTCGAGCACCGCGCCGCCCGGGCCGCGCCGCGGGCACTCGCTCTGCAGCGCCTCGCCGAAGGCCCTGTCCATGGTCCTGTCCAGGGACGGGTACAGCCGGGGCGTGACGAAGGAGCAGTGCGTCTGGCCGAAGGAGTGCGCGCCGGAGAGCGACACCAGGTCGTCGGCGCTCAGGCCCTTGGCGGCGAAGCTGCCGATGAGCTGCTGGACCTGCATGGACGGGGAGGGGATGTTCGCGGGGATGTCGTTGAGGTCGGAGGCGAGCCCGTCGCGGCGGCCGCCGGGCATGGCGAACGTGAAGCCGCCGGAGACCATGGCGGAGTCGCGCGCCGCGTAGGCGAGGATGTCGGCGCAGGAGACCACGCCGGGGCAGACGGCCTCCACGGCCGCCTTGATCGTGTTCACGGCGTCGTAGCCGCGCAGCGGGATGGCCAGCTTCTCCGGCTGCGGGTTGCTACTCGACTGGTCCAGCAGAATGGAAGCGTCGCAGCCCTGAAAATCACATGCATCAAGGGGTTTAACGACACGACACCAACCATAAGATCATGAAATAGAAAAATATTGCAGTTTGTTTACGCCGAAAATACACTACTGACCGATTTTTGATAGTTTAACGACACTGATGTGAAAATGTCGCATAAAGCTAGACGATCATATATATCAATTGATTAATAATCACCTTGACAAAGCAATCGTGGAAGAAGAGGCGCACGAAGGCGGCGCCCATGGTGGGGTTGGCGGAGATGATCTTCATGGTGGCATTGCGGACCGCCTCCTCGGCTTGGGGGCACGACGAGCTGTAGAAGTCGTACTGCAATGTCGCGGACGCTGTGCTCAGCACGGCAGCAGCCAACGCCATAAGCAGCAAGCCCTTGCACGCTGAGGCCGCCATCGCCATGATTGATCAGTTTTAGCTAGCGAAACAAAGCTTCCAGCAGAACTCTGGATCGGAGGAGCTAGTGTACCAAAAGAGAAATGAGAGAATGTTTGATGGTGACGACACAGTGTGTCTTCTGGGGGTATTTATAGATCATGACACGAGGAAGAAGATGAGTGTGTCTGATAACACGTACGCTAGCACCATTTGTGAGGGTACTAGAACAACACACCATAAACTGGCTACAATCATTGGTAGTTACGTGCGGTGCAGCTATAGCGATACTATAGGTGTGTTGACATCGCCGCATTGACATGCGGAGTAATACGTGCTTAATCTCGATCAGGATAGCTTTCATAAGTCGTTTGAGGATTTGTTAGTTTGAGCGCATTGGACCTTAGGGTATCGAGAGCTAGATTAGGGAAAGATTCGAAGCACCTAGCTAATTAAGCTGTTGACTTTAACACGGGAACTATCCCTACCGACAGACAGAAGGACAGACAGAATGAAGCAGTTGAATAACTAAATGAAGGTTCCAGGCTTCTTGTAGAGCACGATCTAATTTCACACGAAAAAAATAAAGTTGCATAAAATTAAATCCATTGAATTTTCTTATAAAGTGATCCCTAATCCAATAAATTGTGGAAAATTGCCAGCTTGACCCGAGCGGGCCGCTTTGATACCTGGCTCTGATGATCCTCCTCCCTCATCGCGTTGTCCACTTTGCTTTGCCTACAACTTTGTTCCTCTTGTCCTTCTTGTCTCCGTGACTCGGTTTGGAAATGGTAGAGATGACATGAATGAAACAACATTAGTAAAGTTTTTTTTTCTGCATCCTCACAGTTCACACAATGTCTAGGATAATATTGGATTTTTATCTAAGACAATACGGTGAAGTAGCGGTGCTTCATTTTTTTGAAACAATCGACATTGAAGTGTCTTTTGTAAATCTCCTATACATATTCATTAAGGCCACGTATGATTACATGGGCACGTATCTTATTGGACAATCTGAGGAGATTTACATTGATTGACGTTGTCGACTAATTATGGCGTCTGTTTGTTGACAAGGCCGACACAATTGAATGGTAGTTAGCACATGATACAATCCAAATACTTATTATATTTCAAGAAGACGTACTCCTGCAGCAGGAAGAGAGTGTCAACCACAACCAGGATATTATATTTTGTTTGTTGCTAACATTCCAGTCCTGTTTAAACGAAATTCATGATTTTTCTTATTTTTTGTCAGAAACTTTGCTCAAATTTGAAAAATTTAAATATTTAGAAAGCTTGTTAAAAATAGTAGAGAAGCTACATTTGCAACTTGGGTGATAACTCAGTGGTTTGCTCTCAACAATGAGAACTAAGAGGCTAAGGTTTGAGTCCTTGCTGCACCTATTAGTTTTTACAATTATTATGCAGAGGAGCAAATTGCCAATAAAAACAGAAAAATAATAAGGATTCAAAATGTAGAGCTAGAGAGCTTCCACCACTACACTACAACTTAGCACTTGCTATTTGACACTCATAGAGACCATACATATTTTTGTCGGAAAATAACATTGTTTGTTGATCGGCCCAAAACACGAATTTCACCGACTATGCTGAGAATGTCTATATATAAATGAATGGAAGCTATAACCTGTCGCTTGGAACAGGTGAGGACAAATGCCATGGTTCCAAATGCCTTCTCGCTTGGGACAAGAAATGTTGCAGCAAAGAATGTGGCGGCCTTGGGATAAAAAAAACTGTCGGATCAGAACCACTGCCTTCTGGTAAAGTTTGTGCACCGACTCCTTGATGTGTCCCCGCTCCCGTGGAAAACTTGGTTTCTGACTCACTCCTCGCTGCTAGGAAACCAGGGCCCCAACCTCTCCTACCTGGCCAAACTTCTCTCCAATGAGCTTCCTTTATATCGACTTTTAACCTCTGTTCAGGTCGGTAACGGTCTCCACACTTCTTTCTGGCACGACAAATGGTTGCTCAGTGTGCCGCTTGCAGAAACATTCCCAGCGCTCTTTTCCCATTGCATTCTTCAAGACCTCTCGGTTCGTGCTACCTTGGAACGCCCCCTTGATTCTCTCCTCCGTCCCAGGCTGACAAGCACGGCCGCAGTTGAGAAGCAGCTCCTGCTAAATTGCCTTGAGCTCTTTCAGCTCAACGATGCGCCAGACTGCCGATACCTGACTCACTCACCAAATGAGGAATTCAGCTCTAGCTCTGCCTACCGAGCAGTCCACGTCGCTGATCCTGCTGATCCTGATGCCGCCCGCCCCTGGAACACCAGACTTGCGTCCAAGGTCCGGTTCTTTGGTTGGCTCGTTTACCATGAGCGGCTGAATACTCGCACTCATATGCTCTACCGCAATATTTGCAAAGCTGAAGAATCGTACTGTGAGAGCTGCCCTGGGATCCTAGAAACGGCAGACCACCTCTTCCTCTGTTGCCCGTGCACTCGTGCTGTTTGGGATCACCTAGGCATTACTATCAGTGATAACATGCATCGGCATCCCTGGCTTCTTGGCTGTGAACTCCAACTGCCCCACACTGTTCAGACAGATGTGATGCTGCTCCTCCTCTGGCACATTTGGAAAGCACGCAATGCTCTCATCTTCGACAAGCAAACCTCCAGCCATACTGATATCCTGCGCCGGCTCATCAAGGACATGGAGATGTGGAGGTGCCGTTACAAGAAACTCCGGTCCGACTTTGATAGGTGGAAATCCTATTTCCTCTCCCGCCTCTAGTCTCTTCTTTCTCGCCTCCTCGGCTGAGATCGTTGTAATCTCCATCTGGTATGCCGGATGCTTTATATACTTGTACTTTCTGTTCTCGAGCAATGAAATTTTGGTAGGTGGGGATCCCCCCCCCCCCCGAGGTTGTTCGAAAAAAATGGAAGCTATATGTACGTGTGACTTTTATGGCGGCGGGTTCATATGTATACCGTGAGGTGTGCATTCCATTCGTTTGTACAGGGTGTGAAAGTTAAACAAGAATGACATTGAAATCCGGCAGGGAGTCGGTGGATTAAAAAAGTTAAGCATAGAGCGAAGCATGATTAGTGATCCTGTCGACATGACATGGGTTGAAGAAAACAAACATGCTGCGCATGTATATCCGCATATATTAAGTTTTGTCGGTTGTAACAGACATTTTGTGTTAGCCGAACTTGGTATTAGCAGGCATATTATTGAGCTAGGTAGTACAGGGAATATATGTTGTCCAAACAAATCCGAACAAATGCAAACTTTTCATATGCATTTGCACTGCATTCTTTTTCCCAAAAAAGAATCTTCTCAAACAAGTTATCTGATGTTTTAGTTTGTTCAAATTCAAATTTTCTAACTTTAATATGTTAACATCTACGATACTAAATAATTAAATGCATTATCAAGGAATAATGGAATATTGAATTAATGAAACCAATTTGCTATTATCAAAGTTGATGTATTATTCCTCAATAACTTTGGTCAACGTTAGCGAAGTTTAACTAAGGACAAAACTAATACGCCTTACATGCGGAAACGGAGTAGTAAAATATACTTCAACAATATGACCACAAAATCATATGTGACCTTAACATGTTAACAATAGTTTCCTTAATGATAACTTGTTTTCCTATGCTGAAACTATATGATGGTCTGTAGATTTAATTACTTGCTCATACAACAAGAAAAATAGTCCTATCTACTCCAACTACCAAGTAGAAGGGATCTTGAGTTTGCAGTAAGTCAAACAATAAATATTTAAGTCTAAACAACTTTATAGAAAAGAAAAATAATAAAATTTATTTACAATATCAAATGAGCATAATTACATCCATTATGAAATATATTTTGTAGTTTACGTTTTGATGTAGTAGATGCTAATACTCTTCTGTATAAAATTGCCCAAACTTAAAATATATAGTTTGACTTAGTACATACTCAAATCTCTTATATTTTAGGACGGATGGACTATATATGCATGTTTATCTAATGAATTCTCTAGAGGATTTGAATATTCAACTTTTCATATGTGAACTCCATTTTAACTATAATTTCTAATTTCTATCTAGGCAATGTGAAAGAACATTTGCTAGTCAGCTTCATTGTGTATGTATAGAGTACGCGTTGACGCCAGCCAGCTAGAGTCAACTACCACCAGTTACTAATTAGCGGGAATCATGTCCTAACAAATCTTCCAGATCGCTTTATTTTGTTATTATTAGTCCTGAACTATATACGTATATAAGATCATATGTGTATATATCATATATACCATCACCTCCTGCCAGGTGGCAATCGGGAATGTCAACAAAGCTTTTGTAGCCAATAATATTTTGTATTATAGGCAGTTTATGGTGTGGTAGTATCCTTCCAAATTATTAGTTGCTGTTGACATTATAAAAAAATGATGCAGTGAACTCTATGTACAGGCATGGACGATCTATATATACCCTCAGGTACCAGATCACCGTCATCATCAAACATTCCCTGCACATCCCTTTGAGCAGGCACTTAAAAACCAACTAGCTTGGTCGCTATATTCTAAGAAGCTTTCTGAAAGCTTGGAGATCGGTCAGCGAGTAGATTAAGCTGAGGAAGGGACGGCGATGGCGACATCGACATGCAAGACGACCATGCTGCTCATGGCGTTGGTCGTGGCTGCTGCCCTGAGCACGGCGTCGCTGGCGCAGTCGCCGCCGCTGCAGAACAACTTCTACGGCTCGTCGTGCCCGCAGGCTGAGGCGACGGTCCGCAACGTCACCGAGGGGATCATCAGGAGCGACCCCACCATGGGCGCCGCCTTCATGCGCCTCTTCTTCCACGACTGCTTTGTCAGGGTAATCCATCGTCTTAATTACTGCTTTGTAGCAACCAGCAGCAAATATTATCCAAAATTCGGTAAGGTTGGAAGGCAGATGTGAAGAAAATCGATGGGTTGGTTTTGCAGGGCTGCGACGCGTCCATTCTGCTCGACCCGACCAGCAACAACACGCAGGTGGAGAAGAAGGCGATCACGCTGCGGGGCTACGACGCCGTGAACAAGATCAAGGCCGCCGTGGAGTCCGTCTGCCCCGGCGTGGTCTCCTGCGCCGACATCCTCGCATTCGCGGCGCGCGACACGGCGGTCGTCTCCGGCGGCTTCGCCAGCTTCGCCATGCCGTCGGGCCGCCGCGACGGGGTGGTCTCCAACTTCATCGAGGTGCTCCAGAACATCCCGTCCCCGATCTTCAGGCTCCAGGAGCTCATCAGCAACTTCGCCGCCAAGGGCCTCAACGTCGACGACCTCGTCACGCTCTCCGCCGCGCACTCCTTCGGCAAGGCGCACTGCTCCGGCTTCAACGGCCGCCTCTACCCGACCGTGGACCCGACGATGAACGACACCTACGCCACCGCCCTGAAGACGGTGTGCCCGCCGCCGGGCAGCGGCGGCGGCGACCCGGTGGTGAACAACAACCGCGTGACGGACCCGAACGCGCTGAGCAACCAGTACTACAGCAACCTGATGACCGGGCAGGTGCTCTTCGTGTCGGACCAGCAGCTCATGAACAGCAGCTACACGGCGGCCAAGGTGGCCAACAACTCCGGCGACGCCGCGACGTGGATGGGGCAGTTCGCGGCGGCGCTGGTGAAGATGGGCGGCATCCAGGTGCTCACCGGGACGGCCGGCCAGGTCAGGAAGTACTGCAACGTCGTCAATAGCTAGCTGATTAAGCCAAGACACTGCGAGCTGCTACCACTGCACCTCGTGCATTGCAACAATTTGATATTTCAATTTGCAATGCACTAGATATTCCTTCTTGTCAGTTTCGATCTCTTTCTATACGATTATATTGTTATTATTCGTTGTTAACTGCTGTAACTTGAGAGGTGTACAATGAATTGGAAGAAAAACATAAATTATTTACACTCCCTGATGATGATCGACTTCTTGCTGCCTTAATCTGTCTACATTTTAAATAAGCTTTTATTGCATGCTAATCACATTTCTTGTCTGAAAAAGTCAAATAAAGTTGTTGGGAATTAGTAGTAATTTGCTAACACAATTGGTGCCTCCTGGATCAGCCAGAAATGATGGTTGCAATGCAACTTGCCATGAGCTGTATATGTGGGCTGAAAAGGAAAGGAAATGGCGTGTAAGGTAAAATGGGCCTGCGTTTTTCATTACCTACTGACTCCTAACCATTTCTGGGCTTTTTACTGGAATATTTTCTTCCATACTCCATAAATTTATTTTCTATTCTACACTATAAAAGAATCAAAATAATTGAGATAGTTTGATATGCTTCTTTATAAACTCGAGATAGTTTGGTTTATGATAAAACTAAAATGACTTTCTTATATTAGGACGGAAGGAGTGTACTATGGTTAAAGAAAATCTGTAGGAGACAAATTAAATTGGTGAATTATTAGGACGGAGCGAGGCAGTGTACGGTTAAAAAAAATCTTTAGAAGACAAATTAAATGGTGAACCAATCCTGGAAAAAACCTGTGTGCACTGGTTAGGTTGGGAGTTTCTTTTTTGGCAATCTTTTCGTGCAACGGTGCAAACTTCTAATGACAACCTTCTTTCTTTTCCGATTAGCCTTCTTTCTTTCCCGGTTAGCTCTGTCCACGGCCGACTCGAATTATATCTCTGCTTGTCCAAGTTGGAATCGAACTCCGAAGTCCGGAAACAGACTCTGACTCTGACTCGAGCCTTCTGGTCGTGCACCAGCCTATATATCCCCGTACCGATAGGCTAGCACGAACGACCAACAAACAGAACCTGCATCCAATCTAATCGCAACCTCGCGGATTCTCCGGCGTCGCGATCGATCGACATGGGAGGATTTAAGGACTTCTCGTGCTTCCGCTTCACCGCCGCCGCCGACGACGTGGAAGAGAACAAGACCGCCAAGAAGCTCAAGACGGCGGAGCCGGCGGCAGCCGCGGTAGGAGCGACCGCGACGACCACGGCCGCAAGCAAGACGCTGCCGTCGGACGCTTCTCTGCCGGCAACGGAGACGACGACGTACTCTTCCTGGATACGGAGGCCAAAGGTGCTGAGGGACGGTGTCGGCATGCATAGGCGCTCGCGCTCGGCGAGCTCCTAATCAAGGGACAGCAAAATCGCCAGGCAGTCAGCTTCACGGCTTTATTTAGACGACTTGTTTATTTCCATCTTGTTCGGCTGTTCTTAGGAAATCCTTTTTCATAAAGTTCTGATTTGAAAGAAAAGTTTCTATATCAGTAGTCAGTGGAAATTGGAAAGTTTATTCATAGATAGAACTACTAGAGTAATGATGATTGGGCCGATCACCTACCACTCGTTATGTGAAGCTTGCGCGCAGGATATGCCTGTTTGTAGCACTATTATCTTCTCTTCTATATTTATCTATAAAAAAGTTGAAATAATTAAATTTTTTTACCAATATTAGACTTACCGTACCCCTCGTGGAGGTCCCATTTGTTAGGTCCAGAAGTTTGACCAAAGGGGTGTAATCCCATTTTTTTTATGGAAGGAAAATGTTTCCACCAAAATTCTCAAACTTTTTACACCAACAATTTCTTATATCAACCTCTTTACCCGCATATTGCATTCTTTTGGCGCACACTTTACTTTCCTTTGCACGTATACATTCACTCATAATTTGCGCCTTTATTTGTTTTGGAAAGATAATAATTGACATCATTGTTTATGGAATAAAGAAGATGTGTATTATTTTTTTACCTGAAATGTGTAGTATTTTTATAAGAAAAAATAAATGACATTGACATCGTTGCTTGATGGAAGGAAAATTAAATAAGTGCCATAATCTCCACTAGTGTAGTGTTAAGCAGGATGTTCTTAAACATAACAGCACAGCATGCACGGGCATAATGATGATTAGTAAAAGGCTTCAAAAAGAAAATATCTAATTACTATACCAAGAATAAGAGTGCCGATCGAGTGTTTCAAACCCTGCTGGCCATGCCTCTAGAGCGTAGTAGAAAGCTGTATGTGGCAGCAAGTGCCAATCCTCTCTTCCTATCGATGTGCAGTACTTACACTACCCTGACTCACCATCTCGGCCTCAATGGATTGACGACCGCGCGCCCAGGCCGCGGATGAGGCCATCGTGGATTCGTGGTGGCCTGCCGGTTCAGAAGAGGGCTGGTTGGTGTTGGTCACTACTTCACCGTCGATTTTGTTACAGCCAGGACTGGTGGCGGTCGAGAGCTGCTGGCGCTGGAATTGGCGCCGCAGGCAAGGCCACAATCACCGGACTTGGCGCGGTAGCAGGCTAGCAGCGAAGAGCATGTCCGGCCGGAACGCGTCGCGGCGGCGGTTCTCCTGCTCCGGCGAGGCGTCTCCTCCTCCTTGTCAGGAGTAGCCGTGGCAGGCGCCGACTGCATGCGCGGCGAGGTCGCCCTTGCCGATCGAGGTCCCATGCGGCGAAGCTCTCCTCCAGCTCGGCGAAGCTGGAGGGGGGGCCAGGAGGGCGGCGTCGGCGGCATCCGCGGACAACGACGCGCCGTCCCCGTCCCCGCGCCCGCGGCGGATGGCGTCGTCGCGGATCCTCCCGCCGCTGAGGATGATGGTTGCCGCGTCCGCGTTGTGCGCTGCGAAGGCGAGGATGTCATCGAAGGAAGCCAGGGAGGGCCGGAACTCGGCGCCGCTCCGGCGCGCCGTGGCCGGGCAGGACACCAAGCGTGGACGGTATCTCGGATACCGACCGGGGGGACGGTATTTGAAATACCGTCCACCCGCCCTGGATGCCTACAGCCCGTCCGATCCGCTCTGTGCGGTTCAGATTGGGAGCATCTCAACCCTCACCAGCGTCGTCCTCGCCCGTCGCGCGCGCAGCCGGTGGCCCGTTGGCTCACGAGAAGCAGCGACTTGCTCACCTCGCCGGCGACGGTGACCAGCGGTGGCGCGAGCGCGATCGGACGTGTTCGTGGAGGTGCTTCATCTGCTGTGGCCTCCGGCGAGGCTTGTCCCCGTGGCGCAATCAATGGACCTGGACGCGCCGCCTGGGCTGGTGGTGATCAGAAGATGCTACCGCTAGAATTGGCGCGGCCTGCAGCAGGCAAGGCCGTAGGCCGCAATCACTGAACTTCGCGTGGCACTGGCGAGGAGCTGTCCCGGCGGCGGCGCTCCTGCAAGGTGTTGAACTTAATCCTTTATCGATCACCATGTACATAGTTTATTTTGCTCCTTGTTTTAGCGAGTCAGTGCATGTTCATGTGCACGTTCTGTGAACCCGACGCATGCTGCGTTCATGCGGGGTGCGTCCGAGTACTAGGGACGTCGTGCGGTGGCGCGTGGGCCGTGGGATGGCGCGGCCAAATAGCTGCGTGCGTACCGCACGTTCCGGCAGATTAGCTGCCCACTTTCAGTTAGTTTTCCTTTAAGTATTCAACCAATACAACAGAAAAACGCTGCTCTGTTTTCGCAGCACCAAACCCAGTGTGTTCCTCGCGTGTGTTTGTGTGTGTTCTGGTGCTCGCCGACGCCAAAATCTCCGGCGAACTCCGACACAAGGCGTCTAGTCGTCTTTGTCAGGTCGGAACTCCGAAGATGGAGGGTGGGACTAGCGTCACGCTGATGCCAAGGCAGTCCTCCACAGTTCAAAGGGTGTTCTAACGATTGATTGGTCTTGATCCCTTCCTGTCGCCCATCGGAGATCATGGAAGCGGTCCAGGTTGAATCTGGCAAATCTGGCATCCCGAAGCTCTATAGACTGTAGTCCTCCTTCGCCTGCCCAGTCGTTCGCACCGCTGGCAAACTTGTCATTGAAAATCCCAGGATTATGACTGCAGCCTAAAAAAATCTTGATCGGATTGGCCAGAAAACTCCACACCGGCAATCTGGCATCCATGGATGCACTGCACAGCCGCAAGCCGCCAACGTCGATTGCCGACCCTGGTGAGTGGCCACAGCATCAGCCGCTTCCGACCGCAGTTCTCCTCATGCAACGTCTGTTCCTGCAAGCCATCGTCTGAGGCTGTGGCCGGCGGGGCACGGGATTGAGTGACGCGGAGGAGACGGCCGCCAACGTCTCGCCTGCGCTTTGTGCGCGCGGCTCGCCATGCCTGAGACCCGCCGCGAGCCCAGCACACCTGTCGGTCCCCCTCCCCTCTAGGGCTCCAGGCCACCGGCGCCAGTCGGATGCAATATGGCGAGGCTCTTGGGTTCTTACGAGGAGGGAATGGGGGTTGGAAGCCATGGACGGCCTGAACTCGGCGCTGCGTCGCGGCCGGGCGGACCCCAAGGGGTGGACGGTATTTGAAATACCGTCCACCCCTGGGTGCCTGGCGGCCGTCGGATCCGTTTTGTGCGGTCCAGATTGGGGCCATCTCGACCCTCAAGGCTCGAGAGCGTCGTCCTCGCGAGTCGGGCGCTGCAGCCGGTAGTCGATCCGGTGGCTCAGGAGAAGCAGCGAGTTGCTCACTTCGCCGGCGACGGCGGTCAGCGGGGGCGCGATCGCGATCGGACGTGCTCGTGGAAGTTCTGCATCCGTTCAGGCTTCCGGCGACGCTCGTCGAACTGCCGCGCGTCGCGCGCGCACTGGACTGGACGCCGCCATCTCTGGTGGTGATCAGAAGCTGCTGGAACTGTAATTGGCGCAGCAGGATGCAGGCAAGGCCGCAATCACCGAACTCGCCGCGGCACCAGCGGAGAGCATGCCCGGAACGCGTCGCGGCGGCGGCGGGGCTCCTTCGAAGCGTCTGGTCGTCATTGTCAGGGTCCGAGCTCCGAAGACGGAGGTTGTGAACTCCAGTAGATCAAGACCGCGGCACGCTGCTGCAGGCATGCCATGGTAGTCCGCCGGTTCAGACGGGGGTTCAAATGTTTGATTGTCAGAAATCTGCTGCATTCCCAGCCGGCACAATGGAGCCTCGTTCACTGCCATCAGTCCATGTTTGTGTGGTTAAGTGGTGACTTCAGCCTTCAGCTTAGCTCAGGATAGATTTAGGGGCTGTTCGGTTGATCTTGGCACGGTTTGTCTCGGCTTATTTCCTCTCACATAATACTATTCATTCTACCTGCCAAAGCACTATTCACTCTACCAGTCGTGCGTTATTGTGCAGTATCATGCTGAAAGTGAACTGGCCAAACCTATTGGGATCCCAAACTATAAATCTGTCAATTCGTTTCGTTTCGACATGCATCTAAATTCTGGAGTAGAGAATTCATGGACTTGCTTAGCTGGGAAAAACTAATTAAATCTCACCTTTGGAGCGCGATTAGAGTGTTCCAGGCTTCCAGCATCTAAAACTTATCACCTCAGATGTTTGTGTGATTGACTTGACTGGTTATTTCAGTCTTCAGCCTAGCTGAGGGTAGAGTTAGTCGTGCGTTACTGTGCAATATCATGCTGAAGATGAACTGGCAAAAAATGTTGGGGATCCTAAACTGTACATCAGTCAGTTCGTTTCGCTTCGACATGCATCTGAATTCTAAAATAGAGAATTCATGGATTTGCTTAGCTGGGTAAAACTAAATCTCAGCTTTGGTGTGCGATTAGAGTGTTCCAGCTGGCTCTCTGCATCTAAAATTTAGCACCTCAGATGGTGAGTGCATGACGTGTAAACAAAAGTTCAGAGTCATTTTTTTGTGGTAAAAAAGAAACAAATCCTTATATACATGGTTACATAAACATGGATTTGTTTATCCCCTCTCCTTTATTCTTTCGCAAGGTCTATCCGGACCCCCCTCAAAAAAAAAAAGTTCCATCCGGGCCGACAAGCAGGCCGCGTTTGAGGATTGCAACTGTATTAAGGGCAATTTTCGGCTCATGGACCAACATGCAAGCGGAGTAATTCCAGCCAGGCGCTTTTTTCATTTTTATATTTAAAAAAATAAAATTTCAAAAATATATGTCGAATAGGGAAATTTTCAAAAATGGGTGCCTGTCGCCCCCCTAATGGGCGACAGGGTGCCTGTCGCCCATCCAGTGGGCGACAGGACCTAAATGTAAAAAAAATTACATTTAGGTCCTGGAGCCCAGGGCGCATTAAACAGTGAACTTTTAAAATCGATATAAAATTATAGAAAAATTAAAAAATACAAACTCAACTGTTCTGGATTCTATAAAACAAGGTCTACAACTTTTGTTACATAAAGTTTTTCATTTGATCAATGTATCTTGCTCTATTTTAAATACCAGTTTAATGCACTTTTATTTAAATCTCAAGATCCATCCTTTGAATGCATGTCATCTTTGGCCAGAGTGTTGCATATGGTGAGCATAGGTTTGTACAAAATTGGTAGGCACAGAAAACATTTGTAGAATAAGTTTTTAAATTAGATCTTGTAATATGTCTAGTTTAAATGGGTTATTTATCCATGCTGCTATACTGAGTATTAAAAGCCATAACTTTTACAATACTATTATTTTATTTCCTAAGAGCTATAAAAAAAGTTTGGTAAATTTTAGATAGGCACAACTAGACCAAATAAATTAGGGGGGGCAACAGACACATATTTTTGAAAAATTCCTAATTCGACATATATTTTTGAAATTTTGTTTTTTTAATATAAAAATAAAAAAAGCGCTCCAGCTGTCAGTTCAGGACAAATTTTTCCCAGCTGGGCCGATTTATTCATTTCTTTTTCCTACAGCCCAAACTGCTCCTGTTTTGATGGGCCGCCTCACTCTCACCCCGACTCGCACCACACACGACACGACACCTCAACTGCTCCTGCAAGATTTTACGCTCGAGTCATCTACCTAGAAACATTGGTGCTAAAGCAAAGGCCCGAGCTTTACTGTACTCTGGTAATCCAACGGTATCACCAACTGACGTGTGGGGGCAGGCGAGACAACAAATGTAAACCTGGAGCATGAAGCATCAAACATCAACGATCGAGCTAGTTCTGACGTGGGCAGGGGGACCATGGATCGGAGCTGCAGCAAGCAAGCAAGCTCCCGCTGCGCCATTGTCATGAACCCATGCATGATATGCCTATGCTGCTGCTGCTTTCATAAAAGAAAAGGGGAAAAAAATGTATGGCATGATGCCTCCATGTGCAGCTAGCTAGATGTGCTGCTGAGCGGCCTTGCAGCCAGCACTACTGTGCACTCCACACACGACACGCCATTGCACTTTCGGTCTTTCGCTTTTGCACCACACTGCTGGCGGCGGCATTCCTTTCGTTCTGTGGGGGGCGACTCTGCTCTGCTCTGCACCCAAAGTATCTCCTGGAGGCTGGAGCTATAGCTAGTGGAGTAGCTAGTTACATATAGTGTATATACTCCTGCATGCATATACAGCAGCATATGTGGCCCATCATGGATTTGGCTTTCAGAGCGTGCGCACAAGGATCTTCAGTGTCGAGGCCATCAGAATCCCAGATAGATAATCCATCCACCAATCATGGCATCCACATGAGGAGAATTGTTAGTTCCAAGCCACGACATGTAGATGATATGATGATACACAACTATTTAAAATATCCACTGAAGATCTGGTGGAAACCACAATCTTCGTGAAAACTTGTGCAAATCACGACAAAAAAATTATTTAAATTCAAAAAAAAATCACGCATGTAGATGATATAATGATACACAATCATTTAAAAAAATCCTGACCAAACTTGACTTCGTTTGTGAGATATAAAAATAACAAATTTCTTGGCTTGAAATTTGTTATTTTTATATCTCACAAACGAAGTCGAGTTTGGACAGGATATTTTACAAGATTGTGTATCATCATATAATTTACATGTGTGATTTTTTCGTGAATTTAGATAACCTTTTTATCGTGGTTTGTATGGATTTTCACGAAGGTTTAATTTTCACTAGATATGTTCCCCTTGTCCAAAGTCCAAACCAACTTGAGTGGTTCTTACAACAAATGACCATGTCCCACCTTTTTTCAGTAACTTTGTGCATCCAAAGATCATATAACATATCAATCACATTACATCCCCCAACACCAGAAAGACAACAACAAAAAAAACACATAGGAATAGGAGAAGGCAACGTACAGCATCAACAACAAAATGAACAATCAAATGATGAAGGCGAGAGACTGTAGTAATCACAGTTTCGATCAGCTGCGTCGGTTCGATCAGTGGTGGTGGTGGTGGCCGTTGACGACGCGGCAGTGGCTCCTGATCTCCCCCTTGCTGCGCGGCGGCATAGGCAGCTTGCTGAGCTTCACCAGCGCCTCGGAGAAGTCCTCGTCCCACAGCGTCCCGTTCTCGGCGTACTCCTTGACGTGCCCCAGCGCCTCCTTCTCCGTCAGCAGCTGCCAGTCCGAGTTGAAGGTAACGATCCGGGCCAGGTTGTTGTGGTAGTAGCTGTTGTCCAGGAAGTCCCCGCTCCGCCGCAGCTTCTTCAGGAACGACGGGAACGCCGCCGCCACCGCGCGCGGGTCCTCGTCCCGCACGTTGTTCGGCACCACGGGGTCCGGCCCCTCCGCGCACCGCCCGGTCAGCAGGTTCCGGTACGCCGGCACGATCTGGCTCGGCGGCGAGGTCAGCCGCGCGCGGAAGGAGGAGCAGTGGCCCACGCCGACGGCGTGCGCGCCCGACAGGATCACCAGCTCCTCCACCGTGAAGTTCTTGCTCCGGAAGTTGCGGATCAGCTCCGCGATCGTGAAGGTCGAGTCCGGGAGGTCCCGCTGCGCGTCGGCGGCGCGGGAGACCTTGCCGTCCAGCCGCCCCGCCGGCGGGTCGAAGTGCACGTGCCCGTTGCTCAGGATGCTGGACGCGTCCCGGGCCGCCAAGACCACGATGTCCGAGCACGACACCGTGCCGGGGCACCGCTCCTCCAGCGCCGCCTTGATGTCGTCGATCACCTCGAACGCCGCCAGCCCGATGTTGATCGGCGCCGTCTTCTCCGTGTGCGGGTTCGCCGGCGTCGGGTCGAGCAGCACCGACGCGTCGCAACCCTGCGCAACAGTGCCAGGCATCAATTAATGTTGGGTAGCTTAAGCTAAAGGTGGTAATAATGCAGAGATGAACATACGTGATGAGTAGTTGGAAGTGAGATTATTAGTATTATTAAGACAGCATATTAATGAGGATCGGATCGGAGAACCCTACGTACTACCAGTACGTTCTGCGACGATAGATGCAACGAAATTATGGCCCAACTACTAGTTGATAGCAACCAGTATCGTGCTGTTGCTGGAGCGACCAGCGACGTGTCAACTAGTATTGTGCATGGCAAGACATTTCGTCGGGTACTGGGCGTGTAATTATAGCTTTGTATGGACCTCAAACGTCCTCGGCATACATGTTGGAAAAGGATGTTCATATGAAGTAGTGTCGGTAGGGGTGTCTTTTTTTTTAAGAAACGGGAATATATTAATATTCCAGCCGCTGCATGAAACTATGCATATAGTTGTTCATTATTACACTCGAAGTTCTTCCGAACACCAAAAAAGACGACTCAGTTTGAGTGTCTTTTGAATTATTATTGCAACTATTGGACCATTACTCATTGAATTATTGTTCATATGAATATAGATCTTTCTGCAGCAAATAAACTGCTGGTTATATTTCAGGCTTTAACATTGGACGACCGTTTCTTTCAAAAGGGTGTCCACTACTTATAAATAAATACTTCCCGGCCTTTTTTTCAAACAAAAACACTGTTGTTAGTTGGAGCCTTATATAGGTTTCAGATAAATAAACCAGAGTTTTAGGGGCTCGATCTGGAGGACTAGTGCGGTGCGCCCCAATGATTGATGTGGATGTACTAACACAATACTACAAGTGTGTGTGGCTAATGCTAGTCATCTTATTAATATAATTTCTCTTCCTTGTAGCCCTTTCCAGCTCTGCTTTCCATGCTATAAAAGATGAGCAAGGACAAACTAACCAACAGCCTCGTTCCATCTACATCCCATTCATTCCGCGCCACTTGGGTTTGCAAATTAGTGAAGAAACTTGCACATGTGTAACAGCGACATGGCCCGAATGGTATAATGACCAATTCTTGTATGCATAGTGATATGTACTAGCTAGTACTATGTAGTTGATTAGTTCTCAACAAAGATTTACCCCCCCCCCCCCCCCCCCCCCCCCCCCCGCGCCGCGATTGAAAATAAATAATGGAGAATGTATTATAATTAATCAACCCTTGCTTGCATGTTAGTTATAATTTACCGATCAGGAACAGCGCATGCATGTAATGAAGCCGACAAACAGCGAAGGACAAGGACACACCATCCCCGCTGGGGGGCCTACCTAGCTAAAAGAAAGCAGTCCCAATGCAGACTCTACTCGTAGAGTCTTAAAGCCTCAAAGACTCCATCACAAGAAAATATACTTCTCAATGCAAATTGTGTAATAATAATTTCTATACATAAAATTATTTATTATTTTTCTTCTATTACAAGATCCATGGACTCCACGCCCCCTCCACAACGCAAGTCTCCCTGGTTTCTTGGGCATTGAAGGGCGCGTAGACTTAAGGTCTTAGGGCAATCCCAATGCAGACTCCACTCATAGAGTCTAAGCCTCAAAGACTCCATCACAAGAAACTACACTTCACAATGCAAAGTGTGTTACTTTGGTTTATATGGCCTACTTGTCTCTCTCACATTCATTCTTGGTTTGCGTGAAGACTTTGAGTCTAAATAAGACTTGGAGTCTTGGTTTCTCTCCCTTTCTCTTCAATAAATATATTGCAACATCAGCAAAACACAATAAATAGAAGGCTTAGACTCTACGAGTGGAGTCTGCATTGGGACTGCCCTTATCTAAAAACCAAGTCTTGTTTTTTTCCTTCTCTCTTCAATAATTAGGGTGCCACATCTGAGGAACGAGAGTACTCTATCCTGCTTGTGATGAGTGAATTGTCAACACCGCACTGATGAGTGAATTGTCAACCGTGCGGTGTGATCGTGCGCTTGGTCTTTGGATTGCAGGTACACGGGCGTCGAGTGTCGACGGGGAGCTGCCGTGGAGGTGCTGTGGCCGATGGACCGTGCGGTGGACGGCAGTGAAGGGCAGCCGGGACCGGAGCTCGGACCGGGCGGCAGCTGTGGCGTCCACTCCTGGGTCGAGGGCGCAAGCGGCGACGGAAGGCGGGTTTCTTGGTTTGCGCCACAAAACCAAGGAGGCGGACGGCGGTTGAAGACGTCAAGTCGTGGAGGCACGGGCGTTGGTCTCGGGACTGACGGAGGCGACGGGCGTCGACGGCGTCTAGGGCCTCGCTGCGGGCGAGGAGGTGATGGGCGTCGGGTGGCGTCTAGGGCCGTCAGAAGGCCGAGGCTAGAACGGCGTCTAGGGCCACGGCGCGGAGGCGGGAATCTTCCCGCGCGTGAGGTTTTGGCGGTTTTCTCAAAACCGGCCACCTACCCGGGTTTCGCGGACCCTCCAAAACCGCGGACTGGATCTTCATCAAGATGGCGGCATCGCGGAGAAGACTTCGTTTCGAAGAAAGAACCTCGGCCGTCGGATGAGATCATTGTACAGGGGGTGCTGTAGGCCAACCGGTCTGACCGGTCCCTGGCACCGGTCTGACCGGTCCAGCGTACCGGTCTGACCGGTCCCGAGGGTATAAATACCCCTTCACTTGTGTTAGGTCAAGAGCGGCTTTTGTAATCTGTTCGTGGACTCTCTGTTTCTCCAGGCCGCCGCCCCTGTGTTCTCCTCCCCCTGTTTCTCTCTTTAGAGTAGATTTGTCCATGGATTTGTGAAAGTTTGTATTGGATTTGATTGGGAAAGGAGGCTCCATCCTCCTTGTGCCCTCTGGGCTTTTGAATCAATCCAATCCCGTCCCTCTTGTGCTTTTTGTGATGGATTTTCATTTTGGTTTTGATGCACTTGATTGCGACGGTTCGTAGGGCTCTTTGGAGTGATTCCTGTGCTTCTAGCTTCGTGTCAATCCCTCTGGAATCCTGAGCTCTTCAGATTTGAAGTTTTCAAGTAGTTGAGAAAACCCCAATCCCCTTTGATCTCCCCCATAATTCTCAAGAATTGTTGATCTTTAGGACGAGATCTTTTGGGGATATGTTCACGGGGTAGGGGCGAAGCAATCCCTCAAGTTTCACCGATTTTTGTGGTCGTTTGCTCGAGATTCAACGTTTGAATCCAATTTCTCGGGGGTTTTCTGGGTGCTACCGGTCAGACCGGTAGGCACGACCGGTCAGACCGGTCTGCTCTTTTTGAACAGACACGACCGGTCAGACCGGTCCATCGCACCGGTCAGACCGGTCCAGGCAGATCAGTCCTGAAGTTTTGCCACTTTGCTTCCGATTCGCTTCGTGTTTTCGTTCGCTGGTTCGAGGCCTTTTGTGTTGGTTTAGCTCTTCAATAGCTACTCCAAACTTTGGTCAGAACGCTTGAGGGATTGGGCGATTTTGGGATATAGGCCGACGGTTTGAATTTCGGAAGAAATTTTGATCGGCTCCCATTCACCCCCCCTCTGGTCGCCGGCTTCGGTCCCACAACATCAGCAAAAAAAACTATAAATATACTTAGACTCCATGGTAGAGTCAGGATTGGGACTGGCCTAGGTACTCCAAGGAAGGTATAACATTCCTGACGGATCCTCCAGCTAGCTAGCTAAGCCAGAAGGAAGGAAAGGAAAGTAGTCTCTGCGCGCCATGTTGCATTGGGAGTGAACAACCGGCGCACGAAACTCGACCGGCATCAGACTATTCGTGGACGGAAGCGCTAAAGACGACTGGTGAACGAAAGCTGGATGGACGGCGACAGCATGTTGGAGCTAAGCTACAAGGGAGCTTTACTGGGAGGCATGCTTATCGGCAACGAAGCGATGGAGGAGTGTGCTGTTAGGACTCTCTCTCGTCGGTTGTACGTGCTTTAATTTCCAGGTAGGTGCCGTGGTTGTTGAATCGAAGAACAACGGTTGCTATATTATTAGCGTTGACAGTTTCGGTAACCGCTCATGATTAGTACATGGGGTCGTACAATGCAGGGGCTCAGCTTCGGTCGACGGATATGGTGAGTATGGTTAGTCGAAGCCAAAAGGAAAATAAGAGAGAAGGACGGTTTTTGCTCAACAGGCATGTGCATGTATGTACGAGGACTATTTTCGGCGGAACTGTCTTTGCACCTGCGAAAAGGTTTGGTTGCAGTGGACGAAGGTTAGTTACTGCTGCTCAGCTCGCTAGCTAGCTAGTCCCAGCAATTCAGCTGGAAACGATTTGATCTCTGTAGCTAACTAATCAGCTTTATTCGGGTCAATCAACCAAGTCTAGATATATTCTTCTGGAATGGTACAAATTAAATACTTTTTTTTTGTGGAGCTAGCTGAAGTAGGACGGCGGGCGGCGGGGAGCGAGGGATGTATGCACGTACCCTGACGAAGCAGTCGTGGAAGATGAGGCGGACGAGGGCGGCGCCGCTGGCGCGGTTGGCCCGGACGGCCTTGGCGACGTGGTCCTTGACCACGTTCTCCCACCCCCGGCAGGTCTTGGCGTAGTACCCCAGCTTGAGCTCGCTCGCGTCCGCCGCCGAGAGCAGCAGCAGCAGCAGCGCCGCCGCCGCCGCGGCCACCGACACCTTCATCCTCCTCGCCCTGGTAGATCGATGCCGGTCCGCACAACGGCAGGAAAGCGAAGCCGAGCAGCGGAGCGGAAAGCAACTACAGCACCACCGCACTGATGATCACGGCGCGCGGCTGGTTGCGGTTGGTACGGTGGAGCGTGGCGCTTGGCTGCTGCTGCTGCTGCTGGGGCTGGGGGTGTGGGGTATATATCGATCAGCTCGCTGCTGGCTTAGCCGCCGGGCCGGGCTCGGCGTCGTCGCTGCCTGCGGCGGCCCGGCTCGCACCTGCGAATATTTGACGGCTGGAGAGAGAGGAGAGGGGCAGTGGTGACTGGTGAGTCATCTCTCGGGTGACAGGGAACGCCCAACGGCGCGAGGCGCGGCGGACGGGTGCCCAAACGTACGGGTGCGGCGACAAGCGGCACAGTGCAGACAGTGTTGTATCGGTAGTGTACGTGTGGTACGCGTGGTACTAGGACACAATTTGGTACCGGTCCATGCATGGTTTTCTTGGACCTTGGAATCTTGCACTGTCCGTCCCAACAACCCATGCAACTGGATAGCAATCAGAGAAACTCTCTCTCTCTCTCTCTCTCTCTCAAATTTAAATGTTGGGCCAGATGTGGGACCGCCGCGGGCCGGCCGGCAAGATTTCCTCCCGCGCGGGCGGCCGCCGTGGAGTCGCGCGCTTCTCGCTGGCTCCATCGTCTATCGTCGCCGATGCGTGCTAGCTGCCTCCCGGCCTCCATCGGCATCGTCGGTCCGTTCGTTCGTTGGCGCGGCGCCGTCATGCCCCCCGGCCGGCCTGTGCCGCACACACCACCATCACTTGCCTAGCTCCGTCGTCAGCGCGCTAGCTCTTCGTGTTTCATCTGCTGATCCACAGCTGGTGCGGTGGTTGCCACGTTCCGATCCGTCGCGCGTCCCCCCTATCTGCTAGGCCCCCCCCGGCCGCGCGCGTCGTCTCCACGCCCGCCGCGCGCGATCGATCCATCCGTCTCCACATGGCTCGTCTTTCTAGCTCATCGCGACACACACTTTTATTTGGCTGTGCGTCCACGAATGAATTAATGCTTGAATCGACGACGCCGACTCGATCGGGGGCCGTTAGTTGCTCGATTGGTTTTTTTAGAGGAAAGGGTAGCCCCGTTTCATTCAATGAAAGAAACTAGTTCGATACATGGAAGTTCAGGAGTATTCGAAGGCGTGCCCGCCACAGGTTCAACATCAGTAGCTAACATAGTAGTAGGTAACATCCTACTAGGTAGAGCGCCAGTGGTTGATGAACTTTCCGCAATCTCCGGTTGTTGCCAGCTTGGTAGAAGATGAGCATCCAGCGCCAAAGGTTCTCCCCAAGTGATTATCAGTGGTTCTCTGCAGCTTGCATCCAGCCGCACAATAATCTCCTCCAACTGGTGTGCGTTTCCTTCCTTGCCGAGGCAGGTCCATCGTCGGAGCATTCTCACCACCTTGCAGTTTAACATCCTTTCGTCCTTCCATCTTGTCCCCTGAAAACAAATTTCATTCCTCAGTTTCCAGGTCGCCCACATAACAGCAGAGGTGCACATATTCAGAACAAGATGTTTCTTCCTACTAAGCCACCACTTGGCCACACATTCAAAACCTCCCACGAGCTGTACATTAAACAGATCAGAGAAGAAGGACCGGATAGAGTTAACAACACAGCATTCAAAAAAGATATGATTTATGCTTTCAGGATCCGAGCAAAACAAACAAGATTTGTCAGAAACTTCCCTTCTTTTCGCCAGGTTATCTCTTGTTAGCAACTTATTTTTGCTTAGGAGCCATAGGAAAACCTGAACTCTTCGTGGAATGCACAGCCCCCAGACAGCACTAGGATAGATTGGCTTGATTCCACGAAAATTCACCACAGCATAGAGAGATTGGACCGAATAGATACCCTTAGACTTGAAAGACCAGATCGGGCATCAGGTTCATCAGTGAACACAATTGACTCCGCAATCTGGACAATCTCCAGCCAAGCATCAATCTGGACACTTTTATTTGGTTGTGCGTGTCCAGGTTATCAAATGATTGTCTTACCTTTTTCATTTACCAGAACATACAAAGGCCAAAACTGGATAGCTAGGCTAGAGTTCCCAAACCATCTATCCTCCCAAAACCTAATTTTGTTACCATCACCTACATTCCAGGCATACCCCATTTGAGCAGCCTGTTTAGCCCAAAGAACCCCTTTTCAAAAAGAGGAAGTTCCTCTATCAGGGCAGCAAAACAAATTGGGAGCATTGGTTTTATACTTGTAATCAACCATTCTCCTCCACATGGCACTCTCATTCAGGTGATAACGTGAAATCCAAGAGGCCAACAGACACATTCATTTGATGCAAATCAAGAATGCCTAAGCCACCATAATCCTATTTCTGAGAAACTAGCTGCCAATTGGCCAGGTGGTACTTATGTTTCCCCTCCTCTAGATTATTCCAAAGGAAGTGGGCCATTTGGGAATTTACAGACTCAATAGCCCACTTAGGGAACTTGATAATGGACATAAGGTAAGTAGGGATACTGGCTAGACAGGATTTCAAAAGAGTCAGCCGCCCTCCATAAGAGAGTAATTTACCTTTCCAGCCAGCAATCCTCTTTATGACTTTGTCTACCACAGGTTGGATATCAATTCTTCTGAGTTTAGCATGATGCAGGGGAACCCCCCAGTAAGTGAAAGGAAAGCAGTCTACTGGACAACAAAATAAGCTAGCAAAATAGTTACATCTCTCCTCATCTAAGCCTAACATAAGAACATTACTTTTTTCAAAATTAATCTTCATGCCAGAGAGTTTTTCAAAACAGGCCAAAAGCCATTTGAAGTTCCTGGCTTTATCTAAGTCATTTTCCAGGAAAAGGAGAGTATCATCTACATATTGCAGGCTGATAATGCCTCCTGGGAAAGCTTCAGGCATCAAACCTGTTACCAGGTTCTGGTCGGCTGCCTTGATAAGCATTCTGGTAAAAACATCTGCCACCAAGTTAAACAAAAGAGGGGACAGGGGGTCCCCCTGTCTGAGGCCCTTACCAGCTTTAAAGTATGAACTGTCCTCCTCATTAATCCTAACACAAATGGAGCTTCCTCTAACCACATTCCTGATCCAGTCTCTCCACTTTGGACCAAACCATCTAGAGGAGAGCATATCTTCAAAAAACTTCCAATCCACCCTATCATAGGCTTTCTCATAATCAATCTTTAGAACCACACCTTCCTTTTTTTTCCTGGCAATCTCATGAATCAATTCATGAGCTGTCACTACACTTTCCAAGATAAATCTACCTTTTATGAAGGCAGATTGATTTGACGCAATTAATCTGTGGATAATCCTAGTCAATCTATTATTCAAGGCCTTAGAAAAGATCTTAAAACTGTAGTTCAGAAGGCTAATAGGTCTAAATTTCTTCAAGGATTTGGCTTCATTCTCCTTAGGTATCAATACCACAGTGGCATAATTAATTCTTGAGAGATTCAAATCTCCTTTTCCAAAGGCATTAAAAAGCCCCAACAAAATCCTTCTTAATAGTATCCCAGAACTTTTGATAAAAGAGGAAAGGAAGTCCATCAGGACCAGGAGCTCCTTCAGCATAAGAGCCAAAGACAGCCTCCTTTACCTCTGCCTCTGAAAAGTCTGCTTCCAGCAAGGCATTCTCCTCTGCAGTCACTTTCTCTTCCTCTTTCCAAAAAGTATCCTCCAAGCATAACCCTAAATTAGGTTCTGACCCAAAGAGGGTACTATAGTATTCCAGAGCAAGCTTAAACATGCCAGGGGTGTCTTCAACAAGACCATCAGGACCCTCAAGGGCATTGATGGTTTTTTTCCTTCTCCTTTGGTTAGCAACAGCCTGAAAGTAAGTTGTATTCTTATCACCCTCCTTGACATCCCTATCTCTTGATCTTTGTCTTGTCTTTATCTCCTCCATTTTCCAGATCTTATCCAGCTCATCCAGTGTCCTCTCCATATCCTCTCTTTCCATATTTGTGATGGAGCCATTCTCATATTTAATATCTAGCTTGTCATATCTTTCCCTAAGTCTCTGTTTCTCCTTTCTAATGTCAGCATCTACATTCCTTGCCCAACCTCTCAGCTTCTTCCTTAGGAGCCTGATTTTGAACTGCCAGATATCCATAGAATTATCCAGAGAGCAGGGGGAATTCCAAATCTTTTTAACCAGATCAGGGAAGTCAGGTTGGAGAAGCCACCACTTCTCAAATCTAAACGGGCTTTGTTTTGGGGTACTATTGATGCCAAAGTTGATGACCAGGGGAACATGGTCACTACCTGCCCTAGAGGCACTTTTGACACTAGCTAAAGGATACAGCTGGTCAAAGGAAGTGTTAACCAGCACCCTATCCAGGGCAGCCATAATGGGATTCTCTTGGTTATTAAACCAAGTGAAGCCCCTGGAAGGGTCCTTAATCTCTAGCAGGCCTCAAGAATTAATCCAATCATTAAAGGCATCAGTCCAATAATGATCCACAATGCCATTGTTTTTCTCCTCTTGGTGCCTGACTAGATTAAAATCCCCACCTATAATCATAGGACCATTCCAATTATCAAAAATGGAATGAAGATCATCAATGAACTCCTGTTTTCCTTCCTCATAAGGGGAACCATAAACTACACCTAATCTCCAAACTTTCTTGTCCAGCACATTCCTAAAAACTACAGTAGCACAGAATTGAAAATTCTGGCAATCAATAATTTCTAGCAAGCTATTTTTGGCTCCAATCAAGATACCACCAGCTGACCCATTAGCAGGCAGCCAGTGCCAAGAGAAGTAAGGGTTAAAGGCTCTTAAAAGAGCTTCACTAAAGGACTCTTTCTTGGTTTCTTGAAGACCAACAAAACTGAGATTATTGTTAGCAATAAAATCAGCAACACATTTAACCCTACCAGCCTTATTCAGGCCTCTAACATTCCAGAAAGCTCCTATCATTATGACTTATTTTAGAATTAACTAAGTTCTGGCCTACAATCTTGGCCCAGCTCTTTTCCCCAATTTCTAAGCTACCCCCTTTTAAAAGAGGAGATTTAGTGATGTTAACTAGAGGGGGGAACTCCTCAGCATTAATGGATACATCTAGGTTGACAGGCAAGATAATCCCAGGATTACATTCCACAAACTTACTCAATTTAGCACATTTTTCATTAAAGTGATGTTAACATCAGCTCTAGAATTATTGCTACCCATGGACAAGTTAACTTGTCTAGCCATCTCAAGCAAATTGCTATTATTTAAAAGAGAAAAAGAATTACTAGATTTGCTTTCAAAAGCAACTTCCAAGTTCTTGACCATAATGAGATCTTCAGCCTTCTGAAGTATGGTTCTACCATCATCAGTGTGTCTTTTTGGCCTGAGGTCCCTCTGAACAGGGCCCTACTTAGCTTCCTTGGACTTCTTTTTTTCCAGAACTGAAGCAGGAACCTCTTCCTTAGTAATGGAGGTAGGAGGGGGAATGTCCACACAGTTAGAGAATTCTTCAAGCAAATTCTTCCCATGAGAGGTAGGAGATAGATGTTCCTCTGATAAATCCTCGTCCAAATCATCCTCTCCATCAGATGCCACCAACTCCATTTTCTGCAGAAAATCCATACATTCTGCTGATTTCAAATTTTTTTCAGCTTGTTGTTGAAATTCCAGCCATCTAGACACTTGGGACATGTAGTCTTCCTCTTCATCTGGGGCCATCAAAACAGGGCAAATAAGGCTGGCAACTTCATTAGCATTCATACTGTCTTCCAACTGTTTGTCCTGAGCCCTTTCCTCCATAGCAGCATGGGATCTGGAGAAATTGGATCTGTTCAGACTATTATCCTGCTTAGTACCACTGCCTTCAGGTATGTCAACTCTAGCTAGTTTAGGACTCTGGACCCCATCCAGGTCATCAGCTTCTTCATCATCTTCCTTTTCATCATCATTAATATCATTGATCTTTCCTACAGGCATATCAGACTGTTGAATTTGTTCAAAGCCTTCCACAGTCAGAGAGATTAAGAATAGCTTCTTGTTCATCTCATAGAGTCCTTCCTTTGGGATCTTAACCGGATTTCTACACGCAATCTTGACTCTGGCCACCTCATAGAAGGATCTAAAGAGACTTGACCAGTCCATCTCCACCATGATTCCAAAGCCAGAAGCAAGTTGAGCAAAGACCTTCCAAGCACACCATATAGGCGGGATACCTCTGACCTGGACCCAAACCTCCTGTAACTCAGAATAAGGTTCTAGGTTGCCAACCCATTCCAGGACCTCCACTTTGACCCCAGGTTTCCTCAGATCAAAAGATGGGTAATTCTTGATGTCTGTCATTTTCCTATGAGGGGAGAATCTGACAAGGAACTGCTTCACATCCAACTCACGAATCTGCCAGGGCCATTCCTTACAGAATATCTCAGAAAGCTCATTCTCCAACTCAGCAAGAGAAATATCACCTTCCTTAATCTTAACCACCCCACAGTTCTGCAAGTTAAGCCACTTTATAGTCTCACTGTCAGGGACATCCAAATGATAAAAGCCCAGCCCCAGACCAGCACTACCCATGTAAGAGGCCATAGGGGGAGGGGAATTCCATTGGGGGCAAACATTCATGTGATGACCAGGAACATTACAAATGAAGCATATCTTCGGCTTCACACAATTGCCCACAAAATGCCCGGGTTCACCACAGTTGTAGCAAGTCATACTTCTGTATCTAGCATCAATGATAAAGGGGCGGTCATCTGGAATCACCTTAGCCTGTGGAGCCTTTGGGGCCGGCTGCTGCTTGGGGTTGAACTGTTGGCGTACAAGGCCTTGCTGTTGTGCCTGCACCCCTCCCGGGTTTGCTTGAGGACGTTGCTGTTGCAGATTCCGGCCTTGCGGCGGCGCATCATGGCGCGGATTCTGGCGCCCTTGCTGGTCCCGTGGAGGACGGCGGTCCGGCTGCCAAACCCATCTACCTCCCTGGTCAGCCATCCTCGCCTTCTTCAGCACCTCCGCGTAAGAAGCTCGCTGGTTCGCTGAGCACCAGATGTCAGAGAAGTTGATCCGCACGGGATGCCTGTCGAAGCGATCCGATTTGCTCACCAGGAAGAGATCAAGCACTCCAAAGCTTCGGCTCTCTACCAACTCGCGACGGATCCAGAAGAGGGAACCAGAACTAGAGGGGGCGGAAGAGGAGGAACCCCAAACCCTAGGCGGGGATTTGGGGATAGACCAAAGCTGGCCGAAGAACTCCTCCACCACCTCCTCGTCGTGGAGGGTCTGGCCCAGCTCCGGATCCCATCGCACCTGAAACATAGGATCTCCCCCTCCGCTCGATCTCAGGTTGCCAAGTGTTGAGCCGCGAGCGGAGGAAGGGAGGGATGACCCAACGCTGACCTGTGGGGGCAGACGGAGGCCGCCCTGCGCCCCACCCACAGCCACTCTCGACGGAGACGAGGACGGACGCGGCGTCGGTCGCTGTTAACGGCGGCGTCGCCCCCGCCGGAGAGGACGGGTGCGACCGACTCATCCGTATTCTCCCTCTTCGAATAAACGACTCATCCAATTGGGTTTCGGGGATCCAAGGGTTCTGATTTTGGGATAGATTTTCATCCCAATCGGAGTTCCGTTGCTCGATTGGTTTCCTCGGATGCTGTGGTTGCTGGCGGATCGCCGCCGGCCGGCCGGTCGTTGTCGCCCGACTTAACCTCCGTGTGCGTGTCGATCGATCCCTGCAGCCTGCAGGCGCGCATCGATCAGCTGCTCGCCAGCAGTCGATGGCCCGTCAGTAGCAGCAGCCGCGGATTATTCGAGGCTAGCTCTTCCATTCCATCCCAGGATCCATCTCTTCCGTCCGATCGCCGGGCATGGGTTGCATCCATCATATCATCATATCGGTTGCCACATGAATGAGTGCTACCTGCTGAATATCAGTTGCATCGATCAGGCACACAGAGAGATCAATATAATCCACGCGCACGTACAGGGGGCCGTGCGAGTGTGCAGTTGCGCCGGTAATCTTTGCAGCAGGCGACCCAACCCAGCCGATCGATCCATCTGAAAACACGGTGCCACATGCAGTCGCGACATCATATCTCGACGTACACCTCAAGCAATGCATTAATTGCTGTGCTATCTATCTGCAATGCGTTCACCTGCTTGCCACATGGTACGAATAGTACACGTCTACTAGCTAGCTAGGGTACGCGACTGGCACCTGTTCGGACCGTCGATCGGTGTCAGCTGCCTGCCGTGCTGTCTAACGGCTTGTAACCATCGCTCATCGATCGCTGCGTGCGTTTAGCTGCTGGCCAACATAACTGGTGGCTAGCTAAAAGGTGAACTTATCTGTTCCATCATCGATGCGTTCCTTCGTATAGCTAATACGCTTAGGCAGCAAGGTGACCAGTCGCATTCCTGAAGGCTGAAGGGAGATATATTTACAATATCTGGATCAACAAAACGGAAGATGACAGATGACGACGATGATGATAAC
Organism: Panicum virgatum; assembly: GCF_016808335.1. Lineage (NCBI taxonomy): Eukaryota > Viridiplantae > Streptophyta > Magnoliopsida > Poales > Poaceae > Panicum > Panicum virgatum. The sequence continues at coordinate 9,095,453 of NC_053138.1, read as the reverse complement.
AAATTAAACTTGAGCGTCAGGCCAGCAGCAGATGGGTACAGATAGAGCTATCGCTAGGCGGCCAAACTCTCTGAACCCCTGGCCGTTTTAACTTTCAACGCGCGTGACGCGGACGCATGCATATCGATCCGTGCCCGCAAGCGAGCGACGCGCGCGCAACTTGTGCGTTCCGTGCGCAAATTGGGCAGCAAGCTTCCAACAAGGCTGCTGCCGGCCGGCATGGGCTTGATTTGCTTAACAACTCCACAGTACAACTGGCATGTGCATGCATCTATATATATCATATCCTCCTGCATATGTAGCTACATGCACACCTGCATCGTCTATATATGATATATCCTTGTGTGTGGTCCACGTCCCTAAATATATATACAAAGGTGTTTGTAAAATGATGGAGAGCATGCAGCAGCCGGGCTAGATGCCGAGGATCGATGCGTGCATATGCAGCTTTATTCCACGCAATTTGGCAAAAGATATATATATATATATATATATATATATATATATATATATATAGCTTTGGTTTTTGTATATCTGCACTGTCATTCATCGTTTACAAATGTTGCAAGTATACATATAATATATACATGTGCACACCACTAGCTACTTGGCAGCTAGCTTGAGCTAGATATGCTTTTCAATTCTCATGTGGATTGAGTACATGCTAATATATATATATATATATATATATATATATATATATATATATATATCGCTAATAATACCGGTTTAGTTGCCAAACCATGGGCAGATTCTGTCATGAGGGAACAAGCAAGGCATGCGACACCCCTTGTATCTTTCTGGATTGTCCAAATTACGCATGTGATCGACAGCTACATGGGGACTAGTACTGCACCGCTATCTAGCTCCTCCCGTATATATACACAGCCAATGCAAACATCCAAACCTGGACAATGCCTTTATTTTGCAACTTTTTTAGGGACGACATTGTTTTAATTTTGTGTAGGAGGTCATCAGGCATCAGCCCCGGCCGGATAAAATGAGTACTCATTTTCACCGAAGATCTGTGCAACTATGCCAATGCCAGTGTCCGATATATGTGATGATAGCTTGCCGCTTGCCTTTATTTGGCCGTGTTTTAAATTTGGAAGCCCTGGGCCACAAGTTTTGTATAGATTTTTTAGTCTGTTGCTCATGTGCAGCCGCGTATATTTTAGTGCACGCGCATGCACTGTACCTTTTGGAACCAAGGAATAATGAGTAAATTCCCTGTATGCCATTGGAAAATGTAACACATCCCTTCTATGCCATTGAAAATTACCTCATCCCTTCTATGCTATTGTTTTTAATTTTCCATTCCCTCTATGCCATTGGTGTCAAAAATACTAACGGATCAGTTAAACTGAAAGACAAAAGGACAATAATACCCCTGGCTCCTATTCCTTGCCCTCTCTCTACTACCACTGACGTGTGGGACCCACACGTCAGATTCATCTTCAACCTTGAACCCATCGGATCCACGATGGCGACGGAGGGCCCGACGCACGCGGCGGAGGCCCGTGCTGCCCCTCCGCCGCGGCCGCCGTCGCGCGAGCCGCCGCACGCGTCGCGCCCTCCGTCGGGTCCCTGCCGCGGCCGCCGTCAAGCGGGCCACCACGCGCGCCGCGTCCTCCGCCACCGACCGCACCCTCCGCCGCATCCCTGCTCCGGCGCCGTCACGCGCTGCATCCTTTGCCGCGGGCCACGCCGCGTCCTCCGCCGCGGGCCGCGCCCTCCGCGCGGGGTCCCTCCCTCCCTCACCTACCCTCGCCGGCGACTCCCTCCCGGCGGCGCGCCCCTCCTCCCTTGCCGCCGGGCGGGCGAGTGCGGCCCTCCTCCCTCGCCGCTGGGCAAGCTCCACGCCGCCGCGTGGGCGGGCGAGCTGCGGGCCGGGCGAGCTGTGGGCCGGGTGAGCGCGCCCCTCCTCCCTCGCCGTTGGGCGAGCTCGCGCCGCCGCGCGGGCAGGCGAGCTGCAGGCCGGGTCAGCGCGCCCCTCCTCCCTCCCCGCTGAGCGAGCTCCGCTGCCTCCTCGCGCGGCGCCGCCCCTCCTTGTCCTCCTCCCTCGCCGCGGGGGACCCCGGCGGTGGCGAGCTCCGCCGAGCTCCTTGAGCCTGCGCGCGCCTCGCCATGGCCGCAGATCCGCGCGGCGGCGGAGCTCGATGGCCGCTACCTCCCCTGCGGCCGGCGGCGGCCTCATGCGCAGTGAATCGAGGCGGCGAGCACGCGCGGGCGCAGCCGTGGGCGTGCACGAGCGGCGAGCGGAAGGCGGCCCGCGTGCGTGCGCGGCGGAAGGCGGCGGGCGGAGCGCGTCGAGGCGTGGCGGGATGGCGGCCGGGTGAACTGCGTCGAGGGGCGGGGCGCTCGGGGAAAAAAATTGCGGTGAGGAAACGGAGGGGTATTATTGTCTTTTCCCCTGTACCTTTTAACGGATCTGTTAGAGAAATTAACGGCAATGGCATGGAAGGGATTGAAAATTATAAATGATGGCATAGAAGGGATGAGGTAATTTTCAATGGCATAGAAGGGATGGGTTACATTTTTCAATGGCATACAGGGAATTTACTCAGGAATAATCTAGTGCGTACTAGTACTTTGCTTGCAGCAAGCAAGCATACATCAACGTTGGAATTTCAGACTGCAGCAGGAACAAGGCAGCAAGCAACGAACTTTCAGTACGTCCAGGTCTCAGTCTCAGATTCGGGTCAGAGTATTGCTGCGTATATGTACTGTCAACTGGGGCGGCTGTCAATTGAAGGCAGAAGCTAGCGCTGCCTTTTTTATATATATCATGCATGACTCATGAGCCACATGACTATACATATATAATTGCCACGAGATTACTGTACTTATTAGCATGCATGTTCCATCAAGGAATGAAGGACTAGCTAAGCTAGCTAGCAAGTGGGACATCTACAAATTAAGCTTTCCGTGAGTTATGATAACCGTAAAAGCTGAGCATCATACTATCCATTCTGTACTTAATCTGGTCATCATAATAAGTTAAAAAAATGCAATAAAGAGATGCTCACACTACGACACCAACAACAATAAAGCAATTCATACAAAATTCATACAGCCATCTGGAAAGATTTGTGCCTATGCAAGTATGCATGCATGTAGTCTGTAGATGGACCTATATGTCATCGTTCGTGCACCAATGATCACCCCAATTAAAGCTGCTAGAGTTGGGTCAGATACTCAGAACACAATGCTGTGATATACTGTATACTAGTCAAGCTTTGCTTGGACCGATAATGATGGTGCCGTGCATTTTTTTCAATTTGGTCAAGGGTCGATCATCGATGATCCGAGCGTCTGCCCCTCCCCCTGGCGTACATGGTTGGTGCGCATGTCTTAATTTGGTTTTTAGAACTTTGCATTGCTTGATGAGCATTGAGCAAGCATTTCATTAAGAAGATCAAGAGTGGGGTTTGTTACATCCTAAAAACTCGGCCTTCTAGTAAAGCAAAATTACAGAAACTTCTATATGACCATTTCCGTACATCACAAGTGCTTGGATCATAACACACAGATTAACTTGTTAATTTAAAGCGTTGATGTTGTACGTTATTTTCCATTGATTAAGTCTCAGTTTCATCCCCTGCTTCAAGGAGTTGCTTAATTTAGAGCCTGCTAGATGTACTCTTGTGTTCCATACAGTATTTGGGGCTAGTAGCTAGTGGCTGATGTCATACCAATAGCGTTGCATTCAATTCTGTACAAAACACTAAAGTAGGTTTGTCATGGACCATGCATGCTTAACTGTAAAGCTGATGATAGTATTGTCCACTACTTAACCTGAGCATTGAAAAAAGAGAACCTAAAGAGTAAAGAAACGAATACTGAAACCGACAAGGCACCCTGCTTTTCAGTTCATAATAAAGAAAAAAAAACAGAGCCATCTGGAAAAAAGATTAGCCATGTTCATGAAAGCACTACATACATAGTTGTTGTTGTATAAGCTGTGTTCATGCTCCAATCATCTTGATAAAATTAAATTAAATTAAATCTGCTAGGACATATCATACCAGTAATAATTTAGCCTGGACGAACGCAGCCTCGCACCAATAATGATGGCGCCGTGCATCTTCCGCCGGCCGTTGTGGTCAAGGCTGCTGGCATGTGCCCGCGCGTCCCGGGCGGCAGATGGTTAGCTGACCTTGACGGCCGATTTGTTCTTTATCGGTTTTAGCAGCTTTGTTTTCAGTAAGGAAAAAAGTTTGTGTTTTGGTCGACAAATCAAACCAAACCCAAACGAGTTTTTTTAGTTTTCAGGATCTGAGAAACGAGCAGTGTGCATATGATCAGGATGGTGATGAGTCAGTAGGATCACGGCATGATGCACAAGTGGGCATGCAGGGGGAGAGGTACGGTGCAGTGGTAGTTGGTGTGTGGACCGGAAGTGTGGCGTGCCACCTTTTTCATTTTTGTAAGTTGGGACGTCGCTGTTGTGAGTGACCGTCTATTTGGTTGCTGCGGCGTCGTCTATGTTGAGAGCAGCGAGCTAGTAGCTAGTGTGCAGTCATTTAGAGGGCTTACCATAAATGGTAACTGTTTAAGTGTAATGATCCATATGATGTGTGCTCTCATATGAAATTTGGAATCTATCCCTTCCCGCATCCCGCTCAGTAACTTTAGTTCTTTTTCTTTTCTTTTTGCAGTCATGCAATTTCGTTTTACAAGAAGGTCGACTCTACATATATATAGGTTGTAGCAGACTTCTGTTCTTCTTATACTTGTTGCTTGAGCAAAAGTTCTTGAAAAAGAATCCCTTCCCGCTCTCTAAATTCATGCACGCACAGTGTGAAGTATGTACTGCTGCAAATTTGAACACTACATGTTGCTGCTTTAATTTTGTTGAGCTGAAGTGAGATCATTTTCGTTAAAAACAAAGAAGAAAATTTTGTGTAATTAGAAAGAGGATCTACCCGGGATGTACGCATGTGAGAAGACCGGCGGGGCAATTACCTCGTCGGTGACTATAAGCCAGAACCAGTGCCCCCGGGTTGTTCTAAAAACAAACCCCTCGTCGGTGACAAGTGGGATGTGGACATGTATCCCCTCGATAGGAACCCTTTTGTAATCACTTTTGCAGACTTCGAAATCAGTTTGCAGGAGGCTTAGGTCCAAGGTATCTCGTCGGCGCGTGCATGTAAACTAGCAATCTTACTATTACAAATTGGAGATTTCTTTTAAACCTTCACGTGAAGCCACTTAAAATCATAAATAAACACTCTAAAAAAATAAAAAATAAAATCTAAATTTTTTCACAAAAATTAAAAACATCCGGCCATCAGTCCGACACCTCTAATCATAACAGTCACAGGGTATGTTGTGGCAGAACCGTTCAAATTAAACCGGCTTAAGTGCGCTAACTATCATCTTAAGCATTAATCAAGTAAACACGCACTTAAAACGGTGTAATCTGGCAACCTGCTGGGTTAAGGATTGAAAACACTGGAAGTCTCGCACGAAGACGAGCACAGATGATTACAAGCAGATAAAAGTTCTCAAATTTAATTTACAAAGCAGAGCTTTACAAAATGTGTTTTAAACAAATTATCAGAGTTCAACATGCAGCGGAATTTAAATAGAAGTTTAGTTTAAAAACCACGATAACTACGATGACGTGCGGACGTCACATCGAGCCCACCAATGTGAATCCTGGTTAGCTCCAACCAGCAGTAGCTACCTGAAAATAGGGTAACAACAAACCCTAAGTATACTAATACTCAGCAAGACTTACCCGACTATGGTATATACTTAGCCGACTCCTAGACATGCAGGCTTTTGGCTCTGGGTTTGTTTTGCTGAAAAGCTGCTAATAGTGGATCCTTACTTTCAATATTTTAGCTCAAATTTATCATACAAATACCAACTAGGTTTGTTTGAATATCTAGCGCACGCATGGTTGATCATATTATCTTTTTAGAGTACCACAGTCATACCTCATAATCTCAACTTTCCAATCTCATTTCAATCTTTTACTACGATGTGACGCAGTGACTAAGATTCTCTTAACCGAGAGAGACGGCGAATCGATCCGATTTAACCTTGCAAGGTGGACCTAACTCACACGACACATGCAAACCACGCCGGGCCACACGCGTCAACTATTCTCATCATTACCCCGACGTCTGAATCACGCCTGCCAAAACCCGGGTGAAGGGCCCCTCACAGCGAACTCTCAGAGAACCCGGAGGCGACATACACTCCAACACCCGCCATCATCCCACTCCCAGAGTAGCAGGTCGCGATTCAAAGTATCGTTGCAAATCAGGTAATTAGCTTACCGGTTTCGACTACCTCCTACTTCCGACATGTGGTTAGTACTGTTCAAACTCGGTCAGCAGGGCCAACAACGGTACGGTCCTCAATCGACACAGGCGGAGGCTTACTTTCCCTCCATTCCATATCCAAAACCCAAAATCATCTCCGCCCGGTCTCCATTTCTCTTTCCTCATTGATTCATTCTCAAGCCACGTTGCCATAAGTAACAGAAACCTATAGCTCGCGAGTGACAGCAATCACTCGACTTCTACCGGATCCTAGTTAAGCATGGCAATACTAACGACACCTGTATACTAGTATAGACTCATAGGTACCTAGGGAGAAACATGCATACTAGGGTTCCATACAACTCCTAAAAACGTAAATGCACAAATACTTAAATAAACATTGAATACTCAAATTAGGGGTTATGCTCCGGGGCTTGCCTGGGATTAACACTGAATTAGTTAGTGTTGGTTAGATGATATTCGCTTGGCGGACATTTTCCTTTGGGTAATGCACATCGGGTCCATCCATCCAGCTTCTGGGTGCGTCCACCGTTACACCATCTTCCGGCTCGGCTGCTGCTTCGGCTTGCGATTCCCCTGCTTGCGGCTCCGAGATCGGCTCAGCGACCAACTCGTAGACGGCTTCGCTCGTGGTGTCTACACGTATGAAAGGATGCCATGCTAGAGTCAGAACCACAGCAATGCATGGATGCTCATGATGCAACGCATTTTGATACAAAACAATTGAAAGAACCGACAGAGCTGACATGCATCGACTTAGTAACCACCACAAAGAAAGTAACAACTAACGATTTGAGTGCTTAGGTGCGGTTCCGAAGTTCAACTCGTTTTAGCCTGAAGTGTTTCCTTCAAAACAACAGCTACTAAACTACTTGGGACGACTAATCGCCCATCTAGAGCACAAGGAAAACATAAAACTACGGACTTAGAATTTACTAACCGCAACAATCGGGGATAAAAACCGAAACTAAGAAATAAATAAAGATCAACATTTAACACACCACAAGGATCTAGTAGCACAACTTTTCTATCATGAAAAGCTACTGATGAGGAGTACATAGATAAATTACCAACATTGATTGATATAGAAAAGTATTTACTTTAACTCTAGAAAAGAAAATCAAACAATAATTTATCCACAAACATGCACATGAGCTATGCACTTGAAAATTTTTCAGTGGACTACACATACAAATATTAATCTACTGAATAAATTTCATAAGTTTTAGAGAAACGGAACAACCTGGATTAATTAAACTAGCTTAAACACAACCCTAATATTTAGCAGGGGAAAAGTGACATTTCCCATGTACAAGTATTTTTATTCTGAAGATTCGATTTTAGAAACCTAACAAAATTTATTTGGTATTTTTCGCATTTTTCTGTGAATTATTATGCAATTATGAAATCTCGGCTGAAATAAAACAAATAAAAAGAAAACATTAAGGGGGGCTGACAGCCGGGCCCCACTTGCCAGGGAGCCCAGGCCCGCCCCCTCCTCTGTTCCGCGCGTGCCCGCGAGTGACAGGGCACCGGCCGGTGCGGCAGCGACGGCGGCGCTGCCGCCAGCCAGCGGCGCGTCGGCGGCGGGGTCCGGCCCGGCCGCAGCCAGGGCATCCCGGCGGCAGGGCCGGCGCCAGGCGAAGCAGAGGCGGCGCAGGGGATTTCGCGCGGCGGCTCATGGCAGGGCTCGCGCGGCGGCGGCGCGTTCCGGCCGCTGCGGAGCAAGGCGGCTGCGGGAGCGTGCGGCGCCACGGCCAGGGGGCCCAGGCGGCCCTAGGGCGCGCGGTGGGGCAGCGCGAGCGCACGCAGAGCAGCGCCGCGGCGTGCGGGCGACGGTGGCGGCGCGAATACGGCGGCGCTGCGGTGGTGGTGGCGCCGGAATCGTGCCAGGAAGAGGTCGGGGAGGGGAATGAGGTCGCGGCCGAGCTCACCAAGGGCTCGATTTGAACAGAGGAGGGCCGGGGATAGGAGATCGATGGAGAGGCGGAGCTTCAAAGAAGAACGGCAATGGCGGACGGCGGCGGGAGCTCGATTCGGCTAGGGAAATAGCTCGAACGGGCATGGGATGGGGGCGGAGGAGGTGGAGGAGGTCCAGGGTGATGCTGCGGGGCACTGGGCGCGGCGAATCGAGGCGGGGTGGCGAGGAACGGCCGGGGTGAACGGCGGCGGTGCTCTGCTCGCGTGGCTCAGCTCGTCGTGAGCTCGGGGAAGCTAGGGGAGCAACTGGAATTGGCTACGGACGTCGAGGAGAGCGGCGAAGCTTCGAGGCGCGATGCTCGCCGCGATGGCCGACGCGTGGCCACGGACGTCGAGAAGCGACGACGGCTTCAGCGCGGCGTGCCGAGCAGCGAGCAGGGAAAGAGATGGAGTAAGGGCGATTTCGTAATTAAAACGAAGTTTCAAAACTCCCGTTTATAAACTCAATTTTTCTCTCTATACTAAAGGTCAAATGAAAAACTTTTGAATACGAAAGTTGTTCAAAATTTTGAGATCTTCAAATTTTGTTTCAGTCACTTTTTCATTTGAACAAAGGTTTGAAAGATAAAATTTAAAACTTGGGTGCATTTGGAAATGTCCTATTCAAAGCAAAAATTAAAGATTTTCTTTAAATTTCGTGCTGAAACTTGAATTTTGGCCAAAATGAAAGTTGCAGAGGAAGAAAAGTTCTACAACATTGATGTTGGGCAAAAGTTGATTTAGAGCTCGAATTAGGGAGAAAAACAAGATCGAACGTAGCTCAGTCGAAAGTTACTATGCGAACTCGATTAGCGCTAAAGACGATGATTAGCCTCGATTAGCGATTAAGCACAATGTTAGCGTCAAAATTAACACCGGGGTGTTACATATGTCGTCTTTTCTAATAAATTATTCACCTATGCTATTATGAAAATAGACTAAAGCAACCCTCTAACACATGTATCTAAATTACTAATCTCTGCCATTATAAAAAAATATAAAATAACTCCCTAATCTTCGTATAAATTACCCAGCTATGTCATTATAAAAATAATGCAAATAATTATCATTATTAATTGCCCCATAAATTTGCATATAAATTATCCAATTATATTATTATTAAAAGTTAAAATAACATTTAAATATGAATCTAAATTATATAATTATAATAAAATAGTAAATTGCAATGAAATAAAATTTTGAATTACTATTTCTATTATTATTAATATATTATTTATATTATTGTAAATATGTGTGACCATGAGATAAGAATACCAATTTTAAAAAAATAGTTCAATTAAATAAATATCAAACAATTGGACGTGTGATGCCAAATGAAATGGCAACTAGATAATGATAAATATATATGTTAAGTAGAATCCACGAAAAAAATAGCGCGCTATTTTCGTGCTATAGCGCCGGTATAGCGGGCGAAGCAAGTGCCGTGACGCTACTGCTAATTTTTGCACTATTGGCGCTATTGTGCCGCTAAACGCAAATAGCGCCATAGTGCCGCTATTTTCCCGCTATTGCTACCAGGCCAAAAATAGCATGTGCGGCCCGTTACTTCATTGTCTTTATGGCTGTTTAGTGTTTAGTGTTTGCTGTTTATGTGTGTGAAACTATGAACTTATCTAGCTTTTATCTAGCTTTTATTGCCTTTATGACTAATGTTATCAAGTATCAACTTATCATCGATTATGTTGGCTGTTATTATATTGAAAACTCATGGATTATGTTGAAATTCATGGATTATGTTGGCTGTTATTATGTTATCAATTTATCATAAATTTTTATTATAGCGACAGCAATCCGCTAACGCTACTCCGCTTAGCTGCCGCTATAACGCGGCCATAGCGCCGCTATAGCGCCAATAGCGGCCAGAAAAGGCCAAATGCTATTTTCAATAGCCCACGATTTTTTCCGTGGGTTAGAATATTTAATAAATGAAAGAGGTTGTGAAATATATAGTTATAATTATTTAGCTATAATATTTACTTTTAGGAACAACAACAACCTTAAGCACAACTTTGGGAGCTTGCTTCGAGCAACAAGAAAATACTTATTCTAATTAGCCCGTGTGTGAGCACGGATTTGATAGGCTAGTTTTTTTTAATTCCAACCATTTCCGGCTCAACAATTTCAGCTGCCAATAAAGCACAACGAAGAAAAAAGCAAAACAGAGCGAAATGGATAGGAACAGAGGCCTCATCTTTTAAGTACTTCGAGGAAACTAGCCCACCCAAGTCTAAGCCCAGAACAGACAGAGAGGCCCGGCTGCTGTTTCGTCGGCGGAAAAAAGAAGAAGAAGAAAGCATGCTGGCCCAGTCGCTGACGCTTTGCTTCTTCCGCAGCCTCGGCTCGGCTCCCCCAGTTCGCCGCAACTCCCCATACCCCTCGCCGCCTTCTCGAACCTTCCCTCCCCGCGCCCGACGATGAGCTCCACACCCGCCGCGGCGTCCGCCGCCGCGGGTCCGGCGGAGGCGGCGCGGACGGTGGCCTCGGCGGTGCTCCGCGTCCAGATGGCGCTCCTCGACGGCGCCGCGGCCTCCAACGAGGCCCTCCTCCACGCGGCCGCCTCCGCGCTCCTCTCCCGCGCCGACTACGACGACGTCGTCACCGAGCGCACCATCGCCGACGCCTGCGGCAACCCCGCGTGCCCCAACCCGCTCCCCTCGGCCGCCGCGGCCGGCGGGCCCCGGTTCCACATCTCCCTCCGCGAGCACCGCGTCTACGACCTCGAGGAGGCGCGCAGGTTCTGCTCAGAGCGCTGCCTCGTCGCCTCCGCGGCCCTGGCAGCGTCGCTCCCGGCCGATCGCCCCTTCGGGGTCCCGCCCGAGCGGCTCGACGCCGTGGTCGCGCTCGTCGAGGGCGCCGGCGTCGGCGCCGGGGAGGGCCAAGGGTTAGGGTTTCGGGGTGCGGATGGGATGAAGGAGGACGAGGGGATGAAGCTAGAGATCAAGGAGAAGGAGGTCGCCGGGGCAGGGGAGGTCACGTTGCAGGACTGGGTTGGGCCCTCGGATGCCATCGAGGGGTATGTCCCGCGCCGCGACCGCACTTCCGATGGTGAGCATTCCATAATTTGCTTGCTCATAGCTGCATTCAATTTTGTAATTGCGATTTGAAGTATGGAAGGATGCGAATAGCCAGGTACTGTTTCCTGGCGTTTTAGCTAATGGAATCCGGATCGTGGCTCCATAATGGAGGATTGGAGGTTGCTTCACCCTTGGTGTTTTAGCCAATGGAATGCTCTTGATATCTACTGCTGCATTTGAATTTTATAAAGATCATGACTGTGCTACTGAGGCGGTTCAACCTGCGCTTGCAAGAATATTTACAGTCCGTTAGGATTCCTACTATTTTTCTTAGGGAACTTGCACTGTAGAAGCAAACTCTGGGTTCTGAAGGCATTATGGGTTAGTCTATGGTTTTGTAGAATAATTTTCTAGTGTAACAATGTCTACAAGAGTAACGGTAGTTTTATTTGCAGGCACATTTCTGTACATGAAAGGATGCTTAACTCCATTCTTGCGCTTTGTTCGGCCTGTCTTAAATTTCGAACAATTGAAGAAACAGTGAGCTTGTGTTCTGTTTTCAGGGCAAAAGCCAGCTGTGCAGAACAAAGTTGCTGGAACTGAGCTGTCCAGAATCGAGAATGTGGATTCTAGGAATGCTGCTCCTGGTGAAGATGGCATGACAAGTACATCTCCATCAGTTGAAACACATGTGAGCTCAGAAGTAATAGCTGAGAAGATGGGCAACATGGTTCTTAGTGATAATACAAAGCCACCTAGAAAGGAGACTACTAAAACCCCATCGAAGATGCTGAAGCAGGAGGAAGATAACAATATGTTGTCATCTTGCATATCTGATTCCATTGCAAAGCAGCTGGAGGATGTAGTTCTGGAAGAGAAAAGGTCTAGTAATAAGAAAACAAAAGCAAGTAAAGCGCCATCAAAGTCACAGAAGAGTAAGTCTAGAAAAAGGCCTGGTGGAAGTGATGGGCATGAGGTGGACTTTACAAGTACAATCATTATTGGTGATGCCTCGACAAACATGGAGCAAGGGACGATGAATCAGTATAACTACTTGTTAAGTTCTATGTTGACAGACAATTACGCCTCATCATCTCAGTGTGCAGCAAAAGATTCAACACAAGCTTACACTGAACAGCTATGCAAAGAATTTAGCGAAACAGTGAGCACTGGAAAAGATGAGACATGTGATGAGAAGATGAAACATGTACTGAAGTCTTCAATGAAGCTTCCTGGGTCTAAGAGCGTTATGCAGTCTGTGACATGGGCGGATGAGAATGGAAGTGTTCTAGAATCAAGCAAACTATATGAAAGCCCTTCAAGTAGTATAAAACAGTCTGAGGAAGGCATAGACATTTCACTAAGGCGTGCATCTGCAGAGGCTTGTGCTGCTGCACTTATTGAGGCGGCAGAAGCTATTTCTTCAGGCACATCAGAAGTAGATGACGCAGGTGAGCTTATGTTCACTATAGTCTATAATTCAAACATTGATATAATTTGAGGCACATAATTTCGTCATTTTGATTGGTACTGACTCATACCTTTTTTAAGTTCAGTTTCAAAGGCTGGAATCATCATATTGCCTGACATGCTTCACCAGAAACAATGCAGCAATGACAAAAGCAGTGGCGGGGATGAAGAACCTGAAATTGATAGGGATGTCTTGAAGTGGCCTAAGAAGACTGTGCTTCTGGATACAGACATGTTTGAGGTTGATGATTCTTGGCATGACACGCCTCCAGAAGGTTTCAGTCTAACAGTGAGTATTCTTGAGGGAAAAAAAACTATGCAACTTTTGCTTCATTTGATTCAATCTCAGCATAACATGAATTTATTTACAGCTGTCCGGTTTTGCAACAATATGGGCCGCGCTATTTGGATGGATCTCCCGGTCTTCTTTGGCCTATGTGTATGGGCTTGATGGGGGTTCTGTGGAAGAGTTGTTGATTGCCAATGGGCGGGAATATCCTGAGAAGATAGTTCTTAAAGATGGGCACTCGAGGGAAATAAGAAGAGCTCTAGACACATGTGTTTGCAATGCCCTGCCAGTACTTGTATCAAACTTGAGGTTGCAGATCCCGATTTCAAAGTTGGAGATTACTCTGGTGAGAGTCGGATGCCTCGAGGAACTAATATAATAGCCTGACCAAGAATTGATATGCACTAATTTGTAGGTTAGCTTGATACCAGTATGCGCGGAGCCTTTTGGATCATCTTATGTGATGTGTTTTATCTATTTGCTACCAGGGCTACTTGATCGACACAATGTCATTTTTTGACCCGCTTCCTTCTCTACGATCAAGGCAGTGGCAAGTGGTGGTTCTGGTACTGCTTGATGCGCTCTCCATTCACCAGCTTCCTGCCCTTGCTCCTGTTGTCTCAAATTCAAAGCTTGTGCAAAAGGTGACCAGCTGATTTTACTTTTCCTTGACGATATTTGTGTGAGTACAAGGATGTATCTGCTTTTGCTTTCGAGACACTTGATTTGTTTCCCTGTCGATGTGTGCTGCAGATGCTGAATGCAGCTCAGGTTAGCAGAGAGGAGTATGACTCGATGGTTGATCTCTTCCTCCCTTTTGGAAGGTCCATTCAGACGCCCATGCTGATTTAGCTTCAACGAGAAGGTGTGTAAAAATGGCCCTCTGAAAGCTGCGCAGACTAGCTGCTGCCCTGCACAAGATTGGATGTATGTTGATGTCTGAACAGACAAAAGAGTAAATACAAGCTGCTATCTACGAGTCGTGATAAGCTATTGAACCAAACTGCACCTGAGCAATTTCAGTGGAGCCGAAACGCCTGTGACCGTGACACCACGTTGTCGCTTGCTATATTCCTTCTGCGCCTCCGTAGGCTATGAGGACAGGCAATCTTCCCTGTCGCGGCCAGCAACTGTTTAGCGTTAGTGTGTGGGGGATAGTAGCGAGCAAAAGATAACTCACTTTGTCATGGATGTTTCCGTAGTAATTTCACTGAATTGGGACTGACCCATCGATATCTGTTCGTTTTTTTTCCTTTCTGAATCAAAATTATATTATTATAATAAAATCTTAAAGTGCATCAACATAAAATTCTAAATTATTATTTTTATCATTGTTACTATATTATTTATGTTATTATTTATATAAAAATACTAACTATAATCTGTGTGTCACCATATATTCATGTATAAGGTAAGAGATAGGAATACCAAGCTGACTGACACTGATATATATTCGAGTTATCCGTGCATTTTTCGCTGTTATCCTGTATATCTGCTAGTATGTGCGTGGATTTGGCAGCCGTACCCATAGTTTGTCCCGTTTGACTTATCTAACCCGCTGGTCGCCGGTGAATTGGTGATTGGCACAGGTGCCTACAAGTCCACTTTCATCTGCTACCTGCTCAACTAAAGACAAAGCTGATTGATCCCCTGCGTTATCCTGGGTCCTGGCACTTGGGTGGTCAAATGCAGTGGCTGTGCCTGCTCCCTGCTTTCTCACTCAGGTTGTGCCTACACGAATGAACCACGTACGTAGCTGCTGGCTGCTGCTCATCTGGTTTTCTATTTCGCCATGCCACATGTGAAACGCTCGCATGTCCTACCCAGACCAGCGAGACCTTGACATTGATGAAGCTACTGGTGGGACTGATGAACATCAGTCACCACTGAGACAGGACGCCTGTAAGCCTGCTTAGTGCCACGAACCTTACTGAACACAGGCTTTCACGGCTTTCAGGCCGAGTAAAGGCTATAGCCTATAGACTCCCAACAGTTGCTTGCAAAACGACTCAACAACTGGCTGCTAAACCACCAAGCGATTCAAGGTTGGCATGACCAAATGAGCTTTTGATGAAGTTCCGGCATCACAAAAGAAACTACTTGCAACAGATAGTTGCAAATGAACCATACACGGATGGCAACAACTTCAATAGATATATGTACAACAGAGAGGTGTCAAGTGTTAACAATAACAGCAACGGCTACTGAGGGGTAAACGAAAGAAAAAAAAAACAAAGTGAAAAATAACCTACAAAACTGCTGGCTGCTGCTGCAGCTGACCTGCCTACTCGGCAGCAGCCTCTCAACAAATGGTAAACTAGAACCCAGCGCCTCATGATCCGTCAACCAGTGTTGTCAGCGAGTTGTATTTACACATCCCAAACCAATCCGTCCTTCCTCCATGCTAACCCTCTTCCTCTAGCGGTGGTCGGTCTCAAGCCAGCTCCTCAGGTTGCACAGTGCCTCTGTTGACAGGCTCTTATAGCCCCTCGGCCTCGCCGGCTGCTCCTGCTGCTGCGCGCCCAGCTCCGACACGAAGCAGACGACAACAACGGTCAGATTGTCGGCTGTCTCTAGCCGCTTCGCCTCCATGACAAGCTCCCTTGCGCACCGTGCAGGGTCATCGTGTTGCCGCAGGCCCTGCCGCACGAGGCTCACCGCGTGCTGGCTTGTCATCACATCCCAGATCCCGTCACAACCCATGATGAGGAACTCGTCATCCTCAGTGAGAGTGGCCTGTTGGAACTCTGGCTCCGCAATGAGTGGGGATGCTGAGGCATCAGGGGTCTTCATGTCCCAGTCCCCAAGGGCCCGGGTTACGGACAGGACGCCGTTGAGGTAGCCATCCTCGATGTATCCACCAGACGCCGCAACCCTTTCACACTCCTCGACATAGTTAGCCCTGTGATCTCGGGACATCTCCATGGCTACACCTTTCCGGCATAGGACTGCCCGGCAGTCCCCAGCATTCGCAACCAACAGTTGCCTGCAAGAGAGAGGAAGCCCAGGCATGTTAAGACAAGGCCAATGTGATTCAAGTAACAGCAATAACCAACTTCAATCACCGCAGTGCACCTTACCTTCCAAAGACTAATGCGGTGAGCGCTGTGGTTCCAGAAGAGCGGCTGATGTCCAAATCATCAGCCAGAGCAAGATCAGCCTGCAGGAAAGCTCTTCGAACAGAGTTCTCGACAGACTGAAGGTACAACTCATCGACTCGTGATGCTTGTGGGAACTCACTGTCCTCGAACAGGAACCTCATTGCATGCCTTTTCATGTAGGCTGCAGCATCTGGACCTCCATGTCCATCAAAAACCTGAAATACAGGTGGGTGCAGCTAATTGATCAGTTCAGAGCTTCAGGTGGTGTTGACGAGGATATATAACATAAGCAAGCATCAACAGTGAAAAGACAATCACTTACTCCATAGAAGGCGCTCGGCAACGGGCAGACCAACAGCGAGCCAAGATGAGCAGAAAGATCATCTATCCGGATATGTTCATCTTCCATGTACCTCCTAGGCCCAATATCAGCAAAGCTACCAGACCGGATGTTGGGCACAAACTGTAGCATCTCCACAGATACACTCGGTGCAGCATCAGGCTGCTCCAGTCCCTATACCAAAAACGAAGACAATTAGTGCCTCGTTTGCTGAATAGTAGAAAGCAATAAGAAGTTTAGCCAATGTTACATCCTAATTGATAAGCTAAAGCCCTGTGTCTAAGCCTCTAAGGCCTATTGGCCTAACTATGTCAGTTTCCAAAGAAGTTCCTATTTTTGCTGGTAAGATTAAGAGTATACTCAGTTGACAATCTGCGCACCTATTCAGGTAAGGATATACCACAGACACATATGGTTCACCCACTAGCCCACTATACACTGAAACAGGCTATGAAACTGTGGAGCAGCGAAATTTCTGTTGCAGCAATAGACCAACGGTTAATGATCAGATTAAGAACCATTAGGACAAACTCATCTGATAATCGGAACTTCTGCAAAAGCATGAATCACAACTCAACAACCACCACGCACTACAGCTACAGATATGGGTTCAATAATTTCACCACCCACTTTCTCATCCCCGAGGGCTACAACTGTGCAACCACCACACTAGACCTCCCCCTCTAGAAAGAGCTAATTTTCTCAAGCAAGTATATCAGACTTTTGCATCCACACGCAGAACTTTTCCCCCAAAACGAAAAGGAAGATGGAAAGAAAACTTCCTGAGCTTGTCCTACAGACTTCAATAATAGTATCACAACAGTAATTCATAACAGCACCTAGCATAACATGAAATTGATTACAAACTTGCAAGCAACCCTGCATCCTCCAAAAAAGGCTAAATGTTCTCAGTCTGACGATTCCCCAAACAAATGACTTTTTTATATATCAATATTACAACAGAAAGGCCGAGCTTGAGTAACTCACCATGCGAGGCACCTCGACGGCGACCTCGACCTCGACCTCAACCTCCGTCGGCGTGGCCACCGCCGCCGCCGCCGCAGACATCCCGACGACCTCATCGACCCCCTTGGTCACGCACCGGTGGTACTGCACCTCCAGCACGGGCACGGGCGCCTGATGCATCACCTCCGCCTCGGCCACCATCTCCGCACCTTAACAAGCTAAACAACTCCCGATCCAAGGACGGCCGCCGCCGCCTGCTCGCCGGCAACCAGAAAAGGAAGAGCAGCCCGATCCGGAAACTGAACCACCCGTCGTGCCGGAAAAAGCACGGGAAGCTCCGAAAGCCGCCGTCTTTGGACGATCTGAGGGGTGGGAAGGGCGCTCTCGATGGTTTCTAGGACACGGTTTCTTGATCTGAAGAGGACGACGACGAGGAAGGAGAGGGGAAGAAGAAATGCGCAAACGGGAGGGGGTGGTTGATATTTATCCGTGGCGTGTGCGTGCGCGGAGGTGACCGGCGGCGACCGGTGGGAGCGGGCCGGTGACCGGGTGGTGGCAGCGCGTTTGGGGCGCGCGCACGCGGCTGATGCACGGACACGTGGCCGTCGCTTGCCCGTGTGATTGGCTGCCGACCACCGCACAATCCCCCCCCCCCCCCCCAC
Organism: Panicum virgatum; assembly: GCF_016808335.1. Taxonomy (NCBI): domain Eukaryota; kingdom Viridiplantae; phylum Streptophyta; class Magnoliopsida; order Poales; family Poaceae; genus Panicum; species Panicum virgatum. The sequence goes on along the minus strand of NC_053138.1, from coordinate 9,077,332 downwards.
TTTTATAAGACGATTAGAAACAAAGAATAATAATAATTTTAGTGTGTAAGTAGAGGTTACTTGTTACTTAGCCTCTTAAAATAAGCTTATCATTAGGTTCATGATTATTTAAGCATTTAAGTTTGATTGAAACATGTTTTTGGTTTGATCAAAACATGCTTTCTTTTACTACTTGCAGGGGAGAAATGTGTTTCCTGCTGTGTATTTATGGAACTATTACCTGCAAGTTGCAATTTTATTTTTATTAACTCGTGGTAAAAGCATCAGCTGTCGCTGTGCTTGTTTCTGTTTTTAACAAGGAACTAGCTAGTTGCTGACCTGCGCGCGGTTGTATTTAATAAAACACAGGTTATATTTATCCTTGTTTTTTTGGCGGGAGAAGAGTGAGGATCACATGGTAAAGATTAGTGGAACGTAGAAGCCAAGTGTTTCTTCTTTCTTGCACGGCAAAAGGTGAACCTCTGGCATTTCCTCGATGTATTCACTGTCCACCCTCAAGTAATCTATAAGATATGTGGCATGCCTTGATTTCGTATAGTAATTAATTGGAAGTTATAATCCATGCAGCTAGACCCTCAAGTAATCTGATATGGACATATGGTGGTTCTGATTTCATTTCGACCACCTCATTTAGAGGAGTTTTGAGTGGCCTTAGACCCAAAGAAAACATTTCTTCCCATCCCTATCCTTAACATACCAATGTAAAAAAAAACATCAATTAACAGCCAATGATGATATATCGTAAGGTATTATTGAGCTTGATAAATATAAAGAAAAACTATGCAGACCATAGCATAGTAACAACAAATTAATGCCTGCAAGGTGTATTTTGTTTGTAAAATCAATCTTTTATAACTTCTTATTACAGTACTCCCTTCGTCCCAAAAAGAATGTAAATCTCGCTTTCCGAGGAGTCAAACAATTTCAAATTTGACCGAATTTATACAAAATAGTATTAATATTTGTGTTACAATATAAGTATATTTAGATTAATCATGTAATATATTTCTATACTACATCTATTCGGAGACACAAATGTTAGTAATTTTTTGAATAAATTTGGTCAAAATTGAAATAGTTTGACTTCTCGAGAAACGAGATTTACATTCTTTTTGGGACGGAGGGAGTAACGATTAGTCAAACTATAAATGGTGCCTGCAAAAGTGGATCAGTAATTTACAGCGAAGGGAAAGAAAGAAGTAGCTCTTTTACTTTTTTAAAAAAAATATCTTGATGGAAACCATACTGTAGCTCCCAATGTCCATGCGTCAGCGTATGCTATTGAACAATTTTTCAAAATTCCCTACCATAAAGAAGTAGAGTGATTTCAGCGATATGGTACGGAGCAGAACGTGGTACGTGGGCGGCCGAAGAGCAGCGTGCCCACACTTGCTGCAGATCGAATCGTGCAAAAAGCTAAAGTGTGCCCCGTCCTAAGTACGTGTCGCTCCTTACAAACAAAGGGCGTGTTTAGTTCCATTTTCCAAAAAAAATTGGAAACAGAATCTTGGCATTTAGAAGTACTAAATGAAATTTATTTATAAAACTTTTTACACGGATGGGTTCTAAATCGCGAGACGAATCTAACGAGCCTAATTAATCCATCATTAGATATTATTTACTGTAGTACGCCGTTGTCCAATCATAGCCTAATTAGGCTTAAAAGATTCGTCTCGAAATTACACCCGGGGGTTATGGAATGAGTTTTGTCAGTTATCCACACCTAAGACTTTTAGTTAGTGGTCAAACGTTCGAAATTACTGTAGCACCGGAAATTTTTTGGAATTTTAAGGGGAACTAAACACGGCAAAAGTCAAAAAATGAAGAGACAATGCAACGTCGTCTGCAAGAGTTACTCTGCGGCCCATTGATTTGCATTGGTCACTCTTTCCGGGTAAAAAAACTTTTTGGTCAGTCATGTCCTCCAAAGAAGAATGTGCGAGACATGGATTTTTTTTTCTCCTAGTGCGTGTGAGACAGAGTATATGTGATCATGCGTTTAGCTCGTCATCAATAAAATTGGGTCATCATAAACATATAGAACAAGGCACACCTAGAATATCCAGTTGATCTATATGGGCATAATCCTAAACTAAAGTTAACATTTGCAAGTTTGACTTTATGATGCCACTAGCTATATTGCTGCAACTCTGGCGCTTATACTTCCTTAGTCCCCTACTCTCCCATGAACATGTACTCTGAGCATGTCGTATGCTTCAAGCTGTTTTTAGTTTAAAGTAAAAATGACAAATAATTTGAAATGGATCATGGTACTTATTGCTGCTCTATCCGCCAAGAGAGTGACACACTTCGACAAGAGATTTACACACAAAAAATGATGGTATTCATCAAAACACCTGTGTTCAACCTATGCTTATTTTTTTCTCTCTTTTACCGCTGGGTGTCCAATGAGAGAGCAACAAGCAGTCACCACCAAATATTAGAGTAGTTGTGGGTGACAGGTGAGGAGGAAAGATGCCCTTTCCCTCCTCCTCCCTGTCCTCTCGAGTTCCTTCCTTTTCGCTGGCTACAGTGTTGGTTGAGAAGATCGGCAAGCACAAGTGTCATCACCATCGCAATTTATTCTGGCCGTTCGTGCCGGAGGAGAAATTGGCGACGTGGCACTCCCCCTGCTCCAGCTTGTGGATCACAAGAAAGAGAGAGTGGTATCATGATATGTTCCTTCGGATCTTCAGTGGTTTGCAGACACAAGATTCGGGAAGTTTCCAGATGTTTATCTCTATGCACAGGAAGCTTCTAGGATATTCTGTTTGGATTATGGGGGAAGATATGGGTAGGTCTTATTGACCTGAATTTTCTGATCAAGCCTTTGAAGCTGCAATTTTTCCATAATATGATGCTAAACAATGTCTACGCGGATAAACTAAACCTCCATTTCATCAAAGAATGATGCTAGAACTATTGCTTGATACCACAACTTGTATGATTGAGGGCCGGTAGAACTCGTAGTTTTTTCTTCAGCAAAGTGCTTCCTCAGTTGTGTCTTCACAAAACTATAGCGTTGAGTTTACAGAGGATGCGCTGTAGAAGTTGAATTGCAGGTACTCGTTTCCTCTTTGTATTGTACAGGCTCCTTGATCCTTATAGCAGCTCAGGCAAATCTTATCCACATCATCTGATAACGCAATTTAACAACCCTGGTGAAAATGACACTGCAAATGGGATTAGTGGAATGCTCCAATGCGTTAAAGTGGACAAGAACAGTTTAGAAAAGAAAAACCGCACTGCTAGGCCTAGCCCAGCCCAAAAGTCTACAAAATGTGTCCACAAATGGCCCACGTAAAGGTTTCAAAGTACGTGCTCAATATTTTGTTTTACAAGCTAATCGATAGTCTACAGTGTTTTCTTTAAAAAAAGTCTGCACAGTAGCATCAACAAGCTGTCTGTTATAAATTTTTTGAGGATTATTTCATTTTATCTGTTTGTTTATACACGTGGTAGTCACCAGATTGTTGTTTAATACTATATGTAAGTCTATCCATTTTCATATGCAAATTAAATCGCTTTTGCTTAATAATGGGGCGAGCAAGCCAAGGTCAAGCCCATCACTTTCACATTCTACTTGCTAACTCCTTAACAACCTAATCCATTCAAGAGCAGCTTTGAGAGAAAACCTTGCCAAAAGTTCAATGCATGCCCCCCTTTGTCAACTGTCATGTATTTTTGATGTGAAAGTATAACTACTTAAGATGCTGCTAGCTAGTGTACTAATATAACTTGGATTAGTTGTACCAAAAAAAAATGAAAAACACATCCAACTAAAAAAATCAGAAACGCATAATCCTTCTTTTGACATGCCAATCAAATCCGCGTACCCATCTTTAAAGATGAAGATGCCCCACAAGTTTATCGTGAGAAACCTCCGTTCGAATTTACTGAAGACAAACGGATAAATCAACATTTGAAACTGATCCGCTAAGTTGTCCTTCAAATTTGATCGCAAGCGATGGTTGATTCGGTGGAGCGATTTTGAAACAACTAATAGCACGTTGGTTCAGCCAAGCAAATTTGAAGCGACTCAAATACCGGGGGGCCCTGCTGCATAAATTTCATACCAACGAGTTGTCAGGATCACTGCAATCTGCTGTCATAAAAAAAGGCAACCGATTCTTCTTCCCCACATGCCAACTGCAGCTGACAAATTAAACCCAGCTTTGGCCCAGCAGAAAATTTCAAACAATTGGGGTCTCAATTTCGCTTTGCTTGACAGTTGATACATGGCATGGCATGCTATTCAAAGTTCAAACTTTGCGGATTACATGCATGCCAGTATGAAAACAATGACATTTCCAGCTGACAAACTATTCTGTTAACAACATAAAAAAGCATTTTGGCCGGACTAATTGCCGTGTTCTGAATTGTTTAAGATCCGTCGTGCCGGCCGTGAGCGGCCGGTGATGAACGACATAGCTGCACTGTCATGTCGGCCTGGGTCTTGGTCTCCTGCCTTTTTCTTGCTTCTTGATTTCTGCCAAATTTTAAATTCTTGATTTCGACGGGTTCAGTTAAAATTTGATCATGTCAGTAATTTAGTACGGCGTGATTGGACAGTCAGTTACGCTGGCATTATCAGGGGAATCCATGTTGTTTAATCGAGACGAGGACGAAGGTTGTAGTATAATACTAGGAAGTTGTTTAACTCTGTCGGGCCCGTATCATTCATGTAGTGCGATGTTCTCACTGATAGATAAACAACACCAGATCGTATTCTACCTGATGTAAATGTACGCCATACATGTGACGGAAGTAGACGACACGGTACGTGTCTGCTCATTACAGCTATAATATTGGTATTTATAAATACAAAAATTTGGGCAAGTACCGTGCTTCATCCACTAAGCATATTGTTCAGAAGAAAACAAAGAAATAGATTTTGTAGTGATGCTTGATGGTTTTGGTGTAAAAAGAATATAAAATGCGCCCCTGAAAATTCTTCTTGCATTTCAAACAGTTGCTGCAAATTTCTTCGAAGCATAAGTAGCTAGCTCAGTTGGGAAGAAAAAGGTTTATGAACACAACAAAAGGTGCCATGAGAAAAAGACTATGCAGAACTAGAATATCCAAACTTTTTTCTCGACAGCAATGATCACCAAGCATCAATGAGTAGATGCACTCGCACTCTCGCCGAACAGCTTTACAACACAAAGAAATAAGCATATAGATTGCAAGGCCCAATGATCTAACGAGGAAAAGTGAGCGAAAAGGTTGTTGAAAGATTTTTCTGATGATTACTGATAGAGTCTGGTGACCGGCCTAGCCACAATGTTTATATATACACAAGTAGTATTTGCTAGCTAAGCTACAATGGCATGCTTTTTTTCAAGTATCTAATGGACTTGTTTTTGTTTTTGTTGTCTGCAGGCAGGGAGGAAGAGGGAAGAGAGAGAGAGTGGGTTCCACGCCCCGACCATGACAGCCTGTGCCGGACCCCAATCATTTGCTATCTTCACTTCAGCTTCACACCCCTGACTGAATTATGAATACGTGTCCTCAACTGAACTCGACATATATGTCCTCGTTTCATCGAAAAATGCTTTTCCGAAAAAAAAAATTGTCAATAAATTTACACAACTGTTTTGAGGAGCATTGCTAATAGACGTATCTTGAGCTGCTTTTCTCTCTCCATTTCCTTTAAAAACTTGGTCACTTTTGTTTTGAGGAGGGAACTTTGTCACATTTAAAAGAATGTGGGTTGCGATTTCCCATTTCAGGATAGTCACACATCAAGGCTTAAACAAAATAGGATTGCATATCTCGGAGCATTAAGATTGATAGCTTGCAAACAAACTTGCAATATGATGCATCACCAAGATGAGACATACACAAGATATCTCGTCGAAAGGAGCATAAATGTTGTACCTTTCAACTAGAAGAGAGAAACAATGTGAAACCATATCCGACCACATGAAAACCACTAGTTCCTTCATTTCCAGCTTCATTCTAGAGTATAAATAACTGCATAACAAGCTGAAAATTCAACTCTTGCATTCTTGCTCATCCCTACAGATTCTAAACAGTAAGAGGCCAAATCTTTAGGAAATGGTGAAAAGAAAAAGAAAAGAGGCTCTGGAGAAGAAGAGGATGAATGCATTGGCGCAGCTGGACCGGAACCTTTCAACGGTCAAACAGCCATAATAATATGAGTAAAAATCCGGTCTTTTTTCTCTCCAATTAAATAAATAATAATAATTGATTTATTGCTGTGCTGCAATTTTCTTGTGCGTTATAACTTGCCTTTCTTTCCCCGGCGTCGCCTCCCTCCCTTCTTCCTCCATTCCGCCCCCCTCTCTTCTTCAATCCTCCCCGCGCCGGAGTTGGAGGGAGAGGGGAGACGCTTTCCGCCGCCAACCCAGCGGCCCGTGTCGCCGATCCGCGCGCCGAGCCGATCCGGTAACCCTCTCTCTCTTTCTCTCTCTTTTTTTTCCCACTCCCCGCGGCAGCGCTGGTCTCTTGCGTCTCTTCTTGGATCCGGGGATGTGGGGAGGGCGGCGGGCGCTTGATTCCGCCGCGGCTCCCGCGGTTGTGGTGGCGATCCGTGAGATAGATGGGCGGTGGCGTTATGGGGCGGGCGAGCGTTCGGTTTGGTTCTATTCCGGAGGAGTAGACAGGGAAGGTGGTTCTTTCCTTTTATCATTTTTTCTGGTAATTTTCGGAACAAGGGTGTTTTGGGGTTCCCTCGTTTGTTATTGCTCGTGCTGATTCTCCTCTTTCATGCGTGAATAAATGGAGATAGATTGGTGGGGAAAGGTGGCAGCTTTGGCGCGAATTTGGTGATCTGCGTCGAGAATGTTTTCTTTCCTTTTCTTTTCGATGATTTATGCTCCATGGTCGGTTAGAAGCTGCCAGATGTCGACTCTGTTGTGATGTCTTCGTTTATGATCAGAGCTGAATTGCTCTCGGGAAGTGGATAATCTGGACAGACAGCGTTTCTAATTGATTAGGATAGGGGCAAGAGACTTCCCGATTTGGAAAGGAATTGTCTACCTTTGTCGAGTCTCCCAGGTCTATCTAGAAGTACAGCATGTCTGCAAGTGAATGTGTTTCCAGTGAAAATTTCGTAGAGCCACATTTCTCGAGTGGAGCATCCTAATCACCATGTGTTTTTTTGACTTTCCATAATCATGCTGTTTGCTTGCAGGTTGATCGAACACATCACTGTCTTTACTCTTTAGGGAAGCCCATTGAACAGTAGTTTGTACCACAAATCAGATAATTCTGTCACAGCATGGCCTCGGCAGGGGTGACACGCTCTTCTGTGGGATTTCAGAATGACACAAGTTCTAGCAGTGATGCAGATCGACTTCCGAACGAGTTGGGCAATATGAACATTAGGGATGATAAGGTAATCAAATTCCCTCAAGTAGTTTGTAAATTACTTTTTGGTGGGTTATCAGTTTGTAGTCGGTTTTGGCTTGGAAATAACGCAGGACATTGAAGATATTGTGGTCAATGGCAATGGGACAGAGCCTGGTCATATCATAGTGACTAGCATTGATGGGAGAAACGGGCAGGCTAAGCAGGTATTTTGACAAAAAATATATATATGTTATGTCATAGACAATGGGATATCCCTTTCTATCTATTTACTGCTATCTCATAAGTCATAACAAAACAAGTATTATGTACTAAATTTCTGAATTATACATGTGCACTGCAGACCATTAGCTACATGGCGGAGCGCGTGGTAGGTCATGGGTCCTTCGGGACTGTTTTCCAGGTTCGTTACTGAATAATAATATTGGTATCACCTTGAGTTGCTCAGCTTTCTATTTTAGTATTACATTTCAGGTACTGACTAATGGCTCCTACACCTTTTTTTTGGGTAAATAAATGATCTTGTGCAGGCCAAGTGTCTGGAAACTGGTGAGACTGTAGCTATAAAAAAGGTTCTTCAAGACAAGAGATATAAGAACCGTGAGCTGCAAACTATGCGAGTGCTTGACCACCCAAATGTGGTTGCTCTGAAGCACTGTTTCTTTTCAAAGACTGAGAAGGAGGAACTTTACCTCAATTTGGTGCTTGAGTATGTGCCAGAGACTGCACATCGTGTCATTAAACATTATAACAAGATGAACCAGCGCATGCCTTTGATATATGCAAAACTTTATATGTATCAGGTAAAGCTTATTCTGTTGGAGTCATTAATTTGTCCACGTATAATTGCATGATAGTCATGCCATTTATAACCTTGTGATTGACAGATTTGTAGAGCATTGGCATACATTCATAACTGCATCGGAGTGTGCCACAGGGACATTAAGCCACAAAATCTCCTGGTATATCTAGACTAATCATCACTATCTGTTTGAACACTTACAGGAGCATTCATCTTTAGTCAATTATAAATGCAGCTTCAGATGGTTTGATGCATACTATTTCTACCACAGGTGAATCCTCATACTCATCAGCTGAAATTGTGTGACTTTGGCAGCGCGAAAGTTCTGGTATGGTCAAAATCAACTGACATTCACAGGAATCCTCGTATTTGTGCGTGCCTAATTATTTTTTACTATTTTAGGTAAAAGGAGAACCAAATATTTCTTACATCTGTTCTAGGTACTACAGAGCTCCAGAGCTCATATTTGGTGCTACTGAATACACAACAGCAATAGATGTTTGGTCTGCTGGCTGTGTTCTTGCTGAGCTGCTTCTAGGGCAGGTAAGGGATCACACAATTTACATGGCTCATGGGGGGACTATCCAGCTTATCTCTGCCTACAATCTGATTGTGTTTTTTTTAACAGCCTCTATTCCCTGGAGACAGTGGCGTTGACCAACTTGTTGAAATCATCAAGGTAATTATTATCTGCATCCCAATGAAACTGCTTCCTATTGGTTGCTTTCCCTTTGTTTTAATCTCATTTTTCTCTCAGGTTCTGGGCACACCAACACGTGAAGAAATCAAGTGCATGAATCCAAATTATACTGAGTTTAAATTCCCACAAATCAAAGTTCACCCATGGCATAAGGTATGTTGTATTGGACTGCAGCAGCTCTCGTCCTATCCCTAACCTCCACCAAGGTTAAGATCTTACATTATTGTCATTTTGTGCAGATTTTCCATAAAAGGATGCCTGCTGAAGCAGTTGATCTTGTGTCCAGGCTTCTGCAGTACTCACCTAAGCTTCGGTCTACTGCAGTAAGTACAACTTGATTGTGGGAGCAAACACGGGGCATGGCATTTAGTATCCTTCCTTTATCATTGCTGTTTCACTGCTTTAAGCATTATTTAGATAGCAAGTTACTTTCCTATCAGTTATAACTGCATTAGACAGTTTTTTCGCAAGTTTTGGTTACTACTATTTACACTGCAAGTTGGTTACTCATTACAGTTGGAAGCATTGATCCATCCATTCTTTGATGAACTTCGGGATCCAAACACACGCCTACCAAATGGCCGTTTCCTTCCACCTCTCTTCAACTTCAAGCCCCATGGTCAGTCTGTTATACTGACTTCACTTGTTCTGATTAAAACCCTAACTCCTGATCAACTAATCTTTTCTACTACTCTGGTGTTATCAAAACAGAGCTGAAGAGTGTGCCAATGGACGTCCTGGTGAAGTTGATCCCTGAGCATGCACGGAAGCAATGCGCCTTTGTAGGATGGTGACATGGGACTGAGAGGATGGCTTGAAGGATTAGTTAAGGACCAAATTGATGTCTGTTAGAAACCAGTGGAGACCGACATTGCCTGCTGTGCTATAAGATGGGCAATGTGTGATTTTTTTGTCCGAGATTATCACCCCTCACCCCTACAAAGGAAAACAAAATGTTGATCATCAGCCGTTCTGTAAAGTATTAGAAGAGTGTTGGAGCATGCCCCCTGAGTCCATGTATCAGTTTGCGCTGAATTCAGTTTGCCTGATTTGTACTAGCTCCATGCAAGGATGCATCCTTTGTATGACAATGTTCGGTCCAATATTTGTTTTGGATCGAGGCTATTCATCATTCATTTGTACTCAATTGCTCTTCGTTCTACCAGCGATCACTATATGATGTCATAGGCAACCGTTGAAATTTTCCCATCTGGTATGATTCTGGCAACATTTTTTTTTGTCAAAGAGGCAATCTGCTTTTATAGAAAAAGTTTTGGGGGTACAAGCACGCCAACGTTGGGGTCACCAACCACATTCACATGCAAAAAGAGGCTACTGCTTAAGCTATGGCACTAGCCCTGCTAACCACACACCCTAAGAACAGAACAACGGACAGCACAAAAGTCTTGCACGCGCTCCCGACTTATTATTATCTGTATTCATTCAGGCTGCAAGCAGCACCATTTAATCTTCCAGCATCTTGCAATCAGGGCCTCACAGTAATCGAACACTTCTGCATAAAACCTGGATTTTTTTTTAGATAACAGGCTCTTGGCCCAACTTTATAAGAAAGCAGAACGTCTCACTGGGGTTGTGTACAATTTAAAAGGCACAGGAAATAACATGACGCAACAAAGCGCCAGAATGCAACAAAATCCACCCTCTAAACTCTCTAATCCTTCCAAAGAGGTAAGAACACAACAAGCTAACTGGATCGCCAGGACTGGGTTTGTAGCTTCAAGCACTGGACCTGGACCTGGACCTGGACCTCCTGCTCTATCTGAAGATGCCCATCTTCCTTCGCCAAAATGGCCCATCTCTGCATGAAAGAAATTACATGGAAAATACCCACATTAGGCGAAGACACTATTGCATTTTTAAAGACACAGTCATTCCTAATAAGCCAAAGGCTCCAAGCAAAATCCTGGATGCTTTGGATACAAGAAAATATTACTCATCGTATACATGAAATCGGAAAGAAAATATTGCTCATCGTATACATGAAATTGGAAAGAAAATATTATTGCTGCTACTACAAGCAAATTTTTGGTGAAAGGAAACAAACTCTTTTCACAGTTCAGATTCAGAGATAGTAGAATCCATTAACTGAATCAACACTAAGGAAAAGAAAACCTAATTTAAAAAAATTGTTTTGAAGGCAGTGAAAGCAAGTATGGCTCAAGAAATAATAGATTGATTATGGAGAGACAAATCTCGTGTACATATACGGACAAGGATGTCCTAGGATTTGGTTTATAGAATCAGCAACAATTAGAGGAGATCCATGCCTAATACAAATCCATCTATCTATCCCTTGATGGGGGGAGCATAGCAAGGGGCCCTGTGCGGCAGCCACCCATGGCCCAAGGGCCTGTCTAACATAACCCATGCAAATAGGCAGGAGTCAGCTTTGAGGGGGCTTCAAGTTGGGATGATCCACACAGATCAATGATAGCTATACGTTGAGACTTATACACAGTAATCAACTAAAAAAATGAGAAACAAACAGGCATAAGAAATATTAACCCACCACATTTAAAATTCTACACTTGTGCACAATGTAAAAGCTAAGGAATATGTCAAAGTTTACTTGTACCACCTACATTTATAGATCACAAAATGCTAGAAGGCAGTTCATGCCAATTCGCTAAGGAGAGAGAGAACTCACTAAAGATGGAAAACATGGAATCATATCCATTGCTAATTAACTCCAACTTGAGTCCTCACTCTCTTAACAACACGGGCATATTCGAAGAAGTGGTTGGAATCCATGCCCATCGTTGTATTTACTGTTGTACCACCTTTACAAGAAGTATAATTCCCACCAATAATCAGGTCAAAACCACCAAACTCAGTGATCAAGTCTTCAATCACTTGAGTTTTCAGCTTCCAGATTCCATGCAACTGCCTCAGCTCCCCAGTCTGTTCAGTTTTGAGCCACCACCTTCTCAGAATTTTCCTATTCACATCAGATTCCTCAACAGACACCACACACTTCAAAGGAATACCTAGCCGATGGAGCGTTACTTCAGCACCTCCAATTCCACTGTAGATGGATAGCACTCTGATCCCATCTGGAAACTGGTCTTTCAGAACTGACAAGAAGTATGCCAAAGTGTCAGTCTGAAACGCATATCTCATCACAGCAAATCTATCAGGTTGATTTAGTTCAAACAGATTTGTATGGTTATGTGGGTAGCCCAGTATTCTTTCCACTTGATGAGGCTCCAACGGGCTTAACTTGTCCCGACCCACCCAAATAAGGTTTGAAACCTTGCATTGGTGCATAATCTGCATCTGCTTTTCTTCTGAAAGCACTCCTCTTGACTCTCTAACCATCCTCCCCAGTCTATCACATGTCTGCTCAATCCCAGCAGCCTCTATAGCAACAACACTAATATGCTTCCTTGTATCCCATGAGGGCCACCACTGTCTTGTGAATGGAAGTGCTTCTTCAATAGTCATCGGTGACTTTGGAACCACAAAACGTCTTCTATCGATTGGAAGGTTATGAATGTAACCTTCCTTTCTAGACAGAGCTGAGAAGAACTGACTGTTCACAAACTCAGGTTCCACATTGTATAAAAACTGTGTGAGTTGATGCCATGTGTCTTTTGGGACCTCAACAACATTTCCATACAAGAAATATGGGGGCTTAGCAAGGTCACCTCGTACATTTGCACGCCGGCCTGGTGTCGTTGCCTCAAGTTCTACCTTAACAGGCATATCACTGGTCCTTGCACAATGCCCCATAGACCATGGATTGACAGGGTGACTACTGGAGGCCCCTCTGTCATCCATAAACATATTCTTAGCCCTTTTAACATGTGTGCTGTTGTCGTCGTCATCATAACAGCTCGCAGCAGAGTATGAGGGCTGGTACGTCGAATAATCAGTTTCTGCCTCGCCTAGAAAGTTGGATTCAACTTTTACCTGCATAATTGTAAGAGGCCAAGATTAGAACGCAGAGTCTGAGAGAAATGGACAACAATTCTGCAGCTACACGAGCTGCTTTAAAGAACAGTGTTTCATTGACCATCAAACTGAGACCCTGTTTGTTTGAGCTTCTGAAAGCTTTTGTATAACTATCTTTCAGAATGTCCAAAAGCTAAATGCACCCAAAACTCAGAAGCTGGAAAGCTCATGGCAAGGTGCTTTTGGTTTCTGGCTTCCAAGAGCATTTGATCTTTGGAGATCCCAAAAGCCAATGATCCAAAAGTGCCCAGAAGCTGAAACAAATAGGGCCTCAGTTGTTACAGATATACATGTTCTGATAGATCAAGTTACAATCTAGAAAATCTTCAGGGAACATCAAACAGGGTACCATATAAATCATTTAAATCTGGAGACCGATGGTAAATTCTGCACCATGCTATGATATAATATGCAATATTGGACAAGAGTCTCCATATGAGATGATTTTAACATGCCATTACAAGCTTACAGTAGTAAGAATAAAACACCATTCAATTACCTCTTTCTGCTCAACGCTATTGGCTATTCGCCTTGCCAAAATTGAGTCAGACAGCATCTCAACTGTTGCTCTCTGACCTGAAAAGTACATGCATGTGCCATTTTAAACATTTCCGGATGTCATCAAAACATTGAGCACAATTTGAAGCATCTTTTAATCCTTGGTTTACCACAATTGTCAATAGCTGATGACACCTCTTCCTCGGTAAAACCCTTCTGTAGCAAGCTAAGTGTTTTCTCCATAACACCAAACAGTGCTTCAGCCTTTCCCTGCAAAAAAATACCATTTTAGTTTATAACTTTTGACATTAAGTTTTAGAACTAGCAATCACAACACACATCTCTAATATATCCAAAATCCAAAATAGTCATTGGGTGCCGAAAAAATCATATCAAATAACTATAATAGCTAGAAATATTTCTATTATAATCAATCGAAGGAGTGGCAATGTATGCCAACAGAAAGAGAAATAGAAGAAAAATAGTGAGTATCTCAGTTTATATGACACAAGCCACAACCTCCAAGTATTGAGATGAATAAGGGAAGTCTAAAAGATTGGTGGGGAAAGATGAAAGCAAACTGCAGAACAGGGGCAAGATGTTTAAAAGAATATAATGATAATCCTTTCAGAAACACCATGATATAGTACAAACTGGAAACATCAGCGCAGAATTGGGCAAGTATGCAATGTTCTAGCTTCGAACTAATAAGTAGTATAGTATGTATAGTATGCAGCATAACAAATGTTGCATAGAGTGAAACATTTTACCAAAAAATATTTCTTTAGAATGTAAATCCATATCTCGAAGACTTCTATAATAACTATCACACTTCATGTGTCAGGGGATAATCCATATACATAAACTACATAGAATCAAACAAAAAAGCAACAGGATAAAGTATGAACCTCATTTGTAGCATCACCATTTTCCAGTTCTCCAGAGAATCCTCCTGATTGAGCACTGACAATGCAGTCCACGAGCTGTTCTAATGGAGCTTCATCACCTGAAAATAAGCATGTTCCGGAGTATTACTATATTGCATACTGAGTATCAAGAAAAACAAGTTGGATGTCATACATGTTTCTAAAGTTTTTAATCAGTAGTCTTGGAGCTGTTCCAAGATTTTGCATAAAGTCAAGCAACAGCACACAATCTAAACAATCAAGGACAAATTTGTCAGTTGTGCAAAAGCATGTACATACCTAGTTTCTTGAATGCTAAATCAACTTCTTGCTGTGAAAAGTACATTGTTCGGAGTAAATATGACCACTTTTCTGAGAAAGAATCAGGCTCCGGCTGAAGATAGAGAAATATTCTTAAGATTGATTCAAAGAATTTCAAATAAGTAGTGCAACGATCAACATCTTGTGCTAAGAGATCACCTTGATGTCTTGGTCGATTCCTTTCCTAGACTCTAAAGGAGAATTGTTTTCTTCGTTGTCAGAATCAAATAGACTTCCCAACGAACCTGAAGATTCAGATCCTGACTGCTGAAGGTCCTATCATATAAATGAAGGTGAGTTTCTTCAAGACAATATCTTATTTGATCACAGTTAATAGGAAGTTAGAGCTGTGGAGACGCACGTTAGAGTCGAAAGGGTTCAGACTTAGTAGGACCAAGACCGAGTACATGATGTGCGATTTCAACGCGATTAGGCATGAGGGGGGAGACGTTAGTCTAGATGGGCAAGTGGTGGTCCAGAAGGATACGTTTCGGTATTTAGGATCGGTGCTACAAAAGGATGGCGACATTGATGAAGATGTTAGGCATAGAATTTCAGCTGGCTGGTTGAAATGGCGGCAAGCTTCTGGCATCCTTTGTGACAAGAGGGTGCCACAAAAGCTAAAAGGCAAATTCTATAGGACAGCAATTCGTCCGGCGATGTTATACGGTGCTGAATGTTGGCCTACAAAAAGGCGACATGTGCAGCAACTGAGTGTAGCATAGATGCGGATGTTGCGGTGGTTTTCCGGGCACACAAGGAGGGATAGAGTCCGGAACGAAGTTATTCGGGATAGGGTCGGGGTGGCACCAATTGAGGAGAAACTTACTCAGCATCGGCTGAGATGGTTTGGACATGTCCAACGAAGGCCTCCTGAGGCGCCGGTGCGTAATGGGATCCTTGAGCTAGTCGATAATGTAAAGAGGGGTAGAGGTAGACCTAAACTGACGTGGGATGAGTCGGTTAAGAGAGACTTTAAGGATTGGAACATCTCTAAAGAGATAGCTTTGGATAGGAGCGCTTGGAGACTAGCTATCAATGTGCCTGAACCTTGAACTTATTTCTTTCGGGTTTCATCTCTAGCCTACCCCAACTTGCTTGGGAAAAAAGGCTATGTTGTTGTTGTTGTTGTACTGCTAGCAGCATCAACTAGACATGGAAATTGGCAAAGCACTTACAGAATAGGACAAAAGAGATTCCAATATTGTGTTCGAATCATCGTCACCTGCGTGAGATAATATATGCAATTAATTCGTAGACTACAAGACAAAATGTTAGGCAGGTTTTGACTTTGGCGATAGTTTCACATCACTATACATGGCAAAAAGAGGCATACCATGTCTCTGGAGCACCTTGTCTACCAGCTTTGGTGAAAACCCCATCCCAATAAATTGTAGTCTTAAACTACTGGACGAAGAACTTGGTTGACCCTCCTATAGTGCGCACCACGTCAGTATCATAACTTACTAAAGCAGAATTAATGCACTGAAATGGCTGTATTCTTGTGAAAGTAGAAATGTCTAGTTATGTTTGCAATTTCATAGATAGTATCCCAGTTACTTCCAAATATTCGCTAACCAAAAACAAAACAAATCTCATCTTTATTGGTGTTAAATAGCAATCCAAAATCTTAAGCATATATTAAAGTCCATAATTCATTTAGTTGTGTTTGGAATGACATAATTCATTTAGGTCATGCTGAATTCGCACTATGACAAGACATATTATTAAGAGTAAAGTCCATCACCGGTCCCTAAACTTGTACCGCTGTGTCATCCCGGTCCCTAAACTTGCAAATCGACCGTTTAGGTCCTCAAACTTATTCATCTGGGTAATCTCGATCCTCAAACTTGTTCAACTATGTCATCCGGTCCCTAAACTTGATTTTGAGTCTCATCTAGGTTAAAACAATACGATCTAAAACTCTATATCAAAAACTAATTCATAACTTTTTCATATAAACTCGAATGAAGACAAACTTTATATCAAAATTGTATCCCTCAACGCGATATATAACTTTATAGTTGAAAAGTTTCTAGGGTCCCAAAATATTGTTCTAAGTCTATAGATTTTGAAATTTAAAATTAAATTTTGGGACACTAAGCGACTTCAAATAAAAAACTTTTCAACTACAAAGTTGTAGACCGTGTCGAGGGCTATAATTTTGACATAAAGTTTATCTTCATTCGAGTTCATATGAAAAAGTTATGAATTATTTTTTTAATATAGAGTTTTTAGATCACCCTGTTTTAACCCAGATGAGACTCAAAACCAAGTTTAGGGACCGGGATGACACAACTGAACAAGTTTGAGGACCTAAACGAGTGATTTCTAAGTTTAGGAACCGGAATGACATAGCCGAACAAGTTTGAGGACATAAACGGTCAATTTGCAAGTTTAGGGACCGGGACGACACAACCGAACAAGTTTAGGGACCGGTGATGGACTTTATTATTAGTTCTCCAAAGCTAAAAATGGATTTCACCACTGATTCAATTAGAAGCTACTTTTTTAATGAGAAAAAAAAAAGAAATTAGCAAAGCGTATAACTCGAGCACAGCTTTCTTGCAACTGGCACCAAATGCAGAAATTAGCATTGTTCCTTAACTACAGGTGTGTCTTACTAATTTTGCATCTACGACAGGAACCACACCCCACAAGCAGTAATTGTCAAGGAGCATATCACCTCCTCCTTCAAGCTGGCATGCACCGAGCCAGGCAGTAGATCCACAGCAGCCCCCCTGGGATCCCTGGCATCAGCATCTGGGCCGCCGTCCTCGGCATAATCTTCGAGTTTAACCTGCACTCACCAAGAACCCAACGAGTAAACACAGTATACACAGAGAAGAAACAGCACAAGCATATAAGCAGGGCAGAGAAGAATGTTTTGCCATCACCATTTTCGATCAACTAAGGCTCCAGGCTCGCGTGCCCCTGCAAGACACAGAAAAACAATCAGGCAACGTCGCAGCAGCAGGGTTCGCTGGGAAGTCGACTAAACGTGGGCCGTGGGGATTAAGCTGAAAAAAACGAAGGGGACTAAACGAGTGCCAGCACTCCATCGCGGCACGCAACAAAGAGATCGAATCGCGAGTCAGGAGCGGACCGAGCAAAGGGCATGTTTGTACACATGCACACCCAATAAATTTCGCAAAAAAAAAAATCGAATTTAGCATGTGAAATACACGGTCAAAATCGAATGCAAATAGCATACATTAGGGTTTTGGGTGTTCGATTTAGCACAGGAGCGGAAGAGAAGGGAATGGCGGGCGAACCTGCCGGATCCTCGTCGCCGGCGAAGCGCCCGACGAAGAACCGGCCGAGGGCGGCGCGCCGGTGCCTCTAAGAAAGGGAGGCCGTGACGGAGAGAGAGGGGGGGGGGAGGCCTGGGAGAGGAGAAAGAAGGGCGGTTGACCACAGTCCACAGCTGGGAACCAGTGGGGTTTTCTTCTAAAGAAAAAAAAAAACATTTGACCCGCCACTCTTAATGGCGGATGTTTACTTTACATGCAACACGGAATTGAAACAGTTTCGGTTTTCCAATGATGTTTGCGTATTTCCGTTTTCCCGCCTTCTACCTGCTTGAGAATCTGCGAGTCCTCTCGTGTCTCAGGAGAGCCGAAGAGCGGCGGCGAACCGAGTCAACTGAAGACCAAACCTCGCCGGCGCGCCGTACAACCGCCGACGACTGCACCATGTCGCCAGCATCCTCTGCCGCCGCCGCCGCTCCCGTACCCGGCGTCCTCATCCGCCAATCTCCGTCGACCCTGCGACCCTCCTTCACCGCCCGCCTCCTCCCCTCGGGGGCTGCGAGGCCGCTCCAAGCGACGTCGGCCTCCCGTCGCCTCCCTGCCTCGGCCGTGCGCGCCCAGAGCGCCGCCGACCCAGGTCAGGAGCCTCTGCTCGGTTCGTTCCTGCCCAAATCGAGCCGGGCTTGTTGGATTGCCGCTGATTGCGCTGCCTCGGTCGGTCGTTTCCTCAGGGTACTTGCCTGAATCGGAGTTCTACAAGATCGAGGCCATTGTTAGGTTTGTGCGCTTCACGGTATTTGTTGATTGCGATGATAGAATCTGGTTGGTCCTTGCTGAAGCGTGCGGAATTTGTGCAGGCCGTGGAGGGTGCCGCACGTGTCCTCGGTGAGTGCAGCTCCGTGGTTCTGGATCCTTGAGTTGCACGCGAGCTGTTCGGTCCGACAGGTTTGGGGATTCTGCAGGGCTTGTTGGAGATGGGGATCAGAGGTGTGACGGTGTCGGATGTGCGGGGATTTGGAGCGCAGGGAGGGTCAACGGAGCGGCATGGAGGTACGGCTTCGCTCCTGCCTATGGCTATGCACTTGCGTGGCTCTGCCTGCCATTGACTGCGGTTTTGCATTGTATAGTTTCTGCATCAGTTCAGTTATACTCCTAGAATTGGGCAGAAATGTGTTCAGAGGAGCATGTGGCCTCGTATGTTGATCGTTAGTTTACAACTCTACTAGTACCGAGAATAGTATTAGCCAGAAGTATGTTTAGACCAGTTTCAACGCCACACTGCTACAATGTTGTTTCGTGCTTTTATCAATTTTGACACCGATATCTTGATGGCTGGTGTACAGATATCTACTAACAGGATTGGGGATAATAGTTCCGCGATGTTGAGAAAATTTTGAGATTCGCATGGTTTTAAGATATCAATATTGACGCTTGTTTTGCTTTGAGTATTCAGGGTCAGAATTTTCGGAAGATACATTTATTGCTAAAGTCAAAATGGAAATAGTGGTTTGCAAGGAGCAGGTAATTACTTTATTTACTAGTGACTGTGACCTTAACAGTTATACTTCTAAAAGAAGACTGCATTGACATACCTTTCATGACAGATTGGTGATCATTTTTTCCCTTCTCTACTTTTCCTGTAAATGTCTATGACATTGTTACAATGTTATCGCGGTCCATTCTGTATGGGTTTTATTGGTTTCCTCTTGCATCATCATTAAATGTTTCTTTTCCACCAGGTTGAAGCGGTAATCGACAAAATAATTGAAAAGGCAAGAACAGGGGAAATTGGCGATGGGAAGATATTCTGTAAGTGCATCGTGCTCCTTGTGACCTTTTTAGAGCCACAGCTGCATTTTTATCCTAGTCCAGGACTCGTGTGTAATTGGCTTCTTTTCATTTTTACTTGCAATATCTTAGTGCCTATTGTTCACTTGCATGGGCTTTACTGCCTTGTTCATATGCAGGCATATAGGAGCTTTCTATTGTTCTGCTCATTTTTCCTCCACTTGTTCTGTTCTACATCTGCCAGAAATAGAAATGATGACTAGTTCTTGCTCTTTTAAATTGCTGGTTGGTTTCTGTAAATTCTGTTATCAGAGATATGAATGCTACAACGGACAAAGTAGTCGCTCCTGTGCTAGCTCACAGTCTTCAGGAGCCCTGCCATACTATCACACATATGCACCTGTAATCTTTTTTGACTCTGGTTTTCTGACATGGTGGTTTCTTCCTCAGTGATCCCTGTCTCTGATGTGGTAAGAATCCGCACCGGCGAACGCGGGAAGGAAGCAGAGAGGATGACTGGAGGACTGTCGGATAGGCTGTCCTCTGTGGTGTCAATCTCCTGAGCCAAACAGATTGGCTGCCTGTTGCGAGGTCAAGCGCGTCCCACCCCCCTGCACTTGCAATTGTAAACTTGCGCAATAAACTGCACACAGTGTGCTTCTTGCAAGTGCCGCCCGAATCATGCAGTGTGCGCTGGGCCTGATCAATAAAATCCGATGGAATTGATGACAATTTGCCCTCGCTGTTGTTTCTTAACCTGTGTATAAGATGATGATAGTTTGGCAACAGGGGGGGGGGGGGCAGCTGGCTGCAATGAGAATGAGCTGGGCTCTGTTGTAGAGTTTGGCGGCCCAAAGACACGGGCCCAAGTTACAGATGTGGTGCATTTTGTTTCGTATGAATCTTGAGGGGCCTAATCTCTCTGCAAGGCCCAGGCATCTTGCAGACCACTATTTCCATTTGTCTGGCCCAGACCTGAGGAGCCACGGATGGACTAGGAATGTCCGAATGTGAGCGTGCGTGGATGATGTATGGAAGCCTCTGGAAGCATCGGTACGACCACGACGAGCCGGACTGAAGCAGCATGTTTTTTTTTTTTTTTTGAAGAAAGCAGCATGTTTGTTGAACGCGCAACGATGGGCACTTGGGCAGAGGTGGTAGGCAGCAGCGCAACACTGGGGAAATCCGTATGGCCTTCTTCTGCCACCTCACGACGCCACGTGTGCCTGATGGTGCCACCTTTGCAAAGGGCTGCAACAATTAACCAGTACTATACTGTTTCTGCAGGGAAGATACTCGCCCTAGCTAGTCCTACCCTATATTGCGATAGTACGAATAAATGTAGACCATTTCCCGTGAAAATAGTATCTGTGGTCATTGTAATTTTGTCGCTACAAATTAATGTTACATATATACCCTAGAATAAATTGTATGTCAAATGCTATACCAAGCCGTGTTTAGTTACTTTGCCATAAATTTTTTGAAAAAGAATCTTGCTATTTCGAAGCACTAAATAAAATCTATTTATAAAACTTTTTGTACAGATGGGTTGTAAATCGCGAGATGAATCTAATGAGCCTAATTAATCTATAATTAGCGAATGGTTACGATAGCATCATTATTGCATATCATGGATTAAGTATGCTCATTAGATTCGTCTCGCAATTTACAATTCATCTGTGTAAAAAGTTTTGTAAAATTTTTTTATTTAATACTCCATATATGTGTCAAATATTCGATGTGACAGGTTTAAGATAAATTTTTTGGATCTAAACGCAGCTTTACCCAATCAGGCGTGTCATCATGGTCATGGATGATGCAAACATATATGCAAATGCTAGTGGCGCTGCACCCTAGCCGCGCGCAGAGCTCCGGTCAAGCAAGCAAGACAGCACGGGCAGCATCCATCATCGACGGCCACCTTTTCCGCTCCTTTCAAACCCAAAAAAGGCCTTTGTTGAATTGAATCATCGCCACCATCCGGCTCCTTTTCCCCGGACGACGAGTCAAAACTCATCAAATCCCATCAAATTACGACGCATCTATCGCCGAGTCCATCTTGGATTCTTAGTTGTGCCTGCCGATGGGATACGGAGAGACGATGGATGGCGACGGACCAATGCAATGCAAGCAGGCGTGCATATCTCTGCTGGTGTGGATAAGGCAGGCAGGCTAGGGGAGATCCTGTACGCGTTGAACTCAGCCAATCTAATTAATGCGATCATTAATTATTTACATGTATCTTTGTAAAGCAGCTCTAATCTATGTGGGGGTTTAGTAGTACTATAGGGTTGGCTCTCTAATCTCCTTATTTTGTTATTGGGCAGGGTTCATAAGCGTCGCCGTAACGACAAGAACACGTACGGGCTAGGTGCCATCCATGATTAAATTTGACATTTTATTGCCCCCAACTTTCTATCTGCCCGTGTTCATTGACTTCCATTTTTGACTTACTGCAAAGCTAGCAGCATCAGATATTTTTTTTACTTGATCGAGAGGAACAAAAGAGAGTTGACTACCATAATGGTAAGGAGGCTTTGTTGGGCTCGAGTCGTACCACTTGTATATCTGCGCCTTGGAGTGTACGACATGAACAAACTCGTAAAAACTATTATTCCATATTCGTTGATACGATAGTTCTAGGGTTCTACTGTCGAAATATATACAATATGCAAGTATTGCAGTTCTTCCTCTTAATAAAATATGTGCCAAGTCACGTTCAAAAAAAGCAATATCGTCGCAGTTTCATTTGTTAACCACTTCACTAAATATAACTGAAATCTCCATTTGTCAAACGGTGATGATCAGACTACTAGCCATGCTATAAACATCTCCATCGATGTCTCGTCTCGATTGGAAACTCTCGCACTCCAAACAGTGCAATTTTCAACACCCCCAAAAGAGCTTGGACATTGGATGATCTCCATCGCCTCGTCACGCATGGGCGCGTCACACCAGCTCGATCATCATCATCCTGCTGACTAACTGAGATTAGTCACTCGAAGCGCTAGTTTCAGCGATGGCATTGCTGGCATGGAAACACGTGTGGCGAGGAGTGCGCGTACGCACTGTTGGTAGTGGGGTGTGAGGGAGGCTTGGCGTGCCGCTTCGCTTCGCATTTTGGCCGGGGTCATACGGCTAGCTTGCCTTTCTGATGCTTCATTCCTCTTGCAACCCAGCCAAAGTCTCGTGTGCTTGTTAGCCTTGCCAACCAGCAAAATGCATGAATGATTGAAACTACCGGCTCTACGACGGCAAGCGCCACTTGAGAGACAGTTATCTGCACACATGTATCTTTGTCTCAACTCTCTGATCAAAGTCTTTCGACTGCTGTCCACTCAACCAATGCAAGCATCCTAGCTTTAATTTTGTGTAGGACGAAAACTAATAAATTAGTGTGTATGGCAACAGGGCATGTATAGGTTTGTAACAGTGATCACCTACTCCTATGGGTGGATGAACACCTACCATAGACCTTCTAGCGAGTAATCAGTGTATTTCTTTTTAACTCTTGTTGTGGGGCTTTCCGATGCCCCAGCCTGCGCCGATTACTTATCGGCTAAGGCTTTTGTAACTGCTGCTCCTTCTTATTAATTAAAACCCAGAACCTGTCCTGGGTCTTTCGAAAAAAAAAATCAGATTCGGTGATGAGCCTGTCGGAAGGCCAATCAAGATTTGTTTCAGTTAAGTGAAACATGTGTTTTTCGGTCCCTTTAAAACATATATCACCACTTTGGTCAATAATCTGATTTTCTTTCGTTAGAAAATGGATTTTCGTCTAGAGCAAGGTATCAAGCTGATAGTTGGAACATTCTTAATAAACACCATACCCCGTGGTGATCATCAGCTCCCCGTCCAAGCTACAGAATAACGAGAACATATCTAGTGTTACAACTTACATGCTATTTGGGTGTTACCATGTTATCAACTTTAATTACATTTAAATTTGGTGCATCTAAAATTCTAAAAAAAATGTTAATGGATAGAGCATACAAGCATCTACCATCGTGCAAAATTTGAGATGCAAATGAAATTTGTGCAATGAGAAACAAAAAAGATAAATCGGCCGATGAATAGTAGCGGGTTACAGGTTTGAGATGAACAGCTGAACCCACAACTATTTTAAGTGCAAGATTCTCTTTTTTGTCTCTTCGTGCACAAATTTTTGTTCAACCTCAAACTTTGCATGATATTAGATGCTTGCATGAGCTATCCATTTATATTTTTGTTAGAATTAAAGTTGGTAACACGGCAACATCCTAATGGCCGGTAACACGGGAGATGTTCTCACAGAATAACACCTCTCTCCAACCAACATGCAGGCTTGCACATAACCCTATCAGCCTATCTTTGCCAGACTGTTTCAAGAGTTGGGGATATAATGTGAATCAGGAGAGCACTAAAGAGCAAGAGAGATACAAATGTGGATGTAGGAGAAGAGAGAAACACCCAATGATGAAACTGTAGGAACTTTGGCATTGTCATTATTTTGGTCTTGATAAGTAACTTTTTACCAGCCTAGCCTAGCTCAACAGAGCTTAATCCTCTGTCAGATATTGGCCAAGTTCAGTACATTGTGATATTTTCCCTAGTAGACCAATCACGATCACGCACTTTCTTTTTTATTCAAGAACCCTAAATCACCCTACCCTATAAGGTGAGAATTAGCCAAACTTTTTTTTTGTGTCGAAATATGCCAGAGAACCAGTGATAGATATGAGTCGTCTACCTAGCTACCTAGCCATTGCAGGAAGACAAACAGACCGGTGGCTTTCACTAGGCTTGTCTCCCAACTAATCCCATCTATGCTAGATTGAGAGAATTTTTCGTTTTAAAAAAGCTATAGAGATTTGACTCATGCATGCATGTTGCATTCCCAGCAGCCATTGCTTTGACCACAAACATATCTTACCATTGTTAACACCACAGTGTTGAGAGTGTTTCAACGCATAGTGTCATCATCTGGAAGCTTCTACTCCTAACTGTGTTTCAAACCGTCTGGTGGCAGCTAAAGTATACTGGAGTATGTGGCGAAGCAGACCTCTAATTTTTCATAATGTGTGTGGCCTAACATGGCATTATGAAAAAAATACTGAACCAAAGTCATACTCACTCTGTTCGGCAGCTCCAGCAGTCTCCAGCCCAACAGTGTTTTCCTCTCACACCGCTCCAGCACCAGCTTCCAGCCACCAGCCAGCCAACAATATTTTTCTCTCACATCACTCCAGCTACTAGCTCCAGCTCCAGCCCAACGAACAGAGTGACTGCTGCTTCTGCAATTGAGCCTCTATTAGTCTTCAGAATCCTAACACCAACAACCAGTGGTCAACCAATTAACATTTGTTTGCCTCATGACAACAGCGAGAACAGGCAATCTTTAGTTTCTAGTAGGTCAAATCAAAGCATCTGGAACAAATGGTTCCTTGTGAGTCAAACTGAAGGCTGACTTCGATTAATGTATCCAGTAGTCTTAATTGGATCGTACCATCCGACACTGGTCAACGAGTTAGCCTTGGAACCAAGCAAGCATGTAGCAGCAGCTAAGGGACCAGTATGACAGGGTGTTGAGTTGAATCCAGTTCACAACACGACACAGAAATATATATTTGCATTGACTGGTCAAAAGATTGCAAAAAATAAGGTGGGAGGAATTAGTGGGCGATTAAACAAATGCAAAGGCTTTTTTTTGTTGCTTTGGCCTTATTTGAAAATTGATCAGCTGTGTCAGCTTAGTCAAAGTGGCTGCAACTCACGTGCTTAATCATTAGCAATGCGTAGTTGGATGAAGCCAATGGCCAACGAGTTTAAGGTTCTATGGAGCAATTAAAAAGATCTTTTTTTCCACAAAGGAGCAATTAAAGGGGTAACGGGAAGTAGTGTGTGCTAGGATATGACAAAGTTAGTTGCAAGCGTTGGTTTTAGTTGTAGTTTGTTGCGGACACATGGGGTCCAGCCAAAGGAATAATATTTCTGGAGTTTGTTGTTGTTGGGGCATCTTTGTGTGGTACCTTTCATCTTTTAGTGTCATGACTGATCCAGAGAAAACAATAGGCGCAGGGGATGGATCCATATTTTACCTCCATTTGACATAAGAAAAAGAAACAAAAGACTGGGGCACTTTCACCTTCGTTCTCTCTGTGGATCTCTTTTATATATTTATATATATATATATATATATATATATATATATATATATATATATATATATATATATATATATATATATATATTCTAAACATTACGAATAATTGCAGATGGGGCCATTCCTATCTAGTGCTTCTAAAAACGTGTGCAACCGACTTTTCTAGAACATTAACCACTGATTTACATAAATGGTATATTCGTGTTTTTAATCAATTTTATCACAAACGATGTCCAAAACGACAAAGAAAACAAAACGTCTGCAGTAACCTAACTAGTGAACCGAGCAGCGCAGCACTATGCATGGATGGCATGGACTCACATCAAAGTTTAACTTCAAATTAGATGCGTACTGAAATATAGTATGAACGACTAAGATTCATCATCATCCATAATTCAAATTACCGACAGCTTAAGTTATGAGATATTATTGGTCCAACTCTCTCCCCTCTGCATGAAAAAAAAAGTTGGTCCAAATCTTTTCACTCGTTCTAGTCTTCTCACTAAACTAGCATATCTTGGCCGGAGAGGGAGAAGGTGAGAAGCCAATCCATAACTCGCATGAAAAAGCAAAAGAATTACGCACCCAACAAGGGACGACAGAGTTTAGTTTACTAGTGGCGCCCCTTATTCTAAGAGATGGAGCGTTCAGACGCAGCCGCCGCCATGGCCTGGTCATGGATGAGATGACGAGCGAGCAGCTTGTAGCCGGCCTGAAAAGAAGCCAGACTTTAATTTGTTGCGACGCATCAGAATTCAGATCAGGGGAGGTGCATCCACTGCTTCAGTCCTCTCAAGTCTTTTCTAGCAAACCATCTAACTAACAATTTTGTTTCTTTCAGCTTTGGATCGTTCAAACGCATGTTTCACTTGCTCCTAATATGAGTGGCCAAGTCAGTCTACCAATGATTTCGACACACTCTACCTAGTCTATCTCATGACCCAATTTGACATCTAATTAATGCGCCTCATGATCCTTAGTATGGAAGCTTCGGTTCTTCCGGGTGATGATGTGGCCAAGACCAGCCAATCCAGCATTATTCCAGCTGTGCGTGCGTGGACACGTACGTGTTGGACATGTTTAGATTGCGTGGAATAGAAGGAAGTTGGGCATGCATCATCAGCAACAATTCAGTAACAGCTAGCTAGTACGGCCAGAGCAACTCCGGTAGGGAGAGCAAATGAGCTTCCATTTAAAGATTTAGTTGGTGGACATAAAAAATCAATCTCCAGTAGGGGGAGCAAATGGGCTGCCATTTTGGTAGGCCTTCCAAATTTCTCCCCCCCCCCCAATTTGGTGGCCTTCTATTTGGACTACCAACTGTGGGCCCCACCAATTTCTCTTTTTTCTCACTCTATCCTCCACCTCAGGCTAGAAGCTGAAGCCGGCACGCCCCCGTCTTCGAGCTCCTCGCCGACGCCCACGGCCGCCCCGCCATCCTCTTCCTCCACCCCCACCTCGACGGCGGCGGCCTCATCCTCTCCCTCCCCGAGGACGTCCTCGCCTTGATCTCCGCGCACCTCCGCCCACGCAACCTCCTCGCCCTCTCCGCTGCCTCCCGCCGCCTCCGCCACATGCTCTCCGGCGCCGACAAGGTCTGGCTCGCCCAGTGCCGCCGCCGCCTCCCCTCGCTGCCCCACCTCCTCGCCTGGCGCGCCGCCGCCGGGAACTCCTCCCTCGCCGTCTGACGCTTCCTCCACTCCGTCGCACCACTTCTCGGCGCCCTCTGGGCCCACTAGATCCCTGAGCTCGGCAACCTCGTCGTCCCGGGCTTCCTTTTCGTCGTCGCTGCCCGCGCCATCCCGCAGGACCTCTCCCCTGCTGAGGTGGACCCTGATGAGCGGCGCGCCACCGTCGCCCGCCTTGACGTACTCGAACGAGCACTGCCCCGCCAAGGGCAGCGCTAGCGCCGGCTTGCTCCTCCCCCTGCTCGCGGGCGCGGGCGCGGCCGACAGCGCGATGAGCGTGGCGGCCGACAGCGCGATGAGCGTGGCGGCGGTGAGCACCTTGACGGACGGGGAGCGCGCGGCGGGGAGCACGAAGTAGGTCCAGCCCGGCAGGAGCTCCTCGGCGCGGTACATGACGAGGATCAGGAGGTTGACGAAGAAGGCGTCGGCGGGGCAGACGGTGTGGTAGGGCATGGGTGAGTGGGAGAGGTGGGTGGGGTTCTGAGGGAATGACAAGTAGGGCCCAATTGTCAGTTGAAAAAAATGGAAGCCCAATTTACTCAGCATGCTGGAATGGAGGCTCATATTTGGGTGAGTAAAATTTAGAAGTGGGCTTCTAAATAGGCATTTGCTCACCCAAATTTAGCAGCCCTACCGGAGTTGCTCTCAGGTACTGTCAGCTAGCTAGTACGTATGTTGCTCCCTCGTGTTTGGCCAGAGAAGGAGACGACGACGATGTACTGTATACTCCCTCCATCTCAAATTACTTTCAAACTAGGAAGGCCACCCGCGCATTTGCGCGGCTAGATGTTACCATCTCTAGTGTTATATTTGTAATTTTTTCTATTTGTTGCTGCTAATTTTTTTATATATAAGGTTACATTTTTGTCATTAGCTATCATATAGTAGCAATTTTTTGTCAAACAAAATAAAGCCTTGTTACCCGTGCATTTTCGCGGCCAGATCTTACCATCTCTAATGTTGCATTTGTAATTATTTTTTTGTATTTATTAGTTTTGCTAGCTGCTAGCTTACGTATATGGTGGCGACGCCGGCGGAGTTGCCCTCGGGGGGCTTGATGTCGTTGCCGATGGTGCCATAGAGGTACGTGTCTTGCTGCACGTCCAGAGACTGCGCCAGCACCTCCTTGTCTAGATACATGTCTCTAGATTAATTAATCTGCAATACCAAGAAGCCGATGAATCGTTGTGAAGACTGGAAGACGCTGGGGAGATTAATCAAACAATGATTGCAAGACGCCAGTGCCGAAGAGAAATCAGTTTATGACTTCAAGACGCCATAATCAAGAATTTGAGAGGCTGCATGGTTGAAACAGCTTCGAGGAATCACGGCCGATCACAACCAATCAAACAGCGGTGGTTTGGACAGCGGACGCCACGGCGGTTGTGGATGTCCTGCTTGGTTCCGCATGACTGGGACAGAACTACGCCGGCGAGATGCGGCTGCTGATGTTACCTATATATTTAAAATAAGTAAATTGATCTCCTATATATATATATATATATATATATATATATATATATATATATATATATGGACACGTGATGATACAATATTGTCTCCTAGCTAGGTGACTCACGCTATGATGGATATTTTTAGGGTGTGTTTAGTTGGTGAAAAAGTTTGGGTTTTGGTACAGTAGCACATTTCGTTGTTACTTGACAAATAATATTCAATCATGAATTAATTAGGCTTAAAAGATTTATCTTGTGGTAATCAGTTAGACTGTGTAATTGGTTATTTTTTCAACTGCACTTAATGCTCCATGCATGTGTCCAAAGATTCAATGTGACGGATACTATAGGAAAATTTTTGAGAACTAACCAGGGCCTTAATTAGACATAGGGGTATTTTAGATCAATTTTTGTCATAATAGCAGTGGTGGGTAATTTTTATTTTTTTCTTTTTCCTTCGATTAACGTGAGAATTTCTAGACCTTAAAGCTTCTTTTGTTGGTCAAATAATAAGATAATAGATTACAGATCGTTTAATTTTTTAATTCCAAATTTGATCACTCGTCTTAT
This sequence comes from Panicum virgatum, assembly GCF_016808335.1. Lineage (NCBI taxonomy): Eukaryota > Viridiplantae > Streptophyta > Magnoliopsida > Poales > Poaceae > Panicum > Panicum virgatum. The sequence goes on along the minus strand of NC_053138.1, from coordinate 9,047,903 downwards.
TCAAAAAAAATTGTGCAAATATAGCCAAATTTAAGTCATTCTTGAAGAACTTGTATCGATAAAGCAAGCCACGACAAAAGAAGTGATATTTTGCATAAATTTTTGAATAAGATGAGTGGTCAAACTCAGACTCAAAAATTTTAAATGACCTATAATTTGAAACGGAGGGAGTATATAAAACTGCGTGAGAACTGAACGACGTTGTCTCAATCTGAATTGCCTCTTGCGAAATTTTAGTGTCGGTTCAAAAAGATGAATTGCTTGCATGGTGGCAACATTTGTTGGAATCTCTACACGAAAAACAAAAGGAGAGCCTTAATTATGAACAGTAGTGCATCAACAAAAAAGATAAGCATACAAGCATATCCAGGAAACAACGCCGCAGAAGCGTAAAACTAGTGCAGAAAGTGGGGGGGATGAAAGATTCTTGAATGAATAGTAAACTACAAGTCATCAGTCTCTGCCAAAAGCAGGATTAAAATGGTTCCACGTATATCTTGTTGATCCGCCTCTTGAACTCGTATTTAGGGAAGGGCATATGGAGATTCTACTTTTGAATTCAAGCGGAACATGGAACAAGTTCCGTTATGCTGTTCAAAGATGCCCTGTGACCGTCTTCTCTTAGCAATAGTAATTCGCATTGGTTCGTCCTTACCCATCACCTCTCTTTCGGCAATCGAACCCACCGATTAATAATGTTCACAAAGACAGTTAACACCTGGATCTGTAATCATTATATCTCACCTCAAAAAATAATTAGTAATTAGATGTGGCCAGTAAATCTTATATAGAATATCACGCAGAGAATGGGAAGAAACAATTTGGAAAGAAACAGAAAAAAAACTAGTTTGCTATTACACATGTATGGGGGAAAAGGTAGATCATGACTTGTTTGGGAGGCATTTTAGATTCTTTTTGTCCTCGAAACCGAAGAAATCAGCAAAAACAGTACTCCCATTTTTTACGTTTATTAGGACAAGCTAATTAGTTAAGAAATAAGTTGATTATATTACACTATAAACATATTTTCTACTAATCCCTTCATTCTAAATTATAGGTCGTTTGACTTTTTGATTTCAAATTTGAGCACTCGTCTTATTCAAAAATTTGTACAAAATATTACTTCTTTTGTTGTGGTTTTATTTATCAATATAAGTTCTTCAAATATAACTTAAATTTGACTATATTTGCATAAATTTTTTTAACGAGTGGTCAAATTTAGAATTAGAAAAATCAAACAACTTATAATTAGAAAAGTCAAATGATTTATAATTTGGAACAGAGGAGTACTAGCTAGCAGGGTGTAGCCCCTGGTGCCACAGTGCCGATCACCAGTCGGAGGGTTGCGCGGCAAGCCGAACGGCGAGGCCGCGGACTGACCGGCGCCAGCCGTCGTCGTGGCCGCCCGCGGCGCGTCAACGGTCAGAGCTCTGGCAGCCTGTTTCCCTGATCCGGTTGAATTAACAGTTGTTTAGTCGGGCGCCACGCGCACGCGCCCTCCTCCACTTTCGGCTTTACCCCTCCTAATTGCGGCCTTAACCACACTAGCAGCAAGCGTAACTGCTGATTGGGTCCCCGGGCCAACCCCACGTCCCCCCGCCCTCCTCGCCTCGTCTCTCCGATCACCTATAGGCTATATATACCGCCCCCTCGCGGCCTCGCCTCTCGATCCCTTGCCCCGATCAAGTCTCCACCACACTCGCTCCAAAGCAGCAGCAGCTCACTGATCGTCCTCTACCTACCAACAATCAATCCAGCCTTGCTGCCTAGCTAGCCAGCAGCGTCAGCGGCCACCGCCGTGTTGAGCATGGACATGGCCGGCGGCTTGGACGAGCTGGAGGTGCTGGCCATGAGCCCCGGGGGCTCGGCGGCGTCGGCGGCCGCGGCGGGCAGCGAGGACGTGGCCGACCTGCGGCGGGGGCCCTGGACTGTCGAGGAGGACCTCCTGCTCGTCAACTACATCGACGCCCACGGCGAGGGCCGCTGGAACTCGCTCGCGCACTCTGCAGGTATCTATCCCCACCTTAATTCAGTTCATCAGTTCAGCCGCCGCTCGATCGGTCGATTCTTAGTGCCCTGCCGAGATGTAACGTCGTCTGTTCGATGACGATGATCACTTACTAGGCCAAAGATAACGAACACACTTTCCATCGCCACCGTAGGCAGCATAGCTAGCTCTCTAGCTATGGCTTGACATTTGCTAGTTGCAAAGTTAGCTCGGCAGCCACTGATCGAATCATCGAACAACTTGTGCTGGACTAGTGCTATCGCTCGTCATCTAGGCCCTCGCAACTCCTGCGTTTTGCTCGCCGGACCTTATTGCTTACTGATCGGTGACACACTGACACATGCAGGCCTGAAGCGCACCGGCAAGAGCTGCCGCCTCCGGTGGCTCAACTACCTGCGCCCCGACGTGCGGCGGGGCAACATCACGGCGGCGGAGCAGCTGCTCATCCTCGAGCTCCACTCGCGCTGGGGCAACCGCTGGTCCAAGATCGCGCAGCACCTCCCCGGCCGCACCGACAACGAGATCAAGAACTACTGGCGGACGCGCGTGCAGAAGCACGCCAAGCAGCTCCGCTGCGACGTCAACAGCCGCCAGTTCCGCGACGTTGTGCGCCACGTCTGGATGCCCCGCCTCGCCGAGCGCGTCCAGGCGGAGTCAGCCGGCGCCGGCGCGGGTGCTGGCCAAGCGGCGGCGGCGGCGGCGGCGCCCGAGGCTGCGCCGGCGACGACCACGGCGAGCGCGCCGCCCGCGTACCACCACGGCCCGTACGGCGGCCACCGGCAAAGCGCGGACGTCCTCGTCCCGCCGAACAAGGCTCACGGCGGCTACGCCTACGCGGACTACTTCTACTACAGCTACAGCGAGCCGGGCCAAGCGGCGGCGCCGGCGGCCATGAGCCCCGACGACACCTCCAGCGCGCTGCGCTCGACGCTGACGGACGCGTCGGCCACAACCCCGACGAACGAAGGCTGCGGGGCCGGTGGCGCGGCCGCCGGACCAGCGACGGACGGCGCCGACGACGTGGTACAGGAAGAGGAAGAGGACGTTTTCGCCGGGACCTGGTCCGAGCTCCTCGCGACCACCGGCCGCGACGATGACTCCAAGATCGGCCTGCCGGACTTCGAGTTCGGCGAATTTGAGGATGACCTCTGGAGTCTGGAGGATCTTTGCTTACAGCAGCTGTTCTGATGCAGAGATGCACATGCACGTATGCAACTACTACTACCAGACAAGTTACTGAGAGGGACACAGCAGCAAGGCACAAAGTGAACAATTATATTCAACATGTGAAAGAATATTATTGTCGGAGACCCAAAAAAAACACAAGATAAATTAAAGAAGCACATATATACATGATACACATCAGCGAGGAAATATCGTCGACAAGTCACTGGTTCATAGAATGGTCTATATTATTACTAAGATGACGAATTCCAAACATGTGCATAGTTTTCCTACTCAAGTAGAAGCCAGGTTTTGTATCTGCGCTAGTTCAGTTTCAGTTTTGCGCGCATGCGTCCATATATAGAGAATTTATTTACAAACTTTACATTCATATCCTGTCCGGCATCTTCGATCATCAACTGTATAAAAATTCATATGTACTTGAAGTAATTTAGACAGTGAACTTACCGTGTTTCTTGAAATCTAATGTAAGATTCCTTTGCATTTTTGAAAATAAATAAATTATAATTTTTGACAAAAAAAAAGTTTTAAGTTAAGACCGTCCTTACATATAGTTTCCATTTAGGGTATTTCGTTCGAACAAATATATATCTGGTAGTCAAATATAGATATATGTAGTTCTATACATTTACATGATCTTCAATATGACCAAATAATATATATCTAGAAAACAAATCTATTCCATAGTGCTGTATACTTAGAATCAGAAAAATAATACAAATTACTCACTTCGTTCCAAAATTGTAGGTCGTTTTGACAAATCTAAATACATAGCTTTTGTTATGCATCTTGGTAAAACATTGTGTGCGAGACAATAGAAAAAACTATACATCTAGATTTGCTAAAATAACCTACAATTTGGAATGGAGGGAGTATCTTACAACAAGAGGGGGGGGGGTATAAATCGGAGGTTGTGTTGTAAAGGTCATGATGATCTTCTTGAACATGGCGCACGAAAGTGGATTCATTTTAGATTTTCGGTTTTCACAATCAACCGGATATGTCTTTTATTTGCATTGAGTCGTACATACGCATAGGGAAACCAATGTTTATTGTACATTTGTATAGGACGAGAAAACCGCTCAATAATGCACGCAACACGCATGCAAGCTACGTACTCCCTTCACTCTCCTACAAGAAGTTAATTAGCAGCTAGCAGACCTAAGAAGAAGTTAATTAGCAGACCTAAGAAGAAGTGTATACTAGCTAGTAGGTCCTTGTCTTTCTTTTTGTGCAAGCTAATAAGGATATATAGATATGATGGAGACCCCCAAAAGCGTTTCAAGCTGATGGGAAGGGCGTTGGCACGCATCGCGCGCGTCGATCAATCGGCCTCTTCTAGAGAAGTCCGTACCCGGCACGCGCGTTAGTTTCCGTCCCGAACTTGCCTTGCGGTATATAGTTTGTTATAGTTTGTTGCTAGCTAGCCAGTAGGTTCTTCCAATGGTTTCTTCCATGCCACCCACAAAGTGAGAAGGACGGTCGATGAAGAAGAAGTCTCCGTCAATGGCGATGGGAAAGGGGGTCGGTGAACCGGAGAGATCCCACCACCACCACCGTACCCCTTGCTGCTGCTGCTGCACCGTGTATGTACACACTCGTGTGGTACATTATGCCTGCTTCTTGTTGGACCATGCATGCATGCAAGCAAGCAACCACCGGCCGGTACGCACAGTGGCAGCGTCAAAACTACTATATGCTTGTTGATCGACCGGGTCCGGGGGCATCCAAAACCAACTAGGATTCGAGAACTTGTGCTTCAAAAAAGCTCTGCATGCATACTTAAACGTCTTGACCGGCCGGGTATTAGCTACGGACAACAACTTTACTAATTAACACTCGCTTCTGCGTAAGACAAAAACAAGTAGTAGTGTCATAGAGTTCTTCCTGGAACTATTGTAAAAATAATTCAGCAAACCTACATTATCTTATTCTTTTTTTCTTACTGCCATGTTACCTTCATTTCATATATAGAAAGCATTTAGTACGTATGAAGGTGGAGTGTCATACTCCGTACTATACAACTGCGTCGATCGACTTTGTGTAATTTTGCTACGCGTCAAGAACGAGCGTTTACCTCGGCCTTAATTTCCTCGCGTGGTAAACGTGGGGTCGGCGCCGCCAACCACCTAGCAGGCCAGCAAGCGGAAGCAGGTGACGTGGCGGCCAAGCTGGGCGTGCCAGCTGGGCGGTCAAAGGGAGCCGGCCGAGCCTGGTCTCCGGTCTCCGGCTCCGGTCATCGCGTCAACGTGGCCGGCGGGCGGTCAGCACGGTTACGTCCGCGACCGGATAAGGCAGGCCAGGCCCACTCGTGCGGCTGAATGGTGATCGGTCGTGGGGGAGCGCCGCCGAGAGATATGGTGGCCGTCCGATTTACCTGTCGCTGTGGCTCGGACAGATCGATCGACGCTGTAGCGGCAGCACTTGGCACCACCCGTGACATGCTGCTCCACTAGCTATAGTGGAGTGGACAGTGGAGTAACTCATTCTCGCCTCTCCGTGTGTAGCTAGGAGTCATGCACATCGTTGGTCTGCACTTGCGTGACATACATGTAACAACCATCATCATATATATCCTGTTATCATCTTCTCCATCATCTCCAAACAGAGATAGATAGAGAAGTAAAAAGATGAAAAAATTATTAGTTAGATATTAAACTTTTTTGGTTGAGGATGAAAAAAATTTCGCGAAAACGTTTTGGCCCTTTGACCACTAATTTAGAGTATTAAATGAAGTCTAATTACAAAACCACATTCACAACCCCCCGTGTAAATCGCGAGACGAATCTAATGTAGCAAATCATCAATTAAGTATCGTCATTAGATTCATCTCAAAAAGTTACATCCATCCCTAAAAAAATTTTGCAAATAGACTACATTTAGTACTCCATGCGGAAGTTCATTTTTTTGTGAAATCTTAATGGGACGTTTTACCAAACGCGCCCGATATTTGAATGCTTCTAGCTAGAACTCGAGTTTGCAAAATGCATGCAAGCGACACGTGGTTCCCTAGCATAAATGCATAGTTTGTCTTAAGAAAAACACAATGCGCAATTTGTTTTCCAAGGATCAAACATTCGAACAGTTCGACAACATAAACAACTGCGTACGTATATGCGAACAATTATTAGTTAGATATTTAAATATGTGGAGGATTTCGAAATGATAATTATTTTCCTGTCTCAGCTAACACATGCAAATAGCAAACATGGATAAAAAATCGTGGGTGCATAATGCGGCCGCTTTTGTTAAAAAAAAGAAAGAAAAAAACAACATTCATTCTTTTCGTTCGGCTGGCTGCACTGGACTGCTCTTGGCTGGAGCTGCTGCAGCCAAGTAGCAGCCGAGCAACAATGCCTGCTTACATCCGCACTGTAGCAGGGGAGGGCGACCAATGCAAAGTAGAGTAGCTGAACTTCTAGGCTAGCGAGATTCAACCCAACGGCCGAGAGCAGCCTAAACTATACCAGCCTGAATGGTGTGATTTATCGGCGGGCTGTGCTGCCGCCTCTTATCGACTTTAGCTTTCTCTTCTTCCTCATTTTTTTCGCTCCACGGAAAATTTTAAAAATGTTAGAATAATAATACATTTAATTTTTTGTAAAACAAGGAAAATAGTTAAAAACTTAAAATACACATACATTGGACTTACTGTGCTGCGTTTAGTACGAACACATGAGTTGAAGGGGATTTGGAAATGAATGACAAAGTAGAGCTCGAATAGATCGAAGGCCCATAAATACCTCGAATGGAAGGACAATGTGTATAAGTTTGCATTGTGGCCCAGCTCCTTCCGTTGGCCTGTTCGTTCTATCTACTATTTTATTTTTATCACGTGCTCAATCAACTCATGACACGGTGCGTATACGTACGAACCCCGGGACAAACAAGCTGATGATGACTAGTTACGTCGTCGTCACGTGCGAGAGCAAATAAAATCGAACGCTTTATCTTTACATGGATGGAGTACATGCACGCTTTGGGGGTTATATTAAATCTAAGTTTTCATCTATCATAGCTCAACTCTATACACCCACGCTCATCGAATATTTGGACACATACATGGAGCATTAAATACAATTAAAAAATAGAAAAAAATCCATTTTTGGCACCTCAACTATTGAGTTAGTCCAATTTTAACCCCCAAGTACAAAACCGAGTACAATTAACACCCTAACTTCTAATGCCAGGCAACTTTGACACCTGAGCTCGGATTCTGTGGTTTTTAGCTGACGTGGGCCGGTTTTGACCCGCCACGGTGGCATTAACTGCCAGATCGGATGCGACCGCAGTTAAAGGTGCCGCCGCCCGCTCCCCCTTCTCTCTCCGGTCATTCTCTCCGCCGACCCCGAACCCTAGCTCTGCCGCCGCCCGACCTGGCTCCCTCTCCCTCTCTGCACCGAAGCCTAGGTCCTCCTCCCTTCCCTGACTGCATCGTCGATAGTGAGCTCGAGCGGATCCAGCCATAACAGGGGGAGCTTTTGCTCCGCCTGGCGGAATGTGGACTCGTCATCCCCTGTTCCTTACCGGGAGAGGCCGCTGGACTACACCCCAGCCGTGATGTGCAAATGTGGGGCAAAAGCAGCGAGGTTCACATCATGGAGCGATTTGCACTCAGGGATGAGGTATCTGAAGTGTGCCAGAGCTAGGGTAAGTCATCAAATCGGGTGGCTTTGATTTCATTTTGGGTCCTGGCGATTTGATTCATTATTGTGTTGGATTCATGTTCCTTGATTCATTTGTTAGGTTGGAGGTTGTGATTTTTGGTTGTGGGTGGATCCACCGCACAGCCCATTCGTGAAGCAACTTCTGCTTGATTTACGTGATGCGGTAAGGAGTTTGAGGCAAAAAAAAAGCAGGACTGCAATGCCAACTCCAAGATGCAGAGAGGACCAATGCTGCTCTGCAGGGTGCTTTTGCTGATGTAGAGAGGAGCAATGCAGCTCTGCAGGATGCACTTGCTGATGCAAGAAGGGAGAATGCATCCCTACAAGCTGCATATGCCGAAGCAAGAAGAGAGAATGTGGCTAGGAGTCTCACTGTAGGTCGTGAAGATGCAGATGTTAATGCTAGAAGAGATGTACAAAGTCTGCAAGTTGTTTTAGTTGGTAGAATAGGTCAATTAGAGAAGGAGAGAATGAATTTGTTCAGTGTACTGCTATGCTGTGTTATGGTTGTCACTGCTGTGTTATGCTTGTCCCACTGAATGTAGATTCCATGTGTTCAATTATCAATGAATCTAAGTTATCAATGAATCTAAGTTTGGATTTTTGAGTCGAATGAACTATACTAACTTAGTGAAATGGAGCAGCTTGTACACAGAAATCACAGAAACACAGTATCACAAAAATAGAGAATCACAGAATCACAAGACCATAAACACAAGGCCATAAACATGTTCATAACTGAGACTGAGTGATAAGTTTGTAGCCAGACCATACAATGGTTCATAACTGGGAGTCTGGGACTAACATGGTTCATAATGTCACATATGCCAGAAGCTAATAATTAAGTTACATATTCATTCAGTCATATGGTTTGGCGCCTTCAGTAGCAAAGTAGTTGGAGCAGGTGGCTTTGGATGACTTGGCTTCTTGCTTGGAGGTGCTACAGCAAGTAGTTTGGTGCTGCTTGATGCCTTGCCCTTTGCAGATGTCCCGAGTACCCTCTGTCCAGGCAGTCCAGGCTACATTTACATAGAGACAACTAGTTAGAAAAATTGCATATGTGGTAAGTATATGTATTGTAGATTGGTGGCTTACATTTTTGAATTATTGCTCCTGTCTTTGATTTCTTAGATTTTGTACTTGTCGTCGTTGTTGCCTTCCTCTTTTGATTACTGGTAGAGCTTTGTTGAGATGTGTGGACCAGATCCTGAAATTTAGATGTCTCATATATGTCAAAAGGCACATTACTAAAGCGTAAACCATGACTAAGTTAAGGCACATTACCCTAGAGACACTGTCAGTTGGAGGAGGTGCTGACTGTCTAGTACTTCCACTGGTTGAACCTGTTCTCTTCTCACAAGTACTTCTATTGTGACCAATGCCTTTGCACTTCCTGCATCTGATTATTGTTCCTTTTTTTGACATTTTACCTTTAGCAGGCTTCTTTTTCTCCCCTACCTCTCTTTTCCTCTCTTTCTTTGGTCTGCCTGGCATCTTGACATATTTTGGAGGAAGTGGCCGCTCCCTGTCTGATATAGGCCAGCTTGTCCTGCCTTCTACAGGTTGCATGCAGTGCTCATAGGTCTTCTTGTACTCAGACACACAGTAGCATGGAGCTATGAATTCATCCAATTGCTTTGAGCAGAAGTATATACAAGAAATAGCATGTGGGCACGGCAAACCTGACAACTGCCAAAACCTACATGAACATGTTCTGTCATTTAGGTTGACAGTGAACCTATGAGCATTATGAGTTACTTCAAAATAATTGGCACCATTGCTTAGTGCATGACAGAACCCAGATACTCTGATGTATGTTGAGATCTTTCTGAATGTGTTTGGACAGATTAGTCCTGTCCACCTATCTGCCTTGCTCCTATTTTCTTGAATTCTAACCATTACTTGCCGTCTTATTCCTTCCAGCATACTGATTATAGTCAAAAATCTAGCTTTGAGAACCAAATGGTTAAAGGACTCACACATATTGTTGTCTACTGAGCCACAGAAAGACCCAAGTTGACACCAAGCTCGGCTCCAGTGATGTGGATCTTGCCTCATTATAGCATCAGCTCCTGCTAGTGTTTTCTCCCTTAGGATACTCAAATTATAGTTGAACAGGCTCATTGACGAAGACTTAGCACACCTCCAAAACAACTTCTGATACTTCTTTTGCTTGAACTTTTTCCTCCAATTAGCATATATGTGTCTGGCACACATCCTATGTTCTGCCTTGGGTACCCATTGCTCTACAGCATTGATGAGTCCTTTCTGTTGATCAGAAATGATTACCCAGCCCTCCCCATCACCAATCTGCAAGTCTTTGCTTAACAATGCCATGAAGAAATCCCAAGAGTCATTGTTCTCTTTTTCTACTACAGCCCAAGCAATAGGGTACATTTGATTATTAGCATCTGTACCCAAAGCACATAACAATTCCCCATTAGTTAAACCCTTGAAGAAACAACCATCTAACCCTACAACCTTCCTACAGCCAGCAAGAAACCCCTTCTTACATGCATCAAAACACACATAGAATCTCAAAAAATTAGGCCTAACCTCACCTGTATCAAGCTTCACCACAATTGTACTTCCTGGGTTACTTCTTAGCAGTTCAAGCTGGTAGTCAAAAACCAGACCATACTCTCCTCTAGTTGCATCAAACATTCTCTGCATCACTATTGATTTGGCCCTCATAATCTTTGAGATACTAACATCTGCCAACATTTCCTCTTGGATTGTTTCCCTCATGCTCTCAAGACTCCATTGTGAGTTAGCTTTGATGAATTTTTCATATCTATCTGCTATTCTCCTAGCTGTGACCAGAGAGTTATCTCTCCTTGGAGGACATGTATGTACATCTTTGCATGTGGCCAGGTGCCAACTTTCAGCTCTTGTTGTCTTTGAAAGATGCAAAACCCAGGGGCAATTAGGCCATGTACACACAGCTCTACACTTATTTGCTTCATTCTTCACAAACTTGATCACTTTCCTTTCCACAAGTTCATGATTTATAACAGCATGTCTGAAATCTTGCTTCTCACTGAAAGCCATTCCAACAGTGAAGCTAGGTACATTAGCATTACTTTCAAATGTAGGATAACTCTTTTTCTTCCTATGAAGCTCTCCATCACGACCTTCATCATATGAGTCATCCTCCTCATCACTATCAAAATAAGGTGTATCACTGTCATCATTTGTTTGTTCATTAGCTGCTGCATTTGATGCTGTTAATCCTTCTGCATTCACTTGTTGTCCTTCGCCATCAACAAGGACCAAGCAACCGGCTTTCAACTTCTTTTTCAATTCCTTCAATTCATTTCTGATATGGGCTGCTTCTTCATCATCGTCACTAGTTTCATCGTCACCTGGGTTGTAATCACTATCATTCTCAGAGTTTGACTCCACCACAACAGCCTTCTCCTTCCCCTTTGTCTGTCCAATCCATTCACAATATTTTCTGGCTGCTGCTACATCCTTCTGTATTTTTTCAGGTGATGAAATTATCCTAACAAAACCTTCCTTTGTAGCTTCTACCTCCCAGTCACTTCCCTCTGTGTCGAGCTCTTTATCATCAACAATGACCAGCTCTACATACACCTCGGAAACCCCTCTGTCAGTTATAGAATCACACATAACCTTGCAAGACTTATCATCTACCAAAGCTCTAAGGCCATCCACTAGCTGTTTACCAGGGAAAAGCCAGTGGAGAAGTACAGGGTCACTGGGCTAAAAATGGTCTTTGAGATGTCCAGTTATCTCAGGAAGGGAAATTTTGTCCCGCTCTATGGATGCAACCCCCTCTTTTCCACCGCAGTAGTGTAGAGCCTTCCCATCATTAATAAACTCTCCCCCAAAGTGAAATCGAACATCAAGAAAATCTAGTGGATCCATCTCTGGCAAAGACATTATAATCAGGTCCTCGATTATTTTACCCCCACGAAAGAAACAAGCAACAATCAGTCAAGCACATGGCTAAGAACATACCTTCCGCCTGGATCTCTAGCTTCGTCGGTGACGTCTACGGCTACGGTCGGGCGTGCGGCGAGAGGGAGGGAGCCAGGTCGGGCGGCGGCGGCGGCGGAGCTAGGATTCGGGGTCGGGGGAGAGAATGACGGGAGAGAGAAGGGAGAGCGGCGGCGGCACCTTTTACCGCGGTCGCGTCCGACCCGGCGGTCAATGCCACCGTGGCGGGTCAAAACCGGCCCACGTCAGCTCAAAACCACCGAACCCGAGCTCAGGTGTCAAAGTTGCCTGGTATTAGAAGTTAGGGTGTTAATTGTACTCGATTTCGTACTTGGGGGTTAAAGTTGGACGAACGCAATAGTTGAGGGACCAAAAATAGACTTTTTCCTAAAAAATAACTAATTACACAGTCTAACTGTTTCATACGGGATGAATTTTTTAAATATAATTAGTTCATAATTGAATATTAATTATTAAATAACAATGAAATATGCTACAATATCAAAACTCAAATTTTTTCGTGAAGTAAACACAGCCATAGTTTCACCACTGCACCGTGTTAAAAAGTTTGGCACATGCATCCATCCACGGCTAGCTGCTGGCTGCCTTGCTCACAAGCTCATGAGGAGGATTCAGCGGGAGGAGTCGCTACGCTCCAAGGTCCCCAACAGGCCAACACACACATGCGCATGAATGACTGCACCGGACAACGAGTAGTGGCACTGTACCACCCGCGAACAATTTCTGCAAAAAAGTTTACAGGTGGCGCAGTACACGTGTGTACTACAGATGTCGCTGTCGATCACGCACAGCGCACGTACGTGTCGACGGCGACACGTGACATGAACAGATCAGGCCGTATGACGTCCATACAGAGATCGGTCGAGGTGTTGTGTAGGCACACATGCATGTAAAAGAAAAGGACCGGCGTGGGCGCGTAATATAGGCACGCACGGGATCGGAGTTGCAAGCGGCAAGTACTCCCTCCGACCTCCATTCCACAGAAGAATACAACTTAGAAGTTTTTTTTGAGAATCACACAGTACAACGAAGACGTCCACAACACGCACGCACACTCACACCCTATGAATACACGTACGCAAATCCTAACCCTGGTGGGTAGGGTCCCACTGGACCGTCCTACCATTGGACTACAAGCCAATTCGCATACAACTTAGAAGTTAACATTTAATTTGACCAAATTCATATAAAATAGCATTACTATTTATGTTACAAAATAAGTATCATTAAATTAATCATGTAATTATAAAAAATTAGATTAATCATGTAATATATTTTCATACCAAATATATTTGAGAGACATAAATGTTAGTGACTTTTATATAAATTTAATTAAATTTAAAATTATTTGATTTCTCAGAAAGCAAGAGCTTCGATGCATTCTGTTTGGATGGAGGGTCGGAGGGAGCAATAGCTCACGCAGCAGACACCGCATGCATGCGAGCTCGCAGGGAATCTATCCAATCTGTGATCTGCGGAGTATACTACACTGCACAGAGATCAACATCGGCTGCGCGAATCCGTGGATGAGCTGAGCTAGCTGGTGAACAAATGAGGTCCAGCGGCAACCATCCGAGCGCATGCTGCAATGTACATCCCGGCGGCGTTGCATGCCAGCTGATGCTTCCTTCCACTTTTATAAAGCATAGTATAATATGACACGGTCTCACAAATAACACTTTAATCATTCATTTATCACATATTATATCAGTATCACTTATGGTTATAAACTTATAATCATGATAAGTATATTTGATTACGAATCTAATCATATAAGTTTACATTATAAAAATATAAAATTAAATAGTCAAATTATTATATTGGCCAAAGATTGCAAAATTTTAAATCTTGATATAAGTGTGGGCCTCATAAATAAAAGTGGAAAGAGCGAGTATATCATGCGCCTACGAATGAACTGAGCTGAGCTTTAATTTGCAGGCCCGCCGGGGAGACCATGTCCATGACCATGACCAGGCCGGCCTCCACGAGCTCTACCGTGGGCTACGCCAACCAGCCATGATCTGCAGCAGCAAAGCTACCAAATGATCTACCACAGGAAGTGGTCCTGCTTGCTGCACGAGATCGATCGATCGACCACCGTACCGTCCCCCAACAAGTGGCCGGATCGGATGCCTGCCCTGATAAAGCTACACAAAAGACGGCATGCACGCATAACCTGCGGCAGCTAGCGTGCACGCCTCTGCTCTGCAACTGCAATGCATGCTCCAGTAGTCAGTCTCATGCTCTCATGCATTATGCACATGCCTGGGAGCGGCCGGGATGCAGCAAGCCAGCCAACACTCACTTGAATGCACTCATGCATCGATCGGCCGGCAGGAAGCAGCTCAAGCTGGTCCGAGATCCAAGTGGCATTGTTTAATTTGCGGTTTCATTTCATCATCCGGCTGCTTTGTTCTTGATGAATTAATTAGTTCGTTGCCATGTGGTTTATTGCGAAAAATACTTTAACCGGCATCTCTCATGTCTCTTTTCAAACTATAAGGCACGCCAAATAAAGGAGTATAAATCAAACATGATTACCACTCTTTTTACAAATAAAGTAGATTAACCTACCCCAACACTTTATATAAATCAAACATGTGTGGTTACATGCATGGGATAAGCTAGCTCAGGAGGGATAGAAGGGAGCAGGAAATAGGTGGTTGCGGGACCCCGGCGAACACGGTAACGGTTAGACTGATTCCCCGCACGGAAAGAAAGAAGCGAGCAAGAGGTGTGAGGAGGAGCCAAGTGCAGGGGCAGGGCCTTACAAGGTCAAGAAGAGGCCTTACAAGGTCAAGAATGCTAGTTCTGGCATGAGAAACCAGAAAAAACGGATGTATGAGCCAACCAAGGCTGCAGAGGAGAGGTATGGAAAGCTCAATCGGGATAGCACCGGTTCATAGGCTATGCGGGAGCGACCACGCTAGCTTGTCCTTGAAATCGGGGTCGACGTGAAGATTCGGAGCTGGTTTTGTCGGTCTGGACGACGAAGTCAAAAACCGTTGTTTTCATGCACTGATCATGGGATGGAAACCGGCTCAACATTTGTTCCCTCTTGTTATCCTAGAAAGATGCGGAGAACAATAGACATATCACTGCAAGAACATTATATATATTTACTCTTTCCAAGCTCAAAGGAACGATAGTGTAATAGCCTTACATGGATGCTATTGGCAGTGTGAGATCTAGGGTTTTCATCATCCAGAGGATCATCGTTCACCATGATGTTGGGCAGCTTGGGATCAGAGATCTGCAGGAAAGCAAGGAAATTAATGATCACAAGTATACTAGCTAGCTAGTTTCCAGAAGATGAGATATGCCGGAATTGAAGCAAGGAACAAAGAGTGACTAAGTAGGCAAGTAGCTAGGGGAAATCTAGAAGACAAGCTGGGTCCGTCCGGAGATTATTAATAAGGTCCCAGAACACATCTCAAAGGTCCACTAAAGGCTAGCTTGTCGATCTTGTTAGGAGAACTTGCAAATCATTTAGAGAAGAAACACGGCAACCGAATGTCGAGAAGGAGAGCAGCAAAAACTATTGGCTACTGTTACCGTGAAGTGCAAAAAGAAGCTGAAGCTGCAGGAAAGAATCAAATAACTGAAAGCAAGGAGTAATAACATGCATGAGAAATGAAGATCACCTGCTCTTGATCGAGCTGAGGCTATAAAGTTATTCAGATCCCACTATCCCAGCAGAGAGATATTGGTAATAACCTAGCCGCGCGCTATCAGTGGCACATGAGAGAAGAGCAGGCTCCACATATCCCTCACCCTCACTACTATAGTTTGCTGCTTGGTCCTCACTCCTCACTCACTTGGATGCACAATTATTTATACTCCTAACAGGGAGTAGTAGCAAATCTGATGGGCTGATATGGAGGGCCTCCTTGAACTGGGAGCAGCGGACAAGTGGCTCCCAAGTCCCAAGCCTTTTAGCCTGGCTCTCAGACCAGGAGGGGAATCTCTGTCCTTTTCTCACCCCTATTCTTTTGTCATGATCTCCAGCTAACACAGTCCACTTATGCTTTTTTTTTCTTTAATTGTAAATCACCAAACTCAGGCATCTGATTACATAGAGATTTGCTGATCTCAAGCTAATACAGTTCACTTATGTATTTCTCTTTAATTGTAAAATTACCATAATCTCTGCAGATATATGGTTATAGAAATTTGCTTGTGATGCATGAAGAGTAAAAAAAAGACATCTAAGCTAGTTTGTGAAGATGATCAGGAAAAGTGACCAAGTTGTATCATGGAATCCCCCAAGGCACACATACATTCCTCCAAAATGTGCTTTAATTTGCACGCTTATGAAGATCACTCACTGACCTCTAAACAATGCTATCTGCATTACATTTCCCTTTTCATCTGCGTCGTTGTCGGAGTAGTTAACCAATGCTCGTCGTCAGCTCACGAACTCCGATGTGCATGAGAGAGCTGAAACCTGGAGAATGGAGTACTACTAGTATACTGTATTGCTCGAACTCGCAGTGCTCCAAACTCCCAAGCCATCTGATGGCGGGCACGTGGAGGAGCACGCAATTTGAAGCGCGCGCTGTAATAGAGAAGAAGAAGCTAGCGTCGTCGTCTTCGTGCTGAGTCCCCATGCATGAAGGAGGAGCTAGAGACGATGGGTAATGGTATGACCCCGTCTCTCTCTTCTCATAGAGAATGGGGGAGCATGTGGTCTTCAAGACACCCTGGATTCAGGAGAGGGATCAGACATGTCCCAGCCATGCCTGTCAAATAATTAAGAGCCCGTTTAGTTACCAAAAAATTTCACCCAAAAATTTTCACTTCTTTGAACACATGTATGAAGCACTAAATGTAATTAAATAACAAAACTAATTACACGTGCGAATCTTTTGAGCCTAATTAGTGCATGATTAGCCATAAGTGCTACAGTAACCCATATGTGTTAATGATGCGGTCAAATGCCTCAAAAGATTCGTCTCGCGGTTTCCAAATGAGTTCTGAAATTAGTTTTTTAATTAGTGTTCGAAAAGCCCTCCCGACATCTGGTCAAATATTGACGTGACACCCAAAAATTTTATTGTTTGGGAACTAAACAGGCTCTAAACAACATTTTACATACATATGGCTAGCTGCTGCAGAAGAGAGCAGTTTCTTGACTTCTTGTCTAACTTGCTCAATTTTCAGTATTGCACTGACTGCTTGGGTCTTCTGATGGAGAGGATGGGAAGCTGATCTCTGAAAACAGACACCAATAAATATATACAGGGATCCAGATAAGATGAGAGACATGCCTTCTTGGTATTAATTCCGATCCAAGCAAGCAGAGGGCACATATGATTACCAAATCAAAGCACCAAAAATTCATTCAGACAGGTGTATGCGTGCTATATCTGCTCTCTCAGTTGCCTCGATCAGTTCCCCCCTGCAGGCAGCTGTCTGCTACTCTTCTGCAGCACAACAGCATGCATATGTAGGTATAGCTAAGCTAGCTGATTAGCTACACAACCCATGCGTTTTTGTTCTGAACATGCATGTCTGCATCTGGGCACAGCACACTGATGTGCTATGCTGTGTTGCTGTGTGGCATGTGATCGATCCGTGGTGGTGAAAAAATTCCAAGCTCCATTGATGCAGATGATGACATTTGATGGCCCTTGGGACCGTTAGTTGATGGCTGCTAGGGTCGCTTGTCAAGTCAGTAATGAGGGTTTTCTATTTCTTTGTCTGTTCCTTTCATTTTGAGGAGGCCCAAACCCGATCTATCTGCGGCTTGGCTTTATTATTGGGCTAGTTTACTACTGTTTCAGTGTTTTGGGCTATCTATTCAGACAATCAGTCCACTGACCATCACCTTATACATGATCTCAAGATAATTGCTCTAATAGACTGATGATACTTGCTGGTTTGTAGCATAAAAAAGGATAATGTATCTGCTCTTTTATCTTATAAGTGAATTTTTGTGGGAGGATGAATGCAAAAATCTGGAATAGACCGAAATGGTTTCCGGATTAGTTAAACTAGTACATCAATGCGTACGTCCTCACGGGCTAGCAATTGTGAGAAATAAGTATCATAAATTCAGCGGCGGATCCAGTTGGAGCCCAGCCCTCCCTCCCCCACCCACCCCCCAAGAATTGTGAGGTGTTACGATTTTAAGCTTGGAAACAACTATCTTACTATTACTAATTAGAGGTTTCTTTTAAAGCCTCCAGGTGAAGCTGACTCAGATCTTAGGTGGACGGTCTAAAAAAATAGAGAAATTCTACAAATTTCCATAAAAATCAGAAACATCTAGCCATCAATTCGGCAATTTTTTTTGAACAAAACAATTCGGCAATTGTAATCATAATAACCATTGGATCTGTGATCTTTCTAATAAATTACACACCTATGCCATTATGAAAATAAACTAGAGTAACCCCCTAAACATGTATCTAAATTACTCACCTCTGCCATTATAAAAAATAATCTAAAGTAACCCTCTAATCTTCATGTAAATTATCCACATATGCCATTATAAAATAATATCAAATAGCCCCTAAATTTTTATGTATATTATCCAATGATAACATAATAAAAATTTAAAATAAAACCAAAATCTGAATATTATTATAATAAAATCTTAAAGCGGCAGCGTATCAATATAAAATTCTAAATTACTATTTCTATCATTATTAATATATTATTTATGTTATTATTTATATAAAAATACTAACCACAATCATGATGTTTGGCATCCTGGAGCTGGAGGCTGGAGCTAGAGTGGTGTGAGAGAAAAACACTGTTGCTTGGCTGGTGGTTAGAGGCTGGTGCTGGAGCGGTGTGAGAGGGAAATACTATAGGGCTGGAGGCTGGTACACCAACCGAACACGGTGAATGTGTCACCATATATTCATGTATAAGAGAAAGTATAAGAATACTAATTTTTATATTGTTCACATAGCTCAAACAATGTGTTCAATTAAATACGTATCAAATATATATGGATGTGTGATGCAAAGTGAGAAAAAATTATTAGTAAATAAATCTATCACATTTATTACAATTATATAATGATAAATATGTATCTTTACAATCCTTGATTAGAATATTTAATTAGTTAAAAAGAATGTAAAATAGATAATTATTAAATATTTCTAACTAGCATTGCGTACAAAGGGCTGTTTTCGAGCGTGGTTATCCATCACATCAGGCGATGAGTTGCGAGCTCATCGACTGAGGCCTTGTTTGGCTCCAGGACTTTTTTTCAGAAGTCCCTATCACATCAAAAGAAATCTTACTATTTTATAGTATTAAATAAAATCTGTTTATAAATGTTTTTTGACAGCTGAGTGCTTTTTCGCGAGACGAATCTAATGAGCCTAATTAATTCATAATTGCTACAGTGATGCTACAGTAACCGTTCGCTAATCATAGATTAAGATATCTCATTAGATTCGTCTCGCAGTTTAGCCCCAGGATTCTGCAATTAGTTTTATAATTAATATTTATTTAATACTTCTAAATACTAAAAAGTCCCTATGACTTTTTTGAAGTCTCTATTTCTAAACCACCCCTTAAGCGGATGGAGTACGGATGCGAGAGGATGGGCTGTAGCTGGGCTCGTGATGGACTGTTTCTGAGAACCAACGTTGCTGTGGAGAAAGATTCGGTGCACGATGTGACATTATCTCATGTTTGCAAATTTGAAATTTAAAAAAGCGATAAGTATTAAACCGATCATTCAAATTAAATTTTGATTACACCATTATATTTTTTATGACAAGATTTTCAAAACAAGACCACATATGACTATATTTGCATAATATTTTTAAAAATTATTTTTTAATACTAAATAATTAGCTTCAGCTACTTGGAACAAATATTTTTAAGAACACGAACAAATAATTATTTTCACGAACAAAAAAATCAGACATAACAAACAAAAAATAATATAAAATGAACAAAATATTAAACATCACGAACATTTGCTAGTACAGAATAAATAATAGAAAATAAATATTGCGAACAAATAAGTCAACATGGCTGAACAATTTAATCTACAACGTGAATAAATAATTTGACATTACGAACAAATTAGTTACTACACCTAGCAGATAAATAATTTTACATAAAGAACAACTTACTTTTATATACAAATATAATATGATTATGAGATGAACAAGTCAATATATAACTAAATTGTTTTACACACCAACTAGTGGGTCTAGAATGCAAAAAAATTTGTATACATTAAGCATGAGACTTTTAAAATATGAACAAGTAGATAGGAAAAAAAAACTCAATGAAATAAAGATAAAAATATATTAGCAGAAACAAATATCAAGTTAGGTATATACTCACACACTTAAAACATTGAAAATAAAAATAAAAATAATAAATGTGAATTATAAAATTTGTAAATCAATAATATAAATACTATATTGTTAAAGTAGAAAAATAGAAATAGAAATCAAATGAAAAGAAGAATACAATTTTCAAGCAGAGAAAATTATCTATAAAATAATTAGAAACAAAATTTAAAATACAAGTAGGAAAAAAATGAACAAAAGAGAAGAAATCAAAGGAAGAAGAAAAGAGAAGAGAAATAAATGTGCCAGCACACATGTTGGAGAAATAAGCATGCATGCATGTCGAGAAAAAAGAAAATAAGCCGCATGCACATGCATACTGCATAGAGAGAGAGAAAAGAAGAGCACAGGTATCGAAACACAAATCGAGGAAGGAAGGGAGAGAAGCACGGAGCACATGCGCCATGCCGCACATGCAGTCATGCACAAATACTCAAATAGCGCGTGGGCATAATTTTAGTGTTGGGCCGATTGACATCAACAAGCCTGCTCTAATTCTTCAGGCGACGGTTCCGACTTTTGCAGCTCGCGCGACATATAGCTTCTCGAGGAATGTTGAGTACTCTATTCTGTTTGTGATGAGTGAATTGTCAATCGTGCAGTGTAATCGTGCGTTTGGTCTTTGGATTGCAGGTACACGGGCAACGAGTGTCAACGGGGAGCTGCCGTGGAGGTGCTGTGGCCGATGGACCGTGCGGTGGACGGCCGTGAAGGGCAGCCGGGACCGGAGCTCGGACCGAGCGGCAGCTGTGGCGTCCACTCCTGGATCGAAGGCGCAAGCGGCGACGGAAGGCGGGTTTCTTGGTTTGCGCCACAAAACCAAGGAGGCGGACGGCGGTTGAAGACGCCAAGTCGTGGAGGCACGGGCGTCGGTCTCGGGACTGACGGAGGCGACGGGCGTCGACGGCGTCTAGGGCCTCGCTGCGGGCGAGGAGGTGACGGGCATCGGTCGGCGTCTAGGGCCGTCAGAAGGCCGAGGCGGGAACGGCGTCTAGGGTGTAGGATCAAGAACACCGACTAGAGGGGGGTGAATAGGCGGTTTAAAAACTAAAACCAATAACACTAGAGAAATTTAATTAGTAACAAAGGAAAGCCCTATGTTATGCTACTACTATCTCTAGATGGGTTTGCAACCTAGGGTAACAAGATACAAATCAAGCTCTAGTAAAGTAAATTGCTCAAAGTAAAACAACAATTAAAGTGAGCAAGAGAAGTAACCAAGCTTGACACAAGAGTTTATCCCGTGGTGTCGATGACTTGCCGGTCACCCCTAATCCACGTTGAGGTGGATTCCAAGAATCAACCGCTCCTCTATCAAGAACCTCTTGATCTTGAGCCGGCTTGAATCAAGAAACCGCTCCACACCTCGATTCCACTAGAGTTGATCTTCACCACTCCGGTGAGGTGAGCACAAAACCTCTCACAACCGAAATCGGGGCTCCTCAACAATCTCCTTGGAGGTGCTCCACGAAATCCTCTTCTCCAAGCCGTCTAGGAAGCGGCAACTCCCAAGAGTAACAAGTTGATGACGCTTGCTTGAAGTTTCCCTAATGCCACAAAGCTCAAACTCTTGATGCAATGCACTAGGAAGCTCTCACACTCTCAAGAATGCTATCTCTAAGCAAGTGTGTGTGAGAGAGGGATGTCTTAGCTCTAATGTGTCAAGAATGCTATCCAAATGGCCAAGAGACCCACCCAATGGCCGGGCATTGGGTATATATAGACACCCCTCAAAAAACTAGCCGTTACACTCTTTTCTGCGAAGTCGCGGACCGTCCGCGTTTCAAAAACCGGACTGTCCGCCGTTATAAACCAATGAGTCAGAGTGCAATAAACGCATCTCAGAACTAGCCGTTAAGCCCTGGCGGACCGTCCGCGCCCCAGTGGCGGACCGTCCGCAGTTAAGAGTTCCACACCACCAGAGACTAACATCGTCTCTGGAACAACTTTGAGATTAGCCTGTGGACCGTCCGCGCCTCAGCAGCGGACCGTCCGCAGTTTAACTTTTGAGCCCAAACCAGAGAAACATCCTCTCTAGTACAAACCTGAGATTAGCCGGCGGACCGTCCGCGCCCCATGGGCGGACTGTCCGCCGTTCAACTTTGAAGCTCACACCAGACAGATACCCTTTCTGGTACACATTTGAAAAACAGTGGCGGACCGTCCGCCCACCTGGGCCGGACCGTCTGCGAGCCCACCAGAGACTCTGCAAGCTCTCTGGAACGGGCGCGGACTGTCCGCCGTTACTCAGTCAGCTCTCAAACTTAGTCTTTTTCAAATCTTTTCAAAACACCGTTAGCCCTCATGCATGCAACTAGACATTTTGAGCAAAATGGCACTAAAGACCCGTCAAGCATGAGTACACAACCCCTCTTGATAGTACGACTATCTATCCAACAAATCCGGTCACTTTTCATCCACTAAACGCCTTGTGACCGGTAAAATACAAAAGCCCTATTTTATACCTTTGCCTTGAGCCCGAGCTTTGCTCATCATCTCCAAAACTCCATACGTTCACAATCAAATCTCTTTCATCCGTGGATCAACCTATACTCATTATCTCAACTGAAATCGTTAATCCACAAACTGTTGTCATTAATTACCAAAACTCGAATTAGGGGCCTAGATGTTTTCATAGGGCCACAGCGTGGAGGCGGGAATCTTCCCGCGCGTGAGATTTTGGCGGTTTTCTCAAAACCGGCCACTTACCCGGGTTTCGCGGACCCTCCAAAACCGCAGACTGGATCTTCATCAAGACGGCGGCATCGTGGAGAAGACTTCGTTCCGAAGAAAGAATCTCGGCCGTCGGATGAGATCGTGTAGGGGGTGCTGCAGGCCAACCGGTCTGACCGGTCCCTAGCACCGGTCTGACCGGTCTAACCAACCGGTCTGACTGGCCCCTGGCACCGGTCTGACCGGTCCCGTGGGTATAAATACCCCTTCACTTGTGTTAGGTCAAGTGCGGCTTTTGTATTGTGTCCGTGAATTGTTCTGTTCTCCAGGCCGCCGCCCCTGTGTTCCTCTCCCCCTGTTCATCTCTTTAGGGTAGATTTGAATGTTGTTTGTGTGATAACTCTTGTGGATTTGATTGGGAAAGGAGGCCCTAACCTCCTCGTGCCTTCTGGGCGGTTTGAATCAATCCATCTCCTCGTTTTGTGCCTTGTTTGATGAAATTTCGATTTCGTTTTGGTGCACTTGATTGCGAGGAGTTCACGAGTTCTTTGCTGTAATTCCCATGCCTCTACTTTGTTCTTGAACCCTCTGGAATCACTAACTCGTTCAAATTCGATCTCTTGGAGACTAGAGAAAACCCCACCCCCTTTGATCTCATCCCGAAATTCTCATGCTATGGATATCTTTAGGGTGAGATTTCTTGGGGATATACTCTTGGGGTAGGAACGAAGCTATCCTCCAAGTTTCATTCAATTTGGACGTGATTTGCTCTCGATTCACGGTTTTGGAACTGAATTTTCGGGGTTTTCTGGACGCTACCGGTCAGACCGGTTGGCGAGACCGGTCAGACCGATCTGCCTGTGTTTGAACTGCTTGACCGGTCAGACCGGTCTTCTATACCGGTCAGACCGATCTGTGCATGAGCAGACTTGATTTGAGTTGGTTCTCTCGCTTTTGCTTCCACGTTTAGATCTGAGTTTTCGGAGTTGAGATAGCTTGTCCATAGCTATTCTCACTGTTCTCAGTTTGAAGGTTTGTGGTGATTTTGAGACATAGGCCGACGATTCAAATTTCGAAAAAATTTTGATCGGCTCTCATTCACCCCCCTCTGGTCGCCGGATCCGGTCCTTCACTTCCGCGCCTCATCGTCGCTATCCAAGCGAACTAACCACTTCCCCAAAAAGAGCAGTGTTCATTCCTCCGGTGTCAATGAAACCGAGCCCCCATCTCTTTCGGTTTGCTGAGAGCTACCCATTTTGCTATGTGATATTTTTTCTTTTTCCCTACCCTTGCCAGAAGAATCTCGCCCAAGCCTTGCCGTGTCCAACCGCTGGTGAGTGCCCGCGTGCAGTTTGTAGGACTGAACAAAAAGTTGGTGGCTCGTCAGCTCGCTTGGCTTGTAACTTAATCAGCTCGGCTCGTTAGAGATTGCGAGCGAGCCGAGCTAAGATTTGAGCTAAGATTTTTGCTCGTTAGTTTATAACGAACTGGGTCGAGCTGCTCAAACAAGTTGAGCCCAGCGTGCAACGATGGAGAAACGGCCCAGTATCACAAGCCCAATCCGACTCTCCAACCCTATTCGTGACCACATCGATAGGTTCCTCCCTCACGACCTCTACCTTCCCCTCCCACCCACTCCTACCACCGCACACGCAAGACGCAGCTACGCTGCCGCGCTTCTCCTCCTGCTCCACCTCCATTGGACCACTTCGTCTCCATCGCCTCCCTCGTTCCAGTCCGCAAGCGGCCGTCCTTGGTGTGATCCGTCCTTATCTCATCTCAGGCTACCTCCAACGGGACACCGAAAACGGCCCCCTCCCCCCACATACCGTGCACAGTCCTCCCCGGGTACGCTCCAACGGGACACCCCACATCGCCCCCCCACATCCGGTGAGCGGCTTGGCCTCTGCAAATGTGGAGGGAGCTCGGCGTCCCTGGACGCGCGAGCCGTTGCAACCTCCCTCTCTCGCGCGCAGGGAGCGAGCCCGTGGACGCGCGTGGCGGCGGCGGGGAAGTCTGGGGCGCCGGCCGTTTGGCTAGCCCACGGGAGGTAGGATCCGCGAAGCTGGAGGCGGGGAGCGAGGTGGGTGAGGTGGTGGCGGTAGATCTGGTCGGCGGGTGCGGCGGGAGGTCCGGCGAGGTGGCGGGCGTGGAGGGCCGGCCTAGCGGGGGAAAATCCAGGAGCTCGTCGCGCGCGGGAAGCAGATCCGGAAACCGGGGGAAGAAGCGGAGCGGCGGCATCCGGCGGCGGTCGCAGAGCTCGTCGCCGAAGCCTCCCCCGAAGAAGGCCCGGTCTGCAAGGTAAGTCTCCGCTGCAACTTTCGTTTTCCGAAAATCTCCATGGTGCTCTGCAGTTGGCGTTGATTCCACTTTATTGACCTTTGATTTTGCAACCTAAATGGGGAACGAATCCTAGATCTAGGGACTGATTTAGCTTTGATTACGTTTTTGGAAAAATCCAAGAACATGT
The DNA here is from genome assembly GCF_016808335.1 of Panicum virgatum. Lineage (NCBI taxonomy): Eukaryota > Viridiplantae > Streptophyta > Magnoliopsida > Poales > Poaceae > Panicum > Panicum virgatum. The sequence continues at coordinate 9,022,586 of NC_053138.1, read as the reverse complement.
AGATCTAGGGACTGATTTAGTTTATTGACCTTTGATTACGTTCTTGGAAAAATCCAGCACATGAACATGTAGATCTCTAGGTACTGATCTAGGGAAACTTGTGAGCTCATTTGTTCTCTGTAGTGTTATGAGTCCTATGAATTGCAAATAATTTTTCCTTGTACTGTGATAGAAATATGCAGCGATTGTTAATGTTCCTTCATTGATCTGCACGGCAGTTGCATATAGGAATCTTTGTCTTGGTATTTCGATGTCTGTTTGTAGGGGGAATAGATGGGTTGGGAAAGAAATTTCTAGTAATTATGCACGGCTTTGGAAATTGCAATGATTCTTTATAGCAATGCACCCCAACATGTTGTTCAGTTATGTCGGCTAGATCAATAATTATGATTGTAACTTATCATAACTAGTAATTTTCCAATCTTTTTGTTACTCTGCATCCATGTTAGTACAGTATGCAATTAAAATGTTACATTTTAAGTTCTTATTGTTTTTGACAGATAACATCATAGTACTGAATTTAATATGACAGCCTAAACCCCTTCAATGAGTGTGGTCTTGACAGTATTGAATTTTGTTGATAATACTGATTTTTTTGGTAGATTAGATCATAGACAGATCATAAGCACAGCCTGCTAGGTTACTAAAACTGCTTTGCATCGAAGGAACTGCTTCTACTCGGGCATGTATTATGTTTCGTTTCGGCTGTGATTTATATGTGCAATGTTATTTGTGAGATATTTGTGCTGCTGCTTATGTTTTCCTGGTTAACATGCTTGCGCTATGTTAACTGTGAGATATCTTGGTTCCTTTTGCATCTCATAATGGCTGACCAATCCTGTTTTTGTCATCAACGCTTGGCATGCTTCTTGTCCAGGGCCATGGATGGCGGGTGGGACTTCCAGACGGGCCTCCCGGACCTCTCTGGTCCCTCCAACACACCTTATCAAGACATGCTCAATATTAATTTTGAAGCACCGGGTGCAGCAGCTGGTAGTCCGGCCTTTCAGCCCGGTTCCAGCCAAGGTGGTTCGGGGAAGGCGCGCAAGAAAATTGTGTCCAGACCGAAGCAAAACAACTTTTCAATCGAGGAAGACAAAAACCTAGTGTCCAGCTGGCTCAATGTGAGCTTGGATGCAGTTAAAGGTGATGTGTCAATGTGAATTTGTTTCAGGTGCACATTTTTTAAAGGACTAACCATGTGTTTCTCATGTATGGGTATGTTCCAGGCGCGGGCCAGCGCAAGGCTTCATTTTGGAAGGCCATTGAACGGAACTACAATGCCCATAAAGGGCCCATCTACCCTATCCGCTCCCTTCGCAGCCTTGAGGGTCGCTGGTCTGATATTAAGGAACAAGCAAATAAGTTTGAGAGCCACTACAACAATGTCCTTAATGAGAGGCGCAGTGGCTACAGCGATATGGACAAGGTCAGATTTCTATAACCCTTTGTTTGTAATGCTTATCATGAACTTACTTGTCAATATGACCCTTGGTACTTGCTTACTGTTATTTCATTTTGGTGCAGATCGCAGCAGCCATTGAGTTGTACAATAGTCTCGAAGATAGGCCGTTCAGCACGATCCACTGCTGGGAGATGCTTCGCAACGAACCTAAGTGGATGGACCTAAACAACCGTGGAAAGCTGGACCGAGGTCGGGTCCCCGAAGATGTTAATGCGCCCATCGATCTCACAGAATCTGGATGTGGGGAAGCCGGGAGCGAGAGTCAGATTGGTACTTCCAAGAGGCCTCCGGGGAGGGACATTTCGAGGTCAGGCAAACGGACTTGCTCCAGTGGGTCTCCTAGTGATGCAGGGTCCGAGTTCTCTTCTATGCTGTCTGCAATGCACATCCAGAAGATGGACTTGATCAGGACATTTGACGGTTCTGTGGCAAGCAAAATGGACCGGCTGGTTACCATTCAGGAAGAGCACATTGAGTTGAAGAAGAAAAAAGATGCCCGGGAGCAGGAGTTACGGGACGAGCGCATCATGGCTATTGACCTGACCACTTGCAATCCCGGACAGCGTGTCCTGTACGAGGCAATGCAGCGAGAGATTTTACAGCGGTGGGGTGCACGCAACAAAGATGCTCCGTAGATTGTTCTATTACTTTTACTGTGAACTATTTCATTTGTCGTTGGATTTGTTCTGAACTATTTCATTTGGACCCGTGTTGTACTGTGAACTATTTCATTTGTCGTTGGATTTGCCGTGCTATATGTTGCAAACTACTACATATTGTTTTCAACTTTTTAGTGTGTGAGTCCACGCTTTTCTATCTACTACGTTTATACGTGCTTCTTCTTGAGTACACACACTAGCAGCCCCCTGGTCAGCGCAAGGGGAGGGTGCCCTCCCTGCCCTGCAGGCTGCAGTATCTCTCTCCCTCCCCATTTTATCTGTGTTGGTAATGTTAAAACATGAATGACAATAAACACGCGACTTGCATTCATAAGGTCTTAAAGACAATTCGGAAAAGTACATAACAACTTCAAACGTAACAAACACATGGAACATCTACTCTCAACATGAAGACAACAGATGACTACATTATTCAAATACAAGCCTAAGGTACTTCATATGTAAATCCGAAGGAACTAGCAGACATCATACAGCTAAGAAGACCCAAACAAGGACCAAATATGCTCGATGTGGTCGCGCTTGAGCTTGTGTGCCGTGTCACGGTCACGTAGCCTATGGTGGGCCGCGATGAAATCAGTCTGCTCGCGAGTACCAGACCTGAAAGGCTGCACCGGTGGACCATTGCTGTCGTACACGTACGGTAGGTTCTCACCGCGCTCGTCATCAATTATCATATTGTGCAAGATGATGCACGCCATCATGATGTTCTTCAGCCTGTACCGGTCCCAACCGTAAGCAGGTCCACGAATGATTCCCCACCGAACCTGCAAAACTCCGAAAGCACGCTCGATGTCCTTGCGTGCCCCCTCCTGAACCTGGGCGAACCGACAATCTTTGTTCGTCATGGGGTGACGAACAGTTTTAAGAAAAGCTGGCCAATCAGGGTAAATCCCATCTGCTAGGTAGTACCCCATATTGTAGGTGTTGCCATTTACGGTGAAGTGCACGGGGGGTGCCTCATCCCTAATCTGCCTACGAAATAGAGGGGACCTATGCAGCACATTGATATCATTGTTACTACCGGGCATCCCAAAATATGCATGCCATATCCATAGGTCATGGGAAGCCACTGCCTCTAGCACCATCGAGGCTTGCTTCCCACGGCCAGTGAACATGCCCTTCCAAGCGGTTGGACAGTTCTTCCACTCCCAATGCATGCAATCTATGCTCCCCAACATACCCGGAAACCCACGAGTGCTGTTGAATGCAAGGAGAGCCGCGACATCCGTCGCAGTAGGTGCGCGGAGGTACTGCTCCTCAAAGAGCTCAATCACCGCTGCGCAAAACCGATTCAGAGCCTCCAACGAGGTGGACTCTGCGATGCGCACATACTCGTCAACCGCATCGGCCGGAACACCGTACGCCAGGATGCGTAATGGCGCGATGCACTTCTGGAACGGGGATAGACCCATTTTCCCCGTCGCATCAGGCCGGCAAGAGAACCAAGGGTCCCTCGCCGTCACGCTTTCCATGATGCGAAGGAACAAGGCACGCCTCATTCGGTACCTACACAAATAGCATGAGTCAGCAAACAAACATTTTCCCCCTACGCACAACGAGAACAAAAAATGACAAGTACCGGCGGCGGAATTGAGCATCAGTGTACACCGGGTTCTCTACAAAGTAGTCCGCCATGATCCTTGCATGCCCAGAACCATGTTCCCGGTCGATCACGATGTGACCGGGAATGGAACCACGCCTCCCGCCTTCCCGGCGCCTTGCTTCTTCTTCGTGGATGATGTGACCGACGACGGTGGTGTCGTCATCATCGTCGATCAGTAGCCTAGCTCTACTACTACTCACCCACTGGAAGATCGCGGCGGTGGTGAGGTTGTCATCCACCATAGTGTTTGTGGTTCACAACAGATAGGATCAACTGAGTGGGTCAATACATTTGGGTTGCCCAGCGTCGATTATATAGCGCTAGAAGCTTGCGATGGAAGAATCTTCCTCCGCAAGATTCAGCCAAGCTTCTGTCACAAGCCTCCGACTTCCTTCCAACACAAGCTACTCCCGTATCATGACAAATGCACAGCAGAACTGGTACGATTCTTCGACCTCAAGCCTTTGAATTAAATAATTACATTTTAATAGGAATTAAAAATTAATGACAAATTAATTGTAACGCCAATATTAAAATGCATGCCTGAATTAAAATTGGTACTGTTCATTTATACAAATACGCATCGCGTAAAGTCCATATACGTTGTTTTCGAATGAGAAGTTCAAATGAATACAAAATGATGGTAGTTGGTTTAGGGGGAATGTATAGAGAGAATGGTTGGAGAGGAGGAATTATAGGGGGAGGAATCTTTTAGGGAGAGGTAGTAAAAAATAATAAAAAGTACATTTAGGGGGAGTTGGATGGGGGGAACCGTTGGAGGAAGCCTCATGCTCCTTCTTTTAGGTCAGTCTCAGTAGAAATATCATCGACATAATTATTTAGACTAGAATTTTAAGAGCTATGCTAGTGAAGGGTTATCATTATGACACTCCTCTCACATTTCATGACACTTTTTTTTCTCTCTCCTCATATTATTGATATATATTAGTAAATTTAATGTCATAATACTTTTACGACACTCCCACTTAGATTGATGAGCTCGTGAAGATGGCGTGTGATTCTGTGTTCTCTCGGAAATCAAAGTTTCTTCTTAATTTCATTCACGGTTGCCTGCCCACTCCGACTTCAAATCTGAGATTTGCTTGTTCATCTGCGTCTAGCTCGCTCGAGCTCGTAACGATCCGAGCCGAGCTGCTGTTTCTGCTCGTTGGAGAAACGAGTCGAGCCCAGCCAGCTCGTTAACGCAGCGAGCTAGGCCGAGCCGAGCCGGCTTGTGAGGCTAGTGTTTAGAAGGACTCTGCTTTTCCTAAGACGAAGTGCCAACACTAGTCCCAGGTTTCGAGTCTTCTCTCATCCACTCTTCTCTGCTTTCCGGTCTCCGCTCCCGCACCAAAACTCACTCGAACAGGCAATCTCCCCCTCCACCTCCTCCTCCGCCCCCCTCCCGCAATCTCCGCCGAGCTCCCACCTCCGCCGCGTCAATGAAGCCGCCGCAGTGGACCGAGCTGCAGCGGTTCAACCCGGGGGATCTCGTCGAGGTGGTCCCCGACGAGCCCGGCGAGCAAGGGGCCCACTACGCAGCCGTCGTCGTGGAGCGCAGCACCCAGCCCCGCGGCTACACCGTCGAGTACGACGACCTCGTCGAGCGCGAGGGCTCCGACCGCCCGCTCCGGGAGGTCGTGCCGGCGCAGATCCTCCGCCCGCACCCGCCGCCACGCTGCACCTACTCGGGGGAGGCTCCCGGGGAGCACGCCGCCGTCGACGCGTTCCTCGACGTCGCCTGGTGGCTCGCGGTCTACCTCGGCGTCGTGGACGGGGGCGGGAAGGTCAGGGTGTGCTTCCCGGATACGCGGGAGGTCATGAACTTCGACGCCGCCGACGTCCGACCCCACTTCGAGTGGGGGTGGGGCGGCTCTTTTAGGAAGCGCTCCGCCTTGGGCATGGTAAGGCCTTCCATTCCATCCTTCGACGAGCCGACGAGCCACTAATCCGTGAAAAAATCTGCCCTTTTCCGTATTTCCAGGTGATTCATTATTTTAGGGTTAGAAATGTCCATTCCATGTATGATGTATCGTCGGTTGGAGATTTGAGAGAGCGAGACAATGTCGATATTGGAACGGATAGGGATGAGTGCTGTACTGCTATGACCTGTGTGATACCATTCGTACCTACCATTGTATTTGATTGATTTCTATATATATTAGTTTGACTGATTTCTATCCATATTAGCTTGAGTAATTCAGCAGTTAGAGAAGGGTTTTGGATGTTGCAGGACATGGAAATTGTGCTTGTCGTCCCGCTAGCTGGAAGATTGCCAGACATCCGATTTTTTATTAAATTGAGTTACCAACCAAAATAAGCTATCTGGTGCGTTGAATGTGTTCGATTGGAGATAGATCGTGCTGGGATGAAGTCGAACTAGTCTATCTGTACTTGTTTTTTTTCCTTTTCTACTTTTGAGCCTCATAAAGCCAGAATGCTCAAAACTATTGAAAGAAGTTGTGAGCCCTCAATTCCGAATAACGTTACAAACGCTTTCTGTTGGAAATTTAAATCTTTGGGTAGATGTTAGATATGTTAGAGATATATATGCTGTTGTACTTCCTAGCATGGTTTCACTGCCTGGCGTTGTTGCTTAGAAGTTAGATCATTTGTGATAATTCAATTTCCTTTCTTGATTGCTAACAGAAATTTATAGGAGTCAATATCTGCATTTCCCCCTCATTATTGTAGATTAGCTTTTGCTATAAGTTTTTTTAACCTGTATAAAGTCCCCCCCCCCCCCCCCTCTTTTGGGCTGTTCATTGAGTGCTAAACCACTACACTTTGCCTGCTAGGAGATGACCGTGGCAGTGCCGTACACGAAAGGAATGACAATTGAAGTTTCCATGTTGGTAGATAATTCTGTTGTTGCTTGGTTGCCTGCATTTGTTGTGAAGACTTTCTGGAAGAGCAACCTCTTAGTGGATTACACTGTTTCGAATAGTGATGGTACTGCATTGCCTGGGGAGATTGTTGATGTGAAGCACGTCAGGCCATGCCTACCACAGGCATCAGCTATTAGTTTCTGCATCAATGATAAGGTTGAAGCATTCCAAGGCGGTGGCTGGTGGCTAGGGGTGATCACTGATGTTCATCCAGAATTAAAATACACATTTAAGTCAGCACATTTAGGGGTGGAAGTTCAGTTGAGCCAAAAATTACTGAGGCCTAGATATGACTGGGTTTATGGTCCACGGAAACAAGAATCAGAGGTCTGCACAAATCTCCCTAGAATCTATTTCTTCAAATATTTGTTAATCTTGAATTTGGTGCCCTTAGCGTCACTATATGTTTCCTGTATGTTCTGGAAGTGCAAGATAGGTTACATGCTCATAATGCTGATAATGTGCTACTGTGTTTTATTTCCTAAATTTGGTAATGTACCTAACCAAATTATTTTTGTGCCTCTTTTTTAGAATGTATCAATAACAAAATTTACACAATGCTTGTTCTATTCTTTACTGTGTTTTAAGTGTCGATCAAAGTTATGGTAGAACGTTCCTCTTAGGTTGGGTAATCTACAAAGTATCTACTTTTCTGCATGTTCAGAAACTACTAGATTAGTTAGAAGCAAATAATACTGATGATGCACAACTGCGTGTAATTCCTTTTTAACTGCTAATGTTTCTTGTTTTATGCCCTTTGGTTGTCCTTTCCAGAATGTCAGCAGCAATGATGAAAAGTTTGGTGGAGCTTGGTTTGAGGTTGCACGCAGCAAGGGTACTGCTTCTCCTAGCAAAAAACAACAACCAAATAATCCCTCTTGGAAGAGCACTACTCCCAAATCCAGCCCTCCTCCCAGAGCTGCTCCAATAAAGAAGAGGAAACGTCGAGCTGATGGTCATGGACGACCGGACCTTGCGCCAAGCCTGGTGAAGAAACACAGGTCTCCCAAACTCAGGCCATCTGAAGAAAACAAACTCTGCAAGTCGTCTTCCAAGGGGATATATCCAGACCTCCATGAAAAGCATCTGCTCAGAGATGCCCCTCGTCCAGATGAGCAGGTACCGCTGATGATAGTGTTCAGCCATTTATTTGCTCATGTTACATCATTGAAACCTGTTTGATGGAATTCTGGCCAGGCGAAACCTGCTCCACAACCTGAGCCCACTCCTGCACCTGCTCAAAGGAGGAAAACCATTCTGAATCTGTCTGTTCCAATGATTCAGTGAGTTATGTGGACTTGGTGTGTTTTGCAGAGTTCTCTTTTTGGAGAATTTCGCTCATGATGCTACTTTTGCTTTCAGGCCTGCTGCTGTACCAGACGCCACCATCTCACCCCATACTCGGGCATCCGATGTTCAGAATAATGAGGCAGTACAGAATACTGTTCCTGAGGTAGGGACGTGCACCAAGTCCCCAGCCAAATCCCTGCCCACTCCTGCACCTGCTCAAAGGAGGAAAACCATTCTGAATCTGTCTCTTCCAATGATTCAGTGAGTTATGTGGACTTGGTGTGTTTTGCAGAGTTCTCTTTTTGAAGAATTTCGCTCATGATGCTACTTTTGCTTTCAGGCCTGCAGCTGTACCAGATGCCACCGTCTCACTCCATACTCGGGCATCCGATGTTCAGAATAATGAGGCAGTACAGAATACTGTTCCTGAGGTAGGGACGTGCACCAAGTCCCCAGCCAAATCCCTGCCCACTCCCTTGGATAACATAATCAAAGAGCTGAAAGATTGCCGAGAGCAATGGCTTCAAGCCCAGTCACAACTAGATCATTCAGCGACTAAGGCCAAGGAAATGGAGGGACAGGTGGCCAAACTCCGAGCAGCCCATGAAGGTTGGTGCTTTAATTCTTCTGATCATGAGTTCCAGGCCTCTAACCCTATAACCCTGTAATATTTTGTACTAGGGGCTCTTTCCCCCCATCCTTTTTTCTTAATATATTGATGCGCAGCTCTCCTGCGTGTTCGAGGGGAAAAAATCATGAGTTCCAGGCTTCCAGGCTCCAGCATCTGGTTCATTCTCTTACACCCTTGTTTTGGCCTGTAGCTGATGCACAGCACCTTCGGGAGGTGATGAACAAGCAGGCAAGCCTTGAACAAAGACTCAAGCTGAAGGACAAGGAGATTGAAGACCTGAAAGAGAAGCTCGTTGATTTGGATGAGCAGAAGTCCTGCGTTGAAGCTGAGCTTCCCCGGGGCGCTGTGATGGCCGCTTCCCATGCTCTTGGAGTGCTGAAAAATCATGTCCCTGATCTAGATATTGGGATCTTAAGCAAGGGGTATGCATGCACGCCTGCAGAGGCCCAAGCTCTGGCCGATCAAGTTCGTCCAATAGTTGAACCCTTCATCGAGCGTCTTGGGCTGTCGGTGAGTGTTGTGGACGCCTTTGTTGGGCGTACCTATATGTGTAGGGCCAAGGAGGGGTAGGCATCAGCAAGTTGGGTGTTAGTTTCGTCAGAAGATCAGCAAGAGGTTAGGATAGTTGGAAGGCAATCTTATCAGGTCAGGTTTGTTAGGGATTTGTTAGTAGCCGGCGTTATATAAGCCGGGGAAGTCCTGGAGTCTGTAAGAACTAAGAAGGAATTTATCACTAAGTTGAGAGAGCCTCTTCGGAGGGAGAACAGGGAGATATCCTTGTAAATTTCAATTAATAAAGCTGATCTCGTTAAGCCCGCATCAGTGAGTAGTGCATCTGAAGATGCAGTATGAGTTTGCACCTGTAATGATACAATGGTTTAGTTAGTGATGTGCATATGCAAAATGCAGAACTGGCTTTGCCCCCTCAGTTGCTGCGTGTGTGAGAGTTAGTTGAGCAGGTCTGGTCTGTACTTGGTTGATTGCTAAAGAGTTTGCTACGGAGTTCAGTTGGCGCTCCACATGCTTGTGCTATGAATGGAAAAATGTTGTGAAACTATCGCAAACCTACTGGTTTTGCGTCTATGTGACGTCTATGTGAAACGTCTCTGTTCCACATCAAATCTGCTCATGTTTGGATAAAAAATTGTCTAAAAATGATTAAGTGACGGAATTGTTTCCAAATTCTGTGGGAATTTTCTGTGAAGATTACTTCTGCGGGAATTGAACTGTTTCATGTAATGTAACATCCATTTTATAGAATGTATTTTTCGGAGAAGTCAAGCTTAACCAACGATTAGTCAAAATGCATCGATAGATTTGTATTGCGAGTTAATTCCAATATGATGTTCATTTCTGTTTTCAAAAGTCTCATTTGCAATTTTTTGCAAAAATTTTGAAAGTTCGACAGCGACGATCCCTGAATGTGGAATCCTGCAGTGATCTGGCCGTCCACGTGCACATCCAACGGCGGGTAACTTCTCCCCGGGCCGTAGGAACCCTGTCTCGTGCACTCCACTCCAGTTCCCCCAACCCTCCGTCCTCCGCCGCTGCCCCAATGCGCCCGCCGCGAACACCCCGCCGGCGCGACGCGGCGTCGTTGCAGCCTGCCGCGGCGTTTAGCCCCGGCGACCTCGTGGAGGTGCTCCCTGACGAGCCCGGCCTGCGCGGTGCCCACTTCGCGGCAGTTGTCGTGGGGCCCAGCACCAAGCCCCGGGGCTACACCGTCGAGTACGACGCCCTCCTCGAGTCCGAGGACTCCGACCGCAAGCTCCGGGAGGCCGTGCCGGCTCGGAACCTCCGCCCGCGCCCGCCGCCGCCCCGGGCGCCCACCACGGGGGAGGCGCCCGCGGTGCACGCCGCCGTCGATGCGCTCCTGGACGACGCCTGGTGGCACGGGGTCACCCTCGGCGGCGCGGATGGGGCCGGGAAGGTGAAGGTGTGCTTCCCGGAGACCAGAGAGGTCATGGAGTTCGACGCCTCCGACGTCCGGCCCCACCTCGAGTGGGCCGACGGCGAGTGGTGCTCCCCCGATAGCATGGTATTGAGAATTTCCATCTTCTGATGAGCTCTAGTCCGTGAAAAACCGTGTCCTTTCAGTCATTCTATGTGGTTCCATTGTTAGCGTTAGAAATGGCGATCCTTGGATTAGTTTGAAAACCTTGGGCGTTGGAACAGACAGAGATGCATGGCTTGAGCAATTCAGGAGTTAGAGAAGGGGTCAGGATGTTGCAGGATATGGACCTCGAGAGCTGTTGTGCTTGTGATACTGCTGGCAGCTGGCTGGAATATTACTAGTCACAAGATTATATGTTAAGTTGAGTTACCAAAGCAAGCTACTTAGATGCGCTGAATGTGTTCAGTTAGAGATGATGGTGCTGGAATGAAGTGATACTAGTTGATCTCAACCAGAAAAGCATTTGAGACCCTGATTCATGGGGGTTTTAGTCAATCGTAGTTGTTTGTTCTTTCTAGTTGAGTTAAATACACCAACGGCCCTTGAACTTGTCCCCAGGTGCCACTTAGGTACACGAACTCGCAAAATCAAAATCTGGCACCCTGAACTTGTTAAGTGGTGTCACTTAGGTCCATAACCCTTCAATGGGCATGAATATATGCAAAAAAGCCCTTGAGTTTTTTCATCTTCTATATCTATGTCCTCCTCGTCTCTTTCACCTCTCTCTCCTCCCCCACAAGTGCCGCCGCTGCCGCCGGAGGCCGCCAGGAGCGAGCGAGGCAGACACGGCGCGCGTAGCGAACGCGGCGGGCATGGCGGGCGAGGCGGTCGCGGCGCGCGCAGCGAGTGCGGCGGGCGCGGCGAGCGGGCGGGCGCGGCGGGCATGGCGGTCCGCGTGTGCTCCGGCGAGGAGGCGGGGGGCTGCTCGGAGGAAGCCACGCCGAAGGAGGGAGGAGCTTGCTCGGAGGAAGCCGCGCCGGAGGAGGGAGGACCTCGCGCCGGCCCTGCTCGCCACCGGTCGTCCCCCGCCGCCCGGATCTGCTCGGAGCCGCGCCGCGGGCGCCGCGAACGGGAGCGAGGCCGAGGCGGCGGCGAGGTGGGCCCAAGCCCCCGCGGGGCCAGATTTTGATTTTGCGAGTTCGTGGACCTAAGTGGCACCTGGGGACAAGTTCGAGGGCCGTTGGTGTATTTAACTCTTTATAGTTTATTAGCCTCATCAAGTCAGAATGCTAAAAAATATTGAAGTAGTGAGCCCTCAATTTTGTAATGATGTTACAATGCTTTCTGTTGAAAGCAGAAATCTTTGAAGGATTTTCTGTTTCAGTTACATAGTAGATGTGCTAGAGATGGATGCTGTTGGATCTCCTAGTAGTGTTTTACTGCTTAGCATTGTTGGTTAGAGTTAGGTCATTTTCATTAATTCAATTTCCTTCTTTGATTGCTAATATAAATATGCAGGCTTCAACATCTGTATTTTTTTTCCTCAATTGTGCGGTCATGTTAGATCAGCTCTTGTTATTAGTTTTTTTTCCTGTAACCTGGATAATTTTTCTTCCCCCTCTGCTCTGTTCATTGAGTGTTCAACCACTGCTTTTTGTTGCCTGCCAGGAGATACCCAGGACAATGCCATACACAAAAGGAATGCAAATAGAAGTTTCCAAAGTTGAGGATAATTCTGTTGTTGCTTGGTTACCTGCAGTTGTGGCAAAGACTATCTGGAAGAACAACCTCTTAGTGGAGTACACTGTATCGAAGAGTGGTGGTATTGCCTTGTCTGAGGAGATTGTTGATGTGAAGCATGTTAGGCCTTGCCCACCACAAGCATCAGCTATTAGTTTCTGCATCAATGATGAGGTTGAAGCATTCCAAGGTGGTGGCTGGTGGCTAGGGGTGATTACTGAGGTTCATCCAGAATTAAAATACACAATTAAGTCAATACATTTAGGGGTGGAAGTTCAGTTGAGCCAGAAATTACTGAGGCTTCGATATGACTGGGTTGATGGTCAATGGAAACAAGAATCACAGGTCTGCACAAATCTCTCAAGGATCTATATTTCTTTCAAATATTTGTTGAACTTGAATTCGGTGCACCTACTGTTCACACTTCCTGGGTTGATCTGTTCTTATTTTAACTAATTACAATTGTGACTTCTGAAATGAGTGAAATTTACATGTTTTGTTAGCATATGAGATTTTAACTATTAGCTGCAATTTGTGTTAGATCTTTTTAAGTTATGATTGATGGTGCATGTGGACTTTGCACCATTTCTGATGCAAATGCTATTCTTTGGACATTAAATTGGAAGTAGATGTTACAACCTCGAAGCTTCTGTTCGATTTGTAGTCAGTTGGCCAGTTCCACAGTTCCTTCAGATGTGACATTTTTAAGATCTCAATTATGTTCCATGAAGTTCTGTATGGTTAAGTATTTCTTATATGGAAGTCTTTAGTTCTTGCACATTTCACAGCCACAATATCTGCTTCAGTGACACAAAGATACAATACACTTTACATTCGCCTTTGTTGTTCTCTGGAAGTTTCAGCTTCTCTTAACAATGCTAATGAAGTACAATGATTTCTGCAATTAGAATAACAAATGATAGAATCTTAGCATGCATCTGTTGTTTGGATTGCTTAGGTATTGATTTTGCAAGCAAATGTTGCTTGTATTCTGTTTCCTTTGTATGGCTGTCTTGGTTCTCTTGGAACTCAAAGAGTAACGTACAACTGACTAGTCTGCAGACTTAGTATTCTAAAAATTCACTTTTGCTTAAAATCAGACTCTGAATTGTTATTTGTTGTGGGTTATTTTTCTTTCACTCTTTAGTAAGTACATAAGTATACATATTAAAAGGGGTGAAGAATACCCACCAGTCCCAAACGTTCTTAGCTAAGATAATCTAAATTATGTTACAGCTTCAGTATAGATGGGTACTTCGGTTGAATTTGTATCCTAATATTGTGGATATGTTGTATAATGTAATCTCTTAACATTATAACATACACTCCTAATTCATGCCTTCTTGTAATCTGATGTCATGCCACTGTATGATCCATGAGGAAGTTGATTACAGTGATTTTGTTTCATTCCAAAGCATTATCTGGTTCTTGTCTTTTATGTTTATAGAAAAGATATGATATTAAGAACATCTAGTCTATTTAGTTCTCTGCTTTTATTTCTTTACATGTGATCAATTGATCACCGTGAATTTTTTCCCTTGGATGTCTATTCTATATCATGTGACTCCTTACGTCATGATTATCAGGCACTTTCTGCGTACTAAGAATAAAGCCTCTGCATCTTTTTATTTGGATGTGAAGTTTGCTTTACACCAATAGTCTTCCTTTACTCAAGCATTTTGGTTCAGAGTTGACATCTTCTGCATTGTCTAGTGTTATTGGTTTGAATGGGAGACTGCATTGTATGCTGTTTATCTGTGGCTGATTCCTACCACCAATTAAGACAGTTGTTCCTTGAGGTTTTATGTGTCTTCCCTAAGTAGCCTACAAACTCTCAGCTATATTACTCTGGCAACTTGTGGAAGAATAGCACATAGCAATAGCTGTTTATCCATGATGTGCTGCTTTTTGTTATGCCTTATAATTGCTATTGTACCTAACCAAAATACTATTTCTGCCTTCTTTAGAATGTATCGAAAGCAAAATTTACATGTTGCTTGTTCTCTTCTTTATTCCTGTTCTAAGTGTCTATCAAGGTTTTGGTAAGGATGTTCCTCTTAGGTTGGGTGTAATCTAGAAAGTACTATCTGCTTTCCTGTATGTTCTGAAACTACAAGATTAGTTACAGGATCATAATACTGATGATGCACAGTTTAATTCCTTTTTAACTGCTAATAATGTGGCTAACTAACCGATTTGCTCTTTTATGCCTTTGATTGTCCTTTCCAGAATACACTCAAACCAAAACTTACACATGGCGTCAAGGTTGAAGTCAGCAGCGATGATGAAGGTTTTCGCGGAGCTTGGTTTGAGGCAACTGTTGTTAAATCCGCTGGCAGCAAGTTTCTGGTGGAATATGTTGCACTGAAGGCCGATGACGAGACCAAACCTTTGAAAGAAGCTGTAGAAGCGCGGCACATTAGACCTTCCCCTCCATGTATCCCTGTTGTCGACGGATTCAAGTTACTTGATGAGGTTGATGCCTACTGCAACGATGGATGGTGGGTTGGTGTGGTATCCAAGGTTATCAGCAATCAGAAGTACATGGTCTACTTCAGGCCTTGGAAGGAAGAGAGGGAATTCGAGCATGGACAGCTGAGGTTTCACTGCGACTGGATGGGAGGAAGGTGGATGCGGGCCTCCCCGGTACGCTTTGCTTATCTGTTTTCCCTGCGTCTTTGGTTGCGGTTCCTAAGGAATCCGTCGCGCAGACAATTTGATCGTAACTGCTACTGTCTCTGGATATAGTCCGCTTACATTCCCTTTTTGTTTCTTTAGCTTAGTCGTCATGGTATAATATTATACTCTGCGCTACATATTTGCTTGTCGCACACAATCTGATCGGCAATCCACAACCCTTTTCAGGCACTGGAGATGTGAAGGCTGAAGAACTGGGCGCACACTTTTGTACAGGACCTTGGGGGTAACAGTAACACCCAAATGAATGGCCTTACTAGCTTATCACGCCCCTTTCCTCTCCGCACTCCAGTTCCCTCGTGTCATATGGCATGGCAAAGGTCAGCAAGTTGGGTGATGATCATTTTGCACTTGCTGCAAGTTGCCACTCCGTCAGATCAGGTGTGCATTCTGGTAGGTGCATTCTGCTAGTGTTGATGGTGACGAACTGGCATCTGGACTCTGCAGTGCTAATGTTAGAGAGTTGAGTGACCACGATCGCTCTAGTATCTTTCTTCCGTGCCATGTTTGCAGTAGCTTGCTTGAACACCCATGAAGATTTTTTCCCCCAAAAAACCTTGATCATCCATGGGACTTCAATCTTTTTTCGAATATAAATCGACTCGAAACGAACACGAAGCGCGCGTACGTTCACTGTTGAACCTTCATTTAAGAAGGCTCCCTGATTGAATCTGGACCACCTCATTGTGGCTTTTTAAGCAGTAAATTCAATGTGTTCTGGGGGCGAGAACATGGCCGAGTAATGCCCTTGCCAGGTGTGAGACGATCAGATGAGCTAGGGCAGCCGGCAGGCCCTTGTGTCATCAGCCGCTACATGTACTGGTAACACCTCTACTACTGAGGTGGCCCGTCTTTTCATCGTGCAACTTTATTTGCTGGGAGCACTGTGGCAGCATGAAACGGGAGAACAAGGCCCTACTCGTGTCCTCGGATGCTAGGCTGTTTGGTCTGTCTGATCATCACGTAAAGTGGACTGATGATCCAACAGCCCCAGCATAACTTCTTGTAGGTGCACGAACGAACGATGCCAGCTGAATCTCTTCTCTTTCGGTTGTAGTAGATGGTTATTGTCAGCCTGACGAGTCTCGACTGCGTTGTTTGTGCGACTTAACTGAATAATGGCTCATCAGATTAGCGTTTCCCCTGCATCCTGCCAGACGCGGGGGGGGGGGGGGGGGGGGGGGGGGGGGGGGGGGCGATGAGATGCAGCCACAGACGGCGTCGCGCGCGATCAGCTTTGCTCCGGGTCCGGGCTGCCGAAAAAAGATCGATCCTTGGCTCTTTCCGGTACAGCGGTTGGAGGGTCACGATCGCCTGCTTTTTTTTCTTTCTTAACTTCCACCGGCCACCAGGATCCTGCAGTAGAGTCATGGCCGTGCAGAGCGCTGCCATGAATTGGATTGGATGAGGAATGGTTCTGCGTCGTATCGCCGCCTGGTTTCGTGTCATGGCGTTGGTCGAAATGACAGGAGTTTCTACGAAAGGAATGTCCGGGGTAATAAAATTGGTTGGATACCCTGACAACATGATTTACTCTCAGAATCAGGCAGCGTTACACTAGCTCCCTCCCTTCCATCGCAGGTATAGGTCGTTTCAGAGGTGGATACGGATTGAAGACTGAAGAGTGCGGTGAAAATGACTGCCGCCTAACTCACTCCCGCCCTCCCTCTTTTCAACCAGGAAATGAATAGCAAGATGGGGAAGGGGGTTGGGGGTGGAATCGAACATCCTAATATGCAATGCAAGTACAAGGCCGGCAATTAGCGCTTTTAAAGCACTTGAATGGAAACAGAAAAAAGGGCAGTACAAAGCACTACTGCTACCAGTAGGCAGTAGCAGACTAGCAGTAGCAGCAGCATCGCCCTATCGATGGAGAGGCAGAGCGAGAGCGACCACCAGCACACCCCAGCGGTAGCAGGAAACCCCAGTTACTCCGTCGTCAGATTCACATGGCCGGACGCACGCAGAGGCAGAGCGCCCGCCGTGCATCCACAATGTATATGGAACAAGTAGTCCATATAAACAGTTTTTGTATAAGTAGTTCATAGCTATTGTTGTTTCCACAATATATATGGATATGTCATGATGAGATCTCGAGTGAGATAGTAATATTTGTTTATTTTTTATGAGTAGTCCATAGCACTATGGGTACTTTTGCTATAGACTGCTATATAGACCACTTCTATAATATTTGAGTTAGCCTGTAGTGAATATTTTATTACTAAGGACTACCTTATGGCAAACATTGTATTGTGGTTGCTCTGCCGCTGCGTTGCGATCACTCCGCTGCTGCGTCGACGTCGACGTCGATGTCGACGAGCTGTACGTTCTCGGTGTAGTGTAGCGTACGTACTGCAGTGCTGCCGGCCGGTACCAGCTGCTAGCAGCGACCGGGCGGCCGGCACGCCGTGTGCGATTGTATTGCCGCCACATAACGCTACTACTATACGCCACCGTACAATGGAAGCATGTTCGGACCATTACATCCATGCTTCCAGTGAAGTGAAAACGATCGATGGCGGCGATCGCTTGCATTGCGGCCTAGCCTACCTGTTGTTGAGCTAGGTGGCTTATTAGCTAAGCTAGGCAGCGCAGCAGGGCCAGGCAATGCAAGGGAGAGATGAACGTGATCGAGCAGATTTAAAGGGTGCCGTTGATGCTGCTGCTTTAAGATGGGCAGCCGCGCAGTTATGTTGGCGACGATGATGACACATAGCTAGGGACTAGGGTGGCATGTTCGTGTGGATCCGGATCCATCGACCCGATGATCGTCCAGCACACCGTTCCCGGACAGACTCGTAGCATTTTTTCTTTTTTGAATGAGTCACATTGCACGCCGAAATAATGTTAGAATGGATATTTATGCCTCCAACAAAGTATACATAGTTCCCTTTCCTATTTAAGTTCACTGCTCGTCTGCTGACCTCATGCAGTGCCCTACTCGCGTGTGTGTGTGTATGTGGCCCAAAAGCTTGCTGCCTGTCAGTCTAGGTCAGCCACGTATGTAGGTGGTCCATTCCGTTTGTTGCCGCAGCTGGATGTGCGTGCACATGTTCGGGTTAGGGTCTGTTTGGGCCGGCTTCCGGCTCTGGCTACTGTAACATACTGCAGTGGTACTGTAATGCGAAGCTGGTAAAGTCACGTTTTTCAGCTCCACCGGCTCCTATCCCGCAGTTGACTCTAGTGTGGAGCTTGCGGTTTCAGCTCCGCGCTACGGTGCCGCACAGTGCGGTTTACTGTAGCACAGAGCCGGAGCGCCTCGGGACGGAGCCGTCCCAAACACGCCCTTAATGTCGATCGATTTTTGTGCGGTCCAACAAGACATGATTCAAAACTGTACGCATGTAAAACGAAAAAAAGAGTGAAATGCATGACGAACTTCAAAGCGAAAGTGTACATAAAGCAATATAAACATGTTAAAATGTACTCCCCTCCTCCCCGTTTTAGCTTTTCTAAATACATATTTGGAATTTTTTAAATTCAAAAGGGTACGCAGGCCCAATACTGCTTTTACAATTGCCCGTGTCTAGAGAAAGTCCCGGTCGACCCACCATCGTGGTGAGCCCCACACGCATGTATGTGATTATCTCTTTCCCACCAACTCGTCTCTCGCTCCGTTCCCCTTCCCTTCTCTCATCTGGTTTTTCTTTCTCCGCAGCAGACTCCTGGGAGCCTCCGCCCCGAGGGGCGAGTGGCACGACGGCGGGCTCCGCCCCTTCGGGGAGGGGCGCGACGGCGGGCTCCCCGGGGCCGAGCTCCGCGAGTGGTGGCGGCGGCAGGTTCACTCGGCCGAGCTCTGTGAGCGGGGGTGGCAAGCTTCGCACGCGATGCTGGGGCGGCGGCGGCGCGGCAAGGCGGCGATGGAGTGGCGCGGCGAGGTGGGAGCAGCGGAGCAGTGCGGCTGGCAGCTTGGCGGCGGCAGCACAACTTTTTTTCCTTTTTTCTTTTTCTTGGATGCAAAAAATTTTACAAAACTTTTTTCCCACTTTTTTTTATTTTTGATGGAAAAGTTTTACGAAATATTTTTACCTGAATTTTTCTTGATTTTGGATGCAAAAGTTGTTTCTTCAAAAAAAATTCTCTTTCAATTTTTTCTCATCAAAATTTTTACAAGTTCCTCTCCCGATTTTTTCCTGAAAAAATTTATCACAAAATGACAAAAAATTACTAGAAAAAAAAACATCAGGAGATCACCTGCAGGGAGAGGATTCCCTCTTATCGGAAATCGACCGGACGCAACAAAACTCACGGGCCCCCGCAAATTAGACAGCCCCGTGCACAGGGGCAGTGGGAGGGAGGATCGATTTGTAAAATTATGATTAGAGGCGGGCGGTTAATTACAAAATTATTCAATCTCACATGCTCTTTGGATGTTGACCCGGTGACCCGGATTAAGTTTGCACGGTTTGCACGGAGAGATTGGTTTGCACTTATATGTTCTCTACATAATTTTTGATATGCATATAGATATACGTCATATCTAGATGTATAAATATAAAAAAAATCAGAAAGAGCAATAATTTTGGAACGGGGGAGTATCATCTATGTCAATTGTGTCCAAAATGCTCATATGATTTATTAACTTATCAATATGAAACATTGACACATACATGCCACATCAACAGAAATAGTGATAATCGATTAGGGCACTCCGGGAATTGATAAGACCATTTGGGATATAACAGATCACGGATCATAATCTTTATCACTGGAATTACAGATCATCAATCATAACCTTTAGCACTAGAATTACAGATCACCAGTCATAAACTTGTTGATCTATCTGCCATTTGGAATTACAGATCACCAAACAACCTTGCATGGGTGAGCCCGGGCTCGTCAACATTCCCCGGCCCATGTCCTGGTCTCCTCAGGCATCACCAGAAGTAGGTGAATTTAGTACGGATCACCAAACATCGAGGGATGGGGCGGCAACTTTCCCCGGTTGCTCACGAAGTAGTGTCACATGATATCTTCAATTTTTTCTGGATTTATTTCAAGATTTAAATGGCACTATTCTTTCGGTGGTAGCCAACGTGACCATCGATAGTGAGGTGCCAGTGGTGATTTTGGCATTCTCAAGGATTTTCTGGCTTAGTCTCTTGGAGGTGTTCATAGGTGTAGGACTACGTGCGTGTATTAATGGAGGCGAGTGTGCGGTCGTTTGTGAGCTTCTACGTTTGCACTGTATTTAGTAAAAAAAATCTAGCATCAACGGGCTCAGTAAAAAAAAATTCTCCCAACCATTTGCTTGGCGAAAAACAAACGAAATCATTGCGGTCCGGTGGTGAGACGTCTGCCTTTTAATGCATTAAGTTTTGGTTTGCAAATGTTGTTAAACTAGGTAAAGAAATGGTCCACCAGATGATCTTCTTTTGAAAAGGGCGCGTTTAGTTCCTAAAAATTTTCACCTCGAAATTTGTTCATCTCCCATTGGACACGTGTATGGAGTACTAAATATAGTTAAACAACAAAACTAATTGCACAGTTTGAATGTACACGGCGAGATGAATCTTTTGAGTCTAATTAGTGCATGATTAGCCATAAGTGCTACAGTAAACCCCTTGTGCTAATGATGCGGTCAAAGACCTCAAAAGATTCGTCTCGCGGTTTCCAGGTGAGTTCTGAAATTATTTTTTAATTAGTGTCCGAAAAATCCTTCTGCCATTTGGTCAAACTGTTGATTTGAAAAAAAAATTGGTTTGAGAACTAAACGCGCCCTAAGAATGCCTAGCAGACAGAACGATATGTCCTCGAGAAGCTATCAATCATCATAGAGTAGTTGTCTGGATGCCAACCGTTCCACATGAGACCACATCCAGGTGCAGTTCCCTTGACCCTGGGGCCTGGGGCACCCACTCAGGATTAGATTAGATAGAGTAATAAATAAAAATAATATACGCGCAAAACATCCGGCCAAGTTCATCCACGAATTAATCGCGTCTGATCTTGACACTATTATCCCAAGTTTCAGAACGCCTATTAGGGAACTAGACTTGTAATCACCAAATCACGCTAGCGAGAGAAGTAGAGAACTGCATTGTAAGTCATTCCATTACCTGAATGAAGTGTAGGAAGGAGAATGAGACGCATCAGCTTGCTGCGTTTACAAAATTCAGGTCAGGCCAAGCGCTTCCCTTGGCGTGTGAAGCTGTGCAGGCGGATGCAACAAGGCGGAGTTAAGTCCAACTGCCCACACCCACTCTGCATCTGCATGACATCGCCACTATGGCTGCTTTCCTGCTATCCCTCTTTGTTCGGCAGCCTCCGATCCATTGCTTTGCTTGGCTCCTCTTTCCGGCAAGGGAATGAACGGATGGTCCAGTGGACGGAGCTTGAGACCTGACCCACAGAATTGAGTCCTGGACAGGGGCTGGTAGGTGTGCCCTGTTAAATGGCCCTGTCAAGTACTATGCCTTGTGCACAAGGAGCTTTCAGATCATCTGAAAAAGAATACGAAAGACTGAGGCTGTGTTTAGTTCGTGAAAATGTATAGATTTTGATACTGTAGCACATCAAGTTATTACTTGAAAAATAATATTTAATTATGGACTAATTAGACTTAAAAAATTTATTTGTGCTAATCAGTTAGACTATGTAGTTAGTTGTTTTTAACTACATTTAATGTTTTATGTATGTGTCTAACGATTCGATGTGAGGAGTGCTATAGATTTTTTTTTAGAAAATTCGATGTGAAATTGCCTACTGATACTTCATCACGCGAGCATCGAGCTGGTATGACCCAGCTTTTTCATAGGAGTTAGATTAGCAGCAGGTACACTTGCAGGAACGATCAATGCAGTAGTCCTAGTCAGATTTATGAAAATTGAAAGAACTCGTCTTCTTGAGACAACGGTTCACCTTGCTAACTGCTTCCCATACAGGTAGTGATATTTTTCCTTTTCTCACGAGAGGCAAAAATAGGACCCATGTTCAGCTGATTGCAACCACCTGATAGCGCCGGGATTGGGAAATGAAACTGCGAGGGAAGGAAATTTATGGAGAGGCATCGCGATCAAACTGACCTAGCATATCTCAATTTCCTCTAAAGAAAAGTCATATCTGGAGTTAAAAAATAAATAAAAAGCAATATGGGACTTTTAAATTTGAGCTTTTTTTTTTCTTAGAAAGAGGTCGAGCATTCCCTGTGTTATTGATACTTTTATCGGTGGCAAGCAGCCCAACCAACACCTCTACTACCTTACAAATTAATTGACCCATACGAATCAATCCAGTACTTCACCGTGCAGCGACCTAATGTAATCAGCCGATTATTTTTTTTAACACGGATGGGCATGAACAACCAAATTAATGTTGGCCCATAAGTATGTCCAAGTTTCCACCTTGCCCAACATGCATAAAGCCTAGCCCCATACCATGCATCAATGGCACTACTGTTTTACCTACAGCTGCCCGTGGATTGCAATGTTGCTCCTGCAATCTAATATGACTGCTTGCTCATAATTATGGGGGGGAGAGAGAGAGAGAGAGAGAGAGAGAGAGGATTTCATATGAGGGTAGAAGCCAATCACAGCCTCGTTACATTTCTCCTGGATGAACGATTTCTATGTTTGGTTATGCCGTTGCCGGGTACCCTCTGATTTGGTACTGGCATTCAATCATTCATCATCGGCAATCTAAGAGGATCTTCAAGAAAAACTCTGGTATCTTAGGTGAGTTTTCTAAAAAGAAAAGAAAAACAAAAAATCTCTATCCAACAGAAATTCTATCTACCTCGTCTTCTATTATCTTTTTCTATCCAAAGGTGCCGTTGGGCATCTTTACCTAGCGCTGAGCGCTAGCCATTTCTTTTTAGATTTTGGAGAAGCTGTTGAATTTTGTCTTTTTTTGCTATCTATTTTGTTTTACATAATAGCTATATCAAAATTTTAGCTATTTATAAATACAAAAGCTTTTAAAGATACTAACCCGTTTGGTGTGGCTCCAGCTCCGGCTCCACCCGCGGTTCTCGCGGGAGCCGCACCAAACACACTGGTATGTGAAGCGCTTCTGCCGGAGGTTTTGGAAGAGCTGGAGTCCTTTTTTTTGGGCGGACAAGCGGAGCCAAAAAAAATATGCCTGCTTAGTTCAGCTCCGCGCTCGTGCGGAGCACTCCCAAACGGCCTCTTACTCGTTCCTGGCGGTACAACATTACTCAGTAATTAGTATAAGGGTATTTTGATATGAAAATGTCTCAAATGGAATTTGACCTTTAATTACTCTTATATTACCGATTGATACGAAATCAACACCATATTGATTGCACCTTGAAATAAAAACCTATTAATCATGCTACCAAGTTTGATATGAAAAAGATAGAAGCTTACAACTAGCATTCTAAGAAGCCACATATTTATTTATTTATTTTAAATATAAAAGGTTTCGGTCTTGATCATTCACTTGCCAATGACAACACAACACACAGGCTGGCTGTGTCAAAGCATATTTATTTCTAGCTAGTAAAATAAATAAATAAATAGATGCAATTAATGGCTACCTGCCGCCTGCCTGGAAGGGCTATTGCAGGTTGCATCAACGACCACGGTGAAATGACACCCACATACAGTACGCAGCAGCGGTGGTGCTCCATTGATGCTGGGGCCATTAACAGGACGGGCATCAACCAGGATCGGTTAATTACTCTACAGTACGGCTGATATACTGTTGATCATTTATTCCTTGATGGGAATTATCATGTACAAAGCTACGCCCTCAGCACATTTCTGAAAGGATTAAAACCAGTTGAATATGACAGGCCTTGATGGCTCGGTCACGTAATGGAGTGGCACGACTCCATTGTGCGTACAGTAGGATTCAAACCGATTTAATCAGTAAAACGATGATTTTCTTCTTCTCGCACTGCTATAATCTTCTTAAAGCGAGCAGAATTGGCATCCTCGCATGGGAGTAGGCTAGTGTTTTGAATTCTTCTGGCAGGATGTCCATGCTGGGTGCGTTCTCACAATAATAAAGAAATTTAACTGAGAGAAAAACACGACTCGGTCAATGACCAGATAATCCTAAGTCGAGTTGGCAATTGGTTGATTGGTAGTGTTGGTTAGTGGTTACTTGATAACTCAGTAAGTCTTACTACTTGATCAAATTTAATAGTTCATGAGGAAAGCGCACTGTTCACGTGACAAATTCCTTTCACCGTCTGCCTGAGAGCTACGAACGTGTGTGTGTGTGTGTGTATCAAATGGAACGGCACCATGGTTGGTCAGTTGCACCGGCAGCGTTAAGGCACCTGAATCATGTATGTGTGCATTCCGACTGGTATATGAGTGCTCAGAATAATTTTTTCGAGTCCAGGACCTGTACCCGTGTAGGAGTAACACTCAGTATGTCACAACGTTTTAGAGCTATATCCCAGAGTCCAGGTCAGGAAAATTCAGATTTTGTTGGTACCCAGGAGATGAAGGAAAGAAAGATAACAGCAGATTAAACAGAAAGCTGGAGACATCCAACAGAAGCCTTTGTAGTGTAATGTTTACCTTCCAATCACAAAGGGACGTCGATGCTGAGAGAGGTCGCCAGTCACCACTCACCGCCAGTACCATACACAGCCATCGTATCTCCAGACGGAGTGCAGACCGCTGCATCCCTATCTTCTCCTACACTGTACTACACGACAAAGTTATTTTCTTTATATATAAACATGAAACTTTATTATCTTTTCTAAAAAAAGGCTTTAGAATCTGTGAAACACATGACGATGCCTGCCTGCCTGATTTTTATCTCTTTCTGCGAACTACTGTCACGCTATCCGTGCCACTTTTTAAATGAGCTTCCGTATGTTTCTGGGCTATGATCTCAACGCCTTCGGTTTCCATGAAACCGGGGCAGGCCATGTTTTTCTTTCCCTTTTTTTTTCAAGCATAGAAAGTATACAATGTTGTTCATGGATAGTATCGCCACCACTGTAAACAGCGGCTAAACCTCAAGTGTACAATGTTTTTCAGGCTTTAGAATGTTGTATGGTTCTATTCCACGGCCTGATACCAACAAACAGCGGCTAAACCTCAAGTGTAAATCATGTGGGTGGCTATGACAAATCATGTTAATGCAGTGAAAAAACGCATCATATATATTCTACTGAGTGATAACTTTGTGAGGACTGACCTTACGGACCAACTGATAGGGAAAGGAAGGTACAATAGTTATTCCTGGGCCAACCACCCTCTCTCTCTCTCTCTCCGGCTCTGCGCGGCGTGCGTGTGCTGACGCTCAATCTCTCTGTGCGAAAGATCGACTGCTCACGCGCTAAGCACACAAAGCTTAATTGTTTGGAAGATTCTCTCTCTAAACCTGGGGGCAAGCGGTTTCAGGTTCAGCGTTCGGTCTCTCAACATGCGGGCCCCACCTACGCCACTTCTCCATCGCCGCACAACTTTGCTTCGCCATGGCGCCCAGCTCCGCTTATATAGTAAAGAGAACTCTCTTCTTCCTCTCATCGACAGGGCATCAGTGCGAGCTTCTTCTCAACTCGGTCCAAGAACTCTACGCTTTCCAGCTCCCTTGTCTGTAAGCTCTCTCTCTCTCTCTCTCTGGACTGCATCCAGTAAACACATAAGTTTGATCAACAAAACCTGCTGAAAGCCAGGAATGTTCTTCGACTAGACACGGACACAAGGACATCGTTTTCTAATAATGTTAAGTAGGAGGAGCTATAAAGTCTGAAATAGTCTTCCGTGGAAACTTCCTTGCTCACTATTCAACTCTATGCTTAGTAGATTTTTCTCTTTTTCTTAGCACATACGGAACTTTCGGTTCACACAATTTTTTGGTTCAATTACTGTACTTCAAATACACCTTTTAAGGGAGTCACAGAGTGGCAGAATCCAAAGCTCTGAGAGGAACTAACCTTGAGTTCTGGATGTTAGAGGCTTTGACGCCATCCTAAGAGATGGAGGCAAATCCGAAGAACATCTTCACAATTAAAGTGGAAGATGGGAAGCCCAGCAAGGACGGCCACCCAGCGGTAGGGCCAGTGTTCCGGAGCGTGCTGGCCAAGGATGGATTCCCACAGCTTGAGCCTGACATGAAAACATCATGGGATGTGTTCAGGTAACGCACAACTGAAACAACAATAAAGCTCACTTGTCTAATTTTATATGCTTCTTTAGTTTCTGTTACAAATTTGCAGTGTTACACACCTTTTTATCAATGACACAGGCAAAGGCAGTATTAAGCAATAATTTAAACATAATACTTCCAACTCTTCCAGTATACGTCATCCATGTTTATGTTCAGCACATATATGACTTTGAGGAGTACGAGATGTTTCTTTTTGTAGCCACCAAAGCAAATTCTGCACTAAAAGTATAAAACTTGAATTGTTCTCTGTACTGTAAGGATCTTTTGTGCCCTATCCTTTTCTTTGTTTACTCTTTCTGCATAAACTATTCAAATTTGAAGGAATCTTCAGGAGTAGTTGGATTCAAGTAGCACTTGCTATGAAATGGAAATTGAGACATACAATAGCGGCGTAGCATGGCATCAACAATTCAATAAGCATGTCCAGCATTAGTCTTGAAGTAATGTTGTGCCTAATTGAACTTCATCTGACATCTTTTAGAGAACCTGTAGATTATAATGCCAAAGAGAATATATCAAAGGACATTTCAACTTCATATAGAATGTAATTTAGCATACTATACATGGAAACTTTTTTACTCATATTGCGTGGAAAATAATTGATGCAGAAAAAGGAACTGAGTGTAATTATGTACATTGCTAAGAAAATCTTAGTAACCACCCTTTTCTTGTGTTCATGCAGGGTAGCAGCAGACAAGTATCCCAACAACCGGATGCTTGGGTGGCGTCCACTTAAAGATGGAGTGGTACGCTCACATAAATGATGGGGTCGTGCATATTATGTATCTGGTCTTTCTTAATTTATAATTTTCTTAATAATTGGTGAAAACTTCTCTTTTCCTATTTTCTAGCCAGGGCCCTACTTGTGGAAATCATACAAGGAGGTCTACGATGAAGTGCTGCAAGTTGGCTCTGCATTGCAGCAGCTCGGAGTGCAACCAGTAAGAGCACAAACTTAAGCTAAGTTTGAACTACAAGTATTAGGCTCTATTCCAGTGTTGGTAAATTGGGCTCTGCATATTCCATATAGATCCTGTATCATTCACATGAATCAGGTAAACTAATGATTCTTTGTTTGACTTACACTGGTACTAGGGTTCCAGGGTCGGAATCTATGGATCCAATTGCCCTCAGTGGATAGTGGCAATGCAGGTAACCATCAGTGACTTAATGAATGTTAACTGTTAATTTCCTCTATCTCCTCTTCCAAATAAAATGTTAATCCACAATAAACTTTTGCAGGCTTGCAATGGCTACAGTCTAATCTGTGTCCCACTATACGATACTTTAGGTAAGTTGGAAACCATTAAATAGTACTGGACCCTCATCATAGAATGTTTCAGATTGATTAATAAAATTATTTGAAATGCATTTGTTTTTATTAAAAACATTCTTTTTTTAATAAAAGACATGCCATGCATTAGGATTTTAGCATTAATAACTTTCCATGGTGTACAGGTGCAGGAGCTGTTGACTACATTATTGATCATGCTGAGATTGATGTTGTCTTCATACAGGACAAGAAAATAAAAGAGGTATAATTAATATGGATCAACTGTCAGTAACTTTAGTATTTTTCATCTTGAATTCTGACATTACATGAGAGCTTTTCATGTCCAGATACTATCCCCAAATTGCAAGTCTGCTAAGAGGCTAAAAGGTAAGCAAAGGCAATAGGGCCCATTTGTAATTTGGAAAGACTATAGTTTCAAACATCACTATCTAAATATGGATACAGCATTGGTGGCATTCACTTCGGCAACAAGGGAGCAGATCAAAGAAGCAGATGAGATTGGGATTAAAGTGTACTCCTGGAATGATTTCTTAAAAATGGTAGGGGCATATACTGTACGATGTTTACAATTAACCCTATAAAATCTACAGGGAAAAAAATCTAAGTCAGTTTTGTAGTCACGTTTGTAAAATTTATATTTGAAATGAACTAACAATGTTTTTATGGCATATATGTGTTGAGTGAGCATTGGAATTGGATTTTTCAGGGAAAAGTTAATGCTTGTCAACCTTGCCCTCCGAAAGAAAATGATATATGTACTATCATGTATACAAGTGGAACAAGTGGACAGCCCAAAGGTGTGATGCTGACCCATGAAAGCCATGCACTGTATGTAAAAGGAGTGAACCTCTTTATGGATCAGTTTGATGATAAGGTCACTCCCTTCCCTGAAATTTTTACTTCTCCGAATATGATTCAATACGTTTTATGCCTAACTCGGTGCCTTCGTATAATCAGATGACAACAGATGATGTCTTTCTATCCTTTCTCCCACTTGCTCACATTCTTGACCGCATGATCGAAGAGTATTTCTTTCACAAAGGAGCCTCAATTGGCTATTACCACGGAGTGAGTAAATCCACTATACATTGCCCTTTCTAATCATACAAGTCGTCATTCGTTATCATCAAAAAGCACAATAAAATATTTCCTTTTTTTTCAGGATTTGAATGCCTTAAGGGATGATATCCAGGAGCTAAAGCCAACTCTACTTGTTGGGGTACCCCGAGTGTATGAAAGAATTTATGAAGGTAGTAAAATTAGAACGTATCTGTATTCTGTATAATTTAAGCTCATATTTTGTTAACTCAGACAACTCATTATGACTGGCTCTAGGTATCTTAAAAGCCATTGCGGAACTCAGACCACTTAGAAGGGTGATTTTTAATGCTTTGTACAACCGGTAAGTGGTTTGGCATCATGAGTTCCCTCAAGCTGCAAATCAGTTATGTCTGCTTGGTGCTTACTGTAGCTTTTGTAATCCAGCAAACTGGCAAGCATGAAATCAGGCTACTCACACAAAACTGCTTCACCTTTTGCGGACATGCTGGGTTTTCGCAAGGTTCCATGTTCCTTAGGCATAAGTATCTAACTGAGAACAAAAATTCTCTAGAGTCAAAGAAGCAGTACTCACAATTCCTATACTGGGTACTTCCTTGTCATTTGCTTGATTAGGTCAAGGCAAGGCTTGGAGGTCGTCTTCGCTTATTAATCTCAGGAGGGGCTCCATTAAGTACTGAGATTGAAGAGTTCTTGAGAGTGACCACCTGTGCATACTTTATCCAAGGCTATGGTAATACTTTCTACAGTTTCCTTTAGCATCAAAACAAAGTTACCGATTCAATCTTAAAAAGGAATACCTTAGGCTGTTTTCGCAATGTATTATAGAGAAATGGGTAGAGAGTCGAGCGTAATAAAAGGGAATTAAATACTTTTAATGCCAATTACTTGTCTATGCTGAGCTCAGGTTTCCTTTTTACTATCCTAGTCCAATGATATGAATCACAATTTCATATTTTTCACTGCATATACTAGTTTTCTGAACTTTTGCCAACTTACTATGTGAAGTATTTAGCTTATCGCACTTGCTTGCACCTTACTCATAACAAGAAGCAAGGTCTTTTAGGACATCTGTTTTTCCAGTTGCAACTTGGATTTCTTTCCTTTTCTCAGGTTTAACAGAAACACTGGGACCTAGCACAGTCTGCTATATTGATGACATGGCCCTGGTTGGAAGTGTTGGCGTACCTGCCACTTACACTGATATACGACTGGAAGCAGTACCTGAGATGGGCTATGATCCACTTGGTGTCCCTTCACGAGGTGAAATTTGCATCCGAGGGAAGTCTCTCTTCGCTGGGTACTACAAAAATCCTGAGCTCACAAACGAAGCCATTGTTGATGGATGGTTTCATACAGGTGAGTACTTAATTTAACCAAAAAATAGATAAGGTTCTGCAATAGAATGCTTAGACACACTCTTATTTTAAGGCGACATTGGAGAGATGAGCCCGGATGGAATCCTGAAGGTAATTGACCGAAAAAAGAACATATTTAAGTTGTCACAGGGGGAGTATGTTGCAGTTGAGTACCTCGAGAAAGTATATGGCTTCCCTCCACTTGTTGAAGATGTAAGAAAAAAAATTGAGTGGATATAGTAACTTGAATTAAGAGAGAATACTGGTCAACATCTAATACTGTCATTTCCATCCTTTCTTTAGATCTGGGTATATGGGGACAGCTTCAGATCAAATTTAGTCGCAGTAGTCAATCCACATGAAGAAAACACCATGAAGTGGGCAGAGTCCAACGGCTACAAAGGGTCTTTCAGTGAAATCTGCAAACTTGAAGGCCTTAAGGAGTATATCCTGAAAGAGCTGGCAGCTGTTGCACAGAAGAACAAGGTAAGGTCATCTATTCACTCTGACAGACTTATAGGATGGATTAAATACTTTATCATGTCACACCTTAAATTATCATTAGTGATTTTTGTGCTTGTTTCCTGCATTTGCATAAGATAAGAAAAGAGTAAGTATCTTAGTTCTGTAGACTTCTTGCGTTTCACCCTTTCTCTGCATTTCTGAGTGTTCCATATGGTAACGTCATTGTGTTCCACAAATCAGCTACGAGGTTTCGAGTACATCAAAGGCATAGTGTTGGATCCTATACCTTTTGACATTGAAAGGGATCTGGTGACGGCAACAATGAAGAAGAGAAGAAACAATATGCTGAAATATTACCAGGTGAGGCAGACGAGACTCTTGATCTTCTCCAGTTCTTGCTGATTTTGAGTCATTCTAATCCGATGTTCTATATGTGCAGTCCGAGATCAATACAGTATACAAAAAGCTGGAAACACAGAAGAATGCTGCCAAAGCTAAGTAAAATTATGTGTCCTGTTTTATCGTAAGCTGAAAAGAAGGGAAACATCATTGTAAATCTTTTATGAACCTTGACAATCAACTACTCAGAGCTATTTGTAAGAAATAAAATGTATATGGTGCCATTGTATAGCTACGGTGATCATATGAGTCTCAAACAGGGTTCTGAAGATCTTCACCTACAAGCTGGTGAACCGAAACTACCCTACATCTTTTTCGAAAACATCGACCCACTTCACCCCACTGTCCAAAACGTGGCATCCTAGCCCATACAGGCAGTGCTCAGACACTAATTTTTCCCGCCTTGCCTAACCCATATGGGCAGAAGGAATCGCCATATTTCCTGCCTAGCAGCTAGGGCTTACCAGATTCTTACTTCCAACTCCAAAACAGTTTCTAAAAGACTATAACCCCTTTATGAACTTGCAGTATAGTTATAGATAATGGAAAATTTGTAAGAAAACATTTTTGTCTGTCTCCATGTCCCTATGTAAATAAGTATGACGAGAGTGCAGAAGCTAATAGTAACCATATATTTTGGAAAGCATTTCGTACAAAAGTTTTACTAGTAAGAGTGTAAGTTTGTCATCTGGGATTCTGGGGCCTCTTCTACAGCCTGGCATAACAAGAAGAAAATAACGGTAGCAGAAGGTTTAGTGAAGGCTTAGGCGATAAGCTATTTTGTTCGCTAGTTAGCTTGGATAATAAGTTTGTTACTCTAGTCAGTTGGTTTAGATATTAAGTTTGTTAGGATTTTTGTTCATCGACTCGGCAGCATATAAGCCCTGACCCTGCGTGGTTTAGTTAGACAGAAGATTGTGATCCATCTCTTCCTTGTTGCCCTGCCATCACAGTGCGCCATCGAGCTGCCATCACAGCTCCGCCGCGCCGTCAGGGTCTGCATCCCCCTACCACTTTCAAGTACAATCTTCACCCTCGTGCATTCATCCCATATTCCCATCGTACACCCGTGACAGTAAGACCAAGTGCTAATGACATGAACAGAGAACATATGCCAATGGTAAATAAGAATATCCATGACTGAAATTTTCAAAGTTCTCAGGAAACATTGATATTTTGCACAGTGCACTGTAATGGATTCGACTGCACAGTGATAGAACAAGTGAAGCAGATTATGCGAGTTTGACTAATGCCTCCTAGTGAGACCTCAAGGAACATCTTCATAACCTCAATTCATCTGATTACTGTCATCGGAATATTTATAAATGAGTGCGGGAAGCCTACGACATTGGGTACGCCCTTTTTATGTAATTTGCTCATTGTGATAAAAGATTGTTAAAGTTGCATAATTTAGCGTACCTCAAAGAATGGCAATAGTGGACCTCAGATCCCTGCCGATGATTCTGTGGTGATGCGCTGGAACAAATCAATTGGTTCAATGCAGCCAAGGTTTCTAAAAGCTCCACGGACCAACACATTCCATGTTGCTGTATTTGGATGTATACCTTCGTATAACATTTTTAGTAGGTACACCATGGCATCTTCCGTCCT
Source organism: Panicum virgatum (assembly GCF_016808335.1). Taxonomy (NCBI): domain Eukaryota; kingdom Viridiplantae; phylum Streptophyta; class Magnoliopsida; order Poales; family Poaceae; genus Panicum; species Panicum virgatum. The sequence goes on along the minus strand of NC_053138.1, from coordinate 8,990,415 downwards.
ATGCTGATTGCAAAGTTCTGCCATCAGAATAGTGTATGCAACTATGTTCCGAGGGCAGTTCACTGCACTCATCCCACCTAACATCCAAGCAGCCATCCTGATTTTCCCTTCCTTGCAGTAAGCATGAATCATTGCATTGAAGGTAAATGCATCTGGTTGGATTCCTTGAACTATCATTCTCCCCAGAAAAAGCATAGCTTCTCTGCTCATTTTCATCTGACAAAGACCACTTACTACAGTGTTGTATGTCACTAGACTCAACTCCATGCCATGGTTTCTCATCTCGATCACCAATTGAAGGGCGTCTTCACGGTTTCCCTCTCTAAAAAGACCATGAAGCAACTCATTATAGGTCCAATCATTTGGCGGGCATCCATGCCTTCTCATCTCATGGAACACACCTAGAGCTCTCCTTACTCTTCCACAGTCGCACAGGTTTCTGATCAACGTGTTGAAAGTCACTGTGTTAGGAAGACAATTTTCAAATAGCATCTTATCAATAAGATTCTCAGCCTGATCGAACATCAACTTCTTGCAAAACACATCCACCATGTTCGTGTAAACAACAACATTTGGCTTGCAACCAGCACCTGCCATGTCATTCCATATTGACAGGGCACCATCTAGGTCCCCAGCTTTGGAGAAACCATCAATAAGAGTGGAGTAGGTCCTCACATTAGGAAAACAGCCGTGTTTCTCCATGCCATTGAGAACAGACAATGCTCCCTTGAGATCACCAATGCTGCAGAGGCCACGGATGAGAACATTGTAAGATACCGTTGATGGTGCCCATCCTTCAGCCACCATCCATTTCCACATGCGGAGTGCATCATGGAAACATCCACTATCAAAGAGACCTTTCACCAACGCAGTGAATGTTGGGACATTTGGAGTGCATCCGGTGACCACCATCCTAGCCAGAATGGCGCATGCCATCCTCAGCTTCCTGGCCTTGCAGAACGCGTCGACTATAGTTGTGTACGTGATCACATTAGGCCGCAATCCCCTCTGAACCATCTCCTTGACAATCAAAAACACGTCCTGCATCCTGAATTCGCTGCACAGAGCTAGGACGACGGCATTGTATGAGGCGCACACCGGCGGTGCCACAGCCAGCACCTCTCTGGCCTCTTCCACTCTGCCATGCTTGCACAGCGCGGATACGATGGTGGCCTGGGTCACGTCGTCCGGGGGACACCCCTTACTGGCCATTTCGTCGAGCATCCTGCGGGCGGCCCCGACCCGGTTGTTCTGGCACAGCGCCTTGACCAGCAGGTTGTAGGTGAACACGTTGGGCTCGACGCCGTCCCTCTTCATGTTCTCGTAGACCGGCACGACGGCCGCGACCATGTTCTCCCGCAGAAGCGCGTCGATGAGGTGGTTGTAGAGCCGCGGCGCGGTGGGGCGCGCGCAGCCGAGGTCGTGGACCGCGCGGTAGAACGTCTTGAGCGCGCGGTCGGGCGCCCCCGCGCGGGCGAAGGCGCCGATGGCGGCGACGAGGGCGCCCTCGGTGCAGGGAACCCCGCGGAGCCGCATCTCCTGCAGCGCGAGCTGCACGCCGTCCACGTCGCCCGCCGCCGCGAGCCGCTTGACCGCCGCCTCGTGGGCTCTCGCAGCGCCCCCGGCGCCCGGCGCGGGAGGCGGACCAGCCCCCCGTGGAAGATCCTCTGCATGATTCCTCCGTGGGAGGCTAGAGTTCGCCGCCGCCGCGGAGAAGTGGCGGCTGCGGTGGCAGCAGAGCCGCCTGAGGAGGAGGCGGCATTTGATCGAACACATGGCACTCAGGTGAAGTCCGTTCGAATGAGCGGGGGCGTTTGGTTGGCGCGTTGCTGATGATATGGGGGTAATTTCGGAAATTCGATGAGTTCGGGTTCCTGCCGCGGGGATGGGTCGCGCACCGTTTCTGAGGAGGCCCTTATTTGGATCGACAAAGCGGGACAAATGGGCCGTCTCAATCAGAAAGATTCGGCCCAGTGTTCCACTCATGTAAGAACACTTCCATTCTCCATTTCTGTCTCACTAGTCACTAGTTTCCCTTTTTTTTCAAGATAATAATGGAATATAGATCTCTCCTACAATGACGCATAACTAGGATGGCCTGAGAAAAATAAAATTATGCAGGTATTAGTCAACTAAGATAATAATGGAATAATAAATAAATTATAGATCATTTTGATATTTAAATACATAGTTTTTATTTTTTATATCTAGACATAACGCATAACAAAAATTATGTATTTAGAAAAGTTGAAATAAATATATTATAAAGATGACATAGGGGTCGATTAGTCTATTACACACCCAACCTCAACTATGCCTGTACAACCAAGTTCGAAGCCATCTATCCTAGGTCAGATAGTCAATGAGCATTAAGCTCGACAGTCATGGTAGCCAGATCTAGTGCCATTACTTAACCAGTTCAAGTAAGTCTAACTCGCAAAGTGAGAGCCCGTAAACGCGTCTCACCGGCCGGTTCAGAAGCTTTGCCGTCCGCTTAGGAAGCAATGTCATGTGGCATTTACCACTAGAGCACTCAAAAAACACACGCACACACTGACACACATATCAAGGTATATTTCTCAGACCAAGGGCCTGTTTAGCTCCAGCGCAAAAAATTTTGCGTTGGAATCTTACTAATTTGAAGTACTAAATAAAGTCTATTTACAAAACTTTTTGCAAAGATGGGTTGTAAATCGTGAGACGAATCTAATGATGCTAATTAATCCATGATCAATCAATAATTAGCGGATGGTTACTGTAGCATCACTGTTGCAAATCATGGATTAAGTAGACTCATTAGATTCGTCTTGCAATTTACAGCCCATCTATGCAAAAAGTTTTATAAATAAACTTCATTTAGTACTCCATGCATGTGTCGAAATATTCGATGTGATGATTTTTTTTTTTTGCATTTACGGGGTTTATGAGGTAGAAACTAAACATGGTTCAAGTCAAACAGCGGAGATCTAGTGCTTTGTGTAGGTGCACTCATCTGCACAAGTCAACTCACTAGGCGTGTAGTGCTCGTCTTGGCCTGTTCTCTCACAAGTTGTCAATCTGGTCAGCAAGCAATGCCATGGCTGTGTTTAGTTCCAAAATTTCTTTCTCCAAACTTCACTATTCATCTACCACATCAAATTTTTTATCTCATGTATGGAGCATTAAATGTAGGTAAATAAAAAAACTAATTATATAGTTTTGATGTACATGACGAGACGAATTTTTTGAACCTAGTTAGATCATGGTAGGACAACAATTACCACAAACAAACGAAAAATACTACAGTGTGCTACAGTATCCAATATGACTCTTTTTACCATTATTTTACGGATCTAAATACAGCCCATGTGGAACTTTGCCATTACAACACTGAAAAAGTGCACACGGAGACGGGAGACAGAAACCTGTGGATCCGATCTGATCATCTGAATCGTATCTCATCTGATCGTCCAGCGACCTCTGGAACAAATACCTGGAGCATCCACACTACGCACAGTGGGCAGCAGATCTACAACCTGTATGCATCTTTCCTGGATCTCGCTGAACAGTCTGGACTCTGGAGTCTGAGCTGAGAATTTCCAGCTGCAGCATATGCTCCTGTGAATCTAAGCTCTTTAACATTCTGAACTGATACTTTTTTCAGTTAAGGCCAATGTGTTGCTGCATACAGATCTTAAGGTAATGACAAGATTCTCTCCTATGGGGTTCCACAGTAACTAAGGTGTATTCTTGTACAAGCATTTATTGCTTAACGCTACTTTTTTTCAACACATTGTGGAGCGCACATGAACAGCAGCCGGCCACAGCATATACCGGGCACCGCAAATCTCAGCAACAGACTAACACATGCAGCATTTGCACAGCACAAGGTGCATCAGATGAGCTTTCATTATTAAGCGCAAACCTTTATTATTGTAATCGGGCATACAGCTTGCTTTCCTTTCTAAGTGCCGTGACCAAAGGGCACGGCAGCCAACAGGTCCACTAGTTAGCGTACGACACAGGCGCACAACACACTAGGAGTTCATTTTTACAGCGAGGATGGCGCCTCGAGGAAGCGCGCTAACGGTCTCCGAAAATTTACATAACCCGGGTCAAGACAAGGCTTGAAAATGTGGCGAGTTTTGAGGCGCACTGTGGTGGCCACCATGTGCCATCATCGAGCCAACCTTCTCGCTTGGTTATGATTCAACAGCGTTGAGACCGCTTCTACATTACTGCAAAGGTTAAAGAAAACATTGGGATCAGCTTCAGATAAAGCATGATATGTAACATATACAGAGTTCGATGCTAAACAGAAAAGAAAAAAAATTGCAACAAGTATTCCCAGATATATATGCTAACAAAACAAGTTCACTTACTCCGGAGCTGCAGTGGTCACACTGGGCGGTCTCACAATAGAATGGTTCTTCTTGTAGAACCTGATGGAGATCAGGCTGCTATGTGCTCTAATTGATGATTCAGGAGATCCATGGAAGCTTACGGCTGAACCATGTCCTGAGAAAAAACCTACAAAATCCAGATGAGAAGCTTTGAGGAAATGTTTTCTGATGAACCAACTCTAGTATTACTATTATTTGGTTCCACTATCATTACACCTGGTTGAAGTTATCCTTTGCATCAACAAGCCATATTCTAAAATATTTATAGGGACAAAAGTTGGCAGTGTTGCAGAAGTTATATCAAGTGGCAACTGAAAGTTATTTGCTGACTATTTTTTCCAATCATGTCTCAAATTAGTTTCATATTCAAATCATATTATGAGGAGTAATAAAAGAAGAATCAAACATACAAAGCAAATAAAAGCACACGGTCTAGCCTTTTTAACATTACTGCAGGGCAGATGCCATCTGCTGAGAACATAAGCTAACAGAGTCCAGTACCCAGGCTATCCTAAAAGCGCAGGGCCATATAGAACTTATGAAGGTCTAATAATATATACTCTGGCAATTATGTCACTAAGTTTGCTAAAGTTTGACAGGATATTTAACTGTGAAGCAAATGCAGCAATTTTGCATTAGCAGCTATCAACATAGAAACAGAAAAAAAAATTCTAATTGACAAGGTTTGTCTGTGATTAATCAAGTTTTTTATTCATCATATGAACTTCTGTTCGTTACAAGCATGTCAAACAACAGTATCCCTAACATTGAACTAATTTGGCATACCTTGCCAGAGTATGACGACGCAGAAGATAATGGTAATGATCAGTGGGCATAAGTTGCCACCTGATGCCCCTTGTTTGGCATTCTTCATCTTCTTCAAAGCCTTCATTCTCTCAATCCTCGCCTTTTTCAACATTGCAAGCTCACTCAGTTCATTGAGGAGCTTTTGGTCAGAAACATCCAATGGTGTAGGTGTCAACGGCCTTGGTGGCCGTGGTGGCTTTTTTGACCGCTTCTTCTTTGCTTTCTCCCCTCCTGAACTGTCCAGAAGGCCCAGCTTCTCCTCCCCTTCAGACTTCCTGTCGTCTCCGTTTTTAGCAACAACATCTGAAGCAGGAGGGGAGCAATCCATGTGCTGATTCTTGTCATCCTTCAAACATCCATTGGCGCCCACGCAACCATTCCACACACCATTAGACGATGTTCTTCCGTGACCTACGGAGAAACTAGCATCCACACCATTGTTACGATTGCTTATTGCAGTGCCATTGCCACTCTCCAGGTCGACCAAAGCATCCTGATCATCCTTAACCTCCATCAGCACTGCAAAAACTTGTGTACTTGGATCTAAAACATCAATAGCAAAAACTCTCTTATACTAGGAATCACGAATCAGAGTTCCCCTCCGTCAATCAGGAGAAATCAATCAGGAGAAATCGCCTCTGAAATACCAGCTACCTGTGGAGATAAGTTAGGCACAAATTAGGTCACTCCCGTTAAAAAGTCTAAATCAGGGGATAGGTGTAACCAAAGAATGAATCAAACAAGAAACAGTTTCAAACTTCCCTACCTGAATTACCAAACCAAAACACCCGACGGATTCCTAGAAAGCCTAACCATTACAAGAAAATCACACATGTAACGCGTGTTAGGACTCATGGACCGAGGGCAGCAAAATAAAGGAGGTTGCTTCCTAACAAGAGGTGGTACAAAGAGAGAAAACAGGCTGCCTAAATTAAGCAGAAGCGCAGGAGGGAAACACGCAAAGGTGGCAACCTTTATCCTCGTTTAACGCCACAAGCAAGGCCGTTACAGTCGTTCTCCCTCCCCTCTCCCTTCCACACGAGGCTTTGCAAGCAAACAAAGCATGGCATTGCTTACACATGGCAATCTCTCCTGTTTGCATTTTTTTAAGAAAAAAAGTTGCTCAGCTAGGCAAGCAGGGGCATCCAAACTAACAACTCCTGATCGCAAGAGACGTCCCATTTGGAGCAATGGAAACCTCATTTTGGCCGTGGCAGAAAGGGAACGCTATTTCTTACCCAGACTACTCTAAAAAAGGAGGCCAAACCATCACCATTTCGAGTCAGGCACAACTCCAAATGAGAAAACAGGAGGGCGCAACCAAATCATCCACCGAAACAGGGCATGGACAAACCAAGCAGGCACATAAGAACTCATCACCAGTCAGAAAACAAACTAATATTCTTTTCGTTACACCTAAACTGAACGGCAGTTAGAAAGCATGGGGAAAGGGGAAAAAAGGGGGGGAAAGGAAACAAAATACTTTGATTTGGCACATGAAGCGTTAGGTGACCAAACAGAACAGGAAGAATCCTTCGAATTTGCTGGACAATTGGCAGCCACAGCATGCAGAAATGACGAGGGGAAGAGGACACGCAGTAGGACGAGGTCAGGTACGGCCTACGGTCAAGCTCGCCGCTCCGCCGAGCTTATCCTGTAACAGGAATCCGACACGGAAAAAGACAAGCGAACACGCGCAATGCGGAGAGGGGAGCCGACCCCGCACGAATTTCTGGCGGAGGCTGTTGGAGGGGAGGGGAAATGCAGGAAAATCCCCTGTCTGTAAAAACAAAAACAAAAAAAAATCCTAGAGGAGGTAGGCTCCCAGGAAGACCGCGATTCCATCAAAATTGCAGCTTTTGGGCTCACGGCCTCGCGCATACACCACCCCGGCAAGAAGGGGATAAAACCACACACTCTCTACCGGAATCACGCCCCCAAATCCCCTAAATTCCTCAAAAATCACACCTTTCCCCCATATAAACAACGAACAGCAGAGAAATCCGAACAGAGGAAACGGTAACAGCAGGAGCCCCACCTACAGAGCTGCAGCGGCCACGGCGCGCCCTCCCATGGCGATCCCCCCGCCGAATCGAGAACTCCCCGGCCTGCGCGGTCACCGAACCCGGGGAGGAAAGGGCGGCGACTCGCGAACCCACGCGTGAGCAACGGGAGGAGAGGGGGGAGAGGGGAGGGAGAGAGTGCTTGGGGATCGGGGGAGGGGGGAGGAAGGCAGAGTGGGGGTGTGTGGGGTCCCGTGCGTCCCGGGGCAGGGCTTGGGTTGGGTTGCGCCGTGTTGGGTTAGCCTCGCGAGAATTTTGACGAATTGCGTGAAGTATTAAATAAAATTTATTTGTGAAATTTTTTTATGGATGAGTATAATTTTCCAAGACGAATATAATAAAACAAGTTTAACTATGATTGGTTACAGTGATGCTACAATAACCATGTCTAATTATTTTCAAATCATGCGGTCAAATGTCTCGTTAGCTACAGTAACTGCTACGATACTATAGTTGTGCAGATTGTTTTGTAATTAGATTTTATTTAATATCTTTAATTAATAGTCAAAGTGATGAAAAGTTTTTATGAAAATTTTCTCAAAGAACAACCAAACACGGCTTTGAAGCATACAGATTTGCCCGCCGGCTACCTCGGGGATCACGCGGTATTTAATCCCGTTCCTCGTGCAGAACCCATCGCCGGCTGTCGGATCGCCAAATGAATGATCCGCACCGTGATCGTGCTGGTGCTTCATTTTTGCCTCCTCTTCTTTTTCTGTCCTCTTAAATTTAGCTGACTGATCTCCGGGAGGAGAAAAAGACTTCCTTTGTCCTCACACCGAATATCCACTTTTGGTTCTCCCTGTATTTTGGTGATGGTTAGCCTGCTTTCTCTCGATTTTTTTAATTTCTTTCTCTCGAATTTTAGTAGAGCTACTTTTTGCCAACTTTTTTTTTTTTTGCTTCGATTAGAAATGGGACAAGCCATCTAATAAGAGCGTGACTGGCCTTTCTTAAGAACCACAATTAAGTCAAACATTTGGCATTGTCGACGAGGTCAAACTTAAAATTTGTGTTATACCAAATAAGACTATTTATACTTGGAATTTAGAGGTTGCTAGCCAAAATAGAAAAATGTTTGACTAAGGATAAACAAAATTCATGTGTATTATTTTTTGCTGATAAATTCATGCATATTTTTTATCAATGGGCATTGATCATACAAGTACAATTCAGGAGCTGTTTGGGAGGGCTTCTCTGGTTCTCCCAAAACTTCATTTTTACCTCAATGACAAAACAAATTCACACTACAGTATTTTAAATTTGCGTAAAATAGTTGAAGTCGAAGCCAGTAAAAATCCTCCTAAATTTGAACCTCATTCTCTAAAATATGGCTACGAATTGAGGTGTAGATATATTATGGCAAACGAGACCTGCTTAGAATTTTACCTCGCCGTTTTGGGTAAACAAGCACTACTGGTAGCAGGATTTGCTCGATGACGTTCATAGTGCTGGAGTCCAAAAAAGCGCAAAAGATTGCTAGCTGGTTGGTTTTTCTTTAATCACAAAGCCCAAGGTTTTGCTGAACCCCTGTCACAGAGCCCACGGAGAAAGGGAATCGAAGACCTTAGACGTGCATGTCGGTCTCGACGCCGCTCTCCGCCGGCGTCAGCTAGCCAGCTGCTTCCAATTGACAAAAACCAAAAAATACTCTGTGTTATTTTAAGGCGATTGACGCAGACTTGCAAGGAAAACGTCCTTGGACTTAAAAATTGAAATATCCTAGACAATTGTAGTAATGCAGTAAGGTGTTCAGACCCTAACAGGTGCAGCTCTAATATAATTAAGATCTTCTCCCCTCCTTCGAAAAAATAAGTTATTTTTGGTTCAAATTTTATTAAATTTCTTTTCTATTTAGTATATGCACATAACAATTAATTAGTGTAAAATGTGGCTACTAGATGTGGGCAGTAAAATTATTTTACTTTCTTTATAATTTATATAATATTCTATTTTTGGTGGAGGGAGTACTTGGCATCGGTATTATCATCTAGATAATGCTGAACAAATTAACTTTATCATGTTGCCCCCAAAGTGAATTCTGCTATAGACTAGCACTTGGGATACTGATGTAGTGCGGCATCACTGGAGCTACCCTCAGGATAGGGAAAGTGCAGGAGCAGCTTCATTCTCACCATTCATTGGTGGGGTCTGCACAAGATTTTTTTAAAAACTCGTGTGGGGTCTGAGTGTGGACATGGTCAGGACAGGAGAGATAAACCAGGGTCTGCTGGTAGATGCTGGCCAGCTCAAGAAAGGAGCAGTCGCAGTGAGTGCTACACCTGTCCTCCCTACGTGCCAAGCACAAGGGTAAGGACCCTGACCAACCGACGGAAAGGATATTGTTCTCCTAGCAAGACCTTCTCCTTCGTAAATACTAGTATTGTTCTAGCAAGACCGTTTTCTCATTAATAATTTTCTTGTAGCAATTCTTGAAGCCGACCTCACCCCTTTGATCTTGATAGCAGAGTTGTTAAAAGTACAGTATCTTTCAGGTATTTTACATTACCAACTTTTCATAAAAAAAATACACTACCAAGGCCACCGGTCCATTGTTGTGCCTTATTAAATACGGCTTTCGTGAATGTGCTTTTGGAAGATTTTTGGACACCTCGCGGTGATGAACGCGGCGGCAGCGGTCGAGCGTGATGACCGGGACAAAAGCGTCGCGCTGGCAGATTTGGATGTGCTTTTTCTTCTCTCTCTCTCTCTATATTGCTGGGCGGGCAGGGGACCGGTGGATTGATGATGATCCTCTCCATCTCGCAGTGGGCCACGCCACACGTGTTGCTGCTGCCCCCGTCTTGGAGTGGAGGCCGCGCGCCCGCCCGCGCCTGCGTCGGCGTCGACGTCGGCGGCGAAGCGTCGGGAGCCCAGGCCCCAGGGTCCTCGAGTGCCAGCCACTAGCGTCATGTTTGCCGTGGACTGGAAGCCCTCACTCGCAGGGCCCCTGCTCACTCGCTGTATGACTGTATGCCCGTCTTCTCCTGTTCTCCATCGCCCATCGGTGTGTGCGTGCGTCGATGCGTCATACTCCCTCCGCATAGAATCTAAATGACATTTTGGACAAGATTTAAGTTAAATATTGGAAATATAAATTATGAATAACTTTGTGGGATCGAAGCCGGCGACCAGAGGGGGGAGTGAATGGGAGCCGATCAAAATTTCTTCCGAAATTGAAACCATCGGCCTATATCCCGAAAATCACCCGAACCCTCAAGCGTTCTCGCCAAAGTTTGGAATAGCTATGGAAAAGCTAAACCAACACAAAAGACCTCGAACGAGCGAGCGAAACCACAAAGCAAATCGGAAGCGAATTGGAAAATCTGCAGCACTGATCTGCCAGGACCGGTCTGACCGGTGCGCTGTACCGGTCTGACTGGTGCGCTGTACCGGTCTGACCAGTCGTGCCTACCGGTCTGACCGGTAGCACCCAGAAAACCCCCGAGAAAATTGATTCAAACGGTGAATCCTGAGCAAACGACCACGAAATCCGACGAAACTTGGGGGATTGCTTCGCCCCTACCCCGTGAGCATATCCCCAAAAGATCTCGCCCCAAGGATCAACGAATCGTGAGAATTATGGGGAAGATCAAAAGGGATTGGGGTTTTCTCAAACACTCAAGAACTCGAATTCGAACACGCCAGTGATTCCAGAGGGTTTAGATCAGAGTTGGGAGCACGAGAATCACAGCAAAGAACTCAAGGCCTCCTCTCAATCAAGTGTGCCAAAAAAGAAATCGAAAATCCATTGCACAAGGCACAAAACCAGGGGATTGAATCAAATCAAAAGCCCAGAGGGCACGAGGAGGATAGGGCCTCCTTTCCCAATCAAATCTCTTACAAGGTTTCAACAATCCATGGACAAAATGAACTCAAACGAGAGGAACAGAGGGAGGGAGACGCAGGGGCGGCGGCCTGGAGAAACAGAGAGTCCACGAACAGATTACAAAAGCCGCCATTAACCTAACACAAGTGAAGGGGTATTTATACCCACGGGACCGGTCAGACCGGTACGCTGGACCGGTCAGACCGGTTGGTTAGACCGGTCAGACCGGTGCCAGGGACCGGTCAGACCGGTTGGCCTGCAGCACCCCCTGTACAACGATCTCATCCGACGGCCGAGATTCTTTCTTCGAAACGAAGTCTTCTCCGCGATGCCGCCGTCTTGATGAAGATCCAGTCCGCGGTTTTGGAGGGTCCGCGAAACTCGGGTAGGTGGCCGGTTTTGAGAAAACCGCCAAAACCTCACGCGCGGGAAGATTCCCACCTCCACGCCGTGGCCCTAGACGCCGTTCCCGCCTCGGCCTTCTGACGGCCCTAGATGCCGCCCGACGCCCGTCACCTCCTCGCCCGCAGCGAGGCCCTAGACGCCGTCGACGCCCGTCGTCTCCGTCAGTCCCGAGACCGACGCCCGTGCCTCCACGACTTGGCGTCTTCAACCGCCGTCCGCCTCCTTGGTTTTGTGGCGCAAACCAAGAAACCCGCCTTCCGTCGCCGCTTGCGCCCTCGATCCAGGAGTGGACGCCACAGCTGCCGCCCGGTCCGAGCTCCGGTCCTGGCTGCCCTTCACCGCCGTCCACCGCACGGTCCATCGGCCACAGCACCTCCACGGCAGCTCCCCGTCGACACTAGACGCCCGTGTACCTGTAATCCAAAGACCAAGCGCACGATCACACCGCACGGTTGACAATTCACTCATCACAGGTAGGATAGAGTACTCTCGTTCCTCAATCTCCCCCTTGATGAGTGCATTGTCAACACACCACAAACGAATCAAGAGAAGTGAAAAGAAGAGAAGCAAGAAAGCGAAGAACCCAAGCAAGTGACAAAAAGCTCAGAAAGGCAAGAACAGTCACTTACTCAAGCACAGATCGATCCCCTAAGACAAGGGCAACGGCTCGACGCAATCGATTAAAAGCCAAAACATGACTCCTCAAAGACAGAGGTAACGCTCGACGCAGTCATGCAAGCAGCAGAGGGAAAACGAGAAAACCAGGAGCCAAAACCAAAGCAGAAACTCCACAAGCAAAGTTTTTCCCTCTCACATGTGCAACTCTCCCAAAATGATGCACTCTCAAAGCCCTGTGCACAACAAGTTTTTCAAAAATCAAACAAGTCTCCCCCTTGTTCGATCACTTCTCTCAAAAATTCTCCCCCTTGTTGGCACATGCACACATCAAGTCTAAAAAGACCTAAAGCTCCCCTGAAGCTGAGACTCCCCTTAAACAGATGCTATGCAATGAATGCAATGCAGGAGGTGTAAGTGAAAGCATTCAGGGATACAAGGATATGAACAACATCTAGTCACAAGCACGTGTGCATCCAAAAACAAGACCTGCATCTAGCTCAACAGGGTATATCATATCAGTCTAGAGCTAGACAAGTTCAGTTTATGAGAAATAAAAGCATCACCCATGATCTAGCACTAACAAGTAGGGAATGAAAAACAGTGCTACTCAAACTCATACAGGTGAGCCAAAACAGCCAAAACAAGTTGCCAACATTCCTTTTTCAATCAACTTTATCTCAATCAATTTTATCTCAATCAACACAAGCATGAGAGGAACTGAACAAAGCACACACCCTGAGCTAGCAAGAGTCATGACAATATGAAAACCACAAAAACTAGCATACAGAGTGGCTAGTCCACCATAGCACAAGTACAGACCTAGCAAGCAGAGCAAGTATGAGATAAAGAATCTACAACAAGTCACAAGCAGAAAGTGTACAAAGAACTCAAAGAGCAAACTCAAATGTACATATGATACACAAACCACCACGGACTATCCACCAGCCTTGGAGAACCATCAAGTCTTGATCAAACCTGCATAAGACTAAGATCCATGGAGCACTTGTTCTCCAGGCCTCCAACCTGCATCACCATCGAGACAAAGGAGGAGCAAACGTCTCGACACTGGGGTTAGCAAAGTGAGAAGCAAACCAGTGACGAGCCATTTGCTCTACAGAAGGGTAACCAAAGTCAGGCAAAACGTATCCCCTGTCCCGTCTACTGCGAGGCTGACGATCACCACCGCGAGGAAAGCGTGGAGTCTCAAAACCTCCTCCAAAGCCTCGGTCCCGTGGTCCATAGCCGTACTGAAAACGACCAGGAGCACGACCGGCAAAGCGACCACCTGCTGGAGCACGGTAACCACCACCGCCTCCCTGACCTACACCTACATGGAGCGCCCTAGCATCTCGCCTATCACCACGCCGAGAAGGATCATGCACCCGAGCAGAGTACATGTCCGCGTTCAGTCTCTCCTGCTCTCTCCTCACAGCCCGCTTCCTCCTGAAGCAAAACTCCTCCAGGTGACCTTCCCTGTCACAGAACTCGCAGTGGTACCTCACCTCACGCTTGGGAGGTGGAGGCCTAGCCTGCGGACGGGGAGGAGCGGCCCTCTTCTTCTGGGCAACCTGGGTTGTGGCAGCAGGGAGCGTGTCGAGGGAGTTCCTCAGCTCATTGGGCTTTGGAACCCAAACCTGCTTCTGCGGAGGTGCTTTCGGTGGTTCTTTAAGCACACCATCCGCGGGGTCAACAAGCGAAGGCTGCGTGCTCGTGCTAGCAGTGTTTCCAGCAGCCTTGCCAATCTTACCGTACAACTTGTCAAAGTCTGACTTCGTGTATGTGTAACCGACCCCAAAGCCATCACCACGCTTGAACTGCTTAATCATCATGCCCAACTGCGGCTCACTGCTAGAGACCCAACTCAGAATCGCCCTAAGATAGGTATTCTCATTCTCCAGGTTGGCTTTCTCTACTGCAAGACTATCTAAATCAGCAATCAAACCAGGGCAAACAGAGCAGTCAATAGGTGGGCTAGACTCTACGACCTTAGTCTTTCCAAAAGACTTGATCAAAGCGTTCTTCTCCTCTAGCTCCAACCTAAGCGTGGGACAAAGCTTACAAGCGCCAAGCAAAGCAGGCCTAGATCTAAACTCCTCTAGTTCACAAACAACAGTAGCAAACTTGGACTGCAAAGAAGCTAGATCTGACTTGAAGATAGGACACTCATCGCATTCAAGCACATCACTAACAATGGGAGCGTCCTTGACAAGTTCAAGCTCATGCTTGACCTTGGCTAGCTCGTGAGACACGTCAGAAAGCGAAGTCTTAGCAACATCTAAGTTCGCGACGTTCTCATCATGCTTGGCACGGAGAGCAACAAGATCATTCATGTGAGATATGCAGCCAGCGCACTCATCGTCACTAGACTTCTCCCTAGCACAAGCCAGCTCAGCCCTAAGCTTTCTACGCTCTCTAGCTGCTTCCTTAAGCAGCCTCTTCTTGTTGTCGAGAGCGGCGTACAACTCCCTAACCTCTGTATCAAGCAGGTCGATCGTGGAGTTTACCTCTGAATCGCTCTCGGATCCAGGAGAAGAGCCGGAGTGCGTCGGTGTAGCGTGTCCACCCGAAGACGCACGAGCACCATTGGCTTCGCCCGCCATGGTGCAGAAGCTCTTGCGCCGACCGGCCGCCAAGCAAAGGCCAATGAAGCCGGTGGCTTCCTTGTCCCGCTTCTTCTTCTTCTTGTCGTCGTCGTCGGAGGTCGGTGAAGAAGAGCGGTCGGTGTCGGAGCTCTTGTCGAGGTCGCTGAGCTGCGCCAGGAAGGCCTTCTCCCGCTTCTTGGCCTTGTACTGGAAGCGCTTCTTGAGCGACTCCTTGTCGAAGCGTCCTCCCCGGTCACGACTGCGGTGCTTGTGGCGCCGACGCTCCTTGTTGGAGCCTCCCTCGTCGCGGTCGCGGTGGCGGTAGTAGTTGAAGGAGTTGTTCTGGCCACCGTCGGACTTCTTGGGGCAATCGGCGACGAAGTGGTTCAGATCGCCGCAGTTGTAGCACCCGGGGTTCTTCTTCCTCTGCCTGTTGTGGTAGACGCGCTGGAACTTGCTGATGAGGAGGCACAAGTCGTCATCGCCCAGCGTCTCCAGCTGCTCATCTGAGACAGAAGGCAAAGAGCCAAGAGAAAAGCCAAGAGCAGAGTTAGCGTTAGAGCTCGATCCACCTGGGCCAGTCACAAGAGCGACGCTCTTGGAAGGAGGGGCACCATTGAGCTTGGCTCGTGTCTGGTTATCCACCTCCGTGGCCTTGAGCTTGCTGAAAAGCTCGTTCACCGTCAGAGTCTCATAGCCAGCAGACTCAATGATGGTGTTCACCTTGAGATCCCACACAGAGCGATCAAGTGCGTAAAGCAACTTAAGGGCCTTCTCGTGCTCTGTGTACTCAAGGGCACCAGCAGATCTGTTCGCATTGACCTTGTTCACAATCGACTGAAAACGACTGAACATCAGGTCAATGCTCTCACCCGGCTCCTGTGTGAAGTTCTCTGTAACACCTCCGGTGTTTAGCACTGTTTAAACATGCCATTAACATCAAATGACACGTTAAACCCTCCCCCAACTTCTCAATTACTGCAAAGCCGAAATTCAGTTTAAACACGCCAAAAAGTCAACCCTCACACTTTTGCTCAAATGAACTCTTGCCCAAAACGAAAGTCGTAGCGTTGGACAAAACAAACAACTTTCGTGTTCAAAGTTTTTCAAGTTCTAACATGAAAATTTGAATTAACCCCGAAAAACAAGCGGGATCATTAAACTTGAATTCAAATTTTGAACTTCCAAACCATCGCTCAAATGAAGTTTTGCCTGAAAGGAAAGTTGTAGGAAATTTAATTTTGAACAACTTTCGTGTTCAAAATTTTTCGAGTTTCAATTGAAAATTTTGAGTTTTTGCTAAGTCAAACAGTGGACTTTCTTTTCTCTCTCTCCACTCCCTTTTCCTCTCTCCTCTCTCTCTCCCTCGCTGACTCCCCCTCGCTGCGCGCGCAGGCGTCCAGGCATGCCGCGCGTGCGCCCGCTGCCGCGCTGCGCCGCTACACGCTCCCGCTCGCTGCCCTGCTGCCTGGCCGCGCGCCGCTGACCCCCTCCCCGCTCGAGTGCGCACGCCCGCACGGCGCTGACCTCCCCCCCCATCCCGTCACGCCTGCCATCGTTGAGCGCGCCGCGACACGCGCTCGGCGACGCGCCGCGACGCCGCCGTGGCACCCCAACGGGCCGGCCGTGCCTCTGCCGCCGCACGCCACCCCGCCATCATCGCCCCGCCCCCGCTGCGTCACTGCCCCGCTGCTGCCTTGCCGCACGGCCACGCCGCCGCGCCTTAAACGCGCACGCAGAGCGCCACGCCACCCTCACCGCCGACGCCCTGCTTCCCCCGCGCGGGCGCCTAGTCCCCTCCTCGCGCCCTCATTTCGCCATTTAGCTCGCGCCGCGCGTGTGCCCGCTCGCCCACACCCCATTCCCCACGTCCACACCCACCCCTTCGCCTAGAACGGCCAGCGCCGCCGCGCCACTGCGCAGCGCCGCCGCGCCCCCTTTCCCGCCCGCCGAGCTACGGCTCTCGTGGAGAGCCCAGCTCACCCCTCCTCCACCCCCACCGAGCACCCCGCGAGCTCCATTTCACCCCCAGGCAACTCCCAGGCCCGCCCATCTCCGCCCGGAGCCTCCCAGTGCCGCGGAACGCCGCCGCCCACGCCATTGCCGCCGCCGAGCACCCCCTCACCGCGGAGCCCCTTCCCCGCCCTTCCCCGACTCCAATCGACCCCGGAGCTAGCTTCCTCATGGCGCCGTGAAGCTCCCCGGCCTGCTCTTGCCCCTCCTCTCGCACCGGAGCGCCGCCGCCCGCTGCAGCCGCCGCCGCCGCTCCCTGGGTGCCGCCGCCGAACCTGCTCCGGCCACCCCCGTCGACCACATCACCTCCCCCTAGGTAGAGCTCGGTGAGCTCTCACCCCTGGACCCCCTCCCCGCCGCCGGCGAGCCCCTCCTCGCCGGGAAACGCGCCGCCGCCGCCTCCCCTGTCTCCTACCTCCGGCCAGGGACCCCGGCGCAAATTGTTTTAGGTTTCCAGGGGGTTAAGTGAAAGATCCAGGGGTCCCTTTGCAAATCTGAGTTTATGTTTTCTAATTTTTCCAGTGAACTTGTAAATTCGTTTAAAAATCGTAGAAAAATCAGAAAAATTCAAACTCAACTGTTCTGGAATCTTTGAGAAGAGATCTACAACTTTTGTTACATGCACTTTTTCATTTGCTCAATAGTTTTTACTTCATTTAAAATACAAAGGAAATGTGCTTTATATTAGATCTCCAGTTACAAGCATGTATTGTTAGCCATTTTTGGTCAGTAGGGTACATGTTATATGTATAACCTTGTGTAAAAGTTTCATAGACTTTTGACATGGCTAGCTATCGGTTTATTAAAACTCGCTTTATGCCTTGTTTAAAATAGTTTGTTTGTACCTACTGTTTAACTTAGTTTACTGAGCTCAAACTTTTACAGTACCTTTAACTTGATGTTTTGTTGCTGTACAAAAATTTTGAGAAATTTTAGATGGGTGGAACCTGTCCAACTAATTAATAGTATAGATATTTACACTAAATCCAGAAAAATAGTTTCTTTGCATAGAAAAATCTGATAATTTTTCTAAGGGATGAAATTGAGTTTATAACCATTCTGGTAAAATATGAGACTATGTAACTTGCTAGAACAGTCTGTAGAAATTAATTTTTGATCCATGCAGCATTACTTTGTGCTATTTTTCATGCCCTGTAAAATGCTTAGTTAATTGTGAAAAATTTATGGCAGGCTTATCTTTAGGTATAAAACCTTCAGTTAAAATTTCATTACCAGTACTTGCATAGTTTGACCTGTAAAATTCATTTTTGTTTCCAGCAGTAGCTGTTTGTTTTATTTTTCGTGGTAAATAGGCTGCATAAAATGGGCTGAAAATTTCACAGTAGGCAAGTTATTTAGATATGTATCATACATAAAAATTTCAAACCCAGAATCTCTGTTTAACATTATTTATGATAAGGACATGCTTAACCTAGCAATAAATAAGAAAAATCTTTCTTTTGCTGCATAGGGATAAAAGAGACAACCCATCCGAGTTACTTTGTGGAGTCAGTATAATGATTATTACTCTATAAAGGGTTGCCCAAACAATGTAGCAGAATATTTTATAAATCGTCTTGAGTTGCGTTGAATTACGGCTCTTTAGTGAAGAATTAATTAAATCGTATCACTAAAATAACTCACGCATATGCATTTCATATAGATTCGACTACTCTCCCTGACGGTTCATACGAGTTGGTGCCGGAGTCCGAGAGTGAGCCGCGTGAAGCTCAAGTGAACCTAACTGAAGTCACTGAAGATCCGAACCGAGTTTCGGAAGAGCCCACAGCTAGTTACGCTCAGGAAGGCAAGCCCCGGAGCATGTCCTACCTATTTTGTTATTTATGCAACTATCTGTATTCCTGGTTATTGTGCATTTAAGTTGCAGGAATTGATTGGAACCTTAGTTGCATGATCCTAGGTACCTATGCTTGAACACTAGTATGTGTAGGTCGCTAGTTGGCTATGCTAATGATTCGGTAGAAGTCGAGTGATTTCCTGTCACTCGCGAGCTCATAGGAGTTGAATGCTTACTACACACTGCAATATAAGGTTTACGGGCGGGGTTGTTGTACTTGTGATACCCCGTCTGTTTAGTGAAAATGGATAAGGCCGCGGTGTGTGGTAGTGGTGGTTAAGCGTTTGAACGTACTAACCACATGCCGAGAATATGGTAATCGGTAAGCTTAAGTACCTGATGGAACCGGCCGTGGAACATACTCCCCACTGTCTGGTCTATGGTCACGCACGGGTGCAGGGCACCCTAGGACGGTGGGCCTGTTTCATGCCCGGGGAAAAAGGGGAAAAGTCGCGTGGGTGATTGCATTCCCCATGCGTGTGTTTAGGTCTGCCTGGCCAGGTTAACAAATTCGATTCGAATCGTCCGTCTCTCACGGATATTGAGACTGCTTAACCCTTTTACCACATAGAGTAAGAAGTGGAACCATGATGATGAGAAATTTGGTTGATTGATGAAAAATAATTGCTTTCCACCATGTATGCTTTAGGATAGATGCTAATGTAGAATGGTTAATCATAATAGAACTTGAAAGCTAAAATCGGAAAATAAGGACTCACTGCTATTCGGCAAAGACAAACCCCTCAAGCCAAAAGCCTTGCATGTCTAGTTAGAGGGTTAGTTATATCCTAGTCGGGTAAGCCTTGCGGAGTATTAGTATACTCAGCCTTGCTTGTGGCTCAATTTTTGTTTCAGGTAATACTTTTGAGGACATGATTGCTAGCTTGACTTGGCCGTGTACCTTACCCCCTGGTTGGTCGGTGGAGTGGGATACGACTCCGGCCAACGATGGCAATGCTGAGTGATGTCATGTACGGGCTTCATCATGACATCATGTATCGTCGTTTAGAACTCGTTTTATTTCCGCTGCAATGAACTCTGAACTACTTTCATTTCGAATTTCAAGTACCTTTCAAAGACTTCGAACTTGGTTTGTAATAATTAAGTTAAGACCCTGTAATGTAATATATTTGTGAAATGTTGTACTCTCTGGACTCACCTTCGTGTGGGTTACATGTAAGCTTTGGGTTCGATCGACGCTTAGGTGGATTCTTCGGGACTTTACCCGACAGCACTGCCGAATTACTCCGTTTGAAGTGCGTGTTAGCCGGGATTGTCTTTAAGATGATGGTTAGCGCACTTGAGCCGGATTAATTAGGGCGGTACTGCCACATTCTCGTACTCATGCCAGTGAGTCTCGAACAGTCTGGCCTTCACCTGAGGTGTACCCTCGTGGTAGTTCTCAAGACACGTCCAAATCTTGTGGGCTTCCTGAAAACCCTGGACGCGTGAGAACTCCGCACGAGAAACGCCAGCGAACAAGGCATTGACAGCCTTGGCGTTAGCCTCTTGCTGGGTCACCTGAAGAGGCGTGGTCCGAACAGCCAGCACCTCGTAGAGCTGGTTCGTGGTAATCTCCCAGACATCGGCTCCCATGCTCTGCAGGAAGGCTCTCATGCGAACCTTCCAGTAGGCATAATCCTCGCCGGAAAACACCGGCATCTTACCAAGACTCGCCATGGTCGTCGAGTGGTTTTCGAACCGGTTAAGGTACTGAAAACCTCAACCGAGCTCTGATACCAATTGTGGGACCGAAGCCGGCGACCAGAGGGGGGGTGAATGGGAGCCGATCAAAATTTCTTCCGAAATTCAAACCATCGGCCTATATCCCGAAAATCACCCGAACCCTCAAGCGTTCTAGCCAAAGTTTGGAATAGCTATGGAAAAGCTAAACCAACACAAAAGACCTCGAACGAGCGAGCGAAACCACAAAGCAAATCGGAAGCGAATTGGAAAATCTGCAGCACTGATCTGCCAGGACCGGTCTGACCGGTGCGCCGGACCGGTCTGACCGGTGCGCTGTACCGGTCTGACCGGTCGTGCCTACCGGTCTGACCGGTAGCACCCAGAAAACCCCCGAGAAAATTGATTCAAACGGTGAATCCTGAGCAAACGACCACGAAATCCGACGAAACTTGGGGGATTGCTTCGCCCCTACCCCGTGAGCATATCCCCAAAAGATCTCGCCCCAAGGATCAACGAATCGTGAGAATTATGGGGAAGATCAAAAGGGATTGGGGTTTTCTCAAACACTCAAGAACTCGAATTCGAACACGCCAGTGATTCCAGAGGGTTTAGATCAGAGTTGGGAGCACGGGAATCACAGCAAAGAACTCAAGGCCTCCTCTCAATCAAGTGTGCCAAAAAAGAAATCGAAAATCCATTGCACAAGGCACAAAACCAGGGGATTGAATCAAATCAAAAGCCCAGAGGGCACGAGGAGGATAGGGCCTCCTTTCCCAATCAAATCCCTTACAAGGTTTCAACAATCCATGGACAAAATCAACTCAAACGAGAGGAACAGAGGGAGGGAGACGCAGGGGCGGCGGCCTGGAGAAACAGAGAGTCCACGAACAGATTACAAAAGCCGCCATTAACCTAACACAAGTGAAGGGGTATTTATACCCACGGGACCGGTCAGACCGGTACGCTGGACCGGTCAGACCGGTTAGTTAGACCGGTCAGACCGGTGCCAGGGACCGGTCAGACCGGTTGGCCTGCAGCACCCCCTGTACAACGATCTCATCCGACGGCCGAGGTTCTTTCTTCGAAACGAAGTCTTCTCCGCGATGCCGCCGTCTTGATGAAGATCCAGTCCGCGGTTTTGGAGGATCCGCGAAACCTGGGTAGGTGGCCGGTTTTGAGAAAACCGCCAAAACCTCACGCGCGGGAAGATTCCCGCCTCCACGCCGTGGCCCTAGACGCCGTTCCCGCATCGGCCTTCTGACGGCCCTAGACGCCGCCCGACGCCCGTCACCTCCTCGCCCGCAGCGAGGCCCTAGACGCCGTCGACGCCCGTCGCCTCCGTCAGTCCCGAGACCGACGCCTGTGCCTCCACGACTTGGCGTCTTCAACCGCCGTCTGCCTCCTTGGTTTTGTGGCGCAAACCAAGAAACCCCTTTGGTCGCCGGCTTCGGTCCCACAAACTTTTAATTTTTTTAGTTTGAAAAAGTAAAAATTATATGAATAGATTTATCTTTAAAAATATTTTTATAAATATATATATATCACTTTTTAACAAATATTTTTATAAAAATAAGCAATCAAAGTTATGCTTTAAAGACCGTATCGCTGTCCTAAATATCATCTATTTACTATATAGAGGGAGTACTCTCTCGATTTATATCTCTGGATAGATTGGAGAATAAATTGGATCGCCAGTGTTTGTTTCTCCATGGAAAAAGCATGATTAGACCATCGCCTATTCGCCTTTTCTGTGTGGCACCATCGACCTGTTTAGTTGCTACTCCTACTCAACTTCTTTTTTTAGAGGAACTCCTGCACAACTTCTTTTTTTTTTGTGTGTCCTGCACAACTTGATGTGGGCTGTGGAGCAGTACAACACTGATTCGTGGCCCAAAGTGCTACAGGCCATGGGCATGGGCCTTGGGCAAGTGTTTCTTCCTTACAGCTTTGTTTGGAATACTAGATAGAACGATTTTTCGATATACTAATAACACCAATTTAACATTTGCGTACATAAACATGCTGCTGCTTCACGAATGACGAGCATAATGCCAAAAGCTATGTTGTTTGACGATCCTTAGCAATTCAAGTTAACTAGGTGGGCGGCTAGAATGACACAAAAATGAAAAGGAAAAAAAAAAGAGGAATGATCACCACTGCTGGAATGCACCCTTGCACGATAGCTATTAATCAATCAAATGGATGGCCATAATGAAATGCAGAACAAAACCCAAAAAAAAAAATCACTCTCCTTTCTACAACAATGTTGCGGACCACGGGAAGGCGAAGCTACATCGTACAGATAGACCACAGACATGCAAATTACTGCTCTGTGCGAAGCTTTATTCACTACTAGCTTCACCTGTGGCTGACGCATCCTAGCAAAGACCAAGCAGAATTCAGCAGAGTACCAGTACCAATATGGCATGGACCTGATACATAACATTACAAGACGACAACACGCAAATATTCACGATGACAAAGCCGCTCTGCACTTCACATCATGCCTCTGGTGCAGCCTCAGCCGACGGGAGAGGAGGATTTTATCAGTCTCCAATAATGCTCGTGGAAACACAGGATCATTGCAGCTTCGCCGGGTCAGATGCTTTAGTTCTGTGCATGGAACCACGCGAGCCCCGGCTGACCGCACCGCCTGGACTCGGGGATGGGTACTATTGGCCCCAGAAATATGCGCCAGAGGTCCAGTATTATCGTAACGAGCATGGCTGCGCCCAAAGAGTCAACAGCTACCCTGGACAGGTTCCACTTCTCATCTTTCTCGTCGATCCTGAATCACAAGAGCAGAGGCTCACTAAGTTGCATAGGGGTTATGATGATTATCTGTGTTTTCTATAAAAACAAGCACTGAAACAAATCATAGCCACGACTTGTTAACTAAATAAAATCATGGGAAGTGCTATTGATCTTCATGACACGTTTTATCAAAGGCAAACAGCATGGCGGATAAAGCACAAAGAAATAGTAGTTGACGAGGAGGGGGGAGGGGGATGCATTCAGCTACAAGAAATTGAATAAAAAGGATATCTGCAGGAACTAGTTCATCATATCCAAGTTAGATTTAAGTTTACCTTGAAAACATTGGGAAGCTGACAATGAAATATATTGCGTAGAACAATGAACCTACTTTGTACATTATATCCCGATCAACAAATTCATAATACGGGAACTGCAAAAGTCAGCAGAAAACATCAACCGCATGTGAAAACAAGAAAGAGACATACAGTCACATATATCTACAAAGTACAAACACAAATGCTTGGCTTCTTGGATAGCATTCTTGAAACATGAAAAGCAAGATCACTTGTATTTGGTTTCATATGCAGGCCATCTTATTGAACATACACCGCGTCAACTATGCCCAGAAATAAAATGTACTGAACATGCAACTCGTACCTGCCCAAACTTAGATTGAATATATTTATCCCAAATTTGGTATATATAGTTAAGCCAAATGAACCCTGACTCTTTCATTATGCAGGCTACCAATTATACATTCAAGCTATATTTTTCCACTTGACTAATAGGAAGCATGTCATGCCAAAAGGAATTGATAGATGGATGCTCTCAATTAGTTAAACTCCACAATTATTGTCACATGATCTGATAATAAATGATAATACACCAATACTTACAATAATTTAATCAAAATAATCATTTTTCTAGGAGTACAACAATGATCAAATGAAGCTAACACATTGTGTTCTGGAAACATAATGGGAACTATCACATCATGCAAATTTGCAACTGATGATACATGCACATGACTTACTGAAATAATGAGTCTTCAAAAACATGGTTTATTCAGAAGCTTTATGTTCTATTGTCAACAACTATGTATGTCCAAATGACCTGATTCCTGAACTGTCTACCAGGTCCAGCATGCAAACATTAGAAATGATATGCGTATGCCCAATGGACTAAGCAAGGGATATACAGAAACATCACTACAAAATGGTGGCCACTAAACCTTTTACTACAGTAATAAGACATGAACTCATCAAACACAAGGAAAATTAGTTGTGCTAGAACAAGAAATCAGGAAGTTAACTAGAAATATACGCTCGAACATACATTTGCAATGGCTAGGGTCTCCAAGTATGCGATGAAGTATGAAAGTGCCAAAATCCATGCGGCATCAAATAACCATCGAATAGACTGTGGTAAGTGAGCTGTAGAGTGATGTAATCTGCGAAGTGTCATATTTGATGCCATATGATAGAACAGGAAACAAGCATGAGTCAGGAGAAACGTCGTGTGGGGCACCTGAAACATGAAAGTAATTAAAAAACATTACAAATTATAGAACCACTAAAACAATGATCTATGATTAACTCAGCAAAATGGGCACAAAAGTTCTTGGACATATTTGCGAGAAGTAATTTGTGTAGTACCTGGATTAAATTTGTATTGAGAAAGAATTGACAAAAGCAGAAAAGTGATTATAATCCATTGATTGCACCACAAAGAAGTCTTTTTTTTGTAGAATATTTTTTTTCGGAAAACGCAGGAGAGCTGTACCAAACCCAAACAAAGGACCCTGATTGCTATTACAAAAATACTACAAGGTGGGGCCTGACCAACCAGAGCTAAGAACTAGAACTTAAGCCACATGAGATCCAAGGGCGAGGAGGTGTGACACTCCTCGAGCCCCGGCAAAAGACCATTGATGCAGTTCCTCTTTGATACCCAAAATAACACAAGATATATTGGGTGTATTTTTTTTTGTAGAATATACATGCCAGGTAGCTAACTAGTTTCCATTATCACCTATTTCGAGTTTTCGATGAAAGTAAACTGATGGAAGGGTGTACATGATGTAGGAAGAGAAGTAAGCATGCAAATTTGCATTATCAGATTCAAGTACAATAAAACTTTCAGAAAAGGTGCTAATATAGGCGAACCTTGCAAAATCGGATGCAAATCTTGATACCAGAGTTGTTCCACGTGATAAGTAAATACCATTTTTTTTTTGCCATTTTTACTGGAAGGAAAGAAACAGATGCACTGCAGCCCCCGCCTTGTGTATGAAAAATTATTGGCGGTACATAGTCTTATGTTACTATGATACCACAGCAAATTTCAGTAGAGCTTGGAGAAAGGTTGATAGAGGTGGAAGTGGAACTAGACCTTACATACCCAAAACGCCACGGATAGGAGACACAATCTCACTAAACCAGCTGACCGCAACACCGGAAAAACTAATATTGAATTGACCTAAACTTATCTAAGATAGAGATAATTCAGTTTAACTGCTCTTACATAGGATTGGAAACACGAAAACATCTACTTATGCAATCACATGCATGTTGGCACACATGATAACAAATCGCAGTCTTATAACTGTGCATGTGTACAATAGAGATGCCACTGCAAAGGAGGGATAACATCAACACGAACAACTATAGGCCATCAAATCTTACATTATTCATCCGCCATGAGGGAAAAGTATACGAAGCACCAAGAACCGTGAAGAAGTAATGTGTCCAGAAGTAGTTACCAACATAGCTAAAAATTATAATCCAGATATTAGCCTGCAATGATAAGATAAATTTTATATTTATATAGCAAATAAAGTTAAAAAGATAATTAACCAACAAATCCTCAGCACTCGAAGGAAGCCCATAAACAGTTGAGAACTAGTACAAGTCTAGTTCTTTGTATTAGACCATTACTAGATGGCTACAGAATCCCTTTTATGTAATAGCTCTTTGATGTTTCTGCAGCCCTCTCCCTGGTCCAAGGAGATGAGCTGGACTCTGTAATTTGGACCAACCCCCCTTTTTCTCTTAATACAAAGATACGCAGCTCTCCTGCGTGTTCGAGAAAAAGATGGCTACAGAATCATTAGAATAACTGCACACTAAATTCAGATTATAAATAGTTTTAAAAGTGCAAATTCATCATAGACAAATTGGCAAAAATCCCAAATATCCATTATATGCCACCAAGAATTTTGTTTTTCCAGCACTCACCAGATCAAGCTGCAAATCATTAAAGTTAACTAGCTGAAATTTTACTATTTTAGGACCTGATGTACAGTAACAAATACAATTTACAAAATGTTTTTTTTCTCGAATGCGCAGGAGAACTGCGCATCAATATATATTAAGAAGAAAAAGGGGGTGAGATCCCCGGAGTGTTACAGATATAAAGGGTCTGTAACCCACCCTAAGAACAGGTTAGCTACTCTTACACTAGACCATTAACAAGAATTTACAAAATGTTGACCTATTAAGTGAAAATGACTTCTATAAAACATAAACAAATGATTCACAGAGAGAATAATTACCTTGACCCAGTATCGATCTTTCAAACTTCTCACACTATCTGCCTGAAAAGTGAAAGCGCAAATGAATTAGTTTGTGAAACTATGAATTCTCTTTATGTTAAGAAGAAAGGTTCAAACTAAATATTCTTATGAAAATGAGTGCATTTATAATACAAAAATGAATTGATGTATCTTTAAGGGCACCAAAAATGTCTAACACCAGCTCTTTTCTTTTTATCTCCAGAATGATAGCTAGCACGCAAAATGGAAGTAAAGTAATGGACCGACAGAATAAGGGTAAACGTTCAGGAGTAAACTAAGCAATGAGGACACATGAACATGAGAGTATGAGACCTGGTATGAATTGTACAAATCAATCATGTGGTTGTCTTCACGAGTACATAGAAAATGAACCTGTTTTGATACATGATTAAAAAATAACCAGGTCCTCTCAAAGGTGGAAAGAAGAGTGCATCTAGTGTTTGTTCAGGCACAGTGAGCCCGCAAGGTGCAAGCTGTGCCATGACATATGTGAAATATAGGCAAAAGGACCTGTACTGGTGTGGCCTTAAATCTCAAGATCTGGCAACAACAAAGCATCATCTCTCTCTCTCCCCATACCAAACATTTAATATTTTGCTTCGTACCCAGCCATCACGCACAAAGACAAGCGCCACTCTGGATTCTCAGTTTTATGCCAATGTTGTTGCATACAGGCACTCACCACTCAGTGTTTCTCGATTGCATGGTTTTTTGGTCTCACCTAATGGTAGGTGCCTGATACATATCGGTGAAATTATATCTACATTGTCCTCTAAAGAATGACAATGACATAGTGACATAGAGCAAATGTTGACGAGCTGACAGAGACGAGGGAACAAGAGGGTGTTATTTATTTACCTTCCCTACGAGGAAGAGGGGGATGAGGAACGCCGGCACGGTGGACACCAATCCGAGAATCAGGTACTCCAGCTCCGTGAACCTCTGCACATGGCACAAGAAGGCCTTAGATAATTTAATAATTGATCCGCTCACCCACTCCACTAGCCACATCCGAGATCCGACAGATCGGATCGAGGACCCGACCGAGGGTGAACCATGAACCGATAACCAAACCAAGAATGCGGCGTCAGGTCAACCGGGAGGAGTACCTCGTAGAGCTTGAAGGGGACGATGACGCCGAGGCAGAGCGTGAGCCAGAAGGGCGTGTAGAGCAGGAAGAAGGCCTCCCCCCAGCGTTTGCTCCCGTCCGCGGCCAGCCACGCGCTCCTCCTCCCCGCGCCTCCGCCGCCGCCCCTCGCCTTCGCCCCCGCCGCCGGCCGCCGCGCAGCTGCGAGAGGAGGAGAAAACCCGGTCAGGTGCGCGGACGGACCCCCGCCGGAAGCGCGCGCGGGCGGGCGGGCTCGAGACGCACCTGCCATTGGCCGGCCGGTTCCGTCGCGCGCTGGACGCCAGCCGAGGAAGGATCCGATGGAATCCGAGTCGCCGCCGGGCTCCGCGGCCAAACGGGGAGTGGGGGTCTGGGGGAGCAGGCTTCACTGCACTGGTGCGCGGAACTGAGGATGGAGACGGCTACAAAATTAGTGGGGATCTCGGCACCAACCAAACCAACCCCACCACCCCCCTCTCGCGCGTGCAAATCAGGGCCTTCCCGCGCGTGTACATGGGCCGATCTTCTTAGTGGGCCGTTTCTTGAGCAAGGCCCACCAAGTTGCGCGTTGCCCATTGCAATTGGAGGCCTGGTCTGGCCTACGTGTCCGAACGACTTGGGCGTGGAATTTTTTCTTTTTTATATTTAAAAAAAATCAAAATTTCAAAAATATATGTCCGTTTTGAAATATTTCAAAACTACCCCCGGTCGCCCTATGGAGGGCGACAGGCCCTAAGTGTATTTTTTTCTTCAAATTTGCAACGAGGTTCCTGGCAAAAAAAAAAAAAAAGGGGGCCTGTCGCCCCACCAACGGGCGACAGGGGCCTGTCGCCCACCCCAGGGGCGACAGGGCCCTGTCGCCCACCAGAGGGGCGACTGCCTCCCACCCTGAAAGCGCTGCGCTCTGGGTCAGGTCACGCATGCAAGCGCTGCGCTCTGGGTTGCGCTCTGGGTCAGGTCACGCATGCAAGCGCTGCGCTCTGGGTCAGGTCACGCATGCAGCTCAGTGAGGTTTGAGTGCTCTGGGTTAGGGTCACGCATGCAGCTCAGCGAGGTTTGAGTTTCAGGTTTGGGAAATTGTGCCCACCCATAATTAGCTCTAGTCTGTTAGTGGCCTCCCGGTTGGCACGCGGAATGATCCATTGATGCTTCTTTCTTTAGATTATGATCCACTGATGCTAGCTAGAGCCAAGTCGGGTGTCTGCGCCGAACCCATCACCGCATGCTACCAAGTCGGGAGGTTTACCTGCGCACACAGTGAGCTGGCGCCGGCTGCAGCAACGGCGGATCAGCGTGCAACGACAGGAGTTTAATGATACTTTAGTTTTTAATTACGTAGTAGTAAATTAGTTTAGAAAATTAGTACTACGCATTTATTAATATAATTGCAGTACTATTAGAGACGTGTTTATAAATTAATTACGATTTAGAATAGAATTTCGCATATGCAGCATAGAATTTGAGTGTCATCACGTAGTTATGAATAATTATAGTATGGAATTTCGCAATTGCAGTACTGCATATGCGAAATTCTATTCTAAATCATAATTAATTTATAAACACGTCTCTAATAGTACTGCAATTGTATTAATAAATGCGTAGTACTAATTTTCTAAACTAATTTACTACTACGTAATTAAAAACTAAAGTATCATTAAACTCCTGTCGTTGCACGCCGATCCGCCGTTGCTGCGGCCGGCGCCAGCTCACTGTGTGCGCAGGTAAACCTCCCGACTTGGCAGCATGCGGTGATGGGTTCGGCGCAGACACCCGACTTGGCTCTAGCTAGCATCAGTGGATCATAATCTAAAGAAAGAAGCATCAATGGATCATTCCGCGTGCCAACCGGGAGGCCACTAACAGACTAGAGCTAATTATGGGTGGGCACAATTTCCCAAACCTGAAACTCAAACCTCGCTGAGCTGCATGCGTGACCCTGACCCAGAGCACTCAAACCTCACTGAGCTGCATGCGTGACCCTGACCCAGAGCTTAGCCACTGAGCTGCATGCGTGACCTGACCCAGAGCGCAGCGCTTGCATGCGTGAGCTGACCCAGAGCGCAGCGCTTTCAGGGTGGGAGGCAGTCGCCCCTCTAGTGGGCGACAGGGCCCTGTCGCCCCTGGGGTGGGCGACAGGCCCCTGTCGCCTGTTGGTGGGGCGACAGACCCCCTTGTTTTTTTTTTTGCCAGAAACCTCGTTGCAAATTTGAAGAAAAAAAAATTACACTTAGGGCCTGTCGCCCCCCATAGGGCGACCGGGGGTAGTTTTGAAATATTTCAAAACGGACATATATTTTTGAAATTTTGATTTTTTTTTAAATATAAAAAAGAAAAAATTCCACGAGCCATCCACCTTAGGGCTAGTTTGGGAATGAGGGGATTAATCCCCGGGGAACCCTAGGCCAACCCCCCCTGCGCCCGTCAGACCCCGGGGTGCCATCTCCCCGCAGGGGTGCCCATCCCGGGCAGCATTTAGCGCCTCCCCTGGGTGCTGGGCTGCTCTGCTGCAGCAGCAGCCAAGAGCAGCCCACTCCAGCCCTCCCAACACGTAAATATATTCAATAGATCAAATCTACAACGTACACACACTTTGGCATGTAACTCAAAATCCAAGCACGTGTGAAAACTCAAAATCTGCGACGTACAAAATATATTCAATTCATTCTCAACCGATCGCAATGCAAGCCAGAGTAGTTTTCCATCAATCAAATCCCAACACGTCCAATTAATCCATCACACAACAGGATAAAATTCTTGAGAAATTCATGAAGACAGAAGCAGAAGCTGCACTCGCATGTCTCGTGGCAGGCCAACAGCAGAAGTAGAAGCACGCGGTGAACAGGCTGCCAAAGGAAGAAAGAAACAATACTAGGCATCATCATCCGGAGTAAAAATATGATCAGTAGGAATTAAAAATTTAATTGTTCAAGCAGCACATATGCAATACACAATGAACTAAAGATCATGAAGCTTCACTAGATATAGCTAGTAGCAACCTTTTACCATCGACTAGATCTTAATTTTCAAAAAAGCTCAGTAGTTAGCACCACAACATAACCTTAGACGCTGAAAGTATAAAAAAATGTTACTGTACCTTAATCAGCCAGAAGGGTCGGACCAACAAAATTGCCATCCTCAAACTGCGGAACCTGCACATTTCACAGATTTCAGGACCGGTGGCAACAATATATAGTAGAACTTCAGGTAGGCAAATAAATAAGTGAAGTATTGAAATTACCACAATATCCCTCCCGTCAAGCAAAAGACGCGCACCACTGTCAACACCATTTTGGACTAACTTGCAGATACGGTCCTTCGCCTAATTACAGTAAAATGTTAGGAGAGAACCATGAATAATGAGAAGAGATAAAGGACCTTAATTACCAAACTAGCAACTCTTTTGAGTATTAAAGTAAGACTGTAAGACAAAAGATCATCCAATTTAAAAATATATGGGCACCATTAGAAAACAAGTATCTGCAATCATGATATGACTATATGAATGCCATGCTGCTACTTTTAAAGCCAAAGCCAAAGTTTAATTCGTACCCTTGTTTTGAGAAACAACCTGACATAGTTCTGAAAACTAGCAACACCTTGATTTGGTAGTGTACTAGCAATTCATGTTTGCACTCAGCATAAATAATTCACAAAGTCTCATAATTCTCTAACAAATTTACTGCAACCCCAATACATGGCAACATAAATCACCGAAAACTAATACCAAGCAGAAGCAGACCATATCCGCATTGCCATAATTTATTGATGGACTGAAACTACTTTCTAGTAAATGACTTCAATTGAAGCAACATCTTACGCAAATTACATATCTACCAACTGCATACAAATCAGTAAATAACACAGCCAGCAGGTACCAAGAGGGCAGATTTCATCATGCTATACCTGCGGACGGCGAGGCCTCCAAGGAGCTTGTAGCGGAGGGACTCGGCCTGGGCGATGGAGCAGAGGCCGCGGTTGACGACCTTCGGCAGTAGCAGAAAGCTCACACAGAAAGACACTCCTCCAAGGCAGGACACTACGAAAGCTCACACAGAACTATAGATAAGAGATCGGCAACAAAAAAACAAAACTGAATGCTAACATAGGCAGGCAACAAATCTTTGATCAGATCATAAACATCAGGATGCTGGTGAGTTAGAACATGCTGGTGAGTCTAATGATTCTATGTGCAGGATGCCATTGTTCAGTTGTTTAACCAAAAAAGAACCAAAATTGGCGCGAAATCTAATGATTCTATGTGCAGGGTAAGCAAAAAGGCAAATGCTTGAACCTGAAAACGCTCATGATTGGATACAATGTGACCCATCAGAATCCCTCTTGTCGTGAATGGATAGCTGCAGACCTGCAGAATGTGAGTAAAATGAGACATGGAAAAGAATTCAGTAATGTGCAGCATGTGAGTAAAATGAGACATGGAAAAAAAATTAGTAATGAGCTAACTGTAATGTTCAGAGAAGTCTACTATAGCTATCAATGCTTTAATGATGACATAGAAACTGAAGGATCAGAACCAAAAGTCACATATTTCCTATAATGTATCTTAGTTTGATGATAGAGAGAAGAGTTATGCTACTAGGCACAGCCTCCAAAAGATGTTAGTAATTCCAGAAATAAATCATTTGATACAAGAACGGATGAGGCATGAACATTGGAAACTTCTAGAAGAAGCTATATCCGACCATGTTGAATAACAGGGAAGTCAAAGAAAGTGTATATATAAAATCTAGAAGCTGCAAAGGTCAGAAACTCAAGTAAATATGGGTAAGTAATTAACAAACCACTCAAGCAAGTGTACCCTTATTCCCAAAATCTGCATGCACAGTACTTCTATCTGCGATGGGAGGCCAAGAATTAACCGGCAAACAGATGGGAGGCTTATCACACATGAAAGATGCTCCAGCACCAATTTCTCTCGATAGTGCCATCTATAGCACTACTCGTAGATATACCTGAGAAGTTTTTTGTTTAACAAAAATAATTAGTTTAACAACTAAACTTTGCAGCAGGGACACGCTCAGAAACTAAAAAAATTTCAAGCGTAAAGGACATGCTCAGAAACAGGGCCATCATTTATGTTGAGATTAATCCGTGATTCGTTTCTTTTTGTGCAAAGCAAATTGAATACATTATCACATCTTTTTGTGACTGCTTGCATCCACTAGTTGGTATGCAAGTTTTAGAGATATCAGCCGGCAGCAACAACATTAGCATATTATTTTCATAGGGTACCAGGACTGAATGACCATATAATAATTTACCATACATTGACAGTTTGGAAATAAAATAGAGTGATTATTGGAGATGACAAAGGAACCGATGGAAAGTGATTTTCCTCAGCAACCAGAGCTTACCTAGGCCAACAATGTCGATTCAAGTGATCAGCAGGTTGCGAATCTTGGAGATGACAGCCAATCAGATAAAAAATCACCAAGATCTAAACAAGATCTAGGAATCAGGAGAGAGGAGATCAAACCCTAGGCAATATAGGAGAGGAGAGGAAATATGACGAGGAAGAAGATGAAGTGGAGGCACCGTGGTGGCTCTGGAGGCGGCGGCGGCGGCCGAGGTGGTGCCGTCGTCGCAGATCGGATGCCGTGGGGGTGCGGAGGCGGAGCAGCATCACCAACGGGGAGCTGCAGGGGTGGCGTCTAGACGGGGGTGGAACGGCAGCGCCGAGCCGAGCCTAGGAGCGCAGGTGAAGCGGCAGCACAAGCAGGGAGGCAGAGCAGGCGGCGCGGCGGCGGAGCGCTCGCCTCGCCTCGCCTCGCGTCGCTCGCGAGCGGACAGGGATGATGTGCCCGGACCCAAGAGGTGGGGACGAGTCTCCCCGGGGAAAACGCGAGGATCGGGTCGCCGAGCCCCCCGGTGTGGGCTTCCAAACATCAGGGATGTTTAGCCCGGGTTAAACTTCCACGTGGGCCTCTAACCCAGGGAAAAGACCGGGATCCCCGCCGGGATTGGGGCTCCCAAACTAGCCCTTATCCGTTTCGGCTCCCGCGCAGAGCACAGGACACCGGCCATGGCGGCGTCCGTGTCCAAGCTGCTCGCCCCGCCTCGCTCGCGGCACGCCGCCACCTCCCGGCGCTTCCTCCCTCCCCG
This sequence comes from Panicum virgatum, assembly GCF_016808335.1. NCBI lineage: Eukaryota > Viridiplantae > Streptophyta > Magnoliopsida > Poales > Poaceae > Panicum > Panicum virgatum. The sequence continues at coordinate 8,956,613 of NC_053138.1, read as the reverse complement.
CACATCGTCCGCGCGGAGCCCGGCCGGCCGTCGAGTCGCGGCGCCGCCGTCCAGGTGGGTACCGAGCGGCGCTGCCCTGCTCTGCTCTCGCCTCTTCCCGTTCTCGCAACCTCACCCTACCGTGCCCGCGTGCCGGCCGCGTTGCGCGTTGTTGCAGCCTAGTGCCAGCAAGGCGCGTCACCGCGAGCTGCGCCTCCGCAGACCGCGCCGGCTCGACGGGCACGGACCTCGCCGCCGCCACCGAGGAGGAGGAGCTCGACGACGGCCTGCCATTCGTCCAGCTGTCCTCGGACATCCTCCGGACAGAGCTGAGCCTGCTCAAGGACGGCGCGCCCGCCGCCGGCTCGTCTCTCCTCGCCGCCCTTCCGAGGAGGGACGCCGACGGCGATCGCCTCTTGGGCGAAACCGCGGCTTACCCGGCCGCCATGACAGGTGCTCTGCCCAACACGAGTCAGCAATTTCGAGCACTCATTCGTTGTTGGCACGTCTCGTAACTAAACTGAACTGAACCCAAGCGCGTGCATTGCATGACAGCGCTGTACGCCGCCTGCCTCGCCGGGAACGCGACGGAGCAGCTCTGGAACTTCACCTGGCCCGCCGCCATGGCCGCGCTCCACCCGAGCCTCCTCCCCGTCGCCGTCCTAGGCTTCTTCACCAAGGTGCGCCGTGCTCTGTTACTGCCATCTGATTGCAGTTCAAGCCACGCTCGATCTCTGCAGACTGGCTTTGAGCTCTGACGAAATTCCGATGCGCAGCTCGTGGTGTTCGCGGCCGGTCCGCTGGTCGGGGAGCTCATCAGCTCGCTCCCTCGCATCCCCGCGTACAGATATCTGACCGTGATCCAGGTGAATGCAGCAAGGATCCGTTCCGTCTGCATGATTCTAGCGCCTGCACTGTGAATGTTTTGTATCAGCTACTGTAGCTAGTTCTGACAGTGCCCGTGCGTGTCATCAGGCCGCAGCGCACTGGGTGTCGGCCGCGATGATCGCGTACGCGTTCACGCTCCCCCGGGCTTCCACGGCGCCGGCGCTGCTCCTGCAGCCGTGGTTCGCGGCGCTGGTGGCGTCCACCGCCGTCGACCGGCTCTCCTGCGTCTCCCTCGGCGTCATCGCCGAGCGCGACTTCGTCGTCCAGGTGACTTAACTTCCGAGCACGCATTCCCCTAAAAAAAGGTCAGATTTGTAGCCAGTTTCGCTCATGAGATCGCTGCTGCCACGCCACTTGTTGTGACTGTGGCTGAAGCTAGCAGGGGAAGGCAGGCCGGTCGCGCTGGCGCGGGCGAACGCGACGCTCAGCAGGGTCGAGCTCCTCTGCGAGGTGCGCACCGGCGATCACTGCAAGCTCTTGCGATCCCGTTCTGTTACTATGCCCTGTAATCTGCGCGTGCTGTCTTGTGTGCAGACGGCAGGGGCGTCAATCTTCGCCGTCCTGCTCTCCAGGAACGACCCGCTGACCTGCATCAGGCTCTCCTGCGCCGTCTCGCTCTGCGCTCTCCCCCTTCTGGTGCAGTGCTTGTGGCTCTTGATCTTTTCGGTCTCTAGCTACCTGCAGGCACAGTCCGTGCTCATTAGTATGCTGCATTCGACAGTTTCAGAAATCCCTGATTTGTTCTACAGTTATTTCTAGGTGGTGCGATGAATCGACTAGCTGACGGCATCTTCGACCACTCTGCTGGTCTGGGTTCGCTCCAGCGCTCTGAACATGGGAGCACGCACACAACTTCTGCTTTCAGCATCAGGAAAAAAGGTTGGAGTCCTGAAACCTGAAACTGTAGGCCACGATGATCGATCGAGGCAGCTTAAGTGCAGTAGCAGCAGCGGTAAACTTTGTTCCCTTCTCTCTAATGGCAGCTGAAGAGGCCTGGGCGACCATCAAGCACGGCTGGACGGAGTACCTCCGGCAGCCCGTCCTTCCGGCGAGCCTCGCCTACGTGCTCGTCTGCTTCAACGTCGCGCTCGCCCCCGGCGCTCTCATGACCACGTTCCTCATCCACCACGGTATATTCTTCGTTCGGTGATCATCGAGCTCGCCGTATACTATACTAGCTACCTGTTCATTCATGGCGTTCGCTCGACGGCGTTGGCAGGCGTGAGCGCGTCGGTGCTCGGCGTGTTCGGCGGGTCGTCGGCGCTGATGGGGATCCTCGCGACGTTCGTGGTTCCGAAGCTCGTCAAGGAGCTGGGCATCCTCAAGGTCAGTCAGGCCAGGGCCAGCTACGCCATGCATCCATCCGGGAAGAAGGAGCATGACATCGTGTTCGATCGTTCCAGTTCTGAAACCGAATGTCGCCTTACTATCTTCCGTTCCACCGTGACAGGCCGGAGCTGCTGGGCTGGTCGCTCAGAGTGCGCTCCTCGGCGCGGCGGTCCTGGTCTTCCTCACCGGCCCCGTCTCACGGCAAGGCGGCCTCTTCGTCTTCCTTGGCTTGATCGTAATAAGGCCCCGCCACCTCATCTCACCATGGGTAGAACAGCCATAGCTTGAGCCCGGATTTTTTTTTTAATACGATCATCGATTGCAGGTGGCGTCGCGGCTGGGGCACATGGCGTACAGCGTGGTCAGCCTGCAGGTGGTGCAGACGGGGAACCCGGTGGGAAAGGCTAAGCTCATCGGCGCGACGGAGATCGCAGTGGCCAGCCTCGCCGAGCTCGCCATGATGGCCGTGGCGATGGTCACCAAGGACGCTGCACACTTCGGCTGGCTGGCCGCGCTATCGGCGGCATCGGTGACCGTGGCCGCGAGCCTGTTCTGCGCGTGGCTGGCCAACCCCACCGACGAGCTCAAGCGACTCTTCCCATGTTGATACAAGAGAAACATTCTGTTAACTACTTGTGTAGCTCCAAGCGTGTTAAATGTCTATATACTGCCTAGCTCCACAATTTTGTTGCCATCAGAAAGAAAAGCTCCAAAATTAGAATTCTAGATACATTATAAATACTAGTCTATCAACCTGTGCTTCCACACAGGCTAGTTAGAGATATCTAATAATTATCTATCTCACGCTCTTTTAACTAATTAAATATTCTAATCTAGTACTATAAAGATACATATTTATCATTATGTAATTGCAATAAATGTGATAGGTTTAGTTACTAATATTTTTTCTCACTTTGCATCACACATCCATATGTTTTTTATATGTATTCAATTGAACACTTTGTTTGAGCTATGTGAACAGCATGAAAATTGGTAATCTTATATCTTCACTTATACATGAACTAGACAATTATGCCCGTGCGTTGCTACGGACAAAGTTGGTATAAGTATCGGATATATATTGGTGCCCGTGTGTTAATTTATAGAGATCAACATGATCGAGTTGTGGACGGAAGGGGTTGATCCGACTCGCATATGGGATGGACTAAGATCCACCAGTCAACAACACAAGCGGACTAAACTAACGTACCAAACCAAAAAATTGGGTGGAAACCTCACTCACTTTAGTAATAGGTATAGATATGGTGACACACACATTATGATTAGTATTTTATATAAATAATAATATAAATAATATATCAATAGTGATAGAAATAGTAATTTAGAATTTTATATTAATCACGTTAAGATTTTATTATAACAATATAATTTTGATTCAGATTTTAGGTTTATTATAACTTTTTATTATGTTATCATTGGATAATATGTATAAAAATTTAAGGGGTTATTTGATATTATTTTAAAATGACAAAGATGGGTAATTTATATAAAGATTAGGGGGTTACTTTAGATTATTGTTTATAATGTCAAAGATGGGTAATTTAGATACATATTTAGGGGGTTACTTTAGTCTATTTTCATAATGGCAAAGGTGGGTAATTTATTAAAAAAATAACATATCCTATGGCTATTATGATTAGAGTTGCCGAATTGATGGCCGGATGTTTCTGATTTTTGTGTGAATTTATAGGATTTCTTTATTTTTTAGACTGTCCACCTAGGATCCTAGGTGGCTTCACTTGGAGGCTTCAAAAGGAGCTTCCAATTAGTAATAGTAAGATATATATTAAATAAGTAGGTTAATAAAATTGTTCTTTGAATCTAGAAATTATCCGTTCGAGACAAGTGGGCCTGACCTCGCTATTTCAGTGGCTGACAAGTGGGCCTGACCCCGTGCAACGGTAATGGGCAAAGGCGATTACCAGCACTCGTATATAATAAAGAGAGGCCAGGCCACGCCGGCAAGACCCAGCGAAGCCAAATCCGCCGCCGAGCCGAGCCCCCGCAGGAGAGTTGCGTTGCGCCCGAGCCCAAGCCCGAGCGATCCGGCCGCACCCGCCGCCATAGGTTGCGCCTTAACTCCTGTTGACGCAAAATCTATACATCAAACCTGAGAGCACGGTTCGCTAAGCTCAGACTATAATTTACGAATCAAGTGTGCCAGTCAGTTTGACCATTCAACTGACAAGGTCAAAGGGGATCGACCCATCAGGCTGATTTGATCCTAGTACCAGCAGTGATAACAGCATGATAAATAAATGAGTAAAATGCACTGGGGGTCTTAAACTAGTGAGGGTGTGTCAAGTAGGTCCACGAACTCCGAAAATACAGATTCGGCCCCCTAATCTATTTAAGTGTGTCACTGGAGGTCCAAAACCCCTTTGACCGGGTCTGACCGCCTACGTGGCCTGCCACGTCGGTTCTCCTCACTCCCAGCCTCCTCTCTCTCTCCCACCCGCCCCCTCCCCTGTTCCGGCCCCTGCTCGCCTCCTCCGCCCCTGCTCCGTCGCGCGTGGGGATGGCCGCCGGGGAGGAGGATGGCCGGCGCAGGGAGGCGCCGAGGCCGCCGTCAAGCATTGCCCCTGCCACCGCCGTCCAGGGCCGCCCCGAGCGCCGTCACCGCTGTCCCAAGCTGCCGGCGAGCGCGGCCCCCACCCTCGCCGTCCCGAGCCGCCGTCGAGCACCGCCCCCACCCCCTCCACCGTTGTCTCTGGCCGCCCCCGAGCACCGCCCCCGCTGTCTTGGGCCGCCAGCGAGCGCCGCCCCACCCTGTCCCGCGCCACCTGCTCCGCACCACCGCCGGCGGTCCCGCGCACCACCCCAGCTCCCGCCAAGAGCTCCGCGCCGCCCCCACCGCTTGCTCTGCGCCCCGCCGGGGGATCCGCTTCGCTCCCGCTCCAGCTCGCAACTTGCTACTCGAAAGCCGCTGGACGGCCGCCCCGCCGTCCTCATCCGCGCGCGCGAGCTCCGTGCCCGGCGTAGAGCTGCGGCCATGGCGTCCGCGTCCGCCGCCGCCGCGGCCGCCGCCGCCGACGCACACCACGCGCACAGCGCCGCCGCACGCGTGAGCACGAGCTCCGCGCGCCCGACGTCGACACCGCTGGAGCAGGGGAAGGGCGAGCCGCCGTCGCCTCCGCACTGCCCGCGGCGCTCCGGCCGCCCGCCCATGCGCGCACCTCTGCGGCCTACCTCGCCGCCGCTTGGCCTGCCGCGTGCTCCGCCCGTCATCGCGCTTGGCCCGCAGAGGCCGCTCCTCTCCGCCGCGCCGCGCCGCGGTCGGCCAGCCGCGGCCGCTCCTCTCCGCTGCGCCGCACCGCGGTCGGCCCGCAGCGGCCGCTCCTCTCCGCACGGCCGGCGCGGTAGGGAGGCCGGATCTCGCGCGGCCTCCACCGCTGCGGCCATGGTCTCCACCGTCGTGGCCGAGCTTGCCGGCATGGAGAAGAGGGAGGGAGGCGATGGGGGGAGGAGGGTAGCCGGCCGCCATGGCGCGTTCGCCTCGCGCTCGCCGGCCGCCATGGCGCGAGCGCAGGCCGCCGAGTCACAAGGAGGGTCCGCCGTCCGTGCCGGCCGCCCGCTCGCCCGTCGCCGCGGAGCCTCGCTGCCCGGCGCCGGGAGGGGAGCGGAGCCGCCGGGGGGGAGGGGCGCAGCCGCTGGAGGACGGCCGCAGGCCGGAACAGGGGAGGGGGCGGGTGGGAGAGAGAGAGGAGGCTGGGAGTGAGGAGAACCGACGTGGCAGGCCACGTAGGCGGTCAGACCCGGTCAAAGGGGTTTTGGACCTCCAGTGACACACTTATATAGATTAGGGGGCCGAATCTGCATTTTCGGAGTTCGTGGACCTACTTGACACACCCTCACTAGTTTAAGGACCCCCAGTGCATTTTACTCTAAATAAATAATCGACCATGAGGCCGATTCCGGCATCCTGACGAGTACAAGCGGCTCATTAGCTATCCAAACTAGATGTGTACAATTAATGGCAACATAGCTCGAAAGCTATCGGCTAGAAAGCCGATAGGAAACATGGCGCCATTGATCTCTTGATCCACTATGAATAAAACCATAAACCAGTGCAGTTTCGACTAACATTACTACCAGTATTTCTAGATCAAACGACAGCGATGTGTCCGGAAGTTGCAATCTAGAAATACTACTAGCAAGAAGTTAATCTAGATTTCGCCAGACAATAGATCTATCCACAGTATGACTTGATCCCAACGGCACATGATAGATATCCAAGAATAAGATGCAACAGGCCATTAATTAATCTATCATTTATTTCAATGGAATAAAAGCTAATCAAATCAATTTGAACAACGAAACGACAGATTAAAAAAAATCAGCCGATGCAAATGGTGAATATTGTAAATCCAGACAGAAGCCATCTGTCGTCGGTCGAAAATCCAAGGTACTCGATAACTGGTGGATAAGAACCAGATTCAACGACAGCGATGAGCCCGGAAGTTGAGATCTGGGATACCCGATAGATGAAGATTGCGGTGAACTGGAGATCGAGGCGATGCAGCCCAACTTGCTGAAGAACTCATCGAAAAAGGTACATTACTCCTACTCCTAGGACAGAAAGCCAAATTAAGCCAAATATATCTCCGCACTATTTGCAACACAGACCAATGAATATATGCACATGCAGACTCTATTTTCATTTGGCTTGCCTCCATTATTAAATAAAATAATCTGGCCATGTGCTAACCATATTTGATTAACGAGGACTCTTCCCGCCAGTATATACTTGCAAATCTTATTAGCTTTCTGCCCTTGCCTTCACTGTGTGAACTCCGCATACTTGCATGGATCTGTCGACAACTGTCAATGCATAATCGTTCTCCACGTTGATACTCCGTCCAAGTACACCAACAACCGATTGCTTCACAATCCAGACTATATCAGATTTACCAAAATCAGCCGGTCCGCCGCGTCTCTCCCGCGCCGCCGGGATCTTGCTCTGGCCGCTCCCCTCGGCTCTCCAGCCTCGAGGGGAAGGTGGCTCGGGATGCGGTTCTTGCGGTGGCAACAACCCCTCCTTCGTCGCTCCGCAGCCAGAGGTCCGCTCCGGCGCCTTGCCCACTCCCCATTCCCTCCCACTCGCTCATTCCCTCCCGTTCTGGCCTCAAGGGGAAGGGGGAGGGGGACTGCAAGATGGAGGCCGCCCCCGCTGCAGTCCCCTCAACGTCCATGGTGGTCAAGAAGAAGAAGACAAGGCCTTTGTGGCCCCCTGTCTTTCTCGTCAGGTGCCCCCATTCCCATTGGGAGGATCGCGTGCTGTTTCTTGCCATGTTCCTGCACGAGCAGTCGTGTAGCCACCGTGTGAAGGGCCGGAACGAGTGACCAGAGAAGTGGAGAGTGAATGGGAGCCCTTAAAGCTTATGTCCCGATTTCAATCTGTTGGGTGACCACCATTATTGGTCCCCCAACGTGCCAGGAGAGCAGCCACGGAGGCTGTGGACAGGCTCCGACGCAAGCACGAGGACTAGGAGAAGAGGGGCCACAGTCATGCGGATGTAAAAGGGAAGGCGTAACTGAGAATTCGATCAGAAAATCAATCGAAGGCTTGTCAGATAGTTGCAGAGTTGTTGGTCAGAAATTGGGTATATGCTTGATGGAAAACTAAGTAATGTTTGGATGGTATTGGCCGATTTCAAGATCTAGTAATGAAATTCGAAGTATTCAGTCTGATTCAAATAAATATTGTGCAGGGGCGTGTTATTCTCCTCCTCTCACCCTCACTTCCTCTCTCATCCGCAGCTCCCTTCCCGACCAAAATTCTCATTGTGTATATTTGTGGTTTTCACTTGCCGTCAAACATATCTAATTTGTAGGCTGGTGTCATTTGACCTACTTTGTTGCTATTATCAGTGTGATATACTTGTCCCTGCTTTAGATTGTATTTTATATTTATATATGATGCATATTGTTGACGACCAAAATTGGCACTGGTTGAACAGACCGGTCTGACCGGTGCTTGAGAGCGGTCTGACCGGTCTGGACCATGTAGCCGGTCTGGCAACACCGACCGGTCTAACCGGTGGGTCTGACCGGTCAGACCGGTCTACCTGGAATCCGAGTACAACTAGAACTCTTTGTAGATTTAGATCTGTAATAGGATTTCTCGCGGGATAAGTCCACCCCACCCTATAAATATAAAGGGTCACGGCCGATTAGGGTATCCAATCGATCAAATAAATACAACTTTTATCTTTTTACTTTTCTCTTGCCCTAGCTTTTTCCAATCTACTATTTGCTGTTCCTCCGTCGTCTCTACGCCGATTGAGGGCGTTCTAGGTGGCCTGCCGACCCTAGAACAACCCTACATGCGCCTGCCCCGACGGGTCTTCCCGGGCTAATGTTCGTAGGCTTCGTCACTGTTCTGCCGGCGGTGACCGGTCTGACCGCTCCAAGGGACCGGTCTGACCGGTCTACGCAGGAGGCGCTGCAGCGAGCTGCCTCTTTGCGCCGCACGTTCGAGTGTGTTCGTGTGTTGATCCTGAAAGGCGTCAACATACTTTTTGGCGACTCCGCTGGGGAAAGAATCAATCGGCTGCCATGGCCGGTAAAATTCCTAAACCTAGCGATGTTGATGCCGCCAACATCCAAAGGCCGACTGTTCAGCAACTTTCGGCCGAACAACAGAAGGCTCTTGATGACATCCAGAAGAAGATCAGAGAGGAGAAGGAGAAGGAGATCCAGAAGCTGGAGGAAGAATCCATGAAGCAGTACATCTCACACTTCTCCATCGACCGACAAGGGAAGGTCACGACGGATGCCGGCTTCGATGCTTCACAGTTTGAGGTAAAATTCGATGAGAGCGAACAGACCGTTCTTAATTCTGAAATAGCTAATGCTATAGATGATGATGTTTCTTCTCATGTGAATAATAAGTTGGAATTTATTGGTCAAAATATGCATGATATGTTTGATGATCGCTTTAGCCGAATTGAAATACATCTTGGTATGAAGTCTGTCGGTAATAATGCATCTACATCTAATACCGATAAGAGAATTCGTGGCTCGGCAATTCCAACTAATAATGCTATTGTGACTAATTCGGCTAATCAGCAAAGCCGAATTAATTATAATGCATCACCTCATGTCAATGTGCCATATGGGGCAGCAAGTTCGTTGCGACATTCCACACCGCCGAACTTTGCTCAACTTGGTAGTACACCGATCACAAATCGGCTTAACGCCGATGATGTTGGATCAGGTAGTATCAAAGAGGAGGTGATTAAGATATTTCGGCAAACTTTTGGTATAGAGCCTAAAGTCAAATGCCGATCTTATCAAAGGCCATACCCTGAGAATTATGATTATGTTGCATATCCTCAAGGGTTTAAAATTCCTGAATTTGTTAAATTCACTGGTGATGATAGTAGAACTACATTGGAATATATAGGTCAATTTATTATACAATGTGGTGAAGCTAGCACTAATGATATTTACAAATTGAGGTTATTTCCTTTATCTCTAACGGGTGCTACATTTACATGGTTTATTTCATTGCCACCCAATTCAGTTTTCACTTTTGCTGATTTAGAACAGAAGTTTCATGATTATTTCTTTAGTGGTGAAACTGAATTGAAATTGTCACATCTCACATCGGTTAAGCAAAAGATACATGAAGGTGTTTCTGAGTATATTAGAAGATTTAGAGATACTAGAAACCGATGTTATAGTTTGACAATTTCTGATAGAGATTTAGCTGATCTAGCTTTTGCTGGTTTACTTGATTTTCATAAAGCAAAGCTAGAGGGACAAGAATTTCTAGATGTTAGTCAAGTCTTACAAAAGGCTCTGGCTAATGAAAGCCGAGCTAAAGAAGCTAGAGATTCTCAAAAGTCCAATGAAAAATCTAATCGTCCTGTTTATGTGCTCGGGTGTGATTCCAATTGTTCGGACGATGAAGGTAAAGATGTTTATACTGCTGAATTTGTTTGGTCCTCTAATGATAAACCTTGCGTTTGCGGTTCTCTTAAGCCGATTCATAAAGATCGGCAAGAAAGATTTACTTTTGATGTATCCAAATGTGAGAGGATATTTGATGAATTATATAAGAATGGGTACATCAAGATGTCGCATGTCATACCACCGCTTGAAGAATTAAAGCGGCGAGCTTATTGCAAATTTCATAATACTTTCTCTCATGCGACTAATGATTGCAATGTGCTTCGAAGGCAAATTCAATCGGCTGTTAATGAAGGCCGAATAATTGTTCCACAAATGCAGGTGGATCAGAATCCTTTCCCTGCGCATACACATGTGCTTGAATTGAGTAATCCTAAAGTGTTAATTCGGCCAAATCAAGCCGAATCAACAAAAGGAAAAAATATAATCATTGGTGAAGAAAGGTCTGAGCCTTCGAAATCTCATCAGGAAGCTCCAGCAAAGAAAGTCCCTGAAGATTCATTGAAGAATTCAACACTCGGGGGGCAAGAACAGAAGAAGGGCGCCAGGTCTGCTCAGACCGGTCTGGAGATCGGTCTGACCGGTCGATCTGGAATTTCTGGAAAGAATTCCAGAAACAAGAAAGAAAAAGAAATGCCGAGTTTTAAAGAACTCTTAGCCAAATATGAGAAGAAATGAGTCATCCAGAGGCAGAGGGAACGGCCGGACAAAGTTAAAGATACAAATCCATCATCGGAGCATCGTGAGCAATCGGCTTCTCATGTTCAACAAGGTAATAATGCTTTTGCGCCATATTCATTTGGTGGGCCGATTGCTCTATGTTTCTGGTCGTATCCTTACTATTACACACCTATGGATTATAGTAGAATGTATATGCATCCATATTTTATTCAATATTCTTCTATATATCCAAATTATGGTGCCTCTCAAAGACCGATTGTTGCTAGCAATAATCTGGTCAAAAGCAAACCTGATTGCAGCGAGGAGGGTGAGAAAGACATAAAGCAAGACAACAAGTATTTACAGCCGAAGTGGTGCCCTTCAGGCTTGTCTCACACTCAAAAGAGAAGGCTGCAGCGGATGTGCAAGAAGGAGTCTATGGAACAGCAAGCGGAGGTTGTACCAGCAAGGTCGGCGACCATGAAGCAGGTATGGAGGCCTAAGCAAGTTGTTTCGTCATCAGCTTAAAAAAGAAGCAAGATATGGCCGATAGAATTTATCGCCCTTAGAACAAAATATGGCCGATGCATATTTATCATCGTCCTTAGACAATTTTGGTCCAGAGGCTTGTTTTTTGGCATGCTAGCATCACCAAAAAACAGAGGGGCATATGTTGACGACCAAAATTGGCACTGGTCGAACAGACTGGTCTGACCGGTGCTTGAGAGCGGTCTGACCGGTCTGGACCATGTAGCCGGTCTGGCAACACCGACCGGTCTAACCGGTGGGTCTGACCGGTCAGACCGGTCTACCTGGAATCCGAGTACAACTAGAACTCTTTGTAGATTTAGATCTGTAATAGGATTTCTCGCGGGATAAGTCCACCTCACCCTATAAATATAAAGGGTCACGGCCGATTAGGGTATCCAATCGATCAAATCAATACAACTTTTATCTTTTTACTTTTCTCTTGCCCTAGCTTTTTCCAATCTACTATTTGATGTTCCTCCGTCGTCTCTACGTCGATTGAGGGCGTTCTAGGTGGCCTGCCGACCCTAGAACAACCCTACGTGTGCCTGCCCCGACGGGTCTTCCCGGGCTAACGTTCGTAGGCTTCGTCACCGTTCTGCCGGCGGTGACCGGTCTGACCGCTCCAAGGGACCGGTCTGACCGGTCTACGCAGGAGGCGCTGCAGCGAGCTGCCTCTTTGCGCCGCACGTTCGAGTGCGTTCGTGTGTTGATCCTGAAAGGCGTCAACACATATGTAATATACACTTTAAATAATCTTTTGTTCAGTATGCCTAGCTAACTTACGAACTAATCATTTCTTCTTAGTTTGTTATTGACCATTTGTTGCTTTTATTTGATATGGCCTGGAACAGAAGTCTTTTAATGCATAAAACAAGATCAATATCATTGAAAATATAAGTGTGACTCAATTTGCAGAAAACATGTTGAAGAGATGATTTTAGTGAGCACTCTTTTATATCTTATGAACTTCAAAGTTATTGTTTGTTGAAAAATATCAATGCATATGTGAGAAGGTTCTGGAAGAATTTGGAAATAAAAAGAGAGAGAGGAGTTATCATGCTTCATAGCAAGATGAAAATTCTTTAGAATTAGATATTTTGCATAGTTGGATAAGATCAGAAACATTCTAGAGTTACATTTTGTAAAGAAAAGTGCGGAAGTTGCCACATGACAACGCCATAACCTCCATGATCTGTATGCGTGATCTGTAGAAATATTACTTACTTGGAATTTGTATCAAACTACTTGGATGTTCTAGTATATGGATAACCGACTGTATCAACATTAGTTATTTGGTCAAGTTATTTGGTCTCTTAGATGCATCTTGTTTTGTTTTTTTACCACCCCAAAGTCATGTTTTCTATTGATCATGATGCATTATTGGCAAGTTAGTCTAACTTGAGCAACTACCTAGAGTTCTACAAGCTCATACCTGGGAAAAAATTAGACCTGCAAGAGTGAGACAGCCGGTGATGCTGCAAGGATGGATGTGAACCAAGCTAGGCAGCCAAAGCCATACACAACAAATAAGTTACCTGCTACAACGGACTGCTGTGGTGTCCAATGGTAGATTTTATGTAGTGCACCAGCAACTAATTCTTGGATTACACTTTCTCATGCTTTGCTTGCTTGTGATGATTACTTCCATGAAGAGGATAGAAGACCGTGTGGACTTACTTCCTGGTGACTTGTACGACGTTTCACACAAGCTCATGAAGGAACTTGCAGATGGGCGCCTGCATCGACCTTGCCTGCTAGAGAACATTCAAGGCGCAATTGCCATTGCGTAGAAAATATTATGAACTCGTCAATAAATGATTGTGATTTTATTATGATACAAGTTGATGAACCTCTGCACATTGATTCTTTTTTTATCATGTGTATATGATTTGTGATCTTATTATACTTTTTCTATATTCTTCCTTTTTTATTTGAATAAATAATCAATTGATGAGATGAATTGCCAAGTCCGATATATCCTGAAACATGACTATTTTTACTTTTATGCACAAGACAAGACTGATAGCGTGGCAAACATTAGTGAGTGAATGCAAGCTTTGGACACATGCAGCAAGCATGAACAACTAGAAAGTAAGATAAATATTTGTCCGATAAATGGCACAACCAGCAGGATCTTGGAAGTAAAAAATCAGAAAATGTATGAAAGCTATCACTACATTATAAGTAGGTCTGGGAAGTTGTTGAATTCCTAGTGCTAATCTCATTCAGCTGTAGGCAACATCCAGAAAGGCGGGCGCAGCGAGTCCACGAAATCTTTGAAGGGCCGTTGCACTTCATTGGTCCCTTTGTCCAAGTCAACGATATGCACAAAGTTCTCGTTCGTTGCAAAGTGATTGAGAAAATATATGCAGTTGCCCGAGAGACCGTGTTCCCCAGCAGGGCACGACGCTCCGAAGTTGGATTCCCCGAGCCTGTCTCCACCGAGAAGAAACACCCTGTCATCACCAATCCTGTCGACCTTGCACCAAGCTGGTGTCGAGAAATCCATCTTGTACACAGCAACCTCGGCCACCTTGTGAACATTGTGCCCGTCAAAGATGATGACGACCTGAAAGAGCTCGCCACAGGACTCGACGAGGTAGCTCGACCACATCGGCGCGCCATCCGGAATGTCGACATGGTCGACATCGATCATCCCATGGATCGGCTCAGGATCGTCATCGGCTGGGTCGAAGTCGACGAATCCCAGTTGGTATCCGGTGAACTCGTAGTAGATTTTGCCTCCAACGGCGGCGATGCCATGGCGCGTGGCCATATGCCTCTCCACCGGTTCGTCCTGGGCGTTGTACATGGTGAGCGTGTAGCCATGGCGTCCCCACTTGCTGCCTCCGACGGTGCAGAGCCAGAACTCGCACTCGTCCAGGTCGAGGACCATCACGGCGCAGAAGCTGGCGCCGGGCCTGTCGGAGAGCACGCACTTGCAGTTGGTGGGGAAGTCCTGCTCCATGGGCGGCAGGGCGATCCGCTCGCCGCTGTCCTCCGGCCGCCATAGGAAGGTGCGCAGGGAGGCCGGGTCCAGCGCGAGCACCCACCCTTGCGGCGTCTCGAAGCAGCGGTGGTCTTGGAGCAGGTCGATGGTCGCGTTCACCAGCGATTGACTTGAGATGCTGTACTGCGCCTGGGGCTCGGAGTACCCGGGTCCGACGTCGTGCAATGGCAGCGACACCGCCGGCGTGCGTGGTGAAGGGCCAGAAGCTGCCATGGCTTGCATTGCTCTCGATGGAATTCGTGGACGGATCAAATCGATCGGCTTTGATTGATTGTTGCTGCTGCTGCAGCGCCTCCCGCGGGGTGACTTAAATAGTCGCGCTGGGGGACGAGCGTACGAGTCCGTCATCTACCCGTCCCCGTCTCCGAGAAGGTCATGGCGTGGCAGCGCCGCCGCCGCCGCTACGGGTTCTGCATCCGAACGCGCGCTCGCTTCTTCCGGCAGCTCTCCCGGCCGTGTGCGGTGCCGAGCGGGCAAGCGTCGTGGGCCGTCCACAAATAAAATAGCCAAAAGTCTATTTTACCTCCTCCAATTATCACCAAAGTTTAGTTTTCCTCCTACAACTATAAAACCGGGTATTTCACCTCCCTCAACTTTTCAAACCGTCCATTTTACCTCCCTCGAGCGGTTTTGAAGACTGTTTGCTACAGTAACCGTAGTTTTGTCTTTTTCTTTTTTTTAAATTTCAGTTGAATCTTTGAAAAATCATAGTAAATCACAAAAAAATCATAAAATAGAAAATCCAATTTTGTTGGACTCCACATGAGTAGATATACGCAGTGAATATATTATATGGTATACTTTAGTACAATTTTTTTACTGTAACTTTAGATATATACTTTTCTGTAATTAATTTATAGCTACAGTTTTCGTCGTCCCATTATGGTGAAATTTTTATGGTGAGCTAATCATTATATGATTGAGCTGTAGTAAAAATTTTATGATTATTACATCATGTATGACTGAGTTATAGATTTATCTATAGATTCGTCTAGATTTTTCTATAGATTTATCTAGTTTATATGGATAAATCTATAGATCAGTCAAACATGATCTAATAATCATAAAATTTTTACTACAGCTCAATCATATAATGATTAGCTCACCATAAAAATTTCACCATAATGGGACGACGAAAACTGTAGCTATAAATTAATTACAGAAAAGTATATATCTAAAGTTACAGTAAAAAAATTGTACTAAAGTATATCATATAATATATTCACTGCGTATATCTACTCATGTGGAGTCCAACAAAATTGAATTTTCTATTTTATAATTTTTTTGTGATTTACTATGATTTTTCAAAGATTCAACTGAATTTTTTTTAAAAAAAGAAAAAGACAAAACTATGGTTACTGTAGCAAACAGTCTTCAAAACCGCTCGAGGGAGGTAAAATGGACGGTTTGAAAAATTGAAGGAGCCGAAATACCCGGTTTTATAGTTGTAGGAGGAAAACCAAACTTTGGTGATAGTTGGAGGAGGTAAAATAGACTTTTGCCTATAAAATAATCCCAGCTGTGTTTTTACTTGGGCTGTCCTATGGCTCATGACATACGACTTCCATCCTTGGACTGGGTCCCACACAGCTGCGGAGAGGTTCGCGGGCCGGCTATCCCCGATGCTCTGCTCACCGTCCTCGCTCTCACACCAGACACCACCAGCGGACCTCGGTTGTCCGTGCCCATGGCGACGCCGCTCGCGACAAGCGGCCCGCCCCTCGCCTCCCGCGGCTTGCCGTCTTCCTCCTCCTGCTCCTCGTCGCCGCCCTCTTCTCTCCTGCTCGGCCGCCGGCCTAGCCGCAGGCTCCGCTCCTCCTCGCCGCAGGTGATTTCTTTGGTGCCAAACCACGTACCTTTATGTGTCCATCGGCGGTGGTGGCCGGAGATGATGATGATGGTGCGGTGCTACTTGATTCCGATGCAGGTAGATGCTGCGGCCGCGCAGGGGAAGGGCGGCGAGTACCGGCCCTCCTTCGTGGACGACCTCCTCCTCTCCTTCTTCCGGAGCAAGATGGTGGAGGTGAGCTCCATCGACCCGCTCGTTCCTTCCTTCCTGCAGTTAGACCTTGCACGGTGCTTCTTTTCGATGTGCTAGCTTCTTTTTCGGTCAATAAAAAAGTGTGAATTCGAATTGACATTATTGACTTCGTTGGTTCAGAGTTATGTCGGGATAGATAGAGGGGTCTTCTGAACATTACTCAACTAGAGACTCTGCTCTGCTTCCAAATAGATTGACTCTCAAGGAACCAGCTAGAAATTCTCTGTCTAAAATGGGATTTTTTTTCTTGTGTAAACTAAACTGAACGCTCAATTTATTGAGTTCAAGGAGAAAAAAAAGCTAAATATGTTAACATTGATTTGTTTCAGATGATGTGGGGGATGGAAATCTATCTTCCTTTCCTTTCAGATTTTAACCATAAAAGAAGTGCAATGGCAGATTTCATATGTTACCATAGTTTTCAGACAGGCTGCCACTCCAGAAACATAAAATACTCAGATGTCATATCGATGGAAAAATTACACTTGACTCTAATCTGACAATTCCCTGGAAGTGGTAAAAGAAAATTCATATGAATTCGCATAAGGTACACCTAGAGGTGTCAATGGGTGACCCTTAAGGGCACCTCCAACCCTTTTTAGTTCAAAATTTTGTACTACTTCTCCAAAATGATATTCTATTTTGGAAAACTAGTACAATATTTTGAACTAAAGAGGGTTGGAGGTGCCCCTAAGAGTTACCCATTGGCACCCCTAGGTACACCAATCCCCTATTCACGTGTATCTACTAAATTCTTGGTCAATATGATATCTTAGTTTTGAACAAAAGACATGCAATTACATTTTTTAATTCTCTGAAAAGCTGTAGGAGGTTGGATGGGATTCCGAAAACCCTGGGTATGCCGGGCTGATGGAGGTTGCAAATCGTCTCATGGTCAAGGGGAAGAGTGCTTCAGAGACTGAGCAGGCAGCTGTATATCACCTCACTTGTTCCTCGCATGTTTGTTCTGTTGGACATCTGTCTAGCATGTGAGCTTAATACCTAAATCAATTTTAGTTTTCTGCATCTCTCCTCCTTAAAAACTCCAGGTCAGAGTACTACAATCATTGTTTCCGCCTCTCTTGCTTGTTCTTTACAAAGCTCTTTTAGCACCAATTGCTAATGGTCAACTAGCTGCCATGATGCTCGGTGAGTTCACTTCAAGGAAATAGTACATCATTTCCAATTGTACTTCATATTCTTCTCTATTTAACTTGGTTTATATGGAATTGCTGGCGTCTTACTTGACAAGCTAGAGCGACAGCACTTTCATGCCAATGGTTGATGGGCCCATGTTCAGTTAATTCCGTCACTCTGCCTGATGGAAAATCTTGGTCAAGTGGGGTATCGATTTGTTCCAACTTTCAACACCTTTTTTATTTTCTCTTTGCTAAGACTCTGGTTGAAATCATGTTTGATTTTCTTGATGACAATCGCCAGGTGTTTGTTGAGAAATGCAAGTATCTGGAAGAGAGCAAATGCCTTGGTATTTGCATCAACACGTGCAAACTGCCAACTCAGGTTTACTAATGCGTTGCATATGGAATTCTAGATTTCTATCCTCCAGATATTCCTTTACCGCTATTGCCACTTGTGCCCAAGTGGAATTGTATATCAAAAGTACAGGCACAATGATATGCAATCTAGCTATGCTTTTTGTATGGCTACTGTCGGTTTCACGGAATGGTCTTCAAAAGGTCTTTTCCCCCCAAAAGAAAGTTCCTGAATGAAGTGCACTTTCTATTTTCAGACTTTCTTCAAAGAACACATGGGCGTTGATTTATACATGGAGCCAAATTTTGAAGACTACAGCTGTCAGGTAAAATAGTTCCAGACTTTCAGAGTGTACTAGATTGTCAGGCTAAACAAAAACTTAGGGCCTGCAATCTGTACATGCCCACTTTTGTGCAATATACATCCAAAATCCGAGCGAAAACACACCACCTGACTACACAGTTTACGCTGTTGTTTATTGCAGTTCAACTTTGGGTTGCCGCCGCCACCTCTTGATACTGACAAAGCACTCAAGGAACCCTGCTTGGACACTTGCACAAACGCCAGGCGACGCAGGGAGCTCGGCAGAAGTAGTAGCCCGGATGAGCTCAGTTGCCCCCAAGTTTGATACGCTGCTCGTGAACAAGTATGAGCATCATTCGTAGATAAGATGGTACAGCCCAGTGATGGTGCCACTGTCTTGATCCTTGCACGCTGTGCAAGGTGTGGTACGCTGCCCGAACTCACCAGTATCGTGGTATACCAATTCTAAAAGATTAACTGTGGTATACGAATTCTACATTGCAATGCATACACATGTTGACATAATTTCTTTTTCAAATAGTTGCCCAGACACACCTCTGATGATTGTGCATTTCGTCGCATAATTCCTGGACCTCCCTACCTGTATTTGTGAACCTAATGTCACCAGCAGACTGCATCCTGCCATCCTAGACAACATGCTAAATCATCCATGGTAGCACTACTGGCAGAGGTAACATCGACAGTAATTCAGTAAAACAAAGATTGACCTGTCCTCCAATTATTGCAGTTGCCAAACATGGAGTTTGAAGCTCTGAAGTATGAACACAGAACAAGATCAGGTGTAGGTTGATCAAATGACGCTCTCTTAGGCCCCCTTTGGATGCAAGTGCTAATAGGTAAAAGTTTCGATCCTGATCCTTGCTCCAGTCAGAAGCACAACTTGGAGTCATGGTGACGTTCGATTATGTCGTCTTCTCCAGCTAAAAACAGTCTGATTTTGGACGCGAATACCCTGACATATCCTGCTGTGCCTCATCCACAAGCAAAGCAAGGAATCGTTCCCTGCCACACTAATAGCTAGTATAGCTCATCTTTGTTACGTACCAAGGGAAGCTACGAATCCCCCATTTCCTCACTCCAGAGATCGTATGCTGAGATGCTTGCGTGTCCATGTCATCATCGTCTCTAACCGTTCTCGGTTCAGGTTCCGTCCCTCCACTGCACGCCGTTACTACCTTGATCTGCCACTCCCTACCTATATAATGCATGGTGGTCGCCCACAGTGCTGCGGCGGCCTGCGGCACCCTTGGTTGATACCTCTAGCTAGACACCGGTGACCATGCCGACCGCCGGGGACGACATCACGGTGCACGTGGAGTGGCTGGCGCGGCGCCTGACGCAGCAGCAGGAGGACGCGGCGGCCACGGAGGAAGACCGGATCACGGTGAGCACCCACCGCGTGTCCCGCGTCCCGGGCCACGTCCGCATCCGCAACCCGGACGCCTACACGCCGGGGCTCGTCGCCATCGGCCCGCTCCACGCCAAGGACGCTGAGCGCCGCCTCCGCCCGGGCAACCGCCTCAAGATGGCCTACCTCCACAGCCTCATCTCCCGCGGCCACCCGGACCCGGCGGGCCACCTCGGCGTCATCCAGGGCTACGTCCGCCTCGTCGCCGCGCGCGAGCGGGAGGCCCGCGCCATGTACACCGCCGAGGACGTGGACGACGTCACCGCCGAGGACTTCATCCAGATGCTGGTGCTCGACGGCTGCTTCATCCTCGAGCACCTCGTCAACGTCGCCACGGGCAGGGCGGAGCCGTCGCTGCACGCCACGTCCTTCGGCCCGGCGCAGCTGTCCATGGACCTCGTCCTCGCCGAGAACCAGATCCCCTTCTTCGTCCTCACCGACCTCATCGGCAGCACCAGGCTGCCGGAGTTCGACACCACCGGCTACGCCCCGCCGGTCCTGCTGATGAAGCTGGCGCTCTACTACCTCGGCGGCGAGAAGGGCCGCGACATGAGCGAGGAGGCGCTGCCGCCCCCGGGCGCCGTCTGCCACATCCTGCACCTGCTCCATGCCTTGGTCAGCGCGGCGCGCACGCAGTGGGAACCGCCGACGCGGGCGATCCAGGACGGCGCGGCGCTGGAGATGATGCAGGAGGCGGCGCGGCTGCTGCGGCGCCTCCCGGTGCTGCTCCTGGTGCCGCTGCTGTACCCGATCCTGCCCGAGGAGCGGCGGTGGCGCGCGAGCTACGGGCGGGAGGACCTGCCGTCGGCGAGCGACCTCAAGCGGATGTGGGTGCAGTTCAAGAAGGCGCGCGGCGGCGGGAAGGCCCCGGCGGGCATCGCGTCGGTGCTGGGCCCGGTGCCGCTGGCCGTGAAGCTGGCGCACGAGGACCGGCTGCGGCTGCCGCAGCTGCGGATCGAGTTCCAGACGGCGCCGCTGCTGCTCAACCTGATGGCGTTCGAGCAGTCGGCGGAGCAGCGCGCCGGGGCCGTGTCGGCGTACGTGTGGCTCATGGCGAAGCTGGCGCAGTCGGCGGAGGACGCGGGGGTGCTGGTGGCGGCGGAGGTGGTGCAGAGCAGCACGGCGGGGAGCGAGAGCAAGGAGGACGTGGCGCGCTTCTTCCGGCAGGTGGGCGCGGCGAGCGAGGCGGCGGGGGAGCTGGAGAAGAGCTACCTGGGGGAGACGCTGCACAAGCTGCGGGAGCGGAGCCAGCACCCG
Source organism: Panicum virgatum (assembly GCF_016808335.1). NCBI lineage: Eukaryota > Viridiplantae > Streptophyta > Magnoliopsida > Poales > Poaceae > Panicum > Panicum virgatum. The sequence continues at coordinate 8,935,754 of NC_053138.1, read as the reverse complement.
CTCTTCATGATGTGGGCGGACGTGCAGCGCAATTACTTCACCGTGCCGTGGGCCGTCGTCGCCGAGTTCGTCGCGCTCATCACCTTCATCTCCACCATACTGCAGACCTACGGATCCTTCAAGCACTAATTAAGGATGGTGTTGCTTCGAGCATCACAATCTTCCCTACTGAAAGTTATTAGCAGCACTCAACTCATCAATTTTCTTCAAGAAACAAAATTTGATTAATTAATTTGCTTGTACGGTGATTCTTTTGTTTATATATGTTCCCAGGCCCAAGGATCGAAACTGCCTGAGTAACTGTATGATTATTCTTTTGTTAATCCTCAGTTATATTTTGATTAACTAGATCAAAACACGAACACTGATGCTGGTCGTTCAACCATCTCTGCCTTTGGACGGCACTCAGGTTATTTGGCTGCTGGCCCATTCACTCTCTCTCAGCAGTAGTAGTAGTAGTAGTGTGTGTGTGTGTGTGTTGCGGGTCTCATGTTCCTTGTCCATCGCCAATCAATTCTCTCGATCAACATCCACCTTTACCGCACGGCGCATCTGTAAACATCATTAGTTGTTCTTCTGATGCTTCTACTGCTTTGTTCAGTTTTTTTTGGAAAAAAAATCAATTTACTCCTTCAAGTATATCCAAAGTCTGAATAATCTCTTAAACTATAACTTGGTTCAATTTACCTCTAAACTATATCATTTAGTTGAATTTTTTCCCATAATATAATTTGTCTTTTTTGTTTCTCTATACACAAATTGAATTTTAATTTTAAATTTTGCAGGGTAGTAGTGGACATCACAATGCATATTAAAAAAGTGTTATAATATTTTTAGCGTTACTTTTCAAATAATTTTGAACTCCATTGATTAATTTATTATTAAATATACTAATCTATCAAAATAATAATAAAAAATATGTTGTATTTTTTCTAACATGTGTTATGATGTGCACTATTATTTTGTAAAATTTCAACTTAAACCCCACCTATGCATGGAGAAATAAAAAATACCAACTTTATTAGGGGTAATTTGAACAAAGAGCATAGTTTGGGGGTAAAATGAACCAAACGATAGTTTAGAGGGTTATCCGGATTTTGGCTATAGTTGAGGGAGTAATTTAGACTTTTTTCTTTAAACTATGGCATAATCAATTTTCATATAGAAAGACAGACATGAAGCTTCAATTTCAACAACCAATTATGCACAATTTATTGAGCGTACCTTCAGATTTGATAGTTTACGATTTGTAACCAGTCATGTAATACAAACCATATCATCTCTAGAAGACTCCAAATCTTATTCTATATATAATCCAACATCGAGCTAAGGCTCGAGACAATCATCAAACTTACACGAATTCTCTCTTGTTTACATAATTGGAAAGTTTCACTTTGCTCAGGACTTATTTGTAGTGGCTCATAAAAAATTCAAGTTTTTTTTATAAGTTTCACATGAAAGCCATTAGGAAATGAAAGTACAGGAGAAAGCACCATGTCCCCTCCATTGACCACTTCCCACCTGTTGATATATAAATGTTACAAATATTATTACTTCAGAGCCTTGCTTTTTATTTAAAATAAATATATATCAGTGTAGATCACAATTTGTGCAGGTATAGTACCTATAGTTAATAACTAAGCAGTGGAGGAATGTCGCAATCTGAAGCTTTGCAAAGTCAGCACCAAGACAAGACCTCAGTCCCAATCCAAAGACAAGAAAATCCTTGGAGCCTCCAACAGGCTCGGAAATATCCTGCATATGATCTTATTTAATTACAAAAAAATTTATAATACTAATTTAAGCTTAAATTCTAGAAGTGTCTCATCGAGTCTGCAGTTTCCTAGAGTTCAACATTTACTTCCTGACAATAATTTTACAAACCTTCCATCTCCATGGATTGAATATGTTGGGGTCTGTATAAGTAATTGGATTCAGATGAGTTGCCAGGGGGCAAATCATTACTGTCCATCCCTCTGGAATAGTGTAGCCTTCAAGAAACACAAATTTTTAAAACATCAATTGGAAAGTGACATGCAAATACACATCCATTATTCATATATTTCCTATAAGAATTTTGCTTAATTTCCGAAACGTTGCGGTAAAGTATGAAAGTGTGTGCGCGCGTGGGTGCAAGAACTTGGTTAATAGAATCTAAGTACCTTTCATGTGAACATCTTGGTTTGCTTTCCTGAATAGCATCGGGGCAATGTTGGCTAGGATTCATATATAACCTACAATGCAGACATATCACATCATAGATAAGAACACCACCCATACAAAGCCACTATATTGGTTACATATCCTCGAATCCGTGCTTTATTGTTGTAAGCTGATGAAAATGAGTGCTCCAGTTCTAACTTACATTAGAGGTGAATTTCATGGACTTGTATTCTTCCCATGTGATTTCTGAACTGGCATCGGTCCTTCCTTTGATGATATTCTCATTTTCCTCCTGCCAAGTGTCACATGTGTATATGTTGGTGACCTTAGATTTCACTCTTTATTTTTCAGGGAAACCAGATTTAATTTGGTCTTCAAACCCCTTTCTTTTTATAATTGTTTAGTTCGAACAAAGAAATTTTGCATGGGACAAGAGTATGCATATACTTACTGCTAGTTCTTGTAGTGCTTTAGGGTTGTCTGTCAGAAACTTGAGTGCTGCAGTTAGCGCGGTTGATGTCGTATGGATACTAGCAAAGAGCAGCCCAAACAATACATCCAAACAAAAGTTCTCGTCTAGCACAGGCTTCTCCTTTAACTCATCAACCACGAGATCCAAGAAATCCATCGTTTCTTGCCTTTCTGCCTCCTTCCTCTCATCAAGCATGTGTTTCAAAGCCTCCATTATATTCTTGCGTCCCTAGTATTTCAAAATATTTTTTGTTTCAAAAAAAATGAAGCCAGACTCTTAGCTACTGATGAAATTATTCTAGGTGCGAGTCGAATGGAGGAAGAAGAAGAAGAAGATTGTTCTAAATGAAGGGGGGGGGGGGGGGGGGGGGGGAGAAAATGGGTAAGATTGTGCAAAGTAGTTGATGGGTTTACCATAATTTCACATTTGTTTGTATATGTGTACCGTACCTTTAGACATTTATAAAACCCTGTCCAGGGATGTTCACTGGAAATGACATTAGTCCGGTGGTGAATGCATCATAATGTTTCCACAGCTCTCCTGCTGATGACGTGGACGCATCGTAGTTGATCAACAATTTTGCAGTAACACTGAATATCATCTACACCAAAAAAAATATTCCCAATAAACGAATGTCAGATATCTTTTTCGGAGAAAAAAAACTGACATAGATGGATAAAGGCGCAAGCATGCATACACTTGAGACAGCCTCTTTGAGCTCAATGCTTGGCCTATGAGCCCACGAGCTCAGGTTGCTGCGAGCAGCTCCCTGCACATGACGGAGCAGCACCAGCCTGAGGTTTTCTGGGCCGAAGACTGTCACACCCGATTTTAAGGACAAAACCGAATGCATAACTATATGTATGCCAGGATCAAGTTTCATACATATAGAGACATTATAAGTGATTAATCAGTAACAGTATCACGTAAAAACAACAATTAAAAGATTATCAGAGTTATACAGCTTATCCTGGAAACGAAGGCTCCAAACTTCACAGGCAATCGACTGGGGGTTGCGTACGCCTAGAACTCAGCAACATCTTCAGAAAACTTCATAAACCTTCTCCTTCTGAGCAGCAGTAAGCAAGGGTGAGTACACTTATGGTTGGTACTCAGCAAGGCCACAAGAAATAACCAGAATGTGATTTATATCCATCTTCAAGTTTATTAATCATGTGAGGGTCCAAGCCGCTCTTGACCGTGAGCACGGCTAACCGGTTAGTTTTAACTCTGCAGAGGTTGTACACTTTCACCATAATTCGCGTAAAAGTTCCGAAGAACTTTGAACCCTAACCACGCAATGTGCTAGCTAGGCACAATACCACACTTCCGAGGTGTGATTGCATAGGGACGCTACGAGGCCTTTACAAAGATTCCCTAACCTATGACAACCCGCTAAGGTTTCAAGCCAAAGTGGTCATAACACTGCCCTAATGAGGTGATACCTTGCCAAAGGATCATAAAACAATACCAATTGCCCCAAAAGGACTGAGCTATATCCCATCAATGCGTCCCCTCTTGCCCTTTCGGTAAGATTGTCACAAGCTAGAGTCTCTAATTAATCAGCCAAGACCAGAGCCATATAGTATTGTGGTTGTACTGTTTTCTTGGGTGGTTCTCCATGTTCCAATTAAATCATATCATCTTGTAAATAAAGCATAGATAGAAGTATGGTTAGGATCACTTGCCTTTCTCCAACGAAAAGCTACTCTTACTGCTCTTCACTGCTCTTCAGCTCTTGCTCACTTGGGATTCTTGATTCTTCAAGCTTCAAACAACGATCTTTCTACTCGAAGCAAACACCGAGCAAACATACAAAGCAAACAAGAAGATACAACTAAGAACATTACACCAGAACAAAAGAAAGGCTTTAAGAGAGCGTACTAAAGGATAGAGCTTGCTGCTACGGTTACGAGAGCGCAAGAAACACAGAAAACAGAACTAAAACGGTGATTCTATGGGATAAACGATGCTTCAGGGATCTAGTCGCGATTAACTATAGAGTTAAGAGCTAGCGGAAAAGATTTGTAAGACACAGAAAATTGTGCTCACAGAGGATGAAAAGGTTATAAAGCTATCGCACACGTCACAAGGATCACGTGAGCGCGAGAATCGATGAAAACGGAGTTAAAACGTGGAAGATATGGCTAAAACAAGGTTCTAGGGGCTTATTTGCGAAGAAACAGAGCTTCCAGGGGTTAGATTTGAAGAAACCAGGGGCTAAAACCTAATTAACCATAGACTTCAAGGGCTAGCACGTAAAAACACCTAAGCAGGACTGCGGGTTCTATTTTGGAAAAGCAGAGGGGTTAAACCATAAAAGAAAGGACTGGTTTGTAAATTCTTTTCACCTGGAATGGACCGCGGGTTGAAACTGGGTAAACAGAGGGGCCTTTTTGAAAGTATGCAAAAGTTGACCGGTATCTTGGGGCTGACTCCGGTTGGATAGATCTGATCCCATCCGTTGGATCGGGATCGGGCGGCCAGAGGTCGATCAGGCGAGCGGGCGGCGGCGCTGGGCGCCCGACGGCGAGGCGTGGCGGCGGCGTGCGGCGGTGGGTCACCGGAGTTGGCGTTCTAGGCGCCTCAGGCCCGATTTGGCTCGGGACCAGGATAGGGAGCACGGGTATGCCACGGCGAACTCAATTTGGGCCGCGGCGCGGGCTATAACGGGCGGGGTGGATCTCGCGGCGGCGCATGGCGAAACGACAGCGACGGCGAGCGGTTCCAGGCGGAGCAGAGTGAGAAGGAGGGGGAGAACGAGCCTGCGGCTTCACTACCTTGAGGCGGAACTCCGGGGCGGCTCGAGGTCGTCGGGAAAGCGGAGGAACTGCGGCGCGGCGGAGAGCTCCGAGCTCGGGCGGAGCTTCAACAATGGCGGCTAGGGTTTGCGCGTGAAGGGGCGGCGGCTTCGGCTTGATAGGGTTCCAGGGGAGGTGCGAGTCCCTGCTTATATAGGGGCGGGGATCCTTGGCGTGCGGCCCAAGGCCGGCAGGCACGGCCGGACTCGGGAGAGTCCCGATCCGTCCCGAGCTCGGGGACGACCCCGACAGGCGGGCCCCGCCTGTCGGTGGGCTGCGGGAGGGGGCGGCGTCGGGTTGGGCCTAGACGAGGAGATGGGCCGCGCGCGGGGGAGGTGCTGGGCAGCGAGGAAAGCGAAGCGGGCTGCGGGAGAGGGAAACGGGCGGGCCGCCGGGGAAGGAAAAAAATGCTGGGCCGGCTTGGAGTTTTAGGCTGAAAGAGGTTTTTTTTTTCCATTTGCAAGAGATTCAAACAAATTCAATTTGAATTCAAATTTGAAGAATTCTAATTCAAATTGAACCACAACATTAAAACAATGCAAGGGTATCATGAGTGCAACACGCAACCAACTTCATTTTATTTTATTTTTTAAATCCAAACAAACTTTATTTATTTTTGCTAAATTCCCTGTGAACAAAAGAAAATGTTGCAAAATTTTAAAACTATGAGAAAATTGTTTATTTATTTTTAATTTTAATCACATCCTGAAATCCAAAAATTTCAGGGTGTGACAGAACTACCCCCCTTAAAAGGAATCTCGCCCCGAGATTCACAAGGCTAGCAAGAGACAAGGGTTTAGGCGGGTAGCATCCGATACACATTAACTTTCTTCTCAGTTATTCCTTCTTACAATGTATACTTCTTAATTCCTGGTGACTCACACAAAACACTTCACGGGAACTCAGTCTATCTCCATTTTCTTTAACTATTCATTCTTTCCTCAGCTTCGTTGGCGCATCTTTCATATCTTGATAAAGTGATTTGAAAAGAGCTTGATTGCTTCTTTTCTGGCTTGGGTGTCTTGTATCATCTCTCAAGTCTTCATGTACCTCTGTCATTAATTATCATTTTTTTTCACACCAACTGGCAAGATGTCCGTCTTCTCCACACTTGAGGCAATACAACCCAAGATCATGGGACCTGGTCTTCTTATGCTTTGTTGGACAACTATGGGCATAGTGCCCTCCTTTACCACAATTGTAGCATGACCACTGAGTATTGTCTACATCTCGCTTTGCTGGGCATCTTCTAGTGTGATGACCTAACTTGCTACGGTTGCAACACTGTTGTGAAATATTCCCCTGTTCACATGAAATAGCAAGACATCCATCTGGGCTATTTTTTTGCTCCACCATAACTCTTTGCACATCATGATTCTTCTTGATAGAGTTGTCATGCGGAGGTTGAACAGCTTTAGGCTGTGGTTGGTTGAAACTGGATTGAGTACGGCTATCTGCCAATGATTGTGGTAACTCCAACTTTTCTTGGCTTGCCTTACTAATTCGTTTCTTAGGCTGCTTGCTTCTTTTAGGCTGATATTCTTTGAAAGTGATAGTCCAATCCTCGAGGTTTATAGTCGGATTTCTATCTTCAGCTTGAGTAATTCCTTCTAGGTTTGGAACATGCATAGATAACTTTCCATTGATATCTGAATGATAACGTTGCCTTGCTTCTGCTGTCATTAAGCTATCTTCTTGTAGACATCGACGGCCATAATGCTCACAACATTGGCACTTTTCTGACGTCTTACTAATCTCATGTTGTTCCTCTATCTGTGGCTTTGGTGCTTCATAGTTTCTCTTACGCTTTTCATTGTTCCATGCTTCAGCTACTTGCCTCTTCACTGGTCCAGTGGGGATTTCTGTCTTGGTCGTCTCCATGTTATTCGAGGATGTTGTTGTAGATTGCAACCTTCCTTGTAGGACACGAGCTTGCATAGCTAATAGCTTCTCTTTATCAAAAGCTGGCAGACCGGTTAGGACTTGATTATCACTGCTAACAGAGTTGTGGCTCCTACGAGAGGAGGCTTGCTCTGTAACATGCTGTTGGTTGTTGACTCTGATTGGAACCATTGCTTGTACTCCTTGAGTTTGTGCTAGAATGTTGATGTCTTCTTTCTCCTTTCTGCTGGGGCTCACCATCTGGTTGCGTGGTAGGGACAAGGTCAGCAGAGAGAAAGAAAAAGCGAGTATCAAGGTAACATCCATATTATCATCTTCACAAACTCTTGGTGGTTGCAACTTAAATAAATCAAGGAGGAGGTGAGAAAGATATGGGGGTAACAGAAAGGAAAAGAGAGCATTCTTGTCTTCAGTTTCTTTCATTTGTTGATCATTGTAGACGAGTGTTGCCATAAACTTTCTTTTTGACATCCTCTAGAGGATTCGGTAAAAAAAGATAGAAGATAACAAGGAGGTGGGAGGTACATAAGAACCCATCTAGGCAACCGATGTTATTGTAGGTAGAAGACCCCCAATACACCGACAATCATTACAAAGAAACGAAATCAAACAAGGTCATAAAGACAAACATCATCATGCAAACACAGAATTCCACCAGACAACACAGTCAAGGAGCGATGCTGCACGTTGTTAATAGAATTAGAAGGGGGTACTCCTAAGCATGGTTATATCTTCTAGCTTCGTTGTTGATGACACATGCCTCCTTCAACTTGTTCAGCGTTGACTTCACCTTCATGATTGTAGTGGCAGTGAGAGTGTCATAACTTTGCTCAGGCTTGATTCTATGGTAGTGCTCTGAATTCTTCATCCAACATGAACAGAAATATGAGCAGGTGGTATAGTATCCAATTGCTTCGACTTGGCTCCACATGATGAACTAGCAGTCACATTCTTCAGATGATTTGGATAGACAAACATTAGGATAAATGGCGCGGATCATCTTTTTTTTTTTGAATCAGAAGAGATACTTTGGAATCAAAAATCAAGGGATGATTCCAGAGCGGTATTGTTGTTATTATTATTATTTTGGAAAGAAGAGGCACAATGTGAAAACTGAGCACATTGTAAAAAAAATTAAAGAAAATAGGCACAAGAAAGATAAGTTAAAAGAAATTTAAGGATGGAATTTGTATAATCATACATCAAGGAGGAATTAAAATCAAGGAGTGATCCAGAAGGGGAAATTAGACCGACCAGAATTGAGGGTCTAACATTTGCGAAATAATAAAGTGCAAATGAGAAGGGGTCAGACGAGAAAGGTTAGTTATCAAAGCGGATTGAGAGAAGAAAAAGCTAAGGAGTGAGAGTATTCAATGGAGTGGGTCAAGGAATAAGTATGAATGGATTTTATATCAAAACAAACCTTAGAAAACGACCATTGCTACCTAGGCTTACGTCCTACAGTCGATACAGCTCTGATACCACTTCTGTCACACCCGATTTTAAGGACAAAACCGAATGCATAACTATATGTATGCCAGGATCAAGTTTCATACATATAGAGACATTATAAGTGATTAATCAGTAACAGTATCACGTAAAAACAACAATTAAAAGATTATCAGAGTTATACAGCTTATCCTGGAAACGAAGGCTCCAAACTTCACATGCAATCGACTGGGGGTTGCGTACGCCTAGAACTCAGCAACATCTTCAGAAAACTTCATAAACCTTCTCCTTCTGAGCAGCAGTAAGCAAGGGTGAGTACACTTATGGTTGGTACTCAGCAAGGCCACAAGAAATAACCAGAATGTGATTTATATCCATCTTTAAGTTTATTAATCATGTGAGGGTCCAAGCCGCTCTTGACCGTGAGCACGGCTAACCGGTTAGTTTTAACTCTGCAGAGGTTGTACACTTTCACCACAATTCGCGTAAAAGTTCCGAAGAACTTTGAACCCTAACCACGCAATGTGCTAGCTAGGCACAATACCACACTTCCGAGGTGTGATTGCATAGGGACGCTACGAGGCCTTTACAAAGATTCCCTAACCTATGACAACCCGCTAAGGTTTCAAGCCAAAGTGGTCATAACACTGCCCTAATGAGGTGATACCTTGCCAAAGGATCATAAAACAATACCAATTGCCCCAAGAGGACTGAGCTATATCCCATCAATGCGTCCCCTCTTGCCCTTTCGGTAAGATTGTCACAAGCTAGAGTCTCTAATTAATCAGCCAAGACCAGAGCCATATAGTATTGTGGTTGTACTGTTTTCTTGGGTGGTTCTCCATGTTCCAATTAAATCATATCATCTTGTAAATAAAGCATAGATAGAAGTATGGTTAGGATCACTTGCCTTTCTCCAACGAAAAGCTACTCTTACTGCTCTTCACTGCTCTTCAGCTCTTGCTCACTTGGGATTCTTGATTCTTCAAGCTTCAAACAACGATCTTTCTACTCGAAGCAAACACCGAGCAAACATACAAAGCAAACAAGAAGATACAACTAAGAACATTACACCAGAACAAAAGAAAGGCTTTAAGAGAGCGTACTAAAGGATAGAGCTTGCTGCTACGGTTACGAGAGCGCAAGAAACACAGAAAACAGAACTAAAACGGTGATTCTATGAGATAAACGATGCTTCAGGGATCTAGTCGCGATTAACTATAGAGTTAAGAGCTAGCGGAAAAGATTTGTAAGACACAGAAAATTGTGCTCACAGAGGATGAAAAGGTTATAAAGCTATCGCACACGTCACAAGGATCACGTGAGCGCGAGAATCGATGAAAACGGAGTTAAAACGTGGAAGATATGGCTAAAACAAGGTTCTAGGGGCTTATTTGCGAAGAAACAGAGCTTCCAGGGGTTAGATTTGAAGAAACCAGGGGCTAAAACCTAATTAACCATAGACTTCAAGGGCTAGCACGTAAAAACACCTAAGCAGGACTGCGGGTTCTATTTTGGAAAAGCAGAGGGGTTAAACCATAAAAGAAAGGACTGGTTTGTAAATTCTTTTCACCTGGAATGGACCGCGGGTTGAAACTGGGTAAACAGAGGGGCCTTTTTGAAAGTATGCAAAAGTTGACCGGTATCTTGGGGCTGACTCCGGTTGGATAGATCTGATCCCATCCGTTGGATCGGGGTCGGGCGGCCAGAGGTCGATCAGGCGAGCGGGCGGCGGCGCTGGGCGCCCGACGGCGAGGCGTGGCGGCGGCGTGCGGCGGTGGGTCACCGGAGTTGGCGTTCTAGGCGCCTCAGGCCCGATTTGGCTCGGGACCAGGACAGGGAGCACGGGTATGCCATGGCGAACTCAATTTGGGCCGCGGCGCGGGCTATAACGGGCGGGGTGGATCTCGCGGCGGCGCATGGCGAAACGACAGCGACGGCGAGCGGTTCCAGGCGGAGCAGAGTGAGAAGGAGGGGGAGAACGAGCCTGCGGCTTCACTACCTTGAGGCGGAACTCCGGGGCGGCTCGAGGTCGTCGGGAAAGCGGAGGAACTGCGGCGCGGCGGAGAGCTCCGAGCTCGGGCGGAGCTTCAACAATGGCGGCTAGGGTTTGCGCGTGAAGGGGCGGCGGCTTCGGCTTGATAGGGTTCCAGGGGAGGTGCGAGTCCCTGCTTATATAGGGGCGGGGATCCTTGGCGTGCGGCCCAAGGCCGGCAGGCGCGGCCGGACTCGGGAGAGTCCCGGTCCGTCCCGAGCTCGGGGACGACCCCGACAGGCGGGCCCCGCCTGTCGGTGGGCTGCGGGAGGGGGCGGCGTCGGGTTGGGCCTAGACGAGGAGATGGGCCGCGCGCGGGGGAGGTGCTGGGCCGCGAGGAAAGCGAAGCGGGCTGCGGGAGAGGGAAACGGGCGGGCCGCCGGGGAAGGAAAAAAATGCTGGGCCGGCTTGGAGTTTTAGGCTGAAAGAGGTTTTTTTTTCCATTTGCAAGAGATTCAAACAAATTCAATTTGAATTCAAATTTGAAGAATTCTAATTCAAATTGAACCAAAACATTAAAACAATGCAAGGGTAGCATGAGTGCAACACGCAACAAACTTCATTTTATTTTATTTTTTAAATCCAAACAAACTTTATTTATTTTTGCTAAATTCCCTGTGAACAAAAGAAAATGTTGCAAAATTTTAAAACTATGAGAAAATTGTTTATTTATTTTTAATTTTAATCACATCCTGAAATCCAAAAATTTCAGGGTGTGACAAAGACACGGAGGACCATGGTCCTCTTGCGCTTGTGCAAGGACTCGGAGGATGTGACCTCGAGAACGGCGCCGAAGATCCGCTTGAGTGACTCCGGGTACCAGATTTGGAAGGCCCTGTTGTCTTGCCTGAGCACGTAGCTGTTGACCTCAGGGTCAAGGGATACAATCATGTCTTTGCCTACCAAGTTAGTCTTGAAAACAGGACCATACCTGGAAATAAAAAAAGATTATATATGTGTGCAAAGTTCTCTAATGAAGTAAAGTTTCTATACATTGGGCACCCACGAGATAAGATTGACGATGCCGTTACCGTACCTCTCCAGCCGTCTCTTGAAGAAGGGAAGCACTTCAAGCGATGGTATCCGGGCAAAGAACTCAAGGGACTCCCCAAGGAGAGGAAGGCCCATCGAGCCAGGTGGCAGCGTGAGCTCACACCGCCGTCGGCGTCGATGGCCGCTGCTCCATTTCAGGAGCAGGTGGAACCACCAGGCGGCGATCAGGGTCACACACATGATGACTAGAAGAAGATCCGTTTCCATCGAAACGTACCTAGCTAGCTAGTTAATCGACGACAAGCTAAGTGTATGATGTGCTCGATTCTTTTGCACGGTGCATGACTTGATATATATAGGCAGGGCGTAGCAGAGGGTCCTCTGCTCAGTTTGCAGCCAGCCAACCAGGTGATGTTATGCTAAAATCTTGTCCGTCACAATATCAGCAGGTGCACCAGAAGTGTTAATTATGTAGAAATGCGATCCTGCATTTATCTATCTATTATATAAATATTTGAGTGTTAGAAAAAGTCACCACGTTCGCTGAGAGAGACTAGAAATTCCCACATTAATCTAAAAAAGAGAAAAATTCGGACCATTGGATTTTATAAAGATCTAATGGCTTAGATTAATCAAAGAGTCCATGCCAAATATAATCAAAGATATTTAGTTATTGTAAAAAAGAGTATGCATATATTAGATATAGAAAAGAAAAGTATTATATAAATATTTGAGTGTTAGAAGAAGCCACCACGTTCGCCGAGACAGGCTAGAAATTCCCACATTAATCTAAAAAAGAGAAGAATTTGGACCGTTGGATTTTATGAAGATCTAATGGCTTAGATTAATCAAAGAGTCCATGCCAAATACAATCAAAGATATTTAGTTATTGTAAAAAAGAGTATGCATATATTAGATATAGAAAAGAAAAAAATGTAAGATTAATACAAAGAGTCCATGCCAAATATGATCAAAGATGTTTAGTTATTGTAAAAAATAGTATGCATATATTAAATATAGAAAAAGAAAAGAATTTAAGATTAATTCAAAGAATCCATGCTGAATACGATCAAAGATATTAAATTATTGTAAAAAATAGTATGCATATATTAATTATAGAAAATTAAAAGAATATAAGAGTAATAAGATCAATATATCTCTTTACTAATTTCTCATATGTTCTTTCCAAAAAAAGAGAAACAACAACCAGTCATACTAATAAAAATAGAAAATTAGGGCTTTATTTTTTGTTTTTATAAGGAAATAGTAGAGAGGCAAACGTACCATCTTTAACTAATTTCATTGGCCGAATTGACCAGATCAAAACTAAAACAAATTTATAGAGGGTGCAAATCATAAAAATGTAGAAGGGAAGGTAGAGAGGTTAAGGCTATCTAATTTCATGCACTAGGTTTAATTTGGACATCAATAAAAAATCATGTTTCTTGGAGTGTGCAATCGATCTCACAAATATGACATAAATGACAACAAACTGTACTCGGCAGTATATTAGTTTTGAAAGAAAAAATGAGGACAATTACATATGCATGTGTCAATCAAGCCAACCATGCAGCACTCTAAAATTTGTTTTGGATCATCATCATCTTCCTTTGCCTCGCATGTCAATCTTCAGTCTGTTTGCTTGATTCTTAATTACAAAACATCCTTGGTGAGAATGGCTCAAGGAGCCAAAGTCGAACTAGATATGTGGATATCGATTATCACATATTTGAGGCTTTTTTAGTGAATCATCATCCATATTCGCCTCGCGGTCTTCATATTTGCTTGATTCTTTATTGTGAAAGCATCCTTGATGAGATTGGCTCGAGGAGCCAAAGTTGAACTAGATAGATGCATGGAGATCGATACATCATAAATCCAAGGCAATGAGATGCATGTCACCAATAGCATAACCATCAAGAGGGACGAAAAAGGGTGTGGCACTCATCCAGTTACCGCCGAAAGAACAGGCAAGGGAGCGTTAAAAGAAGCCACCACGTTCGCCAAAAGCATCTAGAAATTTCCACGTTAATTTTAAAAAGAGACACCGTATGCCATGAAGAATGAACGGTCTAAACTAGCCTAAAAAGGCCATGTTTAAAACTAGCCCAAAGAGTCCATATTAAATACGTTCATCGAGAGGGTCTATAAATTCACACATTAATCTAAAAAAAAGAATATACACCGTTGGATTTAATGGACATCTAACAATAAAAATTAATAAAAAAAATCTATATAAAATATAATTAATAAATATCTAATTTTAGAATAAAAAAATAGGATATGACCGTTCGAGATCGGCTGGATGTTACTCAGGTGCTCTAACAACTAGGCTAGACTTTCTTTCACTTAATATTATTCAAAATATTGCACAAATCAAAGTTCAACATCTAAGTTACAAGTTGTTGGCTTCAACATCACTAACACATACATATAAATATATTTGGTACCTACATATAAAAACTTTGTAAAAAGATAAACATGTATCCAAGTTGATCCCATCTTTTGAATATCGAATTTAAATATTATGTGCTACAATATGCGTCCACATTCAAGGTTACCTAATATTATTGAATCATCATATTTAGATTTTGCAAGTTAAAATATTATAAATATAGAAATGTGATATATAACAAAGAAATTTAAAATATGATGATTTAATACAAACCCATAGGAAGCTGCAAGTAGTATTCAACGAGAGCGAACGAGAGGTACGGTAAATAAAATACCAAATAGACTATTCTGTTAAGATAAAAAATTTAAGAAAATAAATAAAAAATTAGCTACCCGCGCTAGCACGGTCCACCATGAAAAAAATGTGGTTTCACCATTAAAGTCAAAACTAAAGAAGTTTTAGGAGGAGATGATGTCCAACCAAATAAATTGTTAGTGTGCGATCTAGGAAGAATGTTAGCAACTAAAAAACCATTGGCATGGCCATAGAGAAGTATAATTTAATAGCATTGTTTAAAAAAAAACTATGAGTAGAAAAAAGTGAATACGGGTGAGACTTTGAGAGAGTGATGACGACCATAGAGGATGGTGAACATAAAGAAGGAGATTGTACCTTGTCGGCTGTAATAATAAATTTGTAGAGCCCGTAAACAGCATGTAATAGAGAAAATATACTGTGACTATAAAATAAAATAAATGCATATATGCATAAATTTTGGGGAACTACAGATGGAAGAATAAAAATAAAAAATAGCCACCCGCGCTATTTGCGCGGGCCACCTTGCTAGTTAATCTAAAATAAAGAGACTCTTTACAAGACTGTAAATGAAAATTTCCAGAAATGGGGGAGAGGGAGAGAGAGGGGACAGGCGAGCCACTTTGCCTCTGACTTGTGGACCTCAAAAGGATGGCACATGCATAGTTAACATGCCAATTATGTGATTAAATTTTGATTATGAGGTTTCGATGGAGTAAAACACTAACAAGTTGAATGACATAAAACTATAAATTAGTACTAGTTTGGAGACCTAGATAACAGCTCCAAACAAGCTATTATACTTTCGTTTACTCTTTTATAGACTTTTAACCTCTACAAATATTTAATGTGGTGATTCCATTGGATTACCAATAGTTTCGACCAGATACATATTATACCTACCCAAAGTCCAATCAAAACTCAAAAAAAATCCCAATCAAAACTGAAAAGATCTAAATTGACAAATGATGGCTATTAAGAGAGAGTTGCGGGATTCAATCAAAGAATGGGCCTCATCACTACAAATAATTGGCTTTGAGCTCTCACCCATTGAGTGCTGAGGCCGGATATTTTCCTGAATCTAAAAAAATCACTAAAAATAAATACCCGTTCAGGACATTGATGCAGAGAGTTACACCCTCATAGGCCTCTATCACAATACTAACTGATGGTTCCGTTGCTCAGGGATAAATTGACGTGCCGATGAACGGACAAGTTCGAATCCAAGACTACTTCCGTGTACCGCTTGGTTGACTGCTATATGACAAGACCCATTTCTTGGTGAATGAATTTTCTTTTCAAAAAAAAATCTTGGTGAATGATATGATGATGATACACACATCAGCAAGATTTTATCTCAAGACTTCTAGCCATATACATCCAAGCAAGAAAAGCAGCCAAGCAGGCATGTCCCGTCCCGTATCCTCTAAACAACGGCAGTGCCAGCAACCTCACACACTTTACCATCGTCCTCGCATGCTAGCAAATCCTTGATTGCGTTGCAGGTCATCTTTCAGCTTTTAATTATTTCCTTATTACAGAGACTAATACTATGAGCCTCGAATGCTAGCAAACTCGATCGCACACTTACCAATACCCTCTCCTCACCTTGGTATAGAGAAGTGATCCTTTGCAAACTTTCCACACAAAAAGTTCAGACACGCCAAGAACCTGATGTCTAGTTCCGTCGAAACTTTATTTTAAAAAAAGTTTCTGTCGAAACGAGACAAGGCAATGTCTTGCCTGATCAAATAGCTTACACATTCTCAGATACTACTACCCTTTTAGTTTGTATCCAAATGAATCTTTTCAAAAAAAATTGTATCCAAATGTAAATACAGTGTTCCCTAATTCACCGCACTAGTCTATCAACCCGTGCTCCCGCACAGGCTAGTTAGAGATATCTAATAATTATCTACCTTACGCTCTCTTTAACTAATTAAATATTTTAATTCAATACTGTAAAGATACATATTTATCATTATGTAGTTCTAATAAACGTGATAGGTTTAGATACTAACAATGTTTTCTTACTTTGCATCACATCTCCATATATGTTTCATATGTATTTAATTGAATATTTTGTTTGAGCTATGTGAACAACATAAAAATTGGTATTCTTATCTCTTCTCTTATACATGAATATATGGTGACACACACATTATGGTTAGTATTTTTATATAAATAATAACATATGATAGAAATAGTAATTTAGAATTTTATATTGATGCATTTTAAAATTTTATTATAATAATATAATTTTGATTCAGATTTGGGATTTATTTTAACTTTTTATTATGATATCATTGGATAATATATATATAACTTTATATATATATATATAACTTTTTATTATGATATCATTGGATAATATATATATATATATATATATTATCCAATGATATCATAATAAAAAGTTAAAATAAATCCCAAATCTGAATCAAAATTATATATATATATATATATATATATGAAAATTTATGAGGTTACTTAATATTATTTTATAATGGCATAAGTGAGTAATTTACATGAAGATTAGGGGGTTACTTTAGATTATTTTTTTATAATGGCAGAGGTGAGTAATTTAGATACATGTTGAGGGGTTACTTTATTCTATATTCATAATGGTAAAGGTGAATAATTTATTAGAAAAATATAGCAGATCTTATGGCTATTATGATTAGAATTGCTCAATTGATGGCTGAATGTTTCTGATTTTTGTGACAATTTATAGAATTTTTTTATTTTTTTAGACTGACCGTCTAGGATTCTAGGTGGCTTCATCTGGAGGCTTCAAAAGGAGCCTCCAATTAGTAATAGTAAGATACTGTGAAAATAATATGCACCATTCATAGGGAAAAATTATCAGACATCAATTTCCTATCTTAGGGAGACAAGACATGTTTTTTTTTTCTTTCAAAAACACACAACACGCACGTAAGGTGTGTAGGTTCAGCTATTTCAGTCAAAAATGACCAATCGATGCCAATTTTCCACCCACAATAATGACAATTGGACGGTCCCTCTCACGGAGGAGTCTATTCATCGCACTTGCTGTTGGAATTTTGGCAAGACAAGTGCCCCAGCCCCACCCTCTGTCCATCATCTCCGCCGCCCACCTACTCCGACATCGAGCTTCCCCGCTTTAGTCCTAGTCCACCGGTTATCCTCACCGGTGGCCAGAGGCGCTCGTAGCACCCCGTTCCCGAAGTCCAGCCGCCGCAGCTGGAGGAAGAAGATGAACATGGTCTTCTGATACGTGCACAATGAATAGAAATTCCACCTTTGCCCCCTTCCCCTGTCCTCCAAAAAAAAAACAGTGTGATGCATATATCTATCTTACTATTACTAATTGGATACTCCTTTTGATCCTCTACGTGAAGCCACCTAGAATCCTAGGTGGACACTTAAAAATAGAGAAATCCTATAATTCTCATAAAAATTAGAAACATCCGGCTATCCATTCGACAACTCTAACAATAATAGTCATTGGATCTATTATTTTTCTTAATAAATTACCCACCTCCGCCGTTATAAAAATAGATAAAGTAACCCTCTAAGTAGTATCTAAATTACCCACCTATGCCATTATAAAAATAATGCAAATAACCTCCTAAATTTGTATATAAATTATCTAATTATGTCATTATTAAAAGTTAAAGATGACCCCTAAATCTGAATCTAAATTATATAATTATAGAAAATATTAAAGTGCACCAATGTAAAAATCTAAATTACTATTCATATTGTTAATAATATATTATTTATGTTATTGTTTATATAAAAATAACATCCATGATATGTCTCGCCATGTATTCATATATGATGAAAGAGATAAGAATACAAATTCACAAACAATTGGTTCAAAATATATATTGAACAACACATGGAGAGAGGTGTGTTGAAAAATAAAATCTATTGCAACTAGATAATGATAATATATATTTAAAGTATGTGACAGAATATTTACTAGATGAGAGAGCGCATGTGATAGATAATTATAATTATTAGCTACAAATATTATTTTTATATTAATTCTAATTAGTTCGGGTGGGAGCACGAGTTATTAGGTTAGTTATATTAATAAGGGTGTGTTTAAAAAAAGCCACCACGCCCATGCTGACTATCAAGTTTTCAAGAATGGAGCAAATTTTGGTTCATAGGGTTCTAGAAATTCTCTCGGCGAATATAATGATTTCTTTTAACACTCCCTTATTAATAAAATATGATAGATAATAATTCTTGAAAACTCTTGAAGCGTGTGCATACCATTTCCCTAAAAATTATTACACCGTTTTCAAATGTTTATCTTGTTTTTTTCACATGATGAGAAAATTACGCAATGCGTACCAAAAAGCTAACCATGGCCGCATACCATTTCCGTAAAAATTATTACAGCGAGGAGGCGTGAAGTAGTACGGCACGCCTGCTTCTTTCTTCAGTTTCAACGAACGCTGATGCTGGTCGTTCAGCCGTCCCCGTCTTGGACTTGGACGGCGGCGAACACTTAACCTGCTCATCAATATTCTTTGGCGACACTGGTCCGGTCAGGACATTCGTCTGCTGGCCCATTCACTCCTTCTCAGCAGTAAATTTTGACAAACTTGCACAAACAAATCGACAAGGCTGGACCAGATCACGCAGCCAGTAAATTCAGGAGCGTTCCAGGCAGCAGCAGCAGCTCTGAATCTCTGATCAGACCAGGAAGTAGTGGGCTTCACAGGTGGTTGAGGTCTCATGTTACCACTTGCCAGGCATGGCAGCCCCCATCTCGATGAATTCTCCCAAGACCTGGTTTCTCTCTCGATTAATCCGTGTGCTTGACTTTCCGAAAGGGAGACAGCAGGTTGATTACTGCTCTTTGTGACGCAAATGCGGCGGCTAATTAGTGTTGATTAGTTCTCCAATTTATGCAGAAGCAATCGGTGTTTTCTCAGTCAATATTGACTGACGTATGAGTTGTCTGACTTCTGCTTGCTTCGTTTCTGACTTTTACCATACGTAGCGATTACACGAAGGAAAATTCTTTGCGACTGTGATCGAGACGGTTGTGCTCTGAATATTTGGAGAAAACCAAGATCCAACATTTTCTGGATGTCTTACTACTTGCAATTTACAAACAGGAATCTCTCTTCCGATCCGAAGACTTACACATGGCAATCAAGTGTACGTTATCAGATCAACGAAAGTTCCATGACCAAAAAAAAGTCAAAACGCATCCCAAAAATAACGACGGATAATCGTTATCATCAATCATCCACACCTTCTACGGTTCTACCTGGCCTCTACCCCACTCACTGAGAGCTGGTTCAGCGAGAACGGCGACTTGTCCGAGCTCGACAGAAGAGACGTCGATCCTGAGCCGTCGCTCTTCGCGTTGGACCCCTTCACATCGATGAACGGGGGCTGTGTGGGCCGGGGAAGCACCTTGTCCCTGCCGCTAAGCATCTCAACCACCTTCCACATCGGCGGCCTCAGGTTCGGCGACGCCTGGGCGCAGAGCAGCCCGACGTGGAACACCTGCAGGGCTTCCTCCTCCGAGCACTGCTCGCGAAGGTTCGGGTCCAAGAGTTCAATCAGGGTCCCTGCGTTGTAGTGCTTCCATATCTGAAGAAAGAAAGACAGAGCAGTGACAGCTCTATCAGGTTTCCTGAAAATGCTGCAGTAGTAGGTAGCACTACTGCTTGACAGAATTTGTACCAGTGCCATGAGGGAAAGGCCTTCTGCCGATGAAGCCACCGAGTTGTGGTTCTTCCGACCGGTGACGATCTCGAGGACCAGCACGCCGTAGCTGTAGATATCGGCCTTCTCTGTCAGTTGCCCGTGCACGATGTACTCTGGAGCCATGTATCCACTGTGCAAGAGAAATGGAGTATGAGTGCCATTTCTTCAGACAAAATTTGGTCCATGTAGTATTTTTTTTTCTCCCTTCGTCGCATCGCCTGATCTTGCGATCATTTTATGATATCTTGAGGGGATCGAACTTACAAGGTCCCAGCCAGACCAGTGCTGAGGTGGCTCTGATCTTCCATGAAGTTCCTCGCCAGGCCGAAATCGGCGATCTTAGGCCTGAACCTCTCGTCCAGCAGTATGTTGCTGGCCTTGATGTCCCTGTGAATGATCCTGATCTCCGAAGCGTTGTGCAGGTAGGAAAGGCCCTCCGCCGTCCCGAGGATGATCTCGAACCTCCGCTCCCAATCCAGTGCGTTCTTCTTGAACGCGTCTGCATCGCCATCGCGAGCACGGAAGTTATTCAGAGATATGCACCCACACGTTTTCAGGTGCGGCGGAGATTCAGAGAAGGCTATTCAGGATTACCAAACAGGTAGTGGTCGAGGCTGGTGTTGCAGAGGTACTCGTAGACGAGGAGGCTCTCGGGGCCCTCGACGCTGCAGCCGAGCAGCTTCACCAGGTTCTTGTGCTGCACCTGGCTGACGAGCCGCACCTCGTTGAAGAACTGGTCCGCCCACTGCCGCGTGTTGAAGAAGAGCCGCTTCACCGCCACCTCCCGGCCGTCCGGCAGCACACCCTGCGCCACCATGCAGGTCAGAAACCAAAGCCGTCGTTGCAATCACAAACAATTCACAGGACTAGTAACAGCAGTAGTTGCAGACTTGCAGTACAGTAAATGTTCAGACAATTCACGAATCTGAACATTTTTCAGAAAGGTGTCAGCGTAGGATAATGTACTGACCTTGTAAACCGCCCCGTAGCCACCCTGGCCGAGCTTGTTGATCTGGTTGAACTCGTCGGTCGCCCGGCGCAGCTCCTGGTACTTGAAGCTGAGGTGCGACGCGGCGATGGCACGGATGATCTCGCCGGAGCCGTCCATGTCTGTGCAGTGTGGCCAATGGCATGGCGCAATGTCACTATGTCAGTTATCATAGGGATGTGGCATCAGGTGTCCAATGGCATGTTGCAGTTTACATACCGTCATGGAGATTGTCTCTTCTCGACCGCATTTTCGTCCAGACTAACGCTATGCCGATGACGGCCAGTGCAGAGAAGACCGAAGCGATGACGATGATAACTATGTGCCGTGCTGACATGAAAAACCAGAGGAAAAAAAAAGATGTTAAGCTCAGAAAAAAAAGATGTTAAGCTCATAATAACTTTGGAGGAAGTAATGTGATGTCCTTATCTACGGACTTTGCAGTTTAACCCAATGGATCTTTTCTATTTTCATTATACTCGCATATCCACACAACAAGCACATGATTTGTTGCCATCACTAAAATTCAGACACGGCACGCATCTCTGATCTTCCCCGTGAAACTTTTTGGACCAAGAACAGACCAGAAAGTCCAACAAAACGTCCTTTTTCCAGGAAGAAATAATGGGGGCACTTAATAATAATACAAAGAAATGTACTCACAGGATGATCCGCCGCCGCCGCTGGCGGCCTCCGCCGGCAGGTAGAACGGCCGCGTCGAGTACCTGACGACGCAGCCGGCGTTCAGGCCGTACCCCTCGGCGGCGCCCGGCAGGCACTGGCGGAGCACCCGGTCGCGCGCGCTCTCCACGCACGCCGCGCACGCGCTGGCGTTGAGCGATCTCCAGCACTGCGCCGCGGCGTACGCGCGCCCGGGCTCCGCGGACGCCGACGCGTAGTAGTAGTCCCTCGCGCCCGGCGCGGCCGCCGTGACGTTCCGCACCAGCGCCGCGGCGGCCGCCGCGAACGCGAACCCCGGCGCGGGCGCCCCGCCGCCGGCGGTGGAGTTGGAGCCGCACACCGCGGTGTCGCTGGCGTCGGTGGCGGCGGCGGCGAAGTTGTCGGCGCCGTAGCGGAGGAAGCAGCCGTCGAGGTAGATGCGGCCGGCGTCGGCCGGGAGGCAGTGGGGCAGCTTCACGCGGCTCTGCGCGTAGCAGAGCTGGCAGTCGGTCGGGGAGAGGTAGGCGAGGCACTGGCCGAGGCCGAAGACGGTGTTGTTGCCGGCGCCGGAGCCCGCGGCGCCGAAGCCGGAGCGCGTCACGTTCTGGTAGATCATCTCCAGGGTGGTGACGAAGCTGACGTCGAAGCCCTCCGGGTCCGGCGTCTGCGTGGCCCCGCACACCGTGGCCAGGATCGCCGGCGTGCCCTGTTCATCGGCGGCGGCGAGGAGGAGGAGGAGGAGGAGGAGGAGGAGGTGGGTCAGGACGGCCGCCGCCGCCGCCGGGAGCAAGGGGTGGAGGTGCGCACTTCCAGCTCGCCGCCGGGGCATGGCGCCGCGGTCGTCGTGTCGCGCCGAAGCAGCCGCCGCGCTCGTGCGACTGTTTCGTTCTGGGCTTCATTTTTGTACGAGTCGTGGCGCGTGCCCGTTCTGGGTTTGGACTTGGCTGTCTGAACTGGACGAAATAGCAGCTGGCTGGCTTCTTTGCACTGGCGTCAGAGAATGGATTTTTTCGGTTTGAATATTGGCGTAAGTAACGTGAACATCAAGTGTTAGGGTGGTGACGTTAGTCACTAACAAAATGGACCGCCCAAAATCAAGAATTGATCATCTACGCATCTAGAACATAGTCTTGTGTATGGACATTTCAAACGATTACATGGTCCAATGTATATTTTCTAGCTTGCGTAGTGTTGACTGTTGAACGTAATGGACAACATTCCGTGTTCGAACTTCGTTCAGTGGCGACATTTTGTCAGTTCCGCTGCAAAAAGAATGTTAAGCATACGTAAATAATTACAGTATCATATTTTATTTTTATACAATATAGGATATCTACTAACATAATACTGTATTGCGTATGAGGGGTTTCTTAACCCCAGTGTCCTAAAACAAGAAATTGCTTTTATTTTTTATGCTTTCCGTAATAATTGTTTGCATTAATCTATTCTATGTGCTAAACAGTTTTTTTTAAGGTACTATGTGCTAAACAGTTGTGCACTGTTCATCAAGCTTAGATCTCACCACGGCGGCGCTGACATTGGGCGAGGCGAGATTAATGGCAACCGGCCGGCCAGCGAACTCTGGCGACCCCTGACGTCGACGCCGGCCGCCTAGTCGATACGCGTGGCACGGGCAGTGCAGCTCCGCGACCGCCACCACACTTGGCGTCGTCGATCCCCTGCCGACGCGCGGCGGCTACCCTGATTCGTGTGGCCGGCATCGCGCCAGCACCCGGCCACGCGCACCGGCCCCTCACCGGTCGCCGACTCGCCGCGCCGGCGGCCACAGGCGGCGATGTGCTACTGCTACATGCCTACATCAAAAAGGATTGCAGTGGGGGTCGAAGGGTCATGTATTGTATATGTCATCATCGGCTGATCTTTTTGGTTGTTGCGCGCTGCACAAAATTAACTTGAGTCCGAGGCTCCGAGCTCATTTTGGAGGCACCGGTTTTGAATTCAAATTCCGTACTCAAATATGAGGCAGTACAAATTTGCGTGCAATGTCCGCGCAGGAGCCAGCAACACACCAGTGTCTAGCGCGCTGGTGACAATGAAATCAGATGGGTGCAACCCAAGTGGAAATGGCACAAAGATCGAAAATAGTTAAAAAATCATCCAAAACATACTTTGAATTCTTCTTTTAAAAAAAATCAAGACGGGCACACCCATACTTTATCTATGGTTATGTTTTGTTGCAAAGTCTGACATTCAAAGTTGCCTCTAAAATTATACAAAAATGGTGAATTTAGGTCTCGTTTGGTTTTTTAAGTTACTGACACATCGAATATTTGGATGTCAATTCGAATGTTCAGATGCCAAATAAATATAAAACTAATTGCATAAGTTGCAATTAGCGCTCTAGACGAATCTATTAAGTATAATTAATACACATTTAGTGGATCTTAGCTGGGCTTCTGACCAGAATCAGGTATGGGGCCTAGTTAACTAGCTACTTCTCCCCCTGGCTCTCTCTTTCCGTTGTATCTCTAAACTACTTGGATTTCTGTTATTGTAATGGGAATGGGGTGTGACCTCGATTAAAAAAAACACAGTTAGCGGATGGTTACAGTAGCAATCAGTGGTCAAATTATAAACTAATTAGACTTAATAGATTCATCTCATGATTAAGTCACGACTTATAAAATTAGTTTTGTAATAAGTCTATGTTCTAATTGGTGTGGAAACATACAATGTGACGGGACGGAAAAAAACCAAACGTGTGCTTATCAAACTCCACGGTTTTTTGTTTGTTTGCTCAAACTCAAATTGTGGGTGACGCGTATTTGTAAAGACTGGCCCAGGCCCAGGACTAGAGAGAAACCTTTGGGCTTAAAATTCACATGCCTAAAGCCCACATCCCGAAACCACCACCAGCAAACCGCAGCAGCAAGCAGAGCTCTTCTCCCCCGACGGACGACGGCTCGACTCCGCTAGAGTCTCTAGAGCCTTCCGGAAGCCGCGCCTCCACCTCCCTTCGCCGTTCCCCGTGCGGCGGCGCGGGATCCGCCCTGAGGGAGAAGGGCGTCCCCCTCACGTAATGCTTCCCCGCGATGTTTTTCTTCATCTTGATGCTTGCTTCTGACCGCTGGGCGCTTCCGTCCGTTCTCGCCCCTCTTAAGATATATGAGCCCTCCTTTGATTTTCGGTTGTTTGGTGTGGATTTTCAGGGGCTGCTCGGATAACCTAACACGCAGGATTGGGCTGCGATTTTTGAGCAAGAGGCGGCGCCGATATGGTAAGAACCCTCGTAGACGGCCACCACCTCAGTAGGCTAGTGTGAAACTCTGCTGCTCTCAAGCAATATGGTTAGATAGTTAGTGGAATCCTCTTTCTGCGCCAATGCGGATTTAAAATCGACTGCTTTTTGAAATTTGGGGATACTGCAGAATATTTAGTTGATCAGAATGCCGAGATTTATTGGTGAATAACTGAATTTAGCTTAGGCTGTAGTTCATGAGCTTATTTCCTATGTGATTGCCTGAAATGGCGTGTGTCCAAAATCTCAACTTATACCTGTAGCTAGTTCTTTGAAACGTCAAATTATCTTGCTCCCTCCATCTTTGATTCTTTGTTGACTTGGACACGTGGTAGCTTTAGCTTAGCACTCCTGTTTTTTATAACTCTGGCTTAAAATTAAGAACAACCCTACAGGAGTATAAGGCGAGATCAAATGGGACTTCGGGAACTTCCGCTGGAAGTTTTGGCGGTCTGTGCAGTATGAAGTATTCAAGCTACTTAAACGATGAACCAATGCCTGATGCTGCGTCAGAAAAGGAGCAGGTTGGGACAAGTGTCGACTCTCTGCCATTTCTGCTTGAGGCTGTGGCAGAGACAAGCTTTGGTGAAGCTTAACCTGTTGTTTCCTGTGTTTTGTTTCCAGGGAAATGAATATTTCAAACAGAAGAAGTTTGCTGAAGCAATCGAGTGCTACTCCAGAAGTATTGGGTTGTCTCCTACAGCAGTTGCTTTTGCAAATAGAGCTATGGCATATCTTAAACTAAGAAGGCAAGTTATTCGGAGACTGTATGCATTCACTTCAGCTTATATTTATTCATTTTCTATGCTTTTTCTGCAAGTAGTTCACCTCAGTTGAATCTGGAACCTTTATTTTGGTTGGCATCATCAATTTAAGACTGTTGAATAGGGCATATTTTGTTTACGCTTGCTTATGATATATTTCATACTCTTACCAATCTGTCGTGGAACCTGGAAGTTGTATTTCCCAAAAGTTGATGTCTAGTGAGGTCTTATACTAGAAATTCATCAGATTCAAGGAGGCAGAGGACGATTGCACTGAAGCTCTGAATCTGGATGATCGATATATTAAAGCATACTCACGGAGAATTACAGCACGGAAAGAACTTGGGAAGTTTAAGGAAGCAATGGATGGTATCCACACTCTGACCCTCCTTTCTTTCTTTTTAAATTTTTTTGTTGTCTGTATATATGAACATTGACCACTATTGTACATCGATTATGTGTATAGATGCTGAATTTGCCATCAGTCTTGAGCCAACCAATCCAGAGCTAAGGAAGCAGTATTCTGAGATAAAAGCTTTGCACACGGAGGTGAAGAAACTCTACTTCAGAAAATCTTCACCTTATGTTTTGTTAATAGTTTAGCATTCTGGCAATGTACTAGTCTTTTATTATAAATTCTCAATATTTCCATTTGAGTTATGATGTTGAAATATTTGGCTTTTTAAGTTGCATGAATGTATGATTATTTGGTGGCAGCACCATGTGGATAATATCTGCAGAGATTATAAATATTTTTGCCCCCTCAAGAACACTGATGGGCCTATTAATTCTGCAGAAGTTGGCTAAAAAAACCCAGGTTCCAGCTAAACGTGCAGTTTGTGGATTTGACAAACCTGCTGATAAAAAGGAAATCACTTCTCATCCGCCGACTATCTCCCAGAAGGTAGGCTCAGCTGCAATACAGTCCCATAGTACTTAAGTAGTTTTTGTGTATGGATGATTCATATATTTAATGGTATCAGTTGAAATGTTGAATACAGTTTGCTTGGAAGTAAAATCATGGCTTTCATTGCCTAAAAACCTTGAACATGACATGACATGGCTTTACTCATTTAAACTAGCGTTTTGCCGTTTTCTCTGCTCCTTGGCCACCTTGGGTAGATGGTTGCATTCCTCAGTAGGTCTGTCTAAGGCTTTGGCCAACCAATTTCAGCCTATTTTGCTGGACATATATACCTGATGTCTGGATCTGACTCTACAGGACAGTTTCATGGAAGTTGATTTGCCTATTAGAGCTGCAGTGGATATCAAAGAGAGTGCTGGTGGCAGGTCTAAAGGAGGGTCTGGAGCAATCATCAATGAGAATATCATGCAGGTCTTTATTTTTACAGCTTTTCTGACTATTATACTATCCATGTTTATTTCTGTCTTGGCACTTGTTGAAGTCGTGCCATGGCAAGTTAGAATTCACCTATTTGTATAATAGTATGTAGTAGCTATGTCATTTGGGTAGTTTTTCTTGCAATTTTTTTAAGATGCAGTATGTGCATTTTTCTACTTTGCTTGAAAAAAAAAATCTGTCTTCTTGGATAAGGAAATAGCTTGCCATGCATATGCATTTATAACTTATGATGTGGGTGGATGGAAAACCTGAAGGAGCAGGTAGAGCTGTAGGGGCAACCCTGCCTCTACCCACTGCAAGATGAAACTACACACCTGAGAACTGGGTACTCTAGAGTTCTGTATGGAGGTTTATGCTTGTGGTTTAACAGTTTAAGAGTATTGATGTTTCTTTATGCCACATGTCATATGCTTGATGCAGCAGTCTCGGAATGCTAATCAGAAGCCTGGGCCAGAAGCTTCAATTCAAGAGCTTGCATCGCGAGCTGCTTCACGGTATATGGCAAGCACTGCAAAAAGCGTCAAGATACCGAAGACAGCTTATGACTTTGAGGTTTCTTGGAGAGCTCTTTCTGATGACACTGCTCAGCAAATACAGTTGTTAAAGGTTTAATTCCAGCTCTTTCTTTTCTACCGCGCCATTGCTTATCAAATCTTGCTGTCTAATTTCCTGCCAATGTTTTGCAAGCAGTCAATTCCACCTGCAAGTCTACCAGAGATTTTCAAGAACGCACTTTCTGCTCCTTTTCTCATTGACATCGTGAAGTGTTCAGCCTCAATTTTCCGGTGTGCTCACTTTTTATGTCCTTTTGCATGATGCCAATCTGGGATCATGGCTGATATAATTTGTACATATTACATACTCAGGGATGATGCAGCGTTAGCTGTGAGCATTTTGGAGAATTTGGCAAAAGTTCCACGCTTTGACTTGATAATCATGTGCCTTTCATCCATGCACAAATCTGGTGAGTTGAACTCGTGCCTCTAAATTTGTTTTCTTTTCCCCATTATGGTTGGCTAGAACTTATACTGTTCAAAGACTGGTAAACCATAAGAGGAATGGGTGGATAAGCTAACTGGGGAGTGGGAAGTAATTTGATATGCTTGTGTTGTTTTTGTGAGATGATAAAAGCGCAGAAGACAACTTGTTTCTTATTGCCCAATAGTTGGACAATATATTTTGGGCAACTCTTCTAATTGACGCTTTCATTTTTTTTTCATCAGAACTGAGGAAGATATGGGATCAAGTATTCTTTGCTGAAAAAGCATCAGCTGATCAGGTGGAAGTTCTTAGGCAGCTGCGAGGCAGATATATTCAGGGAGGATGGCAGGATAACATGTTCACTTCAAGCTAATGATGATGTAAAGACAAAACATTAGAAACCTTGTACACCCTTCTCTTGATTGCCGTCAAATGTTAGCAGCAAATGGTTGTGAGATTCTCGTCTACCTGGATGCACGCTCCCCAGTTGCAGTGAATGGCCGAATCATTTAGTTTAGGAACATATGCTCGCAGCAAGTAGTTCTTTGTACCTGGCGGAGATGGAACGAATGTATGTATGCTCATGTTGCTTCGGAACCTCTTACGTACTACTATCTGATTATATATCGCCATAAACACTTTACTGATCAGATAGATTATCTTAAATGTCGTGCATTTAGAAATGGAGAGTTGCAACAACGATTCTCCTGGGTATGTAGGATCATGTATGATGTATGTTATGAGTTTAGGACGTCATCGTTAGCTTGTTCCTTTGCCAGTGACTCGCCGTTATTGCATCTCTTCAAATTTTGTAATGCCATTTTATCTCGTTTATGGGCTTGATTCTGCCACGGGCCTGCATGTATGTGATGACGAGGGATGGATGAAAATAATACACCTGAAACTGCTGCAGTCTGGATGCATGCATCACTAGGAACACGCAGTGTTTCAGATGTTTCCGATGCACAAAGCAGTGTGAGTTTCTAACGACCCTTTGTGCACAATTGCCAGCACACTCACCTGGAGACCGTGGACCTTAATCTTCAGAAACAATGTAAGCACCAAAGACCAACAATGCAAACGAGTGACCAATCAAATCAGAGTAGAAAGGAACAGCAATTCAGGATGTCACTGGCGCCGATGCCGAAGCGCACCCCACCTTGTGCAGGAGGCTGTCGTCCTCGGCCCTGTAGGGATGGCAATTTTAGCTGACGGGTGAGGGTATGAGTATGAAATTTTATCCACGGGTACGAGTACGGATACAGAATTTTATCTGCGGATAAAATATGGGTAAAAATTTTTACCCGCAGGGACCCAACGGGTGCCCGAAATACAATAATTATAATCTAGTGAACTCATGTATTCTCAAATTTTATATCTCATTTTAGCCCTGCTAATGGGTTGGATTGAAATAGGTTTTATGGTGTGAGTTTTAATGTAGAGTGTGTTTGGATGGGTTAATATGGGTTGTATTAGTTAATGTGGTGGGACGGGATGGGTTCTATATAAATGCGGGTTGGTGCGGGTTGGGATGGGTTGAAACGGATATTCTATGCAAAGCAGTATAACTGTATATAAATGTGAGTCCCACAATGAGAGTTGGACACTAAAATTAAAAACAACACATTCACACCATAAAATTTTATCGAAATTGACTGAAATTTGTTGGAGATAACTCAGTATGACTGGCAGCTACTCTGTGTAAAGTAGTGTGGTTAGAACTACACGTGGGCCCACGTCAAGAGTCGGACCCTAAAAATAAAACCTCATGTTCACATTATAAAATTTTATCAAAATTGATTGAAATTTGTTGGAAATGACTTAATATGACTGGCAGCTACTTTGTGTAATCTGTGTGGCTGGAACTACATGTGGGCTCCGCGTTAAGAGCCGGACCCTGGAAATAAAACCTCACGTTCACATTATAAAATTTTATTCAAATTGACTGAAATTTGTTGGAGATGACATAGCATGACTGGCAGCTACTCGGTGCAAAGCTAGGTGGCTAGAACTACATGTGGGCCTGTAACACCCCAGGTGTTAATTATCAGTAATTAGGATTTATCATGTGTTTAACTTCATCATTAACACTAACTGTGCAATCATAAAATCATTTAATTTTATTTTTGCTAGTTGTTAACACATGAAATGATGACTAGTTCTCTAATCCAATGAAAAATGTTTTGAAGATAACTTTTAAATTCTTGCTCAAACGAGCTTTTGCCCAAAACCAAGGTTATAGGCTTTCGAATGACAAACAACTTTCATGTTCAAAGTTTTTTGAGTTACCACACAAAAATGGGAGAAAAATTTAAATTCCGAAGTGTATAGGATATTTTTTCAAATGCACTCAAGTTTAAAAATTTTATCTTTCAAATTAAGCTTCAAATGAATTTGTGCCTGAAACGAAAGTTGTAGTATTTGAAATTTTGAACAACTTTCATATTTAAAAGTTTTTCTTTTGAAGCCAAAAAGAAG
Organism: Panicum virgatum; assembly: GCF_016808335.1. Lineage (NCBI taxonomy): Eukaryota > Viridiplantae > Streptophyta > Magnoliopsida > Poales > Poaceae > Panicum > Panicum virgatum. Next base: position 8,905,012 of record NC_053138.1, on the reverse strand, counting down.
GAGAAAAACTGAATTTACCAATTGCATTTTGAACTTCAGTTTATTTACGAAACTGCCCCATGTCCCTCTCTCCCCTTTCCTCCCTCTCTGTTTCTCGCCGTGACGGCGTTCGCCGCCGGCGTCGACGCCCGGCCGCCCCACGCGTCGTGCCCCTGTCAAACCCGCCCTGCGCGCCTCTGGTTTCGTCCGAAACCGCTCCTTGCTGTCACCTCGCGCGGCTGCCACGCGCTCCTGCCGTCCTCCGCCTCTGCCGCGCCGTCGCCGCTCTCGACGTCTGGGCCAACACACGTCGCCCGTCGATCCATTCCGCCGCCGTTCAAGTCGTCCTCATCCGTTTCCGAGCCAAATCCATTTTGGCTCTCCACTCTCGTTCCTCAGAGCCCGAGCTTCCTTTCCTCTGTGCCAGAGCGAGCCTCGCCGCCCGCCATGGCCGCCGCCCCGCCGAGCTCGCCGCAGGGCTCCTTCTTCCAGCCTCCCTCGACCCTGACCAACCCCGGGAACAGGATCCCCGCCTCCCAGCGAACCTCCCGAGCCCCGACGCCACCACCCAGGGCCATCGGCCGGCCGCCGCCGCGCCCTATGGCCGCCGACCGCCCTGCTCCATGGCATCGCCGTTCCACCCACACACGGCCCTGATTTGGCACCCCAGCTAGCTTCCTCACCTCCCACTGAACCTCCCGGACCCAACCGCCCCATCACAATGCCGCCGGAGCGCCGCCACCACGGAGCAGAGCTCCCGCCCCGCCCCCTTCCGCGGCGAGCCCGCCTCCAGTCGTCCTAGCCCGCGCCGAGTGCACCAGAGGTAGCCCACGACCCCCTCTTGCTCCTCCGCCCCGGGCCCTCGCCGCCGGCGAGCTCCCTCGCCGGGAAACGGCGGCGCCGCCCTCCCTGTCGCCCTCCCCTTTCCCGTCCGGCCAAGGGTCTGGATGCAAGGAATTAAAAGTTTCCAGGGGCCTGTTTGCAGAGTTCTTTTTCCTTTTTAGTTTTAAAAATAGTGAACTTCTAAATTCAATTAAAAATCATAGAAATTTATGCAGTGGCCTAATCTTTGTATGTGTAATCCACTGTAAAAATTTTAGGTGCTGGTGCTATGCACTTTTGTGTAAATCTAATCATGTTTAGTTTAACTTGCTAGGGTTAAAATAAATACTTTCTATCATTAATAAATATTGGAAAAATTTTGTGGCATGCTTTATCAAAATCATGTTATTTTGATAAATTCTTGTTTCTGGATCACATCTGTAAGTTAGGTCCTTGCTTTTAATTTGTTCCTAGCTATGTTCTTTTCTTTTATAGGTGTTGCTAGTTAATTCCTTCATGCATGTGAACTCCTGTTTTAGTCATTCTAATCTTGTAGGCCCAGGTTGATGCTTATTGTAGGTACCTTGCCTAGGGTTGCTTGATAGTAATTTCTTTTAGGTCCATAATTTAATCCATATTGCTTTAAGGCTGTGTTTAATCCTCTGAAGCAAGTTTAGTAACTGTTGTTTGGAGGAAACACTTCAGGCTAAAATAAATTGAATGAACTTTTGTGTTGCAACACCAACCCTTTTGCCTTTTGAGTTTGTTTGTTGTGTTTACTCGATAAATGATTGCACAGTCATGTCTTTCCTTTAATTGCATTGCATTTGCATCGTTGCATATCATCTAGGTACGCTAAATGTGCGACACGTGGAACCGGAGGGCAATGTTGAAGCCGAGCCAGAAGATGGTGCACGGGTGGACCAATCCAGAAGACGGAAGGACCGACTGGAGTGCATGCTTGGACTGGGCTGATGTCAAGCCGGTGCAAGACTACAAGCTAACTAACTGACTTTGTGTCAAACCCAGGCAAGCCCCGGAGCATAACCCCTAATTTGAGTATTCAATGTTTATTTAAGTATTTGTGCATTTACGTTTTTAGGAGTTGTATGGAAACCTAGTATGCATGTTTCTCCCTAGGTACCTATGAGTCTATACTAGTATACAGGTGTCGTTAGTATTGCCATGCTTAACTAGGATCCGGTAGAAGTCGAGTGATTGCTGTCACTCGCGAGTTATAGGTTTTTGTTACTTATGGAAAAGTGGCTTGAGAATGAATTTGTGAGGAAAGAAAAATGGAAACTGGACGGAGAGGAATTGGATTACGAATATGGAATGTTTGGAAAGTGGACCTCCACCTGTGTCGATTGAGGACCGTACCGTTGTTGGCCCTGATGACCGAGGATTGAACAGTACTAACCACATACCGGAAGTAGGAGGTAGTCGAAACCGGTAAACTGTGTACCACTTTATGATGATACTTTGAATTCCGTCCTGCTACGCTGGGCGTGGGATGATGACGGGTGTTGGATTGGATGTCGCCTCCGGGTTCTCCGGGAGTTCACCGTGAGGGGCCTTCACCTGGGTTTTAGCAGGCGCGGTTCAGAAGTCGTGGTAATGATGGAAACAGCTGACGCGTGTGGCCTGGCGTGGTTTGCATGTGTCGTGTGAGTTAGGTCCACCTTGCAAGGTTAAATCGGATCGATTCGCCGTGACTCGCGGATATGAGAGCCTTGGTCACTGCGTCATATCGTAGTAAAGATGTGGAATAAGAATTGAAAGACGAGGATGGAATATATGTTTATGGTACTCTTGGAAAAAGATAATGTGATCAACCATGCGTGCTCTAGATATTCAGACAAACCTAGTTGGTATTTATATGATAAATTTGAGCTAAAATATTGAAAGTAAGGATCCATTATTAGTAGCTTTTGAGCAAAATAACTCCAGAGCCAAAAAGCTTTGCATGTTTAGGAGTCGGCTAAGTATATACCACTAGTCGGGTAAGCCTTACTGAGTATTAGTATACTCAGGGTTTGTTGTTATCCTGTTTTCATCGTAGTTATCATTGTTTTTCTAAACTAAACTTCTATTTAATTTCTGCTGCATTTTGAACTCTGATATTTTATGTAAATTTGTTTGCAAAACTCCGCATTGTAAATTAAATTTGAGAACTTTTATCTGCTTGTAATCATCTGTGCTCGTCTTCGTGCGCGACTTCCAGTGTTTTCGACCCTTAACCCAACAGGCTGCCGGATTACACCGTTTTAAGTGCATGTTTACTTGATTAACATTTAAGATGATAGTTAGCGCACTTAAGCCGGTTTAATTTGGGCGGTTCTGTCACAGCTGGTATCAGAACCGAAATGCACTGGGGATGATTACTTGCATGCTTAATTTTGTTTAAAACTGGTATTTAACTAGCAAATTTGTGGTTTTGAAAAGTTGACGTTAGATGCGTTAAGGAATAAGATAGATAGCTCGTATGCCCTATTCAGATTTTATTAGTCATGACGGCATCTATGTATCTATTTTATTCCAGCACTTCCAGTACTTTACTTTCTGTTAAACTTACTTTCTGGCACCACCAATATTTAATATCTGTAACGACGCACCTACGCTCAGGTAAGTAAGGTAAGCATTCTTGGTAGTCCTTTAGAATAGCCCACGTGTTTCATACGTGCGCGGGTCCCGTATGGTGAGCATACGAGGAGGTGATAAGGCTCAATTCAAACGAGCCTGTCGCTATCTGCCGCCTGATATGGAGTGCGGATTTCCCACCGTGTGATTGTAATCACGACCATCTCGTAAGCCAATGTTACGAGGTGAAGACCTGTTATGTGGTTAGACATAACCGTGTACCTTGGGACACGTGTACCCTTGGGTGTCCCGTAAGGCGATTTGTACGGGAAGTGAATACGTTGCCCCGGTAACGTATGAAGCGCTGCCCATTCAGCGTCGAACGTTTGGGTGCCATCTCTATAGTGGATGGTAATGTATGTGTGAATATGTAGGAAACTGCATATGCGTTACCCGTGTGGCGTAGGACACATGGGGACCGTTCGTGTGTGCTGGCACGAAGGGTCCAGAAATGGAATTGTATATCTCTTTATATCTTGTGTTTGTCTGCAGGTACGCTAACCACGTTACGTAAGCTTTGAACGTAAGAACGACTAGTATATATAGGGAGAGTATGTATTGTGCCACCGGTTGTCCCCGTATGCCTAGTTATTAGCAATTATTTTGTGAGGAACGATAGAACGTGCATGCATCATAACATATCTTGAGTTTGTGTGAGTGTCATGCTTGTTGCGTCGGTTTACCGAAATGTGTTGCTTGTACCTAATTCTCCACCTAGATTTTGTGTTGTCAGTAGTGAGACCCATGCAATCTGCTAGTCTGACCTTGGTTGAGGAGATCTTCCTCAGTGGCTTTGGATCATGTGAGAAACTTTCCAGTAAATCATAGCTTGTCATTCAAGTCAACCTCTTGATCCATGTCTTGGACCTATTCCAACAAAACCACTGTTACTTTTTGTGGCTAAGCCTTGAATTTGCCAACAAAGTCCTTCAATCCATCGTTCAATGACCGGCCTATCATTGATGTCGTAATCTATATTGTTGGCTATTTTGATTCTAACACCGGAACCTTGTACACTCCATTCTTGCTCAGTAGTTTTGGATAAATTAAAAAGGTTCATGACAAAATAACTTTTGGAATATAGTCATTGCAACAATCATGCATCACGTCATTGGTCAGTGCATGGTGTTGCATCATCGTCGAGAATCCATAGATTGACTAACGGGAATGCGTTCGAGTGTAACATCGTGGGTTGTCTTGGGTTTCCTCTAACCTATCTTGCCTCTTCTGGCCTGTTGGGTTGCTACTCTTGATTTCTCTTGTGGTGGTGTTTAATCACATGACCATGATGCCGCGACGGAACCTAGAGCCTCATGTGTGCTGCAGCCACATGATTGAGCCACTAGGAGCGCGCTGGTGTCTCGGTATATGTGACATACCTCACCTCAACCCCTTCTTGTGCAACCCTTACTAGTGTCCTAACTTCTAATACTTACTCAAGGGTATAGGGTTAACGCGAGTTTAGTCACAAGTGAACAGTCATGAGACGCATGTTGCATTATGTGCATCGCAAACTCATGTGTGTATGCATCATATTTTATGCATCTCATACAAGCATCATATTAAGCAGGGCTATCTTATTTTCTTGTGATTGTATGAACTAGAAGATATGAAAGTGACATTGACATTTTGCTTATTGTTCGTAGTGAAGTTTATGTATTATTGTTGCATTTTTTAGATGAAATATTTTATACTTAGCTAGAATTGAATGCATTTATTTACATACAACTACAAAATATATGCTGAAGGTAAGAAAAAAAAGGTGTAAGATGAACCATTTAGCTTTGTATTCGCTTGTATGAGCGGAAAAAAAAATTCAAAATGTGTTAGTCTATATGACCAAATGATATGTTATTTATAATATCATCAATATATCTGATGGGTATCCGAAACCCGACCCGTACCCGGTGGGTACGAGTACGGGTATAAAATTCTACCCGCAAGACTTCGTGGGTACAGGTATGCCTTAGAGTTTCGGGTATTGTTGTCACGGCCCACGGGCCGACTGGGCCGCGTGGGTTACTGTAGCGCACGGCTACTGTAGCGCCGCGGCACAGGACCTTTAGTCCCACACTGGAAACAGTGAGGGAGCCGAACCAGCTTAAATAGCCGGTCCCTAGGAAGCTAGTAACTCCGGTTCGAACTTTTTACGCGAAGCGAGGACGAAAGCGCAAGAGAGTTATTTAGCAAGTGTGTTTTACTCAACGTACAGAGTAGATCTTAGCTGTTATCCCGGGCCGGGTTGTTACAGGGGTATCAGAGCCAAACTCTCGCGGTTTCACGCCACGTACGGGCAGAAGTGCGCGTACATGAGCACGTTGTGCACGTGGGGACACAGATGCCACCGGCATGTGGACAGACACACATGGGCTGCTGGCAGTGAACCCACGAACGTGGCACATGGGATCGTTAGCACTAGACGTATGGGACGTGGCCAAGAGAGGAGATCCTGCTCCTTTGTCCCGTATGGGTAAGCTAGTTCGACGGGGACGTCGAATCCTAACGGGGGAGATTGTCACGGCCCATGGGACGACTGGGCCGCACGGGTTACTGTAGCGCACGGCTACTGTAGCGCCGCGGCACAGAACCTTTAGTCCCACACTGGAAACGGTGAGGGAGCCGAACCAGTTTAAATAGCCAGTTCCTGGGAAGCTAGTAACTACGGTTCGAACTTTTTACGCGAAGCGATGACGAAAGCGCAAGAGAGTTATTTAGCAGGTGTGTTTTAATCAACGTGTAGAGTAGATCTTAGCCGTTATCCCGGACCGAGTCGTTACAATTGTCACGGATGGGTATTTACTTTAGCCGCACCTTACCTGACTCGTTGCCATCCCTAGCCCTGGCGCCCTTGCCCTCGCCCTCGCCCTCGAACACCTGGATGTATACATGTCCATTTCGGGCCGGCCCGCTGGGCGGCCCGTGGCCCGGCATGGCGAGGCACGGCCCGAGCACGGCCCGGCACGGTAGGCGGCGTGCCCGTACCGGCCCGGCACGCGGTCCGTGCCGTGCTTTGGCCGGCAGGTCGGCCCACGGTGACGGCCCGAGCACGGCCTGGTAAATGTGGCCGGCCCGGCATCGGCCTGGTATATATACCCACCCCTCCCCTCCCCCCCGTAACCCTAGCCATTCGGCCATCCCCTCCCCCGCAGCAGAGCCGCCCGCAATCTCCCTCGCTCGCCTCGCCTCACCCACCGTAACCCTAGCCATTCGCCGGAGAGTGGAGACGGACGCCGCCGAGCCGCCATCGACGCCTTCTGATCCTCTACCCCTCTCTCTCCCTCCTCGCTCTATCCTCTTCCCTCTCCTCCTCTCTCGCTGCCTCCGTAACCCTAACCCTAACCTCGATCTGGTCAAGTTCTGTGCCAAGCTCCGCTCGTCGTTTTCCCTCGCCGCCGGTGGATCTGGTGCTTCGGCTGCGCAGGTGAGCCGTCAGCCCGTCCCTCTCTTCCGCACAAGGTCTCGAATCCTAACCCTAAATCAGTAACCCTAACCTCTATGTTCTTCTTCTTTCTCTTGTGTTGCAGGTCGTTGGCTATGGGTCTTCTTCCATAGATCCGGTGCCGCGTGGCCGTGAGGGAGCCGGATACACCGGCTGAGGAGGCGGCCATGTCCATCGAAGATGATGCCATGGACGACGACTACTATGCTGCCGACGAGGCGGAGCGGGAGCTTGAGGCGCAGAACGAGGCCGAGGATGCCCGGTGCTTCATCCTGGGTAGCAGTGCAGATGCTGCCATCGAAGTGGATGGCGCCGGCGTGGGGACGGGGACGGGGACGGGCACGCGCACCGGATCCACGAGCCCGACGGGCACGGCCGTGGCGAGTGCATCTGGTAGCCGCACCAGGAGGAGGGGACCATCCTCCAAAGTCTGGCTAGACTTTGAGGAGGTGACTGAGATCCAGGGAGGTAAGGAAGTTCGTGTATCTGCCATATGCCACCACTGCAAGAATACCTTGTCTGCTAAATCCTCTTCTGGTACTGGGCACTTGCGCCGTCACCTAGATCTTTGCCCTGCTAAGAAGGAAAAGGATAGACACGGTAGAACTCAGTCTATGCTTAAGTTTAATGCTGATGGTTCTTTTGTGCACTGGGAGTACTCTCCTTCTGTTGCTAGAACAGAGCTTTGCCGTTTGATTGCTAGGCTAGACCTGCCTCTTTGCTTTGGTGAATCTGATGCTTTTCAGGACTACATTACCAATGCTCATAACCCTAGGTTTGTGAAGTCCTCTAGGCAAACTACTGCTAGAGACTTGATTGGCCTTTATAATAACCGTGTTGAACAGCTTACTGATGTCCTGAAAAACTCTGTTTCATCTGTTGCTCTTACATCTGACATTTGGTCTGGTAAAGCTAAAGAGGACTACATCTCTGTTGTTACTCACTTTGTTAACCCTGATTGGTGTTTAGAAAAGAGGTTACTTGGTCTAAAACCTATAGAAGTGGCTCATACAGGTGTTAACATTGCTGAGCGTGTTGAAATGGTTGCAAGTGACTATGGTATTACTGATAAAATCTTTGCTATTGTGCTTGGCAATGCTTCATCTAACAAAATTGCTATAGATGTTCTAAAACCTGTATTCTCTGGTTACATTGGTAGTTTGATGCCTAAACCTGCTAGGATTGAAGATGATCTAGCTGCTGTATTCTTGCATCAGCGCTGTGCTTGCCATATCATCAATTTGATTGTTAAGAGTTGCCTGAAACGTTTGAAACCATATCTTGAAGATTTTAGGACTGCTATTACATTCTTGAATTCTTCCAATCAACGTATTGCTTCTTATAAACAGTATTGCTTGAGTGTTGGTGTCCGCCCTCGTAAGTTTGGAGTTGACATGGATGTGAGATGGAACTCTACTTATCTTATGCTTAAGCATTTAGTTCCTTATCAAAGTACCTTCTCTGTGTGGATTCAAACAAATCATCCTCGCAAAGAGGATGGCTCTTTTTTACTGACTCCTAATCACTGGACTATTGCAGAGAAGTTATTGTCTTTTCTTCAATTATTCTATGACTCAACTGTTGCACTATCTGGTGTTTATTACCCTACATCACCCTTAATGCTGCATCATATTTTGAAAATTGCTAGGCATCTAAATGCATATGAGAACCATGAATTGCTAAGAACTGTTGTTGTTCCTATGAAAACTAAGTTCCTCAAATACTGGAGGGAGATACCCCTCCTGTATTCATTTGCTTTCATTCTTGATCCTAGAGCTAAGATGAGGGGGTTTCATAAAGTATTGCAGAAGTTAAGTGTTCTTAATGGTCAAGATTATGCTAGATACCCATCATCTATTCGTTGCAAGTTAACTAAGATGTTTCAAGTTTATGAGTCCAAGATTGGTGATGCTTGCTTGAGGACTTCAACACTGCCAGCTGTTTCTGGTATGGGAACTGAGGACTGGGATGATATATATATATATGGTGATGAGGAAGCTTTTGCAGGTAATCCTGGTAATGGTGCAGGTACATCAGCTAGTTCAGGTCTATCTTAGCTCTCTTCTTACCTTGATAGTGACACTGAGGTTAAGTTTGGACCTGATTTCAACATTCTAAACTGGTGGCAGCGCCATAATCAGACTTATCCTATCTACTATTTCTTCAGAATCCACTTTCAGCTTAGCTAGCAGGGTCCTCGAGGAGCGACGGCGGCGGCTAACACCAGACATGGTGGAGGTCCTCTCATGCATTAAGGACTGGGAGTTGGCGGACTTGCACAAGCAGCACACTGTAGAGAAGGAAACAAAGGACCTTGAAGCAGCCTTTGAAGCTATGTACCTGGACAATGAGGAAGAAACATCGTCTGGTACCAAGCGAAAGGAGCAAGAAGGAGGCAGTGGACCTGATGCTGCTGCTAGGAAGAAAGACAAGGGCCAGCAACTGAACCATCCAGTTCAAGAGGCAAAAGAGCTTGAACTTCAATCTCTCTTTCCATTCTGGCTATATAATATCTATTCATGTATCTGTAACTATAATGAACTATGACATGGACTATGAACAATGAACAATGAACTAAGGAGCTAGCTGTACTCTTTTCCTTCCTAGGGTTTTCTCACGAGGTATGAGTTTTTACCTAGGAAGGTTTTTAATGAGGCAGCATTGCACTAAGACTCCATTTACATTTTGAGATGTGTTCTGTGATGGTTTGAATGCCTGAATGATCTAGTTTAGTAGATTGAATGATTATGCCTGGTATTTTGGAGTTTGGTCATGAATTGTTGAATGCTTGAGTTTGAACATATGAAATCTGTTTATATTGCATTATTTGGAGTTGATTGAGCTCTTGTGTGTCCTGGACACGAGCACGGCACGGCCCGTCTAAGCTTAACCGTGCCGTGCCTGTGTGTCCTGGACACGGGCACGGCATGGCCCGTCTAAACTTAACCGTGCCGTGCCTGGGCAGGAAAACCGGCACGGCGTGCTGGCCCGGCACGGCACGAGGTCTCGCCGTGCCGTGCCTGGGCACGGTGGAACCGTGCCGTGCCCAGCCGTGCCCGTGCCGGGCCGGCACGGCACACCCAAATGGACATGTATACCTGGATGACAGGATGAGGATCCTAGTCTGGTTGTCGGAGCAGGTGGTGACGGCCCGCTCCTCCGGCCGTCGCCGGGATGGCGGTGTTCCTCGGGATCAGAACGGTGGTCACCGTGCCGCCGGCGGTCTCCAGAGTCCAGACCCAGGGAAAGCGGCGTCACGGCGCGCACCTGCACCTTCCCCTCCTCCCCGCTCGGGATGGCGGCCTGGACGGCGGCGCCGTACGCCGCGGCCTCGTCAGGGTTCGCGCTCCGCTCTGGCAGAACTCCCTGTCGCCGTGACTCGCAGCACAAGTTGTCGGAAAGGAAGCGCAGTCGGCCGCCAAGCTGCTCTCGTCCACTGTCTCTTCTCACAGTTTCCTCCTCCTATGTGCCCAATGATTGAATTCAAAAGCACTGTTTGCTGTTGCCTTGTGAAGCTGGAGGTCCATTCACAGTTGCAGGCATTTACCGCCACCACACCACCCTTTTCCTGAGCATCCTTAAAGCAGAGCAGTGATGTCTCAAAGATATTTCAAAGAGAATGTTTCAAAATACACACAACCATTTCAACATGCGAGATACAGATCGAATATCTTTCTTACAATGGCGAGTTTTTTTTAGACAAACCAGTTTCATTAATCAGAACATGCAGGATTACAATCAGTTTCATCCACTCTCACCAAGCAAAGTGGAAAGGAGTGTAACCAAAACTCATCCGGGTTCGACGGAGAAGCCAAGCAGGCATGTTGGCGAGATTGGCGTCGGCGACCATGTTACCGCATTCTAACGGTTGTCAGCTCCTGATTCCAGTCGTGCAGGCGTCCTGGGAAATGGAAATCCCCTTCTCATTCCGTGACGCCGCCGAATCCAAACAGAGGCATTCTTCGTGTAGCCTTGGTTCACTTCAGCGGTTCAGGCGTTCAGCCCACACCGACTGTCGTCGAGACCAACATGTCCTCACATGCTGATCGAGCTTCAGCGCCGGAGGCCCGCAAGGAAGGGTGAGTCGGCGCTTCAGCTCCGATGCGTCGTCATTCACGCCGATCGAGCTGCTTCACGGGTTCACTCAGCGCAGCCACGGGAGAACCTTGGCGCTGGTATGTCATGATTTTACTGTACTTACTCCCACGTCCATTGTTTGTTTAGGCTTTGGCTCTGCTCCTGCGTTGCACGGCACCTGTTCGATGTATTTCCTCACTGGGCAGGAGTGACAGTATAAGGGCCTGTTTGTAAGGTTGATGTTGTAGGAATTTTCAGGATCTTGTTGACATTTCCGCTAAATCCTAAGAATATTTACCTCCTACAACCCCTTTTCCAAACAGGGAATAAAATGTGCTGTATATACTGTTCTGTGCTCTACTGCTCTCTCTCTCTCTCTCTCTCTCTCTCTCTCTCTCTCCAAATGCAGTAGTCCGGGAGAATAAGCCACCATTGTTCCGTGCCATTATGGCCGTGCACCTCAAATACAAGATCTCAACAGGAACCAAGATTCAGATGTCTGTCTACACTGCTTAGGAACTACTAGTGTTTTGCTCGCCCGTGCTCCTTGTGACACCATGCTTGAATTGAATGATAATCGCAGTTTTTATGTCTTGTTTGTGATTGCAGCAAGTGTGACCACTCCCTTTCAATTCTGAAGCCCTTTCTTTTCTTATTTAACCATTCTTAATCGGAAGTGGTGCCAAAACAATACCATTCTGAATAACAATAATATTTGCCTGATCTCGCTGCTGACTTTAGTATGCCAAGCTGGAGTTAAGTAGTACACTGAGAGAGTAAGATAGCAACATCATAATAGTATAATTGAGTTCAAACTGCATGCGCATAGCTCAATATTAATAGTAATCAGACATGAAACATGTAAAATTACAGTGGTTTAATTGAGTTGCATCTTTTTACAGGCCCTAAATCACTGTCTCTCTCATCAAGGGCGCGAAATAGTAGCACTTAAAAGTCGTGCATGCTGGGGTGACATTCGCCTCACACTAGGTCGCACTGCTTGGTGGTTGTGGAAGACGCGTCAATAGAACAAGCAAAGGAGGGCAAGTACCTTCAATGATTTGGTTGGCAAGGGTAAGATCAGCACTGTGGTGGCAAAGTAGTAACCACTGCCAGGTCTGTTTTTAAGCATCCCTTGAGTTCATTAATACGGTTAATTATATTAATATTGCATCTCTCTTCCTTTTTTTGTCGAAGCCAATCAACTGCGTTGAGGGAGGCTCCTCTCCTCCTCTCGAACTCTCGAGTCCAGCTACAGTTGAGAGGAGGCGAAAAAAGCGGCGCGGTCGCCGCCGGCGGAGGCGGTGGTCTCCTCTGCCTCCGATGGCCCCTATGGCATCTGGAGGTGGCGGAGACGGCTGTCCTCTCGCCGGCTGGTGGTGGTAGTCCTAGTTTAGGGTCTCCTAGGTCTAGGGTTTGGTCTCCGGCGTCGTCGTCGAGGCGGTGGCGGCGGTGCCGCGTCGTCAGAATAAGGTCATCCCGAGGTCGTCCCCGTCTCGGCGGTGCTCCTCTCCGGCACCGACGGCGAGCTCGTGGAGGTTGGGCTTCCTTTGTGAGGTCCGTGTACAGGAGTCCAGCGCCTGAGCTTCTTCGTCTTCGTCGTCGGCGTGGCGAGGTGTGTTCCGGCCTTTTTATCCAAGGTTGCAGAGGCAATTGGGGTGTGCAGGTTGGTGGGAGGGCGGATCCAGCTCGAGGTCCCTGCGGTGGTCTTGGTTGCCGTCGGCGAGCACAGATCCGTGCCGGTTGGAGCTTGGGGCGCTGCCCCGGCCGACGGTGCGTTCAGCTCTTGCTCATCTCGAGCTCCGGCTTCGGGTGTCTTCTCCGGCTCAAGTTAAAGCCTGCGTGCGATGGAGCTCCCTCCGGTTTGGGTTTGAAGGAGACGGCCGGGTCTGCGGGCGGCGGCGGCGTCAGCCTCCGGCGTCGGTGGAATCGGCCTCACGAAGCTTCAGGTCCAGGGACTTGTTTGGATTTTCAGTTCTTTCTAGGGGCCTGTTCGCTTTTTGTATGGGACAGCTGTTCTCTGTATCCTTGTACGGTGTATCTATACGTGTACTCGTATGTACTCCTTAACCTTTAAATATAGGTCCGCTTTATCAAAAAAAAAGCCAATCAACTGCAAAAACACTTGAAAACTTGACTTTTGCAAGGCAGGTACCTTCCGTTGTTACAGTTAGGGAATACCTTATATGAAGTTCTATCTATTCTTACCTCGTGTCGATAGGTTCTTTCTAATCTGAGGTAGAGATTTGATTCCTGCTGGTAGGCTGGTAACGTTTCAACCGAAAGGAGAACAGAATTAATAGGTTTCTGAATTCTGTGTAATGCATAGTACATTATTGTACAAGTGTGGCCCAATTTATTGAGGCCCATGCTTACGAAAGTTGCCTATCCTTTTCCATTAGAGAACTGAAGGGAATTATCAGTAAAGATAAGGCTCTATCATAGTTTAATGCTGCAAATGGTACCTGCTGCATGAGAATCAAACTATAAAACTGGGGTGGCCCAAATCTCTCCACCTACATTAGGGAATCTGATCTCACTATCCTAACAGCTATAAATAAATGGTTCAGAAAGGACAAAAACCCATGATATGCCGACAATCTTTTGTGCTAGCCATTCTTTTATCACCACTTGTTGATTTATCCCTGGAGTAGATTCTTGCTCTTTCTATCTGTTGCAATGCCCTCTTTCCTTGATCCAAGTGTTTATCCTCTTTCTAATTTTGGCAAAAAAATGCCTGTCCCGATACTTAAACTAATGGAGTTACAGAAAAGATATACTTTAGACTAATGATTGTATCATTTGTTGGGCATAGCTAGCACGAAAGACTTCTAGACTTCTCAATGCTATAAACAAACACTGTGTGAGACAGTGTGCCTCCATTGTAGTACTACTCAAGTACAAAATCATCCATCTGATGGTTCCACTTCCACTACGGTATTATGTTCCCTTTTATCCCCTCTTTTTCCTATTCTAGAGTTCTGTCAAATGTTATCCACCAAACATGAGATTGACCGACCAGTTTTAGACTGTATATATGCAAAATGCTTCTGGAAATGTTCCTGAAAAAGGAAAACATTTTCAAACTTGCTTTTCTGTTGAGTTAATCGTCTGTTATTCTCTTGATAGATGATCAAACTGTAGTATTATGACACTTACACGGCAATGATTAGACCAAAAGTGAAAGCTGTAACTAGATGAGTCTCCATCAAGTCATACCTATGCCAGATGTAGTTATTAACCCCTTTAAAGAAAACATTACAGAAATGCTTAAGACAACTTATTTTATAGTAATGATTTGCTTACTATAAACAACAGTGCTGATCTCATTGCCATTCTGACATCATGGTTTATTAATAGTAGTACTCCATTTGTCAGTAGTTTACGGCATGTACACATCTCTAGGCTTTCTTGGAACTTTAAGATTGGCATTATAAAACTACTCTTGTCAAATGGTTGAATGATGATTGTCATTGAGATCTGAGAGTGAGAGGTTTCTGCTTTTGTTTGCCTTAGCTCCTGACCCTGCTTTTCGCAGTCTTGGTGGCAACTTAAAAGTAGCCATGTTTCAAGTTCCAACTTCAAGTTCTATACTCTCAAAGAAAGAGGGGACTCTTCCAAGTTCCAAAAACCATTGGGCTTTGCTAATGCACAGAACTCATCCAAAAAATTTCCAGGGACTCCACAACAATTTGGCAAGATACTATTTATTTTCTCTGAGCATTCAGAAACCTTATCACGTGCCAGTTTTCTTACAATTCAATTGCAACAATCAGATGAGACATGAGTTAAACCAGACAAAGAGATGGGTTTTTCAGCTGCATCAATCCAAAGGCAAAAAGGTGAGGTTGATTTGAGATGATAGATGCTGAATGGCTGGTTGGTTGCATAGATAAGTCACATTTATATACGTCGGTTTTGAAATTTTCATCCAGTAAACAATGGACAGTTCCACTGAAGCTAGGATTAGAGCACTGGAGCAGGTGATGGGGATTGAACACTCATCAGGTTTTATTTTGGGTACTGGATTTTATTTTTCACCATCATGGGTGGTGGAGTAGCGTCAGATAAGCTTCCGGTTTTCACTTTCATGCGTATGTTCATCTGCTGCCCGACTTCTGCTCAATCCTGATTTTTGGTGCTGTCTATTTGCTCAACAGTCTCATGAAAGGAAAATTTCTATATAGAGTAATTTTCGGGATGCGAAGGCCCATTGTGATTTGACCTCCTGAGAGGAATGTGAATGTGAGCACGTATTTCATCAGATTTCTCAGCCGAGTGCAGCTTCATACCAAACAAATGAAACAATGCATTCATGCTGTGCGTGTTTGTTGCTAGAAAGGAGAAAAGATGACAATGAAGGTCTCATGTTCGAAGTCACTGTCCATCAGAGCTGCTTTTTGATAAAATATGAAGTGGGGATTTTCTCAGTAACAATCCACGTGATGTTACCCTGAGCAGAAAATTCAGATCAGCATCAGAAACCAGATTTCAAATATTTGCTGGACCCAATTGCGACATCCAGGTAATTGGTCGGGTCCTCCCTTTTTCTCCGGAATTGTTAACGTAACTAGGACTATTTACATCATACAACATAACCAACCCAAAAAGTACATGTCAAGCAAGCACGTCTGTACCAGGGGCTACAATGTTACGTATATGGCTACACGCATTGTTAAAAGATCAAGGTGACCAAAACATAGATATGGCGTCGGTTAGGCCCTCATTTTCTAGACTTGACAGTGGCTGTCCTTGTCTTGAAGATATGTCTCAAAAAGAGTAGGGCCTATGGACAATAATGCATTATTGACTTATGTCTTTCCTTACCTTCTCCAGATAAGCTTTGCTTCCTCTTAAAAAAAAGCTAAATTATAAAACTACTAGAAAGCCTGCTGTGCAGACAACTAAATACTATTTTAGAAAATTATCTACACTCTTTAGCTAGAGAAAGAAGGCAATTTATTAATGATAAATCAATTTAAGCTCGTGTTTGTTGTCATGGTATCAGCTTTTATTTAGTATGGACACATAAATCGATATATCATGTCTGTAAGCACGAGGAAGATCATCCTGATCTTCCTCCCATCACACTACACCTAATAACAGCCCAACTCACTGTTCTTGCAATTTTCGCCACTTTGCAAATAATTATCACTATTATTGATACGGTACTTTGGAAAGCAAACATGAAAACAAACATGCATACACATACATGGGAGCTCTTGAAATACCTCAGGGATCACGAAGAATTGTGCAAGTTACTATCAAGGAAACATAAAGAAACAATTCTACTGATAAATTGTTGTTTGATGCAAGTAGGAGGCAGTTGGTGCTTCCAAGGAGGCAGTTTGTGGTCCTGGTGAAAAACCGTTTGTGGTCCTGGCTCACCAACAGTACTACTCTATTTCAGCACAGATGATCCCCAGGACGGCCCTCTTTTTATCTTTGGATGCCATCATCAATCATCTAAACTTGCCACATCTGGATGCTTTTGCTGGCTCTGAGATCTTCAGCTCACTGGCCAACCACAATTCCACAAGACTGTTTTAGCCCCTCCTTGGCTCCAGGCAGCATGCACACGGCTTTGAATGTGTGGTGGCATTTGGAAGTTGGAAGGGAAAGCTATAGCTTAGATCTGCAATGGGAACAGTACCTCAAGTACTATTCCCAGCTTTAGTAGTGTTAGGTATCGAATAATCAGGTTGCTTCGCTTTATTTTGAATATTCCCTTCCTTTTATCTCTCGCCTTTCCATGACTATGGTGGTATTTAGAACTGTGATATCATGATCCGCAAGTTCAATTATGCCCTGCATTGACCCAATTTTTTTTCTTCTTCTAGGATCTGTCTAGAGGGAGTATCTAGCAATCCAAGACATTTATAATTAGTTTTCAACATTTAAGGCCTCGTTAGGAACACAAGGAATTTATAAGAGACGACATTACTCTCACTGGAAACCCTATAACTCCCGCCTTTTTGAGTGATGCCGTAAAATATTAAAACTCATGAAAAAAACATTTATGCTGTTTTTCTTGTATGGGTGCACACATGTATAAATCTATAGCATAGCTGGTCTGATAAGCTGGCTAATTTTTGCTGATTCAATAGTATTCGGTGAAGGAAAATAAACGGAGAACGAACCTAGAGGTGGGGAACACCTGCAACAGGGAAAGGAAACAAGAAAGGCTAGTTCCAGTCGTGAGCTCGGGTCAGCTGCACTGTTTGAGACCCCTAAAAAAAAAGCTGCACTGTTTGAGCACAAACTCACATGCCTCCTCTTCCTTCTGTCCTTCGCTCGCCAAGAACCACCGTACAATGTACAATAGCTACGGGACCAAATGTGTATTTGACCTCTCATATCACTAGTACTATCTTGCTTTCCGACAGTTTTTAGTAGATCTTATATGAACAATACAGTAGCCATATTTCAAACTTTAAAATTTTCAACTGTGCATCACAACCAAAAGTAAAAGTCACTAAATCAGATGTCATGTGCCTATTTTTAGAAAATATAATTAAAATTACTTTGAGTCCACGTTGAGGCTAGGGATAAGAAAAAAAGAACAATAAATTAGGCAATGGAGCTACATCCTTACCCAGTTGACGTGATATTTCCCAAGTATGCAGTAATAACACAAAGGGACACATAAATTTCATCCCCTTTCACAAATTTGGCCGGTCTTCTTTTGTCGTCTTGGTCGTGCCACATTCAACCATACAAGCAATTCATACGGTGCCATTTTCCGAAAACTGAAAAAGAGTAACCATTTGCACGTTGTGTTATTTCTTTTTGGTTGTAAAACTTTATTTAAATTTTTTTTAAGATCACACAGTACAACTCCGGCACTCACAGCGCACGCACACTCACACTCCTATGAACACCTTACCAAACGCTACCCCTATGAGCATCTTTGAAGATTGAGTCGGCAAATCCTCGAGATTGACGAAGTCACCACAGGCGCCTCACTGTCGACGGAAACATCGCCTACCACTGAATGCACAACGCCGTTAAATCCCAGAATATTCGCTCTCATGGGGAGTCGAACCAAGTACCTCAGGTGGTACCGAGGCTTTTGCAACCACTAGGCTACGGGCCCTTTCGCAACTCTATTTAATTTGGCGGAGCTACAACGACCCAGTTCTATGCTAAAATAAAAATATTTATATGTATATGTCTCTATTAATTTAAATTAGAAATAGAACGAGTCAAGTGAAAAAACAATCTCAACCTATTTTTGAGCTGTGGCAAACACAGCCGCGATAGCTATTACCAACTGTTCATTTATAATAGGCCAACTGTTTAGCGATCTTAAGTTGTTGAAGCCAATAATCAATTTCTCTTTGATATTGTTGTCTGGTACGATGCAAAAGCCCTCATGCTTTTGCTTGACATTTTGTCCGGTGGAGATCGTCTGGCACGGGGGCAAATTTTCCAAAGATGAAAGGTCTGGACCCACCACCACTGCAACATGCATGTTGCAACCTGAAGCTCAAATACTGTACCAGCTATTATGGTCCATGGATGACCACGCGCCCACGCACACGGTTTTCCAGTTACCTCTTTTTTTTTAGTGGATTCATTTCATTGTTGTATACTAGAGCCAGTTACGATTGGCAAGAGTGTTTGTTTACTTTGGCCTTTGGGACTCAAAACACTAAACTGTAGTTCTGTCCTTGGGCACGCATAATATTTTGCTCTAATTAGTACTCTCTCCTTTTCACGCTAGTTGTTGTTCCAGCTTTGCCCTAAGTGAAATATTTATATCTTTGACCACCAACTCATAAAAGCCCGTATAGTTTAATGACATGTAAATTATATATTTATGAAAATATTTCTCATGGTTAATCTAAAACACATAAATCTTATAATTTTTAACTTAGTACTTTGTATTACTGGGATTAACTGTAAAAGTACCCTCAGAAGTGTTTCTAAATATAATTTTAATCGTATCAATTTTGTAGCGCATAACTCATGATTTTGGATCGATTGATGTGCGGGTCCCGCGGCCATAGTGAGAGTAGTCCGCCTGTGGTTACGGCAGGGGAACTACTTCCGGCGCAACCTCACAAGTTACTTCTCCAAATTAAAGGTGATACCCATGAACCCACCTTAAAAGAATCATTTGACGCAAATATTTAATGGATAGATGCATAGCAAAATCACAACCGATTTAGCTTTCCTAATAAAGTTGCAAAAGAGTTTTCTCATGACTCATGGTGCCATCGCTGTCATGTACTACCCCCTTGGCTCTAAATTATAATTTATTTAACTTTTAAATCTCAAGTTTAACCACACATCTTATTTAAAAAAAATGTGCAAATATAGCCAAATTTAAGTTATTTTTGAAGAATTTTTATTAACAAAATAAACCGCAACAAACGAAGTAATATTTTATATAATTTTTTGAATAAAATGAGTATTCAAATTAAAGATAAAAAAGTCAAATGAATTATAATCTAGAACGGAGGTAGTATTCATGCATCTCTAGCACCTTTCCTTACGAATCATGGGACGAGTCCGGTGAGGCTCGAGGACAAATAAGGGCCTGTTTGGGAGGGCTCCGGCTCCAAAACTGGCTTCTGCCGGAGCCCTCCCAAATGATGTTTTGGGTGATGGCTCCAACCATGCAGCTCCGTGGAGCCCCTGAAATCGCGCTCACTGGAGCTATTTGGACGAGGCGGAGCTGGGAAATCGTGGCTCCGGCCGGCTCCGCGCGGCTGCTCCTTGCCCTTTCCCAGCTCTGCCCCTAAGTGGGCCCACCAGGGCGCGCCCCGCGGGGAGATGGTGGCCGGCGGCGGTCGTCGCAGGGGCACGCACCTGCTGGGAGCCTGTGGCCGGCGGCGGCCGCTGGGGCGCGGCCCGCAGGGAGGTGGCCGGCGGCGGTTGCAAGGACACGGCTTTCGGAGCCAGGATGGAGGACACCGCGGGTAGCAGGGGTCCGGCAACGGCTGTGGGGAGGAGGATGCCGGCGGCGGCCGCGGGGGGCTGGCGGCGCAGGCGGAGGGCGGGAGGCGGCGGCGCAGGTGGATATCTGGACGCGGGGCAGAGGAGACGAAGGGGGACGTATGATTGGATAAGGAGAGGAGGAAAAAAAGAAAAGGAGGGGAAAAGAAAAAGAGAGAAAAAAAAGAAAAGAAAAAAGAAAAATATAGGGGAGGGCAATTTAGACATTTCACAATCTCAGTCCAATAAATGAAGCAAGATAAGTCATTTTGCCAAATATTTTTCAAAACCGCTCTAGCTCCACCAAAAAAATCCCTCCACCAGAAGATCCAGACCCCAACTCATTTTTGGAGGAGCCGAGCTCTCCTGAATAGCCCCTAAAACTACATCAACTGGTTATGCGGTAGACCGTTACTGTAAATTCAGACATTTCAAATTCCACACGGTACAAGCGGCAGGGGAAGGGAAAAGAAGAAAAATCTGACGGGTTGCACGGATTGGGTGATGTGATGACACGTGGCGGAATATCACGTCGGTGTTGGACTATTCAGTCCTGGCGATGGGACGGCGCGAAAGACGGGCGCCTGCCCGCGGGCCCCACTCCATTTACACCTCTCACCACACCCACCGGCCTCTGCCTGCTCTCACCGACATGCGGGTCCCGCCTCGCTGGGCCGCTTTCCACTGGACTGGCATGCGGGGCCCACGCACCTTCCGACGTGCGAGCCTCGCCGCAAGGGGCCCGGCCCTACGCGCCGTGCGCGCGTGTGTTCTGTGGGCCCCCGGCTGCAGAGGCCCATCTCCTCCTTTGAAGCAGCAAGGAGGCAACAGGACGACGAGCGAGGGAGGACAGTGCCCTCGGTTTACCCACTGTGCATGTCTCCCCATTCTTTTCACTGACATTTTTTCTGCCACGTGCCTGTAGAACTAGGCATTTGCATGTGAGCTCCTTGTGCATTTTTTTGAGAGGAATAAGAAAAATATACAAATACGCATACACATATAGGCACATACCCAGAGAATACAAGAGGGTAAACAACCACAGCCAAACTACAGAGGCCCCTTCCAAACAAGATAACCACGAAAAGGTAGACAGGTACTGTAATTTCCTTTTTAGTGGAATTAGTGCAAGTTGTTTATATCAACCACGTAACCACATGAGAGTTTTCCTAAAGAAAATACAAAGTTTTATTTTTTTTAAAAAAAAGAAAATACAATGTAAGCAGTTTTGTTGTGAAAATGCTTAGAGCATCTCCAGCAGTTTGGCAAATCGAGTTGACATCTTTGATTTTTGACAAAAATATTAAAAATACTCCTCCAACAGTTTGGCAAAAGACTTGACAATTTTTGGCAACTTGGGAAAAACTAACCTCCAGCGCGCAAATATACGCACGCGGCACGCGGTTGGCATCGTGGTTCCTAGTGAGGTGGGAGGGTGAAAAACAAAATAAATAACAGAGAAGGGTTCCAAATTTAAATTTTCAAGAGATGGAAGGACATAAATAATTTTATTTCTCTCTCAGGGTTCCTGATGTAAGTTAGATTTGGGTTTGGCAAGTGAATTATGCCAAATTGTTGGAGATAAACTTTTTTTTTACTTTGCATATCTTTTTAGAAGTTGGCAAATACAAAATATACCAAGTAAAATATGGCAAACTACTGGAGATGCTCTTAAAAGTGTGAAATAATCCATCTTTCCTCGTGTTCTAGCCACCAACATGATCGGAGCCTTGCAATCTGATGGCACCTTAGCAAGGGTATCTCTATAAATCCTACCCTTTTCTAGGCCTCTCATGCAAAAACAACAATCACCTAATCTTCTCAAAATAGTACAGGTTCTTCTCCCTCCTCCTACTTATAATAATGAAATAATGAAAGAAAAATCCCTACCATACAAAGAGTCCCAAACTAATCATCCATGCACGTTTATTTTATTTTCTTCCCAAAGAAAAAACACCTAACTTTACCTCCCCAGCTATTCCTTTGCCTTTTCCCAATCTTCTTTTGCTTCTCCCTGGCAGGCACTGCCTCCTCCATCATCCTCCCAGAGCAGCCTGCAGCCAGAGAGCCAGTTCACCCCCATGTATCCCGCTGCTGCAGAGATCACGCCCAGCTTCTGCGCCTGCAGCTCCAACAGCAGCTGCAGCAGGAGCTGCAGTGCGAACGGCTACTGCTAGTTCTCCTTCCCCTTCCTTCCTTGCCCGGCCCCTTTCTTCTTCTGCCGCTGCCGCTGCCTCCTCGTCTTCCTGGAGCTTCCCGTATCCACACATACCCCAAGAACCAAACAAATAAAGAAACGAAATCACCGGAGTCTTCTTCTTCTACTACTATTTCTAGCCATTTTATTATCTGGATGTATGCACAGATGCATGTAGATAGGTAGAAGAAAGAAGATTATAGCTAGAGAGGTACTCGCTGCTTGGCTGCTGGGCAGGCGAGCTACAGCAAAGAAGAAGATTGGGAGTGAGGAGCCGCGGGCATGGAGGATCTGTACAGCATCCACCCGGGGATCTCGCGCGCCGGGGGCGGAGGCGCCGCCGCCGCGGCCAGCGAGGCGTCAGGTGTCGCCGGCGGAGCGGGCTCGCCCCCACCGCCCCCGCCGCAGCCTTCCCCGCCGGCGGCGGATCTGACGGAGCTTGTCAAGGCGCAGATCGCCGGGCATCCGCGCTACCCATCCCTACTCTCCGCCTACATCGAGTGCCGCAAGGTACCTCGCCGTCGCATCATGTCGCTAGAGCTCGCTTGCCGAGAATTGCGGAAAGATTGCGTCGACTTTATGCGCTTGCTAGCTTGTCCGGTTCTTGATCGATTTGGCGTGGCAGGTGGGCGCGCCGCCGGAGGTGGCCACGCTGCTGGAGGAGATCGGCCGGGAGCGGTGCGCCGCCGCGGCCGCCGGCGGGGAGGTCGGCCTGGACCCCGAGCTCGACGAGTTCATGGTACGCCAAGCGCTCATCATCACTCGCGCGCGCACCACGCGCTTCGCCTCTTCTAACTCTCGTTGCGCTGTTATTACATGTGATCGGCGCGACGGCGGCGGCGCGCAGGAGGCCTACTGCGGCGTGCTGGAGCGCTACAAGGAGGAGCTGTCGCGGCCGTTGGACGAGGCGGCGTCCTTCCTCAGCAGCATCCGGACGCAGCTCAGCACCCTCTGCGGCGGCGCCGCCTCGCTCTCCGGTAGCCCCCCGGCCGCTCGCTTGCATCTCCCCTCCCTTCCTCCTCCTGCAGGTGGGCAAGGCAGCAAGTACGAGCTGCCATCGCCATTGCGGACATGGCATGCATCTGTGCAGTGCATTGTAGGGGGCCGTGGGTAGAGGAGTGTGGCTAGCTAGCTATGATGAATGCGTAGCTATGATGAATGCGTGTGCGTGTGCGTGTGCGTGTGCGTGTGCGTGTGTGGTCAAATCGTGTCCATGCAAATGGGGTGCAGGGGTGTCAGACGCCGGGGTCGGATGAGTAAAGTTCTGGGCGTGTGCCAGCTCGCTCGTGTTGTGTACTCGTAGGGTTTTTGTCCAAGGTTCCTGTAACGAAGCACCATGGCTTTGCCTTTGCATCTCTCTCATGTAGTCATGTGCAGAGAGAGAGCGAGCGAGCGAGCGCGCATGGAGGTAGCTGGTGCTTGTAGGCCTTTGTAGGCTGGCTCTGATGAGTGATGGAACTTGAGAGGGTGCTGCGCGCTGATGGGTAGTGACACTGCTTGGATGGCTTTGGGGAAAGAGAATCTTGCTCGTGTTGCTGGATAGTTACCAGTGGTGAAAATTTCTTGTCGTGGGGCAGCTCAAGTTTTTGCTCTGGATACTGGCTTGGCTTTCCTTGAAAATATATCGTATGATTTCTGATGCTATATATATGATATCTTCCATAATTTTGTTGTGGTAACGAGTGATTAAGGACAGCAATTAGGCTTCTAAGTAGTAGGTCTTCCTTGTACTTTATTATTTTCTGTGATTCAAGGTAAGGTTTTGTTGTCGATACATTTACAGATAAGGACGTAAGGTCATCCTTTGTTACTAAAAGGACGGCGTTTGGTAACTATGGATGCATGTGAAACCTTTAATACAACCTAACAAATAGTAGCACAGTTCTCGTCAGAACAGTTCATGTTTTGTTTTTATTGCCATTCCAGTCTGTTTAGGCAATGCCAAGAAGAACCGTAAGGTTACTGCAAAGGAGCATGAAACACAATTGTACAAATGACCTCAAAAAAATGTATCTCCTGTCTTACTCAGAAGGATAATGATTCTATATATGTCTAATGTGACAATTCGATCAAACCACTAGAAGTATGCACACATGTTAATATTAAATGCATGCAAGGAGAATCTGCTAGTGTGCCGTGTGTATATACAACTAATATTGGCAATGTCAGGTAACTGAGATAAATTATTGTAAGAAACTGAAATATTTGACTGTATCTTTGTTCTACAATATATATTAAAGATAATACTAAAATGAGTATTCTTGGGTCTATTCAGTTATGTAAATATTCTAAAAATTAAACTTTTTTGCAAATTGCACGCAGAAAGTAGCACTAATGAATGCATATATATTTTTAGTTCAACAATGTATTATGATCTCATATTCTAACCAAACAAAGATTAAGTAGTGTCATATAATGCATCTCAATTAGAACACCAATTTTGAGAAGCTATAACAACTACCAAGGTTCCTTTTCACATTCGCGTGGACTAAACATTTGAACATTTGTTCTTAATTTGACCTTTTTTCTTTCTTTCAGTGCATATGTGCTGACCTTGCATGTTCTAAAAATGATAGGGGTGATCAGAACTCCTGCATATATTTTTTTTTATTTTTCTTCAGCAAAAGAACAGTCCCAGCTGTGGGACAAACTTATCCTAATAGAGACTAGCTGAATTGTCTAGCATAACTTGTCTATGTATCTACAAAGCCATTATATATGTTATTATAAGTTAATTTATTTATTTATTTAGAAGATCAAAGATCAAATTGATGCTGCCTTCATGTGCCATCTGTGAAATCCCTCTAACGTCGATTTCTAGCCCCATGAGCTCCAGATGACTTAATAATTAATCGGTGACCCTTTTTTGGGAAGCTTGCAAGTCAAAATATGCAAATGAGATACAAACTCTCCGTGCTCAGTAATTAAATTAACTTGTATACTTATTTTCTATGCTTTTGCTTTGAATTAATAATTTAAAATAGATGAGTACAGAAGCAATACTCAAACTTAACCAACGCTACGAGGTTTCTACAATATGACGTCTATAGCTTGGCAAGTGATATCTTGATCACGTGGAAGTTGCAGACAGTTTCAATTTAAGCTGGTCTGCAATGCCTGAATAGTAATACAGGTGAAGATAACTGTTTTGGTAGTTCTATTGGGCGACAATAGAAATGTGATTTTCTCTGTATCTCAGGAACACTACTTTTTTGGTGGTTCTAGATATTGTTTAATTTATGTTTATTGGCATTTTAATAATTTACTATAATAAATCATTAGTCAAATGACATATCCTTGGAGTAGATAATTGAGTATTTTGATATTTAAGTATGTCATCGATTGGTCTGTTTGTGCAAATAGCTGGAACCCCTTTAGCTATGCTGATTTGCCAAAAAAAAAATGTCGTGAACAGTGCTGCCATGGAGATCTGGCTGTGTTATTATCTTTCACTACGTCACTGGACCTGCCACTGCAACCACATTGTTAGGATTCTTCTAATACAAATCTGCTATAACTTCAAAAGACGTGGCATGTGACATATATTTGGATCCTGCTAAAAGAAGTCATTAGTTTTCATATATGCCATGGACAATGAGAGTTATCTCATTAATTGAGATGTGACATGTGACGTTACTTCACAAACAAGGTTAGCTCACAGCCTACAAAATATTGTATGAACTGATGCAATGAAATTCTAATAATCTAGCATCAATACTTGAAAATCATTTTGATGGTAACTCATATATGCTTTGTAGATATCATGCAAAAAATTACAGATCCTAGCACTTAGAAGTCCAATAGGCAATAGCTGCATGAAGCAAGAAACACAGTAAAAGAGGTCATTTCGTATTGCACATGATACCATTGAAGATAGATGCCACTGCTGTGTAGACTATGCAGTCTTACAGAATATTTTACAAAAGCTCACTATACGGTAGGGTCATGGCAAGGGAGAACATTGTATGAAGTCTATTATTTATTGGTTGAACTATAAACATGTAGTTTCTGGATTCTATGAATTGTTTCTGCAGATATCTTTACTGATATTTGTTTATTCTATTTTTTATATTATTTATATATGTAACATATAGGACTCAGTCTTCGAAACAAGAAAACCCTAGCACTGCGGTAAATTTTTTACCGCAATATCAGCTTGCATTCTTTAATCATACTTTTCTTTTGCCTCAGACCACTTGTTTGTAGAGTAAGTATGCTAAGCTTGCACAAAACAGGATTCGATGGTAGTGCACAAGTGGGCAGTTCAGCTTGCTGGTGATACCTTAGCCACAAAAATTATCTTTCCAGGTTTGTCAGCAAAGACTATTAAGGAAAGAGAAAGTTCTAAGACATAAATGCAGTTGCATGAGTACACCATCTCAAAATCAATTTCTAGCACTTGCTAGGTTTTCAACTAGAAAGTAGAAACGGAACCTGAAGTTTGCTTCAGAAGACATAAGGATTGCTGAAGTATATGTTGTTCTCAGATAGATGACAGCTTATAAGCTTCTAAATTGAGCTTGTGGACACACATTTATCTCAGGTAGTGCTAGAACATTATCAGGTGCCTACATGGCATGGACAGCAATATGGGGACCTCTGCAAAGAGTCACCACCTTATGTAGTAGATAGCTTTACGACTTAACACCTAATCATGCAGAAGGGATGCTAACAACCTGCTCTGCTTCCTGAAATATCAGTTCCACAATAAGTTTAACAGTTCTTTATGAGAAGGGAAAAAAACAAACTAGATTCCTTCATGCTTATAAGGTTTGCAGATCTAATCGGCTGTTTTTCTCATATTATCTTAGATGCACTGGGTGTTTTGGAAGAAAACATGAAACCTTTAAACTATCTGGTAAGGAAGGAAAACGTTTGAAGAATTAACCCTTGAGCACTACAGATTCGACAGAATATGTGGAGAATCACTTACTAAACATCTACTAATTGTGTTTTGTTTTGCTTTGAAGTTTGAGCTCGGAATTTTGTTTTATTCAAAAAAAGTAAAGCACATTTTCATATGGACTACTACTCGCTGCTGAAATCCTTGGTTTTTTTTTTGAACAGGAAATCCTTGGTTTTCGTTGTAACTGAGAACAATTTTTTTCAGTATCTGCCTAAATTTTTGCTCGTTAGTCCAGATGTGCCTTATTTCTGAATGTGATTTAGTTTCTGTTTGGTTCTTGGATGTAAGAATTTGGTCAATGAACAAAGGGATAATTGTTAGTATTTATCAGCCTGTGGATTGCATCTTGTCTCTGCTTCGAATAATTCTCCTGTAGTCTAAATATCTAGTATGCTCTCCTACCGCACTGAAATCTTATTATGATGCTTGAATCCGCCTTATTCTGCCTAGTAGTTTCATCATGTTGGGAATTGCATTCTGATTTGGAGTTTCTGCATCAAGATGAAATGGTAGGGTCCTCGGAGGACGAACCATGCTCGGGAGATACAGATGCGACCGACCTGGGCCAGGAGCACAGCTCGCGCATGGCTGACCGTGAGCTCAAGGAGATGCTGCTGAAGAAGTACAGTGGCTGTCTCAGCCGCTTGCGGTCCGAGTTCTTGAAGAAGAGGAAGAAAGGGAAGCTACCGAAGGACGCTCGATCGGCTCTGATGGACTGGTGGAACACGCACTACCGCTGGCCGTACCCTACGGTAATGCCCTGAAAACACCTATTGGCATTGTCAAAACTCAAACTGTAACCAGATATTACCTGTCCGTGATCTTGGGATGACATGGTCCTGCTTGGCAGGAAGAGGATAAGGTGAGGCTGGCGGCAGTGACCGGCCTGGATCCGAAGCAGATCAACAACTGGTTCATCAACCAGCGGAAGCGGCACTGGAAACCGTCTGAGGACATGCGTTTCGCGCTCATGGAGGGCGTCACCGGAGGCGGATCCTCCGGGACGACGCTCTACTTCGACACGGGCACGATCGGGCCGTGAACGAGGCTGACACGCATTCCCGCAGGAAAAAGGCACACATTTACTGGCAACTGGGACGCATGGATCGCGCTGCACCGCACCGCACCGGTTGTGTGATGGGCAATTGTTGGTTGATATGAAGATTAGTCACATTGAACAAATAACCGCGTCATTTTGTCGGATTATTGTGTATATGGGCGACAACGTGCCGGGACACAGTATCTACAAGGGAGTTGCTGTTCAGGTGGCCTGTAAAAACTCTGTCTGGTAGTACCATAACATGAATTACTACCTAATTGTATGTACGCCCATTGATCACCCGATTATTAAATCTAAAATATACTGGAACTGGGAATTGGAAATTAGAAGTGATGATACTTGTAGCAATGGAACTGCCTATTGTTCACGTGTGCATTCAGAATCTCAGACAGTGTTTTCTGTGTGCAAGTATCTGATGCTGTCGCGATCATGCAGTGCCCGATTTTGCTGCAAGTGCTGTTGAGAAAACTTGTGCCGCTGCGGCGGCTCGGATGTGTATGAGACTCGAGAGAGATTCCCTCCAGGTCTGCTGACCGGAGCTGCCGTTTCTTGGTTTGCTTCGTCTTCGTGTCGATCGTTTTGGCCGGAGCAGACGAAAGAGGATAAGGAGATGTCGCGCTTCTGCTCCGGAACCTTTTTTTTTTTTATACTTGTCCAGAACCCATTGATATTGACTCGGCCCTGTTCGAGGGTTTGACGGAGCACCGGAAATGGATCGAGCTCTAGGAGGATAAGCTGTGACGCTGTTTTTTTTTTTGAGAAATCGGGTTTATATTTCATATAAAGATTTTGATGGTTATTACAGCACAAAAGTTACAAGAACACTCTTGAGCAGAAAGAAAATTACAACCAAGTTCTTGTAAGCTCCCGATCTTCCTCGCCACCGGCAGCCGGAGCGCACTGCTTGAAGCTGACCTCCTCTCCGGCGAAGCAACACATATTTTTTTTCGCCATCTTGTATAGCACGTCGAACTCGACTTGCTTTGTAACCAATGATCGACCCAGCTAGACATCGTCGGATACTGAGGAATCTGACGCCACATGCACCAGAGCTCCCACACCACCGGACGACGACGAACCCCGAGGGAAAGCAAAACCATCGTAGAAGGTGGGACACAGATTCCAACTCGGCTTCTCAGCGAGCTGGTAGGCGAACCTCCAGATCTTCCGCCGACAACGACGGAGACGAGGAAGGGACAACACCTCCTAAGATTCCACACAACCGCCACCTTGTAGTAGCTTGCGAGGTCAGCGTCGCCGTTGCTGCCATAGGCTTCGACGGCACAGAGAAGCATCCAGAGGAATCGGTCACCAACGCATAGGAAAACATAACGAACCCGTCGGTACCGAATCCGCCGCATAAGACGTCATCGGCAAGCACCATGCACAGCGCAGCCACAACCAAATCCCGCTCACCACCGACACAAGCAACGGCATAGGAGCTCGGGAGGAAACAAAAGAGCTCACCTTCGGCATTGCACCGAGGTCGAAGAACAACGACGGCAACCGAGCCGAAGACAAGGAACCAAAAGACCCTCAACGCAAACATCGCCGAGGGGAAACACATCTCCTTTGATCTGCTCCAACGAGATCCATCAGCTGCATCAACACCGGAGAGGATCGACAGGAGCAAAATAGCCCCAATCGACATCAAGGCCAGGGGACACTTAACCCTAGCCAATCTAAATCTAAGTTAGATAGGAGGGATATATACACGGATTGCCAATCCCGTGGCTCCCATCCACCTCCGGTGCCGGAGAGGCAGCCGGATGCGAAAGGGAGCTGACGAGATTGACGCCGGAGAGTGAATCGCCCCTGGGTCGCCCTTTCCTGTGTCGCCGCTGGAAGGGGAAAGAAGACGCGAGCGCTAGCTGTGACGCTGTTGGCTTGTTAGAATGGTTCAATCAAGCAAATGAATGATGGACCCGGCTAGAACTAAGGCCTTAAACTGGCCTATAAGGATAGCACTAGTGTCCTAATTTGAGCCCATGAGCCTGAGATTTCTTGATCCAGGTACATCCACGATCCATGGAACTGTGCAAGAACAGAGGGACACCACCAGTTTCGGTTGCTGTTCAGAGTTCAGACAGAACTATTTGTCAGAAGGAGCGAAGAAAAATAACGAGCTCAAGTTCAAAACTGAATTCAGAGTAAGCACGGCTCTTCTGAACCAAAGGAGTTGTAGAGGTAAAATGGAACACTGCTGGTAGGGTGCGAATGAATTTCATAGGATGGGAAGACTGTCTAGGTTTCCATGGTTTGGAGGAATCGTAGCATGATCCCCAACCTCATTTTCCAATCCCAAGTTCAAATGCAAATGAACATCCAACACCAAAATTACCGTGGTATTATAGATTTCTAGTACCTGTTTAGACGGAACTTTTGGTCAGGACGAGCTAAGAATAGATTAAGTTCATAACAGAGTATTCTGATCTGAGAGACCCTGTAAGAGCCTTTCTTCTTCCAATAATCTTCCCCAAACCCTCTAACAGCAAGGTACAACCATTTGATCTCTCCATCTTACCAGCCCTTCAGAGTGCAGTACTGCAGTGCTTAGCCTCCCCTGAAAATTCATTTGCAGTTTTGCACACACACAAGTAGCTCACAGAATGGATACATCATCATACCATTCAATCACAGAGAGTAATGCTTAGCCTCGCTTGAAATTCAATTGCAGATTTGCACATGTACAAGCAGCTCACAGATAGGATAGACCATCATACCTCAATCACAGACAAAAAATCAGCATAAAGGCATTACAATCACATAGAAATTCATCATTTGAAACGAAACCATTCATAATATATGCTCCATGTCAAGATATTACAATCACAAACCATGTGCTCCCACACATTCATGGATCCACAACATCACACAATAGGAGCATATTGCTATATAATGCAAACAAAAGTTCAGAATCACAAACTGATTATTACTAGTGGTCTAGATTAATAGTAACACCAAGCAAACCATGATTAAGAACATCACAACCAGACCTAGTACATGAGTAAGCAGTAATCATAGTAGTAGTAGTAGTAGGTGACCATGGCAACGCCACGGCCATGTCTTGGTAGTCGAGGCGGCCATTGACGCCGCCGGGGGCCAGCTCAGAACTGGAAGGCGTCGGCAGTGATGGGCTGCATCGGGAACGGCGG
Organism: Panicum virgatum; assembly: GCF_016808335.1. Classification (NCBI taxonomy): domain Eukaryota; kingdom Viridiplantae; phylum Streptophyta; class Magnoliopsida; order Poales; family Poaceae; genus Panicum; species Panicum virgatum. Next base: position 8,873,794 of record NC_053138.1, on the reverse strand, counting down.
CTGCCATGGGCGGAGCAGCGGGTCGGGGATCTCCGGGATGTCCACGGGGGCGCCGGCCATCTGGAGCACCTCCAGGACGCTGCCCAGCGACTCCAGCCGCCCGGCTAGCTCGCCGTGGCGGGCGCGCAGCACGGTGTTCTCGCCGTCCACCTTGCTGAACTCGCGGTCGAACGTCGCGATGCGAGACTGCACCTGCACGTTCTCGGCCTGGAGGCGGGCCACCTCGGCGACCAGCTCCTCCAGCCGCTGCTGCTTCCGCGCGCGGGAGCGGCGCGCGGACTCCCTGTTGGACAGCATCCGCTTGCGCTTGCGCTCGTCGGCGGCGAATCCCCCGCCGCCGCTGCCGCTGTCGGTGTTGCTCTCAGGGCTCGAGCTCCGGCGCGACGACATTGTTCCTCTTCTTGGACAGACTCGGCTAAAAAAGGGACTTTTTTGGAAGGAAGTGGGGGGCAAAAACCAAAGATTCAAGAAACTAAAAGAAATCTAACAACCTAGAGACCGGAAGAGATGCTGGCGTTCTTGAGAGAGGGCGATTTGTTCATGAGAAGACGTAGAACCAGTACAGGAAGGCGACGGAGAAGGAGTGGGAACGGCGGATGCGGAGCACGTTCAGCTTCATCGGGGGACGGCGGACGTTAGAGAAACTGGTAGGTAAACATGGGGGCGGCCGCAGGTTCCCCGGATCTACACAGGAGGGGCCGGCCAACAAGAATTCGAAAAACCTAAGGGGGCTGTCTGCGAGAGTTTCTCCAGAAAGGAGGAGGCGACTCTGAAGGAAAAGAAACTACGAGGACCTTGATGAAACAAAAGAAGGGAGCAGGAACTTAGCTCAAGGAGAAGACGACCTGGGCGACCAGGGGCTCTATTGCATATGGCACCAGAAAGCTTATGAAACGGGGAAGGTTTAGAATTGCTCCCGGAGGGTCTATTTATAGTTGAAGGGAAGGGTATTTTGGGGATTTCAGGAGGGGATGGTGGACGGCATGGTGCCAGCCTGTGGTGCGCGTTAAACCCACCCTACCGTCAAGTTTATCTAGCACTTTTGCAGCTTGGTACCTGACGATATTGGAATTTGCGTCACTGGTTATGCTCAAGATATGAGCTGAGTTTCCCCATTGGTGAGGTTATGATAGTTGTGGGCAACACAAACTCTGCGTGAAGGTTCTTTAGATGAAAGCATCATTTAGAAAATAGGATTCTTAAATTTCCTGAAATAGTATTCTTGGCGTTTATGTTCACTTAGGTCGCCAAGAAAACAACTTTATTAAAGACAATATTCCCAAAATTGTGATGGTAGACCTAAATAGAAACTAGAAAGGTCCGCGGCTTTGCCGCGTGGGACCTATATCCCGGGTCGTAGTATGGTAGTTGATGCGAATTTTAGTTTATGCATTTAGTAGTTGTTGTGTATAGGCAAATGTATAATTTGTTTAAAGCACCGTAGTTAAGTTAAATCTATTGTTTTGTTATTTTCGCATAGATGTCATGGTCAGCACCCCACTGTTGGACTTGGTATAATTTGAGCATTCTATTGTCGTGATGCTATTATTTAAGTAGTATATTTTTTGGATGACAAAATATATTTATTGTGGTGAGGGAATGGGTGAAATAATTTAATAGGGAGGGCAGTGTCGCGGAGCCCAATCCGTCGGATACTTAATGCAGTTACAAAAAATATGACCATGATGTAATTAATAGATGTGATGTTTTTTTAAAAGCTATGTATATATTGAAATATATCGCGTTACTGTGAAGGTTGCAAGAGAAACTATAGAAAAACGGTAGTATAATATTATATTTTTATGGTGAAAGAAGGAGTAAGATAATTTAGTAGGGATGGTGGAGCACAATTACTTGGATACTTAATGTATTCGTGTTATTGTGGAGGTAGCATGAGAAGTCATAAAAGAATGGTGGTACGATATTATATTATTATCAATTAAGATGTTATGTTGAACGAATTATAAAAATACTTTGAATTTAAAAAAATGCTATATAGTGAAGTTGAAGATTTTAAAATTGTAAGCAACTTTTGTATTCATCATTTTTTAAATTGAAGATATTTTGTAGTCCAAATTGTAGGTACAACGGGTCGTATGCAAGCGTTTGTGCAAATGAATTGTGAAAGCATTTTGAATTTTAAAATTTGCTCTATAATGAAGTTGTAGTTTTTGAATTCTTGATCAAATTCTATGTTGAGCAACTTTTGATTCCAATGCGTTTTGGTGTTCAAATTGTACGTATAATGTTGCTCGTGTAGAAGTAATGAATGATACGTGTTGTGATTTGATTTAATTAAAATTATTTTAAACCAGAATGATTCTAAAAAGGCAGCATTGATCAATAGCTGAATGGATAACTTTGTTTGCATTGCACAGTAATGCATGAAAAGTATATCTATGCATCTAACCTTTTGCGATGAGAGTGGGTAAAGTATAGTGCATCTAACCTTTTGTGATCAGAGTAAGCAAAATATATATAGTACCGAGTATTATTAAAAGTTTTTGATACATTGTGCTGCAGCTCTAGTGATCTAAATTAGTGATTGAGGTCAAGAACAATCTATTAATGTATGGAAAATACCAAACATAGATCATATTTATCCATGGAATGACTATGTACTTGCATCCTTGGACCAATTTGAGTATACTTATAGTTTTAGCTACCCTCTTATTCATCTTGGAAGCAAAATCTATTAGAATTATTGCATTTCTTAATATCGCGACACTAAGCATGACAAATAATTACTCAAATATGTCTCATGTGACTAACATAGTTTTTCTTTGCTACTTTTTTTTTCCTTTCACCAGTTTAAAAGCAAACACATTTCAGGAAAGAGCGCCTATATATTAAGCAAGGGAGGTGAGAGCCATACCAATCGCTTCTCCTTGAGCCTCCTCCTTGGGCATACGAGTTGAACTTGTCAGCAGAGACAAATGCAGAAGCAGAAATCAACCTTGAATAAATAAATTGGCAGGGGATCATTGGACGTTCTTTGCCATTATCTTCATATCTTGAGGAAGAGGGCTGAGCGCTGCTTGCACCTGATGGCACTCGGCCTAGATTTTAGTGTAGCACATAATCAGTCTCGTCGGCACTTGTTGCTATATCTGTCACTACAGTAAATTAAATCATTCGATAAATACATTTTACTGGACATGGGGGAGGAGAATCAGTAGCATCATCTCTCGTAATCAAATCATCGAGCACATCGTGTGCATCTCCTGTAGTGGCATGCACACAAGCATTTCCGAGACTGCCGTCGCTGTCTGCCATCATCTGCAACAAATGTCACGGTGGCACAAGCCTGTACGACAGATGGGCGGCGGGTGTTTGGCCGCATTGTGTTATGCGACGGGGTCGACATTAGGCACGGCGCTTGCTCAGTTTTCATACGATACGACTCCGAGCGCAGCAATATTAGTGGAGCAGCCGCCGCCGCCATACGTTACTGTCTTGTGGCCACATCTCTCTGATGATTGCCAGCCGCTGTGGAGCCCTCCAATCCAATCCACCTACTGGCCGGCAGGTTCTACGCCGATGGATATGAGGAGCAGCAACAATGGAAGCGCTCGCACTGTTGATTGGGAACGACGCGAGACACTGCGCGAGGAGAGCCGGTGGAGAAGAAGAGAGGAGCAGGGAGAAAGGATGCGACCGTCGCGAGCTCCTTCTGCTCGTTCTGGAGGGAAATAGATGGTGGAGCAGCAGTGGACTGGCGGGAGGAAGAGGAACATCAGGGAAGTAATGATGGTTGCGCGCCGTGCTACTTCGCAAGGGGATGCCGTTGCCTGAAGTGTCGAGAAGATGGCCGAGAAACGCCTGCGCGTGCGCCCGATTTTCACCGTAGAATCGTAGATGCAAGATCCAATGGTTGAGAAATGCAAGCGACGTGGCCCAATAGTTTTGCTCGGTTTGGTGCAGGAATCGTAGATAGAGATTTACACATTGGTGGAGGATGAAACGAGAAAAGACAGATGAGGGGGCCCGCTGACCAAACGACGCGGACAGGGACGACGGTGACCCTCCAAATGCACACCCCTGCAAGCACCCAGCTGGTCCAGGTCATTAAATTTTTCCCAAAAGTGCCCTTTTTTATACCGAATTTGCCCACCATTTACATGTTTGAAATGCAAGCCATGTCTATCCACACTACTGCACCAGAAGAAGCCGGTAGGAAGACGCCCTCCCTAGAAAACAAATCAAGAAGCCGTGTCGCACCTGCCATCCACTGATTAATAAATTTATTTGATTTGCCCACTAATACGGCACAAACAAAGGGCTCTTCTTGTTGTGGGAGGAGATGAAGAGTCATTTGACCAAACTAACCTCGCCTCCTACCATGGGGATTTATTAAATCAGCTTAGAGAGAGCGAGCGGGCTGGTTGGTAGAAATTTGGGGAGAAATATGATGAATTGATGATAGATAGTGACATCTTCCTCATCTATAGAGGATATTCTTCTTCTAGACTTCTCGTCTTTGGATCCATCCGTAAACCACTTCAATCGCGCTGCTGATTTGTTCTTGTGACCATAATATCTTGTTGGTGTCCTTGTTGCCGCCCTTGTTGCGAGGGTTGAAATAAAACCTTCACTATAAATTACTCTACATAATAAACCTATGATTTTATTTGTTGCCATTTGAAGGTGAAGTATGTTTGTCATTGTCATGTGGCGTTGGATTAGTAGAGAAGGATATCTTACCCTTTCTTTTGGTTTGCATCCTGCTAGAACTTGTTAACAACATCACTTAGAAACTTGGCAGAATTATATTAGCGTTTCTTGGATATTTAGGTGGGGCATGTGCTCGATGATTTAAAATTGGACCATGTACACTATTTTTCGTATCACGTGATGTTTAGTAGAGTAGAATGTCTTTCCCGTAGACCCTAGTGCTTGACTGTAGAAGAAAGAAACAACTCCTTGAAAATAAATTGAACTTTGAAGAAAGTAACACCTTAACTCCTTGAAAATAAAAAGAAAAACACATCGATAAAAACATGCGCACAACTTCAGAATTTTTAAAACTATATCTAATTTCCTACATAGTAAGCATGCCCACAACTTGAGAGGCTTGTTCAAACCAATGTTAATTTTTCATGCATAATAATATATGCGCACAACTTCAAGTTCCTTAGAACCGGTGCTAATCTCTTTCCTGCTGCATAATAAACTTGTGCATAGCCTCAAGCTTCTGAAAACTGGTGTTGAACTCTTCCATCATGCATGATTAGTACTCAGTAAATAGCCACGTTATGGCTGTGTTACCATGTCTATGCAACCTGCCAGCCTGACCACAAGGATATGGAATCTTGGAGAATCCCACAGATTGCCATTAGCTGTATGTGACCGTGGTTTTGTGCCAATGGATGGTGGATGGTCTGCTGAGGTGGTCAGGGTCACGGATCTCCCGTATCAGCCGCTGCAGTAGCATAACGTGGGCTGCTGATCGACGCGGGGCCCCGGCAAAGTCAGCAGGAACAGCCTGCTGATTGTGCAAGCTGGTACGGCGTCCACCGACGGGTGACGCGGCCCGGGGCGCAGGTATTGGACGACACGGCGGATGGCCCCCCCCCCACCGCTGCGACCAAAAATGTAGCCGCACCAACGGACCACGCAAGCACATGCCACCCTGCTGCACCGTCTCGGAAGTATCGTATCTTTTCTACTATTTTCTTTTATCTTTTTTAGAATACTTTTATGTGCAATTATTTTTTCTGTCTTTTAACTTCAAACACTATGTTCGGCTGGTGTGAAGTGGGATTGCAGCAGCAGCCGCCAGCAACAGCGAGCAGCCAGCAGCCGAGCGTCCAGCCTAGCGTCCAGCAGCAATGAGCAAGCCGAACGGCAGCAGCGCAGCAGAAGCAGCCGGAAGCAGCGCAGCAGAAGCAGCTCGGCTGCTGCTGGCTGCTCGCTGCTGCTGCAGTCCCACTCCACACCAGCCGAACATAGTGTTTGAAGTTAGTCTCTGGCATGTACGACGCCCTATGACTTACTTGTGCTTACCTTTTACGGGGCCATTTTCCTTTTCTAGTCTAGGCTTTTCTATTACAGGAGAAAAATGCTTTCTGTTCCGTTTCTCAGAATTGCATTCAAATATTTTTGTTCGACTATATATGCAGCTTTCGGATTCCGGATTCAACTTTGTTTTAAAGGAACACAAGTGGGAGAGCACAAGCTTCGGCATTAAGGCACCATCATCCATGGCCCTTAACAGTTGTTTCTTTCTGGAGTCCTTGACCTTTTTTTTTTTATCTTTGCTATGTGCAGTAAATAATCATTTCAGCGCCTGCAGCATGCTCTTCTTTTCACAAACATGTGTCCTCCGAATCCTCTCGTCAATTTATTTAATAGCCGATAAAAAGGTGTTAATAGCCAACTAATACTCATATGGTAAAAACACGATAATTGTATTTATGCAGTTTGGAAATAATACATTCGTGATAGGAAAGAAAAATCTATATATTAGTCTCTTTAAACAATCACTTTGTTAGCGGCATGATTTGCATGTGCTCGTGGACTAAAACATGACCTTAACTCGATCGGCCTACTAGATAGCTTTCCTGCTACTGAAACATGTCAACGCTGCGTGATGCTCTGTGTTTCTAGATACTTTCCGGAATCTAGATAGCATGTCCACGACCAGAACCCGAATTGATAGACTCTCTATTAGATTTAAGATAAGATGCTATAATTAGGACAATTTAGGGGGATTATATTTGTAAAAACAGCATATAACATACGAAATAATTAGTGTGCTAGAGAACATTAGCAACTTTGGTTTTACAAATTATTATAGAGAATCATTTGGTCGAAAGGAAGGACCTTATATATAAAAGATATTTTTGTATTATATCATGAGAAAGAACTTTATATTTCAGCCACTCGATTTCTTCAATGGACGGTTGTGAACTTGTGGTGTTGGCTCTATCGTACTCATTATTTTTTATATAATTTAGATATTGAGATTTCGAGATCATGGGAGTGCGCACATAGACAGCGAATTTCTTGGGTTGGCGACAGTTTACGGAAATGCGCAGCTAGCTCACAAGTCACAACTGACGGGTACTTTTCACTTTTCCTAATGTAATCCCACTAACCTAACTTAATCATAACCTGACCCAGCAAATGCAAAGGCCGCAACAACATACTACCGGTTGCGGTGTCAGGCTTCAACTATTTAACTAGAAAAACAGCTCGCCTATCAACGCCAACGGAGTCCTTCCAAGACAAAGAAGGGCACAGATAGCAACTTTTTTTTTCTTCAGAAAACAATTCTATTTTATACTGTACAATTATTGCTAGGGTGAGCCTTACATCATTGCTGATGAAAGCCATGGCCAAACCGTGCAGAATAAAATTTAGGAAATAATGCTTGGCGAGCACGGGAGGGCACTCTGGTTTTGTCTTCAATTCACAGAAAATCGAGTGGTGGCCTTTTTTTTGCTCTCTCCCGCCCGCCCCCCCCCCCACCCCCCATGTAGACTTTAGCTTATTCTTTTCTAGTAGATTCACGAGAAGGCGACTGGGGGTTTCAGATTCTGCAATGCATGATTTGTCCGCGTGAATCACAAGTTTCACATCCTTTTCAGTGAGTTTTAATGACCATACAGATGTCTCACAAGTAATGTAATAAGTTCAGTTTTTTGCTCATTGGTTTTCTGGGCAAATTCAGGTATATATTCAGACATTATATTTCAACGCCTCGAAATCATCCAATACAAAAGACATTTATGCTGGATTCAAATCTGTTCCTTTTCTACCCTTTAAGGCCGGTTAAACCATGTGCATCATTCATCTATATAAATGGATTCAAATCCATTTCTGCTCAAACTTTTCAAAAAAATCCATTTATGCTAAATTCAAATGGCTTTCTTACAGTTGCGCTGCTTTGTCCCCGAAAACAAAGACTTCATATGGCGGCTACCCAAACGACAAACGGTAAAACAGGGTCCTCTAAGAGTAGAAGCGAAATAAAAAAAAAACTAAAAGAGAGATTGGGCTAGCCCACAACAATTAATTTTGGTCACTGGTGACCCATCACGGCCCAAAATTTAGCCCACTCTGCCAATTAAGTTTCTTGTGCCGCAATAATAAAGCAGCTAATTCTGCAGGGATTAGCGCTGCAATATGCGTAGCACTGTAGCAGAGGTTTGGTTTTTTCACAAAGTTCTATTGAAGCAGTGCGAAGACATAAAAGGAATTGTCGGTGTCCTGACCCGGCGGTCCGGACCCAACAGTGATGATGCTGCGTGTTTCTCGTCCCAGATGTTGATGCAAGAGGCAACACAGTTACGCACGGGTTTATCCTGGTTCCGGCCGTGGTTCCGTACGTCCAGTAAAGGGGTGTGCGTGAGCACTGTACTGTCTTGCACCGGGAGTGCCTGTAGTAGGGAGTACAAGCGAGGTGAGAGAGGGAGGGAAGCTCCCAGGTCTCTGCTAGAGGAGGAGTTGATTGAGGCGAGTGCCAATATCGGAGCTTAGAAGAGCGTATGTGCTCTGTGGGTGGTGCTGAGCGTTGTGTTCTATCGGATGGGCCGACCTCCTTAAGGAAAAGCCCGCCTCCTCCTTTTACAGACACAAGGAGGGGCGGTGTACATGCACAGGAGATCGTGGAAGTCGTTGTCTTCTCCCCGAATCGCGGGGGTGCAGTGGTCAAGCACTGTGGGAAGTACACTGTGGGGTATGGCGCCGGGCGTGGCAGTTGTCCTGGGCATCGTCTTTGGTCTTGCGGAGATCGCGCCGGCGTCCTGGCGACACCAGCGGGTGGCGTGGTCGTTGCTGTAGGGGGTACCGTCCTCCAGGCGTGGCGTGGCGACGTCCCGAGGGTCTTACAGGCTAGGGTCTTGTCCTGGTCAAAGCCAGAGCTGCTTCCGAGGTTCGTGCCCATGCCGTTCGAGGGCGCCGCGGAGGGGAAAATTTGAAGGAGGTATGGGGAGTTGTCAGTACAGTAGCTGGAGCAGCGCCGAGCACGTCTCGCACTGCGTCGCAGGTTCCCACAATATCGCCACAGCGTCCGGAATGGTGGAGCAGTGACCGGAGTTGGCGGACAGGACTCCGGTCACAGCCACTGTGCGGAGTGGCGGCCTGACGCCGTCTGGCCCGGGCGCTGTGGAAGAGTGGTTGGAATTTAATGCCCCCGTACGGCGGGCGGGTGAGCGGAAGGGCCGTTTGTCCTTTCCGTCGAGGGGTGGCCTCGAGCGAGGCGGAGACGATCCGCTCCCCCGAGGGTAGGCTCGCTACCCTCGAGCGAGGCGGAGACGCGGGGCGCGGTCGACAGTCTCGGCGGGGAGCCCTCGAGCGAGGCGGAGATCGCCCCGCGGGTTCGAGGGGAGTGCGGATGGGCCGCACTGAGTATGTGGGCCGTGTATTGGGCTTCTTTGAGTCCTTTCCTTTCTTCCGGACTGGAAGGAGACTGTAGGCCTTCGTGGGCCCGATTTGCCTAACATGTGTTTGCATTTTTAGGACGATTTTAGTCCCATGACTAGGGTACCCCTAATCATGGTACCCGACAGTAGCCCCCGAGCCTTTGGTCGGGTCAAGGGATTCGGCCAAAGGGTATTTTTGCGATTTTACCCCTTGATGGGATCGATCGGCGTTGCGTTCCCGCCGGACGTGTCCGGGCGCTCGCCTGGCGGACGTGACGACTCGTCGGTCGGGGTAGTGCGCCTGCAGAAAAAGAACTCCGAGGCGCGCACCCCTTCTTGTTTTGTTTTGGTGACGAGGCACGTCAGCGTGCTGAGCAGGCCAGGGCCATGAGGGCGCCTGCTGCTCTGCAGCCGGCGTAAATGTCGCGCTGTCCCGCGTACAGGGTCTCAGCCCTGCTTTCCCTAGTTGCCTTGCAACACGCCGTTCGAGGGCAGTCGGCCAGCGCCGATGCTGCGCTGCTCAGCGTCCAGGGGCTCGTCTTTGCCCTGTCTTGTCACGTCTCGACACGGTAACCGAGGGCATCTTTCGCTCGTGGGGTGCCGTGCCATCATGGGCGGTCCAAACCTTCCCCCTGCGACAGGCTGAAAGCTTGGCGCCCGATGCAGCTATAAATAGGGGTCGTGGGACTCCTTTTGCTCTCCAACTTCCCTGCTCTTACTTCTAGCTTCGCCTAAATCTCATAATGTGTCCCTTTGCCTTTCACGGCCGTCCCCCGGACGGGGTGGCCGGCTTTTTTAGGCTTTGATGCTAGAAGAATGCTTGCGAGCAGCGGGGGAAAGCTGGAGAGGGCGTGCTCACCGTCCCTCGGCTTCAGTGGGATTAGCAGAAGAACATTGGGCCTGTGGGCCCCTGCCTCTGTGATGTCCCTCAGCCTGAAGGGGCGTTGAGACGCCTGATCATGGCGTCGGCGCCAGGTTTGGTGGCCGTTCTTCGCATCGTCCCTCTTGGCGACAACATCGCTCTCGAGGAGATGGTGCAGAGGGTGCTGTCCCCCAGCTTGCCCTCCCCCCCCGCAAGGTCTTCAGTGGAGGAGACGCTAGAAGAAAGCTTGCGAGGAGGGCATCCCGCCGGACCCGTGTGGTCTGGGGGCTGCTCCTCGCAATCCCGAGCAGCCTAGCCGTGATGTCGGCCAAGGACTCGGTGCTCTTCATCGGCGCTCGCTCCTCCCTAAGATAGGAAAAATTGCCACGCAGGTGGCAATGCGTTCGTACCTTTCGACGGCTTCGAGCCGGTGACCCTTTGTAATCTTTGTTTGCAAAGAGCAATGAAGTCTCCTTCTTCCTCGTGGAGAGGATGACCGAGGGTGTAAAGGTAAGCATCAGCCCTGCAGAGGATTAGCCCTTCGAGGCTGTCACTCGGGTACTGACCGCGGTGGTCTTGGTTTGCCCGTCGGGGGCGCAACGGCGCTCCGGGGAGCATAGTTAGAGGAGTCCGATCCAGGATCGGGGTTTGTCGACGGAGAAGCAGTGAGGTGGTCACTCCGAGTTGCCTATGCAGGTCATAGTCGCCTCGAGCACCATGGTGCCGCCGCTGGGCAGGTCGCCGTCGCGCTGCTGAGGGCGTTCGAGCAGGCCAGCAGAGGATTTTGATCCTCGAATTTGTGAAGTTTCCTCCGTGGGGGCGCGTCAGCGCACCCAAGGGTTTAGCCCCAGATGCCTTGGAGGAGTGTTTGCACTCGTCCAAGGGCTATAAGCATCGCCCTGCTTGGTTGCTTTACTGGGGTGGCCGTCCAACGTCTTTTTCAGCCGGCGTCGGCATTTTTCATGCTAGCGCAGCGACTCGGGGTCCTGTTGAACCATCTGGCGGGCACGCGTTAAGAGTGGGGGTTTTGGCTAAACACGTGGAACTTCATAATCGACGGTTGTCGACCCATTCGAGGGTGCGGCCTGAGCCGCGGTGTGCGAGGAGCCCCCGAGCCCCGGCCTGCGTGAAGGTGTTCAGGGGATCCTCGACTTTTATTATGACCCTCGTCGCCCTTCCGCGGGGAGGAGGGGTGAAGCGCACCATGCTACCCATGCCCGGGCTGCGAGCTATGGCTGCTTCAGTGAGCTGTTATCGGGTGGTTCAAGTGGACGTCCGTGCCCCGTTCTATAAGGGTCAGCTCGTGGTCCGTGGACACGTCACATAAAGCGCTCGCAAAGGTTCGCTACGCGGGGCTCGGACCCCTTCGATAGGGTCCGAGGGCTCGATGCTCTCCCTCGATGGGATCCCCCTGCTAGGCACCTTCGACTGGCCTTGAACACTTTGTAGGATGTCTCGAACTCTGCGTTCGAGGGTAGCTTGTATGTTACATCCATGCAGTCCCTGACTCTGATGATCTGGGGCGCCTGTCAAACCCTCGACGGGCCAGGCTTCAAACCCCTGATCAGTAAGACCTCGGAATAAGATTCCTTCGAGGGTGAAGAGCCCCCGAAGGGAATATTCCATCACGGTTTGCAAAATAGCACGGAGTCGCAGGTCGTTCGCGCGGGTCTTCCGCTGGTCGTGGGCGACGTGGCCCGGTACGTGCGGTGCAGTGCAGGCGTGCCTTTTCAGGCGGCTACCTCGGGTAGGCGGAGCGGCATGGGCGGTGGCTGACGGATGGAACAGCGCTACAGTTGCGCCGCTCCCGTCGGTTACCACACCGTAATTATTGCCAAGTGAGCGTGGGATACTCCACGGTCGTGGGGTCCAGCCGTCGGCGACAGCAAAACCTACTGCATTCAATGCGGTGGATTCGGGCCACGGCGGCGAATCCGCCCCTTTTGATGGATAAAAAGCGAGGAAGGGGGGATTGTTTGGGCTCACCTAGCCACTTTGCCTTCATCTCCCCCGCTTTCTCCGCCTCCCCTGCATCTTGAGCCCAGAGCCGAGAGCGAGAGGAGGAAGAAGGAGAGAACGAGAGCGCACCTTAGCCACCGTAGAGCTTGTTTTCCCGCATCCCCCGGCAGTTCGAAGCGATGTCAGATGTCCAGGAGCCATTGTCGTGGGGGAAGTCCACCGCCACCGCGGCGGTATTGGAGCAGCTGGTCGCTGACAGGCTGCTGCCGGTGAACATCAACTCGGAGAGGCCGGCGTGGATTCCCCCGCGGCCGGAGGAGACCGAGTCGAATCCCCCCGAGGGCTACGTCGTGAGCCTCGTGCGGCTCCACGAGCGGGGATTCGACGTCCCCGTCGGAAGATTCATGCGGGCGCTGTGCGAGTACTACGGGGTGGAGCTGCACAACTTCGGCCCCAACTCCATCTCGCAGGCGGCGGTCTTCGTCGCTGTCTGCGAGGGGTATCTGGGGATCGAGGCGCACTGGGATCTATGGATCCACTTGTTCCGCGGCGAGCTCTTCGTCGAGAACGTGCGGGGCCTGCCGAAGAGGTTCGCCTGCGTCGGCGGTCTGATGCTCCACTTGCGCCCAACTCGGAGGAATTTGTACATCCCCAACAGGATGACGACGAACAACGCCGGGTGGACCCGAGGGTGGTTTTACCTGCGCAACTTCGGCAACCGGCTCCCGGCGTTCACCAACAAGGTGCTCCGGGAGAGGCCGGAGTAGTGGGACTAGGGGGTATCGCCCCCACCGCATCAGGCCAGGCTCGAGGTGCTCACCAACGCGTTGCGGCATCTGGCGAGGATGGGGTTGACGGCAGCGGTCGTCATTGCAAACTTTCACCGGCAGAGGGTGATTCCTCTCATGGAGAGGAGCCTGCCGATTTTCGACCTCACCCTTGAGGCCTCGAGCGTGGGCTCGAGGACGTCGTACATGCTGCTCCCCCGGGACGTCGCTGCCCGGAGGGCGAAGAACGCGGTGGCGGAGTTCCCCGACAACCCCAACGATCTCTGGGAGATCAAGATGCGCCCCGAGATGGGGTACCTTTCTGTGGTGAGTTCCAGTTTCAATTCGTTGTCGATTTGTGCTACTCCTCTCCCCACTCCCTGATCCTGACTTGGTTGCGTTTGCAGGGGGTGAGCCGCAAGGGCTACACCTTGAGGCCTCCGGTCCCGGAGGAACGCGAAGTCTACCGCCTACACGCAGAGACTATGAAGAAACAGAAGGACGCGGCGGAGGCGGCCACCGCCAGGAAGATGAAGAGGAAGGAAAAGCACGAGAAGGCGTGCGAGATTGCACACGCAGAGGGGAAGCCGCGGCCTGCCACGCTGAAAGCATCTAGGCCCCTAATTCGAGTTTTGGTAATTAATGACAACGGTTTGTGGATTAACAATTTCATTTGAGATAATGAGTATAGGTTGATCCAGGGATGAAAGAGATTTGGTTGTGAACGTATGGAGTTTTGGAGATGATGAGCAAAGCTCGGGCTCAAGGCAAAGGTATAAAATAGGGCTTTTATATTTTACCGGTCACAAGGCGTTTAGTGGATGAAAAGTGACCGGATTTGTTGGATAGATAGCCGTACTATCAAGAGGGGTTATGTACTCATGCTTGACGGGTCTTTAGTGCCATTTTGCTCAAAATGTCTAGTTGCATGCATGAGGGCTAATGACGTTTTGAAAAGATTTGAAAAAGACTAAGTTTGAGAGCTGACTGAGTAACGGCGGACAGTCCGCACCAGAGGGGCGGACAGTCCGCGCCCGTTCCAGAGAGCTTGCAGAGGCTCTGGTGGGCTGGCGGACAGTCCGGCCCAGGTGGGCGGACGGTCCGCCACTGTTTTTCAATTTTGTACCAGAAAGGGTGTCTCTCTGGTGTGGGCTTCAAAGTTGAACGGCGGACAGTCCGCCCATGGGGCGCGGACGGTCCGCCGGCTAATCTCAGATTTGTACCGGAGAGGATGTTTCTCTGGTTTGGGCTGAAAAGTTAACTGCGGACGGTCCGCTGCTGAGGCGCGGACGGTCCGCAGGCTAATCTCAAAGTTGTTCCAGAGACGATGTTAGGCTCTGGTGGTGTGGAACTCTTAACTGTGGACGGTCCGCCAGGGCTGACATGCATTAAATGCACTCTGACTCACTGGTTTATAACTGCGGACAATCCGGTTTTTGAAACGCAGACGGTCCGCGACTTCGCAGAAAAGAGTGTAACGGCTAGTTTTTGAAGGGGTGTCTATATATACCCAATGCCCGGCCATTGGGTGTCTCTCTTGGCCATTTGGACAGCATTATTGACACATTAGAGCTAAGGCATCCCTCTCTCACACACACTTGCTTAGAGATTGCATTCTTGAGAGTGTGAGAGCTTCCTAGTGCATTGCATCAAGAGTTTGAGCTTTGTGGCATTAGGGAAACTTCAAGCAAGCGTCATCAACTTGTTACTCTTGGGAGTTGCCGCTCCCTAGACGGCTTGGAGAAGAGGATTTCGTGGAGCACCTCCAAGGAGATTGTTGAGGAGCCCCGATTTCGGTTGTGAGAGGTTTTGTGCTCACCTCACCAGAGTGGTGAAGAGCAACTCTAGTGGAATCGAGGTGTGGAGCGGTTTCTTGATTCAAGCCGGCTCAAGATCAAGAGGTTCTTGATAGAGGAGCGGTTGATTCTTGGAATCCACCTCAACGTGGATTAGGGGTGACCGGCAAGTCATCGACACCACGGGATAAACTCTTGTGTCAAGCTTGGTTACTTCTCTTGCTCTCTTTAATTGTTGTTTTACTTTGAGCAATTTACTTTACTAGAGCTTGATTTGTATCTTGTCACCCTAGGTTGCAAACCCATCTAGAGATAGTAGTAGCATGACATAGGGCTTTCCTTTGTTATTAATTAAATTTCTCTAGTGTTATTGGTTTTAGATTTTAAACCGCCTATTCACCCCCCTCTAGTCGGTGTTCTTGATCCTACAAGTGGTACCAGAGCTAAGTACTCCATTAATTACGGATTTAACCATCTTGGAGTAGAACAATGACTAGTGATCATGGGATTCATGTTGGGAAGCCACCGTTCTTTGATGGGAACAATTATGATTATTGGAAGACTAAGATGTCGGCTCATCTCAAAGCCATGAGTAGAAAGCTTTGGAGAGTAGTAAGTGATGGATATGTCATTTTGGACCCAAAGAGTTTGACACCCCTAGATGAGGAAAATGAGATACTAAATGATCAAGGGGTTAATGTGCTCTTTTGTGCTCTTGATGTGACTGAATTTAATAGATTCAAGAGTCTCACAAATGCAAATGACATATGGAAGAAGCTCATGGAAATTCATGAAGGCACATCTAGTGTGAAGGAGGCCAAGTTATATTTGCTTAAGGGCAATTTTAGTGAATTTATCATGAAGAAGGATGAGAGTATAGCCGAGATGTTCAACCGGCTAAATGACATTGTGAATGACCTCAAGGGACTTGGATTTGAGGTACCGGATGGGGATTTCAACCACAAGTTTCTTAGATGTCTTCCGGAAAGATATGACACAATTGTGACCTTACTTGTAAGGTCAAATGTGAAGACCTCAACTCCCACACAAATATTGGGAGAAATTCTCACCCATGACATGTTCAAGAAATCTCAAGATGAAGCTCATGGTGGAGAAATTGATATGAAAAATAAAAGTGTGGCATTCAAAGCTCAAGATAGTAAAAATGAAGAAGAAAGTGGATGCCAAGAAGAAGAATCGGATGAGGAGATGACTCTCTTTGTCAAGAGATTCAATAGAATGATGAGCAAGAAGAACTTTGGCAAGAGAGATCAATCATCAAGAAAAAATTCTTTTATGGACAAGACTTGCTTCAATTGTGGTGAAGTAGGTCATATCATTGTCAATTGTCCAAACAAGAAAAAGGACAAGAAAAATGATGAAAAGAAGAAGAAGAAGTTCATCAAGAAGAAGAAGAATGGCCAAGCTTATTTTGTTGAATGGTATTCCGATGCAAGCTCCGATGATGATGATGATGATGATGATGACAAGCCATCCAAGGGAGTTGCCGGGATCGCCATCAAGGAGGCTCCATCACTCTTCTCTACACCACATTGTCTTATGGCAAAGGGTGGTGCAAAGGTACAACAAGATGGTGAACTTGATGAACTTTCATATGATGATCTTGTTGAAATGCTTAATGATGCCGATGAATTCATGACTAAGGAAAAGGCTAAGTTGAAGGACTTGAAGTTGAAGTTTACTTCTCTTCAAAATTCCTATGAGGAGCTAAAGACTTCTCATGAGAATCTCAAAGAAACTCATGAGAAGCTTGAGGAAGCTCACAATACCTTGTTTAATCATGAAAGAAAAGCAACATTGAGCATTGGTGTTAGTTGTGATTTAATTAATGATAAATCTTGTGGCTCTAGCTCTACTAGTTCTATTTGCACCAAAATTGATAACCCATCTTGCAATGAATCTCTCTATGGAAAATAATTTGTTAAAGAAAGAGATCACTTGCTTGACTAATGATTTGAGAAAGTGCTATGATAGTAGAGCCAAATTCAACCATTGTTGGGCAAGCCAAAAGTTCACCTTGAACAAGCAAGGGTTTGGATATATTCCTAAGAAAGGGAAGAAGGCTTTTGTGCAAACCAAAACTACTTTTGTGAAGAGTAGTGGTAAGCCATATTGTGAAAAATGCAAGAAGGTTGGTCATGTTGAGAAGAATTGCACCAACAAGAAAGTCATATCCTTTGATTCAAGCTACATGCTTATGAAAAATTCAAATGGCAATGTTAGTGCAAAATTTGTTGGGATACCTATAAATGGTGCTAAAAAGAATGCCATTTGGGTGCCAAAAGTCTTGGTCACTAACATTCAAGGACCCAAGAAAGTTTGGGTACCTAAAAGAGTTACTTCCTCTTTGTAGGTGAATTACAAGTCCGGAGGAAGACATTGGGTGCTTGATAGTGGATGCACTCAACACATGACCGGAGATCCAATAATGTTTTCCTCTCTAAATGAGGATGTGGGTGGCTATAGTGACATCATCTTTGGTGACAATAGCCGGGGCAAAGTCAAAGGAGTTGGTACAATTCCTATCTCAAGCGATCATTCTCTTTCAAAAGTATTGTTGGTTGACTCTCTCAAGTTTAATCTCTTAGCGGTCACTCAACTTTGTGATTGTGGATATAAGTGTAGCTTCACTAAAGATGATGTTGTAGTGACTAGCTTGGATGGAAAAGATCACATCTTTACGGGATTTAGACATGAGGATGTATATCTTGTGGATTTTGCTAGTAAAGAGGCAAACTTGTCCACTTGCTTATTCACTCAATCATCTTTGGGTTGGTTATGGCATAGAAGGCTTGGTCATGTTGGTATGAAGCAACTCAACCGACTTTTGAAGTATGATTTAGTAGTTGGCTTGAAGAATGTAAAGTTTGATAAAGATAAGCTATGTAGTGCATGTCAAGCCGGAAAGCAAGTTGCAAATACTCATCCCACTAAGAGTGTCATGTCAACCAAGAGACCATTGGAATTATTGCATATGGATTTATTTGGTCCTACTACTTATAGAAGTATTGGTGGAAATTGCTATTGTCTTGTCGTAGTGGATGATTACTCAAGATATACATGGGTTTTCTTTCTTCATGACAAGGCCGATACATATGACACATTCAAGAAATTCTTCTCAAGGGCCGAAAATGAATTTGAGCTCAAGGTGAAGAAAGTGAGGAGTGACAATGGAAGTGAGTTTAGGAATACTAGAGTTGAGGAATGGTGTGATGAGAAAGGAATCAAGCATGAATTCTCAATCAAGTACACTCTGGAACAAAATGGTCTTGTTGAGAGGAAAAATAGAACCTTGATTGATATGGCAAGATCAATGCTTTCCGAATACAATGTTTCGGATAGCTTTTGGGCTGAAGCAATCAACACGGCTTGTCATGCCTCAAATAGATTGTATTGCAATAGATTTCATAACAAGACCCCATATGAGTTGCTCATTGGAAGAAAGCCAAATATATCATATTTTAGAGTGTTTGGTTGCAAATGCTATATTCTCAAGAAGGGAACTCGGTTATCAAAGTTTCAAAGCAAATGTGATGATGGTTTTCTTCTTGGATATTCATCCTGTAGCAAGGCTTATCGGGTCTACAACAAAACACATGGCATTGTTGAAGAAGCATATGATGTTGAGTTTGATGAAACAAATGGTTCTCATAATAAACAAGAAAATCTTGATGATGTGAGAAGTGATGGTTTGAGAAATGCAATGAAAAATATGTCAATTGGTGATGTTAGACCAAGAGAAGAAGATGAAGATGAAGATGGTCCTTCTATCTCTATTAGAGTTAATCCTTCAACTTCTATCTCAAATGATCAAGCACAACAAATTGTACAAGATCAAGTTGGTTCATCTAGTGCACCTTCTTCATTAACTCAAGAACCCATTGTTCCTCAAAGAATTCATCATGTTCTTGCAAAGGATCATCCGGTGGATCAAATCATGGGTGATATTAGTAAGGGTGTCCAAACTCGATCTCGCATTGCTTCATTTTGTGAACATTATTCTTTTGTATCTTTTCTTGAACCTAACCGTGTAGATGAAGCATTGAGAGATCCGGATTGGGTGAATGCTATGCATGAAGAATTAAATAATTTCACCCAGAATCAAGTTTGGGATTTAGTTGAGAGGCCCAAGAATTATAATGTTATTGGCACTAAATGGGTTTTTAGAAACAAGCAAAATGAAGATGGAATGGTTATGAGAAACAAGGCAAGATTGGTAGCTCAAGGCTTCACTCAAGTCGAAGGTTTGGATTTCGGTGAAACTTTTACTCCCGTTGCTAGATTAGAAGCTATTAGAATTTTATTAGCTTATGCTTGCTCTCACAACATAAAACTTTTTCAAATGGATGTGAAAAGTGCTTTCTTGAATGGCAAGATTAGTGAACTTATTTTTGTTGAGCAACCTCCCGGTTTTGAAGATCTCAAGAAACCAAATCATGTATACAAGCTCTCTAAAGCTCTTTATGGTCTTAAGCAAGCTCCACGAGCTTGGTATGAAAGATTGAGGGACTTTCTAATCTCTAAGGGCTTCAAAATTGGTAAGGACGACACTACTTTGTTCACTAAAGATATTGGTAAAGATTTGTTTGTTTGTCAAATTTATGTTGATGATATTATCTTTGGTTCAACTAACCCAAGTTTTTGTGAGGAATTTGGTGAAATGATGTCTAGGGAATTTGAAATGTCCATGATTGGTGAATTGAGTTTCTTTCTTGGACTTCAAATCAAGCAACTCATGGAAGGCACCTTTGTGTGTCAATCAAAATATGTGAAGGATATCTTGAAGAAATTTGGTATGGAAGATGCAAAACCAATCAAGACTCCTATGGCCACCAATGGGCATCTCGACCTAGATGAGGGAGGTAACCCGGTTGACCAAAAGCTTTACCGTTCTATGATTGGTAGTTTGCTTTATTTGACCGCATCTATGCCCGACATCATGTTTAGTGTTTGCATGTGTGCACGATTTCAAGCCGCACCTAGAGAATGTCATTTGACCGCCGTCAAAAAAATCTTGAAATACTTGAAATATTCTCCTAATATTGGTTTGTGGTATCCCAAGGGTGCTCATTTTGATTTGGTTGGATTCTCGAATTCGGATTATGCGGGGTGCAAGGTTGATAAGAAAAGCACCTCCGGTGGTTGTCAATTTCTTGGAAGATCTCTTGTATCATGGTCATCAAAGAAGCAAAATTCTGTGGCTCTTTCAACCGCCGAAGCGGAATATATCTCGGCCGGAAGTTGTTGTGCATAATTGTTATGGATGAAGCAAACTCTTCTTGACTATGGTGTGAAATTTGATGAAATTCTCTTGTTGTGTGATAATAAAAGTGCCGTGAAGATTGCCTCTAATCCGGTTCAACATTCAAGAACCAAGCATATTGATATCCGCTATCATTTTCTTAGAGATCATGTGAACAAGGGTGATATCAAGATTGATGGTATTGGCACGGATGATCAATTAGCCGATATATTTACCAATCCTTTGGATGAATCTCGGTTTTGCAAGTTGAGAAATGAGTTAAATATCATTGACTTCTCAAATGTGGCTTGAAAACTAGCACATGTGGCATATGGTTCTTTCATGCACTAGTTTTTTCATTTTTCTGAATTTTTGAGGTATTTTGAGCCATTTATGAGTTTTCATGATTTTACTCGATTTATTTTTGAATTCTTGTTGAAACTTGCTCATATGAGTCTTTTGAAGGTTTTCATGCAATATTTGAGATTTTTGGATTTTTATATGAGCAATGATCCCAAATTGGAGTTGGAATTGAGAAAATTGGCAAATTTCTGGGCTGACTGAAATTTGGTACTGCGGACAGTCCGCGGGTAAGGGGCGGACAGTACGCCGTTCATGAGAATTGTCCACCAGAGGCTCTGCAGAGAAGTTGTCAACCGCAAAAATACACTGCGGACGGTCCGCCAAAGGACCGCGGACGGTCCGCCAGAGGCTGTGCAGAATTTGCCAGAGGCAGTGTCAGTCGGGTTGCAGTGTAAAATATTCAGATGCGGACGGTCCACCAAAGGACCGCGGACAGTCCGCGACTGGACAGAATAGTGGGGTCGGTCAGACTTGACTTATATTGGATGTCCCTCTCACTCCCCCCACCAAACCGCACACATCCTCCAAAAGACTCTCTCTCTTTCTCTCTCAAGCACGTGGGGGAGACGATAAGGTCAAGCCTTTTTGGAGTGGTTCCCGGACTGTCCGAGAACATCCCCGGACTCTTCTCAAGATTGTGCATCATGTCCTCTCGGTATTTCGATGAATCCCTAACTCTTGTTCTTGGATTTCTTTATTGGAAAGAGTTAGGGTTAGATGCTCCGATCTATTTTTGGACCATGGATTCTTGAAAATACTTGGGGGATCTTATTCCTAGTGATGAGGAGATGCTATAGTTATAATTTGGTTGGTGGATTTGAATCAAAACTCAAAATATGGGTGAATCAAAGATGAGGGCGATTTTGTGTTCCTGCGCAGAACAGATGGGTCGCGGACAGTCCGCCGTGGTAGTTCATGAACCGCGGACGGTCCGCGTTCAGAAGTGCGGACGGTCCGCTAGTATCAGATTTTTCAGATAAAAGCTGAATTGAGTTATATCATTATGGATTGATCCTATTGCTTTAGTAATTGTTCTTATGGTTAAATCTTGAACTCAGACCACCCCGGAAGATCATCAAGGCCACAGCTTCTAAAATCAAGAAGGCAATGACATCCAAAAGACAAAGAGACAGTGATGACTCGGATGATGTGGACTATGCTCCAAATGTCAGTGAGATGGCTGCTGCATCTTCAGTGGGAGATGTTGGTGATGAGTCTTCAGAGGAAGATACTGAGGGGGTTGATAATGATGTTACAGATTTGATGGGGCTAGATCTACCTAGCCGACAGTGGACTGCAAAAAGCTATGCAAATGCAAGAGTAGTGGATCAGTTCAGCTTGCCTCGTGACACCAATATTCTCTTCTTCAAAACTGAGGTACAGAAATATGTTTACTTTGGTCATCTAGTTAAGAAAAATATATTCAAATATCAGACCATTGACCTAGGCTATATGAGACAACAACAAGTCATGACTGATCTAGTAGATAGATTTCAGCAAATGGGGTTAGCAAATTTTTTGCAGCATAGGTGTGATTGGAATGAAACAGTGATACACCAGTTCTATGCCACTCTAGAGATCAACATGGTTGAGGAAACTTTTAGGTGGACAACTGGCAAAAGAACCTATGGGGCTACATTTGCACAGTTTGCTGAGGCAAATCAATTGGATTATAATTTCATCAATAGTGAGCAAAGTATGAATGTTGTGTTAGAAAACCCTCTAGATGAGAATGACTACCCCATGTTCTATGAGCCTGCACATCTTGGAATTGCTAGAAGCTTTGGGGGCACTCAGGGTCTGAGGCATCATCCTGCAGTGATCAATAAAATTGTTAGAGTCACATTCATGCCTAAGAGTGGCAACAAGGACAAGATTAGATGGCACTATTGGAATGTGATATCTCATATCATGAATGGAAATAGAATCAATGTCATTGCTCTTATCATGGATCAGCTTGCAGATTTGAGGCTTAACATGGAAATGAACTTATATTTTGCTCCATATATTATGTCCATCATCAAGGTTAAGTCTAGCTTCAGAGGGTTATGTGAAAGCAAGCACACTCCTTTCAAGCCATTCAAGAATGACAATGCTTTTCTCTTGAGGCCTTTGACTCCTTTCCCTAGAGATGATATGGATGCTGAAGCACAGGGGCAAGATGATAGTGATGATGATGCTCACATGGGAGCAGCTGCAGCTCAGCATGCCATGCCACCACCGCATCCTCCAGTACAGCAGCAGTGGGCCCCTCCAGCTGGCTACTTTGACCCATACTTTGCATCCATGCAGGAGAGCATGTCCTCTCAGATTGCGGGGTTGGCTAGTCAGATGCAGAATCAAATGAACCTTAACTTTCAGAACATGCAGCAGCAGATGCTCCAGCCCATGATGGCTCAGATGCAGGGGTTTCAGGAGAGTTTACACTCAGATATAGCAGCTCTTGACTCACGTTTTGAGGATTTGCCCTCTTCTGAGCAGTTTGAGCAGCTTGAGCAGAGGCAGGAGCAGCTAGAGCAGCGATTTGATTCTTTCAGCACAGCCTTCACAGGGTTTTCAGACCACTTCTACTCGATATTTCCGGCTCCAGTGCCGCCTCCAGAGTTCTACCCGCACCAGCCGTTCTACCCACCGCCACCTCCTCCACCGCCGATGGATTGACTTTCTAGGCAATTGATGCCAAAGGGGGAGAAGGAGCTTTGGAGTGCTTGGATCTAGGGGGAGCTCATGGACTTCTTATGGAGATCATTCGTTTTCGGCTTCCGCTTGCCACTCATGATTACTTGTGTTGAACTATTGCTACTCATGTTTATTTGTGTCTTGCATGAACTGTATTTAAGACTTGTGTTTGGTTTTGAACATTTGGTTTGTAATGTGTGATGAACTATGTCGGTTGGTGCTACTCTTATCTTTTATGTTCATCTTGTGGTTGAGAGGTTGTGCTAACCATGCTAAAATTCATATCATATATATCTTGTATCTTGTATGTCTCGATTTCCACTTGTAGGGAAAACTCCGTCAAAAATTTCAAATATATATATATGTGTACTTGGTATTCATGAAAATTTTATATGCACATATCAAGGGGGAGTTCTCTCTACTCATCGAACTTGGTGAATTTATTCGTACCATATTCTGAAATTTTCAAGAAAATGAGTAAGTTCTTCCAAAGTTCAATTCCAAGTCCACCTTATGCCTAGTGTATAAAGTTGACTTGAAAACTTTTATCACTCCAAAATTTAGTGTTGTCATCAATTACCAAAAAGGGGGAGATTGAAAGCATCTAGGCCCCTAATTCGAGTTTTGGTAATTAATGACAACGGTTTGTGGATTAACGATTTCATTTGAGATAATGAGTATAGGTTGATCCAGGGATGAAAGAGATTTGGTTGTGAACGTATGGAGTTTTGGAGATGATGAGCAAAGCTCGGGCTCAAGGCAAAGGTATAAAATAGGGCTTTTATATTTTACCGGTCACAAGGCGTTTAGTGGATGAAAAGTGACCGGATTTGTTGGATAGATAGCCGTACTATCAAGAGGGGTTATGTACTCATGCTTGACGGGTCTTTAGTGCCATTTTGCTCAAAATGTCTAGTTGCATGCATGAGGGCTAATGACGTTTTGAAAAGATTTGAAAAAGACTAAGTTTGAGAGCTGACTGAGTAACGGCGGACAGTCCGCACCAGAGGGGCGGACAGTCCGCGCCCGTTCCAGAGAGCTTGCAGAGGCTCTGGTGGGCTGGCGGACAGTCCGGCCCAGGTGGGCGGACGGTCCGCCACTGTTTTTCAATTTTGTACCAGAAAGGGTGTCTCTCTGGTGTGGGCTTCAAAGTTGAACGGCGGACAGTCCGCCCATGGGGCGCGGACGGTCCGCCGGCTAATCTCAGATTTGTACCAGAGAGGATGTTTCTCTGGTTTGGGCTGAAAAGTTAACTGCGGACGGTCCGCTGCTGAGGCGCGGACGGTCCGCAGGCTAATCTCAAAGTTGTTCCAGAGACGATGTTAGGCTCTGGTGGTGTGGAACTCTTAACTGCGGACGGTCCGCCAGGGCTGACATGCATTAAATGCACTCTGACTCACTGGTTTATAACTGCGGACAATCCGGTTTTTGAAACGCAGACGGTCCGCGACTTCGCAGAAAAGAGTGTAACGGCTAGTTTTTGAAGGGGTGTCTATATATACCCAATGCCCGGCCATTGGGTGTCTCTCTTGGCCATTTGGACAGCATTCTTGACACATTAGAGCTAAGGCATCCCTCTCTCACACACACTTGCTTAGAGATTGCATTCTTGAGAGTGTGAGAGCTTCCTAGTGCATTGCATCAAGAGTTTGAGCTTTGTGGCATTAGGGAAACTTCAAGCAAGCGTCATCAACTTGTTACTCTTGGGAGTTGCCGCTCCCTAGACGGCTTGGAGAAGAGGATTTCGTGGAGCACCTCCAAGGAAATCTTGAGGAGCCCCGATTTCGGTTGTGAGAGGTTTTGTGCTCACCTCACCAGAGTGGTGAAGAGCAACTTTAGTGGAATCGAGGTGTGGAGCGGTTTCTTGATTCAAGCCGGCTCAAGATCAAGAGGTTCTTGATAGAGGAGCGGTTGATTCTTGGAATCCACCTCAACGTGGATTAGGGGTGACCGGCAAGTCATCGACACCACGGGATAAACTCTTGTGTCAAGCTTGGTTACTTCTCTTGCTCTCTTTAATTGTTGTTTTACTTTGAGCAATTTACTTTACTAGAGCTTGATTTGTATCTTGTCACCCTAGGTTGCAAACCCATCTAGAGATAGTAGTAGCATGACATAGGGCTTTCCTTTGTTATTAATTAAATTTCTCTAGTGTTATTGGTTTTAGATTTTAAACCGCCTATTCACCCCCCTCTAGTCGGTGTTCTTGATCCTACACACGCTCGAGTCCACCGAGGATGAGGAGGACTCCTCGGATGCCGAGATCAACTTCTCGGACGACGACGAGCCGGCGACTGGTGCGGGTTCCCCGCCGGTCTATCGAGGGGCTGGCGACGAGGATGTGCCAGTGACGCTGGGTGAGGCGCGGCTCACATCGGGGTCGTTGGTGGATCCGCCCCACGTAGGGGCGGGTCGGAGGTTGCCCACGCCGGCAGCGAGCGGAAGATCGTCTACACCCGTGACAGGGAAGAGGTCGCCCCCGCCGGCGACGGGTGAGAGGACACCCACGCCCGCGGTGTCGACGGGTGGCGTCGGGTCCGCGGCGAGCGCGGCGACGTCCGCGCAGACGGCCTCGAGGCTCTAGGCCGATCCGAGGATAGCGCCCTCGGGTCAGTCATCGAGAGGCGTTAGTGTGCCGCGGGCCCGAAGGAGCGGCACGGGCAAGAGTAGCATGAGCGCCCGGTCAGGGTAAGTGATCTTGATTTCATCCTTCGCATTTATTTAATCGACCGCCCAATCCTACTGACTTCAGCATTCCTTCCGCGATTACCAGCTCCGGGGCCATCGCCAGGGATGCAGCCCAGCTTGCGCTGACCAAGGCCCTCAAGACCGGGGCGCGCGTAACGCCTCACACGGCGCCACAGCCCCTGCCCGTCATGGACATTGTGGCGGAGGCCACGAAGCTCCAGGAGGCGATAGCTCGAGGGGAGCAGAAGGCCCAACAGGCTCGAGCACCGAAGAGTGGGGGCGACGCCGGCCAGGGCGGTGCTGTAACAAACGGCGCCAGAGAATGTGGTCCCGGTGGTACAGCTGTCGGAGAGCAGCGACGAGTTCGGGGACTCGAGGGACATCAACCCCAGTGCTGCTGCCAGCGCCGCCGACCGGATTGGCGAGTTCGTGTCGGCCTCCGAGGAGGTGCTCAGCGCGGGGACGTCCGAGGGGCCCCATCACGGGGCGATCATCCAGTCCGGGGTCCTCTTGGAGTTTCTCCACGACGAGCAGGAGGAGGAAGCCGTCTGGAAGGCGTAGTTCGAGGCCGGCTCTCAAATTCTGAACCACCTCGATCGTGCCTTGGAGCTCCATAGAACAACGAATTTCCAGATCAGTCAGGTAGGTGGCTCCCTCCCGGGAATCGTTCGTATTTGGCCTTGATTTTGTGCGTTTCACTCACGCTTTTCCACTTGCAGCGGCTGAGGGATATTTCACGCAAAAAGAGCGCCGAGCTGACTCGGCTATACACACAAATGCGTTGGCTTGGGCAGCACAACACCGACTTGGTGCTCTGGAACATCGATGCCAACACCAAGATGACGGATCTAGGGGCGCGTCAGCGGGCGCTAGAGGTGGAGCTGGCGTGGACTGCCGGTTAGCGCGATGTCCAGAAGGCCGCTGTAGAGCAGAAGGCTCAGGAGGCCGAGGCGCAAACTGCCGAGCCGCAGCGCATTCGGACGGTGCTCGAGCAGAAGGAGGCCGAGCTCCAGCGCAAGGAGACCGAGCTCCAAGGCAAGGAGGCTGAGCTCCAGCACGAGAAGATGACCGTCGCCACGCTCACCGGGACCCTCGAGGAGAGGAGCAAAGCCCTTGAGGAGAAGGAGGTTGTCGTGCGGAACGCGGAGTCCACCCTCAAGGAAAAGGAGGACTCCTTGTCCTCGCTCGAGGAGGCCGCCCTAGTCCAGCAGGAGGAGGCGCAGAAGAATGTCACCGGTGAGTGCTCGAGATTTTGCTATTGTTTGATACCTATTTATCGCAGCTTATCTTGGTTCTTTTGATCAGAGCTGAGGCAGAGAGTGGCGGACGAGACTGCGGCGAAGGAGGCGGTCAACACCGCGCTCATGGCGGCACAGGCCGAATACACTGAGCTGGAGCGGACCGCTGTGAGCGTGTGCCAGGAGCTCGAGGGGGACGGCGCCATGTCTGCTAGCTCGGTGGTCAGCCGCCTGCGAGCGCTAGGTGGCCGGATCGCCGAGCACTCCAAGAGCATCTTCCGCCTCGGTGTCCTACGAGCCCTTGCCGTGGCCTTGACGCACTACATCATGGACCTCCAGAGAGTATCGTCGGGGTACGTGGTCCCAAACGACGCCAGCTCGGACACTGCGTCGGCCATCATGGACAACGCCGATGTCACCGTCGAGGGCTTCGCCACCATCCTGGCCGCGAAGCTTGAAGCCGACATCCCCCCATAGCCGAATTCGATGCTGTTGAAGACCCGCAAGGGGGGGGGTGATAACATGTAGGAAGTTTGGGCCTCGGAGCACATGTAAATAAGTTAGTACTTGTCGTAACAACACTTCTGGATGTAAGAAATTGGTTGTTGTAAATCGACAGTGTGGCCCATCGAGGCCTTGTGCGTTCGAGCCCTCGTTTTCTTTACACTATTTTCGTGTTCTCGTATGTGACTCAGGTAAACTTCTGCGAGGAATTTCGCGTTCATAAGAGACTTAGGCGTGAGGTGGTGAGGGGGGTGCCGTATCCCGGAGGCGTAGGCGGCCCCACGACTCGGCTGGCCCCGTACCGTAGTTGCTTATGCCTCGCGTCCGTTTTTTCCAAGTATTCGAGAAACTTAGAAACGGGAATTTTTCGAAAAAAATGTTGGCGGTTTTTGGGGACGTTCGGGGGTTCCCCCCGTAGTAGCCCCTGAGGGAGGCTTGGCTTTGCCGAGGGTAAAGCCAGGCATACCTCAATGTTCGTGCGCATCTGAGCCCCCGAGGGTCCGGAAAGTTCCCAAAAAATAAACAAGTAAAATGTACTCCTTTATTGTTTCGGGAAATCGTAAATACGAGTACAAACGATGTACAAATAGCTTGGAACTCTAAGGATAGAAGCGACGTAGTTGCTGTATGTTCCAAGCATTGGTGAGGACTTCGCCGCTTTCGTTCGCCAGCTTGTACGTGCCGGGCTTGAGCACCTCGGCGATGATGTATGGGCCTTCCCACGGTGGTGAGAGGTTGTGGCGGCCCCTGTTGTCCTGTAGAAGCCTCAGCACCAAGTCCTCTTTGTTGAGGTCTCGGCGTCGAACTCTCTGCGCTTGGTATTTTCACAAGGACTGCTGATAACGCGCAGAGTGTAGGAGCGCCACGTCTCGAGCCTCGTCCACTTGATCCAGCGAGTCCTCGCGGGCTTGCTGGTTCTGCTGCTCTTGATAGGCCTTGAGCCTCGGTGACCCGTACTCCAGGTCCATGGGGAACATGGCCTCGGCGCCATAGACGAGGAAGAATGGGGTAAAACCCATGGCCCTGCTCGGGGTCGTCCTCAGGCTCCAGATAACCGAGGGTAGCTCTGTGAGCCACCTTCGGCCAAACTTGTTCAACTTGTTGAAGATCATTGGCTTGAGGCCTTGGAGGATCATGCCATTGGCACATTCCACTTGCCCGTTCGTCTGTGGGTGTGCCACAGCCGACCAGTCCACGCGTATATGGTAGCTGTCGCAGAACGCCAAGAACTTCTTGCCTGTGAACTGGGTGCCGTTGTCCGTGATGATCGAGTTCGGGACTCCGAACCTGAAGACAATGTTAGTAAAGAACAAAACGGCCTGCTCGGATCTAATCTTGCCTATGGGTCGAGCCTTGATCCACTTGGAGAATTTGTCGATTGCCACCAACAAGTGGGTGTAGCCCCCGGGCGCCTTCTGCAGCGGGCCAACGAGGTCCAATCCCCACACTACAAACGGCCACATGATAGGGATGGTCTGCAGAGCATGGGCCGGGAAGTACGTCTTTCGAGCATAGAACTGGCAACCCTCGCAGGTCTGCACAACGTCGGTGGCATCGGCGACCGCGGTGGGCCAGTAAAAGCCTTGCCGAAACGCATTACCCACGAGGGTGCACGGCGCGGTGTGGTGACCGCAGATGCCATCATGGATGTCACGGATCAGCTCCTTATCCAAGAGCATGCCTCGAGGGACTCCGAACACGCACTTCTCGGGGTTGAGTTTTACCCCTTTGGCCCTTAGGCAATCGAACGCGATCCTGAGATTAGCGACCAGGTCGTCCGCCTTCCTGGATTTTACAACGATGTCGTCGACATATGCTTCTACGTTTCGCCCGAGATGGTCCTCGAACACGTGGAGCATACACCGCTGATATGTAGCTCCGGCATTTCTGAGGCCAAAAGGCATCGTGACGTAGCAATACATGCTGAAAGGTGTGATAAAAGAGGTCGCGAGCTGGTCGGACTCTTTCATCTTGATTTGGTGCTAACCAGAATAAGCATCAAGAAAGGATAAAAGTTCGCATCCCGCAGTTGAATCGACGATTTGATCAATACGTGGCAAAGGAAAGGGAACCTTCGGACATGCTTTATTTAAACTAGTGTAGTCTACGCACATCCTCCAACTTCCATTCTTTTTCTTTACTAATACAGGATTAGCTAGCCACTCGGGATGGAATACCTCCTTGATGAATCCGGCCGCCAGAAGTTTCTGCAGCTCCTCGCCGATTGCCCGGCGCTTGAGCTCGTCGAAGCGTCGCATGCGCTGCTTCACCGGCTTGGAGTTGGGTCGGATGTCAAGGGAGTGCTCGATGACCTCCCTCGGTATGCCAGGCATGTCCGCGGGGCTCCACGCAAAGATGTCTGTGTTGGCGAGGAGAAAGTCAACGAGCACCACTTCCTATTTGCTGTCGAGGTTGGCGCTGACCTACAACGCCTTGTCGTCGGGGTGATTCGGGTCGAGGGGCACCTTCTGGATACCCTCGGCGGGTTCGAAGCTGCCCGCGTGCCGATACGTGGAGTCCAAGGCCTCGCTTGCCATCATGTCGAGGGTGGCTGCGAGGGCCTCATCCTCCGCTTGAGCCTCTGCGTGCTCGACGCACTCGACATCACACTCGTAGGCGTGCTCGAACGAGGAGCCGACGGTGATGACACCCTTTGGACCCGGCATCTTCAGCTTGAGGTAGGTGTAGTTGGGGATGGCCATGAACTTGGCGTAGCAGGGACGGCCAAGGATGGCATGGTAGGCTCCCCGAAACCCCACCACCTCAAAGGTGAGCACTTCCTTGCGGAAGTTGGCTGCCGTGCCGAAACAGACGGGTAGGTTGATCTGGCCGAGGGGTTGGACTCGCTTCCCCAGCGCAACACCGTGGAATGGCGACTTTCTGGGGCGGAGCTTATTCAATCCGATCCCCATGAGCTCCAAGGTGTGGGCGTACATGATGTTGAGGCTGCTGCCTCCGTCCATGAGCACCTTGCAGAAGCGGGTGTTGCCGATGATGGGGTCGATAACGAGTGGATACCGTCCCGGGTGCGGACGTAGTCGGGGTGGTCCTCGCGGCCGAAGGAAATGGTGTCTTCCGACCAGTCGAGGTAGGATGGCGTGGCCTTGGTGACGGAGGAGACTTCCCGGCACTCGCGCTTGCGCTGCCGAGAGGTCATGTTCGTTGTCGGCCCTCCAAAGATGAAAAAGACATTCTCCACCGGGGGGAACTCGTCATCTCCACCTTTGTCGCCAGCATCCTTCTTCTTGTCCTCGTCGCGATGCGCGACGCGGTTGTAGTATTTTCGGAGCATCTCGCACTGCTCGAGGGTGTGGTTGACCGAGCCCTTGTGGTAAGGGCATGACTTCTTGAGCATGTCGTCGAATAGGCCTCCACCGCCTCGAGGGGGTCCTCGAGGTCCTTTGCGGTCCGGGGCGGCGACGAAGGCCTCGTCGGAGTCCTCCACCTGTCTTGGTCCGCGCTTGTTCGGTGGGGCCGGCTTCTCCCCCTTCTTCCCACGCATTTGCTTCTTGGCAGGGGCGTTGGTCTTGGCGTTGCTACCCTCTGCGGGCGCATCTTCCTTGCGCTTGTTCGGCTTGTCGTCGAAAATGGCACCAACTGCCTCCTCGCCGGCGGCGTAGTTGATGGCAGCATCGAACAACTCGTTGGTGTTGGCGGGACGGCTTCGCGTAAGCTCGTGCACCAGGTTCCTGTACGTCGTGCCTTCGAGGAAGGCGTTGATGACCTCGACGTGGGTGACGCTGGGGAGTTCGGTACACTGCTTGGAGAAGCGCTGCACGTAGTCGCGCAAGGACTCATTGAGCTTCTGCCGACACCCTTTGAGGTCCCAGGAGTTCCCAGGGCGCACGTACGTGCCCTGGAAGTTGCCCACGAAGATGTTGACTAGGTCGGCCCAGTTATGGATCTGGTCCACGGGCAAGTGCTCGAGCCACGTTCGCGTGGCGCCAGCGAGGTGAAGGGGAAGGTTGCGGATGATGACCGCGTCGTCCGTCGCGCCGCCCAGCTAACATGCCAGGCGAT
Source organism: Panicum virgatum (assembly GCF_016808335.1). NCBI lineage: Eukaryota > Viridiplantae > Streptophyta > Magnoliopsida > Poales > Poaceae > Panicum > Panicum virgatum. The sequence continues at coordinate 8,842,287 of NC_053138.1, read as the reverse complement.
AGTCGTTGAGCCAGACTGCGGGATCGGTCTCGCCCGTGTACTTGACGAGGGTGGTGGGCTGTCGAAAGTGCGGGGGAAAGGGAGCGGTACGAATCTCTCGGCTGAACACACGGGTGCCCGGAGGCTCCGGTGACTCGCCCCTGTCGTGCTCGGGGTCGAAGCGGCCACCCCGTCGAGGGGTGTACTTCCTGCCATTGATGATGTTGCAGGCGTCACCGTCGCCTGCATGTCCGCGCGTGTCGTGGAGTTGCTCCCTTGCGGGAGTCTTTCCGATGCGATCGCGCACCGAGGGTGCCTTCGCACCATCCGTTGCGGCTGCCTTTTTCTTCCCTCCTGGTGGAGTGTGCACCGAGGCCTCGTGGCCCTGGTGTGCTGTACCTCCGACCTTCGGGACCATCGAGCGTATGCGAGACGTAGAGCTCTCGGCCTGCTGCACAGTAGCCTGCTCGATGAGCACCTGTGCTTCGTGGCGCAGGTTGCGACCCGAAGTCGTAGGTGGCTCGGGCATTGCTTGGAGTAGGTAGGCCGCAGCGACGAGTTTTTCGCCGGCCGTTTTCAGTTCCGGAGGTTTGTCGACGTTGTCGTCGGCTAGGATCCGCTCCTGGGCAGCGTGTCCCGCCGCCTGGGCACGCGCGCCACGCGCGGTACGGCGCGCAGCTCCTGTGTCTGCCGACGCTGCTCGTCGAGCTTGGCTTGAAGCTCCTTGAGTTGCGCCAACTGTGCCTGCCGCGCCGCCGAGCTTGACGAAGAAGAAGGGGTCACGACAGGCACCACTGGTTGGTTTGCCTGCGCGTCTGCCCCGCCGTTCCAGTCATTGCCCGGGGCGTTGTCGTTTCGTCCGTCCGCGAGCTCGGCCATGAAGCACTCCCGAGTGGGATCGTAATTCCCCTCGCTGGAGTCCTCAGAGCAGGTGAGGCAGTAAGCCGCCGCGAGCTGGAACGAGCGGAAAGCATCGAGGTCATAGACCCCGGAGTAGTCCTCGGCCTCCTCGGCCGTGAAGTTGTCCATAAAGAAGCTGATGTCATCGGCGATCGAACCCGCCATCTCGGGGTAAGAGTTGTCAGGAGATGACGCGATGAGGTTGCGGATCGAGAGGAGGTGATGACCCGGCAGATCCTCGTACTCGGTGAAGTTGGTGCTGGACGAAGAGGCATAGGTGGCAGGGTTGCGCATCCCGAAGGGAAAGGGCGATGGCACAGTCACGTCCTCCCTGGGAGGCACTGGGGTTGTAGTCGATGATGGTGCCGGCGCAGATGGCGCCGGGGCACGTGATGATGAAGTGGTGGCTCCGTCAGCCGCGACGCTGAGCTGCGACATGCCAACCTCAACCCATGTGGGGGAGCTGAGGTGTGCCGCCCTGCGCTGCTCCATGCGCGCTTGTCGCGAGTGCTGACCCGAACGACTGTTGCGCCGGGCTGGTGATGCCGGAGCGTCGGGGTTGCGTCTGGGCGAGAGGAGCTCCATGAGGTAACCGTTGCCGGTTGCTCTGAACTCAAGACTCCCTAACCAGATCACGTATCTCCCTGGGAGCGGATCCGAAATGCCATGGGAAATGGGTTGGATCTACTCGCGGTCCCTAGAGATCAAATGGGAACAAAAGAGAAATGTCACGCAGCGCCCCCCTACCTGGCGCGCCAACTGTCGGTGTCCTGACCCGGCGGTCCAGACCCAACTAGTGATGATGATGCGTGTTTCTCGTCCCAGATGTTGATGCAAGAGGCAACACAATTACGCATGGGTTTATCCTGGTTCCGGCCGTGGTTCCGTACGTCCAGCAAAGGGGTGTGCGTGAGCACTGTACGGTCTTGCACCGGGGGTGCCTGTAGTAGGGGGTACAAGCGAGGCGAGAGAGGGAGGGAAGCTCCCAGGTCTCTATTAGAGGAGGAGTTGATTGAGGCGAGTGCCAATATCGGAGCTTAGAAGAGCGTATGTGCTCTGTGGGTGGTGCTGAGCGTTGTGTTCTATCGGATGGGCCGACCTCCTTAAGGGAAAGCCCACCTCCTCCTTTTATAGACACAAGGAGGGGCGGTGTACATGCACAGGAGATCGTGGAAGTCGTCGTCTTATCCCCGAATCGCGGGGGTGCAGTGGTCAAGCACTGTGGGAAGTACACTGTGGGGTATGGCGCCGAGCGCGGCAGTTGTCTTGGGCATCGTCCTTGGTCTTGCGGAGATCGCGCCGGCGTCCTGGTGACTCCAGCGGGTGGCGTGGTCGTTGCTGTAGGGGGTACCGTCCTCCAGGCGTGGCGTGGCGACGTCCCGAGGGTCTTACAGGCCAGGGTCTTGTCCTGGTCAAAGCCAGAGCCGCTTCCGAGGTTCGTGCCCATGCCGTTCGAGGGCTCCGCAGAGGGGAAAATTTGAAGGAGGTATGGGGAGTTGGCAGTACAGCAGCTGGAGCAGTGCCGAGCACGTCTCGCACTGCGTCGCAGGTTCCCACAGTGTCGCCACAGCGTCCGGAATGGTGGAGCAGTGACCGGAGTTGGCGGACGGGACTCCGGTCACAGCCACTGTGTGGAGTGGCGGCCTGACGCCGTCTGACCCGGGCGCTGTGGAAGAGTGGTTGGAATTTAATGCCCCCGTACGGCGGGCGGGTGAGCGGAAGGGCCGTTTGTCCTTTCCGTCGAGGGGTGGCCTCGAGCGAGGCGGAGACGCGGGGCGCGGTCGAGGGTCTCGGCGGGGAGCCCTCGAGCGAGGTGGAGATCGCCCCGCGGGTTCGAGGGGAGTGCGGATGGGCCGCACTGAGTACGTGGGCCGCGTATTGGGCTTCTTTGAGTCCTTTCCTTTCTTCCGGATTGGAAGGAGACTGTAGGCCTTCGTGGGCCCGATTTGTCTAATATGTGTTTGCGTTTTTATGGCGATTTTAGTCCCATGACTAGAGTGCCCCTAATCATGGTATCCGACAGGAATGGATCCAAATATACGATAAACCACGATCTCCATGAGTTAATAATGGTGATTACATTCTCTCCTGGCTCCAAGATCCAAATCACATCCTTTACTAGCATACGTCTCTGATTTTACCCCCCCCCCCCCCCCCCCCCCAATTTAAAAGTAGTAGTATATCCTTACTCTATCTCGCCCGATCAATGTCGAGTCACCGTGCCTCCAGCATGCACGCCTTTCCTCTTGCATTGTTCAAGCCGATGGACCATGCAGATGGTGAAACTGTAGCTAGTGTTGCAGCACGTGTCGCTCACTCGTATTCCCTACGTCGATTCTCCGAGCAGATTCAGGTATGTTTCCGGAGCAGGCATCCTGTTTGGACGCCACGAAATCATCCCATACTAATTACATTTACGATCGATTTCAAATAAATCCGTATGTGTTTTCTACTTCCTTTTAGACCGACTGGGTTCAACTGCGTTCATCATCTGCCTATAAATACCCTACCCGTAGCAAGAACAAGGAGAGATGCAAGCAAGTAGAAAACTTCACCACTTCACCCTGCTCGGAGATTTGATTTGATTTGGGAGAGATCCCTAGGCACAAGCTTGTGAGAGAGATGGGTAGCATGGTGCGGCAGCTCCTTGCCGCTGCTGGGCTCGCGGCTCTGTGCTGCTTGGGCGGCTGCGCGATCTCCTCCAGCGACGGCGGCCAGCCCGACTACCGCGCCGCGCTGTCCAACTCGCTGCTCTACTTCGAGGGGCGGCGCTCCGGCAAGCTGCCGGCCAACCAGCGCGTCCAGTGGCGCGGCGACTCCGCAGTCCGCGCTCGCCGACGGCCGCGACCACGGCGTAAACGCGCCGCCGCCGCCACACACTACACATTTGCATGGCATCCACGAGATTAATTCATTTCATCACCGATCACCCCTGAGGCCCTGACGACATGCATTGTACATGCATGCGTCCATGCATGCTGATGTGAGGCAAATTAAATTTGCATGCAGGTGGACCTCACCGGCGGCTACTACGACTCCGGCGACAACGTCAAGTTCGGGCTCCCGATGGCGTTCACGGTGACGATGCTGGCGTGGGGCGTCGTTGAGTACGCGCGGCCGCTGGCGGCGGCGGGGGAGCTCCGGAACGCGCTGGCCGCCGTGCGGTGGGGCGCGGACTACCTGGCCCGGGCGCACGCGGCCGAGGAGACCCTGTACGTGCAGGTCGGCGACGGCGACTCGGACCACTCGTGCTGGCAGCGCCCCGAGGACATGGACACGCCCCGGACGGCCTACAGCGTCGACGCCTCCCGCCCGGGCTCCGACGCCGCCGCCGAGACGACCGCCGCGCTCGCCGCCGCCGCCGTCGCGTTCCGCCGGCTCGACGCCGGCTACAGCGCGTCGCTCCTCGGCCACGCGGAGCAGGTACATACTAGGACGACACGCGCGTGCATGCATGCACGCCTACATGGCCACGACACGTTGCAAAACTCATGAATGTTCGTACGATCGTCCATTATATTGCAGCTGTTCCGTTTCGCCAAGAACCGCCGTGGCCTCTACCATAACAGCGTGCCGGGGGCCGGAGAATTCTATCCGAGCAGCGGCGACGAGGTACTATCGGAGTGTCATTTGCGTTTTTTCTCTAAAGTTCGAATAATATCTACCGAAATTTGATCAAACGACATTATGAAATACTCCATGATGATCGATGTCTCAGTCTCACAGTGGAATAATTAATGTGTTGTTCTTGATGCCGGAATTAAAAAAAATGGGGCAGGACGAGCTGATCTGGGCTGCAGTCTGGCTCTTCGTCGCCACCGGGCGCGAAGACTACAAGGCCTTCATCGCCGGCGACGGCAACGGCGGCGAGGTGCAGTCAACGCTCTCGTGGGACAAGAAGTTCCTCGGCGCCCAGGCACTGGTGGCCAAGGCAAGCGAGCATGCACCTGGCCATGCTAGATTTATTAACCAACTGTCCACCCCTGTAGAATTCGACAGTTACACAACTACAACAGAAAAATAATCTGCAATGATAATTGTTCTTGTTTGCAGCTTATCCTCGAAGGGAAGCTGCCGGACGCCGGCAACCCGGCGGCGATGAAGAGGAGCCTGGAGCAGTTCTTCTGCAACGTGGTGCAGCATGGCGCCAAGCTGAGCCCCGGCGGCATGCTCTGGGTGCAGCCGTGGAACAACATGCAGTACGTCACGTCGGCGGCGTTCGTCGCCGCCGCGCACGCCGACCACCTGGCGGGCGCCTCGCTCCGGTGCGGCGGCGGCGCGGCGCTGCCACCGCCGCAGCTCCTATCGTTCGCGCGGTCGCAGGTGGACTACATCCTCGGCGCCAACCCCGGGCGGATGAGCTACATGGTCGGCTACGGGCCGAGGTTCCCGGCGGAGGTCCACCACCGCGGCTCGTCGGTGCCGTCCATCAAGAGCAGCCCCGGCAAGATCACCTGCAAGGGCGGCTTCGACTACTTCAGCAAGAGCACGCCCAAACCCAACGTGCTCGTCGGCGCCATCGTCGGAGGGCCCGACGGGAACGACCACTACAACGATTCCCGGCAGAATTTCCAGCAGGCCGAGCCGTCCACCGTCACCGTCGCACCAATCGTCGGAGTGCTTGCGAGGCTTTTGCACAACTGAGAGAGACATGCTCCATTTACTCTCAGAACAACATCATCTTGTAAATTGAAAACGATCACATCCAATCCAATAAATCACTGCTTGTTCGTTGCTCCCTCCACTCTCTTTTGATGGACTTGTATTTCCAAAATTCAAATTTTCTCTTTTGATAGTCCGATATGCAACCATTCGATTCTTGTCCACCTGATGGTTTGATTGTAGGCAATCTATTAAACTCACGATTCACAAAAGTTTGTTCTCTGTCAGTTTGATTGCATAATTATTCAGAAGTCAGCATGGATGTTGGACAGAATTTGTCTAGTTAGATGATAATGCTTTTGTCCCCTTGATGGTTTGACTGTAGGCAAAATATTGCTGGTAGTTTACAAAAAAAAAATTATTAGTTAAAAGCTGAAAGAAATTTTTGGAAAGGTGATGAACTGATGTCTGATGATCTTCATAAAGCAATGCCAAGAAATCCAAGATCAGGATTAGAAAAATAGTAGCAGCCTTTGGCAAATTTTCCCTTTACCATGCTCATAGCTCTGCATTTCTTTACCAGGTAATCTTTCCGTTGGAATTCCACAAGTTTGAGAACAAGTCGGATGCCATTAATCTTAGCTCTGGTTTTGATGGACGCCTCACCAGGATGATCAAGAAATGGTGGTACGGGGAGACACTTCTTGGTGGAAAGCCTGAGCATATATACATTATTGAGAAAGAACTGATCAGCTTAAGCTCCCATTTCCCTTCTTCTGCTTGTGTGAAATACATGAATGACCACTCAAATTTTGATGTCTCTTTTGCAGAACATAACCTGCCGCTATGACGAAGCTGTCTTGCAAATGATGCGACGTATTGCATACTTTACAGTTCCCAAAGAGGAATTACAGCTGAGTAATGAGGACAACAAGCATAGGACTATAGGAGCCAAGGATTACAAATGTTCTTGCAAAAAAATTATTGTACGTGAAGTTTAATGCTGATGCTGCCATGCTGATGGGATTAGAAAATGATAGGCCAAAATTATTGTGCAAACCGACTTGGTCCTTTTTGTTGTACTCGAGTTGCACTAAGAGAATTTCAACAACAAATGTGTCAAATACTACTCTTTGTTGAAATTTACTTCTCAGAACAACATCTTGCAAATTGACAGCGATGACATCCAACAAGCCATTCTCGGAAAAGTAGATCCAACATGAAATTATTCGATTCCAGAATTTGGAACAAGCTTCCATATGTGGACCTATAACATACATTATCTGAACCTCCCAAAAGGGAGGATCACTCTAGCACCAATGGGTAAAGACCTGTGGTTACATTAAGAAGTAGCAACATCAAGCGCCGGTAGACAGTCCCTTATAACATCCGCGGCATGCTGCAGCTCCTTCTCTGAGATGATGAGTGGCGGCACGAGCCTCACAACATTGCCTTTCCCAGCTGTCAGCATTATGACACCAGCATCAAGGCATGCATCAACAAGAGGACCAGCCGGTACATCTAGCTCGATGCCAACAATGAGGCCAACACCACGGACCTCCTTTACGTGCGGGTTTCCGCTCAGCTTGGTGCGGAGAAGCTGCTTGAAGTTCTCTCCTTTCTTGGACACCTCAGCCAAGAAACCAGGTTTCTGGATTTTGTCCAATACAGTTAACGCAGCCTGGCAGACAAGAGGGTTACCGCCGAATGTAGTACCATGGTCACCGTAGCTTATGGCTGCAGCAACCTTTTCCTTGACCAAGACAGCCCCGATGGGGAGCCCATTGGCTAGTGGCTTTGCTAAGGTCATAATGTCCGGTGCTACTCCATACGCCTCATGGGCCCAGAGGTAACCTGTGCGCCCCAAACCACATTGCACCTGTTTTTAAAAACCATAGAGCAACATTAGATTAGAAAGTTATCCACTTTACTGATAGATGCAACTTGACAGTCAGTCAGGGAATGCAACAGTGAAATGGTGTTAATTCAAAAAAGAACAGAAATACAGACTCTCATGTTCCTGTTAACTCGTGGAAGGCATCCCCTGCCTCAAATCTTCGTTCATGACCTAAATGCTTAATCTTTCTTAACAAATTTTATATGCATCTTGAATCAAATAAAGTTTAGCACAATCGTGCTGTTCTTTCTTTAAAATTGAATAGAACAGAAAGTAGCAATGGCAGAGCACAGCATACCTCATCAAAGACCAAGAGAGCTCCAGCCTCGTCGCATGCCTCCCGCAGCCCCTGCAAGAACTCCTGGGTGGCACTATGAATGCCACCCTCACCCTGCACGGGCTCCACGAACACAGCGGCGAGCTTGCCGGACTGTATCACCTTCTTGGACTCGTGCAAGTCGCCGTACTCCACGAAGGTCCCGCCGGGCATGACGGGCGCGAAGGGCTCCCGGTACTGCGACTTGCTGGTGAGCGCGACGGAGCCCATGGTCCGGCCGTGGAAGCAGTTGGAGAAGGCCAGGAACTCGGCGGGGGGCGCGTCGGTGTCGGGGTGCGCGACCCGCTGGAACTTGCGGGAGAACTTGATGGCCGCCTCGTTGGCCTCGGTGCCGGAGTTGGCGAAGAAGGCGCGGTCCGCGAAGGACGCCTCCACGAGCCGCTTCGCGAGCGCCACCTGCGGCCCAGGGAGCGGAAGAGCAAGGTCAGGGACAGCGAGCTTGTAAAGGAAGGGAGGAGCGAGGGCGCGGGCCGGCGGGGGCAATGCGTCGAACACGTCGTGGGCGGAGGAGGAGGAGCAAAGGACACTGGGGGGAACGCACCTGGGGCCTGGTGTACTGGACGTTGCTGGCGTGGATGAGGGTGGCGGACTGGCGGGCGAGGGTGGCGGTGACGTCGGGGTCGGCGTGGCCGAGCGCGGTGACGGCGATGCCGGAGGCCATGTCGAGGTACTCGCGGCCGTCGAGGTCGTAGAGCTTGCACCCGCGCCCGCCGTCGATGACGACGCGGGAGCGGTTGTAGGTGCCCACGAGGTACCGCGCCTCGTCCTCGACGACCGCCAGGCTCGCCGCCGACAGCTCCCGCCGCGCCGCCGCCGCAGCGGTCGGGGGCGGCGGCGGCGGCGGCGGCGGCGTGGCGAGGCAGGCCGAGACGCGGGCGCGGGCGCGGCGGGACGACGGGGCGAGCCGCGCGCCCGAGCCCGCGCCGGAGGCGGCGACGGGCGCGACGGCGAGGAAGGACTGGAGCGAGTTCATGGCGGATCGAATTGGACGGGGAGTGAGCGTTCCGTCGCGTGGGGATTATAATCACCGGGGTTTGCCTTGCCGGCTAGGGGGTCTTGGGGCGGGGGGGGGGGGGGGGGGGGGGGGATCGAAACATCGATCGTGTGTGGGCGGCCATGGCTTCGGATCAAGCGTGGGTGGGGCCCGCGTGGAAGCGAGACGGAGAGGGGGAGGGAGTAGGTGCACGAGCTGGGTGGCGCGGTCGGTAGCAGCGGCGTGCGCGCAGGCGCAGCCGTCTCGGGTCATTCGGTCAGCCGGCCTGCTTGGTCAAAAGTCTGAGGACAAGCACGTTTCAAACTCTGGTTTCCTTCTCGCTAATAACAGCTAACTGCCAAACTACATCATCTAAAACTAAAAAAATCTCGCCGGCTACCACCTGGGGCCAAGTTTTCATAGTAATTATGTGATGTGCAACTCCTATTTCACCATATTTGGAAGCCCATTAACTCATTTGTTAAGAAAAATAAAGTCTACATATGTTGTATATTGATATTGGAGCTGTTTGCAATTGTTTTGAGCTTCAAGGGCCTCTTTGCAAAGCTGCCATTATAAGCCCCTTACGTGGCTGCGAGCTGAACAGAGGGGTATCCATTCTATTCTTGAGAGATAGGGTTAGGGAGTTGGGGGAGAAGAAATAAGAGGTTTAGATCCACCAAATCCATCCAATAGAGAGAACCGAACTGAGCTCGGGTGGCTAGCGGTGGTAGTGGCCACGCTACCGGCGCGGGTTCGATTCCCAGGAATCACACCCGCGTCTCTCACTGGGGTGTGCCCCCAATAAATCTCAGTGTCTCTCACGCGTGGAGCCACAAAGGGATTGCGACGCACCCGTCGTCTACGAAATCTTCTGGTGATCTCAAGAAGGACGCGTTTTTCGTTTCTGAGTGTAGTTGTAGGGCTGTTTGTACACATATAGTGGTGTGAGTGAGCTGTGCGTGTGTTGGGTGGGTGTGCGTATACGTGTATGAACAGATACTATAGCTGTACCCAGATGAGAGGCTTCAAAAAAAATCCATCCAATAGAAAGTGAAATTGAGTGGGGGATTTGGAGCCTCCCCATCTCGTTGGCTCCCACCTCATGTATTGCTTTATCTCATAGTGGATTGCTCGTCGTCGACCGTGGTTTTTCCCCGCAAGGGGTGTAACAGGACAGCCCAAATTAAACCGGCTTAAGTGCGCTAACTATCATCTTAATGTTTAATCAAGTTACTGTGCACTTAAAACGGTGTAATCCGGACGTCTGTCGGTTTAAGGATCGAAAAACACTGGAAGTCTCGCACGAAGACGAGCACAGATGATTACAAGCAGACAAAATTTCTCAAAGTTAATTTACAAAGTGGAGTTTTACACACAAGTTTACGTAAAATATCAGAGTTCAAAATGCAGCGGAAACTAATTAGAAGTTGAGTTTAGAAAAACAACGATTACTACGATGACGTGAGGACGTCACATCGAGCCCACCGATGTGAATCCTGGTTAGCTCCAGCCAGCAGCAGTTACCTGAAAACAGGGTGACAACAAACCCTGAGTATACTAATACTCAGCAAGGCTTACCCGACTTTGGGTATACTTAGCCCATTATCTAGACATGCCAAGCTTTTTGGCTCTGGAGTTCTTTTGCTGAAATGCTGCTAGGAGTGAATCCTTACTTTCAATATTTTAGCTCCATTTAGTACAGCGAGTATTAACTAACTTCGCCTAAACATCTAGAGCACACATGGTGGAGCAGATTATTCTTCAGTAACTCACAAACCAATCTTTTCCATTCCTCTTTCATTCCACTTTCTTACTACGATGTGACAAAGAGATCAAGGCTCTCATAACCGCGAGTCACGGCGAATCGATCCGATTTAACCTTGCAAGGTGGACCTAACTCACACGACACATGCAAGCCCTGTCGGGCCACGCGCGTCAACTGTTTCCACATTACCACGGCATCTGAACTACGCCTGCTAAAACCCAGGTGATGGGCCCCTCGCAGTGAACTCCCGGAGAACCCGGAGGCGGCATCCTATCCAACACCCGCCAACTCCCACGCCCAGCGTAGCATGGCGGAATTCAAATCACCGCTGTAAGGTGGTACACAGCTTACCGGTTTCGACTACCTCCTACTTCCGGTATGTGGTTAGTACTGTTCAATCCTCGATCAGCACTGCCAACAACAGAACGGTCCTCAATCGACACAGGCGGAGGTCCACTTTCCAAACATTCCATATCCATAATCCAATTCCTCTCCGCCCGGTCTCCATTTTTCTTTCCTCACAGATTCATTCTCAAACCACTTTTCCATAAGTAACCAGGACCTATAGCTCGCGAGTGACAGGAATCACTCGACTTCTACCGAGCCCTAATTAAGCATTGCAATACTAACGACCTGCACACTAGTGGAGTAACTGAGGAAACCTAGGGATCATGCATCTATGGTTCCAATCAACTCCTAGAACGTAAATGCACAATAATTATATAAATAAACATTGAATACTGAAGTTAAGGGTTATGCTCCGGGGCTTGCCTGGGAGTAACACTAAGCTAGTGTTAGTATTAACAAGGCCTTGGGCCCTTCCGACTTTGAGTCGGATCTTCGATTGCTCCAGTGGGTCTTTCACTCTTCAGGACGCGTCCACCCAACACCGTCTTGTGGTTCAGTTCCGTCAGCACGTGCTCCACGTCCACACGTGGTACATTTAGCGTACCTAAATGAGATGCACCAAGGCAGATGTTTGAATGCATGGAAGTACAATAGACGATACCGCAAAAAAAGACAAGTAGGGCAGATACAAAGCCACGCTTGGATGGGCACAAACACGATGCAATGCAATGCGATACGATTAGGAACAAAGATATGACTGGGCAATCATTTATCGAGCAAGCACCGCATACACACTCAAAAGGTAAACTGCGTTGGTGCTACAACACGGGAGCTTATTCAAGTATTTTTAGCCTGAAGTGTTTCCTACTAAGAAGCATTACTAGCTTGCTTAGAAAAGGCTAAGCAATGATATAAAGCAAGAAAGAACAATTAGGACAAAAATATATAACCAGCAAGGCATAAAAGTAAAGTAAATAAAAGCAACTCACGAACTAGTTCTCAAGAGGTTAACATAACTTATATAGGACTAACTTAAATTTTAACAAACATTAATGGAGTAGTTATAATACTTTACAAAGTAAACATGGATCAAGCATTAAATATCAAAATATATGAGAACTCAAGCTAAAGACTAGTATTGGTCCTACCAAAATTTACATAGGGCTACTCATAACAGGAACAACATTTGGCTCAAAATCACGAGCAACACATCATTGAAGCATGAGATATAAATAAAATATGCATTTCTTAACATTTTTAGCAAAGCACATGAAATAACAAGCAAAAGTCAAGTAATGGGGCTAAAATTTTTACCTTACTACTAGCATCATATGTACTTGCTACCATAAAATTTTCATAGCATGACATGGCTCCAAACATTATTTATTTAAAAGATAAGAACCACTAGTTTTAAAAATACTAATAAACATAATTCTATTTTTGTAGCAAAAATGTTTAACTAAAACATGTCATAACTTGGTTCCAAAAGATAGAAATTTAGACAAGGATTCTAGAAAGTATTTATTTACTATTTTAGGATTTTTCTACTAATTACTATAAATTCTTAAAGTTCACTGCAAAAAGGTAAAATCAAAACCAATTATTGCAATTATGACCCTGGTTTTTACACTGGGGTACCTGGAATCTTTTATTTCTTTGCACCTAGGCCCTTGGCCGGATTTGGTAACAGAGGAGGCGGCGGCGGCCATGTTTCCGGCGACGGCGGTCGCCGGCGGCGAGGGAGAGTAGGGGGAGGGGCTAGAGGAGATCGCGCTCTACCTTGGGGTATCCTTGGACGGGATTGGGGGCGGTCGGAGAGGCGGGGCCGCAGCGGCAGGCGGTCGGCGGCGGCTCTGCTCGCCGGCGGCGGCAGTCCGGCAGCGCTAGAAGGTGATGGCCGGGCCTATGAGCTTCACGGAGAGGCTAGGAAGGTGGTGGAGTACTCGATTTGAGCCAAGGGAGAGCGGACGGGCGGCGCCATGGCGAGCAGGGGCTCGCCGGCGTTCATGGAGGCGGCGGCGGCGCTCCGGCAGGCGAGGGCGGCGATGGTGGGGTGCATGAGCTTCAGGAGATGGAGTGGAGGGTGATGGCGTGCTCGATTTGGGCAGTGGGGGCACGGATGAGGGGACTCCGCGGTGAGTTGGGGCGGCGGCGACTATGGCGGGTGGTGGCGCCGCGAAACGGCGCGGCGGCGAGGCGAGATGGCACGAGGCCAGGTGGAGCTGGGCGCGTCTGCGGCACGCCGTGGCTCGTGGAGGCATGGCCCGGTGCCACGCGGGCTAGGCCCGCGGCGCGCAAGCGGGCGGCGAGCGGGGCAAAGTGGCACACGTCGGCTCGGCTCGTGGCCGCGCGGCCATGGCGGGCGACGGCGCAGGGTACGCGGGCAGGTGGCCGCGCGCGCGGCTCGGCGCCGCAGCAGCAGCACAGGCAGCAGCAGTAGCGCATGCGAGCGGCGCTCGCGCGTGAGAGAGAGAAACGATGGAGAGAGAAAGGGGCAGTGGTCGAGCTGCAGCAGAAGCGTATAGAAGAAGGGGAAAGCACCAGAGGCCTCTCGACTGCAAACGCGTGGAGGTGAGGTGGCATGGCATGTTGACGAACAACAGCGAATTTACGAAGGAGAAGCTCTCGGCGCTACAGTAAAAACTGATATTTTCATAAAATTTTCTTTCCTCTCTCTTTACTCACTCAAACGAAGTTGTTGGAGAGATGCAAAAATCTTGATATTTTGTACAGAAGTAGAGAATAGCTCCGGGAACCCATTCCACCTAGATTTGAAAGTTGAAACCTTATAAAATTTGAAATTCTAAAGAGAGAAGAATTCAAAATTATTTAAAGTAAATCAACATTACAAAAATGAAAAAAAAAACTAACCAAAATTATTTAGTTTCTTTATACAAGAATGAATTAGTGCTAATTATCATGTCAAGCATGTGATTAACCTTAACTACAGGTGATTAACACCTGGGGTGTTACAGCCTCACCCCCTTAAAAGAATCTCGTCCCGAGATTCAGCACGAATGACTCTCTAGGGGAGAGGAGCAGATTAACCATCAAAGCCAGCAGGACAAAGTCACATTAGAGAAGATTGCTATTGACGATATGATCCTTTGCAGATAAAGAGTGAGAACGTAGAGAAAGTTTAAGAAGCAAGGTATCAAAATCACGATATCTCCCACGATTTTCTTCGATTAGTAACTTGTCCAACTTCAGTGTTGTATGCCCTCTCGTTCCAACAGCAATAGCATAGGTAGTTTTGATCCTCTCGGCAGATTTAACAGGGTCACTTGTCTACCACCCTTTTTCAGTCTTCTAATATTTTCGTCCATTAACAGTTCTTTCAAAGACCAGCCCCTTCGTAAATTCGGAAGAAAGACTCACTAGATTTTGGGCCGGTATAGAGATTTCCAGGCAGAACCACGAACGCTAGATGCGGGGAATGCCCACAAGGAGATAGCATACCGACATAGTTGTATAAGGGATCATGATTAGCAATCTCAATACCATCAGGTGTCGAGCGGTACCAGCCTGTGTCGATTGCTCAGAGTAGGCTCTTGGTTTCATTGCGGCACTGCCAGGAATATTTCCAACGAGAAATCCCTTGTAGCATAAATAGATCGTGCATGGATAAGAATTACAAGACGGAGGGATAGCAAGGAGGTGATCAAAAAACGGAAGTATAACATGAGAGTAATAGAGATTCGCTACCACAAACTGCAAGAAATAAAACTCTTGTTTAAGCTTCACATACAGATTGCGTCCATCGACACGATTACTTGATTAACGAGCAACATTAGATTCTGTCCGGTTGAGCACCCACATGAGATAAGGCCGATAAACATAAAAAAAAACTGAGGAAAAAAATAGAGATGAAACAAGCAGCGTACAAAACAAAACTGATAAAGTAATGACATGATTTACGAGGAAAAGATTCTAAGGCCAAGGCATAAAAAGAGATTAATCTTGCACCAGATCCTCTTTAGAATAAGCGACAGAGAGGTTCAACCATGATTGTTTGGTAGAATTTGACCAGCAGGCACATGAGCCTACTACAGATATAGACGAGTATTTGAGAAAACTTAACTGGGTTGGCGAGTCAACAAAAGGTCTACACGATGCATAGTTACTAGATTTTTTTGTAGCACAATAACCGTAACTAGCACTGCATATAGGATTTTCTAGCTCCAAACCTTGATCAGGGTCATTTATGGAACTCCAAAGATTACGAACGCATTCCAGATCTAGGATTTTGCCACTAAAGCGAAAGGAACTTCCTCCTTGCATGCAGCCAGGGACGCCTCCTGATGACGATGATCGTTTTTAAGAAAGCATCAAACTCGTTTCGTACACGGTTCTTCAGCTAGATAGGATAACTGAGTCAAAATAAGGTTTTCAGATCTTAAAAGAAAAGTTAAACCGAACAAGGAATGATGATGAGACAAGATGGTCAGTTCTCACAATGCTGAGATCATGACATGAAGAAAGCGGATGTCGATGAGATTCAGCACAAGGCTTGGGAGAACAAGTGAGGATAGTACGGAAGATGGGTTTAAATGGAAATTTCGGAACATCCTTGCTCAGAATTATATTATTTGAATGAGTTGCACGATACTAGTTGTAAAGCATGCTTATTTATGCTAATGCGATGCCACCATGCCAAGAAATAAAGATAAAATGTTCCACCCCAAAGTGCAAATGCTTGATGGCTCGGATAATGATGCACTCCTGGAATGCATGATTGCAATGCTGGTGCAACACGATGATAAAATGTTCCATACACAATGAAATGGTGCATATGACCTGATGCATTAGTTATGATGCTGGCCCAATGATGCATACACCATGGTGCAAAGATGATGAGGCCCAGGTTTTATGCATATATTAGGTGCACAAAATATGATGCATACACGCATGAGTTTGCGATGCACACAATACAACACGCGTCTTAGGACCGTTCTCTCGTGACTAAACTCGTGTTAACCCTATACCCTTGAGTAAGTATTAGAAGTTAGGACACTAGTAAGGGTTGCATAAGAATGGATTGAGGTGAGGTATGTCACATATACCGAGACACCAGCGCGCTCCTAGTGGCTCCATCATGTGGCTGCAACACACATGAGGCCCTAGGTTCCGTCGCGGCATCAGGGTCATGCAACTAAACACCACCACAAGAGAAAACAAGAGTAGCAACCCAACAGGCCAGAAGAGTCAAGATAGGTTAGAGGGAATCCAAGACAACCCACGATGTTACACTCGAACGCATTCCCGTTAGTCAATCTATGGATTCTCGACGATGATGCAACACCATGCACTGACCAATGACGTGATGCATGATTGTTGCAATGACTGTATTCAAAAAGTTATTTTGTCATAAACTTTTTTTAATTTATCCAAAACTACTGAGCAAGAATGGAATGTACAAAGTTCCGGTGTTAGAATCAAAATAGCCAACAATATAGATTACGAAATCAATGATAGGCCGATCATTGAACGATGGATTGAAAGACTTTGTTGGCAAATTCAAGGCTTTGCCATGAAAAGTAGTAGTGGTTTTGTTGGAATTGGTCCAAGACATGAATCAAGAGGTTGACTTGAATGACAAGCTAAGATCTACTGGAAAGGTTCTCACATGATCCAAAGCCGCTGAGAAAGATCTTCTCAACCAGGGTCAGACTAGCAGATTGACATGAATCAAGAGGTTGACTTGAATGACAAGCTAAGATCTACTGGAAAGGTTCTCACATGATCCAAAGCCGCTGAGAAAGATCTTCTCAACCAGGGTCAGACTAGCAGATTGTATAGGTCTCACTACTAATAACACGAAATCTAGGTGAACCTTAAGGTAAAAGCATCACATTTTAGCAAACGACGCGACAAGCATGACAATCAATCAAACTCAAGATTATGCCAAGATGCATGCACGTTCTAGCGTTTCTCACCCAAACAAGTACCAAAATATGGTATACGAGGACAATCGGTGACACAATTACGTTCTCTCCCTATATATAGACTAGTCGTTCCTACGATCAATGATTTTATAACGCGCTTAACGTGGTTAGTTTCCTGCAAAAGAACACAGAGATAGATATAAATATCCATTTCTGGACCCTTCGTGCCAGCACACACGAACGGCCCCCATGTGTCCTACGCCACACGGGTAACGCATATGCAGTTTTCCACATATTCACACATACATTACCATCCACTATAGAGATGGCACCCAGACGTTCGACGCTGAATGGGCAGCGCTGCATACGTCATAACAACGTATTCACTTCCCGTACACTCGCCTTACGGGACATCCAAGGGTAGACGTGTCCCAAGGGTCACGGTCATGGCCAATCGCATGACAGGTTTACATCTCGTAACATTGCCTTACGAAATGGCCGTGATCACAATCACACGGCATGAAATCCGCACTCCATATCAGGCGGCAGATAGCGACAGGCTCGTTTGAATTGAGCCTTGTCACCTCCTCGTATGCTCAACATACGGGACCCGCGCACGTATGAAACACGTGGGCTATTCTAAGGACTATCAGAACACTCACCTTGCTTACCTCAGCGTAGGTGCGTCGTTACAGAATAACAGTTGTGCACCAAAGTAAGGTTTAACGGAAAGTAAATGCTGGAAGTGCTGGAATAAAATAGATACATAAATGCCACCATAACTAATAAAACCTAGACAGGGCATACGAGCTATCTATCTTATTCCTTAGCGCAACTAGCGTCAAACTTTCGAAACCGAACATTTTGCAAGCCAAAAAGTTAGTTTTAAACTTAATTAAGCATGCAAGTAATCATCCCCAGTGCGTTTCGGCTCTGATACCAGCTGTAACAGGACAGCCCAAATTAAACCGGCTTAAGTGCGCTAACTATCATCTTAATGTTTAATCAAGTTACTGTGCACTTAAAACGGTGTAATCCGGACGTCTGTCGGTTTAAGGATCGAAAAACACTGGAAGTCTCGCACGAAGACGAGCACAGATGATTACAAGCAGACAAAATTTCTCAAAGTTAATTTACAAAGTGGAGTTTTACACACAAGTTTACGTAAAATATCAGAGTTCAAAATGCAGCGGAAACTAATTAGAAGTTGAGTTTAGAAAAACAACGATTACTACGATGACGTGAGGACGTCACATCGAGCCCACCGATGTGAATCCTGGTTAGCTCCAGCCAGCAGCAGTTACCTGAAAACAGGGTGACAACAAACCCTGAGTATACTAATACTCAGCAAGGCTTACCCGACTTTGGGTATACTTAGCCCATTATCTAGACATGCCAAGCTTTTTGGCTCTGGAGTTCTTTTGCTGAAATGCTGCTAGGAGTGAATCCTTACTTTCAATATTTTAGCTCCATTTAGTACAGCGAGTATTAACTAACTTCGCCTAAACATCTAGAGCACACATGGTGGAGCAGATTATTCTTCAGTAACTCACAAACCAATCTTTTCCATTCCTCTTTCATTCCACTTTCTTACTACGATGTGACAAAGAGATCAAGGCTCTCATAACCGCGAGTCACGGCGAATCGATCCGATTTAACCTTGCAAGGTGGACCTAACTCACACGACACATGCAAGCCCTGTCGGGCCACGCGCGTCAACTGTTTCCACATTACCACGGCATCTGAACTACGCCTGCTAAAACCCAGGTGATGGGCCCCTCGCAGTGAACTCCCGGAGAACCCGGAGGCGGCATCCTATCCAACACCCGCCAACTCCCACGCCCAGCGTAGCATGGCGGAATTCAAATCACCGCTGTAAGGTGGTACACAGCTTACCGGTTTCGACTACCTCCTACTTCCGGTATGTGGTTAGTACTGTTCAATCCTCGATCAGCACTGCCAACAACAGAACGGTCCTCAATCGACACAGGCGGAGGTCCACTTTCCAAACATTCCATATCCATAATCCAATTCCTCTCCGCCCGGTCTCCATTTTTCTTTCCTCACAGATTCATTCTCAAACCACTTTTCCATAAGTAACCAGGACCTATAGCTCGCGAGTGACAGGAATCACTCGACTTCTACCGAGCCCTAATTAAGCATTGCAATACTAACGACCTGCACACTAGTGGAGTAACTGAGGAAACCTAGGGATCATGCATCTATGGTTCCAATCAACTCCTAGAACGTAAATGCACAATAATTATATAAATAAACATTGAATACTGAAGTTAAGGGTTATGCTCCGGGGCTTGCCTGGGAGTAACACTAAGCTAGTGTTAGTATTAACAAGGCCTTGGGCCCTTCCGACTTTGAGTCGGATCTTCGATTGCTCCAGTGGGTCTTTCACTCTTCAGGACGCGTCCACCCAACACCGTCTTGTGGTTCAGTTCCGTCAGCACGTGCTCCACGTCCACACGTGGTACATTTAGCGTACCTAAATGAGATGCACCAAGGCAGATGTTTGAATGCATGGAAGTACAATAGACGATACCGCAAAAAAAGACAAGTAGGGCAGATACAAAGCCACGCTTGGATGGGCACAAACACGATGCAATGCAATGCGATACGATTAGGAACAAAGATATGACTGGGCAATCATTTATCGAGCAAGCACCGCATACACACTCAAAAGGTAAACTGCGTTGGTGCTACAACACGGGAGCTTATTCAAGTATTTTTAGCCTGAAGTGTTTCCTACTAAGAAGCATTACTAGCTTGCTTAGAAAAGGCTAAGCAATGATATAAAGCAAGAAAGAACAATTAGGACAAAAATATATAACCAGCAAGGCATAAAAGTAAAGTAAATAAAAGCAACTCACGAACTAGTTCTCAAGAGGTTAACATAACTTATATAGGACTAACTTAAATTTTAACAAACATTAATGGAGTAGTTATAATACTTTACAAAGTAAACATGGATCAAGCATTAAATATCAAAATATATGAGAACTCAAGCTAAAGACTAGTATTGGTCCTACCAAAATTTACATAGGGCTACTCATAACAGGAACAACATTTGGCTCAAAATCACGAGCAACACATCATTGAAGCATGAGATATAAATAAAATATGCATTTCTTAACATTTTTAGCAAAGCACATGAAATAACAAGCAAAAGTCAAGTAATGGGGCTAAAATTTTTACCTTACTACTAGCATCATATGTACTTGCTACCATAAAATTTTCATAGCATGACATGGCTCCAAACATTATTTATTTAAAAGATAAGAACCACTAGTTTTAAAAATACTAATAAACATAATTCTATTTTTGTAGCAAAAATGTTTAACTAAAACATGTCATAACTTGGTTCCAAAAGATATAAATTTAGACAAGGATTCTAGAAAGTATTTATTTACTATTTTAGGATTTTTCTACTAATTACTATAAATTTTTAAAGTTCACTGCAAAAAGGTAAAATCAAAACCAATTATTGCAATTATGACCCTGGTTTTTACACTGGGGTACCTGGAATCTTTTATTTCTTTGCACCTAGGCCCTTGGCCGGATTTGGTAACAGAGGAGGCGGCGGCGGCCATGTTTCCGGCGACGGCGGTCGCCGGCGGCGAGGGAGAGTAGGGGGAGGGGCTAGAGGAGATCGCGCTCTACCTTGGGGTATCCTTGGACGGGATTGGGGGCGGTCGGAGAGGCGGGGCCGCAGCGGCAGGCGGTCGGCGGCAGCTCTGCTCGCTGGCGGCGGCAGTCCGGCAGCGCTAGAAGGTGATGGCCGGGCCTATGAGCTTCACGGAGAGGCTAGGAAGGTGGTGGAGTACTCGATTTGAGCCAAGGGAGAGCGGACGGGCGGCGCCACGGCGAGCAGGGGCTCGCCGGCGTTCATGGAGGCGGCGGCGGCGCTCCGGCAGGCGAGGGCGGCGATGGTGGGGTGCATGAGCTTCAGGAGATGGAGTGGAGGGTGATGGCGTGCTCGATTTGGGCAGTGGGGGCACGGATGAGGGGACTCCGCGGTGAGTTGGGGCGGCGGCGACTATGGCGGGTGGTGGCGCCGCGAAACGGCGCGGCGGCGAGGCGAGATGGCACGAGGCCAGGTGGAGCTGGGCGCGTCTGCGGCACGCCGTGGCTCGTGGAGGCATGGCCCGGTGCCACGCGGGCTAGGCCCGCGGCGCGCAAGCGGGCGGCGAGCGGGGCAAAGTGGCACACGTCGGCTCGGCTCGTGGCCGCGCGGCCATGGCGGGCGATGGCGCAGGGTACGCGGGCAGGTGGCCGCGCGCGCGGCTCGGCGCCGCAGCAGCAGCACAGGCAGCAGCAGTAGCGCATGCGAGCGGCGCTCGCGCGTGAGAGAGAGAAACGATGGAGAGAGAAAGGGGCAGTGGTCGAGCTGCAGCAGAAGCGTATAGAAGAAGGGGAAAGCACCAGAGGCCTCTCGACTGCAAACGCGTGGAGGTGAGGTGGCATGGCATGTTGACGAACAACAGCGAATTTACGAAGGAGAAGCTCTCGGCGCTACAGTAAAAACTGATATTTTCATAAAATTTTCTTTCCTCTCTCTTTACTCACTCAAACGAAGTTGTTGGAGAGATGCAAAAATCTTGATATTTTGTACAGAAGTAGAGAATAGCTCCGGGAACCCATTCCACCTAGATTTGAAAGTTGAAACCTTATAAAATTTGAAATTCTAAAGAGAGAAGAATTCAAAATTATTTAAAGTAAATCAACATTACAAAAATGAAAAAAAAACTAACCAAAATTATTTAGTATCTTTATACAAGAATGAATTAGTGCTAATTATCATGTCAAGCATGTGATTAACCTTAACTACAGGTGATTAACACCTGGGGTGTTACAAGGGGTTTCCACGTAAATCTGGTGTCTACTCTTGATTCGGTGTGTTTCTTTGCCATATGTGTTGATTCAAGTCACTATCTTGCCATACAAAAACAAGTTGCTTATATGGTTGAGTTGGCATGAGATGTATATTTGTGTTCTTTGATATATTGTTAATAAGATGATGGAGATTGATGTTCTAGTGAGCTATTGCTGCAAGTATTTTGTTGGTTGATTTATTGGACAGCTTGTGCTAGCAAGATTTCAGACTAGCTGGAGTACAGGGAAACTACACGACCGACTCGGAGTAGAATTCTAAACGTACTCATCTAGAACTTTCCATGTAACTCTGTCCCCCTAAGATATATATAAGGGTGGGCAGGGATCCCTCCAAAACATCGAACAACATCTAAGGGAATACAAACCACCATACAGGACGTAGGGTATTACACTCCGGCGGCCTGAATCTGTCTAAATCCTTGTGTTCCTTGCACCATCGCGTTCTGATCTCGACGAGTCCCTACTCATAACCACTCTCCTTGGGATACCCCTCGGAGAACCCGACGATAAAACACCGACACATGGAGAGTCATGGCCAGAGCGAGGGTCTTGTGGTGAGTCGTGGGAGATCCATAGAGCGTGGTCATAGTAGTGGTGATGCATCTGGCAGTGGCAAGAGGAAATCTAAGGGTCGTTCAAAATCACATTCAGGTAAAGAAATTCAGTGCAAGTATTGCAAGGACTTTGGCCATTTTAAGTGGGATTGTCCTAAGTTGAAGAAAAAGAGGGACAAGCAAGGTGATGGCAGCAAGGGTGAAAATTCTTCGGCAGCTAGTGTGGCAGTTGCATATGGTGATTCAGTTGAGTCTGGTGAGTTACTTGTCAGTGCAGACAGTTCTTCAGTTGGGCAGTGTGCTTCTAGTACATCAATTGATTGTGACATGAGCTTTAGCACTGGTTGGATTTTTGATTCTGCTTGATCTTACCATATGTGTCTGCACAGAGAGTGGTTTGCTACTTATGAATCATTGAATGGTGGTTCAGTTTCGATGGGTAATGACACAAAGTGTAGAGTTGTTGGTATTGGAACAATCAGATTCAAGATGTTTGATGGTATTGTTCGTACACTCACAAATGTTCGCCATGTGGTTGGGCTGAAGAAGAATTTGATCTCTTTCATAGCACTTGATCGGAAGGGCTATAAGTTTGTGACACATAACTATCAGATCAAGGTTTTCAGGGGTTCCTTGTGTGTGATGAAGGCTCTTACTACTACAGATACAGATGACTTGTATTTTCTGCAGGGCAGTTTGCTTACTGGGTCAGTTGCAGCAGTGGCTTCTAGTTCCCAGGTTGATGATGATACTATGAATACATTGTGGCATATGAGATTGGGGCACATGTCAGAGTGTGGTATGGCTGAGTTGAGTTGTCGTGGTCTGTTGGGCAGTCGAAAGACAGGTAGTTTGCAGTTCTGTGAGCATTGTGTTTTTGGGAAGCAAACTCGTTTGAGGTTCAGCAGGTCAGTTCACACAACTAGAGCTATTTTTGACTATGTGCATACTGACTTGTGGGGTGATGCACCGGTGACATCTATTGGAGGTGAAAAATATTTGTTAACCTTTATTGATGATTTCAGCAGGAAGGTTTGGGTCTACATCTTGAAGTCCAAAGATGAGACATTTGCTCGTTTCCGTCAGTGGAAGGCTATGGTGGAAACACAAACAGAAAGAAAGGTCAAATATTTGAGATCAGACAATGGCACTGAGTTCCGCTCGGGAGAGTTTGAGAAATATTGCCGGGACGCTGGCATAATTCGACACTACACCATAGTTGGCACTCCACAGCAGAATGGAGCAGCGAAACGTATGAATAGGACACTATTGGAGAGGACTCGTTGCATGCTCTCTCATGTCGGGTTACCACAGAGTCTTTGGGCAGGCAGTTACTACAGCATGCTACTTGGTTAATCGCTCACCATCGACAGCTATAGATTGTAAGACACCAGAGGAGGTGTGGTCTGGCAAGCCATCTCAGTATGATCACTTGAAGGTATTTGGTTGTCCGGCGTATGCACACATTCGCCAGAACAAGTTGGAACCTCGAGCTTTGAAGTGTGTCTTTCTTGATTATGGTGATGGAGTTAAGGGGTATCATTTGTGGTGTAAAGATGTAAAACCCCCGAAAGTGATCGTCGGTAGAGATGTGACCTTTGATGAGATGGCGAACGTTACTCCAAATTGTCGGCAATTGGAAGAGGCATCCACTTCAGGTGGAGCTTCTCCAGGTGGTGGTTCAGAGGCAGAGCAAGTAACACAGAGGGTAACATTTGAGGTAGAGACTCCAGTGACCGAGTCTACTACAGTTAACAGTCAGCATGCAACCATTGTTGTCAGAGTCTGCAGATGGTGTTCAGGGTGACACAGATGAGGCATATGATGAGTCAGATGCAACTAATGGTAAGTTGGAGGATACAGTTTCAGGTGGAGCTTCAGATGCTCCAGACTCTTCTATAGCAGATCATTCACAGAGATAGAGAAGACCACCACAGCGCTATGGAGAGTGGGTCACACCAGTTGCGCGAGGTAGAGGTACAGTTGCCTTCGCTTTGACAGTTGCTGAGGATATTATTCATGATGAGCCTAGCACTTACAGAGAGGCAGTTAGTAGTCCTCAGGCAGCTAGTTGGGTCCAGGCTATGACTGAGGAGATGGAATCATTGCATAAGAATGATACTTGGGATTTGGTGTTGCCGCCCAAAGGGCGCAAGATTGTTGGTTGTAAATGGGTGTTTAAGCTCAAAAATGCTTCTCCAGATATTGTTGCTCCAAGATACAAAGCTAGACTGGTTGCTAAGGGCTTCAGTCAGAAGGAGGAAATTGACTATCATGAGGTATTTTCTCTAGTTGTGAAGCATACTTCAATTCAATCTTTGTTAGTTTTGGTTGCTCTATTTAATTTTGAATTAGAGCAAATGGATGTGAAGACTGCGTTTCTTCATAGTGAGCTTGAGGAGGAGATCTTTATGGCACAACCAGAAGGTTTTGTGGTTGAAGGAAAGGAAAATCACGTTTGTTTGTTAAAGAAGTCATTATATGGCTTGAAGAAATCTCCAAGGCAATGGTGCCATCATTTCGATTCTTATGTTACTAGTCATGGTTTTGAAAGAAGTTCATATGATGCTTGTGTGTTTCAGCAGGTGCTTGCAGATGGCTCAAGGGTGTATATATTGCTTTATGTTGATGACATCCTTATTGCAGGTAAGAGTCGTATTGCTATCAATGAGACTAAGGCCATGCTCAAGAGTGAGTTTGAGATGAAGGATTTGGGTGCAGCCAGGAGGTTATTGTGTATGGATATTCGCCGTGATAGGTCTTTGGGCAGACTTTGGCTCTCACAAAGTCAGTATATTGAGAAGGTTCTGCATTGGTTTCACATGTCACAAGCGAAACTTGTTTCTACTCCTTTGGCAGCACATTTCAGACTATCTGCTTCATCAGGGCCAGTTGATATTGAGGAGGAAAGGTACATGTCTGGGGTTCCTTATGCTTGTGCTGTTGGCAGTTTGATGTATGCTATGGTTTGCACATTCCTAATATTGCACATGCAATTAGTGTTGTGAGCCGTTTTATGTCAAAGCCAAACAAAAAACATTGGAAGGCAATACAGTGGATTCTTAGGTATCTTAGAGGCACAAGCAAATATGGTTTGATGTTTGATCAAAGGGCAGCAAATTCGGGACAAGTTGTTGGTTATTCTGATTCTGATTTTGCTGGGGATCTTGATGAGAGGCGCTCCCTCACTGGTTATGTGTTTCAGCTTTTTTGGTCTTGTGTTAGCTGGAGGGCAACTTTGCAGCATACAGTTGCTTTATCTACCACAGAAGCTGAGTTTATGTCTTTGGCTGAGGCAGTGAAGGAGGCTATTTGGTTGCATGGTTTTCTTGGTGATTTGGGCATTGAGCAAGTTGATTGTGTTGTCTTTTGTGATAGTCAAAGTGCGATTCACCTTACAAAAGATGAAAAGTTTCATGAGAGAACCAAGCATATTGATGTACGCAATTTCTTTATTCGGCTTCATGTGAAAAAGAAAGATTTGTATGTTGAGAAAATTGGCACAAAAGACAACCCAGCTGATATGTTAACCAAGGTGGTTCCGAAGGCCAAGTTTGAGCATTGCTTGAACTTGGTTGGTGTTCGTTCTTGGCCGAGTTAGCTCCCAAGTGGAGCATTAGTGGCGGTGAGTTGGTGCATGTTGGTTTATCCACTAGAAGATGAAGCACTTGAATATTGAACTTTTGGCATCAAGAAGTTTGATGTGTTTGTTCTATGGTTTATTTGTCGCTGAGGTGGAGAATTGTGATGTGCAGCTCCTATTTCACCATATTTGGAAGCCCATTAGCTCATTTGTTAAGGAAAAGAAAGTCTACATATGTTGTATATTAATATTGGGTCTGTTTGCAATTATTTTGAGCTTCAAGGGCCTCTTTGCAAAGCTGCCATTATAAGCCCCTTCCCTGGCTGCGAGCTGAACAGAGGGGTATCCATTCTGTTCTTGAGAGATAGGGTTAGGGAGTTGGGGGAGAAGAGAGGAGAGGTTTAGATCCACCAAATTCATCCAATTGAAAGTGAAATTGAGTGGGGAATTTGGAGCCTCCCCATCTTATTGGTTCCCACCTCGTGTATTGCTTCATCTCATAGTGAATTGCTCGCCGTCGCCCGTGGTTTTTCCCCGCAAGGGGTTTTCACGTAAATCTAGTGTCTACTCTTGATTCGGTGTGTTTGTTTGCCATATGTGTTGATTCAAATCATTATCTTGCCATACAAAAAGAGGTTGCTTATATGGTTGAGTTGTAATGAGATGCATATTTGTGTTCTTTGATATATTGTTGATAAGATGATGGGGATTGATGTTCTAGTGAGCTATTGCTGCAAGTATTTTGTTAGTTGATTTATTGGATAGCCTGTGCTAGCAAGATTTCAGACTATCTGTTGTTTTAGTTTCTGCACATAAGGTGTTTGATGAAATGCTTGTGACATATTAACTTGCTGATTTAATTATTCCGTTGCTCCATAGTTATCACAGATTACTATGATAACCTTGCATGTTGCATCTATTCTGATTCTACGGTGCTAATTGATGCCGATGGCATTGTCCTTGCACGTGAACATCGCCTACCGCCACAGCTTTTTCTCGGCGCTCTTTGGTGAACCTGTGTCCTCAACCCTAATCCTGTCGAGCTGGAGAAGAGAAGACTCAATCGAGAGCGAGTCAACGCGGACCCTCGTAAAAAAAAACAACTGCGAAGAGGCTTGAAAACGCTCCGGCTCGAGGGCTGACCATTCCTGCTATCCAAAGGCTGGATGAAAGCAAATCTACTTGGACAAACATGTTGCCGTTGCGTACGTTGTTCTCCTCTTCGAGCTGGCGCACGTACCTTGCACACGGGAGACCTCTTCAAGCACACGGATCTTTGAGATAAGATGATCCGACATCAGACATCGAAAGCGGACGAGAAGGGCTTGCAGATTCACGGATCAAACCGTCAGTTTATTTATATTCGTCCATGAGATTGCTTTAGCATGTCGTGAGCCCCAGCACAAACATCCCAACAAAACTCTGAAAGAAACAAACCGTTGCCATCGTACAGAGGATGGGCTTGTTATTCTTCATGCTGACACAATCTCAGATCGGAAGTGCCGGTACAAAATGTAGTGGTTTGTTCCTTCTCCCTGGAGGTCGGGGGCGAAGTCAAAACACAGTGGCCCGAGCGAAGTTATTCAGCCACAGCGCCGGGTCAGGTGGCAGTTTACCTCGTCAACGAGCAACCAAGCTGGGCCTGAGCTGAGGCTTGCAGCTCCAGGCGTTGACATGAATCAAGACGAGATTGTGTATCAGAGTACATCTACAAGCTCTATCCAGAGTCATCAGTATAGTAAATGCTCGAAAACATGGTCCACGTTGCGTTGCCACTTGGTCTCGTACAGATTCAGAAGCCTCTCGGCAGGTGTCACTCCTGTAAACAATTTATAGTTAGCGACTGATTGGTGGCAAAGGAAACTGTGAAATACTGCTCTCTCTCCGCCAAATGAATAAAGCTGTGAAGATGCTGAATACCTGTTCCCACCGTTTCCTCAACCTCTCTCAAGAAACCAACCTCCTTGTACCCTCGTCTTTCTAATCCATTCTGCATTAGGACAACATAAGCATTACAAACAGCAGTTCTATGGACTTGTCCTTTCTTTATAAAAAGTAAAGAAAAGGAAGCAAAGGGAAAGTAATGTACTTACCTTGGCCAATTTTAGAACTTCTTCAGCTAAATCTCTTACATATCCGTCACGAAATGGTGTTTTAAAACCAGTCACCGGTACCTGATCAAATATAACACTGTAAGACAAACAAAATTTGCTAAAGGTAGTTCTTATCTACTACTACACAGCTTCTGGTCACAAAAGTCCATAAACTCAATTGGGCTGTTGGAATTGTGAGAAAAACCAAATTCTTAATTTCTCATCAACAATATTTCCTATCAAATGGAAGGTCGGAGGGCACAATCATCTATTGACGATACCTTCCGTCTTAGCATCTCTCTTTCCTCCTTTGTCCAATCAAAAGTCATGTCCAAAATGCTTTGTAACGATTCCTCATCGTATAACAGCCCAACCTGTACATAAGCAAGCATAAGTGGAAGTCTGGCTCAAATTTCTACCCAAAAAATGAAATAAACTAATAATGTACAGTAGCCACATTCATATTAACTACTGGCGATCAGAGTGTACAGAAATATAAAACAAAGACAAAGGGAACATATAACAAACCCAAAATGCAGGCAAAGCACACAATCTCCTCCATGGGCCACCATCAGCACCTCTCATCTCAAGGTATCTCTTTAACCTAACCTGCAAGCAGAATACAACAGACAAGTTAGTAACTAGAAATGATAGGTGCAATCATGTAAAGGGGTAAAGAGTAAACCTCAGGAAAAATTGTTGTTAGATGGTTCTCCCAATCATTAAGGCTAGGCAATTCCCCAGGAACTTGTGGGAGCTTTCCTTGCATAAAATCCTGCAGAATCAATACATATCGAATGAGATTTTATTAATGAAAACCAAACACTGTGTCTTCCAAATGTAGGCTTCATATTTTTTTAAAAAAATTAACAACTACATAAGTAAAAGGACATCATAGACAGAAAGAGACCCGAAATGACATTCCGGTGCAGTCAATATACTTCTTATTTCGATACACAAAATACATAGGGACATCTAACGCATAATCCACATATTGCTCGAATCTGCTCCCAAACAAAAACTATTGTTAGGATCATTTCATATGTAAATATCTTCGAGTGAAATGAGGCTATCAATCAAATCACTTGCATTCAAGGTGGGGGAAACTTACCCAAATGAGTCATCAAAGACAAAAGGGAGCATCCCTGCACGGTTGTTATCAGTATCTGTCCAGATATGGCTGCAGATAATGGTAATTGCATTAACAAAATAACAACTACAGATAATGAAATAAGTGATGTATGTTGTGAAGGACCATCAAGTAATACCTCCTTAAGCTGAGAAATCCATTTGGCTTTCCTTCTTTAAAGGGAGAATTGGCAAATATTGCTGTTGCAATCTGTTAAACGAACAAACCAGGATTATTTGAGAACAGCAAATAAATGATGACAGAAGATAATAAAAAAAATACCCACAGGCTGCAATGCAAGACCAGCGCGAAATTTCCTTATCATATCCTGTTCCGAACTGAAGTCAAGATTAACCTGGATGCAGAAGAGTGAACATCAGTCAAGATTATCATAATACAAATCAGTTAAGTTCTCTAGTGAATCAACTTATGTCATAGACAGTTTCAAGTCTCTTTGAGATGATCTCAAACAGATAGTAATAATATGTTTCTCTTTGTGAAAATAGCACTCCACACATAAATACAAAAAATATACTCACCTGCACGGTACATGTCCGGAACATCATATCGAGGCCAAGAGTACCAACTTTAGGCATGTAATTCCTCATTATTTCGTATCTTCCCTACATAGCATAATTGTCTTTGTCAGATTTAAACAGTTCGACTATGTTGGATATTAGTATTTGAGCAAGACTACAATGCGAATTATCAGTCTTTTTTTCTCAACTCATGTGCTGGATAACTAGCAATTTCATATTGTTGTGTCAAGCAATGGGAAATTTACAAAAAGACGACATTTCTAGTGATACCAGTGTCAAGAATGCTACGACTGAAAATCAGAACAAGTAGTTTTCGAGAGAGAAAAGTTCAGAACAAGCAGTCCAGGAACAAAGCAAAGTTCAAAAAAAGTAAGTTTTACAAGGTTAAAAAACAGAATTACCTTCGGCATTATTGGTATATCACTCAGTGCCCATTTTGGCTGAAAGCCAAGTCCAAGAAACCCTATTCCCATTTCCTCTCCAACTGCTTTGACCTACAAGAAGATGCAAATTTTGAAGTCCTATCCTAATAGCACAGAAATGCATAAATGTATTGCGGAAACAGTAAATCATGGTATCATTATACATGGATCGCACCAGACTAAGATAGTAAATTGCAAACAGGACATGAAATGTTCTGATCATTTTCCAACAAGACTCTAGTCAGTAGGAATCATGAAACTAGTGTGCCCATCTGAGTACCAATTTTCTTGCAAAGACAAACAAACAAACTCCAACAAGACGCTCCAGTTAAAGGCATAGTCCTTGATAGAATTATCAGGGCAGGCAGGCAGGAATGTAAATAAATATTTGGTTTGCAATTTGAGTTTGGGATTTGATAATCTTCTGGCAAAAGAATAGCCAGGCATGTATGATCTCACAAGTAAAAATACACACAAGCTAATATATAGCAAAATCTGCTAGACGCTACACAAGGAATGTCACTATGTCGGAATGAGAATTTACCTGATAAAGATGTGAATTGACCTCTGCACATGTCTGATGTAATGTTTCAAGAGGAGCACCACTAAGTTCAAATTGGCCACCAGGCTCTAGTGAGATGCTTTGTTTTCCCTACATCCATACAGATAAGTCGAGTTACAAAGATGCAAATAAAACCTGCAGTGCCCTTTTGTTTGGCTGTAGCATCTTAAAGTATGAGTGGGAGTGAGCCATTGAAATGCATGGATGTTGTCCTTTTGCATTCGAACTCAATTTTTAGTGGATGGTAATACATGGCGCATTCATAAAAAAAAAAGGAAAAGAGCAATGCAACAGTACCTGCTTGAGCCCGATAACATTGTCACCTTCCATTATCTTGTCCCAATCAAATCTCTCGGCGAGCCCCTTCAGTATGTCACGAATCTGATCATACTTTATAGGGCGCAATGTGTCAACTTCAAAACCGAACTTCTCATGCTCCGTGCCAATTCTGTAAAAGGCATACATTTACTTAGTGGATAAACTGAACAATCAACTGACATATACTTTTTTTAAAAAAGAGCAAATACAACGACAGCTTAAATAAACACCAGAATAAATTGCCAATGCTGAAATAATTTGAACTCAGCAACCAGATAAAATGATGGTCAAGTAATCACACTCACGAGTTCGTCCTACTACAGTGTACACACACTGCGGGAGACTTATCACTACAAGGCACAAGCCCACCATACCATAAAAGTTGGCCACTCGGCAAGCACATGAAACCTCAATTTTAGAGGTAGACAGCATCACTGGCTACAAGAATGCATCACATCTAGAGTACCAAACAACCGATAATCACACCACCACGTGAAAACGTTCCATCACTAGGAGAGTAACAAAAGGGAGCACAGTGAAGCATCTAATTCTCACCTCCAATTCTCCTTTGGCTTGCACCCGGAGACGAGGTACGCGACGAGGTCCTCCTTGGTGAGGGGCTCCGTCATCTGCACGGCCTCCTCCGTCGGGGGGCTCGCCGCCAAGGCCCCGCCGCGCCTCCTCCCCCTCCCCGGGAGCCCGACCGCCGCGAGCCCCGCCGCCGGGCGGCCCCTCCTCCCCGCCGCCGCGGGGCCAGCGCCATCCGGCGACACCCGCGAGACCGCCAGCCGCGACGCCACCGCCATCAAATCCAACGGCCAACTGACCTGCCAAAATTCACCATCCCGAAAAAAAAGGAAAGAGAGAAAAACAAACAGAGAGGTGAGCGGAGGGAATCGCGCAACCCGATACGCGGGCGCCAGTCACCGAACCCAATCCACTCACCTCGCCCGCGTGGGTGGCCGGGAGGCTAGGCTAGGGGTAGGGTTCTTCCTTCTTCGCCGTCCGGTGGTGCCGCCCTGCCGCTTCCGCTGCGAGAGCCGACGAGTAGGAAGAGGGAGGGAATAGAAGGCAGCTTTGTGGGATGCGGGCTGGTTATAAAAGCGGTGAGGTGGGGCCCGGCCGTCAGCGGGAAGCCGGGTCCGCGTCAGCACGCCGCGTTGAAGTGCGCGCGGCCCCCATCAACCCGCAGGTGCGGCAGCAGCCGGGGCGGCGGCGAGCCGGGTGCCCGGTGAGGTGTGGTGTGACGTCACGCGTGGCGGCCCGCTGATTTGGAGCGGCCATTAACTTCCAAATAAAGGGGATTTTTTTTTCTTGAAGTGGTGGGTGAGTTTGGGACTGGCGCCCTAATGATTCTGCTGTTTCACAATTCCAAATTCCAAATTTGATAGCTAAAGTGAGGGGAGGGCTGCCGCTGCTCCGATGATTCCACTAGCTTCGCTGCTTCACTGGATCACTGATGACGAATTCCGTGATGAGATGTTGCCGGGTGAGATCCTCTGCGGTCAGATAGCAGCAGGCACACATCCATCATTCCATCTGCTGCTGCTACTTGTTTTTTTTTTCTTTCTCCATGATAATGCTGTTGTTATTTCGGAAAGATACACTCTTAGTACTTCTTGTAAGTGCCGGCACGCAAGACACGACTGCGACACGCACTCTCTCTCTCTCTCTCTCTCTCTCTCTCGGTAAGGATGTCAAGCTTCTGAAGCTGCTGCGATGGCACTGCGGTGCTTGGCTTGGACAACAGGACAAGGACCGGATTTGGGGATATTCCGCGGTGAGGTTACTGATGCCTTGGCGATCCAGCAGCGGCGGCGGCGACTGATCTCGTCCGTCCGTCGTGGTTGGCGCCGGCACGCAATTTGACGTCCTCGATTCCTACCTACTCCCTCCTTCCCCGTTTATAAGGCATACACGTATATCAAGATTCAAATTTTCTCATCTTTGACCAATAATTTGACTATTAAATTTTTGTTTTTATAATGCAAATTTCATATGATTGGATTCATAATCAAATATAGTTTACAGTGATTATAAGTTTATAATCAAAAGTGATATAATATATGATAAATAAATGGTCAAAATATTGTTTAGAAGACCGTGTCATGTTCCACCATGCCTTATAAACGGGGAAGGAGGGAGTACTTCGATTCCGTGTCCTTGTAGTGCGACTGGTTAGGTAGGCTAGACGTAGCCCAAGGATCCAATCCTGCACGCGTCGCCTAGCCGTGCAGGATATACACAATACCTGCATACGCCTTCAAACTGATCTGACCCGATGAATGAATAACCACATGTTGTTTCACACTCAGGGTTTACATCGGCTCATGTAACCACATATCTTCGCAGAGTCGTCATTGCATCTACCGATCTACTCCCGTTGCTGCTGCCCACCCACCGAGAGTGCTCATTCGGGTTACACAAGCCTTTCCATTGTTTCAGGCACCCACTCTTGCTCAGGGTTCCCCTAACCGTTGGGCACCGGTCCGGTTTGGGCCGGTACCAAACCGGCCCAAATTCAAAATTCAAATTTGAATTTAAAAAAATTAAAAATTCTCAAAAAATTCCTAAAAATACTTCAAGGTGCGACGAATCTAATGGTGTCATATTTTCTCAAAAAATCATTCGTTTAACATACTTTTCGGGCATTTAAAGTTAAAACAAAAAAAGAAAAAAAAATGAGACGGCCCATTAAAGCCCATTTGGTAAACCGGTCAAACCGGCCGGTATACCGGTTACACATGCGATTTTAAATTTGAATTTAAATTCAAACCGGCCGGTATACCGGTACGAACCGGTTGAACTGAGTTTTTTGAATTCAAATTTGAATTTGACCGGTTTCTACCGGTAACCGGTCAAACCGGTCCGGTAAACCAGAACCGGTGGGCGCCGGTTCGGTCCAAACGGACGGTTAGGAAAACCCTGCTCTTGCTGCACCGCATGATGAAAATGAACCTTGCGCATTTTCATGGCCAGGTTCAGCCTCCGGTACCCGTACTGGACAGCAGGTCCCATGCACATGATGAACATCAGATGGAGCATGTTGGCTTTACAATAGTGTGCTTCTTGATCCCTCTCGGACACCCTTTTTTTTGCAAGAACACCTGGGATTTTTGTGCCGTGTTATTCTATGTATGTACTGTATTCGGGAGGCGGAGGAGTCGAGGGCCATGGCCGCACAACAATGATAAACAATGGGGTGGACATTGTGGCTGCCAAAATCTATTTGCAGGTGTTCTTTAACCCCCGCGTGCCATCCGAATCTTTGCTCTCTCCGAGTCACGCACACGAGATTATATTATCTCTGCATTTCGCGTTCTCCATCTCCCCCTCCATTTGACCTATTTGATCATTGTCTGCATTAATTGCGATCCATCTAGGCTGATTTCTTTTTTTTTCGTCTCGCCATTGAAATCATAATCTGATATAGCCTTGTTTAGTTTCTAAAAAATTTTCTACGGTACTCGTCACATCAAATTTTTGAACACATGCATGGAGCATTAAATGTAGTTGAAAAAATTAATTAATTACACAGTCTAACTGATTAGTACTAGACGATCTTTTAAGTCTAATTAGTCTATAATTAGACATTAATTGCCAAATAACAACGAAAGTGCTACAATGTCAAAAGCCAAAAAAATTCACGAACTAAAAAAGGCCATACTTATACAGCTATAATGGTAAGCGGAAATTTCAATTGTGAACTTTGTGCTTCGAGTCGACCATGTGAAGTAATCATTTTTGACGATGATGTTCTACATCAGTTTGGTTCTATCACAGCATGTGGTTTTTTTAGAGGATGGTTAGTTGTGTGTTTGCCTATTTGGGCGTCCTGCTAATGGCCTGGCCCAGCACCAGAGGATCTGCTGCTGACAGCCTGGCCCAATGGGGGAGTGCAGGGTCGATCGCACGCAACGGATAGCATTGGGCTGCTTCTTATCGGGCCACTCTACGACGGATGGTCCTTTTCGAAGCCCATGGGATGGGATTACCTCGAGCACAAGGCCAGATGCACCCCACCTTCCTTGATGAAGAGAGAGAGAGAGGACTATATTACTCGCCAAAATAACGCCATCTCTTCTCTACTACTAAAAAAGTCTAAGAGTGACTTTTTTTGGTTCGTCATCCGAATATTCGTTCGAGATTGGTTCGTCCGTCCGTCCGCTGCTCCGCCTCTCGGTCTCCCCCGCTCGCCCGACGGTTCCATCTCTTCCCGTCTCCCCCACCCTCGCACTCGGCCCGACCTCCTCCCCCCCCCCCCCACCCCCGCGTGCTGCCGTCGCCCCCAACCCCGCCCTCGCCGCCGTCGCCGTCTCCCCCACCTTGCTGCCGCCCTTGCGCTCTGCCCGCGCTCGACTCCACCGGCCGACGAAGGCCCCTCCACCGCGCAGATCCAACCCCCCGCCGGTACCTCCGCACGCTCGGTCGGCTGGGGCGGCGCCTCACTCCCCTTCGCCCAGCGCCCTCACCGGTTCGCGCGACGCCGGCGCCGCGTCGCCGCTCGGCCCCGCCCGCCCCAACCCAGCCCGCTCCGTCCCGGCCGCCTTGTCGTTCGCGCTGCGCCGTCCCGGCTGCCGCTCCGTCGAGAGGTCCGCGCCGCCGCTCGGTCCCGCTCGCCCTGACCCGACCGCCGCGCCGTCGTCAGATCCGCCGCCGACCCGCCCCTGGCACTCGCGCCGGACGCGACGTCCGCGTCGCCGCTCGGCCCCGCCCGCCGTGCCGTCCGCGCCCTCACCGGATCGCGTGCTCGATGGCGCGTGGCCGCCGCCGCCGCCTCTGCTCGGCTGACCGGTGCAGGGCGGAGGGAGGTCGCGCGCGCGGCGACGGGCCTCGGTGACGAGCTCGCATTCGTCGCCCGCTCCACCGGTGACCCGCGCCTCAGCTCTCCCCCCGACCCCTCCCTTGGATCCCATCTCACCTCCGTGGCTCCGTCCGTCACCAAGCTCCCTCCCTTCCTCTCTCATCTCCCAGATCATCTCCAGCCCCAAGCTCCCTCCCGTTCGATGTCAAGTGTGAGTACCTGCTCTGGCTTTTCTCATGGATCTGACACTGCTACTTGTAATCCTCTCGTTTTCAGTTTCTGCAGGTTCAGTGTGCCTCCACAACTTGGACGCAGAGCAGTTCAAGGAATTTCTATGGTGATGAATTTGCTCCTTGAGTACAAACTGTGACGATGAGCAGAGGTATGGAAAAAGTGAGATTTAGATGTTTTGTGCCCCGTGGATAATCAAATTAGTTCGGCTATTGATTGAACTCATCAATTAGCAAAATAATTGATTGGTCTATTGAAATATCGAAACACCAAGAGAATGTCATGTGACCAATTTTATTCTCCTTCCTGTATCAGGATGGTAGAAGTTATCCACCCCTTATCAAATAAGTATATCCACCCCTTATCAAATAAGTATAGTAAAAAAAATTTATTGGTGGAGCTTTTCAGTTTCACATAGAAAATCTGCAACACGAGGACTTTTGAGCATCTAGCAGCCAGCATAAGCTCCTATTCGCTAGCAAGGTGGCATCTAATGAGTCTTTCTCCATTGCCTGCATGAACAATCAAAAATAGCTCAGTTTCTTTGGGTTTGTTGGGTTTATCAAACTGGTCCCATGGAGCATAGAAAACCTCCCTTGCATCAGTTTCAGGAAAAGTTTACTTTTGATGCCAGCATTAGTAATTTATAACAACGTTCTCTCAAAACTGGTGCGGTGGAGCGCCAAAAGACAACCTAATGATTTTACTATAGCTATTTCTCCATGTTTTCAGGAATTTTATGCATTGGGACGTGCCCTGAGCCTTCATTCATTACCTAAAAGTAGGAAAATATGAAGTGGTTCCATATAATCCAACATGATCTACAAATGAGTAATTTATCATTTAACAGAAAATGATCTACATGGCCCTTCTGTTATTATTACTCATAAATTTAATGCACTTTTTGTTCAATCGATTTGTCTGGATGCAATTACCACATAATTGCTGCCTCAGAGTGTTCTTGGAATCATTCTTGGAGGTGGTGCGGGGACTAGATTGTCCCCCCTGACAAACAAGCGTGCCAAGCCTGCAGTTCCATTGGGTGCCAACTACAGGCTCATTGATATCCCTGTCAGCAATTGTCTCAACAGCAACATCTCAAAGATCTATGTGCTGACACAGTCAAGAGCCTAGGGAAGCAACATTGGAGGTTACAAGAATGAAGGCTCAGGGCACGTCCCAATGTGGATTTGTTGAAGTGTTAGCCGCGCAGCAGAGTCCAGATAATCCAAAGTGGTT
Organism: Panicum virgatum; assembly: GCF_016808335.1. Lineage (NCBI taxonomy): Eukaryota > Viridiplantae > Streptophyta > Magnoliopsida > Poales > Poaceae > Panicum > Panicum virgatum. The sequence goes on along the minus strand of NC_053138.1, from coordinate 8,805,219 downwards.
CCGGGTATCTGTACTAATGTTGTGTGTTCTCTGATTTTCTCTAATGTGGAATGTGCCATTTCAGTAGCATGCACGTCGGGGGTTTCTAATATGAGATTTCAGCCTTATTCTGAGACTAAACATAGAGTGAAACAAAGGGATGCTGCTCTGCTCATTTTGCATGAATTTCATCGGGTATATGAAATAAAGGGGTATATTTGATGTGATTATGCACTGCATGAAAATATATCATTTCTACTTTATATGCCTAACTTTGCTGGACAATTGTGTGACATAGTTAAGGCCAACATTCTATTTTTACCGTATCTATGGATCCTACTGTTCCCTGTTACGATGCATCTATTAAATCCATGTATTATGATAACCTTACTTACGATGCTTGTAGCAACGCACGGGCATGATCGTTCCTAATTTACGATGCATCATTTCAGTGAACTGATAGATGTCATTACTTTGTTACTATAGATCCTGTCATTCCTGAAGCATATATTCAATCAGCCAATGCAAAAAAAACACCTATATCTCAATCAACCAGTCGCAGGTATCACTGAACATGGGGCCATGCACTTGCAGGAAAAATATGTGCTCCATTGCAAGTTGCAATACTACAATGGCAAGTCCAGCATCTTTTCCACTTACATGATCCTCTGATTGTTGATGGATCTTAATGTGAACACACAGTTCTTTTCAAAAAAGGTCCACAATGTTTTCATATTCTGTTGTACATTTATTTGCATATTTAGTTGCCCTTGAACATTAATATGTTATTATTTTCCTTTTATGAGTCCAAATTTGACCAACATTCGTGACATGTATTTTGATGATAGTCCTGGTAATATGTTCGAGCACTACTATTTATCTTTGGTCAATGATCTGTTTATTGTGTGAAAATTATGTTTGATGACTTCTATTTATCTTGGATATTCACATATTTTTTATGATTTTTTTATTACCAGTGGCAAGTGGCAACGCACGGGCATTCACCTAGTTACTAAAAAGCAGACTAGCCCCACCAGTTCACCACCAACTAGGCACACAGCTAATTACTAGCGCGTGAGGACAAACACGTCCGCCACTACTTTCTTAGCAATAATTTAGCATGTCCAGTTAATCTTTCTTTAATCAGGACTTACCTGTTACCACAACCTACCCCAATTCGCCAGCACACAGCAGGTAACTCCAGCTGAGATCAGCTATTTCAAGCATACTAATTAAAGCAGTTGGTAAAAACTTCAAACAAGGGTTTGTTTGGTTGGCTACTAAAGTGTAGGCATGACAATCTTTTTTTAACAAAATATTGGAAATTTTAGAATAACACCTAGTTAGATGAGCTACATTTTGGATTCCAACCAAAATAGTGCTAAAATTTATAGATTTGCCCACGTTTTGACAATGCCACATTTTAGTACCCAACCAAGCAGGCCATGAGATACTTTTTTTTTAAAAAAAAGACAATATATAGAAAGGTGAAAATCAGCTAATGCCCCTTGGCTTCTAACCGGAGTATTTCTCTAGAGGAAAATTACCACCATTTCCCCCTTGACTTTTTGGTTGAGATCGATGAATGGAACACATGCATGGATTTACAGTTGCATCGATCATTGGCGTCCAATGTACGTGACCGGTGACCCGCTTGCTGCCTGAATAGAGAGTAAGCTTGACCTCGAGCGCCGTAGCCAAGTCTACGACTGATAAAGGTAGAATTTATGTCTCCCGTTTGTCGTAACCCGTGAGTTAACCTGATGGAATTAGCCGTACCTTTCGGATCGACGTGACACTCCTTTTGTCGGCGTCTCTGAGAATTCAGCAACCTTTTCATAATTTCATTGCTGTGTCTCAAGATTTCCCGCGGCTGAAGATCGATGGTGTCGCGAAAGGTCCGTAGTGTCTTGGTTCCAAGAGCATCAGTAGCATTTTAGGTTCTGGCTTCGATTCCACATGAAAACGAATATTTTGGAATTTAACGACTTTGTAAATTCAGTGGTATGCGATGTTCTTGTCGACAGCGAGGCGTCTATGGTGACTTCGTCAATCTCGAGGATTTGCCGGCTCAGTCTTCGAAAATACTAATAAGAGTAGGGTTTGTGTACATATATTTATAGAGGTATCAGTGTGCGTGCGTTGTGAGTGTCTGCGTTGTATTGTGTAATTAAAAAAATCGATGGTGTCACACGTTAGTGCATGCGTGTCGATCTCAGTGGGATCCTATGCATGCATGTATCGTGTGTCCCAAACCAACAACGCCTCGCAAGCGCAATGCATGGATCGGAAGTCCTCAAGTTTCTACAGACAAATCCAAACCTAGCCCAAATAAGAGCTTCACCGGAGAGGGACAAGCAGGTCATGGCGAATTGGCGATGCCGGCCATCCTTTTCATCCACATCACTACATCAGCGTGTGACTTATTAGTGCCCGCAGTCTTGCGAAACATGATGAACAATGCTCTTTTGGATCATTGTAATTATTAGTGCACGACTTTATTCTACTTCTTTTTCTCGATCGAGAATATAAGTCCCTCAGAATGTTAGATACCTTTAAAATATCTAATGGTTAAACACAAACTTATTTGACTTTCCATTCAAAGTACTTTGAAGTCACTAAACCTATTAGATTTTGAGAGTATCTTATTATATTTATAAAAATATTTTAATAGAAACAGTGGGTTGAAATCGCACTTCAAGAGCTGTGGAAAGGATAAACAACAGACTACCCTTTTTTTTTGAACTGTGTACTAATTACTACTGCATATACTTTGACACGCGAAACATGTGCTATATACTGTTGCATCGTCCATCCACATCCTTTCTGACCACTTGCTGCTTTAACACAAAGGTGACCTGGACTGCACTATTACAGCCATTGTATTTGTCACTAGCTGTACCTTTCAATATTTGTCAGTATTTTTCAATAGAAAATTCAACAGCCCATCCATCCGCATTTGGAAGAATTTTCCGCCAGACATCGCGTCGGAGTCGATGTCCATAAATCTTACCGTGCCCACTCCTGAAACGGCCACAAGTGCAATCGAAAAATCCTCAAGTTTTTCAATTATTGAGGGATTTTAAGGAACATATATACCAGTAGAAAACTGTCCAATTCGGAACTCCACAAGAGAGTGACAGCAGGCAAAGCAGAGCAGGGTGATGCCTGCAGATGAGCATCGTTTTCAGCTGCCGTTCTAAAGTGAACGATCTCGATCTATGTATAAGTTACTCAAGCGTAACGACGCGATCACTACAATCTGGTAGCTCATGCGTTTTTTTTTTCTTTTATTAGTGCGTGGCTTTACCTACGCTAGAAGCTAGATCTTTGTGAGCTGGAACGATGTAACCACTGCTTGCTGAACATGTGTGGCGCACTCGAACGCACATGATGGCAACACCAAACAATGTTTTTTTTTTCGAGAACAATCAACAACTAAGTGACTAACAAAGTCTCAATATATCTGCGGCAAAAGTTTTTGGCTTTTCATTAACAACACAAAAGGTTTTGATGTTCATGGCGATCATATCGCTGTGACTAACGCGAATTGGCTTGTAGTCCAATGGTAGGACGGTCCAGTGGGACACTACCCACCAGAGTTCAAATCCTGGTGCTCGCACCTTTTCCTGGGATTTTCCTAGGATTTACCGGTGTTACACGTTAAGTGGTAAGCGACGTTCCCGTCGACGACGAGACGCCAGTGGTGACTTCGAGAATCTTCAGATCTGCCGGTGCTCAGTCATTCGGAGGTGCTCATAGGGGTAGGGTTTGCGTACGTGTATTCATAGGGTGTGAGTGTGCGTGCGTGTTGTGGGCGTCTTCGTTGTACGGAGGTGCTCATAGGGGTAGGGTTTGCGTACGTGTATTCATAGGGTGTGAGTGTGCGTGCGTGTTGTGGGCGTCTTCGTTGTACTGTGTGATTCTCAAAAAAAAATCGCTGTGACTAACGACATATATGTTTCCAAGGAAGAAATTCGAAAGTTTGGTAGCTTGAAGAAAACAATCCCGAAATATCGGGGCTAAGATTGAACTGAAGTGCTCCCACCAAGCGCCTCACCGTCAGCGAACAGTGTAGAAAGTAGAAACGCATGCCCGTGAGCTGGACGGTCCCTGTAAACGTTTTCCGGCGTTCGTGGTAAAATTTCCCGGCGCATTTGCTCAGGCGGCAGTAATTGACGCATGGCGTTTTCTGACCGCAGCAGCATGCTCTGTCCTAATTAACCTTTTTATTCTGAACAAATGCTTTTTTTGAGGTTATGCTATTAATTACAATTGCCATGATTTGAGATACACAGTTATTATTCGCGATATCGGGAGTGTGACATATGAAGGGCTCATGTGCAGGCCGGACCTCCAGCGGCTCAAATGCGACGCAAATAATGGAGGTCGCGCATGCGATCCGGAGGCGAAGCCTCACATGAGCTTCTCTCCTGGAACTTCGAAGCCTCGGAGGAGCTTCTCTCCCTCTAGAACTTTTTCATTTTTTTTTTCACTGCATCGGACACATACTTTTTTCTCGGTGCACGAAGTTCAGTATATGGAAGGATTCAATTGAAAAAAATTCATATTTTTCCAAATCAATTATTCAAATTATATTCGGATTGCATCTTCGTCTTTGTAACGACCACATCTTTAAAATAGGACTACAGTTGACTATATTTAAAATAAAGTTTAAATAGAATAATTTTAATTTGAATCAGAAATAATCGTTCCAGATTCACAATTATTTTAGTTTTGAACCAATAATAATTGTTCTTGACAATAAAATTATTTTCCTTCAAGAAAAATGTTCCACCTTAAAAGTTATTTAAATATAGTTAACTTGGATCTAATTTTGAAGATATCATTATAAGAAATCCATCAGTGCAATTTGAAATTGATTGCAACATTTCAGTTGAAAGTTACGAGTTTATTTGATTCAAATATCCTTTTTATACATCCTCTCAGAAGATGAACGCATGGACGGTCCACAATGTTCTTTTTGCGACGACTCACTGACCAGTCACGCGCGCTACCTCAAATTGTGCGCCATCTCGGATAGCGGTCAAACGCGTCGACCTCTCGAAAGGAACTCGAAGCTGAATTCTGACCTCGTGGGCATTGTTTGGGTATAATATATCGCCTGCCGGCCGAATTTTTTTTTAAAAAAGCTCTCATTCAGAAGTGCAAAAGATTTAAAATTTTGAACGCCTCTCGTATTTTTTATATATAAGAAAAGAAATGTTCCTCTTCCTTTCCTGCCCCCGGGCTGGACTGGGCCGGGTCCGTGGCAAAGTGACCCGTACCAGGCCCTCCACGTCGGATTGCTTGACGACAGAAAATTACCAGGCTGCCCCTCGGCTCCTCCTCCTCTTTCCTCTTCTGGCCCTTTCCCTTGCCCCCCCTTGCGGCTGGTGTCCCGCCTCCACGCCACGCCACGAGATATAACCGCCGCCTGCCAGCCCCGCGACACCCCCACGCCTCCCTCCCTGTCCGTCCCTTCCCGAGGCGGAGACCCGTGCCGCGCCTCGCCTCGCCTCGCCTCGCCTCTGTTCCACCCCGTGAGCCAGCGCCAGGCGCCCTCCTCCGGTTGGGTCCGGCCGGGTTTCGGGTCTCGACGCCGCCGCAGACGACCCCCCCTGCCCATCTCGGCGGGCGGCGACCACGAGGTACGCGCCGGCACTGTCTCCCTTCTCTCTCTGCATCCGCCATCCATGTCTCACCTGAAATCCCAATCCGCCCCCGCCGCGCGAACGGGCGCCCCGGCCGGGAAGAGCGCGGGGAGCGAAAGCGGCGCGGCGCCTGATTGCAGCGACGCTCCCGATCTGATTGATGCTCGCGCGCTGGGCGTAGGCAATCGCTGCGCCCCTTCCCCGATCGGCGAGGGAAGGGCGCCGCCAGACGCCAGTCTAACCTGATTTGGGGGGAAGGACGAATGCCGCGGTCGGGGTCAAAACTCAAAAGGAATCTTCGTTCCATCGATCCGACAACTGCGTGAGCGTCGATTACCGGTCGTTTTCTCCGCATTATAGGAAAAATCGGGGAGGGATCGCCTTGTTCGTATCTGCTTTTGCGTTATTCTTCAGGACCGCGATTCCGTTGGTCTGTAGGTGGCCGTGTTTGTCAGGCTTATCCCCTTGTCCGGGAGCGAGCGACGTGGTGGATAGGTTCAATCACAGTAGGGTAGGGTCGACTGGTTCCATTGTATCATCATGCTGCTCGGGCTCGCCTACTTTGTTTCTTTCATCTCATGTCAAATGCCACAGCTTCGTACTGTACTACTGTGTGTCCGTGGTTGTGTTTTGGTCGCTTGTAGACGAAGATGTTGCTCTGATTCCTCTCTCCCGTGCTGTCTACAAATACCACCTGCAGTCCAGTGATTGATTCTAGACGGGAGACGGCAGTCCAGTTACATTGGAAATCTTGGGTTGCAGAGTCATCGTTGTAGCTGAATCTTAGTTTGGTACTCCACCTTCTTTTCCATTCTCAGTTTGAGGAACCTAGTTCTTTCTGCTTCCCGGATAGCAAACATCCTCAATGGTCGTCTTGATCCTGTACATGCCTATTTACTGATGGTATGGTTTCATTTTTGAGGTTTAGTTGCAATTTTTGTTTGTATCAGGTAGAGTGTAATGCAGCTTTGCAAGGGAATGAATGATGTGTGGGCTGCGTGGGTACCTGTGATTTTTCAGGCACCTGCTTGAATCTTCTAGGTTGGTCTGTGCTCTAGTCTGGACTGAATGTTTAGTAGGTTTCAGTTAGGAGTGTGACTGTCATGTAACTTCTGGGGGAGGGAGCAAAGAAAAAGAGAGGGAGCGAAAAACAAAGAAATCAGTTTTGTTATCGCTGCAGAAATTTTGTTGTTCTAACCATAGTTGCGTTGTTTTTCTTCTATTTCTTAATTCCATATAATAAAAAGGGACACGTTACTGGTGTGCATTTGGATGGTTTGAATGGAATATAATGATGTGGCGTTGCTGAACCTGTTGAGTTATACTCTGCATATTGTGTTATTAAGGACTATTCTTTGTGCAAATTTGTCCTCAAGTTTTTTTTACATGAATGGATGTTTTTTCAGTATTTACATTTAACTTGTTATGAAATTGTTCTTACATCAATGCTACTTTTTTTTTCGTTGCTCCTTCCCTGCCAAATAGATTTCTTGCCTCTTCCTTCTTTTCCACACTAGTTGTAGGCTTTCAGCAGGTTTTCTTAATAGTATGTGGCATTTCAGCAGTGCATGTGTCATCACCTTTGTATTGACATGTATCTCGTTTTTCAGATGGAAAGCCATAGTTCATCACATCCTCAGATTGCTGAAGTGAAAATGGACATCTCACCGTCAGCTTCTGGAGCAGCAGGGAACAAAATCTGCAGAGGTGCTGCCTGTGATTTCTCTGATTCCAGTAACAGCTCGAAAGATGCCAAGGAGAGATCCGCATCCATGAGGAAGCTTATAATTGCCGTGATCCTTTGTATCATATTCATGACAGTGGAAGTTGTTGGCGGCATCAAAGCAAACAGTCTTGCAATCTTAACTGATGCAGCTCATCTTCTTTCTGATGTGGCAGCTTTTGCCATATCACTATTCTCTCTTTGGGCTGCTGGATGGGAAGCAACACCACAACAGTCTTACGGGTTCTTTCGTATTGAGATTCTTGGTGCATTGGTCTCCATTCAGCTCATATGGTTGCTTGCTGGCATACTCGTATATGAGGCTATTGTAAGGCTCATTAATGAGAGCGGCGAGGTGCAGGGCTCCCTCATGTTTGCTGTATCAGCTTTTGGATTATTTGTCAACATCATAATGGCTGTACTTCTGGGGCATGACCATGGACACGGCCATGGCCACAGCCATGGTCATGGCCATGGACATTCACATGATCATAGCCATGGTGATTCAGATGATGACCATGAAGAACAAGAGCAGGGCCATGTGCATCGCCACGAGCACAGCCATGGAAGTTCTATTACTGTCACAACCCATCACCACCACCACCCAAGCACTGGACAACATCGTGATGCTGAGGAACCATTGCTTAAGCATGAGGGTACCCAGTCTGCTGCCAAATCTGCTAAGAAACAACGCCGAAATATCAATGTACACAGTGCTTATCTTCACGTGCTTGGAGATTCGATCCAGAGCGTCGGGGTAATGATTGGTGGGGCTATCATCTGGTACAAGCCTGAGTGGAAGATCATTGATCTCATCTGCACCCTCATCTTCTCTGTGATTGTACTGTTCACCACAATCAGGATGCTGCGCAACATACTTGAAGTACTGATGGAGAGCACTCCCCGTGAGATTGATGCCACCAGGCTCGAGATGGGGCTCTGCGAGATGGATGGTGTGGTTGCTGTCCACGAGCTTCATATCTGGGCCATCACAGTAGGGAAGGTGCTCCTAGCATGCCATGTGACAATAGCAAGGGAAGCCGACGCTGATCAGATCCTTGACAAGGTGATCGGATACATCAAGACAGAGTACAACATCAGCCATGTGACCATTCAGATCGAGCGCGAGTAGGGATATCTTTAGGCTGCCAGGGCATAAATGGTGTCTTTGCCGGTTATCTTGTTCATGTCGGCTAATACTGCTTTTTGCACCGGGGAAGGCATCAGACAGTCAATCGAGCCACAATGCGCTCACAGCTTTGATGCTGGGTACTATCATCTATTACTAGTCTATTAGGTGAAGGAATTATTCGGGTGGTGTAGTTGTCAGTCTGTGCATTCACATGGATGAATTTTTCGGACATGTTGTTAACGCCTTGTGGGTTCATCGAACTGCATCTGTAGTGAGAAATAGTTTAGCACCCTGTGTCGTCACCTTTGTGTAAGATAATGTTTCTAGCATGAAAGGTATGAAGTTAGTGAGTGGACTATGGCCGTTTGTTTTGAGCTCTGTTTTGCTTTGTTGCAATTGAATGGAGCGAGCCGGAAAGGCACGCTCTCATCTGACCACTGAATTCTCGGTGGCTGTTAACACTTTCTTTGCCTATGACGGGTCTGTGCACCTTTGTTCCTCTATTGCCATGTAGTATATCTGTTTTCCAATGTACATCTGCTGGGACAAGCAGATGCGAAGTTTTTTTCCTCTCTCGAGTGAAATTACTGTTACTCACACGTACAATATCTAATGTCTTAAAATACTGAGGAAAGTGGTGGGAAACGGTTATGTTCTAGTCATGTTTCTGCCAAACAGCAAGCTCGTCACCTGTTTTTGAATTAAAAAATAAAAAAAATTGTGAGTCAACACAAGAAAAATTCAGTATCAGGAAAAATAATTCTATTATTCATAAACTCTACTGCTGCAGCGAAGAATGAGTTCGATATGATAATGACGTCATAATTAGGATTACGATAAGAATCTCGAGTCCTTGATGCCGCTCCTGTCAGCGCTATATTCCCAAGGTCGTGCGCAAGAACTTGGAACAATCTTGCCTGATGTCAAACCTCAACTTGACTACAGAGCTCATTTGCAGGAAAGAGAGAACACATTCAGCGTATCTTCAGTTCAGAGAACACATCCAACAGCCATCGAACAGCATCCCGTCCTAGAGTAGTACAAGTGCGCCTGCAGATATCGAACTCCTGCACTCCAGCAGCAAGAGATGAGCTTGCTGGATGATTTGCAACAATTCAATGTCAATTATTTGGATTCGTGAATTGTAGAGTTCGATATCTACAAGTCCTGGAAGCAATCTACAAGTAGAGAAGCATCGGTACACAACAGCAATCTCAGAAGAAGAAAATCGATTTCTTGAAGCATTGTACAGGTTGCAAGAAAGGCAAGAGAAATTGCATTGAGCTCTAGCTAATGAATCCCCATCAAGGTCAGCACACCGACTTCTTGGCCCGGAGGATGGTGCATTTGGTTCTCTGGAATGCAGTGGCAATGACATCGGGGTCGACGAGCTGCAGCTCTAGCAAGCAGATGACGAGCCTTGCGAGATAGAATATCATGTTGCCCAAATCGACACCTCCCAGCTCGATGTCCCACCACGGTGATCTCAGTTCGACGCAAGTGACAAGCAAATGCTGAAATTGATCTCCCCGCCCCCAAAATTGAGATCTCATGCAGATGCAGCAACAATCGAACTTCTCGCCGTCCAAAACAAGAACCCACATAACCAGGATCGTGGCCTCACAAATTGAAATCCCGCCGCCGGAATCAAAGGTCCTAGCCACCCTCCAAAATCAGCTCCCACCACTGAGCTTGGGCATGCTGCTGCCCCAAATCGAATCTCTTGCCGAATGTGAAGCTCACCACAAACCGCATCTGACTTCGTGCCTCCAGCTCCAAGGTCCAAGCCTTAGCTTATTGCCGCAAAATTGAGCTACTCCATAGGGCACACAAGCAGATAATGGAGATTCGGCGAGATTAGAACGGAGACGGGGGATAATCCCAACTTCAAGCAGAGAAAGGAAAATATTAGAACTGGGACAGCCGAACGGGATGACGGCCGCGGTTTCCGTTATCTCGCGGCGTGGGACTAGAGATCTAAAAAAAACGAATCGCTAAGCTCCTGGAGGAAGCGGATGGGTTCCACGTGTGCGGGGATACGGATGGGTACACGCGAAGGAGGCAGGGAAGCTGCAGCCCTCGCGTCCCTTGGACTGCATCACCGTGTCCAGTCTTATGCCCACGTCGAACCTCTCCATGAAAACGGGGAAGCTCAGGGCCAAAACGGGGCCGTGCGGTATGGCGGGGCCGGGGCGCTTGGATTCGTTTTCTGCGGTCCAGATGAAGGATATGTCACACGCGAAGGTATTTCACCCAATCTGAGTTCACAAGTTGGGCCGCCGAACCCGAACATGTTATTCACAAAAAAAAAAACCGAACTGTTGATCTGCTGCTTGGAATAGTCGAGCTGGTGGGCCGTGGGAATGGAGTATCGAATCGGCCCAGCAAAAAAAACCTAAGGTTGCATTTCGGCGGTAGTGTACACAGGACTTGGTGTTAAGGCTGTCCACAATGGCAAGAGCAAGAGCAAATTTGCTCTTGCCTCGTTTCCCACGCCCTCTCTGTCTACAGTGCCAAACAGTACATCTACAGTGCCAAACAGTAGATTTACTCCTCCATTTCCTCCTATCGCTGTGGACGGTCTAAACGAGGATTGATTTGGGCCAATTCTTCAGCTTCTTGCACTTTCTGCTACTGCAGGCGTCCAATGGAACTCGCAAGTCATCTAGATCACTCATCATTTTCGTTCCTAACAGGCATCATTCGCAAATGCTAAAGCCCTTTTTATAAGATCTACAACTTTTTCCTACTAATTCTGGTGCATTCACTTGTACCGGAGAGTGGCCACGTTATCCGAATCACCTCGGCCGTCGGATCGGCCGATCCAACGGTTAAGAATAATTGGGAATGTAAATTTTGCAAAAAAAAACTCTCTAACTTATGAATGAACCTACAGTCCATCCACTGCAATTTTGCAAAAGAGCCTCCGAACTTTGTGAATGTTAATTTTACAAAAACATTCCTGAACTTTGACAAAATTGACACGCACTCTATTAATAGCAATTTTATGAAAAACACCTGGATTTGGGTAAAATCAACCGGCACTCCGCCTACGTCGCTTTCACGTGAAACCCCTCTGAATTTTGGCGAAATCAATCTGCACTGCACGAACATCAATTTCATAGAAACCCCCAAGAATTTTGCGAAACCAACCCCTTAATATGTATCAGTGATGGGTTAAATCACCTCCACACTTACACACTGCATACACCAATGCATCAACACCTATGATGACTGTCACACACATGCTTTGTCACTACGAACACATGGGGTGATCCATAGGTATATTTCAACGCTCCACACCTCACACACATACATTTCACAACCCAAATTAAATTTGACCTAGCCCGCAAACAAAACTTTAGAAGCACTGATATATATATGTTCGGGACGGGCCTTTCAGGGCGCCAAGGGCTCGGTATTTTTCTAGTATTAGCTGTTTCCGGTAGCGCGTGCTATTTTCTAGGACTCACTCAGTGCAGATGGGGTGGGGGGTATCTGTGACAATAAAAAAAACTAGTGGCACGTTTAGTTTAGTCGTTGCATAGCTCTCGTTGGCTGTGGCAAAACTATTTCCCTCGACATTATAGAGTTTATAGGTGACATGGTATTTTATCGCTACACAACATTATTGTTTCGCCACTGTTTACGATGCATTTATTCATCGAAAGACAGTATTAGTTTTACAGCACATCGGTGGAGATACCACCATCCAGATTATCAGACTAATAATAACCACCAGATTGTTCACCGAGATGGGGCGGCACTTCCACCTTACACAAGGGGTTCACACCAAAATAAATAAACTAAATAAACTGGAAGAAAACACAGGAAGGTCGATGTAGCGTCTCCTCTTTTTTATTGTAACACAAACAGCGACCAACTCGATTTTATCCGATCCGGTCTGAACTGACACGAAATGCTGTCGCTAGGAAGCCTTTGGCCTTAGGGTACGATTAGAATCTTGCCTGCCTACCTCCCGCGGCGGCGGCGAGGACGTGCTCCACGAACGCGCCCATACGCGTCTTGTCCAGCGACACGGAGACCTGCACCTCGCCGTCCCGCCTGCCACCGCTCAGCATCATCCTGCCGTCGCAGTCCAGCGGCATGTGATCCACCAGCTCGGGCCTCCCGAACCCAAAGTCCAGCGTCTCGTACAGCGGTACCAGCGGGTACCCCGCCACCGCGGCGAGCCGGCCGGGCGGCACGTGCCTCACCCGCTCCGCCCACAGCACCTCCGTCCCCGCCAGCGGCGCCGCCGCGACCTCCTCCCGCAGCGCCGCCTGGATCGCCCGAGACGCGTGCAGGAGCCCGGAGGCGCCGGCGAGCTCCCGCGCGCTGGCGCTCGCCAGGCACTTCTTGACGCAGGCCCCGATGTAATAGCGGCCGCCGCCGACGGGAGGGTGGCTCAGGCGTCCGCGCAGGTCCGCCGGGAAGGCGAGGTAGTAGTAGCACGCGCTGTCTTCCGGCGCGAGCCCGCCCTTGGAGCGGACGAACGCCGTCCAGTACAGCGCCGAGATCGCCACGAATCTGGACACGCGCTGGGGCTGGGGCGGGGGCGCACGGCCGCCGGCGTCGGACGCGGCGAGCCTGTCCACGCTCCACTGGAGTGAACGGATGCTGTAGGCGCTATGGCACAACTTCCGCCACGCCAGCCCGGGTCGCGGCCGGAAGTAGTGCTCCGTCGTGCTGGCCTTCATTCATCAGTTTTAACTAAGGTTTTAAATAGCCGGCTATAGCTTTCGCTAAAGACACCTATAGCTGCTAGGCAGGGCAGCCGCTATGATATTTAGCCCGCTAAAATTGGCTATAACTCGCTAAATGCCGGCTATAGCCCGCTAATGCCATAGCAGCAGTCCTGCCGCTAAACGCCTTGGCCGGCGATTTAAAACCTTGATTTTAACAGGATTAGTTATTAACTAGAAATGGTCGCGGCGTTACCGCGCATGGCAGTGTGTGGTCTGCTTATGTGCAGATGGCCCCCATTTTCTTTCTTATCTGGTCTGGTGAAGCGAGGTAGTTATAGGTTGGAATGTGGGTGCTTTAGCTTCGTATCCGCGGGTTTTGAGATCTCGTGCATGTGGACTGTTTTTTTTTCTAGTAAATCATCATAAATGGTGTGAGTTATAAAAAGAACACTATGAGCATCTAAAGGATTTACCAACTATCTTTAACATACCAGCTATCTGTCCTCCAGTGGTGGCTAGTTCGTCAGCATATACAACATCACAGAGAAACTACATTTATGCTACTAGCATGCAAGCAGCATCAACCAGCTGGAAGCTTGCAAGCAAATGGGGGTGGGGGGGGGGGGGGGGGGGGGGGGACAGTATTTAGCCCCTTCATAGAGATATTCTGGGAATGATACTCTCTTACAAGCTCCAAACGTACTCGTATGGCGGCTTTGATCTTCAATTAGGTGGTTGATCAGCAAAACAAAAGCAATCAGTAGGTGCTTAAATGCCACATACAAACATTAATCTTTCTTCATAAAAGATAGGTATCTTATAAGCTGTCATTTCAATATGTATACTGTTGTATGGTTTCTACATATGTTCAGGGCTGTTGAAAACTTTGTTGGAATAAGTACTAAAATTGAAGCCATGGAAATTGCATAGCACCACATATAGGAATCTGACTCATTAGTAATCATAGTTTTGGGACCAAATACAAGGCCGGTAAATTAACCCATGTTTTTGTCTCTGTTTTTCTGATCAGTCTGTCAGAACATTGAGCAAACTACATATCTCAGTATTCAGTATTCTTACGCTATAATCGGAGAGAACATTGAGCAAACTCCATATCTAAGAATTTAGTATTCTTAGGCTATAATTGGAGAAATTTTCCTTCGATGTGCAATGGCACACATCAGATTTTTATATGCAAGTAAAGTGAAACTGAAATGAGAATGCAGATAAATGCATCAATGATAAGATATTGTTTGGTCTTCCAATATGATTAATAATTGCGTGCTGCCGAGATTAACGATGCTAGCTAATTGACTCGTCAAGGAGAGGAGAGAGCAGCTGAGGATGAACAATGCGCTGCAGCATCAGAGGCCGCCCGGTGGGAGGATGGAGCACGGCTCCATGTCTGGTGAGCAGCAGGGGATTAGGCAGGGAGCAGACTGCGCGGCGACCCAAGTGGACAGCCTTTTGAGTGGGTTGTGGGTGGTGGCGCGTACCTGATGGAGCTGCCGGGCACGCGCGCAGCGGGACGGAGCTGCTCGGCATACGCGCCTGCCAGGGCACTCAACGGAGGGCTCGTCGTCGTCGGTAGGCAGAGCCATCCCAGACCCCTGTGCCTGCCTGAACTGATTGTTGCGGGCCGAGCAGACATGCCACCGGAGGGAGCTGCCTGGCCGGATTTTGTGAGCGCGATTGCGACGGCGACAGGGACGGGAAGAAGCAACAACTAAGGGAAGAGAGGATCGAAGAGACTTCAGGAAGGCTTTGGAAATGTGCTATATACAAGCCACGTGGAAGTGTTCAATGACGTTAGTTTTTCATCCAACGCTCTAGAGAGAAAAGCAGATGACGTGGCCCTATAAAATGCATTGGTTTGGTGCATAAATCGTATATAGATAAAGATTATTACTTTGTGTACGTGTTGTATTGCCACCATTCATCAGAAATTCATTAGTTGATTTGTATTGAATGAATCCTATATCTTAGCTGCTGCTTACCACGGGAAGGTTAGGCGCGAGCTTCCTGAGCACTGGACGGCGGCGGCGGAGGAGGCGTCCATGATATCGATCACTCGCAGTCTCGCACTGGTTGGTACGTGTGTGTGTATGCTTCTTGGCCCTCCTACTTTTATAGGCCGTCGTCGCACTTAGGGCTGTATCCCGAGACGGCTCAGCTCGGTCTAGCTCGTTAGTCTAGCGAGCCAGCTGGCTCGGCTCGTTAACAAAACGAGCAAAAATAACATTTCGGCTCGGCTCGTTAATAGTCGAGCTAGCTTGCTAGGCTCGTGAGCTAAATGTAAATTACCTTAACAGGTAAAATACAAAATATAAAGTGATTATAAAGTTCCAAACTTTCCAAATTCATCTTGCATGAAGCATGCACAAACCGCAACCGATCAACAATTTTCTAATTATGTTTATTCTAATTATCAGACTTCGATGACCCAATGACACATAAAATAGAAGCCAACAATAAATACATGAGTTGTAGCTTAAAACTTTAGGCTAAAAATATTTTGAAGGTCCAGAGGATTGGGTTGTTTTAGCTTGGCTTTCTTGATCCTTATAACTTAGTTAGCTCGTGAGCAGTTCGCGAGCTGATTCGAGTTAGCTCGCTAACGAAACGAGCAAGCTCGGCTCGTTAAAAAATCATGGTCGAGCCGAACAACAATTGAAACGAGCCAGATCGCGAGTTTTAAGCCCGTAGTCCAGCTCTAGTCGCACTGTATGCTATGCTGTTCTTTTTTACAGAGGTGGGTCTGAACTCTGAAACCGCGCGTCAAAGGGGCAGCATGCATGCTGTTCCACTTGCATACGCGACACAGCACGTGACGCCATTAACCTTTTGTTTTTTTCCAGAAAAAAGAAGGACCGTGTATCTGGCCGACGTCATGTGCGTGTATCAGGCTATCAGCCAGATTGTCTTGACACGAGGCGTCCTCATAAGCTTATCGTACAGTACAGATGATAGCTAATTAATATTTCAAATCCATTGGCTTTGATCAGTTCAGGACTAATCCATATTTAATCCATTATCACGCATCAAACTAATTTTCAGTCCTGTTTTCTTCTGCGTCTTCTTCCAGTTTATTTAGTTTCTTTATTTTGGTGTGAACCCCTTGTATAAAGTGGCAGTGCTGCCCATCTCGGTGAACAATTTGGTGGTTAGTCTGTAATAATCTGGATGGTGGTATCCCCACCGATGTGCTGTAAAACTGATATAGTCTTTTGATGAATAAATGCAGGGGCTTTTGCTCTTAACTCTAAAAAATTTATACTCCCTCCGTTCCAAAATGTAGGTCGTTTTGACATTTCTAGATTGATATATTTTGCTATGTATATAGACATATTATATATCTAGGTGCTTAGCAAATACTATGAATCTAGAAAAACCAAAACAGCCTACATTTTGAAACGAAGGGAATATATTGCAACAGAAAATGTTGTATTGCACGGTTCCATTTCCCTTTTTTTTCTTTGTTGGTGTGCCTCGTTATGTTCCTCTGTTGCAAGTGATGTGATTCTCTCTTTTTAATTTTTTTTGTCAAACTATCATGACAAAAAAAGAAGTTAAAAATCTATGTATTAAAGGGGAAGAGATATAGCAAATATGTCCATGAGTTGCTATACGGGAAACCATTAACATATAAAGATTTATATGCTATACATCATATGTATAGTAGCATAGTAACAGTCGGTCAAGGATTTTTTAGTCTTTTTTATTTTACTTGCCAAGCGTTAATTTTGTTCGGACTCTTAACTCAACATATGGTCATACAGATTTTAAACTTTGATCAGAATCATTGCTTATTTTAGAAATACTATGCGTACATGTGTATATTGAACCGGACCCGCAATAATCCTTGACATTAACGGAATGACGTTCAGGAGCAGCACCCTTGATTAGGTCGTACTCCACCCGTAATTGCACATCAATATCAAAATGGATTCGCATGGTAAACAGTAAAACAAGTGCGAAACAATGTTGTGAAAATACCGTGTCGTCTTTCGAAAAATAAAATACCGTGTCAGCTATAAACACAATAACGAGGGTGAATAGTCTTTGCTACAGTCTGGCTAACGAGGTATGCAGCAACAAAACTAAAACGTGCCGCTAGGTTTTTTATTGTCACAGATCCCCCCCCCCCCCCCCCCCCCCCCACTCTACAGCGAGTGAGTCCTAGAAATATCCATGCTATTCCTCATTTGGTACGGTACTGTGTGGCCTGGCTTTCTGTTCATCGCGGAGAGGTCAGACAGCAGGTGATTTGCTCTTGTAGAGCTCCCCGAGATGGGAAGAATCAAACGTGTAGCATATGATGATGGATCCAAAAAAATCGAATCAGGTCGGCAGGGGACAAGGCGCCAGCAGGCAACTATTACAGTTTTTTTAGGTCAACAGCAAGGGAGAGAATCACCTACGTGAGGCCTTGTTTGATTTTTTCGATTTAAGTTATAAGTCCCGTCCCATCGCATTTTAAAATACCAATTAGAAATATTACACATAGACTTATTATGAAACTAATTTTATAAGTCGTGACTTAATCACAAAATGAATCTATTAAATCTAATCTATTATCTTATTATTTGGTCAACAAACAGAGCTTTCATGTTCGCTCTCAATGCCTAGAAATTCCCACGTTAATCGTAGAAAAATAAAAAAAATAAAAATTACCCACCATTGTCATTACGATAAAAATTACCCTAAAACACCCATGTGCCTAATTAAAAATCACCCACCAATGCCATTATAATAAATTAAATATAAAATATCATTTAGCTATGTATCAGTTACAAATATATACTGTTAATAAAAATTAAAGCTAACAACAATCAATCAAAATAAAATAAAAATAAGAATAATTATCTGCATAATATTATTAAAGCTCAACAAATCAAATTGTTATTATAGGTAGATCATAGTTGAATTGTTTTAATCAACAATAAAACATAATTTACGATAATGAACATGATGATGTATGGTAAAAAAAATAGTATAACCTTTAAGTAAGGATACAACGACAATCAAATTTTTGAATTTTCAATACTAGCCGCGCAAATGCGCGGGCTATACGCCTAGTTAGTCAATAATTTGACTACTACTTGCTACAGTAACCATCTGCTAATCATATATTAATTATATTTAATAGATTTGTCTAAATCCCTAATTGTAACCTATGCAATTAGTTTTATATTAATTAATTAGATGGAAGATGAAACAAGTTCTGAACAAAAACTTTAGGGGAGAACACTATGCCTATTACAGCAGAATAAGCATGTTTTGTCTTGCGCTCTAACTCTCTTCAAGACAGTATTCCTAGTCAGAACCTTGTTCTGGGAGAGAAGCAAGAGGGGGAAAAAGTAAAGTACTCGGGGAAGTACTGATTTATTATTTTATTGTTTGCCACCACACTATGATCGGTGATGTTCCCAATCACTCACTAGCATTAAAATGCTAGTTGAGAGAGAGAACCGGGTCCAAATTTCATTTCAAGTTTGCATCGTACATCTTACAAAGGCACCTTCTTTTGATGAAAGAAAAAACCCACACACGTCCTCTTATACATACAAGTTAAAATGCTAGTCACTCCTCACAAGCACGATGTCGGGTTGTGGGCTCTTTTGGCAGAAGTATAGGCCCACGCATGCTTCCTGATCCGAGTTGCAAACTGATAGCACGGTCCACGCCAGCATTGAGGTGGATCTGAAATCCAGAATCCAGATGAATGGAGTGGCATGGCCAACAGCCCGGAGAAGACCAGCCAATTCGCTGGCGCTGCAGACATCACTGGCTGCAGAGCAAGCAACTGAGGTGCGCTGCCACAGAGCCAAGATCAAGAAGAACCCACCTGCTGTGATGATGGCTGAAAGAGTAGGACTCCACTAGAGGTCGTTCTTTCTTTTTGTTGTCTTCTTCGTGTATTGGCTTGCCTGTACGAAGTACCTGTACTAAGCACAGATACACGATGATGATACGCATTGGACACCTGGTGCGGTGGCGCTGGCACATCATACTAGGTGAGCAGGAATGGGAAATGGTTTTTTTATTACACAGTACAATTTAAACACTCCCAACCCATATGCACATTTATCTCTATAAAATTACGCACGCAAACTCTATTTTTATGAGCATCTTAAAAAACTGAGTCGGCAAATACTTATAATTGATGAAGTCACTATAGACATTCCGTGCTAGATGGAAATATCACCTACAATTGAAAGTACAACGACATCCCTTGCAAAAAAAATAACCTTTTTTTAGATTATACAACACACGCATATTTACATCCTTATTAACATATGTACGCGGATTTTATTTTTAAAAAACATCTTCAAAGACTGAGTTGATAAATTTTCGATATAAATAACAGGCAGGCTACGTGACGGGGAAACCACGGAACGAAGGAGGAGGTCCGGATGATGGGGCCGTGGCCTGCCAGATCGCCCCACAAGATCAGCCTGTTTACCAGTGCTGTGCCTGGCATTGGCAGAGGCACAGAAGGCAGCAGAGCCCAGTCGCCCAGAGCTTGGCACTGGCAGAGGCCCAGAAGGCGTTCAGAGACAGACGCAGACGCTGACACCATCAATCCATCATCCAAGCAAGCTCCTCGCCGATGCCCCGGACGGGCCAAAAGTCCCGGCAGCGGCAGTGGGCCGGTTCCGTTTCAAACAAGCGCTGCCGCGTGTGGGCCCGGAACCCAGACAAGACACAGAGCGGCCCCACAACACAGAGCCGCCATGCAGTGCAGGGACCGCCGCTACGATTGGCGAGCAGCGGTTATGGCTTACGCGTGCTCTGCTTTCAAACGGCGTCGCGTGCTCTGCTTTCAAACGGAGCGCCCGCCCACGACGCACACCTCCCTCCTTTATTCCGCGTTGCGCGTTTCACACACCGGATTTGTACCCTCTGTCTCCCATTCTGTTCGTGCTGCATGTTACTCCACCCGGCGTTCCCTCCCAAAAGCATTCACAAAGCTCAAAATCACCGGATATATTTTGCTCGTTCCTTTCTTTTATGTAGCATGAGCAACAAAAGGCTCCATGCAAAATTACTTTGGGGGAGAGCTTGTTCTACGTGCCCCTCGGCCAATTCAAACTATGCCTATGCCATCTTGACGAGCAAACCTTTTTGTTTTTTTTAAATGAGAAATGATAAAAGTGCAGTAACTAGTCCTAGTAGTTGAAACAAGGTTTTCTGAAATTCATGGCGGTCAAGGAGGTCAAATCCAAAAGAATGCGTGCGCAACTTCTCGCTCCTTTTTTTTTTCAACAAGCCTCGCCTTTCTTCCGTTCCGTTTGCCTGCGGGTCCTTCACTCCCTCCAGCTTTCCGTCCGTTCCCAGTTCAAACCCACCACCAGCGGCAGTAGGGCTGGAAAAAAAAAAAGCTCGTTAAGCTGGCTCGGTGGCTCGTTTCAAAATTGCTCCGATTACGTTCGTTCTTTTTTTTAAAATAAAGATTAGTTGATTTGGAACAAAAGTCAATTTTGCCCGGCTCGGCTCGACTCGTTATGCTCGATTTGAAATTGCATATCAAACAACGCGGGAGACTATAATAAATACAAATATATTGATTTTGAAGAAAGCTCGAAAAAACTCGAGGCTCGGCTCGATTCCACGCGGCAGCGACCACGTTCCCCGTTCCTCCCACCCCACCCACGGCCCCGTGCTCGCCGGCATCCACCACGCGCCCAATTCTAGGCGGCGCTCGCATGGCGTCGTCCTCCGGCCTCGCGCTCGACTTCCTGCGCCGACTCCTCTGCGCGCGCGGCGCCGGCGCCGCCCCGTGCCACCTGCCCACGCCGGAAACGGAGCCGAGGAGCCCCTGCATTGTGGCCAGGCTCATGGGCCTGGACGCGATGCCGGCCGAGGCGCCGCCGCTCCCGCTGCGCCGGAGCCGCTCCGCCAGCTCCGCGGAGGGGTCCCCGAGGCCGAGCCCCTGGGACGCGCCGCAGGAGCAGCAGCAGCCGCGGGTGGTCCGGGCGTCCGCGTCGCTGAGGGAGAAGCCGGCGTACCTCAGGCAGGAGAGCGACGAGTTCCTTCTCCTAAGCTTCAGCCCGGAGGGCCACCGCGGGCGCGACGTCAGGGAGGAGCTCGAGTTCCTGCTCGCCGCCGCGGAGCCGACGGGCTGCGGCGAGAGGGGACCGGACAGGGCCCCGAAACATAGGAGGAATGGGTACTGCCGCAAGCTGCTGTTCGGCGACGACGAGGCGGAGTCCTCGTCGGGCCGCCGCAGGAGGATGCCGGCGGCGGAGTGCGACGCGCAGAACTCGAGCCCGGTGTCGGTGCTCGAGGTGAGGGATGCGCAGGAGGAGTCCACCACCACCACCACCTCGTCGTCCTTGGAAGAGGTGGATCACGCAGAGCCCTGCTCGGCTACCTCAGGTCCGCCCACCTCGCTTCCTCGATTGCATTGCTTGTTTCGTTGCTGCACTCTGCGTGATAATCTTAGGTCCCATAATCTTGCCATCTTGGCGACCTCCCATCTCCCAATTCAGGAGCGCAGCAACCTTCACCTCATATACGTTCCGCATCAGAATTTGTCAAAGAGAGAAAAAACAACATATCAGAATTGCTGTTCATTTTCAACAATCTGTCAACAAAAATGTTTTTTAGATTCATGGGTTGATATGCCATAAGCATTTTTTTTGTGGTCCATGTTTTAGGCTTAACCGCTTAACTATGCAGCATCTTCTTTCTAGTTATTGACCGAATGAGTCCAAGGCAGTGTATTCCAAAATTCTGGAACCTCATTTTCATGTGGCCTAATTATTTCGTCATGCTTTCTCTGAATACTGTGAAAGCTGTGGAAAAAGATACTCATGATAGTAACCCTTCGCTTAATCCAGTACTAGCAGATACTGTAGCTAATAGACACTTGACATGGTCCAAAAATTCATAAAACGCGGAAGGAAAAAGAGACTACAAACCCAGTACTGATAATCATCATCCCTTATGAACCGCAAACTGCGAGAACTGCAGTGTTTTGCCAATTGTTTCAGTCAGATATCACTATGCTGCGTATGAGTTTCTTCCTGGTACTGACAGCGTGGTTATTGTATCCATGGACTGCAGATGAAGTTCAGACAACATTGGAACAGCAGAAATCGAGGAAGCTGCATGCTGATTTCGACCAGTTCGATAATCTGTCTCCCCCGAGAAGCTCTTGCCATGCCTCCTCAAGAAGTTCAGACAGGGAGAGGAGGAATAGGAGAGTCGTGAACAAGGCTGAGGTGATCGCACCAGATGTCACTGGCATCTGGCAACGCATCTGCAGAGTGGTCGAGGAAGATCTGAAGAACATGAAATGGTCGGTACATGATGGCGCAGATGTCGTCGCCGAGATGGAGTCAGGCATCCTTGATCACCTAGTACGTGAGATGGTGGATGAATTCGTGCAGGGAAGGTCTGGAACTGTACACGTTTTCCCACTCCGATCCAAGGAACAGTTGGGTGGGAAAACTTTTCAGACAAGACGAGCAATCGGATGCTACTGAACAAGGATGGACTGATTAGTCTTCAGTCGCTCTCCGGTTGTAACTTATGCTCTGAAATGTGATATCAAGATCACTGAAACAACTGAATATGCAAACATAGCAGCAGGCATAGCTTCAGAGATTGCTGAACCTGAAGATGAAGATATCAGGAACCCTGGAGTCTCTCTGTACTGCCAAGCTCGAAAACTGTACATGATTTTACTCTCTAATTTAACTCCATGTACTAGCACCTGAATAAACGAATTACATGCGAGTTGGTTTAAAATAAATTACATGCTTGTAGGCCATGTGCATACCGGTAGAAAATGAAAATTTGGAATTGTGGTCAAATTAGCTCTCTGTATTTTTTTTCCAACGGAATTCGATTTGCGGCTTCACAAAAACTCCAGTGAATTAATACTTCATCTTTCACTAAAAAAAATCCCTCAAAAAATTGATACTTCATCAAGAAAATAAAACAATGTGTTTGCTGATACTGCGTGATTTGAAAATCACCTCCGATTTGGACAGCAGGTCAGATTCAACGATTTAGATGCACCAAGTTTTTGAAATACAATCTTTGCACATTTGAAGTATTAAATATAGATTAATTATAAAACTAATTACAAAACTCGTATGTAAACTACGAGACGAATTTATTATGACTAATTAGTTTGTCATTAGGCCAGTCTCAGTGAGGATTTCATAGAGAGTTTCATGACATTAAATATCATCAATTTTGCTGACGTGGCAAGGAGAGATAAGGATGGAATTTTATGGGATGAAGAGAGTTTCATCATCATGAAACTCATCTGACACGGTTACCTAGTTCCCAGTTTAGATATCTGTGTCCATAAAACTCCCACTGAGACTGATCTTAGTATCATTGTAGCTTTACTGTAGCAATTTATTGTCTAATTAGAGCATAATTAGACTCATTAGATTCGTCTCGTAATTTACAAGCAGCAATTAGTTTTTTTATTTTATCTAAATTAAATACTCCATGTATGTGCCGTAAGATAGTTTTGGAATTTTAAATTTTGCACCTAAACATGACCTTAACAAGATATTAGGGACAAAAAAAACTTCCAGGGTTTCGGCGAGGTGTGCGCAGATCTTACAGATACATAAGCCCGCACCGCCGGAGCCTCCATCAATTTCGTACTGCACACCACCATCGACCAAAGGGACGCAGCAGATCGGCGACGCCGCACGCATCGGTTGGAACCGGCGAATCGCGTGCGACTATTCCATGCCGCGAGAACGGTGACTCTCCCTTTGATCGGAACTCGGAAGTGCCAAAAGATGGAGCGCTAGGGTCCTTTTTGCAAAATATAGGATCGATATTAATAATCTCGATCCAAACAAGGTGGTATTTGTAAAATACCGGATCTATGCTAACCATCATAGCTCAAACAGAGTAATTGGGCGCTGGATCGATGAACCCTCCGTTGCTACCGGTGTTCTGAAATGCATAAAGGGAGGGCTTAGGATGATACCACAATCACCGAAGCAAGTATGCAATCATAGGCTCATAGCACATAGTTCAGAGGTTACTGAATCTGAACACATCTGGAATCTGCATTCTCCCTGTGCTCCCTAGCTTTGCAACTGCACATACTTTTCCTCTCCACTTCAACTCCATGTACTGACACCTGAATAACTGAATGAGATATTAGTTCCTGATAAAATACGTCAGTTTGCTGCTGAATATTGGCACTCCTCTTCCTCACATTGATAACTATCTGTATCTGTCAAAGTTTGTCAAAAGAATTCAGAACTTCACATGAGATGTTTGGTTCTCTTATAGCTACGTATCTGTCAAAGTTTGTCAGAAAGCAAAAAGAAGAAGAAGAAGAAGAAGAAGAAGAAGAAGAAGAAGAAGAAGAAGAAGAAGAAGAAGAAGAAGAAGAAGAAGAAGTTCATATGAGAAATGGCTTTCATTCTTTGTCAAGTTCATAGAGTCAAAGAAGTCCATAATTGGTGGTCTGTTGCCTGTTGGCACGTCCAGCTCGTCGCTCGCTAGGCTGTTCCTCTCCCTCCTTTAACTCTGAACCCGATTGCTCACCTACCATGAAAAACAAACGCTCCTACTTACTTCGCAGCCTAAATCATCCCGTGACCAATTGTTCATCGATCATCTTGCAAAACACCAAAACTGCAACATTTCCAGGACGGCGAATGATTGTTCCATGATCGCGAACACTGGTCTTTTTGTTTCTTGAAGAAACCACTGACGAATCTGAACGGGCTGGAGCTGGAGCTCCTCTTCGCGCTGCGCTTCCGCCTCAACGTCACGCCGGACACCTTCGCGCGCTACTGCGCCGCGTTCGAGGGCCAGATGCTCGTGCCGATGCCGGCGGCGGCGGCGGCGGCCACCGACGAGGAGGAGGCCGAGCGCCGGCGCCGCGGCGACCACCAGGCCGCGCTGCTGCTGATTAGGAAGGCCAAGGACGGTGCGGCCACCGCCGTTCGTGAGCGGGCCGGGGTCGGGAGCAGGGCAGCCGCCGCCGCCGGAGTGCCCGTCGTCGTCCCGAGAGTGGCCGTGGAGATGATCGCCCGATGACGACACGATTCTTTCAGTTAATTTGATTTGTTGGTTCCTGTGTCCTAGGAGGCCTTCGTTTCCTGATTGATTCTTGGTGAGCTGCCACGACATGCCTTTGTTGTGTTCGCGGTTGTTGATTGGGTTGAGTACGAGGGCTTGATGAGCTCGGAGTACAGCATTTTTTTATTTTAATTTTGGACTCGGAGTCGAGCGAACAACAATGCATCCTCTGGGCCTGTTTAGTACGAGGCGTTTCACTAATCACATTCTATTCTTAAATAGTACGACAGTTAGAACAAACTAATTACTACTAGTATTTATTTAGAAACAAATGTTAGATTAAAAGATAATGCAAAGGTAACTGACTGAAAATAGCAGGAATTTTTTTTGAAAGGAAGAAATAGCAGGAATTTTAAAACAGAATCAGTTGATGTATGTGAGGCTCGATCACGGTTCCATATATGATGTGTCTGGATCTCACCTTCCAAAGCAAAGTGACTAAATTTTAGTCACCCCTATTTGGATCAAGTGACTAAAAGGGATTAAAGTTTCAAACAATATGACTAAAAGTAACTAAAATGAAGGACAGTCGAGCAGACCCACTCAACTACTCCTTTTAGCTACTCTTTGGGAACTAATGGGACTAAAAACATTTTTAGCCACTTTGTTTCAATCAAGGTCTATGACAAATTTGAGCTCAAGATATAAATTAAACCATAACCGAATGTCAAGAAAGGATCATAAATAGAAAACCTCTGACAGCAATCAAATCTGCACCGCACCACATTCACTGACGACTTGATGTAACAAATGCTTGTACAATACAATTTTTTTTTTGAAGCGAGGCAACTTTGTACAATACAATTTACAAGGGCAAAATGGAAATCTTGGTTAGGTAGTAGCGGCGGGGAGTTTGTCGCCCCCCCACCCCACCCAACCAAAATCCACTCTAGAATTTGCTTCGGGAAGCTGGAGCAGATTTTAGATTATGGATTCAAAAAATCTGCCGCATCCAAACGGGGCTTAATATGTTCAGTAGGTGTTGTACTCTTTGTTCATCAAACTATTATTACCATATTGAACATTGGAGTTTGTATATTAAATATTTGATTATTCCCAAAATAAGGAAACCAGGTGAGGCAACCACCGGTTGACACGTGGCTTCGTCATTACTGCTTATCTTGTCTAGAGGAATTACGGCAGGCTCAATGCCAACCTCAGCGTTGTAACACCTGACTCGCGGACAGTCCGCTCGAGACTGGCGGACAGTCCGCGAGGCATCGCCAGATATTTATCTGGACGGATGTGGGACCCGCTGGTCAGATCTCTCTTCCTCCTCATTTCGTCCAGAACCGAGCGACGCTAGACCGCTCGCCTCGACGTCGCCCTCTCCCCTCGATCTCCCTTCTCCGGCCATCCTAACTTGATTCCTTGCGTGAGTACCTTCCCTAGCCCCTCCTCCACTTTCCCAAACCTCCAGACCGACTCCTCACGGCCGGAATCCTTCCCACCACCGCCGGACGCCATTGGAGGTGTTGAAGCTCAGTTCCACCGCCGATCCGCCTCTCCGGTCGCCCTCCACTCGAACCGACCGCGGGAATGGATTCGTGGTGAGTTTCTTATGCTTCACAGCCTTTTTCCCCTTCCATGGCGTGTCGCCGGCGCCGGAGCACGGCCTCCGCCGTCGTCACCGCCCTTGCTGCCGCCTAGTGCGTAGGTCAGGAATTAGTTATCGCGGACGGTCCGCCTGGGAGGAGCGGACGGTCCGCCGGTCAGGTTAGTTTTTGTCCAGAGGCGATGTTGCCTCTGGTTGTCTTGCAAGGTTGACTGCGGACAGTCCGCTATAGGGGAGCGGACGGTCCGCCGTTGAGGCTTGAAATTGTTCCAGAGACGATGTCGTCTCTGGGGGTTCGCAGGGGTGAACTGCGGACGGTCCGCCACTTGGGCGCGGACAGTCCGCAGTAGAGTCTAGGAAATTGTCCAGAGACGTTTTCGTCTCTGGTGGGTTGAGTACTTGAACTGCGGACGGTCCGCCAGGGGTGGCCGGACAGTCCGCAGGTAAAATGGGAAAAAGTTCCAGAGACGTTGTTGCCTCTGCTGGGTTGGTAGGATAGTGCGGCGAACAGTCCGCCACTCGGGCGCGGACAGTCCGCAGGGTATTTCAGTTAAAGTAAACTAGTTACATTCTTGGGCTGCACTCATTTAATTCATATGCATACGTGTAGCATCCGCATCTGAGGGAGCCGTCTTTGAGGTGATCGCGGCACCACAAGAGCAACCGACGCAAGCCCAAGAGGAGAGGTGTGAGCACCCGGCCCAAGGCCCGTCTGACCCCAGTGTTGAGCAGCAGGCGCAAGGCAAGCCCCGGTGCACATCCTAGTATTTTAAATTAAGACACCTATGTATGTTTCTACTACTTGTGCATTAAGTTCAGGAATTGTTTGGAACCCTAGTTGCATGATTCATAGGATTCCCAGAGTTATACTAGCATGTATAGGACGATAGTTGTGCTAAGCTTAATGTTACCGGTAGAAGACGAGTGGTCTCCTGCACTCGTGAGATGTAGGTTGTTAGGAGTCGAGTAATTTCCGGTTACTCGCGAGATACGTTATTATCTTTATATAATTCAGTATGTGAGATTAGTTTCGAAATGAACATGGAAATGTGAGACCGAGCGGGGATGATGGATAGGTATGGCAGCAGGACAGGGTTCCTGGGTGTCTTAGCCCCGTCTGTGTCGATTAAGGACCGGTGGATGTGGCAGTGCTGATAGGGGATTGAACTGTACTAACCGCATGCCGGGAGTAGGAGGTAGTCGAAACCGGTAAGCCGAGTACTGCCTTGCTTCGAAAGTATAGGAACCCGCACCCAACTCCTGGGGCGAGTCGAGTAGTCGCGGAGAATTGGGATGCATGTGTTTACTTTTGGTGGTCTCACGTTGAGCTCGGCTGACCATATGTCGTTGGGCTGGTTCCTGTAGTTCGAGGCGGGGAGGGGAATGGTTGGTATGTATAGTCCGACGGGGCAAATACGTGCCGTGTTGGTTAGGTCCACCTTGCAAGGTTAAATCGGATCGATTCGCCGTGTCTCGCGGTTATGAGGGCCTTGGTCTCTTTGTCACACCGTAGCAAAAATGTAGAATGTGAGTTAGGTATGTTTATATAAAATATTGAGCTCATCGAATTATTTTGCTTGCATCACCATGATTGCTATAGTAGGTCTTTGCGAATATGAGATGAGAGTTAATTTATATAGAATCTGAAGCTAAAATAATGAAAGTAAGGAATTACTTTAGTTGCTTTTTCTGCAAAATAACCACCAGCCAAAAGCCTTGCATGTCTAGCTATGTGGGCTAAGTTATACCCACTGGTCGGGTAAGCCTTGCTGAGTATTAGAATACTCAGGGTTTGTTGCCAACATTATTTCAGGGCACGCAGACGTAGACTTCTGTCCCTGCTGCGCCAAGTTCATCCGCCGGGATGCAGAGGGATGGGTGGTCGTGGAGCCGGACGTTTAGTTAGGGATCTCTCTAGGGCTCACTTTTGGTAGCTGTAGGCCCCGTTCCTCTAGACGAACCAGGATTTCAGTATTGAAAAGTTTGTGAATTATGTATTTATTCAAACTCGGTTTGTAAAACTTAAGGTCAAATTCTATGTATATTTGTTGTATATTCAAATATGTGTCGTGCTTGTACCATCTGCGCCCACCTTCGCGTGGGACTATCGGTGATGTTTCGATCGGGGCGTGGGTTGAGAAAGGATCGCCAAATTAAGCCATTAAGCTAATGAGCCCGATGTGTTCAAATGACGGCCATTACACTTAATTAGAGTTTTAATTTGGCGGTTCCGTCACAGCTGGTATCAGAGCCGAAACTCACCGAGGGTGGTACAGGCATGACTAAATTTCGAGTTTTTCTAAAAATATAAAAATTGGGTTTTGAGCGTAGGGCGAGCATGCATCTCATTTTGGTAGGGTTTCTGGGGTTTTTCCGTGGGAATTGATGGGGGTGTGAGTCTACGATCCTAAGGACCTTTGTAGATGACGTACGGAACGAGAGGGCTGGTAGGGGGGCGTGAAAGGTTGCGAGAGTGTCGTCGGCCGGACCGGAGGCACTGTCGCGAGGCATGTTCAGCGGACAGTCCGGTTAGGACCCGCGGACGGTCCGCCGGACCTTGAGAAAAATTTACCAGAGCCGGGTGGAACTGAATCTGGTTGACAGTGCGCACGGCGGACGGTCCGCAGACTCTCCGCGGACAGTCCGGTCAACTAGGATTTGGGAAGCGGACGGTCCGCCCATGTACTGCGGACGGTCCGCCGTACTAATTTCGGCTGGACCAGGGCAGCTCGGTCAGACCAATTGGTGCCGCCGATCGATCGCCTGGCCCCGCCTGCTAGTATCCTTCAGAATTGTTTTGAAGCCCTACATTCTGCATTGTGCCATGACTTGCAAGGATTAGTTGCTATCGGTTTTGTCTTGATTTACCATGGATGATGGAACTAACCTCGTCATGGTTGAATGCAGAATGGGAGAACCACCGAACCCTCCTGAGTTGGCCCAGGCCATTGCGGCCATGCTCACTGGGCGCGATGAGCAGACGGCACTCCTCCGTGAGCTCGTGGCGCAGGGCAGAGCGCCGCAGCCTGGACATCACCACCAGCCGCCTGCTCCTGGATATCCAGAGTTTCTGGCTACTCAACCACCGCTCTTCCATAAAGCGGATGAACCGCTGGAGGCAGACAGCTGGCTTCGGACTATCGAGTCCAAATTCACCCTGCACCAGTACAATGATGGGGACAAGGCAGGATTTGCCGCTCAGCAGCTTAGGGGCCCAGCACGCACATGGTGGGATAATCATGTGACAATGTTCCCCGCGGACACTCGTTTCACTTGGGAACAGTTCAAGGAAGCCTTCAGAGCGCATCATATTCCTGCAGGGGTTATTCGCAGGAAGCTCACCGAGTTCTTGGCCCTGAAGCAGGGCAATAACAGTGTACTATAGTACTCCCAAGCATTCAACACTCTCTCACAGTATGCTGGGTACCATGTGGACACTGACGAGAAGAAGCAGGCCTGTTTCAGGCAGGGGCTCAGTACCAAGCTCCAGGATCGCTTGGCGATGGTCAGGTTCGACAGTTTCAGTGAGCTAGTCAACGGGGCTATCATACAGGAGGACGCCCACCTAGCTCACAAGGCAGAAAAGAAGAGAAAGGCGCCGGCAGCGGGATCCTCAAGCAGTGCCCCTCAGAGGTTTCGCTTGGTGCAGTCGGGCCCACAGCGAGCCCCCTTTCAGCACCAGCCACAGCAGCAGTGGGGATACAGGCCCCCTCAGTACACTCAGCCACAGGGGATGGTCAGGCCTCCTGCTCCTCAGCAGAATGAGCAGAAGGTCTGGGTGCAGCAGCCGGGGGTGCGCCCCAATCTCTTTCCGTGCTACAACTGCGGGCAGCTGGGTCACTTTGCACGGAATTGCCCAATGCCACCCAAGCAAGGCCAGCAGTCGAGCCAGCAGGGTCAGAAGCAGCAAGTGGCCCACTTCAAACCGGGGCAAGTGCACTACACCACCCTCGAGGGTATTCCTGAGGGAGCTCCAGTGATGGCGGGTACGTTCTCAGTAAATGAACAACCCGTTACAGAATTATTTGATTCAGGGGCGTCTCATACCTTTATTAGCAAGGGGTGTATTGTTAGACTGGGATTAAAAATTGAAAGCATGCCCAAGCCATACCACATTCATTCGCCTGGGGGAAAGTTAATCACCAATCAGTTTGTTAAGCAAGTACCCCTACAGTTGCAAGGAAAAAATTTCCCTATGGCCCTGATAATGTTACCAACCCAAAGAATAGATATTATATTGGGTATGAACTGGATGGAGGGTCAGGGAGTTACTCTGGACACGACCTCACAATCCGTGCACATCAACTCCTCTATTCATGGTAGTATGACTTTGAATTTGAGGGATCCAGCGTCTTTGACTCATGCGGTGCACCACGCTGAGGGCAAGAAGCTAGAGGACATACCAGTGGTGTGTGAATATCCGGACGTCTTTCCGGATGATTTGCCTGGAATGCCACCGGACCGTGATGTGGAATTTGCCATTGAATTGCAACCGGGTACGGCACCGATATCTAGGAGACCTTACCGGATGCCACCCAATGAGCTAGCAGAGCTAAAGAAGCAATTGCAGGAATTGCTTGATAAGGGCTACATCCGTCCTAGCAAGTCACCCTGGGGCTGTCCTGCACTCTTTGTGAAAAAGAAGGATGAAAGCCTCAGGTTGTGTGTGGACTACAGACTTCTAAATGCTGTCACAATCAAGAATAAATATCCCCTTCCCCGGATTGATATTCTGTTTGATCAGCTATTCGGGGCCAAAGTATTTTCCAAGATTGATCTCCGCTCTGGCTATTATCAGATAAAGATTAGAGCTGAGGATATTCCCAAGACAGCTTTTTCCACCAGATACGGACTTTTTGAATATCTGGTCATGTCTTTCGGGCTAACCAATGCCCCTGCTCATTTCATGTACCTCATGAACTCGGTATTCATGCCCGAGCTAGATAAGTTTGTCGTTGTTTTCATCGACGACATTCTTATATTTTCCAAGGATGAAGAAGAGCATGCAGAGCATCTCCGCATTGTGCTTCAGCGCCTGCGGGAGCACAAGCTGTATGCCAAATTTAGCAAATGCGATTTTTGGCTCAAGGAAGTCCAGTTCTTGGGCCACATCATCTCGGACAAAGGGATTTCTGTTGATCCTAGCAAGATTCAGGATGTCCTGGATTGGCAGGCTCCTACCTCTGTTCCTGAGATTCGAAGTTTTCTTGGGCTAGCAGGATATTATCGCCGGTTTGTACCGGAGTTCTCAAAAATTGCTAGGCCCATGACCGAATTACTCAAGAAAGGAGTGAGATTTAGTTGGGGCAACAATTGTGAGCAGGCTTTCCAGACCTTGAGAAGACTTCTGACGTCTGCTCCTGTCCTGGCTCAGCCAGATATCACTCGACCATTTGATGTTTATTGTGATGCATCAGGTATGAGTTTTGGCCGCATTCTCATTTCCGCCTTTGACTTAGCCAGGTATGATTCTGGCCTTGATGTTTGTATGTGATGCATTAGGTACGGGCCTTGGCTGCGTCCTTATGCAAGATTAGCGGGTGATAGCTTATGCTTCCAGAGCACTTAGGCGACACGAAGAGAATTATGCCACTCATGATTTGGAATTGGCAGCAGTGGTGCATGCGCTGAAGATTTGGCGTCATTATCTTCTGGGTAATCCTGTGCATATATACTCCGACCACAAGAGTCTAAAGTATATTTTTACTCAGAATGAGCTAAACTTGCGCCAGAGACGGTGGTTGGAATTGATTAAGGATTATGATCTGGAAATCCACTATCACCCGGGCAAAGCTAATGTGGTAGCAGATGCATTGAGCAGAAAGGCAAGTTGCAACTGTATCTCAGTAACCCCTATGCATGCAACTCTATGCCAAGAGATGGAGAAGTTGAATTTGGCTATAGTAGCTGAGGGTACACTTACTCATATTACCCTCACTCCAACACTGCGGGATCAAATTATTGCCGCTCAAAGAGATAATATTGGCATGGAAAGGATTAGGCAGAGGCTCATGGAAGGTGACCCTCGTGTGGCATGTTTTCAGTTAGATGGCGAGGGTGTGTTATGGTTTAAGAACCGGCTGGTGGTACCTAAGGATTTAGAACTCCGGAAACAAATTCTTGATGAGGCTCACCTCTCTAGGTATTCTATCCATCCTGGCAGCAACAAGATGTATCAGGATCTGAAACAGCGGTTTTGGTGGACAAGGATGAAGCGGGAAATCGCAAGTTATGTGTCAGAATGTGACACCTGTCGGAGGGTTAAGGCTAGCCACTTGAGATCAGCCGGCCCCTTGCAGCCATTGAGTATTCCATCCTGGAAGTGGGAAGACATTAGTATGGATTTCATCGTCGGTCTACCCAAAACTTCCAAGGGGTATGACTCGATATGGGTTATTGTAGATCGTCTCACCAAGTCGGCCCATTTTCTACCGGTAAAGACCACACATGCGGCGAAGCAATACGCTCAGCTATATATAGATCGCATTGTGAGTCTTCATGGAATTCCAAAAACAATCATTTCAGACCGGGGTGCTCAGTTCATTGCCCGGTTTTGGGAGCACTTTCATGCCGCCCTCGGCACTCGGCTCCTCCGCAGCTCGGCTTATCATCCCCAGACTGACGGTCAGACAGAGAGAATAAACCAAATATTAGAGGACATGCTTAGAGCTTGCGTGCTCACCTACAGTCAGAAATGGGATGAGTGCTTGCCATTGGCCGAGTTTGCTTATAACAACAGTTATCAAGAAAGCATCAAGATGGCTCCATTTGCGGCCTTATATGGACGGAAATGCAGAACACCTTTGAATTGGTCAGAAGCGGGGGAGAGAACTTTCTTTGGGCCCGATATAGTGAATGAAGCAGAAGAGCAGGTTCGGGTCATTCAGGAAAATTTGAAGATTGCCCAATCCCGACAAAAGAGTTATGTGGACAAGAAGCGTCAATCCACCCTGTTTCTAGTGGGGGATCATGTCTATCTGCGGGTATCTCCAATGAAAGGGGTTCAACGGTTCGGGGTGAAAGGAAAGCTCGCACCTCGTTATGTTGGGCCTTTTCTTATTGTTGAGCAATGTGGGCCAGTGGCATACCGTTTGGAGCTTCCTGCCCACTTATCCGCGGTTCATAATATATTCCACGTATCTCAGCTCAGGAAATGCCTTCGTGTTCCAGAGAAGGTGCTTGACATTGAGAAACTACAAGTGGAACCCGATCTTGTCTATCCCGAATACCCAATCAAAATCGTTGATCACAAAACCAGGGTCACTCGGAATCAAACCAGTGTTTTCTATAAAGTGCAATGGAGCAACCACTCCGAGCGGGAAGCTACTTGGGAGACGGAGGAATTTGTTCGGACTAAATGTCCGGAATTGCTACAAGTCTACCAAGGTACACCCCAATTTATAACTCTCGCTTTAGCTATTCCTTAAATCTCGGGGCGAGATTTCTTTTAGGGGGTAGGATTGTAACACCTGACTCGCGGACAGTCCGCTCGAGACTGGCGGACAGTCCGCGAGGCATCGCCAGATATTTATCTGGACGGATGTGGGACCCGCTGGTCAGATCTTTCTTCCTCCTCATTTCGTCCAGAACCGAGCGACGCTAGACCGCTCGCCTCGACGTCGCCCTCTCCCCTCGATCTCCCATCTCCGGCCATCCTAACTCGATTCCTTGCGTGAGTACCTTCCCTAGCCCCTCCTCCACTTTCCCAAACCTCCAGACCGGCTCCTCACGGCCGGAATCCTTCCCACCACCGCCGGACGCCATTGGAGGTGTTGAAGCTCAGTTCCACCGCCGATCCGCCTCTCCGGTCGCCCTCCACTCGAACCGACCGCGGGAATGGATTCGTGGTGAGTTTCTTATGCTTCACAGCCTTTTTCCCCTTCCATGGCGTGTCGCCGGCGCCGGAGCACGGCCTCCGCCGTCGTCACCGCCCTTGCTGCCGCCTAGTGCGTAGGTCAGGAATTAGTTATCGCGGACGGTCCGCCTGGGAGGAGCGGACGGTCCGCCGGTCAGGTTAGTTTTTGTCCAGAGGCGATGTTGCCTCTGGTTGTCTTGCAAGGTTGACTGCGGACAGTCCGCTATAGGGGAGCGGACGGTCCGCCGTTGAGGCTTGAAATTGTTCCAGAGACGATGTCGTCTCTGGGGGTTCGCAGGGGTGAACTGCGGACGGTCCGCCACTTGGGCGCGGACAGTCCGCAGTAGAGTCTAGGAAATTGTCCAGAGACGTTTTCGTCTCTGGTGGGTTGAGTACTTGAACTGCGGACGGTCCGCCAGGGGTGGCCGGACAGTCCGCAGGTAAAATGGGAAAAAGTTCCAGAGACGTTGTTGCCTCTGCTGGGTTGGTAGGATAGTGCGGCGAACAGTCCGCCACTCGGGCGCGGACAGTCCGCAGGGTATTTCAGTTAAAGTAAACTAGTTACATTCTTGGGCTGCACTCATTTAATTCATATGCATACGTGTAGCATCCGCATCTGAGGGAGCCGTCTTTGAGGTGATCGCGGCACCACAAGAGCAACCGACGCAAGCCCAAGAGGAGAGGTGTGAGCACCCGGCCCAAGGCCCGTCTGACCCCAGTGTTGAGCAGCAGGCGCAAGGCAAGCCCCGGTGCACATCCTAGTATTTTAAATTAAGACACCTATGTATGTTTCTACTACTTGTGCATTAAGTTCAGGAATTGTTTGGAACCCTAGTTGCATGATTCATAGGATTCCCAGAGTTATACTAGCATGTCTAGGACGATAGTTGTGCTAAGCTTAATGTTACCGGTAGAAGACGAGTGGTCTCCTGCACTCGCGAGATGTAGGATGTTAGGAGTCGAGTAATTTCCGGTTACTCGCGAGATACGTTATTATCTTTATATAATTCAGTATGTGAGATTGGTTTCGAAATGAACATGGAAATGTGAGACCGGGCGGGGATGATGGATAGGTATGGCAGCAGGACAGGGTTCCTGGGTGTCTTAGCCCCGTCTGTGTCGATTAAGGACCGGTGGATGTGGCAGTGCTGATCGGGGATTGAACTGTACTAACCGCATGCCGGGAGTAGGAGGTAGTCGAAACCGGTAAGCCGAGTACTGCCTTGCTTCGAAAGTACAGGAACCCGCACCCAACTCCTGGGGCGAGTCGAGTAGTCGCGGAGAATTGGGATGCATGTGTTTACTTTTGGTGGTCTCACGTTGAGCTCGGCTGACCATATGTCGTTGGGCTGGTTCCTGTAGTTCGAGGTGGGGAGGGGAATGGCTGGTATGTATAGTCCGACGGGGCAAATACGTGCCGTGTTGGTTAGGTCCACCTTGCAAGGTTAAATCGGATCGATTCGCCGTGTCTCGCGGTTATGAGGGCCTTGGTCTCTTTGTCACACCGTAGCAAAAATGTAGAATGTGAGTTAGGTATGTTTATATAAAATATTGAGCTCATCGAATTATTTTGCTTGCATCACCATGATTGCTATAGTAGGTCTTTGCGAATATGAGATGAGAGTTAATTTATATAGAATCTGAAGCTAAAATAATGAAAGTAAGGAATTACTTTAGTTGCTTTTTCTGCAAAATAACCACCAGCCAAAAGCCTTGTATGTCTAGCTATGTGGGCTAAGTTATACCCACTGGTCGGGTAAGCCTTGCTGAGTATTAGAATACTCAGGGTTTGTTGCCAACATTATTTCAGGGCACGCAGACGTAGACTTCTGTCCCTGCTGCGCCAAGTTCATCCGCCGGGATGCAGAGGGATGGGTGGTCGTGGAGCCGGACGTTTAGTTAGGGATCTCTCTAGGGCTCACTTTTGGTAGCTGTAGGCCCCGTTCCTCTAGACGAACCAGGATTTCAGTATTGAAAAGTTTGTGAATTATGTATTTATTCAAACTCGGTTTGTAAAACTTAAGGTCAAGTTCTATGTATATTTGTTGTATATTCAAATATGTGTCGTGCTTGTACCATCTGCGCCCACCTTCGCGTGGGACTATCGGTGATGTTTCGATCGGGGCGTGGGTTGAGAAAGGATCGCCAAATTAAGCCATTAAGCTAATGAGCCCGATGTGTTCAAATGACGGCCATTACGCTTAATTAGAGTTTTAATTTGGCGGTTCCGTCACAAGCGTTATATTGATCACATGCAAGGGTCAGGCATACAGCCATACAGGATTCATCACATTAATGCTGCTGCTTGTGTGTATCTTCTTTCTACTGAAGCGTTGTTTCAGCGATAAGAAACTAACACTAGCCGATAGGAACATAGGTGGCCACCTCTAGATGGCGCAGACATCGTGCCTGAGATGGGGTCAGACATCCTGATCAGCTCATAGTCAGGAAAGGTCTGAAACTAGACACCCTTTTCTCTCCTCCGATCCATCTCAGAGAGACACATTGATGGCAAAATTGTTCACGCAAGACGAGCAATTAGATGTACTAAACGAGGATGGATCGATGAAGTAGTTAATCACTCTCGGGTCACAACTTTTGCTATCAAATGTGATGAATGGCTGGTTTAGGATGACATCATGATCACTGAAACAAGGAATATGTAAACATACTAGCAGAGATAGCTTCAGCGATTGCTGAACCTGAAGAAATCAGGAACCCTGCGCTGTCTCTGTACTGCCAAGCTCTATACTGTACATGCTTTTCCTCTCAATTTCAGCTCGATGCACTAGCAGCTGAAAAACTGATTGATACCAGACTCAGTTTTATATAAATTACTGCAGACAATCGCTCTTAGATTAGGTATGTACGTATTAGCTGTCAAATTCGTATCTCGGCTGACCGACTCAAGCCCCCGCCTGACGCCACCAACCATCGAAGAGGATGCGAAGAAGGAAGAGCATGAACACCACCATGGCTACCGTCCACTCTGCGCCAGCTCCATCGTGGATGTGCTTCTTGCAAGTGTTTTGGCCATCTCCTGATGCTGCAAGTGCAGGGCCAGTCTGGAACATCTCCTAATGCCCTGTTTAGTTTCCAAAAAATTTCCTACAATATCCGTTACATTAAATCTACAATATCCGTTATATTAAATCTTCGAAACATGTATGAAGCATTAAATGCAGATGAAAAAATAATTAATTATACAATATAAATGTTTTATACGAGATGAATATTTTAAGTCTAATTAGACTTTGATTAAATATTAATTATCAAATAACAACGAAATGCGCTACAGCACCAAAATCCAAACTTTTTCGCGAACTAAACACAGCTACAGTGTTCAGGCTTCGTTGTGCAGTACGGAACATCTCCTTCTCATAAGTGTTTTGGCCAGTCCAAGACGGCGTAATCCAAGTTTCTGAAACCCTGTTCTCACGTGGCCTAACCATTTCCTTACGCTTGCCCTGAAGCCTGAACACGGCAAAAGGTATGGAGCCAGCTATTATTATGACAGTAACCCTTCGTTCAAGGGATCTAGTGTAATCAGACTGTAGATAACAGTCACTTGACATGGTCCAACGATTCAGACAGTGCATAAACGGAAAATTGCAGTGTTTTGTCAATTGTTAGTTAGACATCAATTCTGCCGCGTATCAGTTTCTTCTTGATACTGACAGCTCTTTCATTGTTCCCGCTCACAGTAGAATGAGATCAGTTTACATTGATGTGATAAAGCTCCTGGAGGAAGGTGCAGGGCTGCATGTGGGGTGGTAATGGGCCATGGCCCTAGTGACTTCTTCACAGTCTAACATGACTTTTAAATTTTTTAACTCAAAATTGTATATGATTAAAGCCCAGCCCTTAGATTCTGTAGGCTAAATTTGAAGACCCCTTTTACCATCCTGCAGGCCGACCAACGCAGGAAAGTTCACAAATGGATGCACTGATGAACTGGCCTGTCGATCTGCGTAGTGAAATGTGATGGCAAGCTGGTTTAGGATGATACGTGATATCCACTTCTCAAAAACATGATGGGAATATTCATCGGTTCAGAGATCGATGAACCTGAAGACCTCAGGAACTACACAGGAACAACGGAACTGAATGGCGTATACTCTTTTTCTAGTACCAAGCTATAAAACTGCAGAAGCATTTTGTCTCTGTAAAACTCCATGTATATGATATAAGAGTTAGTTCCTTATATGTATTACGACAGAGTATTGCTCTTAGGTGCATTTTGGTTGGTAGTAATTTTAATTATTTGTTCATATTTGCACCAATTACTGCAAAAGCCGTTGAGTCAGCCCTGTCACGATAGTCAGGGGTTCAAAGAGGTGACCCTTAGGTGCACCTCCAACTCTCTTCAGTTCAAAATTTTGTACTACTTTTCCAAAATTGAATATCACTTTGGAGAAGTAGTACAAAATTTCGAACTAAAGAGGGTTGGAGGTGCACCTAAAGAATATTAATTTGCACCTCTAATGATAGTAAGACATCACTGCAACTTAGTCCTATCAGATACTGTAGGTAATAGTCACTTGACATGCTCTGAAAATTCAGAAAGCATATTTGAACGAAAACTGATGTGTTTTGTCAGTTGTTCTAGTTAGACAATCAATTCTGCAGCGTTTATGTTTTCTTCTTAACTGACAACTGCCTTGCTGATTCTAGTATAAGATAACTACGCGTCATTGCAGTAATATAGAAAAAGCAGTTTGATTACAACCCGTCCACCCACCCCTCTTTTTCATTAGACTACATTCGCGCCACACAAAGATAACAGAAAACGACCAACAACCAACCCAAGATCGCTGGGAAAGATCGCGAATTCCTGTTTCCACTCCAAGCTTAGCAGTTCGCACAAGTATCTCTTCCCCGTCCTCGAGAGCGACCAGTGCCACAACTGTAGAAGTTCAGTTTGCTAGAGCAGCACAGGTCAAGGGCGACGCTGCAACCCGATTTCAACAGATTGTTCCCTGCAAGAAGCAACTGTCAATTGTTTTTTTTTTGAAAGCAGCAACTGTCAATTGTCATCCTTCAAGATGTTCAGACAGTGAGAAGAACAGAAGAATGATGATCATCCCAGACGTCACTGGCATCTGGCTACTCATCTTCATCTTTTTTTTATTTTGGACCCATTTGTATCCTTGATGAGCTCATAGTCGAGGAAACGGCTGAACTGTGCACGAAAGTTCAGAGACTGTAGGTCTTTTCCAGATCGGAGGAAAAGGTTCAGGCAAAGATAATTGGACGCTACTGAATAAAGACGGGCTGGCGCAGTCGCTTTGCCCTCCTGTAGCCATATGCGTCCTGAAATGTGATCGCAAGCTGGGTTAGTATGATAGTGTCAAGTTCTCAAAAATATGATGAGAAGATGCAAATTTGGAGGCAGACATAGGTTCAGAGATTACTAAACCTGAACATCTCAGGAAGGCAGGAACTGTACATGGATAACTGAACTGAATAGCAGATACCCTCTCTGTACTGCCAAGCATTAAAACTGTTGATATTTTTTTCTCCTTATGCATTGAGTCATCGACTCCGTCTACAGGTACCTGAAATGTGGCTGTTTAGGTTAGCCTCAAAAACATGATGAGAATACTCAAATAAGCAGGGCAGGTATAGGTTCAGAGATTTGTGAACCTGAAGATCTTAGGACCTGTGCATGAACTACTGAACTACTTCTAGATAGCATGTACTCTCACTGTAGACGATTTTTCTCCATACTCGACTCCATGTAGACGTAGGGCAACTGAATACCCAGTGAAAAAATGTATTAGCACAAGAATTACTGAATGACATCTGAGTTACTGCAGAATATTGCTCTTAGGTGCATATTAGTAGGTAGTGAGTTAGTATTTTAGTCAAGTTGACGATTGACCAAGCAACTGCAGTGAAACCAATGATTTATACCAGGAAAATAAACAATCGGTTTCCAGATACCGTGCGATTTGTCGGAGTACCCGTTCATCTGAACAACACGTCAGTCGTGAGATCAACAAACACCGTCTTGGTAAGTAAATCAGATTTCAGTATGTTGCAACATGGAATAAAACATTCAGTGGGGTTTGTGCTAGATGTCAGTACAAGAGTTCGCAAAAAATTATACAAATGTTCTTGACATATGAAACAAGAAAAGGTAGGATACTCGAACGAATCATTTGATTAGCCTGAACAGCGTGATGAGGTGAAATGATAGTACGTAGTAGCGATCAAAACTTCGTCAGTGCAGTGCAGTGCAAATGATGTTTACAAGTAAAGCATAGAAGCCAGAAGGTTGAAGTCTCCAACACAACTGTGAGCTATACAAATGCTAGCCTGCAGAAGGCCAGCCACCGTCGACGCCGGCATGACTCAACCAACGGGAGGCGCCGTCGCGTCCGCGCTGACCAGACGAGGGCGACGGATAGCGACGGCGCGTGCACCGATCGGAGTCGGCAAATCGCGCGCTCCCGGTCCTTGAAGAAGAAGCTGGCCGGCGAATCTGCTTTGGTTGGTGGTGCTAGGGTTTGAGAGCGTGGGGTGGATTGGAACGGATGCGGCGGCCGCCATGGCCACAGCCGGCGTGCCTGCCCTGCCGATACCAAAACGATACCTGCGTGCCGCCCGGATCGCCATGGCCGCCGTCCTCGTCTCCATCTCTAGGGCTTTCCCGAGCAGCCGAGCTCAATCAAGCTGGCCTTCCATGCCGTGAGACAGAGGCCCTGCACCGGCAGCCTCCGCCAACTGAAAAATTCCAAGTTGTGATAACTGTCACAGCCTCACAGTCTGATCAGACCTGTTAAGCAAATACGCGGCATCTTGCATCTGCTTATAACCAGTGGCCAGGCCAGTCCAACACGGCCTAATCACAGTTTCTGAAACCTCGTTTTTCAATTGGTATCCAATCATTTCTGCATGTCTGCTCCGAGTACTGCAAAAGCTCTGGAGACAGCGGTTTCATGATAGCAACACATCTGAAATGTAGTAATGGGAGACAGTGTTGCTAATAGTTGCTTGATTTGGATCCCGAATTCAGACGACGTATGGACGTCAAATTTCAGTTATCTGTCAGTTGTTCTTATCAGACATCAGTGCAGCTACGGCCTACGGGTGTCTTTCTTCCGGGTAGGAACTTGTTACTGAAGAACTGTCGAGCACGAAGCTGCAAATGTTGGGGAGTTAGGCGTCCTTGATGAGCTCATATGTGAGGCGACGGATGAAATTATGCAGTTAATTCGGGTGTGACTTGCCTGTGCCTGGAAATGATTTAGCAAGACATGCAGTTAGAGACTACTGAACAAGGATTGATGGAGTTGTCAAAAATATGACCTGAATGTAAACATCGTAGCAGAGGGGTTCAGACTTCAGAGATTGCTGATCCTGAATATCTCATCAAACCCATCACTTCAACACCTTGAAACTGTACGTGCCACCACTTCAAACCCATGAACTAGCACCTGATTAACTCAATGGCATCTGAATTGGTTTCGTATAAATTATTATTGCAGACGCGCTTGCTCTAAGGTGCATAATGGTTTATACAAATAAGCATTTTGATAAAGTATGATTCTCACCAAGTACAGTAAACCAAGTCTTTATCAAGATAATAAACAATAGGTTTCCTGATACAGCGAGATTTGTCGG
The DNA here is from genome assembly GCF_016808335.1 of Panicum virgatum. Lineage (NCBI taxonomy): Eukaryota > Viridiplantae > Streptophyta > Magnoliopsida > Poales > Poaceae > Panicum > Panicum virgatum. The sequence continues at coordinate 8,762,923 of NC_053138.1, read as the reverse complement.
AGTCCCCATGGATTAGACCAACAGATCACCTTCAATGAGCACGCTCTTCCGCTCTTGAGATAAGATGCTGAGAAGTTTTGGAGGGTTCTGAATCTTGTCAGATTTCAAAGTTGTAACATGGAAGGAAACTTTCAGGGAGGTTGGGCGCTTGGATTTCTTTTCTTCAGGCGAATCGACGAGCAAATAATTTGTCGGAAAGTTTCAACGAAGATGAGGTCAATGATGTGTCCATTGCATAAGAAAGGTCTCCAGACGTCCACATCGATGACAAATGCACTGCACATATAATCAGTCCCGTGAAGAGGAAAGCTTCAGTTTTCTAACCAGGGGAAGAAAGATGCTCCATTTCTTAATCAGTGTTTGAAGATAAGAAGAACTCGACATTAGATGGGCCATCACATACTAATAGGTCACATAATCTGAATACCTATCTCTATCTGGAACAGGATTTGTCGCGAGTCGTTGAAACCGATAAAATAGTGCCGATTGCTTTCGCAGCAAGGTTTGAATGCCTCACATGAAAACGAAGACCAAACTAACCAACTGTTCAGACAGCTTCAATGCAAACCTCCTTGTGACGCTAGTAAGTTTTAATTTACTCGATATCGATATCATTTAGACATTCTACTCAAGCAGTTGCCTTAGTCTTGCGCATTATGGGTTGACTGCATACAGATTAACCCCTTAAGCAAGCGTAATCATATAAATATGAACAAGGTATTATCCTTAATTGGTAGGTAAGTTACCAAGTGGTTGATCCTTTCTGTTACATTGTAAATTGCAGGCTGAGAAGTAGATTGGAAGAAATTGGGCAGAAAGGAAGAGCAGAGATACAGGAGGCAAGTAGAAGCAACTCCACTATAAGTGTATCTGCATTGGTACTTGATAACCACACCAATATCAGCATGTTTCATGATGCCCAAATAAACTAAAGGTTGATCATAGATGAGAAAGGCTGGCAAGACAGAACATCGTTAATGGTTCAATACCTGGATAGACATAGAATACTCAAGAACAACACTATTCCAGCATGATTAAGAACTGAATACTTTTTAGGTGCAATAATTCGGAGTATCCAAACACAACAGCTGCACCATGCATATTTAAAAAAAACAGAGACAGCATGGACGACGATACTCGTTTTATCGTGATATATAATATGCAAACACAGGGAAACAAAAGGAGTAAAAGGACAAAAGAAGAGAAATCAGCCAGTTAATGGGTAGGAGGAATCAAGTTCTCTTGCAGTTTACCTCTGGGTGTCCACCTCTCGATTTGCTTCGGTTTGATCGGTGGTATCAAGTTCTTGGGCGATGCTTGGAGTCCACGGAGGCAGTCGCGCTTCCCTGTCTGGAGGTGGGAGACGATGTGCAGGGACCTGGTTGTAATTTGTGCTTTCCTTAGGGTTGTCAAAACTAGGATGTACTGTGTTTGCCACTGTTTTAATATAATCTACATCTTGGTTCGCAAAAAAAATGGGTAGGAGGAAAAGGTCAAGAGTTCTAGAAGAACCATTTTCGTCAAAGCAAAATGAACATTGGTAACATTTTAAAAAAAGAGTAAATGGCTGAATATGCTCATTTTCTAATCAAATATATTAGCGGCATAAAAAATGCGGCCGGGGATGAACGGATCTCACCGTTTTTCATTAAGAGAAAGTTGGCCCATGCCCGAGAGGGCCAAGGCCAGTAGCCAATCGACCGCCTGACCTTTCGCAAATATATTGGCGGCATATGTGCCCAGATTTTGGGGCCTTTCTGTGTTTTGTGCCTAACCCACCAACACAACAATAATTCGTTAAACTTGTTTCTGCTTTCGGTCCATCCATGAATGCCTTCTATCTGATAGAAATATTCAGTGATGATAAACTGGAGCATGACGCCACCATGTCCACTAAACTAACCTGTGATTGCTTCGCAGTCTACCTCCTATGGCCCACCAACCACTTGGCAAGGAGAAACAATAGCGAATTTGCAAATGGCTTATGTTCCACTTTTTTTTCTTCATTTTTAAATAGAAGAAGAATCAAGCAAAGGAAGATATGCTCAGAGAAGGATCAGGAATATATACTGATACACACGGCCGTGAGAAAGAGTACAGCAGATAAGCATAGAATTTCAGTGTTTGTCAATTGTCACAAGGCAGAAAGCACATGAATCAAATCTTTGCTGCTCTCCAGATATCTTTCATATATCAAGTAGTAGAGTAAATAAACTCTTGTTGGAATTCCTGTGTACATCTCTATTTATAAACCGTTGAGAGGAGAAATAAAAGAAAGAAACGAGTAAACACTGGCTGTTCTTCATCAGTATAAAGCTCCCTTTGGGCATCCATGCTTCTTGTCGACGAACAAATATAATTATTGTGAACAGCCTATATATATGTACTAAAAAACATCTCGTACGAATCAAATTGAGCAAACAAAGGGGAAAAATAATTGAAGGAAAGAACTTTGGTCAGCAAGATGCTATGAGCCAACGATGATCGATGAATTAGGCCACCATCTGCTCCTGCTCCGGCCACTGCGCAAATATGTCGCCGGCGTGGCCGTCCTTGACAAGAGAGTTCACCCATGAGACGTCTGGCTCGGTGGGGGCTGCCACCGGCGCCGGGGATTGCCCGCGGAAAGCGAAGGACGCGGACTTGCGGAACTTGTGCAGCTCGTCGCCCTGGACGCCCCAGTCCAGCCTGCCGTCCGGCGATCCCCAGTCGGAGAGCATGGACGGGGCGCCGGTGGTGGCCTGCGACATGAGCGAGCGGGTGGCCGGCGCGCGGCCGCCGCGGTCGATGAAGCTCTGGCTGCGCTTGGCGAACGCCGAGGCGCGGGAGCTCATGATGGCCTTCGCCATGGAGTGGTCGAGCCCGAAGGCGGTGTTGGCGCTCACCATGGGAGAGGTCGGCATGTGCAGCTGGTTGTCTGCCATGGAGCTGTACGCCGGCATGTCGCCGGCCTGCTTCAGCGACAGCGCGTGGAGCTGGGACAGCATGGCCGGGTCGACGGAGCCGAGCAGGTCCGTGTAGTCCGGCACGGTTCTGGCGGGCGCGGCGGCGGGCAGCGGCGACCCGATCCCGCCGGCCGAGCCCCAGCTGGCCCTCGGCGAGGACACCTTGTCGAACAGCTTGTGCTGCTGGTACTGGTCCAGCGCGAGCAGCTCGAGGTCGAAGTCGAGCTCCCGGCCGGCGAGCGCGGTCTTGAGCCTGCTCGCCGGGGAGGAGGGCCACGCGGGGTTGAGCATGCCCATGTCGAGCCCGTTGGGCGGCGAGGAGCGCGGCGACGACACGGCGGGCTGCATGCCGACGGAGACCGCGGAGGGGTTGACGGCGCGGAGCTCCTCGGGCTTGTGCGCGAAGAAGCAGATGCGCCGCGCGCAGCCGACCTCGTCCTTGCAGAGGCGCGTCCGGTACTGCGCCGGGTGGAGCCAGCACTCGAACACGCCGTGCGCGTACTCGCAGCTGTCCCCCTTGCGGCAGGCGCCGCCCTTGCGGAACTCGGGGCAGGGCACGCAGCTGTAGGAGTAGCGGCGCGGGTCGCGGCGGCGCGCGTTCTCGCCGGGGTGCACGAAGGGGCACTCGGTCCAGTCGTGGGAGTAGGCGCGGGAGCAGGGCTTCACCTTGAAGCTGTACATGCGGAACTCGTCGGTGCTGAAGAGGCCGCTCTTGAGGTCCGGGAGCGTGAGGTCGGGAGGGTACTCCTTCCTCGGCTCCGGGGCAGGCGGCGGCGAGGCCGACTTCTTGGGGGAGGAAGAGGGCGACACCGCGGGGGACTTGAGCAGCACGCGGAGAGCCCTGTCCCTCTCGGCGGCGGCGTTGGCGCGCGGGAGGAGGTCGCCGGCGCGGAGGCCCGAGAAGGCGAGCGCGTCCGCGGACGCGCCCGAGGCGAGGAGGAGGTGCGCGGCCGCGACGGCGCCCGCGGCGCCGCCGGCCGCGGCGAGGTGGAGCGGCGTGGCGCCATCCGTGGGCGAGGCGCGCGCCGCCTCGGCCGGCGCGGTGGACAGCACGTACGCCAGCACCGCCGTGCTGCCGTAGAGCGCGGCGACCATGGCCGGCGTGCGCAGCTCGAGGCGCAGCCGGGCCCCCGCCGCGGAGGGGCCGTACCACTGGCACGCGGCGTCCAAGGCCGAGACTTTGTCCTCCTCGACGGCGCGCCGGAACGCCACGACGTCGTCCGCCGCCGCCAGCTCCAGGAGCAGGGCCGCCATCACCGCCGAGTCCTTGGGCGTCGCCGCCGGCAGCGGCGGGGTCGACGGCTTGCGAGGTCCGGAGCACATAGTGAATAAGTAATCAGAGGCAGCAAGACGCGTTCTCGTTCAGAGGCGAGGCACCGCAGGATGGATCGGGCGATATGGTCCTTGGATCAATGACTCCAAGCGAGCGAGACGGACCACGCGGTGGTGGGGTGGGAGGTGGGTGGGTTGAGGAGGAAGGGCAGGGGAGGGGTATATGTAGAGGGAGGGAGGTGGGGGGAAGAGAATAATGGAGGATGGCTGGCGGGGGAGGAAAGGCCGGGGCTGTCCCTGAAAGGGATAAGGAAGTTGGACACGAAGCAGCTCGGATGGTCTCCCTCCCTCCTCACCTCTCCCTCTCATCAGTCGAGTCATCACTCTCTCTCCTCCTCTCTCTCTCATCTCTTTCCCTTCCCGTGTGTGGCTTTCGCCATCGTTTGTTTTGTTCGCGGAGATAGATTTTTTTTAAAAAAAAAGTAGAGAGATTTTATATGTTCGTGGGGTTGCTTTGGATTGTTTTCTAGTGCCCCCGAGCTCGCGTGGTCAAAAGCAGGACGCGCACAAGTCGTCGTTGCTTCTTGCTCCCTTCGTTTTTCCTCAGTTTTTATTATTTTTCTCGGGTTGCTGTCGTCCTCTCCTCCCCATGTCGAAACACACAGCCGAATGATCTCCGTGTCGATAAGAAGAAGAAAAAAAGTTTGGTTTTTAAAGGTGGAGTTGGAGCTGCGGGTACCATGGATGTTAGCAAGGGGATGCGGTACACATGTTTCTTTGGCAGAGAACATTTCGTCGGACGGCCCCGACCTCACTAAAAACAATCATGGAGTAGTACACTAGTTACACGACTTTTGGGTACAAGAGGAAATCCTAAATGTTTCGCACAAATTTCTTCGTTCAAATTATGCGTGACGATGAGTTTAAGATTTGTCATGGAGAAATTTACCATACACGACAAACATTTATTCTCGGGTACTGCAATGATACGTGAAGCTGTTGTACACTCGTGGTACGTTTTTTTTTAGATTGTACACTCGTGGTACTTGTAACGTGGGGAAAAAAATGATTGCATGCGTAGATTTGAAAAGATTTAGCCTAGTTGCAGTTGACTCGAATACTAGCATGTGAGTTGTGACCCAATTTAGAATCTAGAGATAAACATGGTTGGTTTCTATTTGTAGCCTTTACAAAAGTGGAAGATGATTAAAACATAGCCCAAGACCTTAAGTCAGCCCGAATTTATTCCAATCATGCATCATTTGACATCTTTTTTTTCATATGTGATGAAACCTCTCCTGCTCGAGTCTAAGGCTATGTTTAGATCCAAGTGCTAATGGACGAAAGTGTCAAACTTTAGCACTAGCTCCTCCAAACGGTAGTGTTAATGGGATAGGCTAAACTTTAGCCAAGACTTAAAAACTTTAGCATGTGCATGAGTGCTAATATGTGTTAAAATTTTAGCATCCAACTTTAGTTGTTTAGACCCTAAGTGTGTGAGTGTGAATTCATAGAGCTGCTGCTTCTTTTCCACCCTCCTACGACAAGTCGACAAGAGATAAGCTGCGAGAACATAGGAGCAGTAGGTTTTCGAGAAGCATGAAACATCCTCCCATGTACCAGTGTCCCACTTTTAACCTTTTTTTTTATTTCAAACTAACGCTTATATAACCTTCGATCAATAAAGCTTTTATCTTGAAGACTAAATAAATGGAGAGATATCGGTGTTGAGTGTTCTCTTACCATGTGGCCGTAGCACGAGCGCGCAGCACCTGACGGCAGCTTTGCCCCCAGGGAGGCCAGGCTTTTTGACCCTTTAAAAGTAAAAAAAATTATCACATCGAATGTTTCTATACATGTATGAAATATTAAATAAAATCTATTTACAAAATTTTTTGTGGGCTGTAAATCGTGAGACGAATCAAATGAGCCTACTTAATCCATGATTTGCAACAGTGATGCTACAGTAACTATCCACTTAATATTAATTAATCATGGATTAATTGCATCATTAGATTCTTCTCGCGATTTACAATCCATCTATAAAAAAAATTTTGAAAATAGATTTCGTTTACTACTTCAAATTTAATAAAATTGCAACGCAAAAAAATTTTGCGCTCCAACTAAACACGGCCCAAATATATGAACACGGCCCAAATATATGGAGCGCTCACATGCCCCGGATTAGCCAGCCAAAGGACAACGAGGTTCACGCGTGCGCCACTGTGCCGCGCGGCACCTCACGCCGTTACGCCCCCGCCCCCCACGCGCGATCCGTCACCGCTGACGCGCCGGCGGGTCCCGCCGCCGGGTGCCGGATGCCGACAGCGGAGCCCGGGGGAGCCACGTCACCGCCCCCATGCCGGCAAATATCGGGCGCCCGCCCGGGGGCACACGTGGCGCGTTCCTCTTGGCCTTGACTTTTGAGCCGGGCGCGGCAGTGGCGTCCGCACCGCACCCATACGAGTAACCAGCTGCTGCTACTCTGGCACCCGCGCGTGGAGAGTCCCCCGGGCCCGCGGTCAGTGACAGTGGTCTGGGGAGCGGGAGGGTGGGTGCTCGAGGCTTTTCCCGTGGTGGTGGTGGTGGTGGGCCCACGCGCGATGGCTTTCCGAGTCAGTCTTCCACTGCTTCCTGCTTCTCCCGCGCCGTTAGATTAACCGCCTTCTTCTTCGCCTTTTGCGGTTAGCTAGCGGAGTAGTTCTCATCGCGACCGCGTCAACGCACGCGCTGCTCCTTTTGCCTTACTAGAGTAGCTTCCTGGATGGATGGGATGACACTGACAGAGAAGAGAAGATGCATCTTGATGTCTGGCTGGCACCGGATCAGATCCGATCTCGGGGACGAGACTAGCTAAAATCCGCGCGTGTGTTGCATTGTCTGTGTCATCGATCAAGCTCGGTTTTACATCGATCTTCGGTAATCTTCAACCATCAGATAAAAAGTATTCGAGCTGGGGGACGATGCTAGGATCGAGCTTTATTGCTAGACGATAATCTAAGGGTCTGTTTGGATCCTCCAAACTAAAATTAGCTTGCTAATTTTAAAATCAAACTTCAGCCTCGCCAAGCAAAATTTTAGCTCGGATATTTGGATTCTTCAGCTAATAGACCCAGCTAAAATTTAGGCGGCTTTAGCTATGTTTAGTGGCGGAAGCCGAATTGAGCGAGCCTAGGAGTCCTTGGCTTTAATGTTCTTCTTCTTTCTCTAACCTTCTCTTCTATCCTTCTTCCTCAAATATGTAGGGGCGTTTAGATGGGTTTCATGGGATTTCCAGCAGTATGAGGGGCTCGAAACCCCCTAAAAGAGCTAAACTTTAGCTAGTCTTTTAGCTAGGCCGCTTCGATATCTAACAGCTAAATTCAGCCAGGTAAAATTTAGTTGGTGGATCCAAACAGACTCTAAGTATCAAATCTCTATGCATATCATGTGTTGCCTACTTGCCTCTCTCATCTTGTCCTTTTCTTTCCCAGTATTCTTTCCGAACATTATTAATGGATCACCGTCCTGTGTGTTTAGCGCGTCCCAGCTCTATCATCTATAGTGGTCCTTCTGCTATTCGATTGGCAGATGGCACTGGTTGATAGTGTGATAGGTCATCATCATCGCGCGTCTATATTTCCCCTTGCCAGTTGCCATGGTTCTCATGTCATGCTACACCAACTAGTCACCATGCATGGTCATTTCGTCGCACCATCATACTACTAGTCTAGCTAGCTATCCTTCGTGCTAAAGGGATCTAATTGCGTAATCTCTGTCAAGAAAATTTAAAACGCGTTCAAAGAAAAACCATGGCCAGGGGTTAATTAAAGCATCGAGAAAACGAACTCCCGCGAATTTCACCCTACCATGATCTGTTTGTAAACTTGTTTAGAGCAAACAAACGTACACTCGCTTTGCTGCTAGTGGCAAATAGCGATGCGTGCGCACGAGAGAAACGGATTCTGATCCACGTGTGGAACTCGATCGGTCCAGCAGGGACTAGCAGGAGTGCAGGACCAGCACACTGCTACAGTACGTTCTATCCCTCTCCAGATGTGTGCAGTGTACTGTGTACGTGCAAGGATGTCAGTGGGTGGTGCAGGGTTTGGTTGTGAGCATAAATGCCAATTTATGAAGAGGACCAGTTTTATCAGTGGAATGAATAATTAAGCAGGGGGTGTGAACCTCGCTCGGTTGGAAAGCATCGTTTCTTTTTAATAAGAAAAAGGCCGGGGAGAGAAGAATCTAACAAGTTTTTGTGTTCGAGCATCGTATTATATTTTTCGTTTTAACTATTCTGTTAAGATAAAAAATTTACGAAAATAAAAAAAAACTAGCTACCCGCGCTATTAGCACGGGCCAACATGAAAAATGTGGTTTCACCATTAAATTGTTAGTGTGCAATCTAGAAAGCATGTTAGCAACTAAAAAAAACCATTGGCATGGCCATGGAGAAGTATAATTTAATAGCATTGTTTGAAAAAACTATGAGTAGAAAAAAGTGAATACGAGCGAGACTTTGAGAGAGTGATGACGACCATTGCCGGCTATAATAATACATTTGTAGAGCCCGTAAACGACACGTAATGGAGAAAATATACCGCGACCATAAAACAAAATAAACGCATATATACATAAATTTTAAGAAATTGCAAATGGAAGAATAAAAATAAAAACTAGCCACCCGCGCTATTTGCGCGGGCCACCTTGCTAGTTTTCTTTGGAGCATAACGTTGACCATGCATGATCTCTGTCATTCAAAAAGAAACTCCTCGGCAGTGGACTATTTATTTGGACGGACGCTCGTGGTTTTGGGTTCACTTTTCGGAGAGGAAAAAAAAAAGACAAGTCTGATAATGGAAAGTCGTTATTATTCCGACGTTTGCCACACCAGCCAGTGCACTAAAAGGTCAAGACACTGATACTAGGAATTTAGAAGGACATCACTGCAAAACCCTCTAGTATCACGGGTCAGTAACGATTAGAAGCGTCGTCGCGATGATGAACCCTCTGCATGCCCCTCTGGTAATTATGGATCAATCGATGAACATGTCGATGTCACAAGGATTATTCGGAGTCGTACGTCAGAGTAGTGTACAATGTATGAACATGCATGTCGATCCCATCTCTGAATTAACTAGCGCGTCCCCGATCCACCCCCTGCTGCCTGCCCGTGCAACGCACGGCGCACAGGCTGACGCGCCTGCACCGGACCCTCCGCCCTCCGGCCGGGGTCGATGGCTACGGGCCGATGGAATATCCTGTGCACTGGCAAGTCAGCAGCTCATAAATTGGCTCGCGGACCATCGTGGACGGAGACCGAGTCATGGACGGAGCCTGGCCTGCAGTTTCCCAACCATCCATCGTCTCCCATGGAAGTAGTATGCACGAAATGTTCCCGTCAGTTGCTTTCATTACAGCAGCGCAGTTCAGTTTATTTCAATCATATACGTGTGTAATACTAGTAATAAGGAGAAGAAATTAAAGAGACTTGGTTTTGCAGTTGTGCCGTGCACGCGGAAGCAGAAACATGTATCCACGCGTGCAGATTTATTTTACTGCCCCCGGTTCACCGGCACTTCACCTTGGCGCGCGACTGCCGTGGCGTCTTCAGGTTCCGATCCCCTCCAGTAGCGGTCGTCACGGCACGTACGTACCTGGTCTCTCCGATCCCCTCCAGTAGTTTTTTTTTTTTTGAAAATACACCTTCCAGTAGTGGATCCATCGGAGCTCGACTGCTGTGTGCTTGACGCTCTAGGGGTGGTAATGGGCCATGGCCCTAATGGTCTCTTCACAGCCCAATAAAATTTTTAAAATTTTTAGTTCAAAAATACATATGTTTATAGCCCGATTCTTTTAGGGCCCGATCCTTAGATTTTCTAGTTCAAAATGTTGGGCCCTTTACCACCCCTACTTACAGCTCGATGATCGGACCCGTGCTAGCTCTTTATTTGATCGGGCGGACGGTCGGACGGTCGGTCACCGGAGAAGCAGAATTAAGCTAATAAGGAAAGGTCGATCGCTAGCTCGATCGTGTAGAGCTGCGGGGCAAGTATACGGTGACGTTTCAGCGATAATTAATGGATACAGCAAATTAAGATCCCTGCCCGCTCGAGGCGAGCCCAAGGTCGCGGTCGTCGTGTTGAGGTCAAATTCGACCGGGGGCGCGTAAGTAACGTACGGTGGTCAGCCGGTCAGCGGTCGTCGTCGAACGCCCTGCCCGTCCGGTCCGTCGTCCGTCCGTCCCCCGCCGGCTGCATGCCCCGCGCCCCCGCCACCCCGCAGGCAGATCGACGACCGGTCAACGGTCAAGGCCGCGCGGAGGAAGAAAGAGCCTAGCAGCTACTACTGCTGACGCCACGTCACGTGAGAAGCGGTCCCGCTGCGCGTGGGCCCACTCCGGCACGCCCACTGCTGGGGAGCTGCGGGAGCAGCGCGGCGAAGCTTCCCCTCTTCCTTCCCGCGGATGATTGGATTCGATCGGGGGAGCACCAAGGTCAAGTCAGCCACACGCCCACACGGAAGCAGCAGTCAACGCACAGCTAGCTCTTCGATCAGTTCAGTTGTATAGTAGATTTATTCCGCGATCAGCTACCTAGCACTCCACCTAGTACGCTATACGCGGATGAGATCCATGTAAGTGGTAACTACCACTAGCACGGATTATGTGAGGCCATGTTTAGTTTCCAAAAAATTTCTTACAGTACCCGTCACATTAAATTTTTGGACACATGTATGGAGCATTAAATACAGTTGAAATAAATAACTAATTACACGGTCTAACTGATTAGCACGAGATGAATCTTTTAAGCCCAATTAGTCCATGATTGGACATTATTTGTCAAGTAACGACGAAATGTGCTACAGTACCAAAACTCAAACTTTTTTGCGAACTAAACACAGCCTAGTGCACATCGCCGTGATCACTTAGCTTTATAATTTCGGCCACCACGGCGGATTATGCGACTCCTCGGGTCATCAGATGCCAAATCATGGTTCATGGGATTATTAGGAGCGAGCACAACAAGGGTTACGATGAGCCCGATCGAGTCTGCTGCCGGCTTATTAATTGGGTCAATCAGAGCTCAGAGCTCCAGCAAATAAAAGGGGTGACGACGATACCTAACCCAACATGGTATTGCACCAATGCAAGAAGGATCGATCCACCGCCCTTTTTCTCTGAGAGAGTTGGACGGAGACGCCTTTTCTTTTTGTGTAGTGTTTTCCGGTGGTGAGCTTACCTTAGCTATAGCCTTCTGCAGGTAATAGCAGGTTTTCTTGTCCGTCTCAAGCACGATGATGATGGAGCCAACCCCACTTTCGTTTCGTGCTGCCGCCAACCTATATGGTAGCTAGTAGTGGTTTCCGCAGCAATCATGGGCGGTTCTTGCGTATGATTGCCATTTATTTTCTTCTCCTCTATCCTCTGCTCCTTTCATTTTGGTTTCCGGGTGGATTTGGCTGCGTGCATTTCCTCCTCGATCGATCACCTGCTATTTTTTTTTGTTTTCTTTTTCATGAAAACCAATTGGTTGTCGTCGATGCCATCATCAGTTGTTCAGAGAGGTGTTCTAGGAGGCCAAAACCTCAGTTGATAGGATCTCCAGTTGTGACGTGTGTGTGAGGCACCTCGCCTGGCTTAATTGAACCCAGGTGCTCGTGGGTCGTGCAAGCACATCTGTATACGGGTTTGGCACACATTTGTCTTATCTCATGATAAAGCTTTGAGGGGGCATTTTCTTGCTCTGGTTGTGTTTTTCAAAGGTACCTATATTAACTTTATTGTGTTTTCAACTAACTACTGTATATGCAACCCCAGCCTCTAATCACACACACACACACACACACACACACACACACACACACACACACACACACACACACACACACACACACACACACACACACACACACACAATCTAGCGTCCTCACTTCTTGTTATATCTCCACTGTCCACTCTATCCGCATTTCCTCCACACGTACCCTTATTAGCCTGTGAAATCCACACCGTTCACCAAAAAAAAAAGAGCACCGTGACAGCCCTGGGAAATGCCTGGACGACAACGGAGACACACGTCCGAGTAAACCACACTGTTCATCGACACGACGACACCTGCGTCGCAACGGAATCACACGCGCAATTCTGTCGCGATCTCCGCCACAAAAAACAGCGAGCAGGCGAGGCCTCACGCGAGCAGGCCAATGGCGAGCACACGTCCAGACGTCGCCAGATCACGGCATCACGCTCGCACGTCCATCGTCCCCACACCCTGATCATGTGTTCGTCCTTTATGTCACGTTCCAACAAGGATATTATATCGCAACTAATCATGCATGGAAGTTAGTTTTAATCTCCTATTTTCTACTTTAAAATATATAAGATAAATATCAAAACTATTACTCCCTCTGTTTCAAATGATAGGTTGTTTGAATTTTGACCTCAAATTTGATTACTCATCTTATTAAAAAATTTATGCAAATATAGTTAAATTTAAGTAATTTTTGAAAAACTCATATTGATAAATCAAACAAAAAAAATGATATTTTACATAAATTTTTGAACAAGATAAGTGGTTAAATTTGAGATAAAAAAATTAAATGACCTGTAATTTAGAACGGAAGGAGTATCGGTAATATGATATTGGTTCAACCATCCACAATCATTTCGGCGTAGCAAAGCCGCACGCACACATGTTTCGGAATTCCTCGCGGCAGCAGCAGCAGCTAGCCGCCATGAAAGGGACCGGCACCGAGCAGGCCGCCGGAGCGGCGGCAGCTTGCGCGCGCATGCGAACAAGCACAACTCCACCGGCGTCGATCGCCCAGGGCGCGTGGCGATAATGGCGCCGATTATTTGCGGTGGGGAGTGGGGGCGGGTCACATCGCCACCGCCACCACGGCCACCATTGGCGACGGCGGGGGGGGGGGGGGGGGGGGGGGGGGGGGGGGGGGGGCTTGTTGACTCTTTCTCACGCCGCTCTGGAGCCCTGCGCGCCACACGCGGCTCCATCTTCTGGTGGCATCTAATGTCCGGACTCCTCCTTAACCACAGAAAAAAAAAGAGAACTGAAACCGTGTGTTTACCAAATGTTTCCTAGCTGGTTCCTGTTTGTGGCGCTTAGTTTTCGTCCTTTTTTTTTCTTGGTGTACTATTTGTTTTGTTGTTTGTCCACTCCCACGCAGTCAAATTCTGTACATTCGAATTCCACCTTCACTCTCCAGAGGAAAAACTTCAAACTCTGGTGTGCAAATTTTTTCTTGTAGGATTCCTTACCTTCCATGTGAGATGGGGGGAAATTGAACTTGTTTGTCAAAATTAACCTCGTTCTCAACAATATACTGTATAGTGAATGCATGAATGCTAGTATTTATTTGGTAGCCTATAGTGATCATGAAAAAGAAGGGCATTGTTAGACGAAGTGAGTGTATTTGGCATTTGGGGACGCAAGACAATTATTGGCACGGCATGTTTTTGCTCAGAGGACACACAGAGTGCTCTAGATTCGCACGCGAGGACAGATTTTTCCATACCTATTTCGGATCGAAATACGAGCGACAGCATGGATGCCGGTTTGTTTGCTCTTGCTTGAAAGCAAGAAACAGACTTGCCGGCGCCTCTTCTCCTCGTATGAAGTAGGCTGCAACTGCAAGTGGCGCACACGTTCGTGCAAGTGGTAGCCACTACCACGAGATATTCTAGAACAACATGATACTGGGATTACTGGCCAGAATTTCGTTTTAAAAAAAAGGATACTGGCCAGAAGTTCAGTTTTCGTGTTGGACAACACGAAATGACTGGATCTTCAAGAACACGGATCCTACGGTGAATAACTGCAAGCGCAAGTTCATCTTGGAAATGTCCTTGCTGACCAACAGGGTCAAAACGGAACTAGCAATTGATATAGAATCATGGCTCCAGCTTCTGATGTAATCCTTTTGCTCGCTTGGTAGTTTAGTTCTTGTGACAGAACCGCCCAAATTAAACCGGCTTAAGTGCGCTAATTATCATCTTAATGATTAATCAAGTTACCACGCACTTAAAACGGTGTAATCCGATCGTCTGTCGGGTTAAGGATCGAAAAACATTGTAAGTCTCGCACGAATATGAGCACAGAGGATTACAAGCAGACAAAAGTTCTCAAAGTTAATTTACAAAGAAGAGCTTTACAAAATTAGATTTAAACAAATTATCCGAGTTCAACATGCAGCAGAATTTAAATAGAAGTTTAGTTTGAAAACCACGATAACTACGATGACGTGAGGACGTCACATCGAGCCCACCAATGTGAATCCTGGTTAGCTCCAACCAGCAGTAGTTACCTGAAAACAGGGTGACAACAAACCCTGAGTATACTAATACTCAGTAAGACTTACCCGACTCGGGTATACTTAGCCCACTATCTAGACATGCAAAGCTTTTTGGCTCGGGAGTTTGCTTTGCTGAAAAGCTACTAATACTGGATCCTTACTTTCAATATTTTAGCTCAATTTAAGTTTATCAAGTACCAACTAGATTTTTCTGACATCTAATGCAAGCATGGTTGATCACATTAATCTTTATAGAGTACCACAAACATATCTCATCATACTTCTCTTCTCATTTTCACTTCTTTACTACGATGTGACATAGTGACCAAGGTTCTCTTAACCGAGAGAGACGGCGAATCGATCCGATTTAACCTTGCAAGGTGGACCTAACTCACACAACACGTGCAGCCACGCCGGACCACATATGTCAACCGTTCCCATCATTACCCCGACGTCTGAATCACGCATGCCAAAACCCAGGTGAAGGGTCCCTCACAGCGAACTCGCAGAGAACTAGGAGGCGATATACACTCCAACACCCGCCATCATCCCACTCCCAGAGTAGCAGGTCACGATTCAAAGTATCGTTGCAAATCAGGTATTTAGCTTACCGGTTTCGACTACCTCCTACTTTCGGCATGTGGTTAGTACTATTCAAACTCGGTTAGCAATGCCAACAACGGTACGGTCCTCAATCGACACAGGCGGAGGCTTACTTTCCATCCATTTCATATCCAGAACCAATTCATCTCCGCCCGGTCTTCATTTCTCTTTCCTCATTGACTCATTCTCAAACCACATTGCCACAAGTAACGAGATCTTAAATCTCACGAGTGACAGGAATCACTCGACTTCTATCGAGATCCTACTTAGCAGAGCATTTCTAACGACATCTGCATACTCGTATTGACCCTTAGGTACCTAGGAAGAACATGCATACTAGAGTTCCATACAACTCCTAGAACGTAAATGCACGAAATACTTAAATAAACATTGAATACTTAAAATTAGGGTTATGCTCCGGGGCTTGCCTGGGTGTAACACTAGGTCAGTGTTAGTTAGATGATAATCGCTCAGCGAGCGTCCTCCTTCGGTCGTGCACATCGGGATCCATCCGTCCGTCTTCTAGATGTGTCCACCAATCACCGTCTTCTGGCTCGGCTCCAACGTCACGTCATCCACGCGGTTCATCTATCGTACCTAAATGAAATGCAACAATGCATACTCATGAACTTAGAGAACTATACCTGATGCATTGAAAGGGCACTCAAAACCAGCATAAGGTCACAAATAGATCGATGCTGAGGTGTGGGTTCAAACTTCAACTCCTTTTAGCCTGAAGTGTCTCCAACAAGGAAGACCGGAGGGTGCATTCGATCAGATCAGGCTCAGCTCTAAGGCCGAAAGGGGGTGTTCTAGGTCTCACCTACTATTAAACAAGTGCAAGCAAAATCATCTAGCAAAAAGTGATGAAACTATCCATTTCATGGTTCTATCAGATAGAGCATGAAATTATGAAGCTAAAGCAACTGGTTTTGCCTTTTTAGCATTTTCCTACTATTTTCTATAAATTTTGGAAGATCAGCATGTACAAAGAAATAGTGGACCGGCCCAACCAGCTCACCACACCGGTCTAACTGGTCATTGACAGCGGTCTAACCGCTCCCGCGAGCGGCGCAAAACAGAGAAGGCGCGGCGGCCCATTTTCCAGCAACGGCGGTCACCGGCGGCGAGGGAGAAGAGGGGGAGGAGCAAGAGGGCGACGAGAGCAACCTTCTGGTGGTCTTGGTTGGGCTCGGGGATGGCCGGAGTAGCTCGCCGACGATGCAGTAGAGGCGGCGGCGATGGCTAGCGGCGGCGCTCCGGTGAGGGAGGGCGACGGTGGCCGGGCTGGAAAGCTTCAGCGCGATGAGGTGAACCCATTCAGAGGGCTAGCTCGGGCGGAAAAGGGCCGGAAGAATGAGGTCAACGTGAGAGGGAGGAGCTTCAAGGCAAGGGTTAATGGTGGCCGGCGGTTGCGGGCGCGATTCCGGCCGCGGAGCGACGAAATCGGGCTCGGGGCAGGGCGTTGGAGGTGGAGGTCAAGGGGAATCGGTGTTTGGGAGGCTTGGGGCGCGAGGAGCGGCGGCGAGGCGGCGGCGCGGCAGCTCTGCTCTCTCCGCGCGGGCGCGAGAAGGGTGAGGAGGAAGCGAAACGGGAGTTTGCCAGCCACGTAATCGCGACCATAAGCCACGAGAAGCTTCACCGGCGCGGCGACGCGTGGCGTCGCCGGCGCACAGCGCCGCCGTGAGCACCGGTCTAACCGGTCCCATGTCCAGCACCCCAAAAATTTCTGATTCGAAGTTTGAATGGTCCAAACTCAATTTTTCCCAATAGAACTTAAAATTTGGTCAAAATGGAAGTTGTAGAGGAAGAGTAGTTCTACAACTTTGATATTGGACAAAATTTGATTCGGAGTTTGGATTAAGGAGAAAAACATGCTCAAAGTTCGACTAGAGTTGAGTACTATCGACGATCCTTATCAAGCTAAAGACATTACTAAGCCATGATTAGCAATTAATCACAGGATTAACACTAGAAATTAACACCGGGGTATTACAGTTCTCCCCTTTTTTTCCTTCTTTTTCCCTTTTCTTCTTCTCCCCTTCCATCCTTTGTATTTAAATACTTTTGTTTTTTGTTAATAAATTCCAGTAAGGGTGCTCCTCTCCCGTTCCCATCAGAAAAAAGTCCAATTTTCACTCTCTCGAGAAAAAAGTGGGGAAACAGAAAAAGTGAGGGCCAGGAGCCGTATTGCGAGAACATCATGAAATGAGTGAGGTTGTTCTATACCCCTTTTCGACTTTAATAGATGATTGTTTTTTTAAAGTCTTTAGAGACATATTTTGGTCATCAGTTTATCTTATAATATATCATCAATTACTATAAAATCAATGCCATATTAAAAGGTCTTTCAAATACCAATCTATTCATAGAAATTTATACATAAAGCAAGTACATGTTTTTTTTTGAAAAAGTATATAATAATTTGACTTGTCAGAATCCTAATACGCTTACTAAAAACAATCTGAGGTAGTAGCGACTAAGGTTTCGTGGTGGAAGTATAAATCTTTCATCCTATTACTGTCCTTAGCTAGGCTTGGGTTAGACTATGGTTTAATCATTATGGTCCTTTCAGGTAGCAACTCCAGCTTTTTGGAGGAATGCGTGTCTGCCGGCACAGTGCTTTGTACATAATCAGCTGATTGGCCATTGTTGCTAATAATGTTAGCTTTCGGTGTTAGGTTTTCAGGAAACTCCAGAAAAATCGGCTGAAAGCCTGAAACCACTACGAAACCAACCGTTCCTGACTTTAGTTTGGGCGACGAATTAACAAATTAAAACATATTGACACATTCCACTGCAGCTCCAACCAACTCAGACATGCATATGTGCTCTGCGTTGACTGCTTCACAACTCGCTGACAGATCGAGTAGCAGGTAGCAGCCCAGGTCATCGCAGAGCTGCCTCAACGGCTCAGCCTTTTGTGCTGACCAAGTGATGATGGCAACTGCAACTGCTGCGACTCCGGTTGACATGATCAGTTCAGGTTCAAGGAGGATTTGTGGAGATTGACCCACCCAACCAACAACTGAGGTAGGTATTTGCTCCGTTTTGTTTGGGGCTGCAACACAAACACCCCTACCCCTGTATCTGTGGCTCTGTGCCTCTGACTTTGCATTCAAACGCATCATTTTTTTTTTCAAAATAAAGTTAGTACTGAAAGGTACAGCCATTACTCATAGACACAGTTTGGTTACATTTTTTGAGCGAATTGGAAAATGGGAATCAGAAGCCTGCTCTGTTTAGACGAGTGAGGCGTCTTTTGTTTCACCTTGTAAGATCTTGAAAGACAGATTGCAGCTTGTAGGATCAGACTATTGAATTGTAACAATCTAATCTGTTCCAATAAAAAAAACCGAGCTTTTGATTGTTTTAGCTTGTGAAGCAGTCCACGCAGAAGATTATCGAATCGCAACAATCTAACCAGTTGCAATCCACAATCAATCAGGGTCTGTGCTCAATGATTGATAGGATTTTTGCTTCGAAAAACGTGATAGGATTTAGCTAGACATGGGCCAGGCCACGAGCTGGACTGTAAAATGATACTGTTTTCCAAACTTGTTATGCAAAATTCCATGGGCTGCTGTTGGTACTAGGCCCATGGCTAAAGAGCCACAACGACACAACCTTCTGGGCCTTCTGGGCATGTTGGCCCACGTCTCCTGGATTGGGTCTCTTCTCTCTCAGAAAGAATGTATCTGTGAATTGTGATTGGTGTGGACTGCGGTCAATGACATGACTAGAAACACATGCGTGGCTTTGCCGCGCCTTCCTCGGAGGGGACTAGCCCTTTTGGATTGGTATGTTTTACAATTTAAATTGCAAAATGCAAACTGTCTTAAAACTCATGGTCCGTGGAGTTGAGCCTCCTCTTCGACTTACTACTTTTTTGTGGGCTGGCATAAATAGATCCTAATAAGTAATAAGAAGGGATTTTGTTAGCAGAGATATTTCACAATTATAGTTAGGCTCTATTTAGTTCTCAAAAAAATTTCTACAGTACCCATCACATCGAATGTTCGGGCACATGCATGGAGCATTAAATGCAATTAAAAAAATAATTAATTACACAGTCTAACTGATTAGCACGAGATGAATCTTTTAAGTCTAACTAGTCAATGATTGGACATTATTTGTCAAGTAACAACGAAATATGCTACAGAACCAAAACCAACAACTTTTCACCAACTAAACAAGGCCTTAGTCAGTTTTCTTCGTAAAATGCTAGGAAACAACCAGGAATGAAATGCGAAAATCTATCTTGAACAATTGAATGGTAGGAAATTACTGGTGGATCAGCCTGCAGCATTACTTGAACCTGGTGACACATGATACATGTTGATATAGCACATTAGAGTTAACTTGGACTCATTGCTCACATATTTGATTGACATTTGTACAATGGAAGGGACTATAAGAACAATATTTATTGACAAAATGAAACCATCGCACGAAATAAATATTGGAAAAGTTTTCTGATCCAAAATTCAGAATACTTGTCATTTTTACAGAAGTAGGTCCAGGCTACTTTATTTTCCTTCGGTTTTGTAGTCCAAAGCATGCAATAGTAGCTTGCTGATTAGTACCTTGTATTAATTTTGTCAATGCCATCTCTTCAAAAAAAAAAGGTTGTCAATGTCAATATCATGTTGATTTTACTTTGTTGAAATTTGAACTGGGCATATGCACTACCCTACATTATGTGGCTCCATAGTTGTACAAGAGTTGCAGGACTTGCAGCTCTCACTGCAACCCAGATTAACACATGCTGCTACCAGTGAGCTCCTGGAAATGCAATCACTCATCTCTTCTGTTTGTTTGGTTGCTGATTCACCAGACCTAAGAGTCTTCAGGCACAATGTACTAGCTTTCAACTCTGTTGATGGTGATCCCTTTGCGACTGCAATATGGCAAAACTTCTCATCGCAAAAATGCAAGTTCTTTCTGTGGTTTTTTCTCTCAGCTCCATCACTGTAACATGAGTTCGTCAGGGCAATGCCCTTTCTGTTCAGAGGAAGAAATATGTCTTCACCTCTTTATCACCTATCAACAAAGCTCTAGTTTTTGCTCCTTCACTAACATTGATCTCAGATCCCTACCACTCTCTGAGGGCATCGAGTCTTTTTGGTAAATAACGCGAATAAGAATGACAGTTCTGCTTTGCATCACGTGGAACGCCTGGAAATGTAGAAATGCAAACATTTTCAGACATGAGGACGAAGCAAATACTCATATTTCAAGACGAGGCCGAGATGATCTTCACTTCTTCAGCTTTGGTCCAATAGATGTAGTGATTCCCTGATCAAACAAAATTGTTAGAAAGGAGTAATTTTTCTCGGTATTACTTTGTTTCAGTGCTTTGATACTTTTTCTTTGGTTGTTTAATCACAACTATCTTCTTTATACGTATTACACTTCAAGATTTTCAATCAGTACTTCTTATCTGACTGAGCAAGCAATATAATGAACCTAGCAAGTAATGATTTTGTACTTAATTATTCTGAGCATGCTGGTGGACACTAAGAAGTCTAGTAGCATGCCAGCATTGGGTACAGAGAGGCAGATATAATGCGCTCAAGAAGTTTGATTGCTGGAAATTGAAGAAATGGATGAAAACTAATTGTAGCTCAAATGATGCAAATGTGGATAATGATCCTAAACTCAGAAAGTGGTTACAGGATTAAACTTTTTTGGACATCATTTGCAGAACAGATATAAATAAGACAGATACCTGATTCTCATGGTAGTGGTATCAATAGTGATGAATAATATGGTAGTCTCAAATTAAAGTTGTTATATAAGCAGCTTCTTTTTTTATAAGATGTAGTGCTGCTTTATTTGTTATTATCAGATGGCACAACAAATAGGTTAATATGCTTAGAGTTTGTAATCACAGGTCCTTTATTAAAGAATATGGTAGTCTCAAATTAAAGTTGTTATATAAGCAGCTTCTTTTTTTATAAGATGTAGCGCTGCTTTATTTGTTATTATCAGATGGCACAACAAATAGGTTAATATGCTTAGAGTTTGTAATCACAGGTCCTTTATTAAAGAAAGTGCCAAAGGATGCTAGCTCAGTTGGTTAGTCACTCCGGCGGCACCCCTCAGGTCCTGAGTTCGACTTCCCGTGGGAGCGAATTTCAGGCTGAGGGTAAAAAAAATCCCCTCGCTGGCCCTGTGTGCCAAAGCACTGGTTGTGAGCCGGCCCCAGGTCGGCCTGAGGACCCTTACATGGCCCAGGCAGGTAGTCCCCAGGGGTTACGTCTCCCAGTGTCAGGGCGGGACCAGGGTTCGGGGATTTTCTCGGTCGGGGAAGCCGAGTCTTCTCTTAGATAATACCGGTGGGGCGGTCTTTCCCCACCCGGCCGAGTTTTTTATTAAAGAAAGTGTCGGCCAAGCTTGTGACAATCAGGTGCTATGATAATTGTGCCTAAAAATCACAATAAGAATGCATAGCCTTAGAATTGGTAAGCTTTCAGTCCTGCCAATTAATCTTAACGCTAACTTTGCTGGCATAGAATAGGACTACTGGAGTATAGGATTGTGAAGCTTCATATGCTTGGACATGCACATTTTGTCGAACACCTTGCAGACTGTGGAGTCAATGGCTAGAGTTGCACATCTGGAGGCCACGGAGCTGCTGGTCGTGTTAGGATCAGGGTTAAAATATCCGACCGGTCGCCCCTTACCGCCGCCCTCCGGTTCCGGCTAACCGGACCGGTTAGTCCGGTTACCGGTCGGAACCGACCAAACACAAATTTGAATTCAAATTCCCCCGTTAAAACGGTTCGGACCGGTATACCGGCCGGTTAGACCGGTATACCGGCCGGTTTGATCGGTTTGCCGGCCGGTTTGACTGGTAACCGGTCAAATTCAATTTTTTTTCTTTTTTTATTTAAATTCAAATGCCCGCAAAGTATACTAAATAAATATTTGTATAATATATTTTAGTCTAAATGAACTCTCCAATTTTTTTTACTACTTTTACATTATATTTGTATACTTTTGTATGCACGTTTTTTTGTTTAACTTCAAATCCCCGCAAACTATACTAAATGAACGAATTTTTGAGAAAATTTGACACCATTAGATTCGTCGCATCTTGAAGTATTTTTAGAAATTTTTTGAATTTAAATTTAAATTTTGAATTTGGATCAATTTCATACCGGAAAACCGGAACCGGTCCGGTCCGGTTTGACCGGTTACCGACGGTTAGGTAAACCCTACTTGGGATTGCGTCGACCTGCAGCCGTGCGGGCTGCTCTTGAGGTCACCTCCGTTGCTGTACTCGAGGAGCTCCGGCAATCCGCAATGGGCGGGCCTAGCAGAGGGAGGCCTGGAGGAGCTCTTAATCGCACTGTCGTCGTGGCGCTACCCCCGTCGAAATAGAGGGGGGTGGGACTGGGAGCAGAGAGGAGAGGCAGGTGGCTGGTGACGAGGGCCCCGGTGGCGGCACGCATCGAATTGGAGGCCGCATGGGGACGACGCGGCGGGTGTGGCAAGGCCGCAAGGGAAGGGACTCGGGGCCGGGACGACGATGTCGGTGCGTTGCTTGGCAGGCGGACAGCGGTGGCAGTGCTGCAAGCGGAGGGAGGTGCGGGCAACGCGCTAGGCGAAGGGCGGCCCGGCCGCCGGAGGCGGAGAGGCGAGCGGAGGAGGCTGAGCGGGTTCGCGACGATTCGCGAGCACCGTGGATCGTTAGCTTAACGGGCGTGAGACCCGCACCGGTCCGTATCGAACGGTCGAAATTGACAGCTGGTTGGATCCAACGGCTAGAGGACTAACGGGTGGCGTGGTGCTATCGGGTGCCAGAGCTTGGCTGGGATTTCTTAGGGAGAAGATTGTTGTTAGTACTAGTCCCCATGGTCAGGTAGTAATTTAATACCCGTACTTCAGAAAACAGTAACGTCTAGTATCATCCATCATCATTGCATACAGCGCAAACAATAATAGTGTTGCTTTTATTCAGAAGAGACAAAGTACAATATGCTTATATGCATATATATCAGACAACGCTAAATTAAACACTACTACTGTAGCATTTCTTCTTCAGAGGCTTTTTGATTGCTAACATATTCTGATGTCTGTCAATAGTTTGTATTCATTAGGGAAGCCTCCATGCATGTACAATGTGTATGCGTGCTAGACCTCCACGGGCGCTTTTCTGTTCTTCTTCTTCTTCTTCATCACCTTCAGCCGGATCTTAGGGCGGGAGGCGTCGCCGTCCGTTTGGCCGTCGGTAGCGTCCCCGGAGAACGACATGGATGCCGCTGCTGATGCCTCTTGGTCCTCGGCCTTGGGCTGGAGCCGCTTCATGAGCAACTCAGGCACCACCCAGTTGGACACGAAGTAGAAGAGCAGCATCAGAGCACTGCAAGCGCAAATCAGCACAGCCGGCGTCAGAAACTTATCATGAAACACTGAAAGGAGTGTCAGCTAGATCCTGTGCAACGATGATGAGGCTAAAATGTGAACTGTCCTCTTGACAAAGCGGCCTAGGCATCATCGGTGGATGACTGAATAATTAAGCGTTGCAGTTCCCTGCATTTTTTGACTAAAAGTGACAGTAATATCAAGTTCAAGACTACAGTCTTAAAAACTAGACTCTAGTTGCACTTGAGATATTTCGGTGGGAAAAAAAACATGCATCAAACAACACTATAACCTGACTCTAGTGCCAGGACAACAAGCAGGGTATAACCTGACTGGGATGAGCGACGAGACGTCGCCGGTGTCGGACGGCGAGCCGGGCACCAGCTTGGGGCTGAGGATCTCGCTGAGCTCCGGCGGCAAAGCCCGAAGCCTGCCGCACGGCGCCCGTCTGCGGCGAGGCACGGCCGCCGCGGCGGCGCCCCGCCGGTGGCCGTGCGCAGGAGCGGCGGCGGCGGCGGGACGCAGCTGGGAGGTGGAGCGTATCGTGAGCGCGGCTGCCTCCATGGATAAGAAAAGGGGATATTTTTTCCGGCTGTGTTGCCGAGACTGCCGAGCCGAGCAAGCTCACTAGCTCGGTGTGGTTTTTGAGAGCTTTGGACAGCCGCCTATCGTGAGGGCAGCAGCCTTCTCGATAACGAATTTTGTCCGCTGGCTTGTGCTCGGTGCTCCCTGCTTCGGGTGTGCCTGCGGGGCCCGCGACGACTTTTTTTTTAAAAAAAAAGCTGGACCAGCTAGGCCCATTTATGAAAGCCGAGGAAGTGCATTGGGGCCCAGCCCAGATAGAGCGGCGAATGGCGGCCTTCTTCTTCACAGAGACCAGATAATAAGGCCTTCTAATTAGGGCCCAATTAAGAACCGTTCTTACTTTATCTAGAGGTGGTTACTAGTCAAATGGTTGCGAACTGATCATAGATCAGTTGGTTAGGTCTCTTGTGGTGGAACCTACCCACCCGGATTCAAGTTCTCGACTTGGCACGGGTGTTTGCACTTTTCTGGATTTATTCCAGAATTTTCCGACATTATGCATTAAGTGGTAAGCGACGTTCTCGTCAACAACGAGGCGCCAATGGTGACTTCGAGAATCTTCAAATCTACCGGTCCAGTCCTTCAGAGGTGCTCATAGGATAGAGTTTGCGTACGTGTATTCATAGAGGTGAGTGTGAGTGCATGTTGTGAGCGTTGTCCTGTACTTAAAAAAACTAGTCAAATGGTTCTTTTCGCTGTCCTCTTTTGACCTAGGCACCTAGCCTTGCTAGGGGAGAGGTAGGGAGACAAACCAGTCTCCATTTCGCGGTGACGTGTCACGCTCGGGCTTCTCTCCCAAGCTTCTTCTTCTTCTCCGGGTCACGAGTCAATTCTACGCGCGCGCGTCTCGAAGAAAAATGGACGTCTCGATCCTACGTGACAGCGCCCGGCTGCCTCTAGCTAGATGCTCAAGGACCAAGCAGGCCACGGCACCACCATGCACGCACGCGCACGACTCGGATGACGTGCGCCCCGGATTACGTGGACTGTTGCGGCCGCCCCGGCGGCCAAAGATTTATTTCACACCGCAATGTGAATCCCAGATTTTTTCACACCGCATAAAGAAACTCCGCGAGCCGAGCATGCGCGCAGCATGTGCATAATGCATTCACATTCTTCCGTTCAAACCTACCAGCTAGGTGGATCTTTATTAGGGCCAAAGGGGCCCATGGCCCCTCTGAATTTGCAAATTTTACATTAGATGAACAGTGATTTTAACATTGTTCATTACTGTAGTAGAAGGGTGCCCCCCTCATTTTTCGATCAAGCTCCGCCAATCCCATTTTCCTTTTTATGATCTTGTGGAGAATTAATTATATATATTCCTTGTTCTTATGTATGTAATGGGCATATATACAAACAGGCGTGAAAATACAAACTTATTAGCAAACATCGGCTGCAGCTGCAGCAGAAGCTGTGGCGATCAGGAAACAATGAATCTGAATTCAAGTGTATATATGGCCATAGAATATATCTTAGATAGGACCTGTACAAAATTTCAAATACTACTAGAAAACACACCAAATAAACCCTAAATTCTAAACCCTAAACTCTAAACCCCAAAAGTACCAGCATGAAGAAGATCTATTTTTTCATGCTAGTACTTTTGAGATGGATGTGGAAGCCTATGGAGATCAACATCACCCGGTACCAATGTCTAGCCTTTAGTACCGGGTGGTGTTACCATCTGGTACTAAAAAGAGTCATACATGAGTTACTTCAAATGAAAAATATCTATGTTCGCATCACAAGTGTTGTGTAGGTGAGATGGTAAGCGAGGTACGTACGAGGCAAGAGGTTTTGAGTTTGAATCCTGACCTCCTCTCAGGTTTAATTTTTTTTATGTCAAACGCTTTGGTACCGGGTGAAAACATCGCCGGTTCTAAAAGTAGGGATTTACTACTGGGTATTTTACCCTGTGTTAAAAACTGAGACATTTAGTCTCGATGAAGCTCGATTTCGTAGTACCGGTTGAAAAACTGGTGCCTAAGCCCTTATCACCCCGTATTGAAGGTCCTTTCTCTAGCAGTGAAACATCGGCTTATTAAGAGCACAGTTAATGGAGATTAGCCTCCAGAAGGAGTACGGTTAGGGTTTCGAGTTTGTATATGTTGTTGGGTATATCTGGCTGAAAAAGAAGCTTGTAGCAGAGATAAGGCAAATTGTGGGGAAGCAGCGAGGTGGACACCGTTGGCTGCTAGGATGCATGATCGGTGGGAGAAGATTCAAATAGGGCCGGGGCAAAGCAAAATTGTGAGGTAAGGAGACTGGGAGTCCGCCATCCACCACTAGGGACAGACGGTCGTGGGGATGAATAGCGACGAAAGCCAAGTGTATTGTGAAGAAAACGGAAGAGTTTGAGTTCGTAAAAGTTTGAGTTTTCTTGTTATTTTTGTAATCACACCTTTTGTAAGAACTTGCATTCTCCTTCTTCTTATATGATCTGGCAGCACTCTTGCCTTTAATTTCAAAAAAAAATTGTGAAGAAAACAAAATAATATACGGTTGATCTGGATGGATGATTTGTAAAAAAAAATATTGTGCTTTCATGCTGGATTATTATGACCAAAACAAACATATTTGCGATGTGGAAAAAATTGTTCAATGGTTGCAGTCTAGGACGGCCCACGTATATATGACACTGTTCATGAAAAGCTATACCACACCATAATATCGTACTACCTGGCTAGCTAGTTGCTTGCTACATACACGCATAAACAATCTGATTTTCGCTTCATAATTTCGGCACTATGGATCAATAATAATGGTGAAAGCATGCATATGCAAACGAATCGAATGCAAGGCACAACACATACATACGGATCGCTCTCTGCCAGTAGATCGATGCGTCATACATCAGTTAGTCCAATCATGTACAACCTCACATCACTTCAATAATAATGCAACTTCATCAGTGCAATCTGCTCCTCCGAGAGAGATATCTCATCGTTGGATCAGCATCATTCTCCGTGTCCTTGGCTTGCCTCATCTTGTGGGTACTTCTTGGGCTGAACGGATCGGACAATCCGTCCTTGTCTACACGAGTCACGTCATCAGTCTCGCCAGATCGGCGATATCGATGGTGCTTGAAAAATGCAGAAGATTTGTATATTGTTTGCGCGTCGAGGTCTCCCTCTAGATTTTGGCTGAACATGTGCTACCCTTGACTTCACACTCTAGCTAAGCTAGGGCAGAATATTGACTGGCGAGTCATGCATGCTAATAAAGTGTTCATTTGCCTACTGGATCATCGATGTATAGATTCGGTAATACAATGGTCCATTTCTTTCCGTGTAGTACAAGCTAGATGCCTTTATTTTACGGGCTTGCAACTACTCCAAGTACCAAAAGGTTATTCTTTTGCATTGCCATGTAATTGTCAGTAGTATTGTTTTTTTAACTACTACCTAATATATATACTTAGACTGACATCAATTCCTCACGCCAGAAGAGAAATAGCAGATGCATACAAAAGAGTGGATATGAATTAGCTGAATCTATAACAAAAACAGTATATATAATCTGTTCTTTAGTGTTGGGATTAAACTAAATAAGTATAGAAGAGGCTACTAGTAAATAGTAATATCACTCAAGTAGGAATAAAAAAAAGTTAACTGATAAAGTTAGTGCTAAGGTAGTCAATCAATTGGCCAACATTTTTCATTAAAAATGATTTATTTGTGTTATATTGAGGCTAAAACCAAAGATATACGGACAAGCAACATATATATTCTTTGATTGATTGTTGCCATTGTGAACACTCAAGGGCACGCTCATCAAAAGTAAACAGTGAACGAGACATGTCAAGAGATCAGGACGACGTACCAACTAGGCAATTTGCTTACACATATACTATTATTAGGTCACGGACAGATGATATGCTGATGTCACTTTGCTCGTCATTGTGATATATCTATCCTTACACAAATAGTTCATGGAAACATCAGTACTGCTTTTATGGTATATCACAGAACACTGATGATTACACTGTTAGTTTGTAAGAAGCATCTATAAAGAGGATAAAAATGCAAGTAATAATCACTTGCAATATCTTTTCTTTTCGAACAATCTTGCAATATATGTTTTAGCTCCGGAGAAAATTGGAGACAAGTGAAAACGAACTGTTATAAGGGCTATTTACTATCTGTTGATTGTTTTCCTCGTATCTGTTACCCGCGTCTAGTTTTTCTAGTGACATTTATATGCATGCTCTTGCCAGAAAATAGTTTACTACCTACCCAACTTAGCTTCTTCCCCCAACAAACGGTTGTTATGAACCCACGCACTATCGGGAATGTCAGCAGGTACCATAAGCATATACCAGTTCTGAACCTGAAAGTCAGATATGCAATTGATATCTTTTGGCTTACACCCACATCAATTCTCTGCTTAATATATATGGTAGTTATATTTATTTCTTGATAAAAACACAGAGCTCCAATAAATCTTGGTAGTATGTAGGAATCGTGAGATGCATTCATGCACCTATGCAAACATTATATAAGAGACCTGACATTACTTGATCAACTAGTTAAACCTCATAATATATAGGGTCAGCAATTTTCTGGGGGAGCACTGGATATGACATGTGCAAACATATGCAACGCGGTTTTGTACTCTACTTTACTATACGTACACACTGTGCATGCTAATGGGTTCATACGTACCACACGCACGTCGCACGCCCCGCCGCCCACTGTCTGCGAGCAGCCATGATGCATGCTTTGAAACGCGGTTCACACATCATTAGGGAGCTCATCTGTAATTAATTAACAATCCTAACTATACTGTTCAGACAATCAAGCACTACACAATCTTGCTACTACCCGGCCTTTTTTTTCTCGAAAACGCAGGAGAGCTGCGCCTCAATATATTAAGAAGAAGAAAGGAGGAAAAAAGAGCCTCCAGTACACCAAGCTACAGATTGGAGGGTCTGTAGCCACCCTTAACAAAGCTAACTAAAACTTGCTCTAAGATAAAAAGATAAAAGCTTGACCAGCTTGACCAGAACCTGACCAGCAACACATCCAACTAAGAAACAGGAGGGGCAAGAACAAGAAGATGGGACACTCCTCGAGCCCCTGCCAAGGCCCAATGCCGCACTTCTTCTTTGAAGGCTGAGACGATGGTAGCCAAGTTGGGGGTGCCGCCATCAAAAATACAGTGGTTGCGATGGATCCATAGTGACCAAGCTCCTAGAATAATGATGGAATTGAGCCCTTTTTTAACTTGGCCTGTTACCTTGTCACTTGAGTTAGCCCACCAATCATCAAAACATGAATCATTCGGCTGAGGAGCAAGGACGTCTAAGCCAAAGAGTTGCAGAATGTTGAACCAGAATTGTCTTGATAAAACACAAGAGATCATCAGGTGGTCAATTGTTTCCTCAGCTTGATCACAAAGAGGACAAGTTGCAGGGTGAGGGAGACCTCTTCTTGCAAGGCGGTCTGCAGTCCAGCACCTATTATGAGCCACTGTCCACATGAAAAATTTACATTTTCCAGCTACTACCCGGCCTCCAGTGCTGTTCTATCTGTCTAGTGGCTTCTGCCGGACACCTCTGATTTTTTTGCAAATGTATGCGTACACAGGAATCCAGGGCATCAATACCGTCCCTGTAGGACATAAGCAAAGCAAAGCAGCTGCCTGCACCCCCTATCAGCAACCATGTGCTTCCAGTATGCACCATGCCCTCTCTCTTTCCTGATCATACTAGCTAGTCCTACAACTTTTCAGATGCAAATCTCTTTTCGCTAGTGATATGTATCTTTATCCATGCAACTGAAAAGAGAGGAAAGTAGGAAAGATCTAGCAGCTACACCGTGTCGCGCAAAAGCTACACAAGTCTGCAGAGATATATCATAACTGAAGCACCCATTTTCGAAAGGAAAGCATACACCGACCATGGTGGGAGAGATCCTACAGATCAGCTTGAAAAGACGAGGGCCGCCGGGAGGTCTCTATGAAGAACCAAGGAGAAGGCACATCGATTGATCATGCAAGGGACGATGCAGCCATGCACTTGTGAAAAGCCAGAAAGCTCAGCTAGCTCCTGAAGCTGATGAGACCAGACCGGTGAGACTAGACCAGCAGATGAGCTGCTAGCTAGCTAATGGCTGGCTATAAACAAAGATCGCATGGCCTGCAATAAACCCTTTTTTCACCACCTGAACATGTACACACCTCTTTCCTGGCCTGCTCTCACTAGCTGATGTCTAGAAATAAAAACCCTAATCAATAAAGACCATCGATCGATCACTAGTGATCATGCATCTAAATTAAAGGTAGCTATCCGGCCGATGCGCGCGCGCTTCGCGGTGAAACATCGTTGCTCCTGAGCAAGAATCCAACAAGTGTTCTCCATCAGATGATTTACTAGTAGAGTGGCACTCAATCAATTAATGCATGGATGCAGCTTTAGTTAGTTTGAATGCTGATCAGATGATGACCAGGGAGGGAGTAGGGCGCGTGTTTTGTCCGTACCGGTGAGTTTTTGAATGGATGGACGAGGATTGATCACGAGGAGTCGCCGCCGAGCTTGGCGAGCAGTGCGGCGACGAGCTGGTGCCGGCGCTCCTCGCGCTCCTCGGCGCGCGCGCGCCACGCCTCCTCGCGCTCGCGCCAGCGGCGCACGAGCGCGAGCCGCTCCTCGCCAAGCGCGACCATGGCGTTGCGCCACTCCTCCTCGCGGGCGCGGCGCTCGGCCTCGCGCGCCTCGGCCGCCTCCATCCAGCGCTCCTCCATCTCCACCTGGCGCCGCATGAAGTCCCGCAGCATGGCCTCCACCTCGCCCTGATCCGCAGACCTAGCCCGCGCAGCCGCAGCCGCCGCCGCCGCCGCCTGCTTCCGCCTGCGCTTCTTCGCGCCGCCACCGCCGCTCCTCGCCTCCGAGGCCACCCTGCTGCCAGCTTCCTCCTCTCCCATCTCCGCCTCGAGCTCCTCCTCCTCGTCGTCGTCCTCCTCCCCCTCGCCGCGGCCTTCTTCATCCTCCGGCTGCACGTCCTTGCCCTTGGCCCTCTTCCTCTCCAATGCTTGCGCCCACTCGACCCTAGCGTCGAAGATCCTCCTCATCTCGTCGTGGAACGGGAACTGCCTCGCCTGCTGCGCGGCCGCCGCCGCGGACGCAGGATCGGCGTCCGGCGGCGGGTGCGCGGCGGCGGCGGCCTCGGTGCCCTTGAACCTGGTGACGAGGTTCTTCCACTTGGACTTGCACTGGTCGGGGGTGCGGGCGAACCCCTGCGCCTGGAGGCGCGCGGAGACGGCCTCCCAGAGCGCCTTGTTGCGCTTGGTGGTGAGGAAGGAGTGGTCGAGCTCGGCGCGGACGGCGAGGAACGCCGCCGTCTCGGCGTGCGACCACTGCGGCAGGCGCTCCGCGGAGGGCTGCGGCGCGGCCTCGGCTGGCGGGGGCGGGGGCGGGGGCGGGGGCGGGAGGGGAGGGAAGTGGGGGTGGTGGGGCGGGGAGGGGGAGAGCAGCGGGTGGTAGGGGTTGGAGAAGGAGGAGTTGAGGTGGTGGAAGGGATCCATGGCGGAGGGCGGAGGGAGGCGGTGGTGGGGTGGGAATGGATTTGGACACGGACGCGAGGGAGGGCAAGGGCGGTCAGGTCAGGAAGGGATGCGATGCAAGTCAAGAGGGTTGGCTTTGGCCTTTGGGGCTGCGAGAGTTGGGTTTCAACGCGGAAACGGCTTGCTTTCATATTGCTTTCCTCCCGAGATCTGGATCCTCTGCGCGGCGCCTCTTTGCTGCCCGCTCCCGGAACCGGAGGCACAGCACAACCTCCTTAGCTTGCTGCCGTTGTGTGGACCTATGCGGCGCATGGCTGTTTCCCGCACAACCATACTGTATCCACATTCCCCAGCATCATCGCTACCAGTAGGTGATACTCACGTTTATGTTGGGTTTAAATTTCATTTTGGGTTGGTGGCAATGATATATATGTATCAATGGTTAAAGAATTTTTAAGTTCAATGTGTCAAAGGTACATGTTGCTAGTACGAATTGACTCATGAACATCATGGGCTTGACTTATTATGCAATGCTCCTCTAAATGAAAATGATATAAGATTTGACTACTAATAGGCCATCATAAGGAATTGAGAATTGCATGTCATACATGAGCGCATTGTGGATGGATGATGGGGCTCTAGAAGATCAAAGACATACTATCATGTCTTAATGGTGACTGGCTCTGCTAGCCATAACTATTAATGCATTTCATGACCAATCTTGCGGCAATTACGGAGAGACGAGCCATTAAAGCCCTGTTTAGTTCCCAAAAAAATTTCTACAGTACCCGTCGCATCGAATCGTTTGACACATGCATGAAGTATTAAATGTAATTGAAAAAATAACTATTTATACAGTCTAACTGATTAGCACGAGATGAATCTTTTAAGCCTAATTAGTTCATGATTGAACATTGTTTGTCAAGTAACAACGAAATGTGCTACAGTACCAAAATACAAATATTTTCGCGAACTAAACACAGCCTAATTGAGTTGGTTGCACTCAAAATCAAAATGGTAGGCTGCAAAAGGATATGCAAAAGTCAACTAGCAATCACATCAGAAAACAAATCCATCAATAACCTTTAGTGTTTAAATTTCTTTGACTTAATTACGGTTGAGTGAGGTTGCAGAAAGAATTGCTACCGAGTTTGGAATTATGTTTCGAACTAGCAATCAGTTGATGAGAGGTCGCTCATCTCTTTATTCGTATACATGCCTTTCGTTATCGGTTGGGTGGACTGATGCTTGAAGTGTTATTATTCACATATTCCTGGTGGTATAGAACCGTACATTAACCATAATTTTAATACCTGTATTTCTGTAGATAAAATTGGTATAAAAGCACAAACCACCGTATGCTTTGGTTTACCCTTCGCTGATTGTGTGCATGTATGTAGGTATTACATTAAATGACCCTACGGAAGTATCATAATCCTATAAAAGTATCTAGAAGAGTCCTTTTGTTAGTATAAAACTAACGTTGCAGTTGCTGCTGGCACCGAGCCGCCGCACCGCGCAGTATGGCGCGAGCCGGCGGCGTTCACAAAGGATCCGGCGCGCCTGCCTGCGGCGGGCCCGCTGCGTGGAGGCGGGGCCCACGGCCTGCGTGCGGGGTGGCGTCACGCGGACGCCAGCGCGTCGTAAGAGGCAAGCCGATCCCGTCCGTCCACGGGAGTCTTCCTTTGCTGCGAAGCATCTCCAGATCGCAGAGAGAGAGCAGCGTCTCCAAAAAAATTCTCTCTCTCTCTCTCTTGCTGCAGCCCTGGCGTCAGCCGCCAGTTTGTCGCGTCCAGATGGCGGCCCGCGACGGCAACGGGTCGCGTGGCCTGCGCTGCAAGCAACAGGGCGCCGCGGCGGCAATGCCAGCGGCCAGCCAGCCGGGCAGCCACCATTCGCCGGAGCCGCCCCGCGTTCGCGGCCGGGTGGCGGGCTCCCAGGCGGCCCGCCGGCCAGCCGGGCAGCCACCATTCGCCGGAGCCGCCCCGCGTTCGCGGCCGGGTGGCGGGCTCCCAGGCGGCCGGCCGGCCGGCCGGCGGGGCATGATTTGCCGGTTGCGTGCTGGGCTGGTGGCCGTGGCGACTGGCGTCTGGCGTGTTCCAATTCCAATGGCGATAGACGCGTTGCGTTGCGATGCGATCGCTGATGCCGCTGTACGTTAGGCCTGCTAATGGGTTGGGTTGAAATGAGTTTTATGGGGTGGATTTTGAAATGGAGTGTGTTTGGATGATTTAAAATGGGTTGTATTAGTTAATGGGGTGGGTCGGGGCGGGTTCTATATAAATGCGGGTTGAGGCGGGTTGGGGTGGGTTGAAATGGATACTTTTTACAAAATAGTATAACTATATATAAATATGGGTCCCACGTGAGAGCTGGACTCTGAAATTAAAACCACGTGTTTATATCAGAAAATTTTATCGAAATTGACTGAATTTTGTTGGAGATGACTCAGTACGACTGTCAGTTATTTTGTGCAAAGCAGTGTGGCTAGAACTACCTGTAGGCCCCACATGAAGAGCCGGACCCTGGAATTAAAACCTCGCGTTCACACTATAAAATTTTATCGAAATTGAATGAAATTTGTTGGAGATGCCTCAGTACGACTGTCAGCTACTCTGTACAAAGCAGCGTGGCTAGAAGTACACGTGGGCTCCACATCAAGAGCCGGACCCTAGAATTAAAATCTCGCGTTCACACTATAAAATTTTATCGAAATTGACTGAAATTTATTGGAGATGACTCAGTACGACTGGCAGCTACTCTGTGCAAAGCAGCGTGGCTAAAACTACACGTGGGCTCCACATCAAGAGCCAGACCCTAGAATTAAAACCTCGCGTTCACACTATAAAATTTTATCGAAATTGACTGAAATTTGTTGGAGATGATTCAGTACGACTGGCAGCTACTCTGTGCAAAGCAGCGTGGCTAGAACTACACGTGGGCTCCACATCAAGAGCCGGACCCTAGAATTAAAATCTCGCATTCACACTATAAAATTTTATCGAAATTGACTGAAATTTGTTAGAGATGACTCAGTACGACTGGCAGCTACTCTGTGCAAAATAGCGTGACTAGAACTATACGTGGGCTCCACATCAAGAGCCGGACCCTGGAATTAAAACCTCGCGTTCACACTATAAAATTTTATCGAAATTGACTGAAATTTTTAGAAATGAGTCGATATGACTGACAGATACTCTGTGCAAAGTAGTGTGGCTAGACATATATGTGGTCCCCATATTAAGTGTAGAACCACTAAATTTCTCTGCATAGTAGAACTCATGAGTTTTTATGGGTTACCCGCTTATAATGGGGCGGGTTGGTTAGAGTTGAGAAATTAACTAATTGGGTTGGGTGGGGTTGGGTATCTAAATATGTTAATTTTGGGTGGGGTTGGGTATGGTGCGGGTTCCAACCCATTAGCAGGGCTACTGTACGTGATGTGCCTTGGTGCGCGTTTTTTAGTTATTTTTTCGTTTTTGGTTATTATTACGAGGACACATGGCTCAAATGGAGGTGCGTACGTGCTTAGCTACGCGTGTGTGTTCTGGATTTGACCCGACAATAAGAGACAACGGGTTGAGTTACGAGAAGCCGGCACGCGGGTTAGGTGTGTGTGGACTGTGGAGCGAGGAGCGAAACAACACGGTTGCTCGTGTTAAAAGGAGTACATTGACTCGAATAGGACTGGCTAGGGACGCAAATTGGTGACATATAGGTGAACCTACGACTCTTTGTAGTTCAAATATTTGTGCACTTCTTCAAAATAACATTTTATTTTTGAGAAATGATACAAATATATATCAATTTGTTTAGATGGGTGAAAATGGGGCGGCTAGTGGCCGGTGCTGGCTGGAGCTGGTTGGCTGGCTACTCGAGCAGCAGCTCCAGCCTAGCCGAACAGGTTGATACTAGTTTTAGTTTGGCTCCCAGCTACGCAAGCAAATGAAGCTGAGTGTATATCTTAACAAGAGGTGTATGACTGTGCTTGTAGCGGTCTTGATAAATATGACAATACCAATCGATTGTAAATATTTTAGTACGCTGGAAAGCCCACATTTTAGTGCGCTCGATAAATATTTTAGTAGGCTGTAAAAAAGAACAGAAACAGACGGACCAAACCCAAGCACCGTTGTTCTCCCCTCCCCCAGGCAGGGGCGGAGCTGCGTGTAGCTGTCGAGGTCGCCGGACCCCGACGAAATTTGATCAAATCAATGAAAAATTACTGTTTAACACTGTTTAACTATGTGGGCGACCCCGTGTTTAGGCCGTGCGACCCCAGCGACTCTCTCATCTGGCTTCGCCCCTGCTCCCAGGTCTCCGTCTCTGTTGTTCGGATGCGTACGTATATTCGCTGCGTGCTCCCGATTTCCAGACTTGAATGCTAACCGCACGCGCGACAGTGCCACACTTGCGTTCGTACTAGTACTCCCTTCGTAGTCGCGTCGGTGGCCAGTGTCTGGCGGCTGGCGCCTGGGCCTTGGCCGGTGACGACGTGTCGGCGCACACGCCGCGCTCTGCTCTGCTCTGCTACGCCGTCGGATTGTCAAGCCGCGTCGTCAGAGCCTCCAACTAACCAGACGCCAGAGGTTGACGAACGACGGCGGCGGACGGACGGGAGGAGGATGGATCGTCGGAGGGGACGGGCCGTGGGGACCAGGAGCAAGACTGCTGCCTACGCACGTAGCTGGCTCTGAGCCTCTGACTTCCTCGACCGGAGGTTGACGAAATGCGTGGTGGCGCGCGTTGTCGCGGGTCGTCGGTCACCGCCGCGCACCTGGTGGCCCGCCCCGGCTGCCGGCCGGCCGGCCCACTCGACGTCGACGCCCGCCGTGGCGTGGCGTTGGGTACGTCGTCAGCCGCTCAGCGCTCACCAGATCGGCTGATGCGCCGGAGGTTTGACGAACGGAGTGGGTATGATGAGAAGGGATCGGAGGGGGACCGGTGAGGCAGGCCACTGCTTGCTCATGGTGTCAGATTGGATCAGCGAGCGAGGTTGACCGTCAGGTGCACTCGTACAGTCCTACGTATGTTCCTACAGTAGTGCCGGGACCCGTGCATGTTCTTGGGCGGCAGAGGCAGATCGACCGAGGCTGGTGGCCTGGTGGGCGTGGCGGCCGGCCAGTGGGTAGAGGGACGTCTCCCGCGGCGGAGGGAGCAAACGGGGACAGCCGGGGCAGGGCAGAGCTGGCCTGAGCTTCAACTTCTCTGATCACAGAACAAGCAGATGTGTATATGCTGGCCCGTGCGCCGCACTGTGCAGCTTAAAATCGACGAGGAACAGCCGCTCCGACTCCGAGTCTGATGTGGTCATGAGACAATCGGTCTCGCCAGACACCGGAGCAATGCAACGCCGTCCCACCGACAGCGAGTCGTGGCCAGCGCGCCGCCCTGCAAGCAGCGGCCGCGGCATTAGACAGGGCAGGCGGCAAGAGTCTCCGACTTTCTCTCTCCCGTACGCGCCTCCGGCCGGCGCGCCATGACTGGTTGCTGC
Organism: Panicum virgatum; assembly: GCF_016808335.1. Lineage (NCBI taxonomy): Eukaryota > Viridiplantae > Streptophyta > Magnoliopsida > Poales > Poaceae > Panicum > Panicum virgatum. The sequence continues at coordinate 8,725,858 of NC_053138.1, read as the reverse complement.
TGTTGCGTACCGACCGCTGGCCCTGCCCCCTGCGTGCTCCGATTGCCGGAGCCGGCCAGAATCCCCACGCGCGCCGCGTTCGTCGTGGTTACTGGTGAGTGCGCCTGATCGCGCCTCTATCGATCATGCAGGCGCCATGCCGAGGTCGTGCCGTGCCGGCCTGTTGGCCGTCTATAGGCACGAGGGATGCAAGTGGGTACTCAATGATGTTTTATGGGTCAACTAAATAATTACGATGGTATGCTATTCTAGTTAATTTTTTTTTCTAAATTAATTACACACAGAGTCATTCTAGTTTATTTTATCAAAATTTCGAGTCGACCTAATGACCCAAAATAAATATAACTTGCATCCCTAGGAACGGTGGCAACCTGGGGGGGCTCCTATGTATCTTGTGAAAGATGAATAAGTCATCCATCTTTAAAGCCCACTTGGCCCAATTATCTGATGAAATATATTCAACATTTTAATAGAATTAATTCAATATTTTGTTAAACATGTTCAACATTTGCTTTCAAAATGTTGAAACAGTGGAGATGAAATATTAAAATTGACGGCATAAAATGTTGAAAGTACTACAATAAAAATGTTGAAGAGAGCTTCTTCTCCGGCAAGCACGGCGCTTCTTCTCCGGCGGGCGGGGGCGGAGCACGCGGCGCAGAGGCGGGGCGGAGCACGTGGCACAGCGCGTGGAGCGGGCGCAGCGACGGCGCCCGGGTGAGCGGCGGGGCGGGCGCAGCGGCGGGCCCGGAGCTTGCGGCGGCCACTGTGAGGAAGGAGGAGGCAGGAGAAGGGAGATTAGGGTTGAGTAGATCTAATGGACGAGATTTCTTGCACTGATCTCAAACAGTGGAAGATAAATAAGAAAAAATCTTGAGGAAGATGTATATGATTCTTGGGCAATCTGTGAGCAGGCATGGTGGAGATGGATGGATCATGGATGGAGCCCAAGTGCCCAAGGAAGACAGTCTATCAAATTCGACAGGCCACACTTTCCACTGCATGCATATATTGTCTTCTGATGGGCCCATAACTCCATGAGCCCACGAGATGGAGAGTGAACACGCTGAAGAGACGAAAAGGCTTCTCAAACATAATTGGGCCCACGTACGTATCATCGTCATAGTCGAAAGAAGGGGACCGCTTCATGCCCACACTAGCATGGAAAATTCGTGGACCGCTTGCATGGGCTTGATTGAGAAATAAATCCATGGGCCGGCTAGCGCTACTAAACTAGTAGTAGGGCCGGTAAAGTGCGACGAAAATTGATCACCAGGGACGTTACAATCATTTGAGTTGTCACATAAATTTATTAGGTTTAATTTAATCTTACTATTACTAATTGGAGACTCCTTTTGAAGCCTACCGGTGAAGCCACCTAGGATTCTAAGTGGACAATTTAAAAAAATAAATAAATCCTACAAATTCTCACAAAAATCAGAAACATCCGGCCATCAATTCAGCAACTCTAATCATATTAGCCATTGGATCTGTTATCTTTTTCTAATAAATTATCCACCTTTGTCATTATGATAATAGACTAAAATAACCCCTAAATATGTATCTAAATTACCCATCTCTGCCATTATAAAAAATACTCTAAAGTAACCCCCTAATCTTCATGTAAATTACCTACTTATGCTATTATAAAATAATATCAAATAACCCACAAATTTTTATATATATTATCCAATGATAACATAATAAAAAGTTAAATAAACCTAAAATCTGAATCAAAATTATTTTATTACAATAAAATCTTAAAATGCATTAATATAAAATTCTAAATTACTATTTCTGTCATTATTAATATATTATTTATGTTATTATTTATATAAAAATACTAACCATAATGTGTGTGTCACCATATATCTATGTATAAGAGAAGAGATAAGAATACCAATTTTTATATTGTTCACATAGCTCAAAAAAAGTGTTCAATTAAATACATATCAAAAATATTGGATGGGTGATGCAAAGTAAGAAAAAAATTAATAGTAACTAAAGCTTTCACATTTATTACAATTACATAATGATAAATATGTACCTTTGTCGTACTGGATTAGAATATGTAATAATTGGTTAATGAAATGTCCCCTCATAAGAGAGAACTTAAATGTGATACAAACATCAGTCCCAGGAGGCTGATGCCACATTTATTACATCAGATGGTTCATTACCATACAAACCTCCGAGGAGGACACTCGATACAGACGATAATAAAAAGTAACCAAGCTACGACATAACACCAGACCGCAACCCACATGGGGTCTAGCTTGGGCTCAGAGTACTGTGTCAGCGAAAACATCCCGAACAGGGCCGGTTCCACAGGCAAGGTTGGGTGTAGAACGATAACCCTACTCGGCGTCGTCTGGTACGAAGTCTGGGTCTTCCTCTGTAAAAAGTAAGAATGGGGTGAGTACAAACGTACTCAGCAAGTTCAACCACACCCACGGAGGGGGTTATATCAGAATAATATGCACAGGTAAATCAAGGGTAAGGTTACGGTTTAGTTTGTAGAAAGCTAATTTTTATGCAGGGGTTTATTTAGCAGAAAACATTTCAGAAACCAATTTTTGTATTGAGTAACACGGAGTTCAAGTTTTAAACTACTATCGGACTCCCCGTCCGTCGTAGCACACGGCACAACTGCCGGACACAATTCCAAAACAACTCACACCAGCGCATCCCAATAAAACACTAGTTATGTGACCACACCGTAACTCGCCCAGTACCGTGGGCACGGCTATTCGAATAGCTTTTAACTCTGCAGAGGTGTGCAACTTTACCCACAAGCAGGTACCACAACACGAGCACCGAAGTGTCGGTGTAGATCCCGACATAGCCATTACCCACCTTAGCTAAACCTGACTAGCCATCACGGGATGCACCAAGGGGTCATCGACCGTTCACTTAGGTATAACCGGGTATAAGTCACTTGGGGCTTATCCCTTCTCCTTAGTCACCCGTTGCTCTCAGCTCTCCTGATGGCTATCAAATTAGCTAGTAGGATTTATGCTAAGCCGTTGCCCATTCAACGGTCGAGTGGTTTGCACGATAGTGGAGTCATGTGAGATGACACATCAACTTGGTCCTTAGACACGACAAGATGGATATCTCCCTTCTTTGCCCTGCCACATTGGCACGAGCACACCAAATGGCAAATCCGTAGAAATGTCATCCATCCCGTCCAAACTTTCTTTACAAAAGCACCACATTTATCTCATCCCACATATGCACACATTTTCTATATAAAATAAATCGTATTATGAGTAAAGTCCTAAGCGTTATAATATCGATTAACGTCCAAGCAAAAACAGACATTAATCTAGGTGGTCAAGGAATGGTCATCACAAATCAAGGGGTGGCTATCCAACCGTGTTTTTATGCAAGCAAAACTTATGCAATTTTATAAAACAAGCCATTGGGTTGTGTTTATAAAAACTAGGACAGAAACATGCATCAAAGGATGGGATTGAACTTGCCGTCTTCGTAGCCTTCGGGGAGGTCCTGTCCTTCGGGCTCGGGTCGCAGAACAGGTCCTCGTTCACCTGCTCACAGTACTGCTCATTGACGGACTCACCTTCGTTTACTCCGTGGTCTACAGCGCACACAAACAAGCACACAATCAATACAAAGATCTATCATTGAGCTCGAATCGGGAACACATAAGATATGGGGTACAGAGTAATATTTTTGGGCGGTTCCCTAATGGCATGGTTGAAACTAAGTTATGAGAGGCGTGGTAAAGTTTCGGGTTGATCAGAGTTCATTTGGTGCATGAAATGATAGGTTAACGGGGTGTTTAGGGTTTAAAACAGGGTCCAGGGGCTTGGTTGTAATTAATGAAAGGGCTTAATTAGAATTTTCAGAAAGGTTTTGGTTATTCTGGAAATGGTGGGGTTCTAATTACAAATAAGTTTATACAATGAAGGATTTGTTTGTAAATCCAATAAAGGGTGAGGCCTTTATTTGCTAAACTTCAAAGGGTGGAAAGGGTTCTTTAGTAATTTAGAAGAGAAGGGAAGGGCCTAGGGGCAAATGTGCCCTCTTCTTCCTCCTCCCTCCACGGGAAACAGAGGAGGAGGGCTCGGGGCGCCGGCGGCCTTGGGCCGGCGGCCCTGAGGCTCTGCGGCGGCCTTGAGGAGGGGGGAAAGGAGGTGCGGGCCATGGGGAACTCACTCCCCGCCCTGATTTGGGACGAGGTGCGATGAGGCGGCGGTGCCACAGGGTCAGAGGGCGGCGGGCGGTGGTGCGGTGGTGGTGACGCCGTGGGGCGTGAGGGGTGGCCAGGGAGTGGGGGGAGGAGCACCAGAGAGGGCTCGAGCTTGATTGCACCTGCTCACCTCGGACTGGAGTGGAGCAGAGAGGCGGGTCAACAGGAGGCGGGTGCGGCGGCGGAGTAGCTCTGCGGCGGCGGCGCTGGAGCTTGGGAGGAGGTGCTGAAGGAGGCGGAGGAGGTCGTGGGGCGAAGGGGCGGTGCTGGGCGCCCTTTTATAGGCGAGCTAAGGCGGCGGGACGCGGGCGGAGGCCGGCGAGCGGTGATGCGACGGCACGGCGCTGTGCGGCACTGGCGGGGCGTCAACGACGGCGGTGGCGCGGTTGGCAAGGCGAGCACTGGTGACGCGATGCCTCAGGCAGGCGGCGACCGTGCGCAGGCGGCGCTGTTCCGAGGTCGCCGGCACTGTGCGGCGTCAACGGCGGTCGGCCGGTGGCGTGGCATGTGCGGGCGCGCGGGTCGGGGCGCGGCCGCGTGTGCGTGGGCGCGCAGAGGCGGTTCTGGAGCGGGCATGCTCACGCGCGCTGGCGCGCGGGCCTGCGGCCGTGGTGCGGCGTGGCCGTCGCGGCTCGGCGCGCCGAGCGCCGTGTGCGCGGGCGTACGGCCAGTCCGGGGCGGCGCGCGTGCACGCGGCCGAGCGGGTGCTGCGTGCGTGGCCGGCGGAGCAGGTGGCGGCCGAGGTCGTGCGCGCGCGGGGCAGGCGAGCAGGGGCGGGCCGGGCCGAGCGGCGTTCGGGAGTCGGCCGGGCGGGCTCGGGGAAGAGGGAGGGAGTGCCGAGTCGCGCGGGGAGAGAGAAGAGAGGGAAGAGAAAGGAAAAGAAAGAAAAGGAAGAAATTAGGAAAAAGAAAAAGAAAAGGAGGGGGGAGAGAGAGAAAGAAGAGAGAGGGAGATAGATTTGCGCCGGATCCGCGGCGCGCGGTCGGCCACGCGCAGCGCCGATCACGCGTGCGCGGCCGGGTGCGTGCGCGGGTCAAGGGCGAACAGGGTGATGGATTCGGGTGTCGGGGTCAGGTCTTTCAGGGATCAGGAGATCGGGCGGAAAAACTCCGAGCTCAACGATGAACACTTGGTTTTGAAACTAATTATCGCACGATTTAATTTAGCGGAATTTTGAGATGTTACAGTTAAAAAGAGCGTAAGATAAATAATCATTAGATATCTTTAACTAGCCCGTGTGGGAGTACGAGTTGATAGACTAGTTTCTCTAAAGGTGGTAAAATGCCGTCAAATTTGGCCTATATAATCTAAGAGCCGAGCTTCAAAAAGGTCAGACTCTAATTCTATATAATTTTGAGCTAAAAATTTTAAAGGTCAAGTTAAGATGTGAAGGGACAACTACGACCACCCTCTAGGAGTAATAGAACTACTAGGGAAAATGAGTAACGGTCACATCCCTGATCCTAGCTAGCTAAACCATGACATCGTCGTACACCATGTATACGTATACGTGGTGTACACAATCGCATACGGGCATGGGCCATGGGCCGTACGCGTACGCTCCGTCCTAGCAACACCCGTATGCACCGTCCTTGTACTACGCGGCCGCAGCAGTGGGGACCTGCGGCACAGTGGCGTCACACGCGCAACGGAATTTCAGTCACGTTTGCTATTGCTGCTCCTGCGTTGCTGTCACCTGCAGCTGCATCAGCGCAGCACTACACATGCAGGACCTATAAATTGTACTATCCGATTAATCAGCAGTCTAATTAATCCAGGCATCAGGCGTCAGCTAATTAAACTGCCGGCCAGAATATATGTATAGCGCACACGGCCTCTTCCAAGCCGCAACCTGTCTTCTCTCGCTCCATTATCTTCCCCTCCTCGAGGTCGAATTGTTTATACATGTGCTCGCTCTATCATCGCCATCGTCGTCATCCCTTGTCTGATCAAGCAAAGAACACATGCATAACCCCCCTGTGCGTGGTTCCTGGAGTTCGTCACACCATTCATGCGCTAGCTAGCTGATCGATCTCAGCGCCGCAGCTAGTTTTGTCGTCCCATGGCCATGCAGCTAGCATCTGCAATTTCTCCCAGCTTCTAGCTAGTTTGCTAGGGAAGATAGGTAGCCACCAGCTAAGCCGGCCGTCACTACTGGAATCATCCTAGCTCGCTATAAGTAGTGCAACGCTCCAAGAGCGGGAGAGCATCCGGCCGAGGTGAGCAGAGCATCCCGACGACAGTGAGCAGAAGGTAGCAGGCGCCGGCCAGAGAGCTGAGGTGAGCTCGTCCCGTCGCTCATGGAAGGCGCAGGAGCCGGGTGGCCGGAGCCGGTGGTGCGGGTGCAGTCGCTGTCGGAGAGCGGCGCCGCCACCATCCCGGAGCGCTACGTCAAGCCGGAGGCGGAGCGCCCGGCGGCGGCGGCGGCCGGGGGAGCGACGGCAGCAGAGGGCATCCCCGTGGTGGACCTGTCGTCGCCGGGCGACCCGGCGACGGCGCGGGCGGTGTCGGAGGCGTGCCGCGAGTGGGGCTTCTTCCAGGCGGTGAACCACGGCGTGCCCCCGGAGCTCCTCCGGCGCGCGCGGGGCGTGTGGCGCGGCTTCTTCCGGCAGCCGATGGAGGTGAAGCAGCGGTACGCCAACTCGCCGGCGACGTACGAGGGGTACGGCAGCCGGCTGGGCGTGGAGAAGGGCGCCGTCCTCGACTGGGGCGACTACTACTTCCTCCACGTCCGCCCGCCCCACCTCTTCGACCCTGACAATTGGCCACACCTCCCCCCGGGCCCGGACCTCAGGTAGGTACACAGTACATACATACACATCTTTGTGTATATACAACAAATACGTATACATATACATATAAACATATACGGAACGTGTCAGCAGCAGTGACACATGTAGCGCTACTGCGCTACCTTCGTTTCTCTATCTACTCTATCTCTATAATAATAATAAAATATAGTATGATTTTGTTTTGGCTCATGACCCACGCACGGGGTGGATTTATTTAATTTTTCCCTGCTGCGTGCGAGCGAGCTGCAGGGAGACGACGGAGGAGTACAGCCGAGAGGTGGCGGCGCTGTGCGGGCGCCTGATGACGGCGATGTCGGTGGGGCTGGGCGCCGGGCCGTCGCGGCTGCAGGAGGCGTTCGGCGGCGCGGAGGGCGCCGGGGTGTGCGTGCGGGTGAACTACTACCCGCGGTGCCCGCAGCCGGAGCTGACGCTGGGCCTGTCCTCGCACTCGGACCCCGGCGGCATGACCGTTCTCCTCGCCGACGACCGCGTCCGGGGCCTCCAGGTCCGCCGCCGCGGCGCCTGGGTCACCGTCGACCCCGTGCCCGACGCTTTCATCGTCAACGTCGGCGACCAAATCCAGGTACGCGCGCAACGCCCACCGCCCAGGCATCTCGATCGCCAGGGTGCGTGTGCACTGCACACGTACTCGTTTCAGTTTTCCCCTGCGATTTTCTCGCGGCCGGGCGCCCATGCATGTGATCCCTAGCTCCTCGCGCGACGTACGACTGACCGCACGGGCAGAGGGCCAGGCCCGGCCTGAGCGGCTGGGCCTCTCATCAGGCGACCAGAAAATAGCTAGGCAGCAGCGGATCGATGACGATGATTCAGACGTGACGGGGCAGCACACGTGCTCAAATTACCGTAGCAGCAGCGACCGTTTCGTCAACCCCAGCCATGCATATCCATCCGGCCACCCATCTGACAAAACGGACGGCCCGTCGTTGTCCGCCGACGTCGCGATTGGACGCTGCGCTACGGCAACGGGCGGGGGAGTTAAATTATCGGCCAGTAATACTCGCTTGCCGGCCTCGTGCTTCCTCTTTCACATTTTTTTACTCCTTATCGGCCAGTATACCTCGTCACTGCCCGTGATAGATGCCGGCCGTGACCCAAGAGAAAACGACGATGCTATGGCTAGCGCTAACGCAGTACGGTTGACCATAGCTAGCTAGACAAGTCGCTGCCATGGTGATCCATGGAGGATTACAGCGACCGTGGCTTCCTCCCAAGCCATCCGTTAGGTTTTCACCACATGGCGGATGTGTAGGCTTAATGCCCGGTGCAGTGCGTGGTTAATAGATACTAGTAGGTGATAAGTGGTATGTGGTGCCTAGATGATGACTAATATAGCTTGGACGAGCTTGTCGTCGTCGATCGTGTACGAGACGAGTTACCAAAGCTTCTCGCGGCTCATCAACGATAGAGCAACAAAGCTCGGGGCTCCATGAAACCATTGTAGCCGACTCAGGTTCAAAGTCGATATACTCCCTCCATACAAAAAAACTTGACGTTTAAGAGTATATGCTTAACTATATATAAGTGTCCGTATAGAAAATTTTAGATACATTGTTAGTAGTAAAAAATGACATGTTACCCTTAATTAACTATAGCAGTTATTGGTTCCTAGATCATCAATAAATGCAAATGCGTTGGAACCAGAAAAGTAACATCTACTTGAGCATTTGATTTGCTGCATGCATTTTTTCTATACTAGCATTTGATATTGCTTTAATTTAATATAATTTATTAAAATCTAAAAGAACACTCTTTGTTGGGGACAAAATTTAATAGCTAAACAAACAGTTATTCTGGGACGGAGAAAGTTAGGTGGCTAGAATGATCTGACATTGTTATCGATATACGGTGGATGCATTTTCGAAATAGGACACCGGCTCGAGTAAAACTACTGACAAGCGTATGTTTGAGGGACTTTGTAGCTGCGCGAGTCATCTAAGTGGGCACTGTGCAAGGCGTGAATAGTCAGCTTAGGCGTGCACGAATATCGGTACACGAGTATGGCCGTGCATGCAAATTTTATTTTATTTTTTGAAATGTTGTGCATGCAAATTAAACCACGCGCTTCTGCAGCAAATCATGAGCGCTGACCATTCAACACCACCACGTCCGGTTCGATGTAATTAATCGGTCCATGCGCTCGCTGGACCCCCATCTGAATCTGATCGCTCGTATCATATCGTATCACCCTTTTGGAGGGCGCTAGAAGCATTCATTCATATCATTTTTCATTGTTGTTTGCTAGATAGCCCATGCTGCTTTCCTTCATTTAGCTAGGGTTGGAAAAGACTCTTTGTTTTTTCAAGAAAATAAATAAATCGTCCTCAGAGATCGAATAGGTTTTGCTGATGCAGACATGAACAGTTGGCACCGGCGCAGGAAAGGGAAAAAGGAAATACTATAGAAAAATCTGATCAACTCCATCTCACTTTGTATAGATTTTCTCCTCCAATGCAACAACAATAATAAATAATATCACAAAGAGAAATTGCACTGCCGTAAGAAAGAGAAGAGCTGAATGGTCTGAACAAATGAACAATTTGAAGGGTTTTTCTCTGTTTTTTTGAAGAGAATTTATATTCTTTTTCAGAAACAAAAACAACACTCCACAATTGCCCGGCGAAAGGGAAAACGACGCGAAATAAGAAAAAGAAAAGATTCCCATCTGCGCGAATTGAGACCGCACGGATCACGAGGTGACAGTGCAACTAACCCTGCCGTGCCAGCCCACCGTGCCCACAGGCCACAAGAGTCGGGGCTTCCCAAAATAGGCATGCGCCCACGTGCCGCCGAGCCGTAGAGGGCATGCGGCGCGATGCGGCAGGCCCGGTGCCGCCATCAATGCGATCTCGCCGGCCGGCCCTGCGCCGCTCTTACGTCAGCGACGGTGAGCGGCGACTAGTCTGCGTGCGCGCTGGACCATCCCCATCGATCCGTTGGTTGGGACAGGCAACAGCGAACAGCGCGCACCGCCCGAATCTCTGCGTGTAGGCGCAGCAGCAGATCGATCCGTGAGCTTCTCTGCTGCTTGCAAAACCGAAACGTGCACGCTTGCGTTGGGCCGGAGGGAGCTCTTGGCTCATAAGTCGTGCCTAGAACTAGAAATAAACCAAGGTTACGTATTCTTGCTATTGTTTTTGTTTTGTTTTACCTAAACGCATGTATCCAAAGAGAGAGCACATATGCGAAACGCCGTATATACGTACGGCTAACGTTTACTAGTACGTTTACGTATGCCTGCACGTATATATACTGAAAACTATAAATGCGCGTAGGAGTATATAAAATTTGTCCTAAAGAGTAACTAACATGCTCGTTAGGTAAGTTATGGGCTTATGGCAAGGGGAGTCGATGCATGGATCAATATCTATCTCAGGTTGCATTGTTAAGGGTTTATAAAATGACCAACGTACCCTTGGGGATATATGCATGCATGTTCATCTTGGGATAATATTGGGATATATGCTGCCACGGCCAGCGCGCTAGAGACCGATCGAGCTGCGTGCTGTGGCATTGGCAGGTTGTGCGTGCTGGTCCCGATCGACGCCGTGCAGCGCCAGGCTGAGCCATGAAAAGCGGCGAGACCACCGGCCGGCCGCACGTTTTCCACAGGGTGCTCCCGGCCTAGCTAGCTCGCTGCCTTTTCCTTTTCCCTGCAGGCAGAGGCAGGACCGTGTCGCGTGTGGTGTCAGCTAGCTAGCAGGGTCCGCACCAAATCTGATTCGCGCCTCAGCTTTATGGTTCTGCGCTGCTGTCTGAAAACGCACGGGCACGGCTGGGTGCGCGTGCCCACCGCTTGGAATTGTCAACTGTGGCCTGGCCGGCCATGCATGCAGGTGAACGACCTCTGCTAGGTCAGACAGACCTGCTGCCCAGGCTCGCTCATCAGCTATTCAGTTCAGTAGGGAGTGTGCACGACAGCATGAGCAGCTGCCTCGCTGTTGTGCTAGCTGCCTTCGTCCCGATCCACCAAACCACGCCCATGTTTTTTTTCCCTTTGTGTGAACGTTGGGGACCCAATATAATTCACGCTTGAGATCGAGCATGCGTCTGTATTTAATTTCCATATTTATTAATACTCCTACATATTTTTTTTAATTTGTTGCACGTGTATATATATGCATGATGCATGATGACTGTATATATATGATCGACGATGTGCATGCAGGTGCTGACGAACGCGACGTACCGCAGCGTGGAGCACCGGGTGATGGTGAACGCGGCGGAGGAGCGGCTGTCGGTGGCGCTCTTCTACAACCCCCGGAGCGACCTCCCGCTGGCGCCCCTGCCGGAGCTCGTCTCGCCGGAGCGCCCCTCGCTCTACAGCCCCATGACCTTCGACGAGTACCGCCTCTTCATCCGCCGCAAGGGCCCACGCGGCAAGACCCAGGTCGACTCCCTCAAGGCCACCGCCGTCGGCGGCGCAGCTACATGATGATGCATGCATCCGTCTGCTGCTGCCCGCCCGAATAATATTACTTTGATTATTAGGTTAGCCTATGTTGATTACTAGTACTGTGGACATCATTCTCATCAAATGAAGAGTTATTAATTATTAGTCCTTAGAGCAACTGCAGTAGGGCTACTAAATGAGCTGTCATTTCCATATTTGCTCGGTGAGTGCAAAAAATTGATCTCCAGCAGGCCTTCCAAATTAGCTGTCATTTTAGTAGGCCTTCCAAAATTTTCCCCTCACCCCCCTCCACCCCCAATTTGGTGGCCCTCTATTTGGGCTGCCAACTATGGGCCCTCTATAGAAGCCCAATTTACTCGGCCTGCTGTAGTGGAGGCCCATATTTATGTGAGTAAAATTTAGAAGTGAGCTTCTAAATAGACATTTGCTCACTCAAATTTAGAAGCCCTACTGGAGTTGCTCTTAGTTATTGATACGTTTCTTTCATTCACACACCCTGCTGCCTCCAATAATGTCAGTCTCAATAGTAGTTTCATAAACATTAATTTCTATGTCACATTACCAATTTTGCTGATTTGGCGAGATATTTATTAGAACAGATAAGAAACAGTTTCATCATGTGAGAGTAGTTTCATGCTCATGAAACTTTTGTGGCACATGAAACTCTCCATTGAGACTAATCTCAGTGGGAGTGTCATAGGAGTGTCTAAATTAGATAAAATGACAAAGTTATTATGAAGAGAAAGAAGGAGGACTGTCATGAGATGTGAGAGGAGTGTCATCACCATAATAACTTTGTCATTTCATAATAACTTTGCCTATTTCAGCCCAACAACCACCAATTGGGCTGTTACACTATCTGTCAACCCATTCTCAACGAGAAATTAATCCATAAATTTTCAACTAAGGAATATTTGACTTGGTCATGACACAAGTGTCGCATGCCAGTTGGGCTGCATAGCAACGGCTCGATTTGTCTAGCTCGGCGTGCTGTGTAAACACTCTTCACATGCGCAAGCCAAACAAGGTGATGGTGAGAGGGAAACAAAAATCAAAACTCCATTATTGTTACTCGACAACGACCATCGCTCGAATCCATAATCAATTGTATCTTCAATGAGAACGGAGGAAAAATATGGATTGGTTCTTTCAAATGTATCACCAATCATTCTCCGAAATATATTACTCCCGTATCCTCCACATGTGAACGAAAATGATTGGTCGTCTTTATCAACATCATATAATAATCCATATAAAATCCATTTAAATAGCATAGATATGAAAAAAAAGTGACTCATACTCATAAGTCGCCATGCTCCTCAATTTGATGCTTAAGTGAGTGAGCTAGGTTATTGTGCCCTTTTCAAAATAAAAAAGTAGCAGAAAGAGAATGAATATTGGTCACGGATTCCAGATATGCATGACGACACATATTGAACCTGCTTGTGCACGCCAATATTTTACCTGCAATAATGCTTAATTTTAACAAATGGAAAATATTTGATAAAGTGGCCTGAAAAATCATTTTCAGATCTTATACTAAAAACAGACGATGGATAAGGATAGCATGGCCTGACAGCCACAATGGGAAAGCAAAGATACAGCTAGCTAGCGGACAATGTATTGTATGCACACATTTTCTGATAGCTGTTTGGCCTTTACTTTTAAATTCTTATGAGTTATGATGGCCCTCTCTTGACAGCAACATAAAATGGCATATGATTCAATAGTGTTCTGTGAAAAAGAATAAGCTGGAATAAACTGAAGCGGAGAAGCCAAACAAAGTAAGATTTAGCGTAAATTACTCACTGCATAGATTAATTCTTACAAAAACATTTATTTTTTCTTAGATTAAAAATGAATATCGTTCTCTAATTTCAGAAGGAAAACTACGCAACTTCCTTATCATGAAAAAGCACAACTTGTAGTCGCGACAAGTTTTTCACTGACCTCATGGGCTCGCTGTACACGGCATACCCTTTTTTAGGCACTGGATGGTGGATGCTAAACAGAGAAAGCCATTATATGTAGGAATCATTATCACCGCCTGCCGAAAAGGCAAAAGAAAAAAAGAAGTGACATTTTCTTCAACTTTGGTATTGTCCATTGATTTCGCCTGCTGCCATGAACCGACCGCTGAGCCCAGGTCCAACTAGCTATGCAGATTCAATCTCGTGCCATTGAAACATCAAACGGAGCCTTTTGATAATCCTTAAAGATTGTATTTGATTAGCTCATCCAGTGAGACGGATCCTTAAAAAAAAAGAGACCCAGCAGGGGGGAGGATAAACAGGAGAATAAAAAAACAGATTACACGGAGCGAATTCAAACACGTACAACAAAGTACGGAGTCACTATTGCTACACTGCAGCAAGACTGCGAAAGGAGATAACTCTGCCGCAGACCACCAGAGCAAATTGACAAACGTGTGGTGCTCGACGGCGCCGCAATTGGGCGCCAGAGGGGGGCCTTTTCCCCACCGCCGCGGCCCGGCAGACTCCGGCGAGGCCGCGAGGGGACACTGCCGGGACAGCGCTCCGAAAAGCCGGTCTGGGCCAGAGTTTTTTTATACCGACCGGTCTGACGAAATCGCCGCCCTTCGGTTCCGGTAAACCGGACCGGTTTGACCGAAAATCGGTAAAAACCGGTCAAATTCAAATTCAAATTTCATTTAGTTCAATCGGTTTCCACCGGTTAGCCGACCGGTTTGGCCAGTAAACCGGTCCGATTTGAGTGGTAACCGGTCCGTTGAACAAAAAACCGACGATTTTAAAGTGGTTCCCAGGTGTGAAATAAATGAAAATTTTGGCATGAGTTATGCACATATTAATGTAAAAGACCACACCATAATAATAATTTATAATCATGCATACAAATACAATAGTAGTAAGCGTGCATACAAATACTATAGTCATAATCGTGCATACACTGCTACACATCAATAAAGGTTCAACGTAAGAATGGGAAGACCCCCATTTGGGACGCCATTTGGTATTCGACGGTGGACAACACATTCAAACCTCGCACTCTAAGCAGCTCAGCCAGTCTTGCCAAGATTGTCCTATCTACGCCGATATTGTCTCCCATTCCTGAACTAACATAGTGTAAAAATAGGGGTCTTCCCATTCATTTTTTTTCTTTTTTGATTTAAATTCAAAAGCCCGCAAAGTATACTAAATGAACGAATATTTGAAAAAAAATTGACACCTTTAGATTCGTCGCAACTTGAAGTATTTTTAGAAATTTTTTAGGATTTTTTTTATTTTTTTGAATTTAAATTTAAATTTTAAATTTGGGTCTGTTTGAAACCGAGCGGTACCGGAACTAGTCCGGACCGGTTACCGCAATTTTCGGACGGTTCCGGTCGGTAAAAAAAAACGCTGGTCCGGCCTCGGCGACGGCGACAGCGCAGACTGCAGTGTTGGACAGTATTCTCAGGGAGCCGCTGCCGACTGCGGCGTCAGCCTCAGGCTCCGAACCTGCGACGACGACGGCTTCCCCAACCTCGTCCAAGAAGATCACCGTCCGCTTGTAACACCCCTCAATTAGGAGTGCTAAACACAATTTGAAAATTCAAATGGAGTCAGAAATATCAAGCCACGTGTTCCCTGCTCTCTCTCCCGTGCATCGTCGCCGTGTCCAAGTTCGCCACGAACGCCGCCCGCTAACACCGTGCGCTGGCCATCAGCGAAGCTTGCCGCGTTGCCCGGCCGCCAGCGACGTCGTCAAGTCCTTCACGCTCTCCTTCCGACCTCGCCACCTGCCATTCCTTCTCTCCTGCGCTTCCTCTCATTCCTCTCACTCTCTCGCTCAGCTCTTCTTCAACCTCCAGAAACCAAGAACAGAGCATCCGCCCCTTCCATCGATCTGCGCCTCCGGACCATCTCCCTCAAATCGACCGCAACCGAAGCTCCTTCATCACCGTAGCTTCCTCCCCGACTCGTCCTTGCCAAGCTCCAGCCCTCCATCGCGGGAATCGAGGTGGAATAGAGCCGTCGGCCCCTTTTTCCGCCCGAGCTCCACCTCGACGTCGAACTCCCTCGTCCGGTCATCATTTTCTTCACTTGACGGCTCAAATCGACTCTAGGTGAGCCCCCGAAGCTCATGCTCTCCTCGTTCCATCGCGTTCCATGAGTTTCCGCGCTCGTTCCCGAGCCATGCCGTCGTCGACAAGCTGCTGCTCGCCGCGAGCCGCGCTCACGCGCCTCTGGGCCGTGCCGCCGAGCGCCTCCACTCCGCCCGGCCCTGCTGAACCTTCCCAGCCCGGCCGCCCTCTCCACACCTCGCCGGAACGCCGCCGCCGCGGCTCAGTTCGCCGCCGGCCCGCCGCTCGCCGTGGCGCCACCCCTACAGACCACCCCGAGCCCCCAAACCACCACCCACAGGTGCGCACGAGCCCCCTCAACCTTTTCCCCAACTCCCCCCTCGCCGCCTGGGCCGAACCTCGCCGGAAAACGGCCGCCCGAACCTCCCCTGTACTGTCCCGTCCGCCAAGGACCCATGCTGAGAAGAAATAGAAGTCCAGGGGTCTAGATGCAAGATTTCCTTTCCTTTTTCTTTTGTTTTCAAAAACAACAAACTTGTAAATTCCATATAAAATCGTAGAAAAATCAGAAAAATGCAAATCCAAATGTTCTGGAATCCTTGCAACAAGATCTACAACTTTAGTTACATGCACATATTTATTTTCTGTCTATATTTTAATCTAGGAAAAAGATTAGATTACCTAGGTTATAATTATTCTAGGAGTTATACTCACTATCTATGGTTTATTTTTGGTGGGTAGCTATTCCATGCCATGCTTAGCTTTGTGTAAAAATTTGAGCACCAGTTAATACTTTTAACTAGATGAAACCCTAGTCTTGGCTAGATCTAGTAGAGTAATATATTCTTTTATTTCTGGACTAGAACAGAAGTTAAAAATGAATCTTGTTAGATTGATGTTTGTTTTGTTTATTTTCTCAGAATTAATTCTGTGTAGATAAAATCATGAACAAATCACAGTATCTAATTCATCCCTGTGTCGACCTCCTGTTAAATTTTCAGCATCTGTTTTGCTCTGGTCTGACCTGTATAATTCAATCTTGCTCTAGGAGTTGTCTGAATGAATGAATTGTTTGGATTAAATGGATGCATGAAATGACATGATTTTTACAGAGTAGATTGCTCTTTGTACCTTCTGTTTAGAATAATTTTTGCTGAAATTTTTGTTGTTTATGTACTGAGTTATTTAATTATTAATAAGCCATGACCTGCATGTTATAGGAATCAACTACTGCTTGTTTGTGCAGTTAGTGAACTTCTTTTGTGCCGTTGATCATGATGCCATGGGTAGTTAGAAATGTAGTTAACTACTCTATAAATGATCGCCCATGTGATATGATTATTTGTTACTTGTTAGACTACAACTTTATCGTGAAGGAAAAATAATAGCATATATATTGTTGAGCAATTCAGAACTGTGCATTCATACATATGCATTGCTGCATTTCATTTAGGTACGATAGATGAACCACGTGAAGGACGTGATATTGGAACCGAACACGAAGACGATGTTTGGTGGACATATCCAGAAGAGGCAAAGAACCAGGAGTACATGCTTGGACCGGAATACTCGCCAAGCGAGTGCCATCTAACAAACACTGACCTAGTGTTAATCCCAGGCAAGCTCCGGTGCACATCCTTTTAATTCAAACTATGACACCTATATTATGTTCCTATTACTTGTGCATTCGGTTCAGGAATTATTTGAAACCCTAGTTGCATGATCCCTAGGTCTCCTCGAGTTATACTAGCATGTAGAGGACGATAGAAATGATATGCTTAATATAACTCGGTAGAAGACGAGTGATTTCGGGTCACTCGCGAGATATAGGATATCTCGTTATTTTGAGTATATGGAATATTGGAATAGGTTGGATAAGGAAAAGAAAATGGAGACCGGGCGGGAAAAGGCTAGCCCGCCTGTGTCGGTTAAGGACCGTTCGTTGCCTGGCCCTGTGATCGAGTTTGAAATGTACTAACTGCATGCCGGGAGTAGGAGGTAGTCGAAACCGGTAAGCCGAGTACTGCCTTGCTTCGAAAGTACAGGAACCCGCACCCAACTCCTGGGGCGAGTCGAGTAGTCGCGGAGAATTGGGTTGCACATGTTTACTTTTGGTGGTCTCACGTTGAGCTCGGCTGACCATATGTCGTTGGGCTGGTTCCTGTAGTTCGAGGCGGGGAGGGGAATGGTTGGCATGTATAGTCCGACGGGGCAAATACGTGCCGTGTTGGTTAGGTCTACCTTGCAAGGTTAAATCGGATCGATCCGCCGTACGTCGCATCTCGGATATGAGCACCTTGATCACAGCACCACATCGTAGTGATGCTATATGGAATTTAAATGATGGTTAGGAATTAATTATCTTGTTTTAATATTTCAATGTTTGCTATGGTTGCTTAGAAGGTGCAAATGCTAGTTGATGGTTTAAGCATATGGAAACTTGGAGCTAAAATATTGAAATTAAGGATCCACTTTTAGAAGCTTTTTCTGCAAAATAACCACCAGCCAAATGCCTTGCATGTCTAGATATGTGGGCTAAGTTATACCCACTGGTCGGGTAAGTCTTGCTGAGTATTGGTATACTCAGGATTTGTTGTTTACCCTGTTTCAGGTATAAAAGCTAACCAGGATTAACATCGGTGGGCTCGATGTGACGTCCTCACGTCTCCGTAGTTATCGTTTTATATCAATTTATTTCAGCTAATTTCTAATGAAAATCTTCCTCAGGTCATATTCTCTTCCGCTGCTGTCATTTATTTTATATAAATTCCAAATTTAAAGCTGTTTTGTAAATATTTATGTTATTTCTATTTTTGTGAAATTATATTATGCTGGTACCGTCTGTGCTCGCCGTCGCGCGAGACTTCTGGTGTGTTTCGATCGGCCTGTGGGTTGGAAACAGGCTGTCAGGTTACACTTAATTAAGCTAATGCGCCTGATGCGTTCAAATGATGGCCATTACGCTTAATTAAGCCGTTTAACTTGGCGGTTCTGTCACACCGCTCCAACCTGCAATCCTGCACCGACAGTGATCGCCGGGATCTTTCTGAAAGGAGCATATTACCTTGGAACGTATAGGCAGCAGGTTCTCGAGCTAATCTGCTCTATTGGCGAACAGCAGCAAATGACGCTACAGATTTGCAGTCAGTACTGTTTACAAAACACATAGTACTAATTATATGTTTCTAACTTTCTATGTATGCATGGAAAAACTCGATATGCCTAAAGGAAACTGAGGCATCAGAGATCAATAATGAACTAATACCCTGACATGTCACAAGTGCATTGGGGCGGATAATCTGAATAACGTCTACGGACGGCCACCGAGCATGGACTAGAAGAAACCATGAAGTGTCAGATAATCTGCGAAACTGATGCCAATACAATGAAAACTGAATCTGGAGATGAGACAAATAGCTTCAGAAGCTCCAGCGGCAGGTTAGAACTCGGCATAATTTTGCAATAGCTACGAAAGAATACACCGACATTAGCATGATAGAGTGATAGTATGTTCAGCTAAAGTCACGACAACCGCTCCACAATAGAATAAACAGAGACTCATATATCGTACAAACAGGCTAAGACAGAAGCTGTTGGATCCCTGCCTTTTGGTCAGCCGTTAGATTAGTGGGGAACTTGATCTGAAACTTAATCCGCAGGTTCCCCTTCTTTGAAGGTTCCCTTGTGATTGGCATGCCTTCTCCCTGCACAACTTCTTCATAGGTAGGACTGACAACAGATTTCACGGGAATAGTAAGGGTTCGTCCATCCAGAGTTGCCACTTGGACTGTGCAGCCCGTCAATGCCTCCACAAGAGAGATCTTATGTGTGTAAATAAGGTCGTTCCCATCTCTCTTGAACTTGGGGTGTGCCCGTTCTTCTATTATGAACACTAGATCTGATGGTACAACATTGCGCATCTCGTTGCCTTTCTCAGGAAATGTGATTTTTGTGCCCTTCTTCCATCCAGGTTTGATATCAATCGTCAGGATCTCCTCAACGTTTGTTGGTTTCCTTCACAAAAATATGGAACATATTATCAAGAAACAAGACATTAAAACCATGAACTTGCCTATTCCTTGGAGCTAGAAACTAAAATCTTTGCATAAGATAAACCATTTCAAGTCCCAATCTACCATATCCAATCTAGCAATATGACATAATACATTAATGCATAATATACATCCAGCACACTGTACAGCAATATCACAAGAAAACACTGCACCTAATATAGCCTCAGTTTTGAAATTAATCATTACTGTCCACCTCCAGTCATCTTCACTAAATCATATCTCAACTGTACAAGCCCAGCTATCAAAGTATGCATGCCTCAGAATGCTCTAACATCCTTGTACAGTGTGTGGGTACCTCGAACTTTTAGCCCAATACTGAAGTCACAACGTCTTACACCCCCTGGATTGTCTTACATGATCTAGAATTTAAACCCTTAAAATTCGATTTTGAGTTAAATCTTCAAGTGCAGTTGTAAGCATGAACTACAAATGCAAAAACTTCTCATCATTAAACAGTCTCACAAATTAGATGTTCAAATACATGCCTATGATATTGTCAAGAGATCCTACTAATGATCCTTTTGTAAGTGTCTAGGTCACGACATGGTGGTAATTTTTTTTTTGGTTGATGAAAAAATATATTAAGGTAGCAAGAACAGAACATGACAAGGGAAAAAACATCATAGACAAATTCAACATCACTAAATGCCATCATGATATTCATTGGATTTATTTGTACACTATGGGGTTTTGACAATATCCCAAAATGTGTATGGATGACTATAAAATAAGAAACCAGAAAGACCATTTGATCTAACTCAACCAAATCATAGTGCAAGGGTACAGGATTGATATGTTGAGCTGGACGTAGATTGGATATCTCCACCACATGAATTAAAAACTGCACTGTACAATACATACGCAGCAACCCAATGTCATATCCAAAGCATATTGCCAACTCCACAAATATCATGAACAATGTTCAACATTAAAGTTGACAACATAGATCTGAGTCTGACTTGGCCAACTGGGAAGCACACTACAGAACAATGTGGTTTCACTCTATTCGGCTGCAACCAGCCAACAATGTTTTTCTCTCACACCAAATCAGCACCAGCCACCAGCACCAGCCAGCTAGCAGTACTTTTCTCTCACAATAAATCAGCACCAACCACAGCCAGCCGAACAGAGTAAACTCAGGAGAAGGTCAGAGTGCATAGCATATATCGTCCAAAAGTATGAGGTGGTACCAGAGGGCAACAGTAACAGAAATGCCATGGACTAAAACAACTAAGTTTTAGTTAATGTTCCTTAATAAAGAATGTTGGTGCAGAGGTCCACCAATCTTAGAGTGCACTCCTATTTGCATTCAGTTGCAAAGCATGCGTCCACGCTCTATGATGCCTTAAGCACCTCCAATATATTCCTAGTGTGACTAGGGGGTGTGCATGTGTATGAAAATGGGTGCCATGTGCCTTATACTCTCTAATAAAAGATACATTACTTCTATTGTTCTCGCCTCCTCTCCAATGCACTCTTGTATACCCCCTATCAAGTTTCTCTCTTATAAATTTCTCGTCACATGGTCCTTACTGTCTCCTGCCCCAAAATTCTAAATTTCTAATGTGCTAGTGCTAGCTCTATTTAAAAAGGATAAAGAAGGATGTCGAATGGGCATGCCAAAAAAGAAGATCTAGTAGAATGCACGAGCTAGCACTAAATCTTTACTGAGCCTAACTATAACCCTCAGAATTGCTGAATCAATATTTACTGAAGAACAGTATGCTAAAACCTGGCGTAAGTCTGTAGTACGCAACAAACAAATTGGACAAGAATTCAGCGGTCTAACCCGGTGGTGTCAAGGACATCCCTGGAGATCTTCATCTTCTTAGTGGCGCCCTTGTACAGGTCCTCCAGACTGCAAGCCAGCTGCCGCTCGATCGGCGGCGCCTTCCTCTGCAACCCCGCGCTAGACGCCTCCCCTGGCCCAGCGGTGCCGCCGAACCCCGGGAACCCGGGGGGAACGCCTCCGCCTGGGGTTCGGGGACCCGCCCCGGGGAACGCGCCGCCGAATATCTCCGAGAAGATCTCCTCGGCGCTCCTCGGGTTGAAGCGGAACCCGTGGGCGCCGGCGCCGTGCGTGGAGGCGGAGGGTGGGGGCGTGCCGGCCTTGAGGCCGTCCTCCCCGAACTGGTCGTAGATGGCGCGCTTCTGCGGGTCGCTGAGCACCTGCGGGGAGGGGACAATAAGAGGGAGGCCAAGCAGATGGGTTTCTCGACGGCGGCGGCGGTAATGGAGGACGGCGGCGAGGGGTTGGTACGGACGTCGTAGGCTTCGGAGACCTCCTTGAAGAGGGAATCAGCCTGCGGCGAGGGGTTCTTGTCTGGGTGGTACTTCATGGCGAGGCGGCGGTAGGACTTCTTGAGCTCGTCGTCGGTGGCGCTGCGGCCGACGCCGAGCACCTTGTAGTAGTCCACCCCCATCGGCGGCGAGTGCCGGCGGGCGTTCTTGCTGCTCGTGAGTTTTTTTTTTTGAAAAGAAGGTTTTTTGGGATTGGCTGGTGGTTTGCGGTTCGAGTTTATCTCCCCAATTTCAATGATCTTCGATCCTTGTTCCTACCGATATACTATTTATTTTAAAGTATAGATAGAAATTTAGTTAGATGCTATCTCCGAAAGTAACGACATCTCATGGTACCAATATATAAAACAGAAAAGAACTACGAGGTTTAAACTCTTGGTAATTCTGTAGAGTGTTTTTGTTAAGAAAGTATATAGATTCGGATAAGCTTCTGACTGGTTCCGTCCTTATCTCCGGCTACAGTCGAGACAGGCGACAAGGATAACACCGGGGCGAGAGCGGGCTCCGGCGGCGATTTCGCCAGTCTCTTCCTCTCCGGCGGGCGGTCCGACGCTGGAGAGGGAGGTGAGCCAGTGAATCGCCGTGCGAATGTATATAGGTTAGATAGTTCTCAGTCTAGACCTAGGGTGTACTTGCCGTCGGTGACGACGGTAGAGCTATGGTTGCCGGGGGAGCGGTCGTGATAGAGCTCCTCCGCTGGCGAATAAAGCTGATCTCCGGTGATGGCGGCGACTCCGGTGTCTTCTCCGACGAGATTTTTGGCAAGATCTTTGGGAGGTCAGTGACCTCTTTTGCTATGAAAGGGGAACGAATCCGTTCTTCCCCTGCTTTGCAAGTTTTTGCCGGGTCGCTGGTGTGGCCGGCGACGGTAGCTACTTCTTTCCAACTGGTGCTTCGTTGAGTGCTGGTGCGAATTGCTTCCTCTTCTGTTCGTGCCATAGGGATGGCTGATGCGCGTTCAGTGGATTCAAAGCATCATGGATGGTCCAAGGTGCCGGGTCTTGCAGCAGTGTTCAAGATATTGGAGTCCCTTGACATGGCGGAAGGAGGATTTGGCCGGGCTTCAGTCATCTGAGGTCGCCGGCGTGGAGAACGAAGATGGAGACATCGCCGGATGTGTGCGTCATTTCCGGATGTGTGTGTCATTTTCAAATGTACTAGGGTGTTTCCTACAAAAAGGCAGGGGCGTACTGTATGCGGCTTTAATACAGTTCTCCCTTTCGCAAAAAAAAGTATATAGATTTTCACAAACTTTGTAGTGTTTTTAAAAAGTATAAAACACATTTCCCTTTGTGTAAAAAATACGAGCGCTTGGCTGGATATCACGAGTTGAAATTATATTATTGAACAGAGACAAAAAAAAAACAGCCGCAATGCCTAAATAAATCCTACAAAAGCCTCCCGTTCTGAAGAAATCGTTTTCTTTTTTTTTTGTGGGCTCCAGTTTGGGCCTCACGCATCACCCGCCCATATATGTGTCAGGCCGGGGCGCCGGGCGGCGAGTTTCCCCTCCAGAAACTTAATAATCCGAGCCCAAACGCCTCACAAATCCGGGCCGGCAGGCCCTGTACAAAATAGTACTTGTTCAAAAATTGGAGTCTTGTGGGTACCGGAAAAACAAACTTCTGATGATATTCAGTTGAGATGCCTACAGAAGCATCTGATAAATTTACAGCCAGAACAGTAGAAATCATAGACGGTATCAGCAACTGAATGAAAGAGCATAGTACAAAATGTATAAGCATAATATCATCACCATCTCTGTTACGCGGATACTCCTAGGAGGTGGCGTATCCGTATCCGATATGTATCGGATACGGATACGCCCCGGATACGCCTCGGATACGTTTCTAGCCGTATTCTGAAAAAATGGATATGTATTTGCTCGGATACGCGTATCCGATACTTTTGGGCCAGATGTGATACGAGCCAAAGCAGTAATCAGCCCACACAAATGCTGTTTTGGTAGTAAGAGATGATACAAAATGATAAACTTGCTGCAATAGAACTGTAGAACTAGATGAGCAGCAACTGAAGAACCCCTTGTGGAATCAGTTGTGCTTTTAGAAAAGGCTAGTTATAGAGGTAATGTTATATGGACATGCAAGTATTGCACATCTGAGTATAGGGGAAGTTACTCAAGAGTAAAATCTCACTTGCTAAATATCTATGTGATATTTATGTGTAATTATTAATTATCCTAGCCGTATCTCCATATCAGTGTTTTTTGGAAAAGTGCGTATCCGCGTATCCGATACATATCGTATTCGATACCTGTAACAGTATCCGTGTAACATAGATCACCATCACGAAACGCAGCTGCTGTGTTCCCAACTTTCTGTAGCAGCAAGCAGGAGAAGAGAGCAGGGGCTCGCGAACAACCATATGCGGCCACGATCGGCGGCGCTTTCCTATCCGCCGAGAGCTCGCTTTTGGCCGCCCGGAGTCGGCCGTCGGCGAGACGACAGTGCGCCGCACTCACCCAAGCAAGGCCCCGTACTCCGTTCCTAGCTGTCCCTGGCTCATTTCGACGCTTTGATTTGTTCAACAAAAGGCAGGAGGATCGGGGCTTATTCTGATGTCCCAAAAATTTTCACCCAAAAAATTTCACCTCCCCTTTGAACACATATATGAAGCACTAAATATAATTAAATAATAAAACTAATTACACAGTTTGGATGTACACGACGAGACAAATCTTTTGAGCCTAATTAGGGCATGATTAGCCATAAGTGCTACAGTAACCCACATGTGCTAATGATGTCAAAGGCCTCAAAAGATTCGTCTTGCGGTTTCCAAGTGAGTTCTGAAATTAGTTTTCTAATTAGTGTTCGAAAAGCCCTCCCGACATCTGGTCAAACACTGATGTGACACCCAAAAATTTTTGTTTTTGGGAACTAAACGCCCCCTTAGATAGAGGTAAAAGTGATGTGAAAAGTCACATCGGATATTGTAGCGCACTGTAGCACTTTTCGTTTGTTTGTGGTAAATATTATCCTACCATGATCTAACTAGGCTCAAAAGATTCGTCTCGCAACGTACATCAAAACTATGCAATTAGTTTTTTTATTTACCTACATTTAGTACTCTATGCATGAGTCATTTGCTATATTTAATGTTTCGATGTGATGGAGATGTGATGGAAAGTTTGGATTTTGGAGGGGTTTTTGAGGAATCTAAACACATCCAAGAAAGAAAAGGTCGGTCTCAGCGTTCCCACACCGCCACACGCGCCTCGAGAATATAAAGTGGTTGCGAAAGGAAAGTGACAGGGATGGGTGATGGAGAAACCGATCATCAGTACTGCCATACCGCTACTATCTGCTCTGAATGAAATGCAGATCTCCTGCATTTCTTTTTCTATGAAGATTACTTCAGAGAACTTCTGCATGAGTGATGCCTTTTCATTCAAAATTTGCAAAAGCTGGGCCAGTTTCATTTTTTATCCTTTTTTGACTGATGAGGGTGGAGAAGAAAGGCACTTGACTATTATTAGGAGCTAGTACATTTCCACCTGTTTGTTTAGTGAGCGAAATAGAAAGTGCGGCGATCGGGCCATCAGGGCTTGCTTTCTGAGAACAGCAGTAGCCAGGTAGGGCCTGCTGATAGTGTACTACAATGCACTGAACCACATGCCTGTGATCTCGAGACCCAACCTAATGATGCCTCCTAATTACTAGAGCTCGGATTTGGGCCGTGCCATTTTTGGGCGGGCCGGGGCACGATCATTTGGCACGACCCAAAGCACGGCACGACACGAAATATTTTGGGCCGTGCCGGCACGACACGAACACGAGGGCCGTGTCGTGCCTAGAATTTCAGCACGACAGGTTATATGGCACGACCCGCATTTTGGGCCGTGTTTGGGCCGGCACAGCACGAAAACAGCCCATCGGCCATTACGTAGCCCCTTGTTCTATTATGACAGTTAATCTTCCTTTCTAATTAACAATAATCATGAAAGAAAATATTATTCATTCAAGAAAATATTATTCATTCAAGAAAATCATGTAATTTTCATACAATGGATAGTTTATGTGCTTTCTAATTACAATAATAATATTTCTATATCGATGCATATAAATCCAATTGCAAGTATCCAGAGGGCCGTGCTTGGGTCGGCACGGCACGAAGGCGTGCCGGCGTGCCATGGGTTGTGCTTGATAATAGACTTGTCGTGCCAGCACGGCACGGCACGATGTGCCGATCATGCCTAAAAATCTAAACCCGACACGGCACGAGGCACGAGAGGGCCGGCCCGGCCCAAGTCCCAGCTCTACTAATTACCCTATTACCCGGCTCCCTTTGGTCCCGGATCGCGTTTCTTCGGAACGATGATGGCTCGCCTGCTTCATTGCCTTCGAAACAGCGATGGCCCCGACGTGCTTGTGAGAACCGCCCAATTTGATACTATTTTAAATGAACCGCCGGTCATTATCACCCAGATGAGAGTTAACACGTGCTTGCCGTAGAGCGAGCCACGTGTTATCCCACATCTAGAGACACGAATAACCGACACGTCATTCATTCAAAATAATACCAAATCCGGTAGTCCCGGTATGTGCTCCAACATACGCCCAGGATCAGCATATGCACATACCGTATACAATCGAATACATAGCCAACAATCCACAAAGAGCAGTTATATAAAAACCAGAGTTCGAGACTTAATATTACAAGTTCAACATAGGTGGGTTTAAAGCTTCACTTTACAAGCCTTGGGCTCACGCGAGTCATATTAAACAGAGATTTAGAGCTTATTGAAAATACATGCTCTCCCGAAGCTCAGCTACGATAAAACCTACTTAAGATGATGATGCCTTGCTCAAGGACATCACCACAGCAGCAACAGCCTACTCTTCCCCCGCATTAGGATCAGCGGGGTAGAAATGGCCGAACACCACTTCTGGCTCACCTGCAACTAGGTTTAGAAAGCACCCTGAGTACAAAAGGTACTCCGCAAGACTTACGCGATTAAATAAACAAGGATCATGCAAAGGCTCAAAGAAAAGCTTTAAGTTAAGTAATTATTGCATAAGCATGAGCTCTTTACACTACCACCTAGCAGAATTAATTAATCTTGCCCAACCCCAAACAATTTTAGTTGATTAAGAGAGTAAAATACTAAACAATAGATCATTAACAAGACATGATTCCAAAACCAACAATACCGAAACTCTCTAAGAGGAATTCGGCGAACCAAGAGCTTGCTCATATCCGAGAGCGCGGCAATTCGAATTGATTTAACCTTGCAAGGGTGTACTACTTTACCCACACGACGCGAGGACCATGCGACTCACCCAACCGATCACGCCGGGCAAGGGGGTACTCACGTCAACCGTTCCCAACAAGGCTCGATCATTGAACCTCACACCTAGCTTACGAGTAGAGACTTAGTTCCACCAGGGACATCTCTAAACTTTCCTACACATAAGTCCACCTGGGGACACACTAAGCCTCTCTGCATAGCCTGTAGCCACGTAGCTAGGACTGCACATCAATGATCAAGTCAAAGAAGGTAATTGGCTCATCCGTTCCATTATATTGGATATGTGGTAGCACGGAAAGGTGCTCAAGGCCGATGGCATCCACTCGGTCCTTAATCGATCCAAGCGGACTATGCCCATGTGACTTCATTCTCTAGGCCCTACCATTCCGCTCGAACCTCGCTACTACACTCCACTTATCCCAGCTTCCCAAGTGCGATCAAGGATGGATGGTAAATGTGATACTCTAACCCAATCCTTTCTTGCAAGTTATACAAGTATTCAAAGCAAAACTAAGCATCTAGTCAAATTAAGTTATTAGCTGACTAACACGTGGCAAGGACATGGTTAAACAATTCAAGGATGGCTAGTGCATCAAAGTAGGTACAAGGATGCAATACATAGATAATATATAACCCAACAGTACCCGATGAGATAGCTAACTAAATCAGATTAAATAGGTGCAAGGAAAATGCTTAGCTGCTTGCCTGGGTTAACTTCAGACTCGACCACGAACGGGACTCCGGGTTCGGGCTCCACGGACTCGGCGGGTTCCACGGGTTCGTTCTCCGACGATCCGGTCACTAAAATGCATGAATGCGATGCAAGAATTAAGAAATGATCTTAACAACACGCATAAATCATGAAACAATTTGAACAAGTAGAGAACAAAGCAAAGAACTCAAGAAAATTGGTTTTGCAGCAAAAACATTTTCCTAGACTTAACCATAAATAAAACCGTTTTCAGCTACTCTAAGCAAAATAAAACAGAAAAGGAATGCAAACTAAACTAAACAAATCCAAGAAAATTATCTTGGAAACTAGGCATCAACACAAAGCTAACAAAACTGGTTTTGCTATTTTATCACTTTCCAGCAAAAAGTTCTATACTAAACCACCTTTTGGACAGCAAGCACGAAATCGAAATAAAACCCTAACCATCAGCAAGTAATCATGTGAACAACCTGCACCACTGGAAACTACACCTCACAAGGAGTCTAACAAAATTTGGTTTGACATTTTTCTAGCAGTACACAAATAACCAAGCAATAAACTCACTTTTGCAAGATAAAACTATAGATCAATATACAGCAAAGTAACATGCAAAACAATATTTTTCCTAAGTAGATCTCAGCTAGAGGAACTCAACAAAACAAGTTTCACAATTTTTGGAGCTATACATGAATTTCTATGAATTTTGGAAGATTGCAGAAATATGGAACCTAAGAAACCCTAGCTAAAACGCTAGGTACACCCGAGGTAGCCACCCCGGCCACCGACAGGTGGGCCCAGGGAGCCGGGCGGCACCACCAGGCCGGGTCAAGGCCGAAGCCTGCCTTGACCCCGCGCCTGGGCGCGCCCACGCGCGCGCGTGCGCGGCGCGGTGGCGCCGGCGGACGGCGGCGCGGCGGGGCGAGGCTGGAGGAGCTCGGGGCGAGGGCGCATGGCGTGCCCTAGGTGACGGCGAAGCTCACCGGCGGCGATGCGGGCGAGGAGCGGCGGCGGACCGGTGGCGCGACGAGCAGAGGCGGCGGCGGGCGGAGGCGCTCGTCGCCGGCCCTGCAGGGGAGGGGAAGGGGCCGGGTTAGGGGTGGAACGGGTCGAGGGAAGCGAGGAGACGCTCCACCCGCGAAGAATCGACTAGGGACTCACTGTGAGCGGCGAATCGGCGGCGAGGAGGGAGCTCGGGGCGGCGGCGTCAATGGAGGAGGGGGCTAGGGTTTGGGTTGGAAGGGAACGGGGTCGACCGGGCGCGGATAAGGGCGTGGGGGAGGACGACCGTGGCACGGGACGCGAAGATGGCCGGCACGTGGCGCGGCTCACGAGGATGGCCGGCGGCGGCGACGCGTGCCGCGGCGCGCGGGAGAAAACAGAGAAGGAGAGGGAAGGGGCTGACAGGTGGGGCCCGGCGGAGGATTTTATTTTCTTTTTCCTTTTTTTTTTTCCAGGGCTGTGACAACTCTCCCCCCCTTAAGAAAATCTCGTCCCGAGATTTAGGTAGACAAGAGGGGAAGGATAAAACTCGGACTAGGTTGAGGCCATATTTACCTAGACAAGATAAACATCTAAGAGATGATGCACAAAGGCAGGGATGATGTGATGTGAGACATTCCTAGGGTTTTCTTGATGGTGACTGTGTACACATATAACAATATCTGGGAAACTGAGCTTCATCAAGAAAGTGGGGGTGGTAGGGAGAAAACTTACTCATCGGAAAAGAATTCCGGGTATTCTTGACGTAATCGATCCTCACGCTCCCAAGTGGCTTCATCTTCGGAATGATTGCTCCATTGAACCTTTACAAACTTCACCATGCTACGCTTCACCTTTCTTTCATCTCGATCAAGAATGGCAATTGGATGTTCTTCGTAGGTAAGACCTGGTTGAAGATCAAGTGACTCAAGGTCGACGGCGTCAGCTGGAACACGATGGCACTGCTTCAACTGAGAGATATGAAAGACATTGTGCACTGCGGAGAGTGATTGAGGAAGTTCCAATTGATAAGCCACTGCTCCAACTTTCTTGATAATTCGAAAAGGTCCGACATAGCGTGGCGCTAATTTTCCTCTGACTTGGAAACGGCGAGTGCCCTTAAATGGAGAAACCTTGAGATAGACATAATCACCAATCTTGAGATGGAGTTCTCGGCGACGACGATCAGCATAAGTTTTCTGACGAGATTGAGCAATGCGAAGATTCTCACGGATAATTCTGACTTGATCCTCAGCATCTTTTACCAAGTCTGGACCATAGAAAGGCCTTTCTCCCGATTCGGACCAGTTGATCGGAGTTCTGCACCGTCTTCCATAAAGGGCTTCAAAAGGAGACATCTTGATACTTGCTTGATAACTATTGTTATAAGAAAACTCTGCGAATGGTAAGCATGTAACCCATTTCTTCTCATAGATTAGAGCACAGGCTCGAAGCATGTCTTCTAAGACTTGATTCACTCTCTCGGCTTGACCGTCGGTTTGAGGATGATAAGCAGTACTATAAGTGAGATCGGTTCCCATCGCTTCATGAAGACTTCTCCAAAAGTGAGCAACAAACTGAGGACCGCGGTCAGAGACAATTTTCTTAGGAACACCATGAAGACAGACAATGCGAGTGAGATATAACTCTGCATATTGCTTGGCATGATAAGTAGTCTTCACTGGAAGAAAATGAGCAGACTTTGTCAATCGATCCACAATTACCCATATAGAATCATATCCTTGAGAAGACCTAGGTAATCCAGTGATGAAATCCATTCCAATTTCTTCCCATTTCCATGATGGGATAGGTAAGGGCTGAAGAGTACCAGCTGGTTTAAGATGCTCGGCTTTAACTCTTTGACAAACATCACACTCAGAGACGTACCGAGCGATTTCTCGCTTCATGCGAGTCCACCAAAATCTTTGCTTGAGATCTTGATACATTTTTGTACTACCTGGGTGAATGGAAAATTGAGAACTGTGGGCTTCATCAAGGATAATTCGCCTGAGCTTATGATCCTTTGGCACCACAATTCGCTTCCCAAAGAATAGAACTCCTTGATCATCCGTAGAGAAACACCGAGCTTTGCCCTCCCTCATTAATTCCTGAATTCGAGCCATACCTTTATTCTTCTTTTGGACTTCCTTAATTTGATCATAAAGATCAGATCGGACTGTAAGAGTAGCAAGATAACCTTCTTTGACCATAGAAATTCCGAGTTTCCGAAGATCATCACAGAGAGTATGCACAGGAGAAGCTATGGTCAAGCAGTTGCATTGAGCCTTCCGACTTAGTGCATCAGCGACGACATTTGCCTTACCAGGATGATAGTGCACTTCCATATCATAATCCTTGATCAGTTCAAGCCATCGACGTTGCCTCATGTTTAGATCAGATTGAGTGAAAATGTACTTGAGACTTTTGTGATCAGTATAGATGTTGCAATGATTACCAAGCAGATAATGACGCCATATCTTTAGAGCATGGACAACAGCCGCAAGCTCTAAATCATGGGTAGGATAATTTTCTTCATGCCGCTTGAGTTGACGAGAAGCATAGGCCACTACTCGGCCTTCTTGCATAAGAACACAACCAAGACCGATGCGAGAAGCATCGCAATAAACATCGAAACTCTTGGAAATATCTGGCTGAGCAAGAACTGGAGCAGTAGTGAGGCGATCCTTAAAGGTTTGAAAGGCTTCTTCACAGGCTGGGGACCACTCAAACTTGACCCCATTTTTCAATAACTCGGTCATAGGCTTCGCAATTTTAGAGAAGTTCTCTATGAACCGGCGGTAATATCCCGCAAGTCCCAGAAAACTCCGAACCTCATGGACATTCTGTGGCTGCTTCCAATCCAGAACATCTTGCACCTTACTAGGATCTACAGCAATACCATCCTTGGAGAGGACGTGACCAAGAAAAGATACTTCCTCAAGCCAAAACTCACATTTGCTAAACTTGGCATAAAGATGATGCTCTCTAAGCTTTTGGAGAACGATATGAATATGACGAGCATGATCTTCTTTGGTCTTAGAATAAATGAGTATATCATCAATGAAGATGATCACAAAGACATCAAGTTCCTCCATGAAGATGCTATTCATCAGATACATGAAATAAGCCGGTGCATTGGTGAGGCCGAAAGACATGACAGTGAATTCATAGAGACCATATCTAGTAGAGAAAGCCGTTTTCGGAATGTCTTCAATTCGAATTTTGATTTGATGATAACCCAACCTTAAATCAATCTTAGAAAAATAACGAGCTCCAAAGAGTTGATCAAACAAGATATCAATCCGTGGAAGAGGATATTTGTTCTTGACAGTGACTTCGTTTAACGGACGGTAATCAACACACAACCGTAAACTATCATCTTTCTTCTTCACAAAAAGAGCCGGGCATCCCCAAGGAGAGGAGCTCGGACGAATGAAACCCTTGTCCAATAAAGTCTTGAGTTGTTTCTTCAATTCTTTCAACTCATGGGGAGGCATTCGGTAAGGCTGTCTAGAGATAGGAGCAGTTCCGGGCTTGAGCTCTATGACGAACTCCACCTCACGATCAGGAGGCATACCCGGTAATTCTTCTGGGAAGACATCCGGATACTCACAAACCACGGGAATATCTTCCAACGTCGTGGTTTTGGTACCCGCCAAGGCATATAAACAAGATTCCACCTTGGCAAGGGACAGTACAACTCTACTCCCAGAAGGGTGCAAAAGATCAACGGCGCGGGGCCCACATTTAATAACTCCGTCATGCTTACTCAACCAATTCATCCCAAGAATCACATCTAACTCTAGCTTGTCTAGAATGAGAAAATTGGCTCGAAAGGTAACTCCCCCAATGAGAATTGGAACCTCACTAGCAAAGTGTTTGGCAATGATTTTCCCACCCGGTGATTCTATATGGTATGGCACTTGTAGGTTTTGCATCTCAAGCTTGTTATGCAGCATAAATTTCTTGCTGATGAAAGAAAAAGTTGCTCCAGAATCAAAAAGAACCATAGCAGGGTGGGAATTGGTTAGGAGCGTACCCATGAGTACTTCAGCATTCTCCGGAATTTCTTCAGCGGTGGTGTAGTTAAGACGGCCACGTTTAGGAGCTTGTTGTGGCTTAGCTTCTTGACGCTGTGCTTGAGGCAGAGGAGTATTGGGCCTAGGTGCATTGAAGGCACCACCACGCCTCGGAGAGGGGCAGTCCCTAGAGATGTGGCCTAAGCCACCACAATTGAAGCACGGACCCTTTGCGGTCACACCTGGGTTGTTCCAATAAGCACTGACCGGCCTAGGAGCTTGTCCTTGAGGAGGTTGAGGGTGACGCACAATCCACATAGGACGTGGAGCTTGAGCACCCGGCGCCCGAGGTGGAAAAGGAGAAGGCCCCAGACGTGGACGTGAGGAGCTACCGCCTGCTGAGGTAGGAGCAGGACGCTTGTTCTTTGCTTCCAGATTCTTCATCTTGTGCTCGGCTCTAATGGCAATATTCACCAAGTCATTGAAGTCTTCAAACTTGGTAGTAGAGAGCTTGTCTTGCAACTCTGCAGAGAGCCCATCATACAGGCGTTCTTGCTTCTTGGCATCGGTGGCCACTTCTTCAGGTGCATATTGGGAGAGAGTGTTGAAGGCATTGACATAGGCCATCACATCACGACCTCCTTGAGTAAGATTCAGAAACTCCTTCTTCTTGATGTCCATGATACCCTTGGGAATATGGAAGGAGCGAAAAGCTGTGCGGAACTCCTCCCATGTGAAGCGGTAGTTGGCAGGGTGAGATGCCTTGAAGTTCCGCCACCAAGCCCCAGGGGCATCATGAAGTTGATGAGCAGCAAAGAGAACCTTCTCATGGGGCTCACACTCAATAAGATCAAGCTTCTCTTCAATCACATTGAGCCAGAAATCGGCATCCAGAGGATCTTTGGAGCCACGGAAGATAGGCGGGTTGGTGCGGAAGAAATCTCCGAACCTGTTCACTTGAGGCTCAGCTCTTGGACCATTATTGCCGGGATTGCCCAACTGATTGACTAGGTGTGCCATGAGTTCAGTTTGTCGGGCCAGGACGTCCGCGAGGTTTGGGTGAACTGGAGGATTAGGAAGGGGATCCTCGTTGTTGCGGTGGTTATTACCACCCGAACCACCGGCACCATCCCTTTCATTTCCCGAACGCAACACCATCCTGCTAATAAACAAAACGGTTAGCGGTCAGGAATGAAAGATAGAGGATGATACACAAAGGCAGGGTGGAAAGACAATGTGTAGATAAAAATCTAACACATGATCAACACCGGAATAGCAACTCTAAGAAATAGAGCAGATTTGGTCCACTAAGATTAGCAAGAACGAGATCAGCGAAAACTAGACCACGACACACTAGATTAGTTAGATGCAGGTTTGAAAACCACAAGAAAATATGCATGCATGCGAGGTATGAATGCAACATGACGTCTCCTCACAGCGTGAGCACGCCTTAACGTTCTAACACTCACTTACGATCCGCAACAACCGCATTGTCCAACAGCGCTACAACCCACCTACTAGCGCTCAGGACAATGGGTGATTCCCACCTTCTCAACTCCGGTAAAAAGGCTCAAAAGGTTTCCAGCAGGTGAAAGGGTTTTCCTACGCTACCGCTACTCATGCAGACAAGAGAGGTTAAGCATATCTTAATTAAACAAGTGAAGCATTAAGGAAGAAATAGCTCTAAGACCAAGGAAGAAAGGTAGCAACCAGCCTTAAGTTCAAAGTTTTAGCAAAAGTAAACATTAGTGCAAGTGATCAAATTTTATTTGACTCTCAACCCACTAAGCAAATTTTAGGTTCACTTCATGGAAACTCAGCTCTGATACCCGTTGTGAGAACCGCCCAATTTGATACTATTTTAAATGAACCGCCGGTCATTATCACCCAGATGAGAGTTAACACGTGCTTGCCGTAGAGCGAGCCACGTGTTATCCCACATCTAGAGACACGAATAACCGACACGTCATTCATTCAAAATAATACCAAATCCGGTAGTCCCGGTATGTGCTCCAACATACGCCCAGGATCAGCATATGCACATACCGTATACAATCGAATACATAGCCAACAATCCACAAAGAGCAGTTATATAAAAACCAGAGTTCGAGACTTAATATTACAAGTTCAACATAGGTGGGTTTAAAGCTTCACTTTACAAGCCTTGGGCTCACGCGAGTCATATTAAACAGAGATTTAGAGCTTATTGAAAATACATGCTCTCCCGAAGCTCAGCTACGATAAAACCTACTTAAGATGATGATGCCTTGCTCAAGGACATCACCACAGCAGCAACAGCCTACTCTTCCCCCGCATTAGGATCAGCGGGGTAGAAATGGCCGAACACCACTTCTGGCTCACCTGCAACTAGGTTTAGAAAGCACCCTGAGTACAAAAGGTACTCCGCAAGACTTACGCGATTAAATAAACAAGGATCATGCAAAGGCTCAAAGAAAAGCTTTAAGTTAAGTAATTATTGCATAAGCATGAGCTCTTTACACTACCACCTAGCAGAATTAATTAATCTTGCCCAACCCCAAACAATTTTAGTTGATTAAGAGAGTAAAATACTAAACAATAGATCATTAACAAGACATGATTCCAAAACCAACAATACCGAAACTCTCTAAGAGGAATTCGGCGAACCAAGAGCTTGCTCATATCCGAGAGCGCGGCAATTCGAATTGATTTAACCTTGCAAGGGTGTACTACTTTACCCACACGACGCGAGGACCATGCGACTCACCCAACCGATCACGCCGGGCAAGGGGGTACTCACGTCAACCGTTCCCAACAAGGCTCGATCATTGAACCTCACACCTAGCTTACGAGTAGAGACTTAGTTCCACCAGGGACATCTCTAAACTTTCCTACACATAAGTCCACCTGGGGACACACTAAGCCTCTCTGCATAGCCTGTAGCCACGTAGCTAGGACTGCACATCAATGATCAAGTCAAAGAAGGTAATTGGCTCATCCGTTCCATTATATTGGATATGTGGTAGCACGGAAAGGTGCTCAAGGCCGATGGCATCCACTCGGTCCTTAATCGATCCAAGCGGACTATGCCCATGTGACTTCATTCTCTAGGCCCTACCATTCCGCTCGAACCTCGCTACTACACTCCACTTATCCCAGCTTCCCAAGTGCGATCAAGGATGGATGGTAAATGTGATACTCTAACCCAATCCTTTCTTGCAAGTTATACAAGTATTCAAAGCAAAACTAAGCATCTAGTCAAATTAAGTTATTAGCTGACTAACACGTGGCAAGGACATGGTTAAACAATTCAAGGATGGCTAGTGCATCAAAGTAGGTACAAGGATGCAATACATAGATAATATATAACCCAACAGTACCCGATGAGATAGCTAACTAAATCAGATTAAATAGGTGCAAGGAAAATGCTTAGCTGCTTGCCTGGGTTAACTTCAGACTCGACCACGAACGGGACTCCGGGTTCGGGCTCCACGGACTCGGCGGGTTCCACGGGTTCGTTCTCCGACGATCCGGTCACTAAAATGCATGAATGCGATGCAAGAATTAAGAAATGATCTTAACAACACGCATAAATCATGAAACAATTTGAACAAGTAGAGAACAAAGCAAAGAACTCAAGAAAATTGGTTTTGCAGCAAAAACATTTTCCTAGACTTAACCATAAATAAAACCGTTTTCAGCTACTCTAAGCAAAATAAAACAGAAAAGGAATGCAAACTAAACTAAACAAATCCAAGAAAATTATCTTGGAAACTAGGCATCAACACAAAGCTAACAAAACTGGTTTTGCTATTTTATCACTTTCCAGCAAAAAGTTCTATACTAAACCACCTTTTGGACAGCAAGCACGAAATCGAAATAAAACCCTAACCATCAGCAAGTAATCATGTGAACAACCTGCACCACTGGAAACTACACCTCACAAGGAGTCTAACAAAATTTGGTTTGACATTTTTCTAGCAGTACACAAATAACCAAGCAATAAACTCACTTTTGCAAGATAAAACTATAGATCAATATACAGCAAAGTAACATGCAAAACAATATTTTTCCTAAGTAGATCTCAGCTAGAGGAACTCAACAAAACAAGTTTCACAATTTTTGGAGCTATACATGAATTTCTATGAATTTTGGAAGATTGCAGAAATATGGAACCTAAGAAACCCTAGCTAAAACGCTAGGTACACCCGAGGTAGCCACCCCGGCCACCGACAGGTGGGCCCAGGGAGCCGGGCGGCACCACCAGGCCGGGTCAAGGCCGAAGCCTGCCTTGACCCCGCGCCTGGGCGCGCCCACGCGCGCGCGTGCGCGGCGCGGTGGCGCCGGCGGACGGCGGCGCGGCGGGGCGAGGCTGGAGGAGCTCGGGGCGAGGGCGCATGGCGTGCCCTAGGTGACGGCGAAGCTCACCGGCGGCGATGCGGGCGAGGAGCGGCGGCGGACCGGTGGCGCGACGAGCAGAGGCGGCGGCGGGCGGAGGCGCTCGTCGCCGGCCCTGCAGGGGAGGGGAAGGGGCCGGGTTAGGGGTGGAACGGGTCGAGGGAAGCGAGGAGACGCTCCACCCGCGAAGAATCGACTAGGGACTCACTGTGAGCGGCGAATCGGCGGCGAGGAGGGAGCTCGGGGCGGCGGCGTCAATGGAGGAGGGGGCTAGGGTTTGGGTTGGAAGGGAACGGGGTCGACCGGGCGCGGATAAGGGCGTGGGGGAGGACGACCGTGGCACGGGACGCGAAGATGGCCGGCACGTGGCGCGGCTCACGAGGATGGCCGGCGGCGGCGACGCGTGCCGCGGCGCGCGGGAGAAAACAGAGAAGGAGAGGGAAGGGGCTGACAGGTGGGGCCCGGCGGAGGATTTTATTTTCTTTTTCCTTTTTTTTTTTCCAGGGCTGTGACAGTGCTTGTGTTGTCAGATAAGAAAAAAAGAAGTCAGTAGCATTCTGCAGTTAGTACCAGGCAACAAGATAGAAGCGTTAGTTCCACCAACCAAACCTTTCGTGTGGCCTTCTGTTCTTCCATGTGTGGACTGGACAGACGCATCGTCGTTCAGGTAGGCGTCTTGGTGCCTCGCCATGCTATGCTAGGACTACGAGTGTAGGGTCCGACGCTGGCGCCGCACACCACCGATCGATCGAGGCTCAACTAACCTAACGCTGCTAAATATGATTGGCCGCGCTCTTCCTCATCACCGTCTCTCGGGCTGGTTGGTGCGCGCATCGCATCGAACGGAGGTGGAAGGCGACGGCACCTCGTCCGTCGGCTGGGCCGCGGGCAGACCAAACACCAACTCCACCTGCCCCTTCTCGGCCTCGCCTGGTCCGATTTCCAGGCCCCGGCGCCATCACTGTTAGACTGAGCAACCAACCGCTCCGTGTCTTCTCGGCCTCCCCTGTTGACCCGGCTGCAGTTGCCGCCCCTGGTCACTAGTCCACGGCATGGCATGGTCTGTGTTGAGTTGTGAAAAGTATGTCAAAAGTGTTTACGAAAAGCACTGTATCACTTTTCGTTTGTATGTGATAAATATTGTCTTACCATAGACTAACTAGACTCAAAAGATTCGTCTCGCAACGTACATCAAAACTATGTAATTAGTTTTTTTATTTACCTACATTTAGTACTCCATGCATGAGTCATTTGCTATATTTAATGTTTCGATGTGATTTCGATATAATGGAAAGTTTGGAGGAGTTTGGGAGAACTAAACACAGCCATGGATTTGAATCACTGCAGGTCTGACCTAGCTGCACGAGAGTAGCGTACACTGATGACCCTTCCAGCTGTCTTGGACCGGACCTGCCTCGTGCTGCCGTGAGCCTACCGCAAATCAATCAATCCTTACGAGAAGACGAAGATTCCTAGGGTCGAGAACAGAGCAGCAAATCCTCTTGTTTGTTTTAGAGGACGATCGAGTGAATCGGAGCGATGGAAGAATATCCATGTACATTCACCAACAGCAAAGAAGAAGAAAGAAAGAATTAACTATGCAACGAATTTGAACATCATCCTTCCCGCCCGGGCTAATCACAGCTTTGAATCGGAGCCACTCTCTCTCTGAGCAGCGAGAAATGGAGAAAAAATTTCGAATCCCGTCAGACCAGCGCCCCGGACCGGTCCATGGAGGTGACGGAGAGGCTGGCGCTGGAGGAGCTGTTCCCGAACCCGGCGCCTCCGCGGTCGCTGCCCTCGCAGAGCGCGACCGCCGTCTCCAGGTTGGCCACGATGTCCGCCATGGCCGGCCGGTCCTTGCCCTCGAGCCGGACGCAGTGCACCGCGGTGTAGGCCACCAGCTCCACGGCCTCGGCCTCGTGCGCGGCGGGCTCCGGGGCGCGCGGGTCCAGCACCCTGCTCAGCTCGCCGGCGAGGATGCTCGGCACGGCGTGGTCCACCACGCTGACGGGGCTCCCGCCCTCGGCCTCCTTGAAGATGGCGCGCCGCCCCGTGAGCGCCTCCAGCATCACCACGCCGAAGCCGTACACGTCGCTCTTCACCGTCAGGTGGTGGAGCCCGTAGTACTCCGGGTCCATGTACCCCACCGTGCCGGCGGCCTTCACCTGCGTCAGGTGGCGCTGCGACCCTGACCCCGGCTGCTCCTCCGACTCCGGCGGCCCCATGAGCGAGAGCCCGAAGTCGGACACGCGCGCCGTCCACCCGGCGTCCAGCAGGATGTTGGACGACTTGATGTCGCGGTGGATGATGGGCGGCACGGCGTACGAGTGCAGGTACTCGATGCCGCGGGAGGCGTCCAGCAGGATCTTGATCCGCAGCTTCCACGACGACGCCACCGGCGACGGCGCCGCCGCCGCCCCAGGCCTTGGGTGGAGGTGGTCGTAGAGCGCGCCGTTCTTCATGTACTCGTACACCAGCAGCCGCTCGTCGTGCTCCTCGCAGTAGCCCACCAGGCCGACGAGGTGCTTGTGGTGGAGCCGCGACAGGAACGCCAGCTCCGACCGGAACGCGCTCTCCTTCTCCTGGAGCCGCCGCGCGCGGGGACCCGACTCGCCGCGCTTGATGGCCACCTCACGCCCGTCGGGGAGCTTGCCGCGGTACACGGTGCCGAAGCTGCCCTCCCCGATCTTCGTCTCCAGCGCGAACCCCTTGGTGGCCGCCTCCAGCTGCGCGAACGTGAACTCCTCCGCGGGCTCCTTGAACGACGACGGCCCGCTGCGCTGCCGCGTCATCACCCGCGACAGCTGCCGCCGGAACAGCCCGCGCGCGCGCGACCCGTTCGGCGACCCATACGGGCTGCCGGCCGCGCCGCCGCCGCCGTTATTGTTGTTGCTGGTGTTGTTGTTGTCGGCGCCCGCGCCAGCGCCGGTGATGTTGGGCTGCACGGAGTTGTGCACCCTCTTGTTGCTGCAGAAGCCGAAGACGAGGCAGTAGACAACGGAGCAGAGCCCCGCGAAGCCGCCCACCGCGCCGACCACGCAGAAGGCGATCCAGGCCTTGGACACGCGCCTGCCCGACGACCCCGGCGGCGGAGGCGACGAGGGGGTAGGGGCAACGGGTGTCCGCGGCGGGGGCGCCGGCGAGTCGTCGCAGAGGCTGTCGCAGATCCCGCCGGAGCCCCCGCAGAACTGCTGCGTCTGCGCCATGAAACGGCACCCGCCGCAGGAGCGCTCGTCTTGGACGCAGACGCCCGGGAGGATCAGCGGCAGCGGCACGTGGGCGGCCGCGGAGTCCAAGGACCAGCAGATGACGCTGAAGTCGATGCTGACCACGCCGCAGGTGAGGTTGCCGCCCGCGACGAGGAACTGGAACTGGGTCCCGGTGCCGGCGGCCGGGAAGTACACGGTGGTGGTGGGGCCCCCGAGGCTCCAGCACACGGCGGTGCGGTTGTGGCGGAGGAGGCCGCACGCGTGGGAGTCCCCGACGGCCAGGCCGTACGGCGCGAGCTCCCCCGGCAGCGCGGCGGAGGCGTTGGCGGAGTCGGATCCCGAGCAGAGCACCGCGCCCGAGGCCAGGACGCCGCAGGCGCGCGCGCCCCCCGCGGCGAGGTAGCGGACGGAGGTGGCGTTGGCGAAGGCCGCCTGCACGGCGCTACTTCGCGGGCCCCAGCAGCGGACGGCCGCGGAGGCGTTGCCCTCGAGCGCGCAGGAGAACCCGTCGCCGGAGACCAGGGAACTGAAGTTCCCATCGACCGGCGCGGGGAACCGCCCGCCGTCGCGCCACCATTGGATCCTACCCGCGGCGGCGTCGTAGGCCGCGACGTGGTCCGCGCCGACGGCGAGGTCCGTGAACGCGGCGGACCCGTTGTAGACGCGGCGGAGCTGGTCCCAGCGCGGGGCGGCCGCGGGCGGCCAGCAGAAGAGCGCGGTGCCGCCGACCTGGAGCCCGCAGACGAAGCCCCGCCCCGCGGAGACCTCGGCGAAGGCGAGGAACGGAGCGACCGCGGCGGAGGCGTTGGAGGACGCGGCGGACACGGGCGCGCAGACGAGGGTGCGGTTCTCCTTGGCGACGCCGCAGACGACGCCGGCGGGCGAGACGGCGAGCGTGGCCGCGGAGGCCGGGGCCGGGGACGGCGCGGCCGCAATGAGGAGGAGGAGGAGCAGCAGGAGGGAGGGCAGCGGGGTCATCGGGTGGAGGGGGCGCCGGCGGCGGCGGCCGTCATCTGCGAGGTGGCTCGGCGCGGGGGTGGGGGAGGAGAACGGAGAGGACCGAGAGGCGCCGCGCGGACTAAATTAAAAGCGCACGGAAAAAAGGTATTGTTGGGCGCGGGCGCGGGCGCGGGACCGCGTCTCCGTGTCCGTGTCCGTGTCCGTGTCCGTGTCCGCGTGGGTTTTTTCCTCGCGAGCCGCGGGGTTTCGTCCCGTCCCGTGTGCCCCCCGTTTCCATTC
The DNA here is from genome assembly GCF_016808335.1 of Panicum virgatum. Lineage (NCBI taxonomy): Eukaryota > Viridiplantae > Streptophyta > Magnoliopsida > Poales > Poaceae > Panicum > Panicum virgatum. The sequence continues at coordinate 8,684,193 of NC_053138.1, read as the reverse complement.
TGGCTGGCTGGTGGCGAGGAATTGAACGCGGGGTACGAGCCACGGAAGTGAAGGGGAGAGCGTGCTCTGTTTGCTCTGCGCTGCGCCTGCCGCTGCGTCCATTGGCTTTTACACCAACACCTGCCTCGTGTCCACACGTACTGTACACCATTTCGTATAATTGCTGTTTTTTGGGGTTTGTCTCTTCTTTTTCCTTTTCCTTTTTTCTTTTGTTTTTCTGACTGAGACTGACAAAGGGTGTGCATAATGATAAAAAGAAAGTAAAGCGGATATGAACAAACGAGAGCCCCATACGACTAAGAGCATGGTTAATTAGAGTCTAAGTGCTTGACTATAAGTCAAATGCTAGCTAAATTATCTCACATTTGTCTTTTATAAAAAAAATTATTATTATATGACAGCATGTCTTACTTTCTTTTTCTTATCTTCCTCTCATACACTTTTATTTGGGCCTACAAATAGCTATGCTCCTCTGCTAAGTTTGATACTAGAATAAGAGCCAACATCTCTTCTCTCATTCACATCAACAAAATTGCTGACTGGCTTAGTTTTAAGTATATCATTATACTTGCTTTAATGACTCTGCAAAAGCACCAGCTAACCACACCTCGCCCGCCAGTGTTGGCGCTGTCCCGACTCGGAGCCAGATCCCGGGCGGGTGTGCGTGTCGTCTTCCCGGGCGTCAGGCCGGCAAACCGGCGTGCCGTGCAGCCGGTGAATCATCTCCCCCTTCCCTTGCAGTCGAGAGAGAGCCCGGCCCCGGGCACGCCGCCTGTTTTCTACGGTACTTGTCGCCCGGGTCCGTGGACGGATGGGCATCGATGGATGATTCCCCGCCGGATCACGTCCCGTGGCGGCTGCCACGAAGCACGCCGCGAACCCATTCCCGCCTGCCGCCGCGCGCCACCGCGACATTCCTGTGTGGCTGCGCCGCTCCAGCACGTGCCCTGCCCTGCCCGCCTACCCGACAACCACCGTCGCGACGTACTATGCCGTTTACGCACGTGAGGAGAGAGAGGCAGACCGCTGCTGTGTTTGCGAATTGCGATGCAGCAGCCTGCCAAAGGTCTTTTTTTTTTGTTCGAATAAAAATGGCATATTTTTTCGGTGCTAGTAAAATACTACCATTCGAGCATCTATGATGTTGAATCGCGACGTAATTAGCGTATAAGTTGGACCCGTGATTTGAACGGAAGGCGTCGACTTTTTTTTTTCCACCCCTCTGAAATGAGGCGACACTACTAATAACTCTTATAAAATCGATCGAACGTGGTGCCATTCAAACCCAACGTGACGCTCATTGAACAATTCCCACGTGCCATCCGTAGAAAAATGGAGGCCGCGGACCGGATCGAGGGTGTCTTTGGCACGGCTTCTCCACCCGTTTATATAGGACCTGTACCAAACGGTCATTCTCGAAACAGCTTCGCTGCTGAAGCCGGTCTGGAGCTGGAGCCGAAAAACTGGTTCAAGGCGGGAGCCGCACCGAACGACCGTGTTTGTAGAGATTGTCTCCGGAGATAATGAACACTACAAAAATATACCCGATGCGAAGATGTAACAAATGCAGGAAAACAGAAGTGGATTTCGGACAATCGCCCGGAATTCTCTCTTTTGTTATTTAATGTCCCATCAATGACTGTTACAGAGATATTTATAGGCGGTGGTTCACATACCAACCTCTCAAATTACACTGTAATGTCCTTCAACAGCTAGATTTCCAGAATATTCCTGGGACAAACTCGTATTTTTACATCATTCAGTGAATTACAGCTAAACCCCCACTCAGATCCGTCGCGGCCCCCCGCCGCCGGTGTCATCGTCATTTTGCCCCAGCCTTCGATGCTTCCATTGAAGTCCGAGTTCTAGCTTCTTCGTCCGGACCGCCGGAGGGCTTCGCCCTCCTCGCCGAAGCAGTCAGGGCCTTCGCTCCGCCTTCTCTTGTCGGCTCTTTGCTTCTGAAGCGAAGGCCTGAGGCCTTCGCCCAGTCTCGTCTCAATTCGCTCGCGCGGAGGCGAGGGCCTTTGGTAAGTTGCTGAAGGTGGCGTCCCCAACAGGCCGCTGATTAGTCACGGCTGCCAGCATGCCCGGTACGGCAGCTCTGCAAAGTTTCTTGGCACGTGTGCAGGCATGCGTGGCACACGCACTGCTACCACTGCAAATGATCCTTTGACTTTGCTGCCTGTGGGTCCACGGCTGCTGCTGCGTAGACTATGGCAATCAAGCTGAAGATTCTGGCGCTGAGGTGGCAAGTTGTTTGTACAGTAGCATCGATGGTGCCAACGGAACCTTCTATCCATGGCTAGTTGGCTTCTGCCCCTCAGCCTCAGGCAAAAAGGCATCCCTGGCCGGATCAACGGTCAAAGCAGTCAAAGGTTGGGGTTCTTCATGGTCCTTCCAGGGGTGGATTGGATTATACTGGGTAGGATGCAAATACATACATACATACTTATATATATAGTTATATATATAGGTAATGACTTGGATGTGTTATGTGTAGAGGTGATTGTCACGGGAGGCATTTTCTATGAAATCCCTTGTGCGTGTGCTATCTATCGGAATGTTCAGAGCATAGTGCGTGACGTGACGTGACGTGACGAAGAGGATGACGTAGTAATCTCTGGAGATACGTGTACTGTGTATGCGATCAAGCTTGTGGTGTGCCGTGTGCCTGTCTTGTCTTTAAAGGTTGGTAGCTCCTGGGTTGACCTAGCGTTCACACTGTGGATGCCTCATGCCTGGATGGAGGTTGCCATTCGTCCCTCTGCTTTTCCAGTGTCCTGTTCCCACTGTCCACACTGGTGCTCTCAAGGCGATTTTTGTAGTTGGGGAGGGAAGCTGCTCTCGCTGCATGCCACACTCACCTGCCACGTGCTCGGTAACATCACGCAGTTGTAAAGCCATTCAGAACGGAAGTAAGATTGGCTGTTACCATCCGTACAGTTTTCTTTCTTCCCTTTCGCTCAACGTAGCACGCTGCGAATCCTCTCGTCTCCTCTCGTCTAGCTACGGTTGAGAGGGGAGAAGAAGGGCGTCGCGGTCGTCGCCGGCGGGGCTGGCAGTCCCCTCCGCCTCCGATGGCCTCAGGGCCGTCGGGAGGTGGCGGCAACCGCTGCGCTTGCGCCGGTCGGCGTGGGTGGTAGGATAGTAGGTCCTAGTACATCTAGGGTTAGATTTTCGACGTCGACGGCGAGACGGTGGCGGCGGCGGCGGCGCCAAGGTGGAATAAGTCCTCCCGTGTTCTTCCTCGCCCCCGCGGCGCTTTACTCCGGAGCCAAATGCGAGCCCGTGGAGGTGGTGCTCCCGCTGTGGAGTTCCTGTACAGGAGTCGTTCGCTGGCGGTTCATCGGGCCAAAGGGAAGGTGAGTTCATCGGCTTCTAGGATCCAGGATAAGAAGGCAGCTTCGGGCTGTGCGGATGGTTGGAGAGTGGATAGGGCTCGGGTTTCTTGTGGCGGCTTCCGTCGCCGGCGACGAGTCCCTATCCATGGTCGGCGAGGCTCGGGGTGCGTCCCGGCCGATGCGGCGCCAGCGTTTGCTTTTTCTATTGCGGCTATTTTCAAAGCCTGGTGGCGATTGGGCTTCTCCGACCTTGGGTTGGCGGTGGTGCTTCTCCGGCGATGGCCGGCGACAACGACGAGAGGTTGCGTCCTGCATAGGTTTTAGAGCCTAGTGCGCATTTTCTTTGTTCCTTAGGGGCCTCTGTGCAAAATGGTCGTCATAATTGTCTTCTATATCCTTCTGGAATGTACCTATACGTGTACGTGTATTTTGTACCGTTTCCTTAACATATAATACATGTATGTTTCGATAAAAAAAACGTAGCACGCTGCTTTGATATGATTCGATACTATACTGGTATGGTAGGTGCAGAGCAGTTGCGATGGTCGCCGTGTGGAGACACGCGCATCCAGAGTCTCCAGGACAGATCAACTTGAAGTCTTAAACGATGGTTCAGAATTCAGAATACTACTACTGGTACTGTGACTACTGTCCCTTGAACGTGTGTGTGTGTGTGAGACACGGCTGGCAGCAGAACAGTGTCAACAATGAGTGTGGTGCAGGAAAGAGGAGCAGGGTGGAGCTGGATCTTTTTTTCACGTTGCCTGTCTCCGCTTTTCACGCCGCATTTGACATCGATGATTCCCCACGGGGTCACGGTCACGTACCCCGTGGCGGCTGCCACGAAGCCCGCTGCGAGCCCGTTCGACCGTCGCCGGCGGGCGCGCCATTCCCGTGCCGTGCGGCTGCGCCCATGCACATGCACCCCGCCGCCTAACCGACAACCACCGTCGCGTAGTATGTCGATTTCCTTTTTTTCTTCTCTCTCTCTCTCTCTCCCGTCTGCAATGAGGCGACACTAGTACATACTCCTCTTATAAAAATCGAATCGATTAAACTTGGCGAGTCAAACCCAACGTGATGCTGATTGAACAACGGTTGATGCCAGCATGCCCCCGGCACGCAGCTCTGCGCGGGTTCCTGGCACGTGTCCGGCTCCGTCAGCAGGGCATGCGTGCCACGCGCAAGAATAAAACGGCGGCTGCTACTACTACCACTGCAGAGGAGTAGACGTACCGTGTGCCAAGTGCCAACAGCCCTAACCAATGGCCAATTCTGCACCTGACCGTTTTTGACTTTGCTGCATGTGGGCCCACGGCTGCTGCTGCGTAGACTTTCAGGCAAAAACCATCACCTGCTTGCTTGGACTGGTCTTCTCAGTTATGGCACTACTAGTACTAGTATGCAATGCAATCAAGCTGAAGCGCTGAGGTGGCAAGTTGTTTGTAAGGTAGTAGCACCGATGGTGCCCGGCCGTGGAACCTTCTGCTCATGGCTTGGCAAAAAGCCATCCCTGGCCGGGTCAACGGTCAAAGCAGTCAAAAGATTGAACTTCTTCAGGCATGATCATACTTCATCAAGACTGGGCAGGATGTAAATATATACATATATACTTCTGTATTATATAGTATGATCATGCTTATATCCTGACGTGGACGTGTAGAGGTGGTAGTCATTGCGAGCTTTTTTCTATGAAATCCGTTGTGCTCGTGCTATCTACCAAAATGTTCAGAGCATACTGCACGTGACGTGATGAGGAGGATCGCATAGTAATCATATCTGTGCAGATACGTGCACTATACTATGTATACGATCAAGCTTACTAGTGTAACATATACTATGTACACATACGAGCAGGTTGCAGCGAAAATCCATGACGAAAAGGATCCTGCGTGTCTCTCTTTAAAGGCTGGTAGCTCATGGGTTGACCTATCGTTCACACTGTGGATGCCATGCCTGGATATGGAGGTTGCCATCGCGTCCCTCTCCTTTCCAGTGTCCTGTTCCCACTGTCCCCACTCCACACTGCTGCTCTCAACTCTCAAGGCGATTTCTGAAATCTATTAACTTATTATTTAGCCAACAAACGGAGCTTTCACATTCGCTCTCAAGGTCTAGAAATTCCCACGTTAATCGGAGAAAAATAAAAAAAAATAAAATTACCCACTACTGTCATTATGATAAAAATTAGCCTAAAATATCACTGTGCCTAATTAAAAATCACCAACAATGCCATTATGAAAAATTAAATATAAAATATCATTTAGCTATGTATCAGTTACAAATATATACTATTAATAAAAACTAAAGCTAACAACAATCAATTAAAATAAAATGAAAATAAGAATAATTATCTGCATAATATTATTAAAGCTCAACAAATCAAATTGTTATTATAGGTAGATCGTAGTTGAATTATTTTAATCAATAATAAGACACAACTTACGATAATAAACAAGATGATGTATGGTAAAAAAATAGTATAACCTTTAAGTAAAGATACAACGATATGTAAATTTTTGAATTTTCAATACTAGCCGCGCAAATGCGCGGGCTGTACCTATACGCCTAGTTGGGGAGGAAAACTGCTCGCGCTGTGCGCCACAACTCCCTGTCATGTGCTCAGTTCCATCACGCAGTTGTAAAGCCATTCGGAATGGACGGCTAACATTGGCTGTTAACATCGATCTCTACAGTTTTCTTTCTTCCGATCCCTTTTGCACAAAGCAGCATACGCTGGTTTGATTGGATATACATACTGGTATGGTATGTGCAGAGCAGCTGCGATGGCCGTGTGGAGACACGCGAATCCAGAGTCGCAAGGACAGGTCGACTTGAACGATGGTTCCGTATTCAGAAATATGGCACGGCAGGCAGCAGAAGTGCAGAACAGTGGCAGCAATGAGTGTGGCACAGGAAAGAGGAGCGGGGTGGAGCTGGATCTTTTTGACGTACGCCTCGCTGTGATTCCTCCCATCACGTTGCCTGTCTCCGCTTTCCCTCGCCTGTCGTCTGGAGTTTTCTTTCAATCTTGTTATTGTTGCCGGTACTGAGCACCGCATATCTTTTGCTCTGCTCTTCTGCCAAATGCCAATAATTTGCTGAAACACTACTCGGCTGAAGTCTCTTGAGCACAGTAAGATAGGTTGCTCCCAGTATTTCTGAACTCGCTCGGAACTGGCTCAAACCCCTGAAATCCAGCTGGGACTCTGGGAGATTTCTATAAGCTAAAAGCACTTGACACCAAGCTGACATTTTCTTCCTTTTTTTATCTAGAACATGCTGAGTTTTCTCGAACCCAAGGAACGTCGAAAAGTCAGCTCCGTTTGCTCTCCTGCGTCAAGTACAGAGACGGTCAAATCCTCACGTGAACGAGACGGCTGTCTGTTTCGCGGTTACCTCGCGGGAAGCACGGGTTTCAACCTGGACGGGGGAAGGTTGAAAAAAAATACCAGCGGCGATGGAGATGGACAGCAGCCATGGACGACCGTCAAATTGGAAGAAGGGAGACCCACGCGTCGTCGTCAACTTCTAAACTAGGTTGCCAAGTTTCCATGCCATGTATGGGCCGCTAACGATATCTGATTGACCTTGCTTTTATTTATACTACGGCAGCATGCCAAACCTGACCCAATGAACGAGTCACGACTCACGAGTCTGCCTGTTAGAACTTGACCTTGAAATTTTATTTTTATGTTACTTTTTTGGAAAAGAAATAAAGTTCGCGCAGGAAAGTAATTTTTTATAATCTGTTGCTTGAACGCGTCATCTTATCCAGTCATATATATACTACCAGTCTAGCAGTGCTGAGTTCAAAACTTTTTCTAGATGTGCTAAATCATTTTTTTTTAAATTATGTGCTAAATCATTAGCAACTAGATCGCTCTCTCTTCTAACCTTGGTGACCCGCCATTCCAGTAGCAGTTGTGCTTGATCCTTAGCTTCCTGCACGATGAAGCTGACTGCAGACCAATCCTGCCCTTCCTTCATGCCCCCTGGACGATCTTGCGCAGTCGGACTCGATTACGACTGGTTTCTTGGGCCCATTGTGCAGCCAGTCCAGCCGAAGCCCCTCAAGACAGGCCCGAGCTTCGGCACCCTGACTAACATATTTGACCATACGTTTAGCATGAGAATTTAACAATTTCCATTCGTTTAGCACGAGGATTTAATAATGGGTAAAATTCGTTTTTCAACCTTGAACTATCACGACCGTCCGATTTTGGTCCTAGAACTACGAAACCGGACATCCTACACCTCCAACTATCAAAACCGTTCGAAAAAACAACCCTGACCTCAGCCTAAGGTGGTTTTGCTACAGTATAATTTCCAAAAAAATTGGATTTCACACTTCCCTCAATTAAATAATAGATAAAGCATAGTTAATATTGTCTAAAAATCGTGATATTTTGCTGGAAGGTAGAACAAGAGACAAGGAATCTATTTTGGCTAGATGTGATAGATTAGACATAATGGAATTTGAATTATAAAATTTTAAAAATGGGTAGAATTCAAAATTCCTTGAATTTTTAGGTCAACTAAACCTTTGCTAAAAATGCATTTGTCAGTTGAAGGTGAAATCCTAGAAATTTGAAAATTATACTGTAGCAAAACCGACTTAGTCTGAGACCAGAGTTGTTTTCCGAACGGTTTTGTCGGTTGAAGGTGTAGGCTGTCCGGTTTCGTAGTTCAAAGACCAAAATCGAACGATCGTAATAGTTCAAAGTTGAAAAATGAACTTTACCCTTTAATAATTTATCAACATCCAACGACAGGACAGAATCTGTATTGAACCAATAATCCAGTTATCAACTCAAGTCTCAACTCCGGTCTCGTAATCACATCATACAGGTGCAGCTGCAATCACATCATAAACACCAAACAAAAAACGAACAAAAGCCTCTCTTGTTTTTTATTAAGTTGATTATCACCACCAATGATAATCACAATCACAATCGCAGTCCGGTATCACACGCAGCAGTGTCGCGCTACTTCCATGCACAAGCGACAGAGAATAAACACCAAACAAAGAATCCTCCGAAAATCCAGCGCGTCGTCATCACGACAGTGAGGTTCTACTTGGAGTTGGAGGAGGAGGAGGAGGGGAAGAACTCGAAGCGCATGAGCAGCTTGACGGATCGCAGCGGCTGGCCCTTGTGGTCGCAGAGCCGGACGGCGCGGATCCCCGGTCGGAGCTCCCACACCGGCAGGCAGGTCTGGCCGCCGAAGTCGTCCTTCTGGTGGTTGTCGGACTCGTGCACCTCCACCCGCAGCAGCGCCCGCTCCGGCACCGCCAGCGGGAACTCGAACTCGCGGTCCCACGCCGGGATCCAGCTGTCCATCATCACCCGCGTCTGCTCCATCCGCGTGTCCGCCGCCACGCCGGCGACCCCCACCTGCATTTCAATCCGTTCCGGCCAACGTTAGATTGCTTGCTCTGACAGAGCAGCATAGCTCATTCCTAGTGTTCATTTCTGCTCTTCAGGTGATTGCTGAATGCATCACACTGTTTAGAGTGATTGCTGAATGCATCACACATTCACACTGTTGGACTAACGACTAACCCTTGCGTAGAAGTCTGGCGGCGAGCACTTGTCGAAATGCGTCTTGCGGAAATCGAACCGCCAGCCGTCCCCCATGTACACCGTCACCCTCAGTCTCGTCTTCACCGGCAGATCGGCTTTAGGATCGAAAAGCTTGTCAGGGTCGCTGTTCATCAGGATGTCAGGCTTCTTCACGTAGCCGCAGCCGCCGTTGGCTCGGAACATCCCTTGGGTCAGCCACAGCTTCCTCCCGTGTCCCTTTTGGAGTGACAGTGCGCAGCATGATCAGGAAATGGGCAGCTGAATTAATTCTGAACTCGCCAAAATTACAACTGAAGAAACACGCAGACAGACAGAGGCGCTGAGAATGTCTGAACTGCAGGTTACCTGCATGTTGGCTGCAACCATCTGAACCCCGTACCTCCACCCCATCAACGGATTGTAGTTCGACGACATGATGCGCGTTGACCGCGGGAAAATCCGCAGCAGGTTTCTCTGCGTAAACCTGAAAATCCGCAGCGGTCAGACCCGTTGACCCCCGGAATTCGAATTGCAGCTGCAGGTGAACGAACAGAATCTGACTGAACTGAAGCTCACCTGATGATGTGAGCCCCGTGGGAGACGATGGCCTTCTCGTACGCCTTCTCCCCCAGGCTGAGCCGCGTGACCTTGTCCGGGTCGACCTTGAGGTCCTGGTCCATGTCGTGCTTCCTCCGGGTGAGCTGGATGGCGATGAGGCGATTGTACTCGCTGTCGGCCCCCTGCTGCCGCGCCTTCTTCTCGGCCTCGCCGTCCAGCGGCTCCTCCTCGGCCTCCTCCGCGCCGTACTTGCCACTGCCCTGCTCCGACATCTGCCGGGCGGTGGCCTTGCCGTCGGAGATCTCCTCCCCCCAGACGCCCTCCTCCTCGGCCCTGTCCTCCGCCTCCTCCTTGCCGCTCTTGGTCTGCAGGTACTCCTTGGGCGGCTTCGTGGAGATGATGACCTTGCCCTTGAGGTCGTCCGGGGAAGGGAACTCCGCCATGCTCTCGGATTCCGAGATGTACAGCATGTCCCCGAAGGTCTGTTTCAGCATCTGCATGCGTAGCAGCGATCGCACAAACCATGAGTAATCGTCGGAGTTTGCAATGCGACGCAGTTCAGAGTTCAGAGAGAGGACATGGCGGGCACCTTGGCCACTTTGGCTTGGAGGTCCGGGGTGAGGTGATCTTCGAGGGTGAGGATGACGGGGTAGGGGGAGGCCACGAAGGCGTGCTCCTTGATGGCGTCCAGGCACTTGTTCAGCTCCACGGGCGACGTCCATGTCCTGCGCGCCGTCAGAGCTCAGAGGAGGAGATAGTAGCATGTGTATTGGGCCAGATTTTGCTGGGCCAGGTTTTGAGCACCTGCCGTGAAGGACCTCGACCTCGTCCTTGGTGGAGTTGGGCCAGAGGTCGAGCTCGATGACCCTGACGCCGTCGAGGAGGGCCTTAACGATGGGCCTCTCGCTGCAGCCGCTGCTCAGCTGGTTCCCCGTCAGGTACGAGTTGTGGCCCGTGTAGATGAAGTAGTGCGACAGCGGCCAACCCATGTCCTGGTACACCTGCACCATTCATTCCACCTTGAGCAAAACACAGTATAGATGGCAAATTACGTTTTGTTTTGTTTTTTAAAAAAGGGAAAATACAGTATAGACATGGATGCCCACAAATACACATTGTTTTTTTGAGATGCATATATACTCTGTAAAAGGAAACTGAAATGGATAGAAGAGTAGCAAATTAAAGGAAGAAAGCAAAGTCCAACTAAGTTTATAAATTCTTTGATAAATCACTGCTAGGACTTAAGAAAAACCCTAAAATCATGTAATGAAGTTAGCTAGTGTTCTTGGCGAGGTGGGGCGTCACTCATTCCAACGCAAGGAAGTGCTAGCTAGGACCGGTTTGTCGCACGCGAAGTGGTTGAAAAAAGGAAGGAAATGCACGACGACAGGAACAACTGAACAAAAAAAAAACAATGGTGGGGTTAACGTTGACAGGTTGCACCAGTGGTGTTTGGTAAAGTACAACTTGAAGCGAACAACTCCAACTAATAAATCCAAGAATCATACTTTAACCCTCGTCCATCGTTCACCGCGTCCGTGCTGAACTCTGGCTTTACTGTAGGCGACAATACCCCCCCCCCCCCCCCCCCCCCCCCCCAACACACACACAAAAATGATTCGTTTTCAGGCGGATGGCATATCTGCTTCCACTTTTAAAAGCACCAAATCTCACCCGCCGGGCCAACTAAACATCATCACTAGCTCCAAATAAAAACAAGCGAACTGCGAGCTTCTCAAATTAGTACTCACTCACTCCCACAAAGACTATTCGTTTAGAAAATTTTAGACATACTACTATTAGTGAAAAATTACTATGTTACATCTAATTAACTATAGCAGTTGTGATTGAAAATAGTACTGTTTATTTGGTTCCCTCTATCCTCATCTATTTAGCACTTGATTGGCTCCATATCCTTCTCCATGCAATTATTTCTTGATATTTGATATTATTTTAATTAGAAGAACTTTACTGCAATCTAAATGGATAGTATTTGTGGAATAAAATTTGAAAACTAAACAAACAATCTTTGCGGGACGGTGCTTAGTTCAGATGGTATATACTACTCCATCTATTCCAAATTATTAGTCATTTTGACTTTTCTAAATACATAAATTTACTATGCACCTAGACATAATATATATATAGACACATAATAAAACTATATATCTAGAAAAATTAAAATAACTAATAACCTGGAACGGAGGGAGTACATGTCAAGTCACCTTTCCAGTTGGAGAGCTGATCAGAATCTGATAATTACCAGCTGCGATACGGTTAAGTGGGATTAT